>NC_134541.1:48748369-50021494 GCF_050624435.1 Tenrec ecaudatus | reverse complement strand
CCAAATAAAGCCAATCCACCTGGACTGTAAAGATAATCTAAATTTGAGTCAGTGTAATCAGCAGAAAGGACAGACACCAAACTTTCAAGTACTTCAAGGTGCAACGTGACTCTGCTCCTCATCAAAGGTGACCTCAGTCTCTTGTCAACGACGCCCTTTGCTCTCTTATACTTGGAAGCATGAGATGAGCGGTCAAAGTGACTTTATTAAAGTCTCCCTACCGCTTTCTTTGGTCACTGGCAGCTCAGCCAAAGCACGTGTGGTAAATCTGTCTCTGCTGTTCAGCTTGGTCGAAACCAGCTGTGTGAACCCATACACTCTACGTTCATTTCCTGAACTGGCTCTTACTCTTCTAGTGCCTTTGGCTTTGGGAATCCTAGTACGAATTTTTTGCCCGTGCCTATTAACACTCTAATACAGGTTGTGTCTTCCAGGCTTCAGTGGGTCCATAGTAAGACGCCGGATTTGGGCGGGTTTCAGCCAATTCCTTTGCAAGACATTGATCAGGCTGCAGCCCCCTTCAAGAGGCCACGCTACTGTTTGAGTGTTCGTTTACCCCAGGGAGGCAAGGAGATAAAGAGTAAAAGTCAAGAAGAGAGCAGACTCACAGGGCAATGTCACCTCCTAGCAGGAGGGAGTAGCCTGGAAGGTCTTCATTTCATTCCGGAAGGGACTCATGGTCCTGCTCTTTTCAGGAGAAAATGTTAGACAGAACAGGGACTTCTGCCCTGCCTGCTGGGAGAATAACCAGAGGATCCTGTGAGACCGGGCGTGGTAAATACCAGGCCCTGGGGGGGAATTCCTGACAAAGGACTGTCCTTGGGGATAATTCTGAAACTTGCTGAAGCAGAGCTACAGCCCAGACCGATTTAAAAGGAATGAAGCATGAGGTGTAAAAAGGAACTGAGCAACTCATTGCAAAGGTGCTTGACCACCTGCAGAATATCCACCCTTGAAAGTGGCATTTAAAAACTGGAAGTGAAAAAATAGAATAAAAACTAGAAGTGTTTCCCTGGACAACATCCCTTCTTAGCTTGTGAGAGCCCCCCCCCCCCCCTTTGCTCCTGGAGCAGAGTGTGTTTTATCTATATTCCAGGTGTCCTTTCCACCTCTCACTTGTTTTGAGTTGACCCTACACTTTAATCAAATTGTGGCTTACCTCTCTGGGGCCGCGTGCGAGAGTGTGTGCGTATGAGTGTGTGCGAATGAGTGTGTGCGTGCGAGAGTGTGTGTATGAGTGTGTGCGAATGAGTGTGTGCGTATGAGTGTGTGCGAATGAGTGTGTGCGTATGAGTGTGTGCGTATGAGTGTGTGCGAATGAGTGTGTGCGTATGAGTGTGTGCGTATGAGTGTGTGCGTATGAGTGTGTGCGAATGAGTGTGTGCGTATGAGTGTGTGCGAATGAGTGTGTGCGTATGAGTGTGTGCGTATGAGTGTGTGCGTATGAGTGTGTGCGTATGAGTGTGTGCGTATGAGTGTGTGCGTGCGAGAGTGTGCGTATGAGTGTGTGCGTATGAGTGTGTGCGTATGAGTGTGTGCGTATGAGTGTGTGCGAATGCGGCTTGTCTCCAGATCCTTATAGACCATGTGGGTCTGCAGCTTGCCAGTCCCCCATGGAGGACAAACTGGAGCTGAACTTCACAATGAAGAATGAATAAAATTGTTCATTTTGATAGGTATATCGATAGATTAATATTTATGTGTATATTAACCTTAGAATCTAGACTTCTAGAATTAACTTAAATATGATAATGTTTCTCCCAAGAGGGAATTCTAGAGGAAAAAAATGTAACCACTTTTATTCAGCCTGAATTGAGTCAGATATGCAAATTATCAGGACGAATTCTACTCAATTCTAAGCATGTACAGCCAGATGGAACATATAACCCTCTCCCTGGGGGAGGGACAAAAAAAGTCAGTGTAGGGAGACGTTGGACAGTGTGTTTCCAGCTCTTATCTGTACCTGCATACATCTCTGGTCTACCTGGATTTGCAAGGTAGAATTGGGGTCATAATAGTGGAGTGGGGTGGGGGGAGGAAGCATTAAAGAACCAGAGGAAAGTTGTATGTTTCATCAGTGCTGTTGTATGTTTCATTAGTACACCCTAACTCTTCTGTAAGGGGATGCCTGATTATCTTTCCCCTCATTCACAATGATATGATTTTTTTGCTCTGGGTCTCTGATGCCTGAGCCTATCAATACCTCATGATCACAAAGGCTGGTTTGCTTCTTCCATGTGAACTTTGTTGCTTCTCAGGTAGATGGCCGTTTGTTTATCCTCAAGCCTTTAAGACCCAAGATACTATATCTTTTGATAGTCGGGCACCATCAGCATTCTTCACCACATTTGCTTATGTACCCATTTTGCTTTCAGCAATCATGTCGGGAAGGTGAGCATCATGGAATACCAGGTTATTAGAAAAAAGTGTTATTTGTGTTGAGGGAGTACTTAGTAGAGGCCCAATGTCTGTCTGCTATCTTAATACTAAACCTATAAATATATGTACATAGATTTATTTCCCTATTTTTATATATAAGTATATTTACATATGCACATCCCTGAATTTAGACCTCTATAAATGCCCTTTGCCTCCTAGTTCTTGCCTCTATTTCTTTTTACCTTCCTCTTGTCCCACTATCATGTTCAGCCTTCATTACAGTTTCAGTAATTCCTCTTGGTTACATTGCCTTTGATCATGCCCTACCAGGCACCCTCCTTCCCCCTCGCCATTGATTTTAGATCACTTGTTATTCCCTTGTCCCTGGATTTGTTAACACTCACTTCCTTCCCCGCTGCTTCCCCCTCTTCCATGTTCCCCGGGAACTGTGAGTCCTGTTGTTTTCTCCTCCAGATTGTTTATTCTGCCTGTCTTATCTAGATAGACATGCAGAGATAATAATAATAATAATAATAAAAACAAGACAGCAAAACAAATGACAAAAGAAAATAAAACAACAAAAAACTGATGATAAAAAAGAGAAAAGCCTATAAATAGTTCACGGTTTGTTGATCTTTAGGAGTGTTTTCCGGTTGAGTCTGCTGTGGTGCCAAACCCTGGCCCCAAAGTCTATTTTTGGTATTCCCTGGGGCTTCATTGGTTTGATTCCCTTGTTGCTCTGTTGCATGCCCTTAGTGTTTAGCCCTGGTGTGGTAGGGCCAGATCGGGTACAATTTCCGCACTGTGTTTCCATTGTTGTCCCTTGTAGGGCTATGGGTCAGTGAGGGACATCGTGTCTCGTGGTGGGGCTGGCCCTATGGTTCTCTCTGTGCATTGGCTGCTCTAAGCAGGAATATTGTCCTTGGGCCTTGTTGGGCCAGGATGTGTTCTACTCGCTCTCATTCTCTCTTCATTTGCTCCTGTGTGCTCTGATCAGTTGTGGCCCTCTCCTTGATCTGTAGCTTCAGTGCTGTCCTCTGAAGTGAATTCTTCTGGGGGGAGGGGGCTGTCCACATATTTGGAATTGGGGCCGGCCGCGCAGACCTCTCTATTGGTTCCTTGCTTCATACCAGTATGTTGCAGTCATGTCTTGCAGTGCCTGTCTTAAAGCACCCAAAGGCATTCACATTTTTCTTTGTTCCCCAACCCTTTTCATTTCCTTTGTCTGCAGACAACACATACCTGGCCCATTAGCAAGGTATTAGCATAGAAATATACATAGAGAGATGAGAAAGAGGGGAGATTTAGTCAACCATTGGATATAAACCATACCACCAACCCTCTAGACCGGTGGTTCTCAACCGTCCTAATGCTATGACTCCTTAATATAGTTCCTCATGTTGTGGTGAACCCCAATCATAAAATTATTCTCGTTGCTACTTCATAACTGTAATTTTGCTACTGTTGTGAATTGGGCGACCCCTGTGAATGGGACATTCGACTGCTAAAGACGTTGCGACCCACAGGTTGAGAACCGCAAAGCCAACACATCTCTCCATGGGTGGGTGCTCCAGGCGGGTCATCAGCCAGGCATATGGGGGAAACTGCACCAGCGGTTCTACATAGCACAGGCAGGGCGCTTGTTTGTGCCTGAGACAAGGACCTTAAGCCCCAGGGTCCAGAGGGCACCCCTGCCTGAGGTACTGGACAGACTGAGCAATCCGCCAGCTGTCCCAAGACTCCAGTCCCAGGTCAGCTCTCCAAGCCACTAAGATAAGCAACTCTGCCCTCTGATAAAGCTCTTACTTCACCCCTCCCTCCGAGGCCACCTAGATAGGTGACAGTTAAAGACCTCGCTCCCCCACCTCATCTGAAAAAGTAAACCCCATCCCCTTTGACCTGATTCACTAGAGGTCTAGTTCTTTAAGATAATTAACTCAACTCACAAGAATACAGGACTCTTGTCCTTATGAGACACCAAAACCATTCCCCTAGCTTTAATATACACCCTACGCTGCCATCCTAAAAGACCACAAGGTAGTAAAACAACGTACTCCCAGACTGTCGCCAACTGCTCAAAAGGCCTGTGCTCCACACGGTCCTGATTTCCTCCTAGGACAAGGACTAGACTCCAGCTGTTGGCATTGTTGCGGCTCTGCGCTATCAGTCCTATACCCCCCTCCTCTTTAAAACAAAGTCTTGCCCTAGTCTTACAATTCATCCTGAACCAGGACTTTCCTATTTGTCAGTCTGTTGGGTTTCTGGAGTAGGTTACACTTCGAATCTTTGCTTCACACGCTGAAAGAATTCATGCCGAAGCACGTTTTGTAATCCGAGCGAGTTTTTATGAAGGAAAGGAAATGTTTCAGGTTTTACAGTCTCAAAAGGGTACACGCTGTTTAGGGAAAGCATGCCAGGCCAAGCGGAAGCTGTGCTGAGGTTCACAACTGGGTACGAAAAACCAAGTGGAAAAGAACACCCACATGTGCAGAACTGGGGAGTCCCTGGAGTCCGAGAGGCCAAGAGCCCAAGTGCATGTGGGCCCTGAGTAGGCCTAGAACAGGCCCCAAGAGGGCACGCAGCATGTGGGAGCCCCGCACACTAGAGGCCCTCCTGGCAGCATGTCCCTGAACAAGAGGCAGAGCAAAGAGAGACTGGCTGCAGGCCCAGAGGGGCGTGCCAGGAGAGTGTGCAGGGCTGTGCTTCCTGCCTTTATTCTATCCTGTCCCCTGGCTGGGGGAGGTGTGGTTGAAGGCATTGGTTGACCCCATTGACTGAGGTAGGTGCACCTCTGTAATGTCATTGCTGGTGCCCAAGTTGGTGTGCCCAGGTGGCCCTCCTACCTGGGCCTAGGGGGCTTTTATCTGAGCATGCTCTGTTTCCCATAGGTGTCCAATTTGTGCCTGATTGCCTTCTAATCCCTCTGGGGAGACAACCCCACTTGTTAAATGTAGCTACATTTCAGGTCTACATAAGGGAAACAAATGTATTATTTTACTTTTTTACTTTCAATTTACTTTTTCCTCCTCGTCCCTAAACATATCATCAATCCATATGTTTAGCATCCACATCAGAGACAAAGTTCCTGGGCAAAGCTTAGAACTCAAACAAATGCACATGAACTATTCTTTTGCTTCTTAATCTAGTATTGTTCTTCTATTTCTATTGTTTTGATTTCACCCCCTAAGGATCAAGATCTATGTTTAATTTTAAGATTCAAACAGAAGCAAGGCAAAAGCATACCAATGGAAACTCGGAGGGACCATCCACTTGCCCTTCGAGCTCTGAGACGTGGTCAGATTTCCAAGCCAAAACCCAGGTCTCCTCACCTACCCATGAATAAAATGGCTGAGGGTAGGGTGTAGCCTGGCAGCCCGTGTGGTGCTGAGGACCCCGTGCAGCAAGGAGGAGACGGCAGTCTCGGACATTGGCTGGACACATCATCCTTTACTGGGTTCTCCTCAGAGGCAGAGCCTTCCTGGTTCCCTGGGATACCCTGACTGACCAGGCTGCCTGCCGTCTCTGGCACTGGTATTTTGGGTTCACAGTGTGCCCCTGAGCCTGTGTCTGGGACAGATTGTGGGTGGGAAGGGCCTGATGCAAACCACTCATTGGCTGGGATGGGGGACCTGTCTGGAGCGGGGGTAGGGTCCACTGGTGAGGTAAAAGTGCATTCCAGGGCAGCCTTTCGGATCTTGAGATGATTGCTCCCACTTTGGGCTGGGGGGCTGGCTGCCAGCATGTGGGGCAGGAGGATATTTTAAATTTTTAAAATAGTTTTGTCTCTTGCCTGTCCCTCCTTTAATTCTAATATCCAAACATTTATTTCACAGCCAGTCTTCTTTCTTTTCTTCTCATCAATCCTTCGCTATCCTTCTCATCCCCATAAAAGGAAAGCTGACACTACTATTATTTTTCTCTCTCAAATATTATTAGCCACCCCTCTGTCATTGCAAAACAAGGGTTTTTTTGGTCTAATTTCCTTTCTTTTAATTTACCAACTAATATATTATCTGATCCCTCCCTTCTATTTCTTTGTTTCTCCCTCCTCTAACACTTTCTCTTCCATACTTTGATCTCCCCCTAAAAGTTATTCTAACATTCTCCCTCAGATACTTAATATAAAGTTCCTACCCTTCAGTTTCCATTCCTAACTAAGTTAACTACTTCCAGACAACTCCACTTCCATAATTCCATAACACCCCTAATAGATAGGTACATCAAAATGTCAAAGAAAGAACAGAAGATATTGGTACACACACACACACACACACACCCTGCAAAGCAAAAACAAAAAACAACAACAAGAAAAACAGACATTTAAAAAAAAACCAAATACAAGTCAGACATAAATGAAATGACTAAAATTCAACAGGCTATGGAATAACTAGAAAAATAACTTAATTAGCTATGATACCTTTTCTGTTGTCATATTTGAATTTTGTTATTGTGATCTTTGGATCACACAGCTGGCGTGTTCTTCCATGCAGGCTTGGTTAACTCTTTATTTAGATGGCTGCTTGTTTGACTACAAGCCTTTAAGACACTATTGCGATTGATAGCCAGGCACCATCTGCTTTCTTCACCACACATTGCTGTGGCACCCTTATCTTCAGTAATCATTTTATGAAGGTATCAAGCAGGGTCATGTTACCTAAACTAACTGCTCTTGAATTGGGTCTAGAGTTAAGTGGGAGCCCATAATCCATCTGCTTGTCCATGGGTTATGCACAACTCTGGTTTACTTTGGGGGTTGAATTATGACAAAATCAAAACCCCCATAAGACCAACTACACCAACAACAGCAACAAACCAACCAGCAAACAAACAAATGAAAAAGCTAAAGGCAGGAAAACAAACACCTGTGTGAACAAAAAGGACAACGTTGTCAACCATCCCCTGGGGTATAAGACGATCGCACTGTGGCATCATTAAATTTCCCAATGACTCAGCCCCCCAGACACTGTCTGTATGAGGAGTCTATTCCGGGGCACTTTCTCCTTGAGACGCAGCCCATGAGTTGTTGACTTACACAGTTTATCTCCCATTTGACTGAACCGTTTGCGCTAAGTAAGGGGATTGGTGCCAGGGAGAACGTCCTGGATCAATTTTTCTAAGAGCAGATCCCAGCAGATCAAAACCTGTCATGTCACTGAGAGGGGCATCAATGTCCTAAATCTATGGTGATTATGGGTCCCTTTCCATTGGACACCCACTGAGCTGGGGGTTCCCTCTAAAGTCCAAGGATCGCCACTTCCATAGTCCTAAAGCAGCCACTCTGCTTCCTCTCCCATCTGAGTACCCTAGTCCTAAGTCTAAGGATTCAGTAGAAGCAGGGCTCAGTAGAAGGCTATCAACCCCAAACACATCTGCAGAATATCTAGTCAGTTTAAGCCACTGGCAGATCCCCTCCAGCCACAGGCAAGGGTCTCAAGTGGCCTCATAATCAGACAGAGATCATTGTCATCTTGATTTTGCTGGATCGAACTTGATCCTTGGCTATTTGACCTGCCTCTTGACCCACCCTGAATTTGTTCCAGGAGCAAGTATCTCTTGCTTGTTCCATGAAAAAAATATTTCTTCCCTGATTTTTAAAGTATTGATGATGGTCTTTTATCTTTTATTTAATATTTTAATTTTTATCTTTATCTTATTATTTTATCCTTACCACTTTCTTTCTTCTTAAAAATTATTTCTGTTGGGTTTACAGATTGTGAAGCACAGGAGGAGTTGATGCATACAGATAATAGATGATGCAAGGGTGTATAGGGATGTGAGGTTGGGAGTGGGCGACAGGGAGGGTAAGGGGATTTGGGTAGTAAAATAAATGTGGGAGGGAGGAGGCAGCATTAGAACTGATTATGATTACACAACTCATTTACAATGATATGATTTCTTTATACAACTCTTTAAAAGCAACTTAACTCTGTAAGTGTATGATGTGTGAATTTTATATCAAGAAAAGTACTTAAAAAAAAAAAGAAACTGAAGTGGACCAAGGGTACCATGGATGAAGGAGGAAGAGTCTTTGCCTACGGGCACTGGGTTTGTGTTCATGATGGTGGGATAATTTGCCAAATGATATGAATAATGATTGCACAACATGGAGAGTCTACATTGGGGTTTGAACTAGAGAATGTTTAATTGAGTGTACTTTTGCTACAATTAAAATAATTACACTAATAGCAATGAGTACAAGCAAGAAGAAAATGTTCTAAAATTGGTTGTGGTCATGATTGTACAACTTTTCTTGATAGGATTGAACTATTGAATTGTATGATATGTAGATGAAGTGCCAATAAAACGCTAAGCAACAACAACATAAAGCTGAGTTGCGTTTTAACATAACCTGAAAAACTAGAAAGAAAACAGAATGATGGAGTGAGTTTTCGTATTTTTTATTTTACTAAGATGGGGGGAAAGTTGTTTTGTCTTAAAGTAGAATACCTGGTGTGTTAACATCTGAAAGCTTCTTTAACATTTCCATCAGACTTCAGTCAAGGTTAAGAGTCCTAGTCATTGACTAATAGAGCTTGTCTATATTAAAGTTTCAGACCTTCAAGTCCTTGACAAAACGTTTCCTAATGGAAATACTCACTACCAAAGTAGCAATGGGATCGTTGTCTTTTAAAGGGGTTAAATAAACTTGGAGCCCTAAATCGTGGCTTATATAGAACAATAATCAGTTCAAGTAAATGTTAATTATCATTGAGTATATTTGGCCGTTAGAAGTAAAGTTGAGAAGATTGGGACTGGATCACTCCAATTATTTCTCAATTGTACAACTGAGAAACTATAATAGAAGTTCTGATAACTTGAGTTTGATGTTATATCTGAAACTTCTAAGCATTATGTTTTGATAACCTTGTATGGGTTCAGATAATTTCCAATCAAGTCTTGAAAAAATATATAGTTTTTTTAATTAACCATAACCATATCAGGTTTTGTCATCTATAGAAAAGCTTTTACTTTGCTGACCTGCCAGAACTTCACATTTGAACAAAATTTCCCATCCCAAAAAATGGACTATATTGGACTCTAAGAAAAGGACTGAGACAGATAGACCCACAGGGTCAATAGTGAGAGTAGTGATACCAGGAGGGGAAGAGGATAGTGGGAGGAGAAAGGGGAAACCGATCACAATGATCTACATATAACCCCCTCACATTTGGATGGACAACAGAAAAGTGGGTGAAGGGAGACATTGGTCAGTGTAAGACATGAAAAATAATAATAATTTATAAATTATCAAGGGTTCACAAGGGAGAGAGGGTGGAGGAGGGAGGGGAAAATGAGGAGCTGATACCAAGGGCTCAAGTAGAAAAGAAAATGTTTTGAGAATGATGATGGCAACAAATGTACAAATGTGCTTGACACAATAGATATATGTGTGGATTGTGATAAGAGCTGTACGAGCCCCCAATAAAATGATTTTAAAAAAAAGAAAGGACTCAAATCCTGAATAGAAGCCCACCAATGTAAATCAAGATTTCTAGAACTCACAGGTAATGGGGTTCATGAATTACAACCAATCCCCCAAATTTTAAGAATATAAATTAGCCACTAAATAGATTAGATGTTTTTTTGAGTTGTGTATGTGGGACTATTATAGGCATTTGAAAGAGTATCCTCTGTATATAAGAAACAGCTTTTCTCATTTTTCCCCAATGGTTTTAATTTTAAAAATCATTTTATTGGGGCTCATACAACTCTTATCAAACAACACATTGTAGAGGGTAAATATGCTGCACTCTTTAGCATACAGAAAAGCAGTGGGGTTATTTTGAGGACTCAAGCCCTGGTATTTTCAATTGCTTTATATGCAGGCAAAAATGCACACTGCATAAGGAAGACTGAAGAAGGAGCCATGCATTTGAATTGTGCTGCATGGACTGATGACAGGACAAACAGATCTGTCTTGGAAGAAGTACAAGCAAGGATGGCAAGACCTCATTTTACATAGTTTGGACATGTTGTCAGGACAGCTCAGTCCCTGGGGGAGGACATCGCACTTGGTAAAGTACAGGGGCAGGGAATGAGGGAGGCCGCCAACAAGGACTGACAGAGTGGCTGCAACATGGGTTCAAGCACGGCATAACTGCGAGGATGGCACTGGACTGGGCAGTGTTTGCTTCTGTCGTGCACGGGGTTGCTATGAGGTAGACTCGGCCTCGGGGCACCTCACACCATTCCTACACCTGCAGGGAGAGTGTCCGCCACCTCTTCCTTTTCCACTTGACCTTGGAGACCCTCTGCTCCACTGGTTCCTCTGCTGCTCAAGCTAATCTAGGAAAGGCACGGAACCGATGTTTTAGAGACCACTGGGCTGTGCTTGACCTGGCGGTGGAGGGAGAGAAATGCGCATGTTTGGAGGCGTTTCCCTTCCCCCAGGCTTGCCATCTGTGGAGGGAGTTGTATATATGTAGTTACATAGTTACAGTGGCAGGGACTGCGGGAGCTCTGGCAATACATAATGATGGCTAATGACTTTGGGTTCCATGAGTTGGATTTGACTCACTGGCAACTGGTTTTTCTTTCGTGCACTTGGCTGTTACCCAGAAGGTTGGCATCACTGGGAGAGACGACGAGAAGGCCAAAGAATCTCTTGTGAGATTATTATGGCGGGAAAACTGCCAAGTGCCATTTAAAAGTGAAACCCAGTGAACCTGTGCCTGTACACGTGTATTAGATTCGGTGTTTGTGCTGCATATATTGATTGTGTGTATTAGTGTGATATGTACATATGGGTATGTATGATATGTGGGAGATTTTGTGAGACATATATATGTACATGCTTGTGTATCTACACGGATGTGTGTAATGTGTGCATGCGTGGATATGTGAATGTATATATGTGAGTTTGTGTGCATGGCGAGGTGTGTTTAATGTACATTCTGTCATATTGAGAACATGCACATTTGCATGTGTGTAATAGTTAATGTGTATGTTTTTCTGTGTTTATAGTATGAGGTTCATGTGTGTGTGTGTGAGTGCGTGCTGGCAAAGGTCAGCCCAGACTATGGCATGTTATTGCGTCCTGGCGTGACCCTGTCAAGCGAAGGCAGTTGCAGAATGCTGACGAGCCATCTATTTTGACCAGTTATCATTCGTGCCATAATTGTTGCTCCGGTTTTCTTCCTTCTTCATTTGCCACATTGCTGTTTTGTGCTGCATAAATATTGTTTGTCCTGTCAAAAAAACAGTACATGTTCATTAAGGAACTTTTGACAATACAGAAGTAACAAAAAATGATTACTTCCAACACCTAGTGTTTGGGGTATGGCTCACTCTGCCCTTGCTTCCCTGGGCTGCACGAGGCTGTAGAGAGTTGCTGATGTTGGGCGCCATTCAGTTGGTCGTGACTCAAAGCGACCTGCCTATGAACAACATAACAAAACACAGCCCAGTCCTGGGCCCTCCTCACACCGGTATCACTGGAGCCACAGTGTCAATCCATTCTGTTTATTATCTTCCTCTTTTCCCTGCCCCTCTACTTTACAAAGCACGATGTCCTTTCCCCTGGCCTTATCTCTCCTGTTAACATGTCCTGCTAAGTATGTGAGATGAAGTCTTACCATCCTTGCTGCTAAGACATATCTAGTTGATTTTGGCAGTCCACGTGCTTTTCATATGTTTTGCCTGGACCATAATTCAAATGCATCAATTCTCCTTCCATCTTTCTTATTCAGTGTCCAGCTTTTGCATGCATATGAGGTGACTGAAAATGCCATGGCTTGGAGCAGGCATACCTGTTCCTTCAAGTAACATCCTTGCTTTCCAACACTTTAAGAAAGTCTTCTGCGGCAGATTTACTGAGTACAATTTATTATTTGATGGCTTTTTTTGAAAAGTAAAAGTTTAATTCGCAAATAATCCACATGTCATAAAATTCAGTAATTCAAGTATATCCAAGTGAGTTGTATATTTTAGAAGATTTTCTTCTTTCTTGTACCCATTGTTATTAGCTCCCCCCTACCCCCATCCTTCCCTGCCATACCCACAGGAAACCGTTAATCTAGTTACTGTCTATTGTTATAGATTTACATATCCTGGGTTTTATATAGAGAAAAACATACCAAAAAAAACAAAACTAAACCAAAAAATCCTCAAAACTGCAAAACCTAACAACAGAGAAAAACTTCAACTGAAAAAAGTAGGGAATACTAAAAAATAGAACAAGTGTAAAATGTGTCAAAAGGGAAATCAAATGAGAAGGAATTAAATGCTAACCTAACTACATTTGCAATAATCCACTTTCCAGTGCACTTTACAGGACACCAAGGCTGTTCACCTCCCTGGTCTGTTGTCAGAGGGAATTCCCTGGAGGCTTAATCGATGTGTGGATCCGGTAAATGGATGTTGGGTGTCTGCTGTTGTCCATATCCTCCTGCAAACCAGGTGTTCACAGTTCAAGCTCAGACACCAGTAATTCCTCCCTTCAGAATTGCCTTTTGTTATTGACAATCGTTGGATCACATAGGCTTGTGTGTTTCTTACGTGTCGACTTAGTTGACATCTCAGATGGCTGCTTGTTTGAAGCTTTTCAAACCCCAGATGCTGTTCTTTCTGATAACCGGCATCATCTAGTTTCTGTACCACACTATGCTATAGCACACATACCTTCCATGATCTCTTTATGAGGGTCAGTATAGAGT
The DNA here is from genome assembly GCF_050624435.1 of Tenrec ecaudatus. Classification (NCBI taxonomy): domain Eukaryota; kingdom Metazoa; phylum Chordata; class Mammalia; order Afrosoricida; family Tenrecidae; genus Tenrec; species Tenrec ecaudatus. The sequence goes on along the minus strand of NC_134541.1, from coordinate 50,008,460 downwards.
AGGGTCATGTCATAAGAACTTATTATTCTTAGACTGGGACTAGAATTAAGTGTGATATCAAAATATGTTCATATATCTATGGTTTGTATTTTTCTGGTTCACCTTAGAGACATCATCATCATTTTATATTAGAGAACATTATCACTCGTCTCCATGCAGTGTAAGGTAATTCAACTGACAATGTCATTTAGTTTGTCCAATGATAATGAATTTAACACACTTCAGAAAAGGAAATCATATGATTATAGACTGACTACAAACAATAGAATTGTTGACATGTACAGATTAAATTCTTCAGTGACTGAACACTATTTACATGAACAATAGGGTTGGTGATAGGGCAAAATGTACAAAATTTATAAACCATGCCTACCCTATTAATACATGTCAGAATAAAGCAACGAGGGCATTAAAATAGTAAGCATATGGTAGTCCTGGCCAGTCATTCATTGGGTTCCCTCAAGGCCAGAGAGCCAAACCAAAGTCCAGTGACCACTAGTTCTACATACTTGGGAGAGCAGTCATCTGCTTCTTCTTACACTAAGGAGTTTCAGCCTTAAGTCCAAGGGCAACAGGTGAGTGAGTTGGGGGTAAAGCCCAGTTCACTCAGTGGGGTTTCCACTTGGAGTCCTTCTGCTGTAGCCTATGCAGGATGTTGTGCACCTCGAAAGGACAGTCTAAAGTCCCAGTGGATTATAGCACACGGGTTGGGTTACCAATGGCTGGATAGACATATTCTTCTCTCCCTGGGTTCTATATAAGTACTTTTAAATAATTTTATTGACTTATAATTCACATATCATGCGCTTCATTAGTTAGATCATATCATAATGAGTTTTGCCGTCATCACCACAATCAGTTCCAGAGCATTTTCTACCTTTCTACACCCACTGAAAGCAGCTCCCCATTTCCCTCCACGCTGCCTTCTCCCACACCCCCAGCAAGTCATTCATGTAATTCCTATCTATGCATCTTGGATTTCATATACTGGAAAATATGCAAAATTCCAGCAAAATAAATACATGAAAAAACCCTCAAAAACAACAAAATAAACTAGAGAAAAATCCCCATCAGAAATAAAGTTGGAAATTAAAAAAAAACCAGAATATATTTAAAATGTGTCAAAAGGGAAATCAAATGATAAAATGCTAGATTGCAGCCTGATGGGTCTGCAACAATCCACTTTCCATGGCACTCTGGAAGCCAGCAAGGTGTTCACAGCCCTTGCCCATGGTCGGAGGGGATTCACCGGAAGCTGAATCCGTGTGTACTTGCCCTTCACCCCAAAACGGTTTTTAAAATCTGTATAAGTATTGTCAAGCATTCTCCTCTCCCAATGGGAGGTTGCGCCTCCCCATTTTCCTACCAATACAAATGTACTCATCTTCCCTGAAACATACATGCTCCCCTCCCCTGATCTTGATTTGAACTTGCAGTACGATTCACTTATCACTCTGCTCTGTTGATTTGGGTTGACCTTAGCACAAGTTTGTATGGCATCAACTAACTGGTCATTTCCATCCCCAACTGAGGTGAGGTCTCCTCTGTCCAAGGGTTTCTAAGCTGTTCAGATTGAGGCTGTTCGATACGGTTTCTGGAAGCTAGGCAAACTGCCTCCTGTGTTGCTTGGCAGGCTGGGTTAGGAGATTACATGGCCTGGAACCAGATGCTGGCCTTCATCTTGATGTTTATCTTTGTGGTAGCCACACATTAATTGTCCTTTTGGGATAGACTCACTGCACTCAGCATGATGGTTTCCTGGTCTATCCATGTTAGGAGGTGTTTCATAGCTATTTTTTATTTTTTTTTTTTAGGATTCTGTTGTGTGTACCTGTGTTTCTTTACCATTCTGCTACTGACAGGAAATTGGACTGTTTCCAGCTTCTTACTGTTCTGAATGAACATGGGAGAGCACAGGTTTGTTGGTATTCTGTCTCTTATTTCTTTGGGGCATATGGCCAGCAAGCATTTTACTGGGCAGCATGGTATTCTTATTGCCAGTTATTTAGGCAACACTGTATCGCTTTCCACAATGTTTGTACATACCTACGAGCCCACCAGCTGAGTGTAAGAGTTCCAGGATTACTGCATCCACTCTAGCATTTGGTGTGCTGTGTTTTTTTAATTGGGCTATTTTTGTGGGTGTAAGATGCTATCTCAAGGTTGTTTTGATTTACATATCCCACTGTGGCTAGTGATTTCCTCGAGTTTATTAGTCATTTGTCATCCTTTGTGAATTGTCTATTCATGTCCTTTCCCCACCTTTTAAATGGATTATTTGGGTTTTTTTTCTTGAGTTATTGCAGAATTCTAGATTCTAGCAATAGTCCCTTGTCTGTTATGTCATTGCTAAAGATTTTATTCCTAATACGTGGGCTCTTGTTTTACTCTTTTGATGCGCACAAGTGTTTTATTAGTAAAAGGTTCCTTGACATTTTCTAATTTTCTCATTGATGTTCCTGAGAGCTCTGGGATTTAGGTCTCTAATCCATGTTGAGTCTAATCCACTATAGTGGAAGGGGAGAAGGATAGGTTCTATTTCATTTTTCTGCAGATGGACGACCAAGTTTTCCAGCACCACTTGTTGAAGACGGTGGCCCTTTCCCATGTAATGTTTTTAAGTCTTTTGTAGAAAATCAGTTGTCTGTGGGTGGATGCTTTTACTTCTAGGGCTTCTATCGTATTCCATCGGTCTATGTATTTATCGCTATATAAGTACCAGGCTGTTTTGACTATTGTGGCCGTGCACTAGGTTTTGAAGTCAGGTCATGCAAGACCTCCCACTTTTTCTTCTTTTTGAGAAAATCTTTGCTTTTCCTGAACCTCTTCCTTCTCCACATGATGCTGGTAATACAAGATTTTGAGTGGAGACTGGACACCCACTATAGGGGAGCAGGCTATCATCTGCTAGTCTTACTCGATCCCTGCGGGGGCCTGGAGCGCTAACTTTAGCTTCTCTGGGTCCTAGTTCCTTAGTTAGAATGTGATGGAGTTAGGCTGGCCTCTGAGGTGCTCTCTAGGACCAAATCCTGGAGCATTTCTTTTGAGGGTCAATGACTTCACAGGATCTTGACGAGATTAAAGTGGTGCAGTGACTGCAGAGAGGCCACATCTGACCGCTGGCTTCCTTATTGCCAAAAAAGACAGGGATCCGACAGGCATCCACACGCCGCCTTTCTTTAACTATTCTGATACTAACTTTTCCGCGCACAGCACTCAATTATTCATTGCAGTGGCCACCCAGAATTCATAGACGGGACACACAATTATGGGTTTTATTAGCAAAGTTAATGGGTTTCTACAAGTCAAGATCAGTAAGCAGTAAGGATACAGTCACTGAGCCGCAGAAATCCTCTCCTCAGGCAGCAACCAATTATCTCTCTGATCTTCAGCCTCTCTGCTACCTGAGTCCTTTGCCTTCTTGAACCAGGAAGCCAGCCTATCACTCTGTCTCAGTCCCTAGTCTCGGTGCTGCTCCCCTGGCTCTGTCCCATGGTCTCCGTCTCCATCCCAGTCTCTGGTGCCTCTGGTCTTGGCTTCTGCCGACTCGAGTCAGAGATCTGGAACATGCTCTTCCAATGGTCCTGGGCTTTCTCTCTCTACCCCTGCTTCAAAGATGGCTCATCCTTATAGCCTTTGGGGTAGCAACAAAAACAGACCAATCCCCTCTCTTGGTGTTCCACACAGCCTACTTGCGTAGTCCTGGGCAATCATCTTGGGGATTAACAATCAGTTGGTTACAAGAGCCGTCTTCAGAAATTTCACTCCACCGTAGGTGGTCACCAGCACAGCAAGAGATCAGGGTCTTAAGTAATCAGAAGCTCACCAAGAGGTGGTCAGAGATGGAGTGGTTAGCTGGAGAGGTCAGCGCTGGAGGGTGTGGTACGGCACACATTGTGACTACCAAGGACAGAGGCACCAAAGGAAAGAGCAGCAATCCAGACAACCAATATGTTTTCTCTCCACAAGACGTTTAGAAGCAGTTCCTGGAGTGGACCCTGTCCCTTCTCTCGTCCCCACTTGACCCACATGTTTGCTTCTCCCTGGAATACCTTTTCCTTTTTGTCTGTGGTAGTTGGATTTTATGTCAACTTGCACCTGTCAGAACCTGTAGGGGTGGAGTCCAACCTATCAAACAGATCACAGCCTGATGATGCCTCCTTGGGGGAGTGGCCTTTTTAAAGGAGCATCTCTTTGGGATCCTTGCTCTCATTCTTGTCCTTTCGCTTTCTGCTCGCCAGAATTGTGCATCAGGCTCTGAGTTGGGTGGCCCATGTGTCGCTGGGGCACCCTGCCATGTTCCTGTGGACCTGAGGGCTATGACACTCTGTATCCCCCAGCCTGTGATCGCCTAGCTTTCTACTCTGACTTTTTGCTCCATTGGGCTGCAGCTAGGTTTGGACTTGAGTTGGCCTGGGTTGGGACCCTTTTCATTATAAAATTCTTTCTTGTTATAAAGCTATTTCTTATACATATATAAGTATCACTAGTTTTGTTTCTCAAGAAAACACAGCCTGTTGTCCATCCTGCAAACTTCTACTCATGCTTTAAGACCCCGCTGAGATATGATATTGGGGAGTTATCCATGACATCCCAGGCATAATTAAATACCTCATTCTCTGTGCCCTCGTAGCTTGCCCATGTTCTGCATGACACTTAGCATATCCTCTTTCGTGTGCTCCTGATGCTCACATCTCCTTAGCACATCTGCCTCCATGCTTATGTTATGACTTCTCCATTCTTCTATTACGGCACCTCCCCCATTCCTACTGAAAAACAAACCTATTGCTGTCGAGTCTCTTCCAGCTCATGGTGGCTCCTGTGCTACAGAGCAGAACTGCCCCACAGGGTATTCTTGACTCTAATCTTCACAATAACCAGTCCTTTCTTTCATGGAGTCCCTAGGTGGGTTGGAATCGCCAACTCTAGGTTAGCTCAAATCACTTATTCCTTCAACAGGAATAATAGAAATTATGATCGCTGGTAACTGTTGAGAGCTTTGACTGGGCTGTTTCCGACAGGGATTGCATCATGGAATCCCCATCACTCTCCTATGACTTGCCAGTTCACCGAGGAGGAAACAGACTGCGTTCAAACCTTGGGCTACCTGGTTCAGGCGCCTGCATTCCTCACGCCCATCATTCTGCTGTGTGTACCTAGCAGTTGGCATGGTTGCCAGCCACCTAGGAGGCACTTAATAAATGCCAGATGAAGTAAGAGAACATTCCATTGCATTGACATACCCAGGTTTATTAAATCATTTCCCTTATGTTGCTGTAAATATTTCCAAACAGATCTTTCTTTCCTCAGATGAATTATTTTCTTTGGGTCAGTTAGTTGAAGTTGAAATGGCTGGGCCCCCAAATATTGCCTCTGCCACGTTGCCACGTCAGCCACCATAGCAGAAGAGCAATCATTTCTTGGCAGCTTTGAAAGGCCTCTCCTAACTTTGAGTTGGCCCTGGTGTCTAGACTTGGCAGGCACATTGCACGACTGCACAACTAATCCTCTTGGAGAAGTCAGCCCAGACCGCAGGCTTCACGGAAGTGTTCCCCCAGCCGGCAGCGGTTACGCACCCTCGCAGCTCGTTGTCTCAGAGCTGGTTCCTGCTTTGTACCTTCTTCTCTCCACCAGCTTTCTCCTTGGCAGCTGGACTCAGACCTGAGGGAGGGGACAGGCCTCCTGGGCTCATTACTCCAAGGCCCCAGGCTGAGAAGGTGGGGAAGGAGCGCCATGGATGGAGACAGCGCTTGGAGACTAGTATAGTACAAAAGCAAGCATTGGAATAGGGAAGAGGATCCCAGAGTGGTGAATTCATGGGTAAGCCTTCAGTCCCCCTTTCTGTTGGCCTGGGAATGGGGATGCTGTAGTTCTCCAGATGCTGTGGACCTTCCCTTCACATCCTTGACTTACAGAGGAAAGGAAAATTCTGGCCTTGGATATGGGCTGGAAGGCACATCAGGCCTGGTGCCCTCTGGACACCTGCCAACCTAGCAGCCCTGAGACAAAAAAGTAGGGTGAGGGTGAGATGCTAACAGCTTGGTTTCCCACATTTGAAGGCCCCTCTGCCTCATCTAATTCCTCACCTTCTCTTCTGAGTATTTCCACCACTCCTTCAAATATTATATTTGCAAGAGACACATTAGCTGAAGCCAGGGTGAGATCAGACACCTCCAATGGAGCCACAAATCCAGTTAATCTTAATCAATCTATCTCTCACTGTATTTTCGGGATGCCACATAAAACACAAAATGCCCACCTCAATGTAAATTTCAAATAGGCAAAGAATAATCGTGTAGTATAAGTATGTTCTATGCAATACTTAAGTATCCCTATGTTCAAGGTATTGCATGAGACCTCCTTACACTAAAAGGTTATTCTTTATTTTTTTAAATTCAAACTTAGAACCAAGGACTCTATATTGTTATTGCTAAAGCAGCACCCCCGTTGTTTCTCTCTTCTTGACCTGAATGTGAAACTAATTCTGCCCTGCGCCCCTCCTCCACCAGCAGTTCCCATTTTCATTTTCTTGGTGGAGAGTTAGCTTCTCCTGGGCTTTTAAAATCTCACTCCTCCCTGGGTTGTATTTACTTTAGCAAATTCACCCTGGGTCTCGGTTCCAAACTCTTTGATGTTATGACTGGGGACCGAGGCTGAGGCTGCATGAGTGCTTAGGAAGGTTTCTTCAGGACACTGGAAGGAAATTAAAGCTCAGAAAATATGCTTGACATTTTTTTTCTTTCTAAAAAGAAAGTCTGTGAATTGAGATCCAATATGGGCACTAGAGCACAGTGAAGTTAAGGCCAGAAAGCTCATTTCCCCCTACAGCCACCAGCTGTTGTAGCCCCAGGCAATGCATGATTTTTCTCCAGCTGCACTGGTTGCTTTCTCAGGGTTTCCATCCAAGACTGAACTGGTTCACAGAGGCCCCCAGTTGTAGGCTCAAAGGAATCCTAGGAATCAGCTAGACTGGGCTTCCCAAGCTCTAATATATGTTCAAATCATCTCAAGAGACTTTATAAATCCTAGTGTCCTGCTGACACTCCAGTCTCATTAAACCAGATCTCTAGAAGTGGGACCCAAGTCTGTTCGCTTCCACTTCTCTAGACACCAGTCAATTAGCATAAAATAGGTCGTAGATATAATATGATACATCCTACTTTGGTGCGTAGCAACTGGAGTCTTAAAAGCTTGTGAGCAGCCATCAAAGGTGCAACTACTGATCTCTCCCTTTCCAGAGGAAAGAAAATTGATGAAAATAAAAAGACACATGGAAACAATTAATTAAATGGACTGATGGACCAGGAAAACATCAGTCTCCACAACCCTGGGGCCAGAAGAACTAGATGGTGCCCAGCCACCACTACTATCTGTGATGAAAAGAATCATGTTAGGTTTGGGATATAGTGGGAGGAAAATGTGGAACAAAATACATAACCGTGTTGGGCCAGGTTGACTAGAGAAATAAATTCAGTGATACTCACAGATGTGCAAAAAAGAACTTTCTGTAAAGAAGTAATTATGCATCAATAAATATCCCAGCCCAGTCCAACTCAAGTCCACATGGGTAACATTAGTCCATAAGTCCCTCTTCAGACTCACACAGCCACATGCAATGATACAGACTGCAAGAAGATCACAGGCTGGTGGGTGCAAAGTCTTGTGGATCCAATGGTGCAGGGGGGTGGGGGGAACACATCTCCAGCTTGCCAGCAGGAAGGTAAGGGCGGTGAGAGAGGAGGCGGTTCCCAGGACCTTCCTTATGAGAAGGTCACACCTACAAGGAGGCACCATCATGCTGAGATCTGGTTGACAGATTAGACTTCACCCCTATAGTTTTATATATATATCTTCAAGTTGACATGAAATTATTTAACTACCACAGCAACCATAAAAGAAACCAGGCCTACTGGTTGGATAGAGACTAGAATAACCTCCAACACCATGACATGTATTTACCCTTCAGGTCTGGAATTTAACTCACCTGTGTTAAAATAATCAACCATTTCAGACCAAAAGGGTAAAGTTAAGAGGAAGCTAGGAAAGCTAGGAAAGAAAAAGGCCTGGAAGCAGGAAGCACCGGGAGAGAATGGGACAAGCGACGGTACATCGAGGGGCTTTGCAGCAGATGAGTTGAAACAAAATACGTATGTATTGTTGCATGGCTGCCTGCAGAAGGGATGAGTGGAGAAATATTTGGGGACAACCCTAAGTATATAGAGAGCAGTGACGTACAGAGGGAAGGATGAAGTGGGGTGGGTGAGCAGAGAAACTACCGGAGAGACTCAAGTATTGCAAGCGGATTCTTAAATCAGGCAAGGCACTCTTTTACTACCCATTTCTCAAGGTTCTGAACAAGTGTTCTTTCTGTCCTGTAGGAGGAGTTGTCCGTTGGCCTTTGATTCACCTAGCGATGAGTTCTCCAACATACACCATAAGAAAAGGTCTATTGTGCTGTGGCTTATGAAGGAAGTCTTCCAGGGCAAACTGGCAAGGAGTAAAGGTAGCACGTGAGGAGGGGAAGGAGTTAAATAAGAGATGATCACAGCAAAGTCCCACCGAGGGGGTGTCAGACTGATCCCACAGAGACACTGCAGTATGAGAGACGCCGATGAGTTGACTTATCTTCCTTCAGTTGTACGGATCTAAGGCAAGAGACCGGGACTTTCACACCCTTTCTCCCACCAGTCCTTGGGTAAGGATGGCAGGGTGGGAGGAGAATAGAAACTTCCTACCAGTCTAGTGGTCCCAGTTGCCTGAGGGAAGTCTTCCAGAGAAGAATAGCAGGTGTGTTACATGGAGCCAGGAAGGATGGGGAACACACAGTGAAGGTAAAAGGGGGCACAAAGGATGGAGCTGAGCACATGTCAATTCCCAGCCGTAAGCCAGAGGTCTTCTACTTTCACATTGAGCCATGCTTTTCTTAGCACCTAGTCTGCTGACTTGCTGAGCGCCTTACCACCTTTGAATTAGCTGTCAGCATGTGAATCTCAGGAGAGTAGTTGTGTTAGTCTGTGTAGACTAGAGAAACAAATCCATGGGAACTCTTAAATTTATAGGAAAGAGCTTTATATACAAGAGCAGTTGAATATTAAGAAAACATCTCAGCTCAGTCCAGATCAAGTCCATAAGGCCCATATTAGCCCATATGTCCGATACCAATCTGTAAAGTCCTCTTCAGACTCATGAAGCACATGCAATGATGCCGAGTGCAGGGGAGATCACAGGCCCGTGGGTGCAAAGTCTTGTGGATCCAGTGGCGTTATAAGCATCTCAGTGCAGGCAGGGTCTCCATGTGGCTTCTCCAGGTCAAGGGCTCTCACTGCCATCAGCATAGCTTCATGTGTCTTGTCAGTAGAGAGGCTCTCAGGGAGCAAGCAGAGAGAAAGAGGTTTCTCTTGCCTCCAAGGAAGAAAAACCAGATTTCCCAGAATGCTCAGTAAGAAGGCCATGTTCACACAGAGGCTTCATTGGCTATGATCTGATTGATAGGCTAGACACCACCCCATTCACTCTTAATCCTTAAACTGACAAAGGATTATATAAGTACCACAATTTTTAAGAAAAATACAAATACTCAGCACCTCTTAGAACAATCAGATTTGTTACCAGAGGCCCTGATAGCCACCTGGCCACTATGCCAGAGTCTGCCTAACCTGGATAATTTTATCTGGACAAAGTGACTTTGAGAACACAATGTCTACCAATCTCAATCGTGTTCCCAACACCCACACTATTATTTTTCTTATAAAAGAATTAAGAGGAGAGGGAAATTATTTTTTTGCACCAATACCTCTATAAACACAGAAAATAAAACCCACTGCATCTGAACTGATGACCACTCATTGTGATTCTATAGGGCAGCATGGAACTGCTTCCTAAGGTTTCTAGGGCTATACATTTGATGGGAGCAGACAGGCTCGTCTACATCCATTGGAATAATGGTGGGTTCAAACTACTGACGAGGCAGTGTGTGTAACCCACTACACAACCAAGCTTCCTTCATCTCTCTAGTCAAAATTAACCCCCTTGTCGTTGAGTTGATTCTGACCCATAGTGACTCTTTATAGGGTTTATGAGACTATAACCTTTCTGGGAGCCGACAGTGTCATCTTTCTCCTTTGGAGTGGTTAGTGGTCTTGAACTGCCAATCTTGGTTAGAAGTATAGCACCTTTAGGACCCTCCATCTCTATAGTTGAGGGAAAAAGAGCAGGAGAGAGCGGCCTTTTTTTGTGGGCAAGAGGCTTATTTCTATGGTTAATGTGGACACAGGATGTGTTTGGGCTGAAGAATTCAACCTAAGACAACAGTGTAACCTGGTACCCGTAGGACCCCACTGGGACTTTGCCCTCCTGCTATGAGCGTTCTGCTCTCCACAGACTCTTGCTTTTCCACCAAGATCCAGCTGCTCTGCCTGCCCTGCCCCCACCGTGTTATGTGAAAAGCAGCTGTTTCCCAAGTGCTGACTTAATTTCTTTCCGAGCCAAAGTTTGGGGCCAGCAGGGAAAGTGTCTGGCAGAAAGTCAACGTGCAATGGGAGGAAGAAGTCAATGTGGAAGAAGCAGATGCTTGTGCAGGTTTAGGGCTGGAGTCTGAACTGAGACCAGCCTGGATTCTGCAGCTCTTTGGAGGCAAAAAGCTCTTGATCCAGGCAGGTTGTAGGGCTCTATGTAAATTACGGCTGTCCTCGGAGTTGCTGGAAACTATTGTAGGGAGGGGTGGATCCCAGAGATGTTGTTTCTTGTTCTTTTTTCTCTGATGTAGCCTGAGAGGAGTTGAGACAAGCCAGTGGAGAGAGAGAGAGAGGTGAGATGCCAGAGCCCACTGATTCAACTCCTCCCAATTTAGTTCGACAGTAACATCTTTTGTGCCCCTCCCATACTGAGGATGGATGGAGATGGTTAGGAGACAGCCAAAGGCTTTGAAGCCAGGAAGCACATGAGCCTCGGATGGTCATTCTGAGGAAGGGCCCGCCTCGGTCAGAAGAGCCAGTGCTAGCAACCATTCCATGTCAGTCCCACAGCTAGGGTCTCCCTTCAGTCCCTGCAGCCACACCCAACAACAAGCAGCACACCGGCTCTTCTCAACTAGACCTTCTCTACACCCAACCCAGCTGTGCCAACATCCTTGACTTTCTTTTCAGTTATGCAATAATAATAAATAAATAAATTAATTAATTAGATTTTCCCAAAGAAGAAAACCCAGAAAGAGAAATGAATGAGTTTATAGGGTGCAGATTTCTGAAACCAATGCGACCAAATGTCTCATCAGGTCAGATTGACTTGCATAGTGTGTGAAGGGTCAGCAAACACAAGCAAACCTCCCAATGAAGATGCAGCTCATAGCTCAGTTTCCTGGCCTAGGAAGGGGCTTCCTAGACCCCTGCTCTACACTGGACCGGCCTGGCCTCCCTCAGAAGCCTTCTAGTCTTTGGGGGTCTGGCCTCGGACTCTGCTTTCTTGCGTAAGAGAGGTCTTGAGCGTTCTCATTCACTTATTTTCTGGAAGTCGATGATCCCAGACTTAGGATGGCTCACATCTCCTTTCTGTCCACTCTTTACTTTTCTCTTCCTGCCCAGTGGGCTCAAAGCACAAAGAAGGGTTTAAAGCTGATTGTACCCTGGCACCGCCATATCCTCTGAGGCTCCCATGGATAAGCACAGACTGCCCCCTGCGCACACACACACACACACACACACACACACACACACACACACACACACACACACACACACACACTGGCTCAGACTCCTTCTTCCCAAGTCTGCACCACCCTGTACGGTCCTATAGAACTTAGTTTCCTACGCAAGGAACTGAAGTCAATCTCAGGGAAGACATGGTTGACTTACTCAAGTATAATGATGAAGAGTTCTCAAAAATAGGTAACTCTTTTAGTGTGTTAGGGCTGTTACATCAGAAATGCCACACGTGGGTGAGTTGAGGACCAGGCATTTGTTTTGTGGCAGTCCATAGCAGAGTCTCAGTGATGTCGATGTCTTCCTTGTGGGTAATCCCCTGGTATTTCTTGGTTCTGCTGTTTTATAGGCAATCCTCATACTTGCCCCCTCCCCTCTCTTTATGTATCTCTCTGTCTTGAGTCTGCTTTTTTTTAATAACTCAGAAGCGATTAGATTTAGAGCTATCTGTGATGGTTAAGGTGGTACGTCAGTTTGCTAGACTCTAATTCTTAGTGGTTCATCAGAGATTATGTAACCATCTTCCACACTGTGGTCTGATGTGAGCAGCTAATCAATTGGAAGGGGAATTTCCTTGGGGCTATGGAGTATATTTATTATGCATAGATGTTCCGGCGAGGCTCATTCTTTCTTGATCCTGCATTTTTCTTATCATCCTCTGGCTTTCAGTTCTTTGTATGTGAGCCTGTTGCCTGACTTGCAGACTTTGGATTCGTCGGTTCCTACTACAGGAGTCAAGAGAATCCTCCAGCTTGTCATGGATTTGGGATTTGCCAGTTTCCACAATTGCGTGGACCATTTTCTTGAAATAATCCCTTTCATAAGAGCTCTGGGGAGTAACTTTCACTCCCTTTATGTTTCCAGGTAGCTGTCCCGGCGCTGCCTCATATGACCCACACCTGATTGGGTATGATCTTATTCTGGGCATTACTGAACAGCAAAATGAGTGAAGTGTATCTATACAAGGGTAAGTACCAGAGCATTTCTGCTATAGTTCCAGCTCATACCTCACTCGCTCACTGCCATAGAGCTGACTCTGACTCACACATACCCCGTAGGGCAGAGAAGTGTGCCTTTGGATGTTTGAGGCTGTACATCTTTCAGGAGCAGAATGTCTCATCTTTCTCCCATGGAGTGACTAGTGGTTCAAACTGTTGACCTTGAGGTTAACGGTCTAACTTGTAACCAACTATGCCACCAGTTCTGCCAAGTTCATATATACATGGATTTATTCCAAATAAAATACGTTTAAACATGTCTCTGCGGTCAGTGATTAACTGGGGACAAGTTCTCTCAGTAATAACTTTCCTTAGTCTTATTGGAGTGCTTTAAAAAACACCCCAAACCAAAAGACAGGGTCCATTAAAAATAGCAGCTTCCAAGGCGATCTGCTGGGTCGATTCACTTTAAGGCAGAGAAGTCAGCTTAGAAGGTGATGGAGTTTCCCCTCTTAATTTCAAAGGGGATAATATTGATAGAGTTTTTCCCCTAAGGGCAAAGAATGATCATGGGGATTTATTAGGAAGATGTTTTAAGAAAATAAAAAATGGAATTGTGGTGAAAAGGCCAGGAGAGTTGTGCTGGGATAAATTTTTTTCCCATCACAACAATACACTGGCTCATTCTTTGAGGCTAGTAAAGGCTGTCCTAAGGAAATGTCCTGGAGAAACCATGCCCCACTTACTCTATACCCTCTTGGTTAATCTCCACAGAACACTTGGAAGTAGAAATCAAACAAACCTATTTTAGGGACGAATGAAACTAGGGTTGGAGTGATCAATCAATCCATCCACTAGTTCAACGCCCTGGTTTGTGGTCAACAAGGCCCGGATCTGAACTCAGGTTTGTTTCCACAGCCTGTACGCTTCACTTCCAAGGGTGCTGTCTCAGGAGGCTGTCGCTGGCGCTTCCTCGTGCTTGGGCTCCATTGAGGGAGCTGTGAATGGCTCTGCAGGATCCCTGGGGTGGTGAAATGATGAATGCTCTCAGTTATTAACAGAAAAGTTGGCAGCTCCATCAAGAGGAGCCTTGGAGAAAAGTCCTGGTGACCTCCCTTTAAAGATTAGCCATCGAACACCTCTTATGCACTTGGGGCCACCACGGATTGGAGGCAGTTTGATGACAACTGTTTTGGGGGGTCACCTTGAGATGGCGGGGTCATGCTGAGGACTGTCTTCAGCACTTTCAGTGCTCCACATCTTACTGCCTCTCAGGATTCCCTCAGGATAGGCCTGAGGACTTGACATTCCCCACAGCAGGACCTTAAGTCCCCTCTTCCTCTTTCTCTTGGTTCCCATCCAACAGAAACCCAATGCAATACTGGATGCTAATGGGGGATAGTTGGGTTTTATATTTTACTATCTGGGTTTTAATGGTGAAGGCCAGACAGTGGGTAATCCGAGTTCTGGGTTTACTGAAAAATCTAATGGCTAGTCCATGTAATGGAAGGGTTTCCTGGGTCCTATCTGATTCATGTTTCCAGGCCCAACCACTCTGTATTGGTACAAGGCTTAGAATTCCCATGATAAGATTCACTCTATAAGGATCACTGGGATAATTGTTTTCTTTTTTTAAAAATTGGAATGTATTCAAAGTAAAATGACTTTTGCTTGTCATAATAAAAAGATCAGGGCATTAAAACTGTGTAAATATTTATGTATATGAAAATAACAGAAAAATTAGAATTTGTGGCACCTCACCCTCTCAGGAAGGTATGTCACCCATTTGTGGAGTCAAAAAAGCAGATTAAAAAAAGATTTATTGGCATATAATTCACATATTATACAATCTAATTGTTCAATAACATTAAGAGGATTTGTGCAATCATCAATTTCAGAACATTTTCTTCTCATTCTCATTGTTGTTGGTGCCTCACTTGCTCCTATCCTTTCCTACCATGCCCCTAGGTAATTATCAATCCAGTTACTGTCACTATATCCTGGATTTCATATACAGAAGAACACAAACAGGAAGCAAGAAAACAAACAAATAAACACACATATAAGACCCCAACAATGACTAGACAGAACATGGAAAACACTTCAACACTTCAAAGAAACCAGAAACTATTAAAAACTGAAGTAACTTTAAAACGGGTCAGAAAGGAGACCAAATGATAGTGTGCTCCATTTTAATCTGACAGAATCCACCACAATAGATTTACAATGTTCTCTGCTTGATAGTGAGGCTATTCACATCCCTGGACTATAGTCAGAGGGAATCTACCAGAGGCTTAATCCGTGTAGGGACCCCGCAAAGAGAGGTTGGGCTTCCACTGTCATCCATAGCCTTCTGCAAATCAGTGTGCATCATTTAAGCTCTGGTACCACCCCCTCCTTTGGATTTGAATTTTATGATTTCAAATGTTGGATCACACAAGTTGGTGTGCGTCTTCCATGTGGACTTAGTTGACACCAACCAAGCCTAACACAACATCTCACTTAGATAGCTCCATATTTGGAGACAAGCTGTATTTGGAGACAGGTGATATTCTTTCTGATAGACAGGCACTATCTGGTTTCTTCCCCACTCTTTGCTATAGCACTCATATCTTCAGCGACCTCTTTATGAGGCTAAGTATGGAGTAAGGCATGTCATAAGAACTAATTTTTTTCTTAGATTGGGGCTAGAACTAAGTGAAATACCCAAATCCATATATATTCATATATCTATGATATATATAGCTATAGATATTATTCATATACCTATGGTTTAAATGTTTGTGGATCATTAGAGACATCATTTTATGATAGAGTATATTATAGTATCATTAATTTAGGCAGTAGTATAGAATTTAAAATGCTGTTTTGAAAATGAAATTATTCATGTATAGATCAGCTTTTCAGACGGCAATGCATGAATTGCTGACTTGTACAGATTTAACTCTTAATCTGGACACTGTGTACATTAGAATTTGGTGACAGGGCCAAACTTTAAATAACACCCATTCACAAAGGCAAAGCCATGCCCACTAGAAAAATTAATGTAACATTAAAATATTAAATATGTGGTAGTCCCGAACCACATTCATTGAGCACCCTTAAAGTAAGAGTTGTGAACCAAAGTCCAATGACCACCGATTCTAAAACTTTTGGGTAGCAGTCATATGCTTCTTCTCACTCTGGGACATTTCAGCCACAACTCCAAGGGAGTACGCCATTCCCCAAAACCTGCTACAGGTGAGCATGAGATGAAGCCCAATTCACTGAGTGGGGTTTTCACACCGAATCCTTCTGGTGTAGCCTTTGGAAGATGTTGTGTGCCTCTAAAGGATGGAGTCTAACATGTGGTCACCAAAGGCCGGCTAGAAACCAGGTTAGAAGTGACCAAATAAGGACATAGTATGGTGTATTCTTCTCTGGGTTTCTAGAGAACTATAGTTAAGCATTTTTTATCCCTGATGGGAGGTTGGTCGTTGACCATGTTTAGTGATCAAGAGAAAAGTACTCAACTTACATGTCTGTTTTGGAAACGTTGACTTGAATTTCCAGTAAGGTTGTTTATCACTTTGTAGGAGTATTTGTTGACTTGAGGTGATCTTGACACAGAGTTGAATGTCAGCACCAGAATGCTCTTCTCTTTCTCCCCACATTTTGAGAAACTGACCCCAGCTGAAGGGAGGTCTGTTGAAGTGGTGTTTTAAGATGCATATGTAAAAGGAGAGATAGATCCCTGGAAGGACCCTCGGTGGCATAGCTTACCAGTTGGGTTGGGAAGTATAAGCATAGCAGTTCAAGCCACCAGCTACTCCTCAGGTAAAAGATGGAATGTTCTACTCCTATAAAGGGTTATTCTCAGAAAGTTGGAAGGGCCGTTCTACCCTGTCCTGTAGGGATGCTATGTGTTGATGTCAACTCAATGGCAGTGAGTTTGGCTTGTCTTGGTGGTTCGTGGGCACTAGTCAAGCTCTCTATATCATTGCTTGGGAGAATGGATTAGAAGATTATATGACCAAAGAAACCTCCTCCATCTTAGTATTTATCTTTAATAGTTATATGTATATATATATGATTGACTTACTTTATTTAGCGTAATAGTTACGATTTACTTACTTTATTTAGCATAATAGATCTAGATCAGTCAATGCCATGAGGTATTTATGGTTTTTATCATTGTTGTTTTTAGGGATTCACACACTCCATTGTGTGTATGTACCAATTTCTTTATCCATTCTTCTACTGATGGGCATTTGGGTTGTTTCCAGATTCTTGCTATTATGAACTGTGCTGCAAAGAACATGGGAGAGCATCCGTCTGTTCATGTTCTGTCTCTCACTTCTTTGGGCTATTACTGGGCCATATGGTATTTCTAGTCTCAGTAGATTTAGTTGTCACCTTATCATTTCCCACAAAGGTTGTACATATTTACAAGTCCACCAGCAGTGTATAAGACTTCCTTACCTTCTCCAGTATTTATTGTTCTCTATTTTTAAAAACTGGGCTATTGTGGGGATGGTGCTATCTCATCATTGTTTTGATATGCATCTCCCAAATGGCTAGCAGTCATGAGCATTTCCTCATGTGTTTTTTTGTTCATCATATGCCATAAATTGTGAATTTTGTGTATATATATATATATGCCATAAACTACTATTGGCAATGTTTCTTTCCTTCCTTCTACCTAATCCACCCCCTCTTCCTTCCTTCCACTCCCCATTGCTTTCCCTGAGCCATTTGAGAAAAAGCTGCAGACATCCCACTATTTTACTTAAATATTTCTGTGTCTGTGTACTGTTTGTGAACATTCTCCTATACAGGACCAGAACCATCACGGCATCTAAAGCCTTAAACAGGGATACAAATCTAAGCTCTTTCCATAGTTTAAGGAGCATTGATGGTGCTCCTTAGTGGTTACACATTAAGTAGTGATCCACATGGTCAGCAATTTGAAAACAGTAGCAGCTCTCTGGGAGATAGATGGGACTTTCTACTCCAGAAACCCACAGGGCGTCACTATGAGTCAGCATTGACTTGATGGCAGTGAGAACTCTAGTGGTCTAATGGTTACACAATGGACTTCAATCCACAAGGTCAGCGGTGGAAAATCACCACCGGCCTCTTAAGAGAGTGATGGACTTTCTACTCTCAAAGGGTCTTTGTCTTGGAAACTCACAAGGGCAGTTCTACCCTGTCTTAAGGGTATGGACTCAATGGCAGTGAGGCGTGTGTGTGCGTGCGTGCATGCGTGTGTGTAGGTATGGTTTATATTCTTCATATTTTTCTAGATATTCTAATCCTGTTCTTTCACTTTTGGCACAGGGCCCAACTGAGGACCCTTGCCCCAGTTGTCTTGTTGCCCCTGCCCTGAACCACGTCTGAAGCCACTCCCAGCACTGAGACCTTTAAAGTGCTAAGGCTGTGTGTTTGCCTGAATGCTTCACATTTGTATTTGACTGCTTCTTATGAGGGATTCAGGTAAAATTTCCTTTTGTGTGTTGCAGAATCTTAATTTAAAATGTTTTATTATAAATTAGGTGGAGGTTTACACTTCAGATGATCAATTTTGTATGGACTGTTTTAAATTATTAATCAAACCCCTACCCCAATAGTTTACCTTTGATTTCCCTTCTCTCTGCTATATTTCATTTCAACAAATTTAACACCTGTCAACACTCTAGCCCATTGCTTTATCTTTCCTTGATTGGCAATTCCCAAAACCTGTTTCCTTTGGTATGAAAGTCTTTATCTTGTTTTTTTTCCCCTTATAACAGTGATCTCATATGATTTTGCTTTTGTAATTGGTTCATTTTACTAAGTATTAAGGTTCTCCAAGTCCATCTATGCCAAGAGATTCTTCTTCATTGTTTTTTAGTGGTGCATCGTATTCTATTGTGTGTACTTATCATGTTTATTGGTCTATTCTTTTACTGATGGGCATTGAAGTTGTTTCCATCTCCCTGCCATTTTGAACAGCCCAGTAGAGAACACGTGAGGGTATAGGTCTGTTTGTGTTAAGACTCTCATTTCTTGAGGGCATGTACCCAGCAGAGGGATTGCTGCCTCCTTGTTGCAGGTGGTGCCATATCACTTTTCTCAGCAGTTGTACATACCGACAGTCCCACCAGCAATGTATGAGGATTCCAATCTCTCCATGGCATCTCCAGGATTTGTTAATTTTTTTTCTGGTGTTTTTTTTTTTAACATGACTCTCATTGTCTGTGTAAGGTGGTATCTCATTGTTTTCACGTAACCTCTCAGATGACTATGGATCGTGAGCATTTTTCATAAATTTGTTGGACATTTGGATATCACCTTTGGTGAACTTTTGGTTCATATTCTTTGCCCACTTTTTAATTGGAGTATACTTTTTTTCTTATTGAAGTGTTTCAGTTTTCTAGTTTTTATATATTAATACCTTAACCATCATGTTGCTGTCAAAATATTTTCCCAGTCTGTGGGTTATCTTTTCACTCTTTTGATGAAGTCTTTTAAACAAAATTTAATAAATCATTTTATTAGGGGCTCTTACAGCTCTTATAACAATCCATACTTGGTGAAGTCTTTTGATGCATATCAAAGCCTTACTTTTTTTTAGATCCTGACATCCATATTGTCTTCCATTGTGTGTTTCCTTCATTATATTTAATGGGATGTCTGTACGCTACAGTAGAGCCCTTAAGTTTGTCCCTATTAATGACATTTATAGCTCTTGGATTTACATTTAGATCATGGATCCATCATGACTTTGTTCTTGATATGGGTTAATTTTAATTTAAAATTCAATTTTGAACAACTGATAGATTGAGATGAAAAATCTATACGGTATAAATGATTATATACTTAAAGGTCTACCTCTATCCTTGGCATCAACCATACAGTTCCTTTCCTAGAAGACAAACCATGTTCTCAGTTTTTCAAGCCAATAACCTTATACTTCAGTGAAAAAAGGATAACTTTTTCAAAGACCTGGCCATTCCATATTTTTCAGAATGAAATTCTACCCTGTATGGGTTTGTAATGGCTCATTTTTCATAAGTAGATCGCCATATCTTTCTTCGGAGTGAAATCACCCAAGGAGCTTTAATGTTGGTGCCTGGGCCCTTTCCCCAACAATTTAGATTTAATTGACTCAATGGTAGTGAGTTGGTTGGCTGGTAGCTTACACTCATGGTTATAATGTGTAGGCAGATTGAAAACGCTTGGCCTAAAGGAAGTATAGGAAGCTCTAGTGATGGGATGGTTAAATACTCAACTGCCAATCTACAGGTCTGTGGTTTGGATCTTCCAGAGTCTCCATGGAAGAAAAGACCTGGAGCTGTGCTCCCATTAAGAAAAATGCCTAAGAAATCCTGTGAAGCAGCTTTACTCTGCACTGTAGGGACTGTGTTAATTTGAGTACATTAGAGAAACAAATCCACAGAAACTCCTATGTATAAGAGAAAGTTTCAAATAAAGGGTAAGTGCACATTAAGAAATCCCAACCCAGTGCTTCCCAAGCCCACAAGTCCAATATTAACGCATATGTCCTACAACAGTCCACAAAGTCCTCCTCTATCTCACAAAACACACTATGACAACGACTGCAGGAGGAAAGCCGAATCAGTGAAGTGTAAGCATCTCAGCTCTGGCAGGAGTCTCCACACTGGTGCTCCAGCACCCTGTGCTGCATCGGGCTAGTTCCATGAGGCTTCTCCTCAGGGATGCCTCACAGGAAGTGAGCCTTGCTAGCTGAAGCAGGGAACTGGCTAAGGCAGCTGCACCCTGGTCCCACCATCACAAAGCAAGAGACCCGAGGACTAGAAAGGCAAGGCTCACTGGGACATTTATCTCTCTGTCCTTCAATTAACCCCACATGTGTTTATTGGCCAGGTTGGCACAATAAACTTTAATTAACTCAGGGACTCTGAGTCAGATTCAACCTGACCACCATACAACTATAATAAAAGTATTGATAAAGATAGCCAATCAAAAATATGAGGGCAAGTAAAAAATTGCTACAAAATCATAGAAACCTTTATTCAACAAAAACATATACATGTATTTTCCATCTAGGCCTATTCACTTCTGAAGATAGTGTCTGAATCTCTAATCTTGCCTGAAGAATTCTTCTTCCATCCATTTGCACCACATCAAAATGGCATCCTTAAGGGACGCAAGTCATTTTGCTTTGAAATGCTCATTGAGTTTGGTGAGGATCAAACGAGTGTGAGGGCAAGGTCAGGGCTGTACTCAAGGAGAGGTTCCCCATGAAATTCTCATAAGAGAGCCCTTGCTAACCTCAAAGAACAGGTGCCTTGTCATGGCAGGAAAGAAATTCCTCAATGCAACTTTCTCTCTTATTCACCAATTCTGTGTTTTCTTAACACTTCCTCCTAATAAACATACACGATCCTCCTGTGCACCTTTGAGAAAATGATTTCAAGATTAATCTTTTGGAATCCAAAAAACATTTGCTATAACTTTCTGAGCTGCCCTCTGCCTTAGGTTTAACTGACCGTGCAGATCCCCATGGAAGCTACAGCTTTGGTTTTTTAATTAATCATTTTACTGGGGGACTCTTACAAATCTTATAATAATCCATCACTCAGTAGTTTTAAGCACATTGTACATCAACATTTTTGAAACAATTTCTTTCTACTTGAGTCCTTGGTATCAGCTTCTCTATTTTTCCCCTCCTCCCACCCTCCCACCTTCCCACCATGTGAATCCTTATCAACTATATATCATTATTATTTCATGTCTTACACTGTCCATTGTCTCCCTTCGCCCACCTTTCTGTTATTCATCCCCCTGGGTTGGGGGTGACTATATATCCAAACTTGTGATGGGTTCTCCTATTTCCCCCTACCCCCCACCTCCAACATCCCCCTACCCTCATGATATTGCTACTCCCACTACTGTTCCTGAGGGTGTTCTCTGTCCTGAATTCTATGTGTTGAGATCTCTTACCTGTACCAATGTGTGTACTCTGGTCTAGCCGGATTTGTAAGGTAGAACTGAGTCATGGTAGTGGTGGGGAGGAACCATTCAGGAACTAGAGGAATGACATGTTTCATCAGTGCTGTACTGTGCCCTGGTTGAATTGTCCCTTACTTGTAACCCTTCTGTGTGGGGATATACAATCATTTACAGATAGCCTTTGGTTCTCCACTCCAACCCCCCTCATTCACATCAATATGACTGTTTGTTTTGGTTCTTGTGATACCTGATACCTGCTTCCATCAATACCTCATGATCACATAGGTTGGTTTGCTTCTTCCATGTGGGCTTTATTGCTTCCCTGCTAGATGGCTACTTTTCTAACTTTAAGCCTTTAAGACCCCAGATGCTATATCTTTTGATAGCTGGGCACCATCAGCTTTCTTCACCACATTTGCTTATGTACCCATTTTGTCTTTAGCGATCATGTCGAGTATCCAAGAGTGCCAGATTATTAGAACAAGTGTTCTTATATTAAGGAAGGCCTTGGGTAGAGGCCCAAAGTCCATCTGCTATCTTAATACTTAACATAGAAATATATGTATATTGGCTTTTCTTCCTTTCTTTATAAATTAATATATTTACATATATACTTACCTCTTACTATACCTCTATAAATAGCTTTTGTCTTCCACTTATTTCCTCTATTTCTTTTCACCTTCCTCCTATCCCACTATCATACTCACCCTCCATTCAGCTCTCAGTAATTCCTCTTGGATGCACTTCACTTCATCAACCCCCATCCCCCCCAGGCATTATATGCCCTCCTCACCATCAATTTTAGATCTCTTGTTGTTTCCTTATCCTTGAATTTGTTGGGTCCTCACTCCCCCTCCCCTCCCCCTCCTCTCCCATGTCCCCACAGAAACACCAGTCCTTGAGATTGTTTATCTTGTCTCTCTTATATAGATAAACATAGAACAAAAGAAAAAGAAAAACAAAGCAAAAAACAACCCAGTAGATAGTTCCAGGTCTGTCTGCTGCCCTTTATGTGTGTTTTCCAATCAAGGGAAGCTTTAGTTTTGATTGGACTTCTTTTGTTTTAAAATCTTTTTGTATTGAATCATCAGAAAATTATTAGTTACAATATTGTTAGTAACTGAGCAAAGCTCTTTCATTTTGCTCCTTCTTTTCCTTTAATCACTACTTCATTCCCAACCAAACAAAACAAACGTTGGTATAGATTCACAACTACTGATCACCACAGATTAACTCATAGTGATCCTCTGTAGGAGGAGAAGACAATCTTGTGGGTTTGAAGTGCTAACCTTGAGATTATCAGCCCAATGTCTAAATAATATTAACAAAATCCACTGCTGTTTACTCAGTCCTGACTCATGGAGAGCCTAGAGACCAGAGTAGACTGTTCCTTTGGGTTTCTGAGACTATAAATCTTTATACGAGCAGACAATGTTAAGAGTTATCAGCCCAACATTTAATCCCCTATGTCACTCCAATAAAAAATATTAGTAAATAAAAACTCAAGTAAAAAATTTTATTGCACATTTGTTATATGCCAGACACTGTACTAGGGACTTTCTTTTAATTAAATCATATTTAATCATTGAAATCGTTGTTTGGAACAGGTATTACCATCATCGCAGCTATTGTACTGTAAGGTATACAGTAATGAAGAAACTTAGTCAAAGTGACTTAGTTCATGAGCCATAAGAACAAGATTTTAACCAGGAGCAGATTTTGGAACTCATGTACGCAACCACTATACCATATTGTCATTCTTTTTTTTTTCCCCTTCAAAGTGTAGGTATTTTTATTAACCTCATTTTTAAGATGAGAAAACCAAGACTGAATCTTGCTTACTTGGGCTACCCAGTCCATAGGTGGTACAATGTGAATTTAGAGCCAAAGAACTTACTTCATCAGTAGCTAGAGTTAGAGGAATAATCTTAGACTTGAACATCAAATTTAGTGTTACAGTGTGCTAGACTGAGTCAACTAGAGAAACAAATGTGGAGACATTCATATATATAAGAAAACACTTTACATTAAAGAGTAATTGTATATTAAGGAAACATCCCTGCCCTGTCCAGATCAAATCCATAAATCTGATATTACTCCGTAAGTCCAATATTAGTCCATAAGTCCTTTTCAGACTCATGTAGCCACATGCAATGATTTGAACTGCAGGAAGATCACAGGCTAGTGGACGCAAAGTCTTGTAGATCTAATGGTGGTGGATGAATCTCCAGGGCTCTGCAATCAGTGTGACTTGAAGTAGCTCTCCAACAGAAAGATGAAGCAGAGAGAGCAAGTGTGGCCAGCCTCCAGCGAGCTATTTATCTCGATTACTCTCCAATCAAGCTGAGACCTGACTGACAGGCTAAACTCCTCCCACAGGCTCCTACAGGAGCCATGTTGTCATCCAAAAACCCTAACCATCAGATAGGGTACAAGTATTCTCCGACTTACATCATAGCCCATTGATTACTGTCACGTGTTGTTGCTTTTGTCTCTGTTAATAGTTACATGCAGCACACCTAATGTTGCAGCATGCAGTTTGCTGGTGTTGTCATTCTGAAATGTCCACCCACAGATGTGCAGGTCTGTGATTTCAGATCAAACAGTGCCATGCGGCAGGCACGGCCTGGTCTTCAATGACGTTGATGGCAAGTGCTAGGAGGGAAGCTCATAGAAAGTTGGGAATGTTCAACTCGAGTGTCATACGGCCATTGAAATGTGCATATAGCCGACTGACATTAGTGCTCAGGGAAGTATGTGAACATGCTCCAGGAAGCTGTTCAGCATCATATGGTGGAACATATGTTGGGAATGAAGAGTCAGCCATATGTCCAGCACACTGAATTTAGGACTTGCTAGCGCTGATGGGCAGCGGCTCATACATCAGGAAGAAATGGACTTGGTAGATCAAGACAACGGGCTTTGAAGAGAAGATGTCCATGACGGCCATGATCTCAGCAGCCAGGATTGCGCAGAGAGAGAGAATATATTTCTAATCACGGCTTATATACATTTCGGGATCATGCAAGCCCCCCCTGATTACCCATATTGTCATTCTTGAGCACAGATTTCATGCTGAATTTGCCAAATGAGAGCCTGCAGTGGAGTCCCTTTGGACTAAGACCCTGGATTTGGGTTCAAGTAGTTTCCCTGTCCAGACACATGGGTTCTTCACTATGCAGTTGTGCTCAGAGATACAAATGCAAATACGACAACAAAAAAGAACAAACAGCATATGGAACAAGATGTGGGAATCTCAAAAATGTTAGTGAGCAAAATAAAAAAGACCAGCACAAAAGAGGACTTACTGTGCAATTCCATGTACATTGAAGATGCCTCCTGGAAACCCAGTGGTAAAGTTTGACATCATCAGTCCTACAGAACATGACACCATCAATCCTACGATGAGAACTCAACATCGTCTTAATGAGATGCTTGCCCATAAAAGAAAAATTCACTTCAACTGTGAGCAAACATTTAATAAGCTCAAATAAAATCCTTGATCAGTTCTCTCTTAAAGTGTCAAAGTCCTAGGGACAAGGAAAGACCGGGTAATTCTTCCAGACTGGAGGAGACTAGAAAGAAATAGCAACTAAATTTAACATAGGCAAACTGGATAGAATCCTGGACCAAAATGCGGGGGTGGGGGGTGGGGGGTGGGGGGGAGACGACCTTAGTGGAAACATTGGTGAAGTTTGAAGGAAGTTGGCAGTTTTGTTAACCAGCATTAACATTCATCACTCTTAATGTTCTGTTCTTGGCTGATGTCGGATGTTTATAATAGTGAATTGTATAATATAGTATTGTTGAAACTTTCTGTAGGTCTAAAATTAAAAGTTTAAAACAAAGAACCCAATTAGCTAGGCAATTAACTACCTGGCCTTTCGCCCCTTTGTTCTAAGTGAAACCTGGAAAGGAGGGAACAGGATCCTGGGATCATAGAGTAAAAACAAGCAAGAAGTCCTCCAACCACAAACCTTCCCTTCTCTCAGACACCTCACATTTTGTCTCACTTTTCAAGCTCCAAGACCAACTGTTTACCCAGCTGTCTCCCAAGGGCCGTGCATGTCACCACACTGAAAGGACTCTTGTTGGCCATCTGGAAAAGTAAACCAGCAATCAGACATAACACCTTGAATTTTAAAGAGAAGAAAGCATTGATCCTATGATTTAGCTGCTGGGATTGTCATTAGCATTTATAGTCTCAAGCTTCTACTCAAGAAGAGCTTGGTTGTGAGTGTTTTTCCAGATGTGTGGAGATGAAGCCAGTGAAGTGAATTAAAGGACACATTTTTCAACTACAGGTTACTGCTTGGTCTGATTACTTGAAGGCACCAAACCAAAAAACCAGACGCAACTGCCGTCTAGTTGATTTAGAATCACCATGACTCCACAGGACAAGGTAGAACTGCCTTTGTGGGTTTCTGAGGCTGTAACTCTTTATAGGAGTAGAAATCCTTGTCTTTGTCCCAAGGAGTGGATGTGGCTTCGAAACTGTGTTTAGCAACCCAATGCGTAACCAGCCTGGGCTACTGGGTACATGCATGGAGGCTGTGGCTTTATTTATGAAACTTCACCCTAGGTACTGGGTTCCAAGACAGTGCATGGAGGTGGGGGCGGGAATAGGGGTGTGTGCGCCTAGTGAGGGAGGAGGCAGGTTGTGCTCTGACTGAGCTTCAGGGATCTTTCTGTAGAATGGGAGCAGCACAGAGAGATGAAAGGGCATCCAGGAAATGAGGATGTAGTGCCTCTTCCCTTCCCTGAATTCCTGCCATTCCTGGGATCAACTGTTATTTGTTCAGCACCCAGGCTTACTGGTTTCTGCTGATCTCAGGGTCTCACTCTTTCAGCATCTCCTAGTTTGACCTAGGGCAGAGGAACGATGGAGCCCAGGTTTCCAAGGATTGGGACGAGTGGGCTGGGCCTTTCTTGGGATTTGCTGATGAGGATGGGTTTTAAACCTGCTTCCCAAGAGGGAAAGAAGCTTGCTCCTTCCAACCCCCCAGGACCAAGTTTGGAAGAACATGGGGAGGTTCTGTGATATGCTTTTCAGAGTGTCTAGAAATGGGCAGACTGCGCAGAGCTGTGCTGGCGGTGGCCTCCGCAGGACTCCTCACTGATAGCTGCTCTTACTCTTCCTGCCTTTTTGTTATGTGAGTAGGCTCAGACCATTTTGAAACTTGAATTCCTTAAAGTAGTTTTGTTTAAAAGAACAAGAGGCAATGTATTTTTATTGGTTGTTGTTATGGATTGAATTGTATCCCTAAAACAGTAAGCTGAAATCCTAACCCCTGTGCCTATGCCTAAGACCTTCTCTGGAAACAGAGTCTTGGAAGATGCTAGCAATTATCATGAGGTTGGAGTTAAGTAAATTGGTCCCTAATCTTATATTCCTATATGACTGGTGTGCTCATAAAAGAAAATAGATACTGGGAAAAATCAACCATTTGAAGACATAGACACAGAGAAGGAAATGATATCTATACAGTTCAAGAAATGCCATGGACATTCCATGATGCTCACCTTTCCGACATGATTGCTGAAGACAAATGGGTGCTCAAGCAAATGTGAAGAAAGCTGATGGTGTCTGGCTATCAAAAGATATGGCATCTGGGGTCTTAAAGACTTGAAGGTAAACAAGCAACTATCTAGCTGAGAAACAACAAAGCCCACATGGAAGAAACACACCCACCTTGTGTAATCATGAGGTGTCGAAGGGATCAGTTATCAGACATCAAAGAAGAAAAAAAAATCATATCATTGTATGCTCACCTTCCCGATACGATAACTGAAGACAAATGTGTGCATAAGCAAATGAGGTGGAGAGAGTTGATGGTGCCCGGCTATCAAAAGATATAGTGTCTGGGGTCTTAAAGGCTTGAAGGTTAACAAGCATCCATTTAGCTGAGAAACAACAAAGCCCACATGGAAGAAACACACCAGCCTTGTGTGATCATGAGGTGTCGAAGGGATGAGGTATCAGGCATCAAGGGAAAAAGAAATCATATCATTGTGAATGAGGGGGAGTGCAGATTGGGGATCCAAAGTCCATCTGTGGGCAACTGGACATCCCCTTACAGAAGGGTCATGGGGAGGAGATGAGCCAGTCAGGGTGCACTGTACAAACGATGAAGCATACAACTTTCCTATAGTTCTTAAATGTTTCCCCCACTATCATGATTCCAATTCTACCTTACAAATCAGGCTAGACCAGAGGATGTACACTGGTACAGATAGGAACTGGAAACACAGGGAATCTAGGACAGATAAACCCCTCAGGACCAGTGCTGAGAGTGGCAATACCAGGGAGGGTGGAGAGAAGGTGAAGGAGAAAGGAGGAACCAATTACAAGGATCTACATATAACCTCCTCCCTGGGGAACAGTCAATAGAAAAGTGAGTGAAGGGAGACATCAGTCAGTGTAAGACATGACAAAATAATAATAATTTATAAATTATCAAGGGTTCATGAGGGAGAGGGGAGTGGAAAGAGGGGGGAAAATGAGGAGCTGATACCAAGGGCTCAAGTAGAAAGTAAATGTTTTGAGAATGATGATGGCAACAAATGTGTAAATGTGCTGGACATATGGATGTATGTATGGATTGTGATAAGAGTTATATGAGCCCCCAGTAAAATGACTTAAAAAGAAAGAAAGAAAAGAAATGCCAAGGATCAGCAGAAACTAGGAGAAAGGTATGGAACAGATTCTCCTTCAGCTGATACCTTGATTCTAGCGCTTGGTCTGGGAGAGAACAGATCTCTGTTCTGAGAGGCACCCGTTTTGTCCTTTGCTAGAGAAGCTCAAGGAAAGTCACATAGATACTGCTGCAGAGCAAACAGTAGGCAGAAATCTCCTTCATCCTCAGGGCCTGATGCTTGGTGAGCCACGACAGTCCATTTAACCAAGACATCTAGTTCATCACGGCACGACCCCACACTGTCCCAGAAAAAATGACACAAATGACACTTTCGACAACTTTTATTTTTAAATAGGGAAGGTGCTCTTACAGACATGAGACCATCCTTCTGCCCACGGCCAGAACTCTCCACTGTGTAGGGGTGTTTTTAGAATCCCTCTAAATCGCAAGAACAATGCTGCCTAGGATTTTCGGCAGTGCTGGAATGGCCCAGTATCTGTGCTGTCCAACATGATAGCCCCCTGAGCACAAACGGTTATTCAGACCTGGTTAGTATGGCTGAGGAATTATATTTTTAATCTCATTTAATTTGAACTTTAACTTTTAGTCACATGTAGCTACTGAACTGGGCACAAGTCTTGGACAAAGGAAATCTTCAGTGGGCACTCCTCTGTCCTCCAGTCTTCCCAGGTGGCCTCTGAGACAGGCCTGAGTTTGGGGATAGCTGCCCTGCAGACATTCACATACAGTGCTGGAGACCAGAAGGGAAAAAAAAAGGCTTTGGATGATGTCTTCTTTTGAGTTGCAAAGGTTTTTAATGGTATTGTGTACTTGAATTTCCTTTGTCATTGAAAAACCTCACCCCATTTACTCTGTAGCCTCTTGGTTAATCTCCACAGAACACTTGGAAGTAGAAATCAAACAAACCTATTTTAGGGACGAATGAAACTAGGGTTGGAGTGATCAATCAATCCACTAGTTCAACGCCCTGGTTTGTGGTCAACAAGGCCCGGATCTGAACTCAGGTTGGTTTCCACAGCCTGCACGCTTCACTTCCAAGGGTGCTGTCTCAGGAGGCTGTCGCTGGCGCTTCCTCATGCTTGGGCTCCATTGAGGGAGCTGTGAATGGCCCTGCAGGATCCCTGGGGTGGTGAAATGATGAATGCTCTCAGTTATTAACAGAAAAGTTGGTAGCTCCATCAAGAGGAGCCTTGGAGAAAAGTCCTGGTGACCTCCCTTTAAAGATTAGCCATCGAACACCTCTTATGCACTTGGGGCCACCACGGATTGGAGGCAGTTTGATGACAACTGTTTTGGGGGGTCACCTTGAGATGGCGGGGTCATGCTGAGGACTGTCTTCAGCACTTTCAGTGCTCCACATCTTACTGCCTCTCAGGATTCCCTCAGGATAGGCCTGAGGACTTGACATTCCCCACAGCAGGACCTTAAGTCCCCTCTTCCTCTTTCTGTTGGTTCTCAGCAGCATAATGGAAACTTATCTCTCTCCAAATCCTTGGCAATGCTGGATGACAAAGGGGTAATGGACGGGTTTTATATTTTATCATCTGAGTTGTAATGGTGAAGGCCAGACAGTGATCAATCCAAGCTCTTAATTTCGTAATACTGCTGCAACATAACGACCACAAATAGGCGGTTGTAAAGAAAAGAATTTTCTTCTTCTTTTTTACAGTCTAAATCAGAGTCTTGTTTTTGTCAGTAACCCCACTATTTCTGGGTTCCTTGGTGATCTTCCCATGATATCTCTCTTCCCTGCTGTGTGTTCATGTATGTCTCTGTGTCCATGCTGTTCTTCTTGTAACTCAGAAGTGATTAGATTTAGGATACACTCTACACTGATATGACCTCAATTGACTGCATCACAAGAGTACATTTGTTGTTGTTGTTAGGTGCTGTCAAATTGCCCACGACCTCTGTATAACAGAATAAAACGTCACCCAGCACTGTACCAGCCTGACAGCTGCTGACACATTTGAGCGCATGATTGTAGCCACTGTGTCAATGCATCTCATGGGGCCTCCCTTGACTCATTGACCCAAATCCATTTGACATCAGTAGTGACATCCCTTTTTCCAAATCCTTTTCTGAATCTGTCCTCAACTTCTAAAATTTTCCTGTCAATGTGCGACTGTAAATGTTTTTAAATGATCTTCGGCAAAATTTTGCTACCCATTGGGTTACGAGGTCCCCAACATTTGAATGGGTCCTCAGGAGCGAGTTTGCGAGTTTGGAAAACAAGACAGACAGACAGCGAGACACAAGGGCTCCTTGTCCCAATGTCATGACAAAGAGAGTGAATGTATTTGTTGACGGGTATATGTAATGGGGTTTACAGGTCTTTCAAAAGGCATACACGTCATACAGCACGCATATTACATAGTCAGAGGGTAATATCATAAGCAGGTAGCATATTAAACCAGCAGTGAAGCGGGCCATCATTTAACCTAGTGCTAGTGGACCTGGAATGTCCCCGACCTTTCCCCAGGGGTGTACTCCATGATTTGTCAGCAGATGTCAGAAGAAGGTTACTACATTTTATGATGGGCTCGGCTACAGAACCTGCTTGCTCTTATCTGCAGACAACCTCCAGGCACAGGGACTAGTCAGATGCAGGCATGAGACAACTTTTATGATAGCTCTTTATGACATTTCTTTTTTGAGGGGTTATTGGAAGGATTGTGTCCAGTCATGAGAAAGTACATTAAGATTTATTGATATGTCATAACCATGAAGGTCATCCCCTTCCAGAGTTGGTTTCTAGACCCATAATTATGAGCATAGAGGATTTAGCTGCACTACATTCTCATCCCGTCCCTCAGTTTACCACAGGTACCATGAAAAAGAATATAAATGTTATTTTTCAATCATTTCCACATTTTATTGACTATGGGAAGGCATTTGAGTGTATGGATCATGTGTTAGAGTGAGTTGTCTAGGGAAACAAAATCAGCGATACTTACATATGTATAAGGAAGACCTTTATATCAAGAAGACATTTCATCCCAGCCCAACTCAAGTCCACGAGTCTGATGCAAGCTGAGACCCTCCTCAGACTCAAGAAGCTGTAGGCTGATGATGCAGAAAGAATGCAGGAAGACCACAGGCCAGTGGGTGCAGTGTCACTTGGATCTAAGGTTGGTCGAAACATGGCAGGGCTCTCAGGATAGTTCTCAGGATTGAGTGGCCCACATGGGGCTTCCTCTGGAGACAGTCTGAGCCCCAGCAAGCAGGAAGGTAAAGTGGCTGGAATAGTGTTCTTGTCTTCTTCCCTATACAAAGGCCACACTTCCCAGGAGGCATCACCATGCTGTAACTTGACTCTACTCCTCGGTAAATGCAAGTTGACAAAATCATCCAATGACCAGAGATCACCCCTTGTTAACATAATGTCTCTATACAACTCTTTAACCATACACAATCTTTAAACAAAGATAAAATCATGTTTATGCCTAACAGGATAAAACTAAAATGCCTACAACTGAAAATGCACCAGCCCCATTTCAACCTTAAATTCTTTGAGTGAATAAAACAGAAATATTCTATACCTCATGATTGCAGTTATGGTAACTCCTACACCTTAATCCTGTAATCTTATCGATAGCTTCTCTCACCTAAGAAAGTTTGTAAACCAGGCACCTCATACTTTTATCTCCTCAAAGCTCTGAGGAGATAAGCATGTTCTTTTTTAAAAATCATTTTATTGGGGGTTCATACAACTCTTATCACAATCCATACTTACATCAATTGTGTAAAGCACATTTGTACATTTGTTTCCCTCATCATTCTCAAAACATTTGCTCTCCACTTAAGCCCTAGGCATCAACTCCTCAATTTTCCCTTCCCTCATGAACCCTTGATAATTTATAAATTATTATTTTGTCATATCTTACACTGTCCGACGTCTCCCTTCACCCACTTTTCTGTTGTCTGTCCCCCAGGGAGGAGGTCACATGTAGATCCTTGTAATCAGCTCCCCCTTTCCACCCCATCCTCCCTCCACCCTCATGGCATTGCCACTCTCAGAACTTGTCCCGAAGGGACCATCTGTCCTGGGTTCCCTGTGTTTCCAGTGCCTATCTGGACCAGTGTACATCCTCTGGTCTAGCTGGATTTGTAAGGTAGAATTGGGCTCATGATAGTGGCCGTGGTGGGGAGGAAGCATTTAAGAACTAGAGGAAAGTTGTATGTTTCATTGTTGCTACACGGCACCCCGACTGGCTCATCTCTTCCCCCGCGACCCTTCTGTAAGAGGATGTCCAGTTACCTACAGATGGGTCTTGGGTCCCAGTCTGCACTCCCTCTCATTCACAATGATTTGATTTTTTTATTCTTTGATGCCTGATACCTGATCCCTTCGACACCTCGTGATCGCGCAGCCTGGTGTGCTTATTCCATATGGGCTTTGTTGCTTCTGAGCTAGATAGCTGCTTGTTTACTGTCAAGCCTTTAAGACACCAGGCTATATCTTTTGATAGCCGGGCACCATCAGCTTCCTACGCCACATTTGGATAAGCATGTTCTTTAATGTGAAGAATCTTTATTCCAGTACAAACCTTGTATCTCTGCATCCATAAGCAAATTCAAATCTTAGAGAAAACCAAATCAGCAGGCACTTTGCAGTAGCTCACAAGGTCAAACACCTTTCTCTTCATACATTAGGATTCTGGTTAACTCATTCCTAGCCATTCCAAGCTAAGTCAATAGACAGAGAGTTCCCACATGACCTCCTCCACTTCAGACAGATGGCTCCTTCTCATATTCGTAACAACTCTAGCCCCCTTGAGCTAGGTCATGCCTTAGACTGAGGTTCCTCTCAACTCTTTAAACTTCAGACCAGCCAGCCTGTTAGTTTTCTCCTCTAGTCCCTGTCAACGAAGTCCATGAGAGTCAGTGACCACACCTGGCTCCATTACTGCTTTTACCTCACTTTCACTCAAGAGGATCCAAGCGGCCACCAGGCTGCCTGAAGGCTCCCTTCATTTTTGGGCCCAGCCTTTCCCAGTTTAGGCACATCCATAAGGACAACTGCTTCCTCAAGATGAAAACACACACACACACACACACACACACACACACACACACACACACACACAGATTAAAAAAGCCAACTTGCCTTTTTTTCTCAGTCTCTCAAAAGTTCTAGTTGCACGTCCTTTCAAATGCAAATGTGTGGCACTCAAATCACTGGGTGGAGCTTACTTTTTCTAAGCCTTCTAAGGACTTCAAACAAAAAACCTTTACTAAGCCTGTTTTCAAACCAGTAGCCATCTAAACCCACATAGAAGTAGCACACTAACTTGGATCTCAAGATCCAAGGCTTGTAAATTACATAAACCAGAACCAAAGGAGAGAATAACATCAGAGCTTACATTGTGAGAGTCTGGTGTGCGGAAGGCTGTGGGTGCCCATAGAAGCCCAAAATATTTGCAAGATCCACCCAGGGAGCAAGCCTCTGGTGAGTACATACCTTCTAACCATAATTGAGGGGGAGGGATAACCTGGTTATCAGCCAGAGAGTTTTACAAAGATAATTATAGTAAATTTAAAGGATAAATCTGACTTGAATGGTTAAAACCTTGTTATTTAATCTCCCTCTTGATACACCCTATACTTGATCTGCTTTTTAATATTTTCTGTGGTTTTCTTTTTTCATATTGGGGTTTGTCTCTGTTGTATTTTATCATTGTCAAGCCTTCTTGGCTTCCTGGTAAGCATTTTCCCCTGTGTTTTTCAATATATGAACCCCAGCATAGGTGACTCTATAGAGACAATAACTAGAATAAGGGTTCCTGGGGGTATAGGAGGAGATGAGGGGCTAAGGGAGGACTGATATCAAGGAGTTCGAGGAGGAAGAAAATGTTTTGAAACTGATTGTGGTAATAATTGTACAACACTGCTTGATATGATTGAACTATGGAATGATATGCTGTCTGGATTTGCTCCTAGTAAAAGGTTTGGGGGAAAAAAGTGAAAACAAGTGAACGAAAAGGCCTTTACATGCAGGCAATTCCAAAAGACCCTCTTAACTGACGCAGTGGTAAAGGCTGAAGACAGTGGGTTCATAATCTATCTGATCGTAAATCCCAGTATTCATTTCTATCACATATTATGTCAGTAATAATAGATCAAAGAAATCATTATTATCCTAGTACAGCCAGATCCTACACACAATTTATTTTAAAACAACTCAAGTTCAATCCTTTCTTATCTAGACTATCCAATTCATGTGCAATATGGCCTTAGGTCACCGGCAGAATCCAACCTCTGTTAGCCATTTGGTCTAAGCAACAATGGTTTAGGAAAGTCCACGAAGTATTTTCCTCACCGAGCTTCAACACAACATTCATTACTTCCATTTGTTCCATTTCAGGTAAGACTAATCAAAGACAGCTTCTAAGAATCTTAAGTTATATCCCTCCCGTGTCTTTTCTAGATAATCACTGAGTAAATGCACGGCCATTTTGACCCCTGGCTCTCCAAAGGAGAAGGAAAATCCACACCCACTTGACTGCCATGAGGCCCTGGCCAGGCAAACTTCCACCCTTTATCTTCATGCCTTGTTTCTCTCAAACCTCACTCTCCTGATACCATAAAGTGTTCGACTGGTTGTCTAGGAAAACAAAATCAGTAACACTTGTATATGCAGGAAAGAGTTTTATATCCAGAAGGCATTCCAGCCCAGTCTAGCTCAAGCCCATAAGTCTGATGTAAGCCGAGGCCCTCTTCAGACTAACATAGCAATAGGCCAATGACACAGAAAGGTGAGGCATGGCGCACAAAGATCACCGGCTAGTAAATGCAGTCATGTGGACTCAAGGGTGGTGGAAATACAGCAGGGCGCAGGCAGCTTTCAGGGTTGGGAAGCCCTCAGGGGGCTGTAGGCTGGTAGGAAGGTGAAGTAGCAGAGAGAAGTCCCGGCTTCCCTATAAAAAGGCCATGCTTCCCAGGAGTCATCATCAGGCTGCATCCTGACTGAAAGGTTGGATTCCACCCTTCCACAATGCACAATGATAAATTGTCCAACTGTCACATGCCATAACAGATACTGTGAAGAATCAGAATTTCAGAATATTTCATTATACTCATATGGAAGGTTCACATAGGCCAAGCAGCAGTCATTCAAACAGTATAAGTAAGTGCTGAGTAGCTTAAAACAAGCAAAGTTGTGCATTGGGACTATAACCTGCTACCATACGTAGTCAATCTGTATGCTAAACAATAATCTGAGAAACTTGACTTTATAAAAGAAGAATATGGTGGCATCAGGGTTGGAGGAGGGCTCATTAATCACAGAGGAAACCACCTTGCAAGATGGCTTCAGAGAGGATTTAGAACACTTTGGAAGTGTTTTAAGAGAAGATAAAAGAATATGGTCTTCATTGGGGGATTACAATTCAACATAAAGAAAATAAAATCCTCATAACTGGAAAAGTAAACATCATTATAATAGGTGAAAAGGTTGATGTGGTCAGATATTTTATTTTACTTATATTTACAATCAATGGTCATGGAATTAACAGTCAAAAATCAAATGGCTGGGCTTCTGGGGCAAGATGGCTGACGGAACGTGCACAAAGGAGTAGCCCACAACGGCGAGCAATCCACATGAAAGGGACTGGGTGAACTGCGTTCTCAGGAAATAGCTTGAAGGGTAAGTGACTTCTACTTCCCAGAGGCTGCAGTAGTGAGTGGACAGAAGGGAAAAGGGACTTGCACCCTAGCAATGCATCCAACACTGGCTCAGCGCCTTCAACACAAACCACCCAACTGACCAGCTCAGACCCAAACTCCCATCAGACCCCACAAGGGGCAGCATTTGATGTAAGGCCCATGTCATTCACATATCTGACAACCCAGCAATGCCTGATGCAGCTTGGCATCTGACCCAGAACCCATGCAACTCATGACGCCTAGTGGCCTTGCCAGGACCCACAGGACTCAGTGCCTGACCCAAAGCCCACAAATTCCCATACCGTGCCAGACAACCAGGACCCAGGGGTTTTGGCATCTGACTCAAAGCACATGCTACACACATACTGGCACCGCATGTGGTACAATGACCAAGCCAGGAACCAGGGGCTCGGCACCCAACCCGGACCATGCATGACAAATGCAATTTGGCAACCACGAACCAGCATGACCTGGTGATCCAGCCATGTCTGATGTGGCTCAATGATTGACCCAGGATCTGTGCAGTCCAATGCCCAGCCCAGGACCCACACAATCCATTGCCCAGTTCATAGACCTTGTGCAGGACAGTGCTTGGGCCAGGGTCTGAGTGGTACACTGCAGCTGGGTGTCAGCCTAGGGTTTTGAAGCCTGGTATCCCCGCCGAGACCCATTAGACTTAGCACCTGATCCAGGGCCCATGTGGCCTGGAGCCCCAGCCAGGTCCTGCACACTCGGTGCTTTGGGGCCGTGGGAAAACTCCACCCAAACATAGGCTTTTTCCCCTTTATCTTTTTTTAAATTCTCCTTTCCTCTTTGTTCTAAACAATAGGCCCCATGGTATTTTTTCTTTTTCATTCATATTACTGTTTCTTCCTTTATTTCTTCTTTTCCTAAACTACTAATTTTTACATTCTGCTTCTTTATGACTTTTTTTCTTTCAAACTACTCATTTTCTTTATTTCTCTCTCCTTCTCATTATATCTCCCCTCTTTATTCTCCTTTATTCCTCTTTCTCTGTTGTGGTTTCTATGTTTCCTTTCCAGGACCACTTGACAGAGACAACTAACTACCTTCATACAGAGAGCCATTTCCCTGCTCCTCCTGGGAAGGTTACTTGGGTGTGAAGACTTTGATTAAACCTTGAATGTGTAACTATTTGAATGTGCCAGGAGCTTGGCACAAACACTTCCTTACAAGGAGATTCCTTGTTTCAAACAATAGGAATTCTTTCTTAGATCAGAATATGTTTACATGTAAGAATGTTTAGATAGTTTGAGAACATCTTGAGCCGGAATTTGTTGGACCCTAGGATAGTGCTCACATCTGAAACGATAAACTTCCTTCTTTGGTGTGTTAATAAAACAAGCAAGTAAATAAATTTGGGAAGTTTTCTCTCCCTTGAGTACCTATCAGTCCCTCATGACTCAGTTTTGTGTCATGCATCTCAGGTAGTTCCCAGCTGGATGGAGTGCTGCACCTTCCATTGATCCAGCAGTTCCAGCAACTTGAGTAGTTCAACCACAATGCCACAGAAGTAGCGGTCAATCACAGTCACACAAAAATTACAAGAAAAACAGACACAAAAATTAACAACACCCCAATCCAGAGGAATCTTCTTTTTAGTTTCTTTTAAAATAATTTTATTGGGGTCTCTGCTACACAGGCTACTCTAGAGAAACAAAACCAGGATACTTATGATTTTTTGTATAGATAGATAGATAGATACATAGATAGATACAGCATAAAGGAATATAACAGCTAATTAGTTCAGAGGGCTCAGTTCAACTCACTTCCATGGAACAGTTAATGTACTGGAAGTCCTTCAACTCACAAGGGCCACTGGTTCCAAGATCAAGGAAGCAGACAGCTGAGTCTTCCCTATGGCAAAGCAGGAAG
Organism: Tenrec ecaudatus; assembly: GCF_050624435.1. Taxonomy (NCBI): domain Eukaryota; kingdom Metazoa; phylum Chordata; class Mammalia; order Afrosoricida; family Tenrecidae; genus Tenrec; species Tenrec ecaudatus. Next base: position 49,970,645 of record NC_134541.1, on the reverse strand, counting down.
TCCAACCACAGGCAACAAACAGCAGAATGGGTCACCAACACTTAGAAGCTCAGGAGCTTAGAAAAGCAGGCCCAAATGGGATATTGAACTCAAGCAATACAAGCCAACAGGATCCAACAGCCTTAAGCTTGAGCGATGTGTACTCCAGCAGTGTGGTGAAGCAGGTCTCAAAGTAACCTCAAGCTCCAGTGACATGATCTGCAGGTAGGCAGTCCCACAAGTTGAGGCAGAGAACCAGCTAACACAGCTGCACAGTGGTCTGATCACTAGAGAGCAAGAGAGAGAGGGGCAGGGCTTGCTAAGTCATTTATCTTTTTGCCCTCCAATCAAACTGTGACTTTATTAATCCCACATCCTATTGGCCAGGCTGGAACAATAAACCTACCTATCACAGGGGCGCTTACAGCTCTTATCATAATCCATCCATCCATCCATTGAGTCAAGAACCTTTGTACATATGTTGCCATTATCAATTTCAAAACATTTTCTTTCTACTTGAACCCCTGGTATCAGCTTTTTTACCCCCTTCTACCCATCCCTCATGAACACTTGATAATTTATAAATTCTTTTTTCATGTCTTACACTGACTGCTGTCTCCCATCACTCACTCTTCTGTTGTCTATTACCCTGGGAGGGGGTTATATGTTGATCTTTGTTGATACCTTCCTGGTATCACTACTTTCATTATCAGTCCTAAGTGGTTTAACTGTTCTAGATTCTCGGTGTTGTGAGCTCATATCTGTACCAGTGCACAAGCTCTGGTCTAGCCGGATTTGTGAGGCAGAATTGGGGTCAAGTTAGTTGGGGTGGGGTGGGGAGGAAGCATTAAAGAACTAGAGGAAAGTTGCATGTTTTGTCGGTGAGTTGTATTTTTCTTTGTAATATAGATCATATATGCAAATCAACCTGCCAACATCTAGCTCAATAGAAGGAAACTGAAATCATTCCCCTTGAAGCAGGAACCAGACAAAAATACCCTTTATCATCACCCAGATTCAAGACTGTGTTGGAAGTTTTAGCCAGAGCTATTAGGCGAAAAAGCCCAAAGGAATCCCGATTGACAAAGAAGTAAAACTCTCACTATTTGCTGATGATATGATTTTATACATGGCCTGTCTCAGAGACTGGAGAATAAAATGTTGGAAATATTGAGCTATTCAGCAATGTGGCAGGCTAGATAGAGGTTAATATAAAAATCACATTTCTGCACACGTGTGCAAAGAGCTCTGAAGAAAACAATGCTACTTACACTAGTCACAGGAGCCCTGGTGGCAGAGGGTTTTTGTGATAGACTGCAATCCACAAGCTCAGCAATTCAAAACGAGCAGCCAGCTCTGAAAGATGAGGCTTTCTAGTCCTGTAAAGAGTTACAGTCTCAGAAACACACAGCGGCCCTTCTACCTGTCCCACAGAGTCCCTAGGAGTTGGTATTGACTTGATGGCACTGAGTTTGGTGTGGTTTTTGAATCTGTAGTCACGTAAAAACAAAATACTTGGAAATAAATCCGCAGAAATTAAAACTTATACAAAGAAAACTATAGAACACTATTACGAGAAACCAAGAGAAGCAAGATGGCCGACTGCTAACCAGCAGAGGAGAATCTCCTCACGAACAACTAGGGAGAAAAAAACCCAGGCTTCCAAGAAATCCGGAGAACAACTTTAAAGCTAAGTGGGCCAAGGTCCCCGCTCTTCAGAGCATGTGGAAGCAGGTAGAGCAAGTGGAGGAAGGAACACAGGTGTCCATGTGGAGTTTAGCATCCTCTGCTGGCTGCCATTGCCAGACTCTGTGCACCTCTCTGCTGGGAGCTGCCAACACTGACATGCTCACCATTCACCACTGACGATGAGCCCATGATAATGGTTTGCACCCTCCCCATCCCACCCCCAAACACAACGCCTTCACTGCTGCCCATTGTGAATTTCCTCTTCCCCCCATTCTCATCCACTGCTCCTATCACCGCTGATACATCATTGATCGCAGCCTGCACCAAACACTCAATGAAGCCACTGCTCTGGCTGCTGCGTCACTAGCCACTGCTTCCTCCCCACCCCCAGCCTGCATTCGCAACTACTTCCAGGGGGCAAAAAGACTCAGCACTTTGTGGCTGCCCCTTTGTCTCTGCCCCCAGCCTGCCTTTGCTTCTCCAGGCACACCCATTGTGTGCAGTGCATCCCAGCATTGCTTCTGGCTGGCTGCACCCCCCCATCCCCCCCCCCCCCCCCGTTGCAGCTACTGAAGTCCTTTGAGCCCAGGGTGAGGGAGGTTGCAGGGCACTGAAGCAGCTGCTGCGCCCCCACCTCCAGCTTGCCTTCTCAGCTCCCAGAATGACACACACACACACATGCACGGTACACTCCCAACACTGCCACCGCCACAGAGCCTCCTGTTGCAGTGGCCATCAGGGAAACATGCATATGCGGTACCAAGAAGGCACCATGACCCTTCCTCCTCCTCTGCGAGAACTGCTACTCGGCTGTCCTACTATGTGCTCCAGTTGCAGAGCTCAGCCCCAGTTGCAACTGTCCAGGGTGAGCGCAGGCATGACAGCGTATACACACCAGCTCCATCAGCCCAACCTGAGCACTTCTCAGGCTGCCACCTCAGTGCCAGGACAGCTTGCACAGAGTGCCCACCTCGGTCTGTGGCCCTCTTGAACCTACAACAGCAACAAGACTGCTGGACTAAGGGATGTCTCCAACTAATGGTCACGTCCCTCCTTCCTATTAATATTTAAAAAAATTGTTTATCTGTTTATCTTCCCAAATCCACTATATCTAATTGTTCTTTCTCCTTTCTCCACTTGTAAGATATTTTTACTATATTGGTTAGTTTTTATTACATTTGGTAAAATATATTATTTTATTTTAATGATATTTTAGTACTTTTATATCATCCTTTTTCACTCCTTTCGCTTGCTTCTACCTCCTTTCACTCCTTTCTTCCTCCACTTTTTTTTTGGTGCCTTTTAAGGTTCTCCTATACCTTTCAACAGAGTCAAGTAACCCCACATGACCTAGAAGTCCACATAACATGAATAGCTGGACCACGATGCTGTAGAAACAGCAGTCCATCATGGTACACATGCACACACACATGCACACATGCACGTGCACACACAGAGGGAGAGAGATTAAAACAACTGAACAACACAGAGATCCAAAGGAATATCCTGAAGAAAAGGCCCTGGAACTAAAAGAAATAGAATTCAGAAGAATAATATTTATGTAATTTCAATGGATGGATGAAATGTTCAAGAGAAAAATGGGAAAAATAGAAAACCCAGAAAGCCTACAATTAATCAAATTCCAGAAGATAAATAACAGGATAACAGAAACAGCATGATAAAAGGGCCGAGTAATAGAACTGAGGAAATGGAAAGCTGAATTAGTAAGCTTGAAGATGATTGCCTCGACAACAAGAGAAATAAAAGAAAGAGTAAAGGAATTAAAAGAAAGCCTTAGAAATTTGTGGAGCACAAGAGGAACTTACATCTTATTTGAATTTGGAGCAGTGAAAAACAAACAAAATGTACAAAGAAATTGTACAAGAAATGATGTAAGAAAACTTCCCTAACATCATAAAAAAAGGGAGCAAATAGTCAAGGTCAGAGAACGTGAAACAGTATAGACTCCGAAATAACAACCTTTCAGTACATCATAGTCCAACATTCCAGTGTCAAGGAAGAGGAGAGAACCTGCACAGTTCAGGGGAAGAACAGTCACCTACAAAGAAAACCAGACACAGACACTCGGTTTTCAGCAGAAACCATCTGGGCAAGAAGACAACTGAGTTACATATATAAAACCCTGAAAGGAAAACAAACCAAGCAAATCTGGAAACCAAGAATCTTACATTTGGCAAAACTATCTGTAAATTATGGAGAAATCTTAAGACAAGGAGATATTAAACAATTTGTAAAAAGAAAGTCAACAATACAGAAAATAAACAACAGCAGACAAACCTAAGAACAACATAAAAAAATGTAACTCAGAAACCAGTCCACTGGTTTAATAATAGTACTCAAACCCACACAGAAATAGAGAAAGAACAAAGAAGGCAAGAAACCACAAAGATGAAAGCAATACATGAGAATCACAGCAACAAACAGACTTATTAATCATAACATGGCAAGTTAATGGATGAGACGCCCCTATCTAAACTAATGCAGACTGACACCGAGAACCTCGACAGCCATGACAGCAGAAGCAGTAGGGAGGTACAGGCGGTGCAGCGTGGAGGAGACCGGACTGAAGATGCACCGTGCTGGGGCGAGGAGGGTGCAAATGAAAGCTGGCTGTGGGATCGTGGAAAAGCCAAGAGGTGAAGGATATCGGTTTCCGGACTGGGACGACAAGGCACCATTGCCCCTGGGCCGCGGGCAGACCCATCTGCTGCCCTTCATCCTGGAGCTGCTGCAGAAGGAAGACTTCCACCTGTCATTGCCTGGCAGCAGGAAGGGGACAGGGAATTTTTAAAAAATCTTTTTATTGGGGCTCATAAGGCTTTTATCACAATCTGTACATACATCAATTGAGCAAAGCACCCTTATACATTCGTTGCACTCGTCATTCTCATAATTCACCTTCCACTTGGGTTCCTGGAATCAGCTCGGTTTCCTTTTTCCCGTCCCCCTCCCTCCCCGATCCCACCCCTGGTCCCTTGATAGTTTATAAATAATTATTATATCTTATTTTACACTCCCCGGCGTCTCCCCTCACCCGCCTCCCCATTGCTCATCTCCCAGAGAGGTTACACATAGATCTCCGAGATCGGTTCTCCCTTTCTACACCCCCTTCCCTCCTGGTGTCGCCACTCCCACCGCTGGTGTTGAGGGGTTCGTCTGTCCTAGTTTCCCTGTGTTTCCAGATCCCTACTGCACCGCTGTACATCCTCTGGTCTAACCAGGTCCGCAAGGTAGAATTGGGGTCATGATAATTGGGAGGGGAGGAAGCGTTCAGGAACTAGAGGAAGGTTTTTAGTTTCATTGTTGCTACACTGAACCCTGAGTGACTCATCTCCTCCCCACTACCCCTCTGGAAGGGATGTCCAGCTGTCTACAGATGGGCATTGGGTCCCCATCATGCACTCCCCCTCTTTCACGGTAATGTGATTCTCACCACCACCCCACCTTTGTTGTTTGAGACCTGGTCTCCTCTGCCCTTCACGATCACCTATGTTGGTGTGCTGCTTCCATGTGGGCTTGGTTGCTTCTGGGCTAGATGGCCGCTTGTTTGCTTTCAAGCCTTTAAGTCCCCAGACGCTATATCTCTCAGTAGCCGGGCACCATCAGCCTTCTTCACCACACTTGCTTATGCACACTTTCGTCTTCAGCGATTATGTGAGGAAGGTGATTGGGGACGGGGAATTTGTCATCAAGGACCCAGGCAAGGTGGCCTGCCTCAGGCTGCAGGAAGTGCAAACCACAGATGAAATAGGACAAGCCGCGCCGGGCTCTCAGATACTATTACAGCAAGAGGACCCTTACTAAAACAAAAGGCAAAAGGTTTACTTGCAAATTTAACTTCAACAAGCTGGTGATGCCCAACCACCCATTCACCAACATTTGATTAAGTGACATAGTCCCCCAGAGGGCTCCCAGTGCCAAACATCCTCCTTTCTGCTTGTTTCCCATCGCTGGACCCCATTCGCCAACTAGAGATGTGCAGCCTGGGAGTTTCTCTGCTTAGCTCCCTAACCACTGCTGGCCAGGAAGGAGGCTTGCCGTGATGCCCCCCATAGGAAGGCAGGACATCCAGAGCTGGAGGATGGCTCAGTCACTGACTGGCCTGGCGCGTGCATCTCACGTACGCCCAGCAATGCTGGCCAACAGAAGCGCAAACCTGACATCCTGCTTCCTGCGTTCTGGAGGCCCGGGATATACCCTGACTCTGACGGCCAGGTTCGCTTCTCTCCAATGCCTGGCCAGCGAGGTGTCCTTAATGTCCCCATTTATGACTCCCACCATCTTGTCTGCTAGCCCGCCGCCAGCAGCAGCCCTTCTCCTTCAAAGCTGAAGAAATGAAATACTCCCTTCATGTGCAAGTCCGTCAGTGTCCAACTATCACCTGAGTTGCCTGGACTTTTCCTCATGACCGCGGCAGTGCCACATGCACCCTGGGGAATCCACCCAGGTTTCTCCAAGCTGCAGCCCACGCCAGATGGGAGCAGGAACCCTGAGTGGCTCCAGGGCAGGGAGGAGCCCCTGTCCCCCAGAGAGCTAAGACGGAGCATGCTTCTGAGAAAGACAGACCCGGAGAGCAGGAGCACGTTCACAAGGGGGTGCTGTGCTGGGCAGGACCTTGAATAAGGAGAAGGGGCCACTGTCCGCCCAGCTCCATCACCCACCTGGCCCTCTGTCTTCATTATCACCTCAAGTGAAGCTCCTTAGAGGTGACCGAAGACAGAAAGGACAGGTCAGGCAAAGAGCCCAGCGCACCTGAGATGAGAGAAGATGCCCTGCTGCCCCTTAGGCTCGAATGGCAGCGGCTCTGGACCGGTGACCAGCCGCCAGAGCTCAGAAACAGGAAACTTAGTGTCAGTGAGAGTGGGCCTGAAGGCCCCGGAGCTGTCATCTCGAAGCCGCCTGCGTTTGGTGGATTTTCCACATACTTCCCCTAGTAGAGAAGCCAGGAGGAGTGTGAACGCTTGTTCAGGGAAGAAGGAAAGGGCGGGAGGAAGTAGCCAATGTCTTTAGACAGGAAACAAAAGACCTCCCATTTTTCCTTTTCTAGTGTGGGTTTGGGAAGGCAAGTTCACTGAGAGGCATGGCAACGTCATTGAAAGTGGCTTTCCATGAGGTCTGCTTCTCTTGTCCTTTTCTAGGTCGAGCCTGCGTGATACGGGTCTGTCGGCATAAACCTGTGAAAGGGCTGGACAACTTTCCAGATAAGTGAGGAAAGTCGAGGCAGGGCTAACTCTCTTGATGCTAGATAGCTGCCACTTTCTGACATCCCTGGGCTGGGTGTTAGAAAGGCTGGATTATGGGATCTTCTGGACCAGAAGACACAGGCCGTGGCTGGGGGTGCAAGGGGAGAGTTCTTGAAATGGGAGGACAAGGTGGGTAGACGTCATGGGAGACAGCCAGGTCCACACAGGTCTGGTGTGGCCGTGAAAGAGTTGACGTCTGTGCTGTTGTGTTGCCATTTTGCCTTACCCATTTCTCTGGGAGCTTCTGATTCTCAGGAGCAATGCCTCTTCTACATGAGCCTCCAGAGGACACAGTGAAGTCTTGTTTCATCATGGTGGAATGTCCTTCCAGCAACTTCGAAGGGACAGGAAAGTACTAATCCTACATGGGGGGAAAATGGTGGGGGGGGCAGGCTGGAGGCAGAGAGAAAGAAGTAGCAGCTGGTTTGTGTGCAGACTATGGCTCAGATCAGTCTGACAGTCGGAAGAGGAAAAAATGACTTTCCAGTGGGCTCCAGGGACTGTGTCAAGGAATTGGGGACATTCCTGGCTCGACTTTAGCCCAAGTGAAACCTGTATGCAAAGATGTGTTTGAAGGTTGTCTTTGAGTGGTTGGGCACGTGGTTTTCTTTTGAAACTGGATGGCTTCCAAATGTTCCAGCAGGTGAGTGAGTCAGTAGATGGCCTGGGATGGCTTAAATTCATCATGGCATTTCTTGGAAGTGTCCTCCCCCTTGTTTGATTAAAATTCCAGGAGTGTGACTTGTCTTTTCTCAGAAAAGAGCGTAGTGTTCCCTAGCAACTCAGGCTGTCTTTGGTGGCTGTGTTTTTATTTATTTATTTATTTAGGTAAATTTCTTTCTCTGCACCTTGACTTACCGCTGAACCAGAATGCAAGCTCAGGCAGGTGGAGGATGGATCTCTGCTTGGCATTTCCCACTTTAACTAGGGAAGTCCTCTGGCTACCCTCTGTCCCATAGTGGGGAGGTGCCAGCAGGTGTATGAACTCAGGAATAGAAAACATAAGACAGGAAGAAAAATTCATGACGCATATCTGTAACTCCCTAGAACCCAAGTGCCAGAATTAATTTCTAGATGCTGCTTCTGTTTGAACAAAAAAAATCACTCCTCTTAAATTTGAAGAGAAATCCACCAGACACACCCCTAATGTTCAGTTCCATGAAAGAATTCTTTTGGTCTTCAGGGCTTATCTGGCGTTGATTTTCCTTGATAGCCATTCTGCTATTACATTGTTAGTTGGTCTGCACCACACCCTGGGGTCCCCACGAGGTCCTCCCCCGGAGCCGAGCTTGTGCTTGCTCAGAAAGTGGGTCAGGAAATGTGGTGACCATGTTGTGTCCTGAGGAAAGAGCTGGGAGGTAGTGTCTCTCACCCCATCCTCCTGGCAGCACCTTTCTCCAGCTGGGCACACAGCCAGGCCTTTCACTTTGTCGCGCATCTCATCACTGCCCAACAGCAGGTGGGAAGGGGCAGTAGACCACAGTTCTATTTTCTCCCCTGCTATTTTTCCAAATTTTATTGTGAAAATATTTAAAACCTTACAACTAAAAATCTGTTTAAATTTTACTAATCAAGGATTTGTTCATGTAAACAGTCTGCTGTTTTACTAGGAGAAGGGAAAGTAAACACATCCAGCCTTGCAGATGGGCTCTCTCTCCTTAATAAATAAACAAAATTAATTAACTTTTTAAAAAGAAAAAAAATGGATTTAAAACAATTCACCATGAGGGAGGTGCTGTCAGCTATCCAAACAGATGAGTGTGATGGCGGCATATGTGCAAGTGTGCTTGACCCACTGGATGAATGTATGCATTGTGATAAGAGCTGTAAGAGCCCCAATAAAAGAAAAAATGGAATCACAGATTTGACAAATATATTAAGTGTAATGAAGAGTTCTTTGGAGGTGATAAAGTTGTTTTGTTTAAAAATTAAATACATAGCTTTGAAAACAAACCCAATTCACCAGGTCCCTTCACCCCAATTTTTAAGCTGTATTGCATTACGCCCAACTTGCTAATGAATAACAATAGATGCACCTTAGTCCTCCAGGGGCAAGAAAGCTTCAGAAGAATTAAAAAAAGGAGTGGAAGTCTGTCACTTCTCACCAAGTTGGTAGTCAGTTGGCTGTTTGTCCCTGGTTTCTAAATTATTCCATAATGATATTTGTGCTGTATGTTTTGAAAACTGTAGTGGAACATCCTTCTTGTATCTTAAAAGAAGAAACTTTAATCCAATCTTTTCAGAACTGTTGCAGTTTTTAGTTTCCTTAGGGGTAATGGGCGGAAGAAGAGTTGCCACGTAATTTGTTTAGAAATACTTAGACATTCCTTGAATTAAAAAAATTGTGATGCAGGGATCAGTGAGTGAGACATTCTCAAGTGTTATATGCTTCAGCACAATAAAGTGTGTGTATATATACATAAAAGGTAAGTAACCCTCATTGTGCAGGGCCTTCTAGATGTTCTTTCTATTCTCAAAGTTTTGCATATATATTATATATGTGAGGTGATGTTATAGAAATATATGTATAATATACACACTAATTTACAGGGTATCTGATAGCTATGAAAGTTGAAAGAAAAAAGGTATTTTAACTCAGAAATTAAAGTTAAATTTAAAAAATACTTTTAAGTAAAAAAAAGAAGAAATAAAACATAATATTAAAAAGTTAGGCTCCTCCCTGTCCCTCAAAAAGCCAGACAGATGATTTAAGAAGAGTTGATACCAATTCTACACTACAGAAAAGAACAGCAAAAAGCTGAACTCATTTTATAAAGTGAACACACCTGAAAGGAAAAAGGAAGCAATCATATACCAAGTGAGAAAATTGCAGACCAATATTCTTTTTTAAAAAATAAATCATTTTATTTGGGCTCATACAACTCTTATCACAATCCATACACACATCAGTTGAGTAAAGCACCCTTATACATTCGTTTCCCTCGTCATTCTCAAAATTCGTCTTCCACTTGGGTTCCTAGAATCAGCTCATTTTCCTTTTTTTCACTCTCCCTCCCTCCCCGCGGCCCCACCCCCATGAATCCTTAATAGTTTATAAATTATTATTTTATCTTATCTTACACTGCCCGGCGTCTCCCCTCACCTACCTTCCCGTTGCCCATCCCCCAGAGAGGAGGTTACACGTAGATCCCAGAGATCGGTTCTCCCTTTCTACACCCCCTTCCCTCCTGGTGTCACCACTCCCACCGCTGCTCTGAGGGGTCCATCTGTCCTAGATTCCATGTGTTTCTAGATCTCTACTGCACCGCTGTGCATCCTCTGGGAAGACCAATATTCTTCATGAACATAGATGCAAAACTTCTTAACAAAATCATGCCCAATAAAACCCTACAGTGTAACAACCACCACAACAAAAGTACCGTATGATCAAGTGTAATTCATAGAAGGTACACAAGGATGGTTCAACCTGAGAAAAGCAAGCCATGTTGGGATGGCAAAGGCCTGGGCAGTGTTTCATCCTGTTGCTAGGAGGCAGACTGAACTCAATGGCATCTTAGAACAATAAAACAAAATTGAAGAGTGTTGAGAGCTGAGAAGACTTGAGGGACTGGAGGCCCCAGACTGAGCCTCTAAGACAATGAGGAGAAGGCCAGCAGGAACACGGCACGGGCCCTATTCCCCCACATCTCCCCCGTACACATTTGGAATTTTTCCCTATCAGTCATTATTCGTTCCATTGTGTTGATTTTCACGTTCTTCAAAAATAACACGACTAGTATCTCCAAACCACAATGAGCTACTATTATATTCCCAGGAGGATGGCCAAGATAAAAAATAAACATAAAATCAAAATGTTGGGGACGGTGTGGAAAATGGAAACCCGTCTCTATTGCTGATGGGGATGCAAAGTGGTAAAGCATCTGTGGAAAACACAGCGTGCTGCTACGTCAAGCAACTGAACCGAGAACTGCCCATGACTCAGCAATTTCACCCCAGGCGCACCCCCCAAAGACTTAGGACAGAGACTCAAGAATGGCAATGTCCATTGCGTCAATATTCACAGTGGCTAAAAGGTGGAGATCATGTAAATGCCCATCAACAGTGAGATGGATTTTTTAAAAAGTGATACACACATACAATATGATCCTATTTGGTCATTAGGAAAAATGAAGTCTTGGTACAGTATGGATGGAGCTGGAAGTTATTATGCTGAAGCAAATAAATCAATCACAAAAGGCAAATATTGCATACTTATATAAAGGACAAGAAAAGGTGAATGATATGAAGTTTATTAGTGATTACCAGAGGCAGGAAGAAGGAGGAGAAGGGGGTGTTAATAGTAATGGAAAGATTGCAATGTTTAAGGCTAGGGTTACACGACTGATTATTGTTAAGTACTGTCCATAAATTGTGTATTTGTAAAAAGTTGAATTGGCAAATCTGTCATGGATTTACAATGAAATGTAGCTGCTGAGACTTATCAGTAACAAACAAACATCTCCATCCTTTAGTTTCTTGACTTGGAGGTTTACAGTTATGGCTTCGTGGGAATTTCCAGTTAATTGGTGTAATATCACGATTCATGGTTCTATTCTACCTCCTAGTTTGTTGCAGAGTGCCTGGGGTCTTGAGTGTTTGATGTGAGAAAGTTAGACAAAGAATAATGAGAACCAAAGAAAATTTGGTGTATATTATTGACATTTCTTTCTTTAAAAAATATCATTTTATTGGAAGCTCTTACAAGTTCTTCTAACATAGATCATTGTATCAAGCATTTGTACCTATGCTGCATCATTTCCAAAACATTTTCTACTTGAGCCCTTCATATAAACTCCTCTTTCCCCCCTCCCTCCCCAAGATTATCGAAATTTCCACGGACTGCCAGAAGAACAAACAGATGTTTCCCAGAGGAAGTAGTCATTGTGTCACACACTCTGACATGTTATCAGGCGGGACTAATTATCTGCAGAAGTACATCATTCTTGGTAAATAAGAGTGTCCGTGCGAAGAGGAAGAGCCTGCACGAGATGGGTTGCCACAGTGCCGGCAACAAGGGGCTCGCACGTGATGATGGTGAGAATAGTGCACTCCCAGGCAGTGTTTCACTCTGGGGTCTCTGTGACTCCAAACTGATTGCAGAGCCCCTTTTAGAAACAGCAATCGCATGGCTAGATGCCTCCGTGAACAACTGTCTCCTTTGCCATGAGAACAGAAAAACTGCCTGGGACCCAGCTATAATTACTGAGTCCTGATCAACAGGGAGAAATCACAGAATAGAATTCCAGCCTGTCATGGGATCTAGACTTTCTGGAGGCATGGAAAGTGAGTGAAATTCTGAAACAATTGCCCTGATGTAACCATAAATTTTAAATCAAAATTATCCCCTGAAGTTTGCCTAAAAGGGAACTGCATTCCAGCTTAACTAGTTAAAAGTCCTGCTACAGCAACCTGATTTTAAAAGAACTATCTATATAGTATAAATTTGACAGCAGCAACTTGAAATATTGTGGGAAACAGAATGATTTCTCCCAAGTTGTCTCCCCCAAATATATGCCAAACTCAAGACTCTGCTTGCTACACATGGTAAATGGCTCTACACTAGGTCATTGAACGTAGGTCAGAGGTTATTCTCCTTGAGGCTATCTGGAGCAACCAGATTGTATAGTCTGACTCACCCAAAGTAGGGCCCATTCCCTTCTGATATAGTTTCCTTGAAGGAGTGCCCAAAGGCAAGCCGGGGACCACTCAAGGATGACTAAACCTGGGCTATTATATTGAGTCTAGGTCCACCCATCTTGCCACATATGTACCCCTATTCCCTCCCTCAACTATTGCGTGTACAGCCCTAGGTCATCCCCCTTCTATTGCTTGTCTTGCCTATGTTACAACCCCTTCTCATGACGTACATTGTTTTCTGTAATCAGAGGGCTTACATGCCCCCAAAGTTATACAAGCGTTGGTTAGAAATAAAACCTCACGAGAGCTCTCTCTTGCCCTCTTGTCTCCCCACTCCACATGTACCACCAAGAGGAGCTGAGGTGAGCATGCTACTATGAAATGTGTCTGACTTCTTTATTTCACTCTCTCTTCTATATCCTCGACCTCTTTATGACTTTACTATAATCTTTATATATGCTAACCATACAGTTGCGCCTATTGAACCCATGATCAGTTGTGGGGGGCCGGCTACCCCCACAAAATATTGGGTAGGAACTTTAGAGAGCAGTGAGCTTATGTTCATGATAGAAGAACAACTCAGAAAAGGAGAATCTAATCATTGTCATTGAAAGGTACCTTTAAACGCTATTGAATTTGTGTATATTTTGTTATGTACAACAAAACAAAATTGAAAGAAAAAAAAAGATTGGCTTCACTTCCTCCCCAAGCTGTCACTTTTATTTCATCCCCTTTGTCACATGATTTTCAGTCCCTCCCACTAGAAGTCAGTCAGTTAAGTAAGTAAGTAGGTAGTTAGACTTTGGCTTGGTCTGGTGACTTGGTTTTAGTCATTAGTGTGAGGTCACGGTGAGTCAGAACTGACTTAAAGGCAGTGATTTCTTTCTTTGTTTCTTTCTTTGTTTCTCTCTCTCTCTCTTTCTTTCTTTCTGACCCAAATGACAGTGTGACTACTCCGTTCTATTCTTGTTGTTAGATGCCACGGCGTTGGGAAGCTGTACACCAGAATGAAACCCTCCGCAGGGCTGCCCGGTCCTCACGATGGCATGTGAGCCCGTTGCTGGAGCCAGTGTGTCAGTCTCTCTCACCGAGGGGCTTCGTCCTTATCTCGCATCCTCCACTTTCACAAACATGATGCCCGTGTAGAGGCCCCGTACCCTCCCGATAATGTGTTCAAAGTACAGGAGGGGAAGCCCCCCTCTCCTTGCTTGTAAGGAGCATTCTGGCTGTACTTCCTTTAGGAGAGATCTGTTTGTTCTCTTGGCATCCCATGACAATGTGAATAATCTTCATCAACCCCGTAATTCAAAGGCATCTTTGGTCTTCCTTATGCATCGTCTAGCTTTTGCATGCATGTGAGGTGATTAAATATGCCATGGCTTGGGCCAAGCAGCTTTAGTCCTTACAATGACAATTCTTTTTAATCTTTAAAACCACAAAGAAGTCTTTGTTGCATATTTGCCCAATGTAATACAACATTTAATTTCTTAACTGCTGTTTACATGAGCTTTGATATAGATCCAAGTACAGTGAAACCCTTAATGTATTAGTCTGGGTACTTTAGAGAAACAAATCCACAGAAACTCATGTATAAGAGAGAGTTCTATATAAAGGTTAAGTACGCACCAAGAAAACATCCCAACCCAGTGCTGCCCAGCCCTCAAGTCCAACATTAACCCATATGTCCAACACCAATCCACAAAGTCCTCCTCCATCTCACAAAACAGACACAATGATGCCGACTGCAGGAGGAAAGCCAAGTCAGTGAACATGTAAGCATCTCAGTGCTGGCAGGGGTCTCCACATGGCTTCTCCAGCACCCAGAGCTGCATCGGAGTAGCTCCATGTGGCTTCTCCTAGGGGATGTCTTGCAGGAAGTCAGCCTTGCCAGCTGAAGCAGGGAACTGGCTAAAGCAGCTGCACCCTAGTGTGACCATCATAAAGCAAGAGACCTGAGAACTAGAAAGGTGAGGTTCACAGAGCCATTCACCTCTCCTCCCTTCAATTAACCCACATGTGTTTATCGGCCAGGTTGGCACAATAAACTAACTAACTCACTTAACACATTAAATCTTTCCTTTGTCAGAATGTTGTTCATTGATCTTGTTGTGAGGATTTTTTTTCTCTCTATGTTGATCTGTAAGCCATACAGAAGGATGTAGTTTTTGATTGACATCAGCAAATGTATCAAGTCTTCTTTGCTTATAGCAAGCAAGGTTGTGTCATCTGCATATAACTAGTTGTTAATAAACCTTCCTTTGATCCTGATGTCATATTCTTTTAAAAAAATCAGTTTATTCGGGCCTCTTACAGCTCTTATAACATTCCATATATCAATTGTATCAAGAATATTTATACGTATGTTGCCATCATCATTTCCCAAACATTTTCTACTTGAGCCCGTGGTATAAGCTCCTCTTTTTTCCTCTTCCTCCCCTTCCCTACCCCACATTCTTTTTCATATAGTCCAAAAGTTCCCTGCTTGCTCGTCGATGCCACTTATAATAACCCTATAGGACAGGGTACAACGGCACTGCGAGTTTCCGAGACTGTAACTCGTTTCTTTAATCTTGAAATAGTTCACAGCATAGTAAGAAAGCACAAGTAAACCCATGCTTGCTTTGTTTATAGATTATTCCGGCAGGAGTCACAGCCAATATAAGAGAATCCACCCAAAAAATGAAGCTCAGGTAGAGATATTTTTCTCCACTGCAACTTAGAAGTTACTCCCTGTTATCTGCTCTGGTTTTAAACCATCTTTCCATCAGGAGCAAATCAGAGAATAGGAACTGGTGTTGCAGCATTACATTTTCTAGCTCCGTTCCTCCCTTCTCAGGTCACTGAATTGGACCAAGTATTACAACACGTGATGGCCTCTCCCAGGCCAGCAGGGAGAGGTCTCATTGATCTCATACATAATCCACACTAGAATAGGTCAAGGTGACGTCAGTTAATTTGGGTAGTTTTAGTTAGTGAGTATGTGTTATTTTAAATTATTTCACATGAAGTAACAAGCTAGAAATTTTTCTTTTTTTTTTCTTCGCCCCCCTGGGGGCCATGTCAGGCAATTTCCTTCTTAAATAAAGGCCTGAGATGCTGAACACCTACATGTGTTCAGGGAGAGAAAATTGTATCCAGTGTGCGCCCCACAGTCAGCAGCAAACCCCTACGGAACCTCTTCTTGTGTCCTTGAAGCCAAGTGACGAGGGGTGGACCCAGGGAAGCTGGGGAGAGGGGGGAGGTTGGGAGGCCTTCGGGGAAGATTAGGGTGAGGAGAGTGAGGCTGGGCTAGATGAGCCAAGCTGGAAATTTTGAAGGATAAGGAAACTGTCTTGGACTCCTGACCACTCTCACCCACGTCCTCACGTCCACCCCCAGAGGGATCAGGAGCATCAAAGCAACTCAAACAAGCTTGACATTAGGACAGGAGAGATGGAAGTGTAGGAACATGTGTTTAATAAGCAGTGTGTGTCATCTTCAGGATGGCAGCAAACAAGCAGAGTAGGTCTTCTCCTCTGACTTCGTCAAGCTTAGGAGGTTGATACACAGACACATATGCTTCAATATACCCACAGACCATGTGGCTATGTTTTGATATGGGATCAACAACTGGAAAGCTTTTAGCTTATGTGATAGTGGGGTTTCGTGTCAGTTTTGCTTGGCCAGCTTTCCAGTCTTATCATGAGTGGCTGGATTACAATGCTAGGTGGATTTTTAATCTAGAATGATGTTTGACGGTAAAGGGAACACGTTGATTCAGAAGAAATGGGACCTAGAAATTTGGGATGAGGATATATGTGGGCAGATCATCAGGAGGATGAGGACATTGAACCCCTAAACTCCATTAACTCACTTCAGCCAACAGCACCAACCCTCCCATCTGAAGAGATGGATCCAGTAGCATCAAAACCATCATGCCTCCGCACACACTTGAGGATATTAGTCCAACTGTACGTGCTGATATGGCACCGAGGGCCGTATCTGGAGCATTCCCTGAGGTGATGCCTTACTGGACATTGCAGAGAATTTCCAGCAAACACCTTTATCACCCCATATTTTTAAAGTCCTACTCTAAGTCCTAGTGAGCCCCTGAAGCTGAAGTATAGGTGGTGACTCAGCAACAGGTGTGCTGGGCTCCTAACAAACTTTCTAATATGTATTCTCCCACAGAAACCTGGGAATGTGTGGGAATTATTCACAGTGTTAGATAATGGTGCAAGGGACATGAGACTAGATGCACCTGAATTTTTTTTATATGGGCTCACTAAGCACTGATTCTTCTTTCAGCGTTTCAACTTGAGATGTTAGGAGAAGATCTGATCGCTTATTGGGTTGATGCACTGGAGCATGAATTGCCTAAGGGCCTACACTAAGTCAAACTGAAGAGCCAGAGCTACCTTAGTATTCTGTGCAAGAACAGTATCCAAAGGCTTACAGAAATTGGCATGTTAGCGTGGATTTATCAGGATAGATAATAGACTCACAGTGGATGGATAAATAGACTCACACATGCAATGCCTGAGGACATCCCGTTTGTCATAACAATAAGGGACAAATTTGTGAAGCCAGCCCCCAAATAGTTGAAGACGACTCTTTGCTATTTTATGTAAACCAGGTTTGACCGTGGGAATTTCCCTAATTGAATTAAGACACCAAACCATAATGGGGTTAATTTTGCCTCATGGTGGTTGGGGCCAAGTGGCAGGGGCCACCTCCGCCGAGATAAAATGGGCATGACTACTGGATGAAGACCACAGTTAAGTTAATAATCAGAATAGCCTGCTAATATGGAGTTATGACATTGGCTACTTAGGCAAGGTGTTCCTAGAAGTAAAATAGATGGGAAATCTAAAAATATTTCCTCACTCTGTGAGACAAAGAATCCCAGCTCACGTGAGCAGTGATCGAACTCAAATAGCCAGAGCAGAGTCACAGCCCTCAATCAATTCCCAGGCTTGAGACCGTTTACAAACCCACAATCCCTTGGATGAAGGGGAGGCTGGGTCCCTTTGACGTAGGACCTTTCTACACTGCAAAGAGTGTATACTGTTAGTCTCCTCTCAGGCTCGACTAACAGTGCCTATGAAGAGTAACTGTTCACTGGAGTAAAGAAATCACCAGGTTTGGGAGGGATTATTGGACACTGGCTCTGAATTGACACAAATCTCAGGAGACTCGAAACATTTGAAGGTCCACCAGTCCGGGTGGGGACATATGGAGGTCCAGTTGTTAACGGAGTTTTAGCTAAGATTTGTCTGGCAGTGGGTCCAGAGGATACCTGAACCCATCCTGTAGTAATTTCTCCAGTGCCAGAATATGTGTATACACATAGCTGTATCCTGAAATGTGAAATAAGAGCCATTCTGGTAGAAAAAGCCAAGTGGAAACCATTCGAACGGCTTTTGCCTAGGGAAGAAAAAGTAAAACAAAAGCAATATCATGTTCCTGGAGGGATTTCCGAGATTAGTGCCATTATCAAGGACTTAAAGTATGGAGGCGTGATGATTCCCACTATATCCCCACTTAGCTAGCTTCCTTGGCCTGTGCAAAAACCAAATTATAGGTCTTGGGGAATGACAATGGATTATCTTTTGGTTTTTGTCATTGGTTTGTTGTTGTTTTGTTGTATATTGTTGCTTGGTTGTGCTCTGTCTTGTTTTTGTGCATGTTATTATCTCTGCAAGTCTGTCTAAATAAGATAGGCTGGATGAACAATTGGAGGCGAATACAACGGGACCGATAGTTCCATGGGGACATGGGAGACGGGGAGGTGGGGGAAAACAAGCGATCCAAATTGGTGGTGAGGAGGGTGTGGGAGGCCTGGTTGAGCATGATCAAGGGCAATGTAACTAAGAGGAATTGCTGAAACCCTGGTGGGGGCTGAGCATCATAATGGGACAGGAGAGAAGTAAAAGGAAATAGAGGAAAGAGCTGGGAGGTAGAGGGCATTTATAGAGGTCTAGATAAAGGCATCTACATATGCAAATATATTTACATGAGGATGGGGAAATAGATCTACGTGCATATATTTATAGGGTTAATATTAAGGTAGCAGAGGGACATTGTACCTCCACTCAAGTACTCCCTCAATGCAAGAATACTTTCTTCTATTAAATTGGCATTCTATGATGCTCACCGTCCTGACACAACTGCTGAAGACAAAGCAGATGCATAAGCAAATGTGGCAAAAAAAGCTGATGGTGCCCAGCTATCAAAAGGTATAGGGTCTGGAGTCTTAAAGGCTTGAAGGCAAACAAGCGGTCATCTAGCTCAGAAGCAACAAAGCCCACAAGGAAGAAGCACACCAGCCTGTGCGATCACAAGGTGTCAAGGGATCAGGTATCAGGCATCATCAGAACAAAAAATCTTACCATAGTGAATGTGTGGGGGTATACGGAGTGGGGACCCAAAGCCCATTTGTAGGCCACTGGACATCCCCTTACAGAAGGGTCTTTGGGAGGAGACGAGACAGTCAGGGTGCGATGTAGCAACGATGAAAAATACAACTTTCCTCTAGTTCCTAAATGCTTCCTCTCCTGCTCCCACTGTCATGATCTGAATCCTACCTTGCAAGTCTTGATAGACCAGAGGATGTACACTGGTACAGATGAGAAGTGGAAACACATGGAAGCCAGGGCGGATGATCCCCTCAGGACCAGTGGTGTGAGTGGCGATACTGGGAGGGCATAGAGAGGGTGGGTTGGAAAGTGGGAACCGATTTCAAGGATTTGCATGTTACCTCCTCCCTGGGGGACATACAACAGAAAAGTGGGTGAAGGGAGACGTTTGGTAGAGAAAGATATGACAAAATAATAATTTATAAATTATCAAGGGTTCATGGGGGAGGAAGGAGGGAGGAAATGAGGACCTGATGCCAAGGGCTTGGGTGGAGAGCAAACGTTTTGAGAATGATGAGGGCAATGAATGTACAAATGTGCTTTACACAACTGATGTATGTATGGATTGTGATAGGTGTATAAGCCCCTAATAAAATGATTTTAAAAAGTTTAACCAGGTGATGAGTCTAATTGCAGCTGTTGTTCCAGATATGGCTTTATTGTTTGAGCAAATTAATACTTCTCCTGGTACGTGGGATACAGTTCTGAAGGACCATCAGAAGCAGTTTTCCCTCAGCTGGCAAGGGCAACACTACACTTTCGCCACCCTCTTAGAGGATTTATTAGCTCTCCAGTTATGTCATCATTTAGTCCATAGGAACTGTGGTTGCCTTTCCCTTCCACGAACATGTCACACTGGTCCATTGTGTTAATGCAAGTATGTTGACTGGATCTAGTAAAAAAGGGTATAAATGAGGCTAGACTTATTGGTCAAACATCAGAGTGCTAGGGAATGGGAAATTAACCCAACAAAAACTCAGGCACAGGTCACCTCAGTAAAATTTCTAGGTGTTCACTGGTGTGGGCATGTCCAAACATTCCTCCTGAAAGGAAGGTTAAGTCACTGCATCTGGACCTTCCAAAATTAAAACTGAAGCACAACATTTGGTGTGTCTCTTTAGATTTTTGAGGCAACATATCCCTCATTTGGAGCCCTGGTGGCATGGTGAGTTAGGCCTTGGGCTACTAATGGCAAGGTCAGCAGGTCAAAACAACCAGCCACCCATGGGAGAAAGATGAGGATTTCTACACCCATAAATATTTACAGCCTCAGAAACCCACAGGGGCAGTTCTATGCTGTCCTATAGGGTCACTAACTCAATAGCAAGAATTAACTCAGTGGCAGTGAGTACTCTAGCCTATATATCAAGTGACTCAAGAAACTGCCAGTTTTAACTGGCCCAGAACCAGAGAAGGCTCCACAGTGTTTCAGGCAGCTGTGAAAGCCAT
This sequence comes from Tenrec ecaudatus, assembly GCF_050624435.1. Taxonomy (NCBI): domain Eukaryota; kingdom Metazoa; phylum Chordata; class Mammalia; order Afrosoricida; family Tenrecidae; genus Tenrec; species Tenrec ecaudatus. The sequence continues at coordinate 49,950,229 of NC_134541.1, read as the reverse complement.
TCTGCTGCTTGTGCTGTAGGATCCAGCTGATCCAATGGTGCTTGAAGTGGCAGTGGCAGATAAAGAAGCAGTTTGAAGTCTTTGGCAGGCTCCTATTGGTGAATCATACCACAAGCCCTTAGAATTTGGGGGGAAATTCTGACATCCTCGGCAAACTACTCTCCTTTTGAGAAACAGCTTTTGGCCTGTTACTAGGTCTTGGTAGAGCCTGCTGACCTGAGCTGCCCATCACAAGCTTATGGTGTCTGACCCACAGATGCATAAAGTTGGATGTGCACAGCAGCACCCCATCAAGGAAATTATAGTAGTAAATACAAGATCAGGCTTGGTCAGAACTGTAAGGTACAAGGAAGCTGCCGGAAGAAGTCGGCTGCGTGCCTGTGGACTTCACTCCTATCAACAGTATCATCTTTCTCCCAGGCTGCAGCGATGGCCTCAGGGAGCTGTCGTGATAAGTTGACCAAGGAAGAGAAAACTCATGCCTGGTTTACGGATGGTCCTGTATGATATGCAGGTACCACTCAAGAATGCACAGTAAAATAAGTCCCTTTTCTGGACCTCCTTGAAGGACAGTGGTGAAGGGACATGCTCTGAATGGGAAGAATTCCCAATGAGCGGTACACCTGATTGTTCAATTTGCTTGGAGAGAAAGTACAGCATGGCCACAATGTGATGATTCATAGGTTGTAGTCAGTGGTTTGGCTGGATGGTCAGGGCCTTGGGAGGACCATTAGAAATTTGGTGACAAGGAAGTGTGGGGAAGAGGTATATGGATAGACTTCTCTGGGCAAAAAAATATTTGTGTCTCATGTGAATGCTCATTAAAGGGTTACCTCTGCAGAGAAGGATTTTGACAATCAAGGTCATCCTATCCCAGGCGTCTTCAAACTACGGCCCACAGACCATACGGCCAGCTAGGACACTTATCCGGCCCACTGGGTGTTTTTGCTGCCGCTGCCTGTCCTGCTTAACAGCTGACTCTTGCCGGCTCGCAGTGCACCATGTGTGGAATGTGCTCGCACTCTCCGACTCCCCTCCTTCTCTTTGTCTCTCCACTCCTCCTCTCAATCTCGGGTGTGATCGGTGGAGTCAAGAGCTTGCCTGTGCAGAGCCTGCTGCTGCCTGAGGACCGAGGTAAGAACAAGTTACGTTTTTTTTTTTTTTGAAGTTAGGAAGTCTATTTAAAAAAATTTTTTTTTGCAGTTAGTAGGGCCTCTTTTTTTGCGGTTAAGGGGGCGGGGGGCTTTTTTCTGAAGTTAGGAGGTCCTTTTTTTAAAAAGTTGGTTAGTTGGTTGGGGTGGTTTCTAGGGGGTTGCATCACAGTGATAACGCAAATAGTCAGCATTCAGGGCTAATGCACATTGTCAGTGCTCCTGTTTTTGTTCCTGCTTTGTTTTTCACTTCAAAATAAGATATGTGCAGTGACATAGGAATTTGTTCATAGGGTTTTTTTAAGCACTATAGTCCTTCCAAAGCTCTGAGGGACAGTGAACTGACCCCGTTTAAAAAGTTTGAGGACCCTTGACCTATCCACTTGATTCGGTGGAAACCAATCATTCCATTTCCCCGAGCCACTTCTGCCATTGTCCAATGGGCTCACAAAGTGACCATGAGTGCAGGGATGGAGGTTATGTTTGGGCTCAGCAACATTGACTTCTACTCATCAAGGCCAGCTTGGCATCCAACACTGCTGGATGCCCAATTTTCCATCAGAAGAGACCAACACTGACTCACAAATAAAGGATATGCCTCATGAAATCCAGCAGCAAACCGATGGCAGGTTGATTACATAGGACCTCTTCCAACATAGAAAGGGCAATGCTTTGTTCTTACTGGAATAAATACTCTCTGGATTTGGATTTTCTATCCCTGCATGCAGTGCTTTTTCCAAAACTATCATTCATGGACTTAGAGAATGCCTTATCCACTCCCGTGGTATCCCACGCAGCATTGGCTTGAATCAAGGGCCCCACTTCACAGCAAATGAAGTACAGCAATTGGCCCATGTTCATGGGATCCATTGATCTTACCAGGTTCTCCAGTACCCTACAGTAGCTAGCATGACAGAATGAGAGTGGCCTTCTAAAGACACAATCACACTGCTTGCTAGTTGTAATACCTTGCAGGTTTAGGGCAGTGTTCTTCAGGAGGCTGTAGATGCTCTAAACCAGCATCCAATATATGTTGCTGTTTTGTCAATAGCTGCAATTCATTGGTCCAGAAACCAAGGTAGAAGTGGGCGTGGTATCAATCACTATGACTCCTAGTGACCCACTAGCAATCTTTTAGCTTCCTCTCCCTGTGGCCCTGTGCTCTTCAAGTCTGGAGGTCTCTGTATTCAATGAAAGAATACTCTCACTCTGATTACAATGAACTAGACGTGAAAGATGCCTACTGGACATTTGGGACACCTCCTGGCTTTGGATCTAAAAGCAAATAAGGGTGCTAGTGTATTGAGTTGGGTGATTGATACTGATTATCAAGGGCAAAGCGGATTGCTATTACATCATGGAGATAAAGCATAACGTGTCTTGATTCCAGGAGATTCTTGAGGACATTTCTTTATATTTCCGTATGGCTGGATTAATGCCGGGCCAGGTTCTGGCAGCAAGTGACCTTTAATCTCCCCCACCCGTGCAGAGCTGACCAGAGCTGGCTGACACAACTAGCAGCAAGTGGCCTTGAATGTCCCACACACACCTGCGGAGCTAACCACAGCTGGCTATGTAACCTGTCATCAGCTTTGCAAGTTTTTTCTTTCTTTAACTCACGGCCCGTTTTGTTCATGGCCTGTTTGGCTCAGTGCCCGCTTTGTTCTTGGCCCACCGCTCTGCACCTGGCACGAATACACCCAGGACCAGGAAGACACCTTTCATTCCAGAAACCCGGACATACCTGTATCTCCCAACCCCTGACTACCTTATATGGACTCAAAACAGCCCAGTCACAGGTTCTCTGGCCATATAAACACCACCCCTATAGCCCAGGGTGCAACTCAGACCCTGTGATTAAAGTCAATGGTGAACTACAGCAACCCAGTTCTGCCATGTATACCAATGGTCCAGACTCTTCAGTATTGAAGGTGTGGTTTACTTCACCAAGCAGAGGACCATGACCCAACTGAAGTCCTTGCTGAGGGCTAATGAATATAGAACAGGTGGTGGAAGAAAGTGGTGTCAAATATTAGTTAGTCATGTGACCAGCTGTAGAAATGAGAATTGTAATGACATAGTTTGCATGTATGCATCGAATATTTTTTGTTCACTTATAGTATAGAAGCTGTAAATGGGTTAGTACATTTCAGTTGTACATGTTACTTATGTCATGTTAGCTCTAAATATGGCTTCATTAATGTTTAAGGAGATTGTACATGTGCTAAGTTGTCAAAAGGCGGATTGTGATATTTAGGTTTTGTGTGAACTTGGCTGGGCTAAGATTCTTTCTTCTAGTTTCAAATTTAACCCTCATGACGTGACCTAACCTAACGCAATGGGCTCTACTATGGCCTCGGCGGTGAGCGGCAAAGTGGCATTGGGAAGATTAAGGTGGAGTGCAAGCCCTACTCAGCTCACAGCCCTGCCGCAATTGGAAGGGAATTTCTTCAGGATGTGGTTACCCTTGTTGGATCAGACGTTTGCTTCTCTTCTTGCAGTGCGGATCTTGTATCTATCACATCAACTCAGGTTCCTTGCTTGCACTTGCACCAATGACCTGCCACATTGCCTGCTTAGCTTGGAACCTATCAGCAGTTTGCCATATTGCCTGCCAGCTTTGAATTTATGTGATTCTCCAGCTGTGGGCCCGACCTGCTGTACTTGGATTCATCTGCCAATAGTCTTCCTGCTTCTTGTCTTGTCAGCCCCAGCAGTGACATGAGTCAGAGCAAGCCTCCAGCTTAACATCTGATCCACAAACTTGAGCCAGTCTGGATTCATCCATTCCTACAACTGTGTGAGCCACCTTCTTGACGTAAATTTATATTTACTGCTGGTGGGTTTAGATCGCTAACTCTGCAATTAACATGCGGGCCACAGTGCCGCCAGGGCTTCCTAAATTATAACAACTGTATTGAAAATCTATCTGCCAGTATCTACTAAAGCTAAGTATACTTGACCCAGCAATGTCATTCTAAGTATATGCCCAAGAGAAATGAGTGTGCCTATTCACCAAATGACATGTCTAAGAATAGTGCTGTTTTCAGTAGCCAATAAATACACGATAATCTATATCAACAGTGGGATACTATACTTTAAGAAAGAATGGATAATTGCATACACCTAAAAACATGACATTAAACATGTCAGACATAAAAGTGAACTTATTGTAGGCTTTTGTTGATATCGAGCAAAAGAACGAGCAAAGCAATAGCTGACTGGGGAAAGGTGGAACTCCCTGAAAGGGGGCATAAGAGAGCCTTTGGGTTGTTGATCATGTTCTAATTCTGATATGCTAGGGTAAGATGTTGGGAATCCATCTTGGGAAAATGCATCAAACTTTTCACTGTTGTGTGCATGTACATTTCGACAAAGTTTCTTAGAAGGACATATTCCATAATTTGAAGACCATCGTACTCACAACACTCTGCTCTAAATAATTTTTCCTTCTTCCAGCATTTCAAATCTGGAACCCTGGTGGCATAGTGGATATATATTAGGTTGTTCACCACAAGGTCAGCAGTTTAAATCCATAAGTTGCTCCAGGAGGAAAGGTATGCTTTCTACCCCTGTAAAGAGTTACAGTCTTGAAGCCCACAGGGGCAGTTCTCTCCTGTCCCATAGGGTCACTGTGAGTAGGAATCCCCTTGATGGCAATGAGAGACTATTCAAGTGGACCTTAAGAAGACTGGAATTTTGCCGTCTAAACTGACTGCCATTAGGTCAGTTCTGACTCCTAGGGCCATCTCCAAGAAAGACTCAGAGACGTGCTCTGTTCCAGGGGTGAGTCTCACCTACCCCTCAAGGACAGGTTTCCTGAGAGGGCTTGGTGGGCAACAACCTTATGAGGTGCATCCGAAATCTTCTGGGTTTCCGAGCGCTGCTGTAACGAAGTCCCACAGACTGGGTGACTTCAAGCAACAGCGATTGATTGGGTCGCAGTTCTGTAGGCCGAGAACGTTAGTCCAGGCAGAAGGGATTCTTTCTGAGGCTTTACGGGAAAACGTTTCCTTCCTTCCTCCCAGCTCTGGTAGCTACAGGTGTGTTTTCCCTGTGCTGCGGTGGCTCGTGGAGGTCTTCCTCTATCGCCCTGCCCTGTATTTGTTCTTCCCGTTGTATCAGGAGAGCCGTCACATGGTGTTGGGAGCCACCCCGTTCCTGTGGCTCTTTATGCTAATTGCTAGCAGCTTCAGAGAACCCATTTCCAACCAGGGTAAGGACTTCCACGTGTCTTTTATGGTGAACAAATTCAGTCGAAAGCAGCGGGAAATCTTTAGGCCCTCAACGTGGACCTGCTAACTACAGACGTGACTTTAAAGGACTCTGTGATTTGCGCTGTTTCCAAATTTGCTCCCTTTGCTGAGGCCAAACCCCGAGATCATAGAGTATCAATGGACTCACTGGGATTTAACAACAAACACTGGTGTATTGGGTTGGGGAATTGTGATTCTATACCCGTGCAGGGAACCAAAGGAGCCTGACAGGAAGGGCCCACCACCGGGGGCCAGCCCACCCCAGGATGCTCCTGGAAAATTCCGTTGCTCTTGCATGCATACTAAGGAGGGATGGTACTGTTCCTCATCCCCGCACTCGTGTTTCAGCATCTTCCAGGAAGGAAATGGAATGCTCTCTGAGGACTCATTTGTCCCAGTCATGTTTGGGTGTAGGGCCTAGTTCCCTTAGAGGTCCTGGAAAAGTTAACTCACTTAGATCAGGCTGGATAAGCAGCTCAGGGGCCAGAGGTTAGGTAGGTCCCCAGGTTCCTGCTGGGCTCGATAATGTAAGGTTTACAGTTTTTCTGGAAACAAACCTTTGTTCTTCATAGCCACAAACCAACTTATCTGCAAGGGTCAATTTCTTCTAGGTTTTACTGCAGGGCAGAGCAAACAATCCACAGGGAAGCTTGCTTAATCCAGAGCTGAGTCATGAGGAGGCTACTGATCACAATTGCACAGAAAGACCAAAGTCTCCCGCGTTCCTGGGAGAGAAGGCGAGTGCAGGATGGGAAGTGGAGATCTCCTTCCTCCTACCCACCTCTCAATGTGGACCCTCAATTCAATTCAGTGGGTATTTACTGCACGCATCCACAGACCCACACCAGGATCCAGTGAATAATGTGCATGAGTTGAGATAATAAAGTAAGAAGTGTCAAGTTTCTGGGGCTCAGTCTTTGATGGTATCTATTTTTATATCCACCCTCACCCCCAATGACTCTACCTTCAAACAGGTAGACTCTGACCACAGTGCTCATTGGTGATGAACAAGAGTGAGACAGAGTAAAAGAAGAAGAGGTGGGACCAGCGATGGAAACAATGTAATGATGGATAGAATTGAATGGCTGATTCTTGCGATTTCTATCATTAAGTTGTACACCTGTAAAAGCTGAATTAACAGAATCTGTTGAGGCACAACCAGAAACCTCATGAGATTTGGTTCCTTGGTTTGGAGGTTTAGGGTCATGGTTTCATGGGACTTTCAAGTTAATTGGCTTAATAGCATGTTTGGTGCATTTGCTCAGTCTGCTAGTTCTTTTCGTAGTGCCAGGGGTCTTAAACACTTGCAAGCAGTAGCTCAAGGCATGACAGTTGATCTCTTTTCACCTGGGGCGACTGTGGAAGGAGGAGACCAAAAAAAATTCACTGTCCTCCACTCAATGCCAACTCATAGTCATCCTATAGGACAGGGTAGAACTGCCCCTGTGAATTTCTGAGACTGTAACTCTGGATAGGAGTAGAAATCCCTTCTTTCTCCTGAAGAGCAGCTGGTGGTTTCAAACTGCTGACCTTATGGTTAACAGCCCAACTCAAAACCACTACACCACCAGGACTCCTTGTGGAAGGAGGAACATAGGGAATAATGGAGGAGATAGATGTATGGCTAGTTGTCTTCATGAAAAATTGCCTCCTGCGCCATGAGACCAAGAGAAATAGAAAGTGCCCAGCTACCATTACTGCAAAGTTTTATCTACAGTTCTATGGAAGGATCCTGATCAAATAGAAGAAAAAGCAGAACAGAACTTCAAATGTTCATGAACTGCAGACTTCCTGGCATTACGAAGGCTGGAAGAACCCTGAAATCATCACCCTGAGATCATCTTTAAACCTCAAACCAATATTATCCCCTGAAATCTTCTTAAAACTGAGCGAAAGATCAGCTTAACATAGTAAAAAGGTCTATTTTGAGCATAATGATGAGTTAAGAGCTGTCTATATGGAATGAAGTGGACCACAGAAATTTGTAAGATTATACAGAGACTGTAGTGGGTCAGTAAATCTATGTTACCGAGGCAAGAATAATGCAGGGAAAGCATGCAAGAATGGTTTGACAATTCAACCAAGATCCTGGAACTGTATGGGTAGAAACTTCAATTGGTATACTTTTGCTGTACATGTTCTCATCAACTACAAAATAGATAACATTTAAAAATAGTATTTACACCCCACCTCTTTTCACTTTGATAGCAATAGTGTCATATAGCACAAATGAATTTATATGGTGTTCACTGACAGTGAATGACAGATCTTTCTGGGTGGTGGAAATCGGGGTCGTTTTTCTTGTGTTTATACTTTTGCATATTCTTGAGCTATTTTTATCATGAGCATGTACAATCAGAATTAAGTTAATGAAAATAGCAACCAGTAAACACTCCGAGCCTGTGTCGAGTGTCAAGGACGCCTCGTTTATTCTGGTGGGAGTGGTGAGGGCTGTGTCTACAAGAAGCAGGCACACCACTCCTTCAGACAGTTAGAGCTCTCCTGGGCCTCACACTCGGTGGCACCGCAACCACAAATGAGCCACCTCTGAAACTCAGCCTCATTCTTGTGCATCAGAAGGAACTGCCCCAGCAGAATGTAGGCCTGCAAGGAAAAGACAAGGGAAGGAGAAAAAACGGCAGAGGTAATTATGAAACTCTCACACGTGTGCTTCCTTACCCAAGACTTCTTATCAAAAGGGGTAAAGTGCAGGGAAGAATTTACAGTTCCATAAATTCTAGTCTTCCTGGAGACACAAAGGTTTCATGAACCCCTAACACTATGATTGCCCAGAGAGCATCTTCAATCTTAGCCCCAAAAATATTCCCAGAAGTTTTCTTCAAACTAAACAATAGTTTAGCTTAACTGGGGACATTTTCTGCCTTGAGTAGTGTGTTAAAAGCTCTCTCAATGGGATCCAATGGAAACCAACATCTCGAAAGGTTAGACATGAACCTGAAACAAAAGTAAAATTCACTGCCATCAAGTTGATTCCAATGCATAACAACTCAATAGGCCAAAAAAAGAACTTCCCCTTTGGACTGTACATATTTACAAAGCAGAAAGCCTCATCCTTCGCCCATGGGGCAGCTAGTTGGTTCCAACTGCTGGCCTTGTGGTTAACACCCAATGGGAAAATCCATTACGCCACCAGGGCTGACAAGAACCCTCGGGGAGAGTGAATATAGGTTAGTAGGGGAGAACAGCTCCAAAAGTGAGAGTGAAAATAGCCATATAACTCAGAGAATGTAATCCATGCCACAAGGGAGCATGTAGATCCTGTCGAAGTGGTGTGTGCTCCGCTAGGCACAGGCCAGCTAGGAGAAGAAACTGACCGTCTGAGTATTAGGGACTGACCCCAGGGTGAGATTTAAAGTTGAGCTCACTGCCACAAGGACCCCTAGGGACCCAGTGGTTAATTTCTTGACTACTAACTGAAAGATACAAAAACTCAAAACCTCACCGCCATCGAGTAGATGCCAACTCATAGCAATCCCAGAAGTCAGGGCAGAACTGCCCCTGCGGGTTTCTGAGCCTGTAACCCTGAATGAGAGTAGAAAACCCTTTCTTTCTCCTGTGGTATGGCTGGTGGTCTTGAACTGCTGACCTTGCAGTTAGCAGTCCAACTGATAATCACTACGCCACCAGGTGGTTCAAAGCCACGAGCTGCTATGCAAGAGAGATGTGTCAGTCTGCTTCAGTGACGAGTACGGCTTTGGAAATCCTATGGGGCAGGTTGGCTCTGTCCTCCAGGGTTACTGTGAGCCAGATTTGACTCCGGAGCAGCAGGTTTGGTTGGTTGGTTCCAATGCCCACCTCTCAGAGCTAGTGTGCAGGCTGCCCAGCCTGTGATAAACTAGAACTTGTCCTTCTCAAACGGGAGTGGGCACAAGAAATACCTGGTAGGCTTTGACCCAGTGGCCTGAGGTAGCGCTTGAAAGCATGCATTTCTAACAAGCTACCAGGACGTTGCTGGTCTGTGGCTACATTTTGCATAGTGAGGGTCTAGATGCTGCCAGCACGTCCCTGGTCTACTCGGTCTCCTCTGGAAGCGCATGCAGAGCAAGCACTGGACATGCTCCTGAGCGCCTTTCTTTCCTGATTGCTCTAGCCGCAAGTACACGAGCACAACCCGGCACCATTGTCATTTGGATCTGGAAAATTCTCTGTGGAGTGGTGTTGTTCTGTGCCTTTTGATGTTCAGCAGTGTCCCTGACTAGGTACCAACAGCAGCGTCAGTTTTGACAATAATCCTCTCCAGACATTTCCAGATGTCAGCAGGAGGGCAGTCATCTTCCGGGGAAAAGAGCTCTGTGTCTGTGAAGAACTGGAAGTACCAGGGCTGCCGAAAGAACAAACAGATCTGTGCTGGTAGAACTACAGCCAGAATGCTCCTTACAGCCTTCATCTCACATACTTCAGACATGGTGTCAGGACAGACCAGTCCCTGGAGAGGGACATCATGTTTGGGAAGGTGGAAGGGCAGCAAACAAGAGGAAGGCCCTCCACAAGAGGGACTGACACAGTGGTTGCATCCATGGGCTCAAGCATAAGATCAGTTGGGGGGATGGCACAGGGCCAGGCAGAGTGTTGTTCTGTTGTACACAGGGTCACTATGCCTTAGCCCTAACTCAACAGCACCTGAAAATCAGCTATGTGAACTCAGGTGATGCACTTAACGTGATAAACCTATGCCTCACTTTCCTCATCTCCTGCCCTGCCATCGCCTATAAAATAATTAAATGTGAAAGCATTATACAATTACAACATGCTTTTTTTAATGGTGGAAGATGGATCCCCGATGAATGAATGTAGAAGTATAAAACATGCTCACGCTGTCCATCTTTACCTCCCTGAGGGGATGGAATTAAAAAGGAATATAAAATAAATGTTAAATATACTCTGACTCATACTTCTATGGTATTTCATATTGTTAACTTACATCAAGTCTGCCCTGACTCATGATTATCCCATGCATAACCAAACAAAAGACTGCCTGGTTCTATGCCAGCCCCACGATCCACTGCTGATCAGACTGGTGCAACCCCGAGGGCTCTTGTTGGCAACTTTCAGATGTAGAGTCCCAGGCCTTTCTTCCGAACTCATCTTAATCTGGCAGGTCTGCTGAAAGCTTTTAAACATAGAAACATACAGGTCCTTACTGACAGGTGCGTGAGGACTGTGGGAGGTGATGCTAATCCATAATTTTCTTGTGCTCATATATTTTCAAAATTCCACAGGTAGAATTCAAGGATACTGATTGTTTGAATTGTGTAACCATTCTCACTTTCCTATCTCGAATTGCTCCTACCCTATTAACATACACTCATTACCCCCCAGGTGCCTACCTAATCGTCCAGATTGTTCTGGTCAATTTGATCCCCCGAGAGAGATCTTAAAAGAACATAATGCGTAAGGCAGACATTCTAACTAGTTCCGCTAAATACTATGGTTTTCAGGGACTTCCGGGAAGAACAGTTTTCTAATTAATTGCCCCCCAGATTTTCACTGATCTTTTATAATTTTATTACTATATTATTGTTGTATAGTAAGAGCCTAGTGGAGAAAGGAGACAGTGAGACCACGGGGCTATAAATTGGCCAACCCCCAGCTGGTAGACACAGGACATGTTAAGAGCCCATTTCTGGGGCTGGTGTGGGCTCTCTTCCCTGCCTGAAATGATTCAGAACCAGAGCTCATGCCTGCAAGTGCCGGGTCCTTTCTGGGGAAAACTGCTAGTGTCTGTTTACTTTTGGTTATAGAAAACTTCACTTTAAGCAAAATGTTGGCGTCTTGGGACTTTATTTTGAGTTGTTCAAAATATGGGGTCGGAGAGAAGTCAAGCTTTCATGGTGATTTAAACCATTATTTCAATGTGTTTTTAGCAAGGCCAGATAAAAAACTCCAGACTCTTTGGATGGACTACTAACCAGCAGTTCAAAATCCTCCAGTCACTCGCGGGGGAGTGAGACAAGGCTTTCTACTCCAAGGAAATGTTCCACTCTTGGAAACCCACAAGAGAGTTCTGCCCTGTTCTGTTGTGTTGCCATGACTCAGAATTGGCCCAATGGCAGTTAGTTTCAGCCCTGGTAGTGTTGTGGGCTATAACTTGGCCATACAAAAACTCCAAACTCACTGGTTGGGCTGCTAACCTCAAGGTCAGTAGTTCAAAACCATCAACTACTCCCTGGGAGAAAGATTAGGTTTTCTACTCCAGTAAAGCTTTACAGTCTTGGAAACCCACACAGGCAGTTTTACCCTGTTCTTTAGGGTCCCTATGAATCAGAATCTACTTGATGGCAGTAAGAAAGGCAGCATAATTGTTTAAAGTTATCTCCTTTTCAAAGTTCACACTGAAGAAGTACACGAGCCTTTGTGATCGAGGATTATAAGTAATAAAGTCCAAGATCAGAGGAAGGAATGGCATGAGAGCTTTCATTCTGAGCACCCAGTTTGCAGAAGGCCGTGACTGATGGAGAAAACTCAAAATCCATTTGCAGGATCCCCACATTGATTAAGCATCCAGTGAATTCCCTCTGATCAGTCACCAGGGATGTGAATTGCCTGGCTAGCAGACAGAGTGCACTAGAAATTGGACTAATGCAACTGTAGTTAGGTTAAATTTTAATACTTTATCGACTTTTGTATAAAATGGAGAAAAAAAGTTCAACTTTTTCCCCCCCATTCTGTGACTGTGTCTACGCATCTCATTCTCCTCCCAGTCATGCCATCTCATTCAAGTGTTTGTTGTTATGGTGCAGCAGATTTCAATTGAAACGGACACTGGCTGTTTCTGAATTCAGTTCGAATGTTTATGTTAGATATGGCTTGAGCTCAGGGAAAATCCTTGGATTTCTGTTAACTAATGATCAAGTTAGGAAGTGGGGGAAAAAACCCTCAAATGCAAAACTGAATACTTTAAACAAAAAATAGCTCTGAAAATTATTGCTCTCAAAAATAAAAAGGTTCCAAACACTATCAAAGGTGTAGTAGTGTAGTATGTCTCAGTGTGATTTAAAAAAAATCTATCAGCATATTTACATCAAATATTTATTTATATGCAAATGTATGTTTTACCTCCTAAAATGCCAAAGATTAGTTAAGAGCTACTTTGATGTAATCTATACATGGTGATTAAGTGCATTTAATATTGATGATTTATGAAAAGCATTCCTTGTTCAATGGATGTGTAAATTTTTGAAAGAATAAGCAGAATTATATAATATAAAATGCTCTGTAAAGTTTTCTATGTAAAAAATATTATGTATAATACTGTTAAAATATCTCATGCTTTAATCTGGTGGCAAAACTATAAAAATTAAAAAAGGTAAAAGCATAAAATAATATAGTACCTTATCATTTGTTCTCCCTTTTGACTCACAAATTTTTTCTAGTATTTATTATTTTATGTTTTCTTTGACATTGAGGGGTTTTCTCTGTTTTGTTTTGTTATTGTTGTTGAGGTTTTGTTTGTTTGCTTTTTGTTTCTTTTTTTAAAAACATCTTTTTATTGGGGCTCATAAGGCTCTTATCACAATCTGTACATACATCAATTGAGCAAAGCACCCTTATACATTCGTTGCACTCGTCACTCTCAAAATTCACCTTCCACTTGGGTTCCTGGAATCAGCTCGGTTTCCCTTCCCCCCCCCATCCCCCTCCCTCCCCAATCCCACCCCTGGTCCCTTGATAGTTTATAAATAATTATTATATCTTATCTTACACTCCCCGGCGTCTCCCCTCACCCGCCTTCCCCTTGCCAATCTCCCAGAGAGGAGGTTACACATAGATCTCCGAGATCGGTTCTTCCTTTCTACATGCCCTTCCCTCCTGGTGTCGCCACTCCCACCGCTGGTGTTGAGGGGTTCGTCTGTCCTAGATTCCCTGTGCCTCCAGATCCCCACTGCACCGCTGTACATCCTCTGGTATAACCAGGTCCGCAAGGCAAGGTAGGATTGGGGTCATGATGATTGGGAGGGGAGGAAGCGTTCAGGAACTAGAGGAAGGTTTTGAGTTTCATTGTTGCTACACTGAACCCTGAGTGGCCCATCTCCTCCTCACTACCCCTCTGCAAGGGGTGTCCAGCTGTCTACAGGTGGGCATTGGGTCTCCATCATACACTCCCCCTCTTTCACGGTGATGTGATTCTCGCCACCACCCCACCTTTGATGTTGGAGACCTGGTCTCCTCTGTCCTTCATGGTCACCTATGTTGGTGTGCTGCTTCCGTGTGGGCTCGGTTGCTTCTGGGCTAGATGGCCGCTTGTTTGCTTTCAAGCCTTTAAGTCCCCAGACACTATATCTCTCAGTAGCCGGGCACCATCCGCCTTCTTCACCACACTTGCTTATGCACACTTTCATCTTCAGCCATTATGTGAGGAAGGTGATCACACAATGATTGTTTTTGTTCCTTTGTATCTGCTACATGGTCCATTCAACACCTTGTATTCCCTTAGGCCATGTGCTTCTTCTCTGTGGGCTTTATTACTTCTGAGCTAGATGGCCGCTTATTTGCCTTCAAGCCTTTAAGACCCCAGACGCTATATCTTTTTTTGATAGCCGGGCACCATCAGCTTTCTTCACCACATTTGCTTACACACACGGCTGTCTTCAGTGATCATGTCGGGAAGATGGGTATCCTGCAATGACTGCTTAGCAGGGCGAGGTGCTATTGTATTGGGGGATTATGCATGAGGAGGCCCAATGTCCATCTGCTACCCTACTACTGAACCTATAAATATATGCATATAAATCTATTGCCCCCATAATCTTAAATATATTTACATATGTACATGTCTGTATTTAGGCTTCTCTGTATGCACTTTGCCTCCTACTCCTTTCCTCTATTTCCTTTCGCTTTCCTCCCGACCCATTACCATGTTTAGCCTTCATTCTGGATTCAGTAGTTCCTCTCAGTTATCTTGCTCTTGGTCACTCCCTTCCAGTCCTCCCCTCCCCTCCCTCTTCTGGTTTTGAACCATTCGCTGTTCCCTTGTCCCTGTGTTGGGCGACACCTCCTCCCTTCCCCTACCTCCCACGCTCTCCTGTCCCTCCAGGACCGTTGGTCCTGTTGTTTTCTTCTCTCATTATTTGTCCAGCCTATCTTGTCTAGGTGGACCTGCTGACATAGTAATATGTGCATACAAATGGATATGACTGACTGCGCCCAAGTGGCCCATAAGGACATGGCTTTGACAGAAGCAACATCAACACGCTGATAAGCAGAAAAGCCACTAACGTACAAAATTTACAAGGTAAAAAACAAAACAAATTAAAAAAGACTAAACAAAAAGATAGCAAATATTAAAAGAAAAATTGCTAGTAGTTCAAGGTCCTTTCGTTGGCCTTTACGAGTGTTTTCTAGGTGTAGCTTGTGAGGCGCCACGTCCTGGCCCGGAAGACGATCCTTTATACTCCCTCGGGCTCCCTTTGCTCTGCTTCCTCCGCTGCTCCATTGCATGCCCCCAGTGTTTGCCTCAGTGTGGCGGGGTCAGCTCAGTCGCCCATCCCCCATTATGTCTCAGGTGCTGTCCCGTGTAGGGCCATGTGTTGGTGCAGGATGTCGTATCTCGTAGTGTGGTCAGCTGAATGGTCCTCTCTGTATGATGGGCCCTTCTAGCTGGTCTATCAACTTTGGGCTTAGTGGACCCAGGTGTACTCCACTACGTCCTTTCTCCTTCTTTTGTTTCAGCTTCCTTCTGGATGTGGTGTGGTGGGTCAGTTCCTTTCCCACTCCAGACGATCTATTTTTGTTTTCTGTGGTATTCCCTTCGAGTGTGGGGGTCGGCCTAATTCTGGTTTGGGCCGGCTTGTCGTCCAGCCTCTTTGTGTAGACCTCTGTACTTTGCTGTTTCTTTTTCTTTATGTGCAATCCAGTATATGTAAATCTAGAGAGATGGGAACTGGATTAATAGTTGCTTAGGATTATGGCAGAAAAGAAAACAATAAAAACAAAATGAAGAAAAAGCTCTAAAATGTATTGCGGTGATGACTGCACATCTATTTTTACTATGTTTAAACTATTTAATGATATTGTATGTGAATTGTATGTCAATAAAACTTAAATATTTTAAAATCTCGATTTTATCTTATTGATAGAACAGTATTTTCAATGGTGGATTTTATCGATATATTTTTAATCAGGGATTAAAAATTTTAAAACATTGTAAGAATGGTAGTAGCATCAGAACCTGTCTATCTTCTGTAGGGATAATGAGAATTAAGAAGAGCCCAAGGCTGGTTTCTATGAGGTAATCAGACATACCTCCTCTCTTCAGCCTTTTTAGACAATCTGACACCAACTGTTTTCACCAACGCATTCTCTATTTTCTCTACTGGATTCTATAACCTATCACAATGGGCACACAAAACCCACGCACCATACAGAAACCGTGGTTTCTTGAGGAAGTTACAGGGTATATCTTGGGATCAGGATCAAAAGGCTACACACCCAGGATCAGGAAACACGTAGACAAAGGCTAGAAGACTGTTCTTAAGTGGAGAGCACATCCCTCCCTTATTCAGTAGAAGATCGCTCTCTGAGCTCCCCTTGACCATGAATGTAAGCAAGCCCTACTGTTGGCCATGCGGGTCTTCTCTCAGCCTGCCCAGGACAGGCCTCCTCTTAGCCTTGTTCACGACAGGTTTCTCTGCCTTTGACCTCCTGTCACTACAAAGTCTGCCACAGAGCCCCTGCCAGGGCAATTGTCTTGGCTCTTCCAAAAGTCCTTTTCTGAGCCTCCTGATGTCTTCAGGGTTACCCACTGCTTTGGCCCCGGGTTACAAATCTTTTAGGAGAGTCCGGATCTCCTCTCTCTCTCTTGCCTTTTCTCCTTTCTGATTCTTCCTTCTCTTTGTTTGACAACCTCTGTTGGTTGGCTGTATATATAAGCAGACTTCTGGTTAAGTTCTAGGTATAGCCCTCCAACCAAGACCACAAACTAACCAATCCACTCTTAGTGGGCCACAGATCCTTAATTTGCATAGTGGATGATATACTTCATTTGTGTAAGTATCTTGAACAATCCCTACTAGTGTACAAATTAGATCAATTACAAGGCCAGACAGAAAATATCAAACCACAAGTACGTTACTGCTTATCCAGGAAATGTCAATCAACATGAACAATCGACCTCTGGGGTAAAAACTTCAAACAAAGGCATCCTGGGAACTTAGGGAATGGAAAAATCCCTCAAGCTATTTTTCCAAAGAAATCAAGGCAAAAGGCCACACAAAGAAACTCATTCCCCACAAACATTACATTCTCATTGAGTCCATTGCAATCTTGGAATGGGAGATAGAGAGGAGAAAACATAGGCTTGAGATACATAGAACTCTGTCTCAGGAGAGAACATTTGATATTGTAAATATCAATAATAGTTGCTAACTAATAATAACTCATAGTAAGGGGTAATTTTGAACACGTGTAACATGCTATGCAATGCTCCAGACATTTGATATGTTCAAGTGTATCTAATTGTCCCATTTTCCCCCTTCCATTTCGGCAGATGGAGTCACTGAGAAGTTAGGCCTCATATCAGTCTGCGTCATGCTTACACACCCCAGCCATCTGCATTGTGGTCTGGGGGGTTAGAGACCAGCTGCCTCTGGCCATCAAAGCCTCCATGTTCCCACTGGGCCCAGCACCCAGGATGCCAGCCAGTGTGCAGCACAGACGATCCAAGGCCAACTTTCCAGGAACACAACAAGAAGAAGGCCCCCTTCATGATCCCTGAAGCCAAGCTGTAATCTGCTTCTTGCTCATTCAGTTTCCCTCTGGTTGCTCCCACTAGCCCTCCATCCGCTCCCTGCCTCCTAGTTGCATTCCCAGGGGACTTCATCCTGATCCTACGGAGAAGCAGAGTCTAAATCAGCAGGTCTGCCAGCTGCATGCTGGTGCATGCTCTCTTGGTGTCTCTATTTGCCCCCCAAATGAAAGCCCCTTGTTAGCACTTTCTATACCAAGGAGATAAGAAACTGTCTCGTTCCCTCCTTGAGAAGAGACAGTGACAGAAACATGTCAACCCTGAGAGGGTCTACCAATTTCCTGCTACCTTGGCAGTGACCATTGCAGGAACAAGACGATGGGGCCTTCCTGCAGCCTCCTGTGGTGTCCTGGCAGTGAGTGTGGCTTGCTATAGACCTCACTTCCTCAAATCCCGTCAGAGACAGTGAGGTGCTCCTTAGCGGTTGACTAAGAGGCATCTGAACCACCCCACAAGTAGCCTTCTTGGTTAAACAGCAGCAGTTTTTGTCAGCACGTGAGCACGCAAACACATGTAACAAGCTCAATCAAGGCCACACACTCAGAAAGCTCTGAGATTGTCTTAATGGTGCACTGTCACCTTCGTGAAACTCATCATTTTAAAATGAAAGGCTCCATGCGTTTCTTTCGCACTGAGCGCCATAAATTATTCCTCCAGTGTAGTCTGCACTAATGAAGGTTCTCAGTCTTCACAGTGACATGTTGGTCACAGGGAGATGAAGATCTCATTGCTCTTATTCTCAACCCACTGACACTTCTCTGACTAAATTCCCAACGCCTCAGCACCCACGAAGAACACCCTTCCCAGGACGGCGTATGAGTCCATTATGCAAAGACACAGCTTCCTCTGCTTTCCGCAACTGGATGCTGGATTCGTGTCGACTGAGGGCCAGTGGCAGCCTTGCAAATTCATGATCTCTCAGTCATTGGGGATTGAAAACTCCATTCTTCGCCATCAGTGCACACTGCATTGCAAGGCCTGCCTCGTCTTTCACCTCTCTGTCTTCCTGGGCCATGCTGTTACTGTTATTCGCCATGGTGATTTTCACTTACAGTGACTCCAGGTGACACAGTAGAACTATTCCACGGGGTTTTCTAGTGTTCTGGTGGTGCTGTTAGGTATTGGATTTCTAAACACAAGGTTGGTAGTTCAAAATCACCAGCCACTCGGAGGGAGAAAGATGAGGCTGTCTGCTCCCACAAAGATTTACAGTCGCTGTGAGTCAGAATCGACTCGATGGCTGTGGGTTAACGATTGCTCCCACGGAGCCTCCTGATGCACTCAAACCACTAATCTTTGCATTGGCAGCCACGCACTGAATCATTGTGCCACCCGCCCTCCTCTGGACATGCTTATATTTTAATTTTACTTATTTTTCATTGTTTTATTTGCTTTAAACAATTTCACTAACATTTAATTCACACCGGAGACATTTCAATAACTCGACCACATCCGTGGGAATTGTGCTCCTCTCGTTAACAATCAATTCTGGGACAGTTCTTCCTCCGCAGACTTACGTTGTTAGCTCCCTGTACTCTACTTAATTAGGTGTTGTCTCTCTAGGGTTGCCTAATCTGGATTTCTTATACAAAATAGTGACAGAATCATTCAGAATCAAGACACAATGAAAATAAGAAAAATCTCAATCGATAACAAAGCAGAAATAGTAAAAACAGAGCAATTCTACATCAGGGCAAGAGGGAGAGCAAAGGCAATTGTCGCATTTTGACCCAACTGCATTCGCAGACACCTACCCTGCAATGCACTCTGTCTGGTAACCAGGCCGTCCCCGTATCTGGTATATAGTCAGAGAGAGTTTACCAGAATCTTAATCTGCCTGGGGAACCCTGCACATGGGTTTTGAGCTTCACTGTCATCCACGGCCTTCTGCAAAACGAGTACTCAGAATTTACGTTCTAACACCATTCCCTCCTCTGGGTTTGGATTTTATTCTTCAGAGTACAATCCCTTCTATCACATACACTGCTGTGCTTCTTCCATCATTGTATTTAACTTGGGATCTTCTATTTTATCTGAGAACCCTACTGTAGGATAATTTCTAAGTTTATGTCCTAACACTTTGCAGACTCTAGGCACCATACAGGGGACTCAGCACCTCACTGTCACCCCAAGATGGGATGAGTAGGAGCAATGGGGACAAACACTAGCTCAGCTATGGGCTGACTTACACTAGGGCCTTCTGGTCCTGAACTGGTTCTTGTTCTCCAAGAACATAAACCCATCCACTGCCCCAAATGGCCTGAGGGATAAAATCAGAGGTAGGCTGTGATTGCACAATGAATGTGTCCATGAGAGTCAAAATGTGACCTTGAGTCGGTCCCACCTGAATTTAAGATCATCTCAAGAAAAGGTTTGATGCACGGAACACTAATTACCAAAGACCAGGAGAGTTATGGGATGGCATCAAGGCATCAGGAAGCACAAGCTTTCTCAAAGAAAGGAAAAGAAAAGACCAATATGGATGCGGGAAGCGACTCTGAGATTTTCTCTTACATGGCGAGTTGCTCAAGCGAATGGCAGAAACCATGAAGTAGAAGAACTGCACATACGATTTCAAAGGGACAGTCAAGAAGGCAACGCAAAGTATTGTAACCAGACGTGCAGGACCTGGAGTCAGAAAAGCAAAAGGGAACGACACTCTCAATTCCCCATGTTTAAATAATCGAATTAAAAAGTCAAACCTCTCACAATGGATGGATGGATTGTGATGAGTTGTATGAGCCCCCAATAAAATAATAAAATAAAATAACCCGCCAAAATAAAACAATAATAAAAAATAAAAAGTCAAGTCTCAAAATGCAGTATTGAAATATTCTACGGGGAAAATATTGTATGACTCGGGAATCATGTTGAATAATAAAATGATCAAAAAATATTGCACGAAGGCTCTCTGCTCTGTTTGCCCCTATCTCTGTGGATTTCAGCCCCAGAAGCCCTGAGAGAGAGGGAGAGAGGGAGAAAGGGAACAAGGGAGAAGGGGAGGGGGGAGGGGGAGGGGGAGAGAGAGAGAGAGAGAGAGAGAGAGAGAGAAGGATTTTTTACAAAGCTCTAAAAGTCCTTTACTAGGAGAAGATGAAAAAGCGCATCTTTTTTGGAGCACCGCACGGAAGTCCCTTTTGCCCGGTCCGGCCTGCTCTCGCAGCCGCAGCCACGCTTTCGCTTCTGCCCATTTGTCGCCCTGGAGGTGAGCATCTGGTGCCCTCTGCCTGCCCGGGCCTGCCCTAGTCTTGTGCCTTTGCGGCTGCCGCCCTTGAGCTCCGTCTGTCCGTCTGGTCCGCTGGCCACCGGACCCTCCAGTCTGCGAGCTCCCCGGACCCCCTGCCCTGCCCCCAGCAGGCGCCCCAGGGCCCCTGGGCCCCAGGGTCCCGCTTCCGCAGAGCCAGGCGGGGGAGGAGGCTGGGGAGGCGGCTGAGCACGCGCCCGCCCGCCTGGCGTTCCTGTAATCTGCACAGACAAATATTTGGTTTCTCAATTCCCCTGACGGTTGTCATTTTTAACCGCCCATATTTAGAGATGTGTGTCCTGGAGGACGCTGGGGCAGCATTTGCTAGCCTCTGGGAGACTTTTGAGAATAAGGAAAGGGATTCCCCATTTTAATATATAATAATAATAATAATAAATATATATATTAAAATGGGGAATATATTTGGAGTTTCAGACCAGAGCAGCTACAGACTACGAACTCCCAGGGAAGGCCATATTGGAGTTTTGGTTTGGGGGCGCGCCTTTGGTCTGAGCTGCCCCTGACCTGCAGTCTTCTATCTCAGGTAACCAGCAAACTCTAGCCCCTTAGGCGCTTCTCACCTGTGAGCCTTGGCCTGGGATCCTCTTTTGTCCTGCAGTGAGCTCTAAAAGAAGTCCTTCTGGGCTTGGGGTACTGGAGGGTGGGGAGATGAAGGCTGTAGCCAGCAGCTAGCCCATGGTCTCCTTCGGTGAGGGTCACAAGGCCGTGCTATGAACATTTGGTTGTGTGGGCCTGCGCTGTCCACCCAGGTCTCCCGCCATATGCATCACCTGATGCTCCTTGAGTTATGCTTAAATCAGCTTCCAGCAGCCCGCTGACGCTGTATGGGCCCCGGACACCAGGAACTTTTGATGACTGGATCATGTGGTCACAGAGGGGGGTTCCTCACTGTGAAAATTTGGTGTAGGGAGGCAGTACTTTATGCTTGACTTTTTCTGTTCGGAAACACTGGCACTAAGGGTTAGCCTCTGCCCACTTTGAGACCCAAGAGGCTGCCGACAAGGCCATGGAGAATATGAATAACCTGTTCCTTAGCGAAGGCAAAGTGTTTGTGGGCAGATTTAAGTCTCCCAGAGCCGGAAGCCAAGCTTAGAGCCAAAGGCAAAGAATTCACCAAGAGCTTTGGGGAGACGTGGATGGTGAGGGTCTGAAAGAGCTGCTTGGCCAGTTTGGTCAGACCCTAAGTGTCAAGGTGATGAGAGATCCCAGTGGGAAATCCAAAATTACGAAAAACAGGAGATGCCAATAAGGCTGCGGAGGAGCTGACCTGAAAGGAAATTGGCGGGTAGATCATCTCTGTGGGCAGTGCATAGGAGAAAGATGAATGGGCAACCGCAGAGAATTAGTCGACATCAGGGAGTACGCCTGTATGAACTTGGATGGCACCATTGACCAGTTACAGAATTTTCTCCTTTGGGACCAGTTATCACCAGGATGGAGGATGGGAGAAGCAAAGGGTTTTGCTTCGTCTGCTTCTCATCTCCTGACGAGGCGACCAAAGAGGTCACTGAGAGGAACAGGCAGTATTGTGGACTCTAAGCCACCGGACGTTTCCCTGTCCCAGAGGTGAAAGGCTTGCCTGATCAACTCATCTAAGCAGCGGGTGGCAGGCTTGAGAGTGCTCCCTGCCAATTCCATCTGAAATCAGTCTCAGCCAGCAGCTGGTGGCTACTTCATGCCAGGAGTCCCACAGGCCCAGGGAAGACCTCCATATTACATGCCTGACCAGTTAGCACAGATGAGGCTAATCCACGCTGGCAGCAAGGAGGGAGACTTCCAGGTGTCCAAGGAATGCTAAGTGCTTGACACCAGTCTGGACCTCTTCCAGCTCCTTGCCATCTGGCTCCAACTGCTAATGATCTGGCCTCTCATGGCCGCCCTGCTACCAAGCAGAATATCGAAGTGCCCACATCTGCACAGAACGAAGCGCCTCTGACTGCTGCAGCTGCCGCCACTCTTCAGACCGTGGTCCCATACAATTCATCTCCAGCGTCTGCAGTCCTCACCCTGTCAAACAGCTTTGCTGGGCCTGCAGCCTGCTGTCTACAAGCAGAGGCTGGAGCCCCTGGCAGTTTCACTGGCAGCTACCGCACCCCCAGGCGAGCAGCAGCAGATACGGGGAGTGATTGTTCTCCTTAGCCAAAGGATGCATTCCAACCTAGATGAGAAGATCATGAGGCGACGCTGATGGAGAGCGACAGCTCGGAGCTGCTGCGTGTGCTTGGGTTCCCAGAGACTCCGGGCTGCCAAGTGACTGAAGCTGGTGCAGTTCTACAAGCTCATCTTGCCAAGAAGGAAGCTGCCCAGAAGGGGGGTGCTGCTGCCGCCAATGCCGCTGCCTCTCAGATGAGGAGTAAGCAGTTCAGAAGCCAAAGCACCCTCCAGGATTCCAGCTCAGGTTTTCAGATTTCCTTACTTGTCTATGGACCTCAACACCAAGAACCACAAATTAGGAATGTAATAGGACATTTTGTGTCAGATGTCGCTTATGAAGCCCCTAGAATTTTCAATTATACAAATATATTCTTTGCGTTCTACCAAAATCTAGATAATGTTAACTTTTATCCTATTGTGGGTTTTGATTCCCCCCCACCACCTGAAAATTATGATTTTCTTTGATGTACTTAAGTCTTAAGTTTCTCAATACAGGAACAAAAAACCCAAAACCACCATAAAAATATTGAATGATCAAAACACAATGGAAGGAATGCACTTAATCAAAATAATCAATTAATTAATTTCCAAAATACCAGTTGAGAGGTTTCACCTGACGAACTAACTAGAATATATTTGCATTTGTGTCCATTCCAAAGAAAGGTGATTTAAAAGAACACAGACATTATCCATAAAAATCATTCCTATCACATGCTTGTAAATTTTCACTGCATTTAATTTTACAACAATCACCTCAGTAGGGATTCAGAAGAGGAAATGAAGCCAAGAATACCATTGCTAATGTCAGATGAATCTTGAGTGGAATCAGAGAAAGCAAAGAAGATGCCTACCTGTGTGTTACCAGCCATGCAAAGACATTTGATTATTTGGATCATGACAAGTTGTGGGTCAGATGGCAAAGAATGGGAATTCCAGAACAGTTTATTGTACTCCATACATACATAAAGAAGCAGTTATTCAAACAGAACAAGGGTATTCTGGCTGGCTTAAGCTCCAGAAAGGTGTGTGTCAGGCTCCTAGCATCCGCCATACTTATTCAATCTGCGTGTTGAACAAATATTCAGAGAAGTTGACTACAAGAAGAACTAGGCATCAGGATTGGAGGAAGCTCATTAACAACTTGCAAGATGTATATGATACAACCTTGCTTGCTGAAATCATGAAGATTTAAAGCACTCAATGATAAAAGATCAAAGACTACAGCCACCTTCAGTATGGATTTCACCTCAACATAAAACACGAATCCTAAGAAATGGAACAATAAGAAAATTCGTGATAAGCAGAGAGAGGATTGCATTTTACTTAGATCCACAATCCATGCTAATAGACTCAGCAGTCAAGAAATGAAGCATAACACATTCAGCAGCCCTGTTAAACATTATTTTAATGTGCTAAGAAGCAAAGTGTCACTTTGAGCACAGAGGTGCACCTGATCCAAGCCATGAGATTTTCAATCACCTCACATGCATGTGAAAGCTGGACAATGAATAAGGAAGACTAAAAGAATGGATGTCTTTGAAATCTGGCTGGTGAATATACTAGTCTGGGTTCTCTAGAGAAGCAAAACCAGTAAATAGATATAAATTATATCAAGAAAACGACTCACACAATTGTAGAAGCAGGTAGGTCAAGTCTAGGTCAATTTCATGGGTCAGATGTTAAGCTTGAAGCTTTTCTGCCAGGGCTAATGAGTCAAGAAGCAGGAAGATGAAGCTGGCAGGCCACAGCTGGTGGATACAGAGGCTGATGGATGCAAGGTTGGCAGGTCAGACATCAGACTCTGATGGCAGCATGGTGGGCTAATTGCTCAAGGCCAAAGAACCAGCAGTAGATGAGCCACCTGCAGTATCCAGACCAGCAAGGAGCCAATAGGACCCTACAGTACTTACTTATATATGAAGTTGGCCGTGCCCCCAAAGAAAATATCCTTAGAACTGTGACTTGAATGAGGGGTTTCCCTCCCAGCTGATTTTCCCACAACTGCTTGAGCACAATTCCATCATGGACTTGATTGATTATGTCGTGTCACATCATGGGAGAAGCTTCAACTGCTAAACTACTGAATATCCTACTGCAGCCAAGTTGATATAACCCCTAACTACCATAACAAAGGATATCAAGTATACCATGAACTTGCCAGAACAATGAACAAATCTGTCTTGGAAAAAGTACAGCCAGAATGCTCTATAGAAAGGCGAATGGCAAAACGTCATCTCCTTTACTTTGGACTAGAAGAGACCAGCCACTGGAGAAGAAGACCATGCTTGGCAAAATAGGTCAAAGAAAGAGGAAGCCCCTCAACAGCATAGATTGGCACAGTGGCTGCACATACATGCACCCCAGTACACCAACAGGATGGCACAAGATCAGGCAGCATTGTGTGCTACTCTAAACAGGGTCTCTATGAGTTGGAATTGACTTAACGGCTTCTAACAAGCAACTACAGTTTCCAGAGAAGGCTTGTACTGAATGCTTCAAGTGTTCAGAAAAAGAAGCCCTGTTAGACTATGTGGGCAGCAAACAAACTTCGAGGAGGAGGCGAGTGGGACCTGGAGAGGGGATGCCTCTTGGTGAGTAGATGTATACATGGTTCATAAACAGTCTGGCTGAGTATAAGGGGAAGAGTAGGGTCTGGGGATGTAAAGCAAAGTTAGAGGTTCGTCATAGGAAACTGCTGTCAGACATAAATTATTGATGTGGTTTTTAATCTTCTAGTAGCCCCAGTAAAAGGGGGGAAGGAGGTGAAATTAATTCTAACAATCTATTTTGTTATATCACCTACTTTCAAAATATCATTTTATTGTATAGAATATATTTACATAAAATTTTTAATATAAATATTTAAATTTTTAAAAAAACAACCCCAAAAAAAGCCTTTAGACTCAAAGGGTATTTTATATTTATAACATATTTCAACTCAGGCCAGCACCAATGGGTTGGTGTCTGACCTAATTATTCAGGCAAAAACCTCAGGGAACGGAGTCACCACATAACTCAAAGACAATGCCACCAACATCTTGGCTTTTGAGCTCCTGGAGAGACTTAGGCACAGGAACAATCGTTAGAAGCTCAGGCATTAAGTGTTGAAAAGGAGATAGCCATATGCTGTGGACAGTGGCAGACAGAGTGTGGGACAGTGTCTCCTTGCCAGCCTCCACTCAGGACCACAACCCCAGGAAGGCTGATGACCCGATGGCATACCAAAGTAGCAGAGTCTCATCCACTCCTGGTGTCCTACATCATGGCATCTAGAAAGAGCACGAGTAGGTGGGGGAGGAGGAGGCAGGGTCCTGGGGACAGCCGTATGGGGTTCTGCATCCCAGCAGATACTCCAAAAGAATGCAGCAAAGCTGGAAAAGCAAGCAAGTCAGAAGATAGGTGGGAACAGTATCAGGGGTCAGGGTGAAACCTAAGGCTGTGTTTTACTTTCAGGAAGAAACTGAAGTAGAAAACCAGTCACGTACACCTAAACAGAGCTCCACAATGACAGAGGAATTGACTCCCAAATGATGTCCTTCCCGGTGCCCAGCTTGATTTCCCCAGGTAGCACTGCCAGCCAACTCATAGGGACCCAATAGGACAAAGTGAAACTGCCCCTTTAGGTTGTCCAGGACTGTAAATCCTTATGGGAGCAGATAGCTCATCTTTCTCTCTTGGGAATCAAACTGCTGACCTTATGCTTAGAGACTCAATGGGTAATCTACTATCCCACCCAGGTGGCTGTGTGCATATGAAAGCTGGACAGTAAATAAGGAAGCGTAAAGAATTAGAATTGATGTCTTCGAAACATGGTGTTGGTGAAGATTATTGAATATACCATGGACTGTCAGGAGAACAAACCAATCTGTGTTGGAGCAAACATAGTCAGAATGAGATAGGTGAGGATAGCGAGACCGTGTCTCACATTGGACAGGTCATCAGGTGAGACCAGTCCCTGAAAATGGGCATCATATTGGTTGAGTAGTACCCCTGCCATCAGGTTATTCTGACTCTTGGTAATCCTTTATCGAGTTGCTGAGGCTGTAAACATTAACAGGAGCAGAGCGTCTGCAGAGCAGCTGATGAGTTTGAACCACCAACCTTGTGGCTAGCCGTAACAATTACGAGGATGGCACAGTACGTAGGGTTGCTATGAGTTGGAACTTACTTGACAGCACCTAGCCACACAAGCAGAGAAGTGGCATGCTGGTAACTATTCAGCCGAAAGATCTTCATACAAGAAAGAGAACATCCCAAGGGCCAGCTTTTCCTGGGCCAAATATTAACTTTTCCCTACAGCCCTGATACTTAGATGCTTAAAATCTCCCCACTATTCATTAATTTGTCTTAACATTGTATGAAGACTTCACAAGGGTTGGGGTGGGGGACAGTGGGAAGGAGAATCCCCACCATCATCAGCCCAAGGTTGATTCCTATGAATTGGCATCAGCCGCGTGCCTCTCAGCAGCCTTTTTTTAACCAGTTTACACACCCAACCTTCCCTCCCACGGCACACTCTCCTTATTAGCTGGGTGTTGCTTTTGACTGCAATGGTCACACAGAGCTCAAAGACAACACTCAAAGTTAGGGGATTTATTCGACAAGTTAACCAGTTACAATTCAGGATTAGAAATGTTCAGGACATAGTTGTGCCCACAGGCACTCTATTTAAATTATACCTTAATATAAATATAAGTATACTTGAACCACAAGAACTCCACACACACAATTACAGAAACATTAAATCAATACGTCTAGAAGCTAGAATAGTAGTTACTTCTGGATGGGGTAACTTTTATAGGTAAGAGAATAAGTGAGCCATCTAGATCAGCATTCTCAACCTGTGGGTTGCAACTCCTTTGGGGGTCAAATGACCCTTTCACAGGGTGGCCTGATTCATAGCAGTAGCAAAATTATAGTTATGAAGTAGCAATAAAAATAATTTCATGGTTGGGGGGTTACAACATAAGGAATGTCATTAAAGGGTCGTGACATTAGGAAGGTTGAGAACCACGGATCTAGACTTTTTAAAGTGTCTGATGGCTGCATCTGGGTGGGAGGTACCATGTATACTCATGTATAAGCCGAGTTTTTCAGCATATTTTTAATGCAATTTTCATGGTAAAATTAGGTGTCTCGGCTGAGATTCGGGTTGGCTTATACTGGAGTACATACGGTATATAGGTAAAAGTATCGGTAAGAACTCATTGAGCTGAATGCACTTGATGCAAGTTGCCATTGGTGTGTTACCACAATAGAGCATGGAAGTTCTTAATCATTAGTTTAAATGTTATCCTCTACCCAGCCTTTCCCCTCTCATTACCATCTTGTGATGGCTCTCTCTATCTGAGGGGTGGGGGAGCATAAAATCTACCTTAACTGTGAAACACCAGTTTCCTGACAATCCCACCCATTGGACATTAAGTTGATGTATGCTCAACACATTTAACAACAAGCACCATGTCGTTTAAAGAGGACATTGATGGGGAGGCAGTGGTAGACTTTTCACTTTCCATGTGAGAGGCTTGGGTTCAGTTCTCAGCCAGTGCATTTCATGTGTAACTTCCGCCTGCCATTATGCTCTGATGCTGAACAAGTCCCAGCAGTACTTCCAAACAGGGGTGTATTGGGAAGAAAGGCCTGGAGGTTTACTTCTGAGACTCAGCCAATGTTCTGATCCAGAGCCTACCACGGATGGCACAGGGCCTGGCAGCCTTTCATTCTGTGGTATTGGTCACCACGAATCAGAGACCAACTTAACAACATAGAAGAGCGTTTCTATCAGAAAATGCTCAATCAGATTAGGTACCACCTGGAAACCACCCATGCACTGTACTGGTACAAAGCAAACAGATTTCTAGCTGTACAGACAGACAGACAGACAGACAGACAGACAGACACGTCCTAGTCTCTTTAGGTGTTTCTGCAACACATTCTTGTCTAATGATGGAGACAGGAAAAAAGAAGGGAATTGAGTCATTGTTGGTGCCCTTTCTTGAATTGGTGCCCACTCTTCTGCTCCGTGTGAGTTCTCAGGCTCCTTTGCATGGATTCGCCATCTTTGGGTTTGGTTTGGGAACACTGCCCAACCTCTCCTAACCGTCTAAGCATCCGCTTTCTAATAGCTCCATAAACACACCTAAAAGAATGGTTATTTTACTGGGTAGGACCAGAATTCTCATCTCCATATTCTGATATAGACCCTGACTCTTACTCCATATGCCAGTGTCAGCTGGCACCCTGGCAGGGCCAGGCAAGGCCCCACAGGTGCTCCTTCATAGAAATGGAGGTGGATACTCAGCCCCAATGTGGGCAACCTGTTCACGTCTGTCAGCCCTGGGTTTTAGGGCACTAATGACGGCTGCCCTGAGCAATGCCATGCATGGACCCTTGAGGCTACCCAAGCATGAGGGGCTCAGTCACACTGAGGCCTATGCCCACCTGCCAGGTTGTAGCTTTGAGGACCAGTTGCCTTGCAGGGACAGGTGGCAGGGCTGCCGTACAGCAAGGGTGGGGGAAGAGAGATAGGGAAAAGAGAAGAAACAAAGTCCAAATTACCTTGTTAAAACCTTTGGTGACCAAATTGATTGCAAGTTCATGGCTGACCCCATCCACCCAGCTAACATCTTTTTCTCCGATGGGTTCAGAGAGGAACGCTCTAAGCTTTGGAGACAAATTATCCATCTTCTGCAAGAGCAATGGGGAGGAAAAGTGTTAGGAGGTGGTGGACTGTTTGTAGTGTGAATGGACATTGGGGAACTCCCTTAGTCTGGGCCTGATGGATGGCAGGCTTCCTTCCATTAAACTTTTATTGGGGAGTTCTAGATGCCAAGCGCAGTGCCCTGGAGTCCATTTTCACCTGGATAGGGTGGGAGATGTCTAATGAGGGCCACAGACAAGTCACATGCGTCCTCATAGAAAGGATATGCTCCATGTTAAGGACCACAACAGACTCCTTTCCAGAACTTTCCACTTTAAAGACTTAAACATTTGGCTTATTTTAGCTAATTTACCTTCTCCCTTTACCTTAGAAAAGAGGGCGACACTATGTCACCCTTACTTTGGACATGTTACCCGGAGACCCCAGTACATGGAGAAGATGGAGCAGCATCATGGTAAAGTAGAAGGGCAGATGAAAGGGGGAAGACCCTTGCTGAGAGGGATTGCTATCGGGGCTGCAAAGATGGGTGCAACCTAGCGATTGTGAGGCTGGCCCGGGACCAGGTGGGGTTTCATTCTTTGGTACCTAGTCACTCCGAGTCAGAAATGACTCAACAGCACCTAAAAACAACTCACATAAAAAGCCATTATTTAGCATACTCCATAATAACTCCTTGCTTTGTTGCAAGTAACAGAAACCATGCTAGATAAAAAATATTTATGTCACTCAGAAGTCCAAGGGTAAGGTGTACTTCAGGTATGTTATGCTCAGGTGGTCATTTCTCTCTGAATCTTTCAACATTTCTTCCCTTTTTTGTCCTCATCCTCCATTAGTTCCTCTCATAATCATAAAAGGACTGTGCCCACCCGCCCATTCTCCAATAACTTTGCTACAAGAGAGAGAAAGAGGAGGAAAAAAATAGTACAGGCTTCATCCAGTCTGTCAGGTGGCTAGTCTGAGCATAGGTGTGAGCCATACGCCCATTACTGGATTTGAATAGATGCACAGTAAGATTGTCCTAAACTAGATGAGTTTTCAGTCCTGAATTATTGTCCAGAAATGGGGAGATGGGTGTTAAAGCCACCACTACAATTTTCTACTATGGTCTACGCCTTGCTGTTGTTGGGTTCCTGCAACTTAGTTCTGACTCCTAGCAACCCTGCCGGTCCTGCTGTGTCCTTGCAACTGTTCCTATGGCTTAACCATGGGTGCAGCCGCCATGTCAACCCATCCTGTCAAAGGTTTCATCTTTATTGCTGCCTGTCTACTTTACCAAGTATGATGTCGTTCTCCAGGAACTGGTCTCTCCTGGCAACTTGTCCAAATTAGGTGAGATGAAGTCTCACCATCCTTGCCTGTAAGGAACATTGTGGCTGTACTTCTTCCGTGACAGGTTTGTTTGTTCTTTTGACAGTCCAAGGTATGTTCATTATCCTTTGTGAACACCATAATCCATATAATATAACACTATGATCCATGACTTACCTAAAACCCATTTGCTTTCCTCCAATAATCATTAAAAATACCCACATTTGGCTAAAATAGATGTACTTGTTCCCCACAAAGTGATCGCCCTGAGATGATTCCAGTTACGGCGTATTTTTCTGTGTCTCTAACACATAAGAGGTAATAGCTATGAACTAAATTCAGACACTCACATTATTAGCACAGCCAAGAATGGTAAAAATAAACCAGGATATCTATAATAAGAACTTGTATTTGCATAAGAAGAGAATGAGCCGCACATTCAGTTGATGTTGACCAGTGGTCCATACAACACCGTGCTAAGAGGAAATCATGAGAATTACCTGTTCTAGAGAAGAAGCTAGTTGCTCAGTCAGACAATATAGCAGCCTCTGAGTTTTTCTATCTGTACTTTTTCCAAAGAAAGGTGACCTGACAGAATGCACAAATTACAGAACAATATCATTAATATCCAATGCAAATAAAATTTACGAAGATCACCCAACAATGGTTCCAGCAGTCCATTGACAGGGAGCTGCCAGAGATTCAGGCCAGATTCAGAAGAGGATGTGGAACAGGAGATATCATTGCTGATGTCAGATGGGTCTTGACTGAACGCAGAGAATACCAGAAATATGTTTACTTGTTTTTTATTGACTATTCAAAGACATTTGACTGTGTGGACCATAATAAAGTGTGAATTGCCCTGAGAAGACTGAATTCCAGAACACTTAATTGTGCTCATGCAGAACCTGCACGTGGATCAAGAAGCAGTTATGCAAACAAAATAAGGGGACACTGGATTGTTTAAAATCAGGAAAGGTTTGCATCAAGGTGTTTCATCCCATCATACTTATTCAATCTTATGCCGAGGAAATAATCAGAGAGGGTGGAGTGTATGAAGAAGAACGTGGAATCAGGATTGGACGAAGGCTTATTAACAGCCTATGATATGCAGATGACACAACCTTGCTTGCTGAAAGTGAGGAGGAGGTGAAGCACTTGCTGATGCAGATCAGGGATTGCAGCTTCAGTATGGATTACAACTCAATGCAAAGAAAACCAGAATCCTCACAAATGGAGCAGTAGGTAACATCATGATAAATGGAGAAAAGGTTGAAGTTGTCAAGGAGTTTGTCTTGTTTAGATCCACATGCTTGAATCCACAATCCATGCTCATGGAAGCAGAAGTCAAAAGTTTGAACACATTGCATTGGGTAAAATATGCTGCACAAGACCTCTTTAAAGTGTTAAAAGGCAAGGATACGATTTTGAGGACTGAGTATGCCTTACTCAAATCATGCCTCACATGCATATGAAAATTGGACAGCAGATAGATAAGACCACAGAACAATCAATACATTTGAATTATGGTGCTGGTAAAGAATACTGGAAGTACCGCGACTGCCAGAAAAATGAACAAATCCATTTTGGAAGAAGTACATCCACAGTGCCCATGAGAAGGGAGGATGGCAAGACTTCATTGCATGTACTTTGAACATGTTACCAGGAGAGTCTAGTCCCTGGAAAAAGACATAATACTTGGTAAAGTGAGTTAGTGAAAAAGAAGAAGACTCTCAAGGAGATGGATGGATGAAGTGCTATAATAATAGACTCCAATGGAACAAGTATTGTGAGGGTGGCTCAGGACTGGGGAGGATATCATGATGTTGTCTACTGGTCCAGTGATGAGAGTCTTTGGTTTCTTTATATTGAGTTGTAATCAATACTGAAAGCTACAATCTTTGATCATCGTCAGCAAGTGGGTCAAGTCCTCCTCTTTAGCAAGCAAGGTTTGGGTATCTGCATACTGAAAGTTGTTAGTAAGCCATCCTGATGCCATGTTCTTCTTCATATATTCCAGCTTCAAGGCTTATTTATTCAGCATCCAGATTGGAAAAATATGGGGAAGGGATTCAATCTTGATACATATCTGCCATGATTTTAAACTATGAAATATTCTCTTGTGTTCAAAGGACAACCTCTTAGTCTATGTACCGGCTCAGCATGAGCACATCAAGTGCTCTGGAATTCAAATTCTCAACGTCATCCACAGTTTATTAACATCATCCACAGTTTATTAATTAACAGCATCATCCACAGTTTATTAACGTCACCCACACTATATTTTTATCCACACTGTCTAATGCCTTTGCATACTCAATAAAATGCAATCAAATTTCTTTCTTGGATGCTCTGCTTTGAATCGAGATCCACCTGACATCACCAATGCTGTCCCTTATGACATGACCTCTTCTGAATCCTGCTTGGGTCTCTGGCAGCTTCCTGCTGGTATACTGCTGCAACCAGTGTTGAATGAGTCTCAGCAAAATTTTACTTGCATGTGACATTAATAATATTGCTGCATTGTTTGGTCACCTTTGGATGAGAATAAATATGAATATTTTCCAGTTGGTTGACCAGGTGGGCCAAATTCAAATTTCTCTGCATAGACTAGTGAGTGCTTCCAGTGGCTCACTGTCACATTGAAACATTTCCATTGGTATCCTGCCCATTTCTGGAGACTTCTTCTCCACTACTGCCATCAGTGCACCTTAGAGACAGTGGTGGCGAGAGAACAGGGCACTAACCCACCCAAGGGGAGGGTGTTGTTTATATCTCCACAGGAGAGAGAGAGAGAGGGGGACCAGAATTCAACCCAGAGTACCAAGACATGAATGCAACATACAAGCATGAACTATGGAACCAATAGACAGGTCAGTGGGGCTGCCCCCTAATTCCAACTTTGTAAGCACCCCTCACCCCAGAGGAATGCACTTCAGAGGACAGCACTGAAGCTGCAGCTCAGGAAGTGGGGCACTTCTGAATAGGAGCAAAGGAAGAGGGAAGGAGAGAGTGGAACACACCCTAGCCCACGATGCCCTGAGGACAATATTCTGGCTGAGAGGAGCAAAGACACAGAGGGGATCATGGGGCTGGCCCCATCATGAATCCTTCACTGATACATAATGCTAAGGGGGACAGAGCTAGGGACACGGTATAGGAGATGTACCCCATCTGACCCCACCTCAGGCGGACGGACAGCAGAAAAGTGGGTGAAATGAGATAGCAGTTGGTGCAAAATATGAAAAAAAAAGATAAATTATCAAGGGGGCATGGGAGAGGGAGGGGAAAAATGAGGATCTGATACCAGCGGCTTAATTAAGGACAGCACAGAAGGGACAGCTCAGGGAGAGGGACATGTCTGATCAGAGCACACAGGAACACATGAAAGGGGAAGAAGAGAGAGTGGAGCACATCCTGGCCCACCAAGCTTTGAGGATGATATCCATGCTCAGAGAAGCCAATGCACAGAAAGGACCACAATGGCCAGCCCCACTAAGAGACACAGCACTCACTGACCCATAGCCCCACAGGGGGCAACACTGGAGACACAGTGTGGGAATTGCGCCTGATCTGATCCCACCACACTGAGGCAAACCACTGAGGCAAACAGAGCAGCAAGGGGAACAGAGCAAGGAAGTCCCAAGGGAATACCAAAAGTAGATTTTGGGGTCAGGGCATGGCACCCCATCAGATTCAACCAGAAAACACTCCTAAAGATCAACAAGCAGACCTCAAACAATTTACAGGATTTATTATTTTTTTTTGGTAATTGACTTTGTTATTGTATTGTTTTCTTTTGCTCTGTCTTATTTTTATGCATATTATTATCTCTACAGGTCTATCTAGATAAGATAGGTGGGATAAACACTCTGGAGGAGAAAATGGGGCCGACTGTTCAGGGAAGAGGGAGAGGTGGGGGAAAGGAAGTGGGTGTTAACAAACCCAGGGACAAGGGAACAACAAGTGATCCAAAATGAATAACGAGGAGGGTGTAGGAGGTCTGCTAGGGCTGGATCAAGGGCAATGTAACTGACAGGAATTACTGAAACCCATATGAAGGCTGAGCGTGATAGTGGGACAAGAGGAAAATAAAAGGAAATAGAGGAAAGAACTAGGAGACAAAGGGCACTTATAGAGGTCTGAACACAGGCATGTACATATGTAAATATATTTATATATGATGATGAGGAAATAGATCTGTGTGCATATATTTATAGGTTTAGTATTAATGTAGCAGATGGACATTAGGTCTCTACTCAAGTACTCCCTTAATGCAAGAACACTTTGTTCTATTAAACTGGCATTCCATGATACTCACCTTCCCACATGATCGCTAAAGACAAAGCAGTGCATAAGCAAATATGGTGAAGAAAGCTGATGGTGCCCGGCTATCAAAAGATATAGCATCTGGGATCTTAAAGGTTTGAAGATAAACAAGCAGCCATTGAGCTGAGAAGCAACAAAGCCAACATGGAAGAAGCACACCAGCCTGTGTGATCACAAGGTGTCGATAGGATCTTGTATCAAAGAACAAAAAAATCATATCATTGTGAAAGAGGGGGAGTGCAGAGTGGGGACCCAAAGCCCATCTGTAGGCAACTGGACATCCTCTTACAGAAGGGTTATAGGGAGGAGATGAGCCAGTCAGGGTACAGTGTAGCATCAATGAAACATACAACTTTCCTCTAGTTCTTTAATGCTTCCTCCCCTTTATTATCATGATCCCAATTCTACCTTACAAATCTGGCTAGACCAGAGGATGTACACTGGTACATATAGGAAATGGAAACACAGGGAATCCAGAACAGATGAACATCTCAGGACTAGTGGTGAGAGTGGCAATACCGGGAGGGTGGAGGGAAGGTGAGGTAGAAAGGGGGAACCGATTACAAGGCTCTACATATAACTTCCTCCCTGGGGGACGGACAACAGAAAAGTGGGTGAAGGGAGACATCAGTCAGTGTAAGACATGACAAAATAATAATAATTTATAAATTATCAAGGGTTCGTGAGGGAGGAAGGGGGCTGGGAGGGAAAAAATGAGGAGCTGATACCAAGGGCTCAAGTAGAAAGCAAATGTTTTGAGAATGATGATGGCAACAAATGTACAAATGTGCTTGACATGATGGATGGATGGTTGAACTGTGATAAGGGTTGTATGAGCCCCCAATAAAATGATTTTAAAAAGAGGAAAAGAGAAAGAAAGAAAAAGATGATGGCAACATATGTAAAGATGTGTTTGACAAAATGGATATATGTTTGAATTGTGATAAGAGCTGTAAGAGCCCCCCAATAAAATAAAATAAAGTAAAATTTAAAAAAAGAGAGAATTATCATCATCCCAAAGCTGCCTTCAAGGAAGTGGAAGTTGAACATATGTTCACTCTCCAATATTTTCACCAATTCTAACACCAGCCTCCCACAGCACTCTCTACTTCTCTGCTGGGTTAAATAATTCATTGCAAGAGTAAGTTACTGCAAGTCTGTGGCCACACTTGCAGTGAAGTGGTTTATTAAGGAAATGACCAGCTAGAGTTCAGGTTCAGGTTATGGCTGAGGAAGCACGCAGGCAAAGGCTGGAAGGCTAGCCCTAACTGGAGAGCACACCCTTCACCTTGGTGCTGGACGGTTCTCTAGGCTCCTATGGGCCATAGAAACAATAAGACCCTCTTTTCTACCGTACCCCACTTCTCAGTCGTTCTGGTAGGTTTCCATTCCCCTCCTCGGGGCAGGCTTCTCTTGGCTGTGCACACCCCCGTCAGTTCTTCAGGTCTGTCTTCAGGAGACTCCCTGTCATCTGCCTGAAGTCCATGCTGCAGCTTTGTTCAGCTCTCTCAGCTGCCATCCCATCAACAGGTGTCAGTCATTGTTCAAGACGCTGCTGCCAAGTTTCTTTCAGGCCTACCTCACTGACTTTGCATAAGGCTCTTTCTGGACCTCTCTGTCTCCGTGGAATACCTGTTGATACATGTTATAGCTCACCCTCTTCTCTCTGTGCCACCAAACCAAACCAAACAAACCCTAAGTCCCAGTCCATTGCTTTCTTCAATCTGCACTCAGAGCAAACCTGGAAGCAGAGTGCAGCTGCTCCACGCAGTGCCCAAGACTGTAATCATTCCAGACAGGGACGGCTGCATCTTTCTTCATGGAGCACCTGGCCAGGGGTTGTGGGTGGGGGTGTAGTTAGTAGTTGAGTGATTTAACAACTGTACTATCAGTGCTTTCTATATGAGACTTCAAAACATTCATGGGAAACGTCCTTGATCGTTTAATTCCATTTCCTCACAAGCTTTTTGAAGTCCTTTGTGAAGTTCATGGTGACCCTGTAGGAGCTGCTCCTGTGGATTTCCGCAGCTGCAAATCTTTACAGGAGTAGAACCCCCAATTCCCTCCCCCGTGGAGCAGCCCGGCCTTTTGAAACTGCTGGTCTTGCGGTTGGCAGTCGAACGCATAACACGGAATTGACTCCGTAGCAGTGAGTTCGAGTTGGAATTGTTGTTAAGTTCAAGGTATAGCCTTCCCATGAGGGCCACAAAAAAGACCAGTTCCCTGGTTGACCATAGCCCTTTATGGCATCGTCTATAGCCACTTCATTGGCATAGTCTATGGTATAATGTTCAACCTCTGCAAGGTGTGTAGAATAGACCAGTCCCACAACAGCTTTCAACCCAGAGCCAGGCAAAAACTATTGGATCACAAGTTGTTTAAAACGTACCCAGGAAGACTGATCTACAGACAGTGGCACAGACAAGAGCTTTCAATATACTGAATTCAGGAAAGCCAACCCCCCTCAGAAACAGTAATGGAGCAACAATTCCAGGAGGATAGAAGAAGGGAAGGGGGAGGAAGGGAGGGAAGGGGGAATGGATACAATGACGGCAGAATAACTCCCCTCAGGGGAAGAACATCAGGATAGTATGTGAAGGGATAGAGTGGGCAGTGTAAGAGATATATAAATAATAATGACAATACATAATATATTAAAGGTTTGCAGAGTGGGAGGGGGAGGGAGGGGGAAAAAGAGGAGCTGGTATCAAAGGGCTCAAGAAGAGAGATAATGTTTAGAAATTGTTGATGCCAATAATTTTACATGTCCGCTTGAGATAACAGATGTATAGTTTGTTATAATATATGCAAGAGCCCCCAATAAAATGATTTTTAAAAAACTTACCCAGGAAATGTCGAACAACCTAGGAAAAAGTAACAAACTTTCTGGGGTAAAGATCATGTCTCAGGATTTAGGCAGGTGAAATCTCTCAATCTACTTTCTCAAACAATCAAAGCAAAAGACTACTTAAAGGAACTCATTCCATCTCACCACAGCGAATCTCAAATATAGAGAGTACACTATGAATAAATTGAGGGGGAGGGGGGAGGCCAGGCATTGAACTGCCTCGAGCAGCTAAATTTGAAGATCTTTGTGAGAATATTTTCCCTTAAAACAAAAAAAAAAATGTAAAAGAAGAAAAGAGAAAAAAATGATTAGGGCAAAGACTGTACAGATGTGCTTTATACAATTGATGTATGTATATGTATGAAGGGTGAAAAGAATTGTATCAGCCCCAATAAATTGTTAAAAAAAAAAAAAGAGTTACAACCTAAAAAACAAAAAAAAAAAAGGATTTCAATGCCAGCGTTACTGGGTGAATTTCTCCACACCTAGTGCTTTACGGGATGATGAATGGGGACGGGTGAATCAGCTCCACTAAGGCAGGTAGAGTTTGAGCCATAGGACCAGCCTGAGCGTGCTGGCCTCGCCAATATCTAAGGAAAATTCCATTGGCTATCTGTTTGGTCATCTGTGAAATCAAACATCTCTGCCTATAAAACCTTCTAAGAATAAATGGAAACTATAACATTGTTATCAACACATTAGTAACATCAAAGGCCAGTAATGATTAGTAACACCTTGTGTGTGTTTGCTTTTCTCACACAAACATCTCGCTTTGATCCTGGATATGTCTCCAGGAGGGAGGGAGGGAGGGAGGGAATGATGGCTATCCTCATAGGGACCCACAACTAGGAATTGGCAGCAGCAAGGATCAGGAGGAAAGACGCTCACATTCCTTAGGATGCCTTGACTACAACAATGGCTCTCAACGGGGAGTGATTTTTGTCTCCTAGATAACACTTGTCAGTATCTAGAGACATGGTTGGTTGTCATCCTGAAGGAGCAGGTGCTGATGGCATCGATTGGGTAGAGACCAGGAATTCGATTTAACACCCTGCGATGCACAGAACAGCCCTAAACCAGAGAGGTAATTAACATGCCCCAAATGTCAGTGGTGTAATGATTGAGAAATCCTGTGTTACAAGTAATAAAAAATGTTGACTCTTTCTTAAACAATGAATCAATTTCTAATCTCACACTAGCATAAATCCCTCAAAAAGGTAGACCCAGGATTTCACTATACAGTGGCTCACACCAAGACCCTCAGGATGGCTATGGAACTTGCTTAGGTCCCACTGTCATATAACAACATAAGTGGGGGGGGGGGTAAATCAATTCTTGAATATCTTTCTTAAGAGGAAGACAACCTTTTCCAGAGCCTCTTCAGTCAATTCCCTCAGTTTCATTGACCAGAATTGTGCAATTTGCTCACTTTTGAAACTAAACTCGATGCCATTTGCTGTTTTCTCATATTGTTATAGACAGGTGCACTAAGTACGAGACAAATCACATGTATGTTGCCAATAGCATGTAAGAATTCACAAAAATAAAATCCACAAAATGTGGAGATTGGCCAAGTCGTCCCCTTCCCACTTTTTCATCTCATGACAACCCACCCCTCAGGCACTCTCTCTCTGACCCTGGCAAACCGGAGCTCAGTCCGAGTTCAGAAGTTAGATATTGTGGCAGTTAGATTTTATGTCAACTTGCACCTGTCAGAACCTGTAGGGGTGGAGTCCAACCTATCAAACAGGTCACAACCTGATGATGCCTCCTTGGGGGAGTAGCCTTTGTAGAAGAGAGACAGGGGTAACTTCCCCCTCTTACCCTTCTTGTTGGAAGCTGACTGCCTCCAGGGGTGGCCTCTGACTCTGGGAGCCAACTTCTACCAGGGGTCCTCAAACTACAGCCTGCGGGCCACATGCGGCCCACTGAGGACATTTATCCGGCCTGTTTTTCCCCCGTTTGTTTTTTACCTTCAAAATAAGGTATGTACAGTGTGCTTAGGAATTTGTTCATAGTTAAAAAAAAACAACTATAGTCCAGCCCTCCAATGGGTCTTTGGGACAGTGACTGGCCCCCTGTTTAAAAAGTTTGAGGATCCCTGATAGCTATCTGCATCCTGCCATGTTCCTCCCTACCTTGGATCCACACAGCTCTGTACCCACCAGCCTGTGAACTTCCAATCCAACTTCCCCTTTCTTCATCGCTGGCCTGGGGCTGCATAAGCAACTGGTTCTGGGGAGTGTTTGGGTTCTTCTATAGCAGTGGTTCTCAGACTTCCTAATGCTGCCACCCTTTAGCATAGTTCCTGATCTTGTGGTGACCCCCCAACCATAAAATTTTTTTCATTGCTACTTCATAACTGTAATTTTGCTACTATTATGAATCCGGCGACCCCGTGAAAAGTTCATTCGATCTCCAAGAGAACCATTGTTCTAGAGCAATTTCTAAAGTCTCTAATACTTCGTGGGTCCCACCCCCCCTTCCCTAAACTAGCCTAAATTCCTCATTTCCTTCATAAGAAAATGCAGGACCAAGAGTTTAAGTATCTTGCTGTAGATGATGCCCCTATGTAAGCACAGATGAGCTCTTAGCTTTCCAGGTAAGTGCCCCTCCTCTAAGTCAGAGCATTTCAGGCTGATTCATGGACCATCAGATTGAGCACTACGCTATTCGGACAAAACCACCTTAGGTGTTCACTCTGTTACTTGATCATGAACCACAAAGTACAACTTGAGAGCACATCCCTAGGACATGGCCTCAATTCTCATTTTAGATGCTTAGAGAAGTCACTCATTTAAATAAGAAAAACACGGAATGGAATTAGTTCATGAATCCCAAAAGAACGAATTTCCAGCTGCAAATATTAAATATCATTTAAAGACTAGTTTGCAAAGTTATTCCATGAGTCTGAACAACAAGGTCATCACATCAGATCAATGGGATGGTAGAGGGGCTGCTCTAGTATCAAGTAAGGGGTACTCGGAGTTTGAGATATAATCTCAATGGGGAAAATTACACCTGAATTTAAGAAGTGACAGTTCTTGACAACTAATGGCTGGACATGAGGCTGTTATTCTCTGAAAATGATATTCATTGACTCAATAAGTGTTACCATCATAACCAGATGAATGATATGGACAATGAGTGAACATAGTTCAAAATATGGATAAAAATACATTATTTAAGAAATACATTTTACAGGACATATAGTTTTAAATATATACAATTAAATTACCTACCACCTGCCTATCAGTATGTCTTACTGTGGTGAGTTGCATTATTGAAAGCTTTGCTACCAGTATTCTAAGAACCAGCAGGACCACCCATGGTGGACCGTTTTCTGCAGGTCTTCCTAAAGGCCTGCCCTGGGAAAATATTCCGAGAAAAACCCATGGATCAAAATGGACTCAAACATACAATGATCATGAAGATGGTACAGAACCAGACAGTATTTCATTCTGTTATATATTCAAGTTGCCATGATTAAGAACCAACTCCAGTTACCTGATCAAATTGATTTCTATTGTTTCTAAGCACTATAATACCTGCGAATACACAAATTTAATGTATCCTTCATGTGCAATGCAAGACCCTTCTGTACTTATATACCCCATACCCTGGAGACCTCTGTTGTCTACCTGTGCTAAGCACCCACACTTTATTTTCTTTTTAAATAATATTATTGCTCATACAACTCATCATATAAATATTAAATATTATGTAATATTACTAAGTAATAGTCTTTATTACATAATATTATTATTTAATGTAATGAAGACTATTATTTAGTTGAGACTATTATTCAAATAGAGGAGTCCTGGTGGCATAGTTAAAAATTGAGCTGCTAACCAAAAGGTCAACTGTTCAAAACCACAACCACCCTGAAGGAGAAATATGAAGCTTTCTACTCCCATAAAGAGTTACACACCCCAAAACCCACAAAGACAGTTCTAGTATGCCAAATAGAGTTGCTATGAATCAGAATTAACTAGATTATAGTGAGTTCAAAATTTTGATTATTCAAATGTTCCTACCAAACGCTATGGCCAAAGAAGAAAATCCTGAAGTGCATTGTACCAACTTCTACCGTCTGAAATTTATCAAACATGCAATCAAACTGCATTAATGATTGCACTGATAATTGGAATGAGAAGTAGGAAACAATGAATAAGGGTCTGTAGTTGGAAAATAGGTTTTGATGATGAATTGGATGAGGTGCCAAAAATTGTATAATACAGTTTTGCAAGCCCAACCGCTTATTCATTGGAAATGCCTTTTTCCCAACAACACAAAAGAATATTGCCAGATGACATACACAGGAATCAAATCTACTACATCTGTAGAAATAGAAAAATACCAGTGGCATGACTAATTGTTCATATGCAAGAAAAAGTTGAAGCTGAAGAAAATTTTAACAACTCTCGAAAAACAAACTCCAGCCTGGAGAATTTGCCATCTGAAGGCATCTTTCCTGGACGTTTCAATTCTGCAAGGCAGTACTTTTTGTTTTTGTTTACCTTACTTCAATTTAAGTTGCAATTGTGTCATTTGCAACAAAGAATCTCAGTGAAATCTCTGCAATGTTAATTCATCTGAAGGAGCCCCGTTCTGTAGTGGTGGTGGGGTGAGTTGCTAATTGAGTTATCAGTGGTCATTCCTACTCGGTACTATATGG
This sequence comes from Tenrec ecaudatus, assembly GCF_050624435.1. NCBI lineage: Eukaryota > Metazoa > Chordata > Mammalia > Afrosoricida > Tenrecidae > Tenrec > Tenrec ecaudatus. The sequence goes on along the minus strand of NC_134541.1, from coordinate 49,907,815 downwards.
TTGCTATGAATCACAATTGAATAGATGGCAATGGATTTGGTTTAGTCATTCATTCATTCATTCAAATGTTTACATAATACCTACTATGAATCAGGCATTATGCTAGGTACAAAGTATCCATTTTACCTAGAGCCTTGAGGCAAGATCAGTTCATAACTTAGACATCAATCATGGATGTAATCATTTTCACCGACTTTAATGCTCAGTTTAAAATAGTTAGTTCTCATCTTTGTTGTTAACCTTAATTTTATAATGTATAGCAAAATACCTCATTGACCTCTCCTTGTTAACTATCCTTATTAACTATATTTAATCCTTTAAGTATAAATGTTTCTGTTGACAGTTTTACAAGTGAGGAACACCCAACTAAATCCAGCAATTCCTTCCACCTTCACTGAGCACCATCTGCATGCAATGCTTTGAGTTAAGTGTACGAGTTTGGAAAACAAGGCATTCTATGATATTTTCTACCACAGAAAACCGAACTGACAAATCTCAGGGTATACCGAACAAATAATACTCAACCCAAGGGTGGAGGGCATTCCCAGAGGCAAGGATTCACCTCTGCAGGGCACTACGGATGAGGAGACTTGACACTTGGGATCCCAGACTCCCCCCAAATTGCAAGCCAAACCTGCTGGACTGTGCTGGTTTGTGGGAAGAGACTTGGTCTGAACTCAAGTTCTTCCCAGGGTCACTTGTGTGACCTTGGTAACTCACCACCCTTTGTTAGCCCAACTTCATCATTTACAAAGTGAAAGCACTGAATCAGCTAGGACTCATCATGCTAGTACCTTCTAACATTCTGTCTTAGGTAATTCACAAAGTGGTTAGATAATACACATTTCATACCAGTCCTTCATTCTTTTTCTTTTTTTACAACCATCACTAGTTGTGCTTTATTATAATTTATAATTAATTAAAGCATAGGTCACAATTCTTAGAAATATACAAGTTTGGATTTCAGATACATAGCAAAACATTTTGATCACAATTTAAAATATTTTAAGATAGAAAGAATCTTTTTATATTTACACTGGATGGCAGAAAAATACCATAGAGAAAATTGTCATTTGCAAAAGAGGACAAATTATATTCAAATTCAATTTCATTTTAGGTTTAAAATATTTGTTAACAAACATTTCGCTTGCATGATTTCATGTATATCATCTTCCAGCATGGGGGGAAAATCATTACAATTAGCATAGACACTAAATAACTAAGTGAGCTAAAAATTCTGAGTGTTTTGCTTTCATATTTTTAATTTCATGCTTCTTTTCTTTATTTTTTGGAGTTGATGGACCTTTAATTAATTAATTAACTTATTTTTCCCAAACATTTTCAAAATCAGTCTGCCTTCCAGGAAATCCAATCAATACCACTATTATTCAAATTTACTCACCAGCCACAAAAGCGAGTGATGAAAAAAATCCAAGAATTCTACCAATGTAGTCGGGAATTGATCAAACATGCAATCAAGATGCATTGATAATTATTGGTTATTGGAATAAAACATTGGAAACAAGAGGAAGCAACTGTAGTTGGAAAATGTAGACTTGGTAGTAGAAACAAAGCTGGAAATCACATGATAGAATTTTGCAAGACCAATGATTTTGTCATAGCAAATACCTTTTCTAAACAACACAAAATGTGATTTTCAGGAGAATTTCTCCGGATGGAATACACAGAAATCAAACTGATTGCATCTGTGGAACGGACCGTGGAAAAGCTTGATATCGGCAGCTAAACCCAAGCCAGGGGCTGTCTGTGGAACAGACCATCAATTACTCAGATGGAAGTTTAGGTTGAAGCTAAAGAAAATTAAAATAAGTCCACAAGAGTCAAAATACAACTTTGAGTCTATGACACTTGAATTTTGGAAACACCTGCATTTTGGAAACATCTCATCTCATTTGGTGCATTGAACATTAATTATAGAAGACCTGATGAGCTATGAGATGACAGCAAGAACATCATTCGTGAAGAAAGCCAAAGATAATTTAAAAGACTGGAAAGAAAAGATCAGTGTAGGTGTTGGAAGGAATTCTAAAATGTGCTCTTAATCATAGAGTAGCTAAATCAAGTGGAAAAATGATGAAGTCAAAAACCTGAATAGAAAATTTCAAAGGACAGCTTGAGAAGACAAAGTCAAATATTATAATAAAGTGTGCAAAGACCTAGAGTTAGAAAAAAAGAGAACATTCTCAGCATATCTTAAACTGAAAGAACTCAAGGAAAAAAATTCAAGCCTCAAGTTGCAATCTTGAGAGATTCTGTGGGCAAAATATTGAATGGTGCAGGGATCATCCAAAGAAGATGGAGAGAGCCCACAGATGCTCTGCACCAGAAAGGACTCGTCGACATTTGCCATTTAAGGAGGTAGCTTATGAGGAAGAGCCAATGGTGCTGAAGGAAGACATTCAAACTGCACTGATTGCATCAGCCCAAAACAAGGCTCTAGGAATTTATAAACTACCAATTGAAATATTTCAACAAGCTGATGAAGTACTAAAAGCACTTCATCATCTATGCCAAGAAATTTGGAAGAGTTACTTGGCCAACTGACTGGGGGAGGTTCATATTTGTACTCATTCCAAAGAAAGGTGACCTAACAAAATATTCAAATTATAGAACAACATCATTAATATCACATGCAAGTAAAATTCTTCTGAAAACCGTTCAACGAAAGTCACAGCAGTATATTGGCAGGGAGCTGCCAGACGTTCATGCTGGATTCAGAAGAGGAAGTGGAACAAGGGATATCATTGCTGATACTAGATGGATCTTGGCTGAAGCAGAGAATATCAGAAAGAGGTTTACTTGCCAAGGCATTCGACTATATGGATCATAACAAACTATGAATACCCTTGGGAAGAAGGGGAATTCCAGAATACTTCATTGTGCTCATGCAGAATGGACCAAGAGGCAGCTGTGTGAACAGCACAAGGAAATATTGGGTGGTTTAGAATCATAAAAGTGAGCATCAGGGCTGTACCCTCTCACCACACTTATTCAACCTGTATGCTGAGAAAATAATCAGAGAATCTGGATTATATGAAGAAGAATGTGGCATCAGAATTGGGGGGAGACTTATTAACAACCTACAATATGCAGATGGCACAACTTTGTTTTCTGAAAGTGAGGAGGACTTGAAGCGCTTGCTGATGAGGATTGAGGATTGCAGCCTTCAGTGTGGACTATGACTCAATGTAAGGGAGACCCAAATCCTCACAAACTAGGTAACCTCATAATAAGTGGAGAAAAGATTGAAGTTGTCACGATTTTTTTTTCTTGCTTGGTTACAGAATCAATGCTCATGGAAGCAGCAGTCCAGAGCTCAGAAGACATATTGCATTAGGTACCATATATACTCGAGTATCAACCAACCTGAATATAAGCTGAGGCACCTAATTTTACCACAAAAACTGGGAAATTTATTGACTAGAGTCTAAGCCTAGGGTGGAAAATGGTACTGCTAAATTTCAAAATAAAAAGATACCAACATGAATTGAGGCATCAGTAGGTTAAATGTTTTTGAATATTTATTTCAAAGAAAAACAGTAAACTAACTCGGTAAGTGGAAAAGAGGGTCAAAAACAAAATGGTATCAACAATAACTTTGAAAGTACAAAAATCTTAGCTCAACAAGCAACCACGCTAAAACACAAGAGTTGAGGTCCTTCAAAAATGGATTCCCCCTCCTCATCTGTGTGTCCACACAGAGCATCAACTTGAGCTGGCGTGAGGTTATCCGATAGGCATTGTCAGCATCACTGTGTCCACAGCCCTCACTCGAGTGTAAGCCGAGGGGGGCTTTTGCAGCATAAAGTATGTGCTGAAAAACTCGGCTTCCACACGAGTATATATGGTTAATAGGCTTCACAAGGCCTCTTTAGACTATTGAAAAGCAAGGATGTCACTTTGAGAATTAAAGTGCACTTGCCCCAAGCCATAGTATTTTCAATTGCCTCACATGCATGTGAAAGTGGGACACTGAATACAGAAGACCAGAGAAGAATAGATGCATTTGAATTGTGGTATTGAAGAAAACTGCTGAAAGTACCATGGATACGCCAAGGATACTGGAGGATTCTGGTGTCGGCAGAATATTAAAAGACAAAATTTTATCTCAGGAGACATATTCACTGCTGGGAAGTTCATTCCAAGTTGCAGTGACCCTATAGGACAGAACAGATCTCCTCCATATGGTTGCCAAGGCCATAAATGTTTAAGGAAACATACAGTTTGCTCTTCCTTCCAGGAGCTGCTGGTGTATTTGAGTCACTAACCTTTTGGTTAGTGTACTGTTGAATCTGCTGCGCCACCAGAAATCCTTACCTTTGACCTGTGTCTCTCAAAATCACCCTGACATACACTGACCATTTGCACTGCTTGGAAGACTGTGAATCATGAGACAGCTGCTGTTGATGCTGTCGATGCCTGCCCAGATCCCTATGATCCACCAGCACCCCTCCCATTACTGTAACAAGGACCGCGCTGGCAGGTCACAGTGGTCCTCCAGAGACTTACCTTCACAATGGAAGCTGCCCCACCTGAGAGGTCAAGGTCTTATGCCCCTACCTCAGAGGAGCCAGGGAACAACTGGTGCTGAAGCCAGATGCCCTGGTCTCAAGATAGGGCCACTTTCTGGTTCAATTCCTACTCCAAGCTCCTATGGGAGAAGACAGAGCTCAAGGCAGCGGAGACCACACCCTTGCTCAATTCCTTTGGGGCAGGGTCTTCCTGCTCTCCTCTTCCTTGTCCTGGAAGCTCCTCAGTAAACCATGGCCACATAATCCTGGGCTTAGGTCCTGATGTAAGGAAGTCTACAATTAGGCACACCCAATCATTTAACCCATCTATGTTTTCCTGTGCCCCACAGGGTGGAATTACCTGAGAATAAAGTGCATTTTCTTTGTACACTCAAAATCATGAAAATGAGCAATTCCACGATATCGTTTAAGGGTGGCTTAAGTGGCTCTAACAAGGATGGGCCAGTCCCTAAAGTAAGGCCTGATGAGAAACATCCTGAGTCAAGGTGACAGTTTTGAGCTCCCCTTTACGTGGATGAATGACGGAGTGGCTTCTGTGTTAATCTCCACCTGAACCCTCCCACGAGGGCTTATGCTTGGGTCCCTCAGAATAAGGTTGCCAGACTTAGAAAGGATACAAAAAATAAATATAAATTACCAAGAGTTTAGAAAGTGGGAGGGTGGGGGAAGGAGGGGAAAAGGGGGCAAAAAGAAAGTAAGACTACAAGATGCCCAGTTAAAATTGAATGTCAGATAAATAATATATAGCTTTGTAGTGTCAGTATACCCAAGTATTTTATGGGATACAAGAAATTTGTACTTGGAAAATTTATTTGTGTTTATCTGAACTTTAAATGTAACTGGGCACACTGGATTTTTTGACAGTCCTGCCCACACCATGTGACTCCACAGAAACCTCTGCATTGGCCCACACTCGGACACTGGATAGCCAGTGAGAAATTCTTCCTGTTGGGAATTTGCTGCTGACCTAGCCTCTATCAGGCCAGTCATGGATTTCTTCCTCTGGATCTGATGAAAGCCACAGATTCAGGAGCTTGAAGCTGACGATAATATATAGCTAGGCAAATCATTGCAGTAAGACAGTATGTCATTCAGAAGTTACCTCAGAGGCAAACAATGTTTGGTGCTAGCCTGGGCTCCCCTTGGAACTGGAAACCCAGTGAGGTTTGTGGGCAAGCGGGAGAAGCTAAACCAACAAGAATTGCCAAGGAAAGAGACCCATGCTTATTGAGCACCTGCTATCTGCTTCCACCTTCATGGCCAGCATTGAACTTATGCCTCAAAACCAATTTGGAACCATTGAAATTGCTCCTGATTTTACACATACGAAAACTAAAACCCAGAGAGTCCAAAGGCAGTGATGGGTGTAAGCTAAAGTCTGTGGCCAAAAAGTCCCTACTCTTTCCCTTTCTGATAGGAATCAGAACAATAATGTTGGCAAGTATCAAAAGTTGTTGCTGCCCTATCCATATCAGAACTTCAGTTTCCACTGAATCCATAAGACTGTGCCCATGCGAGTGGGCAGGGCTGGGAGTACTAGCGATCAGACTCCTCTGGAACAGCCCTTTGTAACTGATGGACACAGCACGCATACGTGGATGGATACATGGGCCTATGGACTAATTCTGGACAGGTGTTCCACATTGTCTCTCAGAGAGCTCCAGTGAGACGGAACCACCTGATTATTAAACTGATTATTAACACAATCACCTATACCCCCTTCCCCGTTTCACCACCCTATTTATGCATCTTGGATTCACCTCGATATCAGCTGCTGTTACTAGCTGCTGTGGGATCAGTCCCAACCCAACATGACCCCATGCATAATGGAACAAAATGCTGCCTAGTCTGTGTCTTTCCCAATATCAGTTGCAGATGGAGCCATTATGATCCATAGGCTTTTCATTGGCTGATTTCCTGAAATAGATCAAAAAGGCCTTTCTAATCCATTTCCACTTGGAATTTCCACTGAGACAAGAACACTTTAGTCTCCACGGACAAACGGGGTGACTGTCCATGAGATGCAATGAGCCCAGGTCTCCTATATGCAAAGTGAGAATTCTAGAATTCTCTAGAACCACCAGCCTTACCCCCAACCCCAGCCCCTGCCCTAATGAATTACTTTCACTTGAATAAGAATCTCAGGGTCAGTCCCTGGGAGAACAATGTAAGAAAACAGCTAATGCTGATCCAGGCTTAGTAAGGTACATGCAAGCTATTTGCAGGCATTATTGAATTTTATCTGCCCATCAATGTGATGAGGTGAAGTTCAACTATATGCCTGTTTAGGGATGAAGATATGTTAACTGATCCCACGGCAGAGCCAAGCCGAAACCCAAGTGCCCCTTTGACTAAAAATTGTTCTCTCAATCATTAAGAAAGGCTACTTTTGGATGTCTGGGCCACTTTCAAGTCCTTTGGGTGCAAATACAAACTAGGGTTGTGGCAATTGGTTACTGGCTAGCAAGGAAGTATCTTTGAGTTCAGGTGTAGCTGAAAAAAATTGTGTGGCTTTTCACATATTTCACTCATTCCGATCTTAAAGCCCACATCCTATGTGTCTTATTGCTTGTTCTATGCCAGACAGAAAGTCAAGATTTGTTTTTCCTTATTTTTTTCTGCTCTCACATATACACAACCCTTGCCCACAGATTCGAAGGACAGTTGTTCTGATGACTTCTAACGACCAAGGCATCTCAGCTCCTCCTTGCACATGAAATGTAAACACATTCTTTAGTAGGGAGAGAGTCCTGTTTCCTGTTCTGGGCAGGACCCTGATCTCCTGCTAATAAGTCAAATTCATTGCCATTGAGTCATTTCCGACTTATAGCAAACCTATCTGTGGGGTTCTGAGACTGTAGTTCTTCATGGGACTAGAAAGCCTCCTCTTTCTCCCCTGGAGCAGCTAGTGGTTCGTAGCTGTTGACCTTGCATTAGCAGCCCAAGAGGGCTACTGCTCTTACTAAACGCCAGTCACAACAGTGGGCTGTCAGGGAAGAGCTTAAGCTGGAAAGGATGCTAGCTCTGATGGCCTTTTTGAAATCAGAAACACTTTTGAGCATTATTAAGAGGTCAGAGCAAGTGTTATAAATTCAAACGCCAGAAGAACTAGACAAATGTAGCTAAAATACATGAGTGAAGGAAACCAGCAAAAGGGCAATGAGTGAAGATGGAATCTGGCACCCATCAGAGAATAGCAAATCATTGCAGACTGGGGTTCCCCGCTGCCTCATTCCAACAGTTTGTGTTACTTGCTGTAATACCTCCTCCAGAATTTCATCCTACTTGCACACACTAGTCTAGTAAAAGGTGACATCAAACTCTAGGATGTTGTGGACCAGTAGCCCCAGATAAGGAACTTCTGCTGCCAAGTTTCAATTTTTACAAATCTTCCTTTTGGGTCAATTTATTTTCAATTTTGAGCATAGTTCCTTCATGTTCTGACCTTCCCCAGGAAGAAATTCAACAAATGGGTGTCATCATTCATGTCTTTACTACTATCTCCCCACTCAGAGATCACACTTTGTTTGCCTTGTATTGTCTTATAAATCCCTGCTGGAATTTTCATCTCAAAAAACATCCCCTGCAAAGGTTTAAATTATTGTGCATGTAACCAAGGCTGGGCATACCAAGGTCCCCAAACTCTGTCATCAAGTACCCTTGAGTACTGATGTCAGATGTCAATGCCAAGTCATGCTTGGTGCTATATTTGCTCTGGAGAGTCAGGAAGGTACCCTCCCCCCACCCATTCTATGCACATTTTCATGTGGCCTCTACAGAGAGTCAACTAGAAGGAGACATGTTGTTGGCGTTATCTGCTATGGAATCAGTCCCAACTCCTGGTGACCCCATGCACACTAAAACAAAATGTCACTGAGCCCTGTACCTCCCTTCTATCAGTTGCAAATCAGACAATTCTACCGTGATACATAGTATTTTCATTGATTGATTTTTGGAAATCAATCTCCAGGCCCTTCTTCCAAGTCCAATTTGTTCAAACACTCCACTGAAATCTGTCCAGGATCACAGCAACACGAAAGCCTCCATTGACAGATGGGTGTTGACTGTACAAGAGGTACATTGGCTAGGGATTGAACCAGGGAGGCAAGAATTCAACCACTGAACTGCTTCAGGAAGAGACACATAAACCATGTCTCTTGTTTTATAAGAATTTCCTGTGGCCTCTCGGTGCTCTGAGTCATCATCAGCTGCCTTGCTGTTCTGAATTGCAGCTGTACAAGTCCAAGCCAGCGGTGCATGGAGCACTGGCTGTGCTATGTTTGACTTGGAGCTTACCCATTACTAGGCTAGTTGAGGGCCTGGGTCATGGAATTCATCCCACTTCTCTTTTTCAACCACCACCCATCAGATCGGTATTCCACAGACATTATCTTATTTAATTATCAGAACGAGTCAATAAGACAGGAACACCTTTTGATAAATGAGGAAATGAAGGCTAAGAAAATTTAATAACATGCCCCAAATTATGTAACAGGCAAGGAGGAGAGCCAGAAATGTGGATCCTTAGCTAATACTTGTGTATTCAGCCAACTAACCAATGACCTCTTTTCCTTCTTTATAAGTGCAGATCATAATATTGATGGTACTGGTACCATTGAGTGACTAAGTACGAGTGCCTAAGAAGGGCCGGGGGTAGAGAGGCCCTCAAAAGAGATGTTGTTATAACTATCGTCATTGCAGGAGCACTCTACAGCCTGAACACTAAATCTCTGCTTAACTTTAAAGTGAATGCTTGGACCTGGGAATACTGTTATCCCTCCAGGCCTTCCTGCTTGGAGCTCCTTGTGCCCTTGACTGTGGACTCTTCCACGTCTGGCTGAGTTTCATGCCCTGTCAGCCTCATCACTGCCATCATCTTGCTGGTTGGATAGGCATGTTTTCCTAAGATTAGACACATAGAGCTTTCTGTACTTTTCACGGTTCCCTTCAGGCTTGGGTGATCTCCACTGGGAGCCCATTGGCCTTCATAGGGTCATGATATGGGTGTCAATGAGGCACTGCCCAGAGATGTCTTCAGGAAAGCAAGTCATACTTCCTCCAGTCAGTGGTGGGAAATGGGGCCATCTAAGTTTCAGGGAGATGGATCTATATCATAGCATCCAGTCACCATCACAGCAGTTGAAGACAAGCCTGTACTAACTAGAACTAACTAGTTGCATGTCCTTGGACAAATTATTTCCCTTTCTAGATCTCAATTGTTTCATCAATAAAATGGGTGACTAGAGTTAGGTTAATAATTTCCCAGAGATAGCTGGGGGAAACGGGCACTAACCCACACAGGGGGAGGGTGTTGATTGTGTTTCCACAGGGAAAGGGAGACAAGACTTCAACCTAGAACTCCAAGACAAGAATGCAACACACTGACATGAAGCAGAGAACCGATAGAGAGGCCTGATGGGCCGGCCCCATTACCAACTAAGTGCACAACACCACCCTCCCCCGAAGAAGAATTCACTTCAGAGGACAGCACTGATGCTACAGCTCAAGAAGAGGGGAAGAGGGACTGGTCTGGTCAGAGCACACAGGAGGCAAGGAGTCGGCAAGGGGGAAACAAAAGAAAAGAATGATGCGCATCCTGGCTCACCAAGCCCTGAGGACATTGTTCCTGCTCGGAACAGCAGTGCACAGAGATGACCACAGGGCAGGCCCCACCATGGGACACAGCATTCCTCATTGACCCATAGCACCATCGGGGACAACACTAGAGACACACAGTGGGAATTGTGCCCACCATGAGCTCATCACGCTGAAGCCAGCCCCTGGGGGCATGCAGCAGAGCAGCAGGGGAAGCAGAGCAATGAAGTCCCCAGGGACAGAGGCAGTGCCAGGGCATGGTACCCATCAGACTTGACTGGAAAGCACCTGTGAAGGAAAACAAACAGACCCTGACTATTCATACGTTTATGTGTATATGCGTATGTGTGTGTTGTTGTAGTAGAGGCTATTGTTTTACTTTCTGTTGTTACTTCGTGGTACTCAATCTTGTGATAGTACATAGCATGTCTAGCTGGAAGGGATAGGCAGAATAAAGAAGCCAGAAGAGATAACAATGGGTTGACAGTTCCGGGGCACATGGGGGTAGGGGTGGCAAGGGAAAGGAAGAGGGTGTTAACAAGCCCAGGGACAAGGGAGTAACCAGTAATCCAAAATCAGTCTCAAGGAGGTTGTGGGAGGTCTGGCATGGCTGGATCAAGGGCAATGTAACCGAGAGGAATTCCTAAAACCCAAATGAGGGCAGAACATGATAGTGGGACAAGAGGAAAATACAAAGAAACAAAGGAAAGAACTAGGAGGCAAAGGGTAGTCATAGAGGTTAAATGCAGACATATAAAGATGCAAATATATTTATATACGACGAGGGGGAAATAGATCTATGTACATATATTTATAGGTTTAGTATTAAGGAAACAGATGGACATTGGGCCCCTGCTTAAGTACTCCCTCAACACAAGAACATTTTGTTCTAACAATTCAGCAGTCTGAGATGCTGACCTGCCTGGCACGATTGCTGATGACAATGGGTACACAAGTAAATGTGGTAAAGAAAGCTGATGGTGTCTGGCTACCAAAAGATATAGCACCTGAAGTCGTTGAAGACAATGGGTGCACAAGCAAATGTGGTGAAGAAAGCTGATGGTGCCCGGCTATCAAAAGATACAGCGTATGGGGTCTTAAAGACCTGAAGATAAGCAAGCAGCCATCTAGCTGAGAGACAACAAAACCCACATGGAAGAAGCACACCAGTATGTCCCGACTTGATCACTGAGGACAAAGTGAATGCATAAGCAAAAGTTGCGAACAAAGCTGATGGTGCCCGGCTAGCAAATGATATAGCATCAGGGGTCTTAAAGGCTTGAAGACAATCAGGCGGCCATCTAGCTAAGAAACAACAAAGCCTACAAAGAAGAAGCACACCAGCCTACCCGACGTGAACGCTGAAGACAAAGCGGGTGCATGGCAAGTGCGGCGAAGAAAGCTGTTGGTGCCCAGTTGTCAAAACATATAGAATCTGGGGTCCCATAGGCTGGAAGATAAACAAGGGGCCATGTAACTGAAAAACAAGAAAGTCCACATGGAAAATGCACACCAGCCTGTGAGATGACAAGGCATCGAAGGGATCAGGTATCAGGCATCAAAGAGAAAAAAAAATCATAGCATTGTGAGTGAGGGGGGAGGGCAGAGTGGGGACTCAGGGCCCATCTGGGGGAAATCAGACATTCCCTTGCAGAAGGGCTGTGGGGAGATGACGAGCCAGTCAGAGTGCAGTGTAGCAACGATGAAACATACAAAATTTCTCTAGTTCATGAATGCTTCCTCCTCCCCCCCCCCACCCCACTATCATGATCCCAATTCTACCTTACTTAACCGGCTGGACCGGAAGATGTACACTGGCATGGATAGGAACTGGAAATATGGGGAATCCAGGACAGATGAGCCCCTCAGGAACAGCAGCTCTGCTGTGACCTCCTCTCAGCAGCCACTAGCCTCAAGTGGTTATTTAAACCAAACTTAAACGAACCAGAATGGAAGATATTCTTCAGTTGCTCTAGCCACATTTCACATGGTGAATAGTCAAAATTGCCTAGTGCCTAGTGAGTGTATAGATTCTATACTATAGAATATACACAATGCCCCCAGTCCTCACAGGGAGTTCTAGTCCTCGGTGCTGGCCATAAAATAAATAAGGAGCTCAGCATCAACATTCAAGATCAGACTCTGTACTCTTGAGCTTGATATTTCACAGAATCTCTTGAGGTCCCAGTGTTCTCCAAGGTTAACCAGCCAAACCCCACCCACTGTCATCGAGCTGTTTCTGACTCATATTAGCACCCCAACTCACTGCTATCGAGTCAATTCTGACTCAAAGTGACCCAACCTAGAGTTTCAGAAATTGTAAATCTTTACATGAGCAGATAGCCCGGGGACAGGGGATCCAAATTACCCATTGAGAGTCCAAGCTCATGAACAACGGAGTCAGTCTTACCCAGAAAGGATGTACAAGGCCTCAAGCGTGGTAGCTGGCAGCAAATGGGTTTGTTTAACTGACTCCTTTGGAACCGCAACTTCATTTAAGCTGCCAATTCTGGGCTCCCTGATGTGAACAAAGAACAGTGGGGCTACTATTTCAGGGCTACATGCAGAAGGGAAAATTGCTGTAATTAACTCAAAATGATTTTGATTAGCATATTTTCTTCCTTGGTACATGATATGTGCTGTAGAAACAGACATTTAATTTTGTCCTGTCAAAGTGAGGTATGGGCAATGAATAAGGCTTATGGGGACCCAACATCAGCCAGGACAAAAGTCCCGGAGGTGCTGGAGATAGTCCCTGTGGATTTTGGAAAATCACTGGTAACTTGTCTCAGGGAAAGGATAAGAAAAGATGACACTTCTCTATGGAAGCTGGGAGGTAGCAGGCAGTTTGGCATCCTTGGATTGGCCAAGACCTGTTTTGTCATTCAGCGTTTGTGACATCTTCTCAAAGGTTCTCACCTCTTGTAAAGTGACTTAATCTTCTTCCCCTTAGAAATGGAAATCATTACACCTATTTGACAGGGTTAAGGTTGGATTACATAAAATATTCTCCATGAGAATTCTCCACATATAGAAGAAAGTGTTCAGTAAATGTTGGCTGAATCACAACTTGCCATGCGTCTTATTAAAATAAAATAAGGGTCAAAAAGACCTCATTAGCTTTAGCTCAGGTTCATTACATTGTTATCCAGGCATTCATTGAACAAATGTTTACTCTGTTCATTGGCTCTGGAGCTCAGCATGTCAGTGTAGCCAATTTCTATGCTTCCTTCTAGATCACTCTCCTAAAATAAAATTTTCAGCTGCCTTAGAAGACCCTGACCATCTAGATTTAAATATGTGGTTACCTAAGTATGAGAACCTGAATCCTACTGCTTTAGAATGTGAAAGGGCCTTTGTGTTTGTTTCGGATGGGTCTCAAGAACGCTGTGCCCAGCCTTGGCTTGTGGCCATACTTCTAAGATGCACTTTTTCTGTCTAGCTATGTAACCCATGCCAGTGCAGAATACCTTAACATTGGGACAATTGTCTATGTAAGGAGTGAATATAGATTTGAGTCTCAGTAGAATTCTGAAAATGAGGTATGCAGCACAGAGCAAACCTCTCGATTTTCATATTGATAAAATGAGCACCAGTATACTGACTTCACAAAGTTGTGTCTGATATGTAGTAGAAGTTTAGTATAATTTCCCCCTGCCCTTTTTCCTACATGAGGGCTGATTCAGGTTGAAGAATATCATAGTTAGGGATTATGTCAACTCAGCTCTCCTGGGAAAGGGTAAGGGCAGAGCCCAACCTGTCAATTGGGTCACAGTCTGATGACACCTCCTTGGTGTCAGAAACACTAGGAACTCTCTTTTTCTGTCCCTTCACCTTCCTGTTTTTCTGGGATTCCGCCTGCCTACGGGGCGGGTGGGGGGGGGGCGGAGGGCGGGGGGCATGTAGGTCACCCAACACTGAGAGCTTTTGGAGCCCCGCCACATCACCACCAATCTTTGACCCATATGACTCTGCTAGCCTCTGATCTTCCTGTATCCAACTTGCATTAGGCTGGGTTGACTAGAGAACCAAATCCAGTGACACACGTGTGTATAAGAAAGGGCTCTGTATCAAGAAGTAACTGTATATCAAGAAAGCTTCCTAGCCCAATCCAACTCAAGTCCTTAAGTCCCTCTTCAGTCTCACTCAGCCACATGCAATGTTGCGGAATGCAGGAAGGTCATGGCCGGTGAGTGCAGAGTCGTGTGGGTCCAAGGTTGGCGGAAACATGGCAGGGTTCTGGCAGCCATCAGGGTGGCCAGCAAGAATAAAGTTGAAGGGGAAGAGAAAGGAGGAGGTCTGCAGTGTCCTCCTCCTGACAATGTCATACTGCTAAGGAGACAACCTCTGGCTGTGGCCTGATTGACACGCCTGACTCCACCCCGAGCCAGGAGTGTGTAGTTGACACTCAAGGGCCCCACCTTGAATGGGACCTATGGACATGAATTGGAATGAGCTGAGATACCTTCTGGATATAAAATTCCTCCTTGATATTAAATGCTCATTGATTTTGTTTCTCTAGACAACCCAGCCTAACACATTATGATACCAAGAGTGGATTGCTAGAATAACAAATCATAAGGATGGAGAGTAGGGGTTTGTCTGCCCTATGTCTCATCACATTCGGGTGAAACTGGATAGCAGATGTCAGATTTGGCTCCACAGTTTACTTGGTTGTTACCTGATAAGGGCATGAGAAGTGAAACCTTTGATTTGTAGAAGCTGTCTTTCATTATTCCTTCCCGAAAAGGCAAATCTGAATGTAATGGATGCTGAATTGCTGTTCATGGAGTGAAAATACATCTTGGACTTTACTGAGGCAAAAGCCTTGCTGCTTAATCAAGACGGCTAATAGTAGACCAGAGCCTGGTTTGATCCTGCCTAGAGCTTAAGGTCATGTTGTATATTAATGGTAGACTAGATAAGAAAAGATTAAATGTGAATGTTTTAAAATAAATTGTGTGTAGGATCTAGTTGTTCTAAGATTATATTGATTTCTTCTACCTAGTGTTATTGACATAATATGTGATGAAAATGAATATTGGGAATTATGATCAGAGAGCTTGTAAGCCCACAACCTTCACCTTTTACAATTAGATATTCTAAAGAGGGTGTTAGGCACTGCCTGCAAGGAAAGGCTTTTTGTTTGAGGCCAAGGTAGAAGTTGAGAAAAACATAAGCCCTACTCAAAGCTATGAGAGCCAGGATATCTGTATTTGAAAAGACATATACCTAGAACTCTTGAGATAAAAAGTAGTGGGGGAGGGGGCAAGTTTGGCTTTCACATTTTTGAGCAAGTGGTTTGTACCTAGGCTGGAATGTCTGAACCTCTGGCAGAAGTGTCCCCTGTAGGACTAAAAGTTAAAAGGAGCTCGCGGGCAACCTGAAATGCTTGCTGGGTAACCATCTGGTACCATTTGTTCAGTGTGAGTGAGGGAAACACAGCAATAGAGAGATGGGTTGAGTCTGGCACTGATACTCGTGGACTTGGCTCACAGTGACTATAGGAGAGATGAAAAATGGACTGGCTCGTCTGAAGTGTAAGGAGTTGTGCAGAACCTGAGTCTATGACATGACCTAGCCTGATGGAGTTAGAGTTGTGAAGGAGCCAGTTGTCTAAAGTGTGTGTGGGGGTGGGGTGGGGGGGGGATGGATCATGTAGGGAGCTCCCTGGCTTGCTGCAAAGGCCCTTGGCCTACCTTGGAATAGCTAGGACTGTGCTGACTAGAACTTTACTCGATGAAGAGGAAGATGTTTGACGCTGTGAGCTGGTGCACATTTCCTGCTGATTTTATGGATGGTCTGCCTGATTTGACTTCGCTTATGAATACAGACACACAAGTTCCAACGATAATGAAGATTCTTCACATCAAAAAACATGCTTGTCTACTCAGAGCACTGGGTTGATAGAAATGGAGGCATTAAAAATGGATACCCAAAATGGGAGATACAGGCATGAAGTAGCTGGCTTACAAGTAGCTATTGATACGATACTAGGATTAAGGTTTGAGGTTCACAAACTGCAATTATTCAGCATAGAACACCTTTTAGTTGTTCACTTATAGAATATAAGGCTTAAATGGAACTGGTGCATTTTCAACTATACATATGTTAATGGTATCATGTTAGGTACAGTATGATTTTGTTATTCTGTTTGATGATTGTAGTTTAAGAGTTATGTAAAGGTGTCAAGTAGAAAAGGGTTGTGATGGTTAGGGATCATGTCAACTAGCCACTACTGGGTAAGGGAGTCACAGCCCAGGGAGCCTTTTTGTCTAAGAGTGAGAGACACTGGGAACTCTGTTTCTTTCACCTTCCTGCTTGCTAGGATTCTGCCTGCCTGCAGGGCTGGCTCCACGTAGACTGCCCAACCCTGAGAGCTGTCAGAGCCCTGCATTGTTTCCTCCAACCTTAGATGCATGTGTATGTGCACCCCGTGG
Organism: Tenrec ecaudatus; assembly: GCF_050624435.1. NCBI lineage: Eukaryota > Metazoa > Chordata > Mammalia > Afrosoricida > Tenrecidae > Tenrec > Tenrec ecaudatus. Next base: position 49,891,227 of record NC_134541.1, on the reverse strand, counting down.
CCTGTGACCTTCCTGATTCCTGTTTCACCTTTCTGCATCATCAGCCTGCAGCTACATACATCTGAAGAGGGTCCTGACTTGTATCAGACTTATGGACTTGTGTTGAACTGGGCTGGAATGGCTTCTTGATATGATTACACCTTGATATAAACTTCTTTCTTATAGCTATAAATATCACTGATTTTGTTTCTCTAGACAACCAAGCCTAACACAAAGACACAGGGTCCTCTAAAACTGGTCCTCTAGCTTTTAGTGGGCTTAGTTCACAGCAGGGTGGGGAAACATGGACATCTTGAACTCGTGTGTGACAGAGCAGGCAGTTTCAACCTGTCACATGTTATGTCCATATATAATAAGGGAGAGCAGAGCCTAAAGGTAAAAGACTCCTCAAACCATCTACTCTGCTTTGCATAGCCAGGTAAGGCGGGAACTTCTTAAAATTCTGGAGTATCTGGAATCCTGCTGCTGCTACTAGGTAAACCTATTGGCGTTGTCAATGTGAATAGCGCACCATCACATATGAACTGATTGACAAACTGGGAGATAATGAAGAGACGGTGACAAAGAGGCTTGCTTTAGCTCCTTAGTGCTCTCAAGACAGCCCCTACCTGCCGTGAGCCTCAAACTCAACCAGTTATTGGTGAACGAGGTGGTAAAGGCCAGTATCCTCTCAAGAAAACAGCTTTACTTCCTGCCTCACTTCTATCACCTTATTCACTGTGATTCCTTGTCAGGTGTCTTAATCCATCTGTTCATCTCCTATCATAACTCCCAAACCCCAAATCAAGCCAATTGCCATTGAGTTGGTTGCACATGAGTGATCCCATGTGTTCCAGAGTAAACTGCTCCATAGGGTTTTCAATGGCATATATTTTCTAAAGTAACTTTCTAAGTCTTCCTGCCAAAGATGCACCAAAAAGGAAGCTATTTGAGGAATGAAGGGTTATATAATAAATTGGATTTTAATATGTCTGAAGAGAGAAAATTGAGTCTATGGAAGGAAGGCAAGTCATGCACATGGCTGGAGGGGGTTGATTTCAGCATCTCTTACACCACCGAGCTGCTTCTGTCCACCCTGCTTTGAGGGTGTGCCATTTGATCAATAGCTGAATATGACTTGGTGTGGGATCATAATTGATACTCTAACCAATTTGTCGCCTAAGAGTCAGGCCTCTCTGCCTCAAAGTATTATCAAAAGCATAGTTGACCTTTGCCTTGGGGACCGAGACAGGTGGCAAACAGAACTTGGAAGGCAATTCCAGTGTTATTTTCTATCAATGGTGTTCCAGCAAGAAGAGATGAGAGCAAGGAGAGTCTATTCCCTTCATTAACCCATTGGGAGGAGATTGCGGTAAGAAGGATACCAGATAGCAAGCACAGGAAGATCTCCCCAGCACCTACCAGAGATGGTCCACTAGGAGGAATATACTGCTCTTTCTGGAAGTGAGAATTTCAACATAAAGCTAACTAGACCCGAGTTCCTTAAAGTGGGGAAGCAGCAACGCCTGCTGACAGACTCCCCTTTACCATTAACCAGCAGCACCAACCACTTTCTGTGAGACCCAGTCTTACGCAACACAGCTGATTTTTCCCCAGCCCCTGAGCAACTCTACCAGCAAAACATCTTGCCTCTCTGGCCTATTGGAGATAGCTGCGCATGGGTAGTTTGGTGCAGACGTAATCAGTACATAAGCTTAACATGCCACTCTCCCTCCCCCCCCCCCCACCTCCTTCTTCCCGGTTTTGTTCTCTAATGCCCTCACACTCACAACATGTAACCCACCTTCCACACTGCAGCATACATGTACACAGAATAACACCATCAAAGAGTAGGAACTAGGATACACGGGTGGTTGTATTTTCTACCTTATATCACTTTTGTTTTATTATAATATCTCATATTTATGGAGCTTTCTCCCACTTCCTCTTCCAGTGCCCTCTTCTAGTGCAGCCTCATCCTCCTGAGACCACACCACCACCATCACCCCACAGACAAAAGCAAACAATCTTTATCTTTTGCTACACCCACCCAAACAAAGGCTTTTTTTTATCCATTCCAAGTGCATTGACAAGCCCACATTCAAAAGAAATTAGCACACACACCCAGACTATACCTGAGTACTTTGCTTCTTTTGTCCTTCATCTCCCTGCACAGATACCCATTATCTCTCTCTCCTTTCTTTGTGAAGTGTATTTCCATGGCACTTATTATTTTGTTTTTTTTAAAGACATTTACCCTTTCTTAAAAATTTTTGTTGGCCTATCCACATGCTTATTATTACTATCATCACCTTTATTTTATGCTCACTCTTCTCCCCTTCCACATCCCCCATTTTTCTATATCTCTCCCCATTTATCCATTTCACCACTGTATATTTTCCAGTTTCTATTAGACACATAACTAAACAAAGTCAAATAGATGACCCAACAGTTCACACATACTAAGAGGACACAGAAGACAACCACAGTAAACTCACAAAAATCAACACAAACAAAAATTACTCCAAACCAATGGAGTATTCTGAAGAAGATACCAAGAAACTACCAGATACAGAATTCAGAATAATGATGTTCAGGTCTTTTTCAAGAGATCTGGTGAGCACTAATGAGAACAACATAGCAAATTGAAAAATAAAATTTTTAAACCAAAACTAATACTAAAAGACGAACAATGAGATAAAAGAATTAGGCAATATAGTAGAAGACCTGGGGAATAGAATGGAAGAAGTGGAAAATTGAATTAGTAATCTCAAAGACAATCACTTGACTACAATTAATGAGAGAAGCAATCAACAACACCAAATAGAAGGAATCAGAAGAAAGCCTGAGAATAATGTGGGATTCTATTAAGTGAAACAACCTACATCTCTCTAGATCCTGGACCAAGAAGAAACAAAAAAGTCTACAGAGAAAATAGTATGAGAAATCATGGAAGAAAATTTCCCCAACAGCACAAAGGAGGAGAAAATTATTATTCAAGAAACAGCGAGAAACCCAAATAATATAAATCTCAAAGAAAAACATGACATCATAGTCAAAATGTCCAATTTCAAGGAAAAGGAGAGAATCCTGACAGCAGCTAAAGAAAATAAGTCACCTACAAAGGAAAACCAGTAAGCATAAGATAAAAGAATTAGGCAAACTCAGATAGCTCAACAAAAACTCTGAAGGCAAGAAGGCAATTGAGTGACATTCAAAATTCTGAAAGAAAAAATTGCCAACAAAGAATCCTAACTGCAGAAAAATTATCCTTCAAATATAAGGGAGAAATAAAGGTATTTGTAGACAAAGAAAAACAAAGAATTTTTCAAAAGGAGACCAGAATTACCAACAAATATTAATTGTTATTAGGTGCTCTGTATGTGTCTAGGAGGTCAGGCTGGTTGTGTTATCTCTTGTTTCTCTATGGAATTTCTTTCCTGATGATCTACCTTTCCTTGAGAGTGGCGTACTGAGGTCTCTTACTATCACTATTGAGATGTTGATTTCAGTTCTCAACTCTGTGAGCACTTGAATGGTGTATTTTGAGGGTCTTGCATCAATTAGATATATGTTTATTAAGGTTAGTGTTCTTGGTCTATTGTTCCTTAAATCTTTATGTAATGTCCAATCATGCATCTCCTTATGTCGTTCACCTTGTAGTCTATTTTATCATAGATTAATAATGCTACTCCTGCTTTCTTAGTTGCCATTGGTCTGGTAGTTTTTCACCACCCTTTGATTTTTAGTCTGTTTTTGTCTTTGACTTTATGTGTCTCTTGCAAGTAGCCTGTATTGGTCTGGGTATTTTAGAGAAGCAAATCCACAGAAACTCATATGTATCAGAGAGAGTTTCATATAAAGGTTAAGTGCACATCAAGAAAACATCCCAACTCAGTGCTGCCCAAGCCCACAAGTCCAACATTAACCCATATGCCTAACACCAATCCACAAAGTCCTTCTTCATCTCACAAAACAGATGCAATGATGCCGACTGCAGGAGGAAAGCTGAGTCAGTGAATGTGTAAACATCTCAGCGCTGGCAGGGGTCTCCACACAGCTGCTCCAGGGGTCTCCACACAGCTGCTCCAGCACCCAGGTCTGCATCAGGGTAGGTCCATGCAGCTTCTCCTTGGGGATGTCTTTCAGAAAGTGAGCCTTGCCAGCTAAAGCAGGGAACTGGCTAAGGCAGCTGCACCCTGGTCTGACCATCAGAAAGCAAGAGACCTGAGAACTCAAAAGGCGAGGCTCACTGAACCATTTATCCCTCTGCCCTTCAATTAACCCCACATATGTTTACTAGCCAGGTTGGCACAGTAAAGGAACTACCTCAAACCTATAGATGTGTCTTGTTTTATAATTCAGTCTGTCTTTTGATTGGTGCATTTAATCCATTGACATTCAGTGTTATGGATATGTGTGGGACTTCAGCTGTGTTTATACTCTTTTCCTTCTTGGTGTGGTTTTAGTGGTGTCTTTGTTATTCTTCTATTGGTTTCTGGGTGATGCTTTGTCTGATGTTCTCAGAATTTGTCTGCTGTTGGTGATTATTCTCTTTCCATAGTGATCCCTCAAGGCAAGATAGCCAAGCGCAACCCAAGTCCAACAAATGCCAGTTCTACAACCTTGAGATAACTATCACCTGCTTCTTCCCACACTAGGGAGTTTCAGCCATAAATCCAAAGGCTACCGATGAGTAAAGCCTAGTTCACTTAGTGGGGTTTGCACATTGAATTCTGCTGGTATGGCCTAGAAAGGATGTTGTGTGCCTCAAAAGAACAGAGTCTCAAATCCCAATAGTCTATAACACAATGCCTGTGTCACCAAGAGCTGGACAGGAGCTAGTTAAACGTGTCTATTTAGGAACATCGTACCATTTTCAGGGCCCACACATAGATGAAGCCTTCAGCGAATCCCATCTGACTGTAGTTGGGAGATGAGAATAGCTTCGCTATCAGACAGAGAGCACTGTAAAACTGATTATGGAACATGGCATTAGGTGAAATGTCTTAGCAGTCGATCTCTTTTGACCCATTCTAAAATCGTTTCATGCTTTTTCACGTGAAAGGGAAATAGACATGGATCAAGCCTCCAGTGAATTCCCTCTGACCACAGACCAAGGATAGCCTTGCTATTGTGCTAAGTGCATTGGAAAGTGGATTATTGCTGATGCAGTTAGCTTAAAGTTTAACACCTTATCATTGGCTTTCCCTTTTGACCCATTTAAAATTTGTTCTCGTTTTTAAGTTTTTCTCAACTGTTTTTCCCCTCTTTTGAATGTTTCTCTGTATATGAAATTCACAAAGAAAGTAACTGGATTAATGATTTATTGGGGGCATGGCAGGGGAGTTTGTGGAAAAATGGGGAACATATAACAATGAGTACAAGAAAATGTTCTAAAATTGTGACGATGATTGTACAACTCTTATTAACATGATTGAACTATTGAATTGATGATATGTGAATTATATACTAATAAAATGGTTTTTTTATAAAAAGCATTGGGTTTGTCCTGGAACACTCCTGACTACTGACTTGATGCATCCACTTAAAAAATATCATTTTATTGGGAGCTCTTACAGCTCTTTTAATGTTCCATACCTCAATTGTATCAAGCACATTTGTACATATGTTGCCATCATCATTTTCTAAACATTACTTTCTGTTTGAGCCCTTGGTATCAGCTCTTCTTTTTTCCCCTCCACCCCCCACCCTCCCACCTCATGAATCCTTCATCAATTCTATATTGTTATTATTATTTCACATCTTATACTGTCCATTGTCTCCCTTTATCCACATTTTGGTTATTCGGCCCCTTCTGGGGTAGGGGGGCACTATTTATCCAATCCATTCACTTTTTATGTAAGTTTGAGACCCAACACAAAAAAACAACCAGATAATGGAAGTGCTCAATACTCACCAGATGTTTTTTTTAAATGGTGGTAGCAGGTGGCTTATCTCAGTTGCCTTGAATCTGTATCTGAAATTTACTCCAGGAGACTGAGCATATATCCTGGGGCCAAGGAACAAATCAGTCACAAGATCTGAATGGACTCCATTGTGATGTCACACCACCTGTGGTGGTCCCCTGTTGGAAGGCCCACTGCCATTGATCTGATCAGGGAATAGGGCAGGGCAGGAAATCACTGCCCTTCTAGAGGAAGGCACATTTCTGGGTGCTGTGCCCTTACCACACTGCTAAGGAGCTGGTTCTGTGTCCTCAGCATTGGCTTGCCAGCCACAGAGTTGGTGAGAAAAATATGAAATTATCTAGCCACATATATATTTACAGTTTCAGAAACCTTATATAGGGTACCTATGAGCCAGAACTGACTCAATAGCAGTGGGTGTGGGGGTCCTAATAGACAGTATACTGGGAGATTACTCCTGAAACCACATCAATATCATCCCACCCATTCTACCCCTATCTGCAGCTAGGTCAGTTCAACTAATCCAAATCTATCTTTTATAAAGTTTCCCATATAAAATGGACTTACATGAGAACCCTTAATTCTGAACTATTGCCTTTGTATATTTACTATGATTGTCTTAAAATTCCATGGTATCTGTGTTAGTCTGGGTAGACTAGAGAAACAAATTCATGGGCATTCATATGTGTATAAGAAGGAGTTTTATATAAAGAGTAATTGTTCATTAAGAAAACATCCCAGCCCAGTCCAGATCAAGTTCCTAAGTCCAATATTAGCCCATATGGCTGACACCAATCTATAAGTCCTCTTCAGATTCATGAAACACATGGAATGATGCCAAATACAGGAAGATCACAGGCCACTGGGTGGGAAGTCTTGTGGCTCCAGTGGCAGTATAAGCACGTCCGTGCTGGAAGAGGTCTCCACGTGGTTTCTCCAGCTCAGGGCACTAGTGTAACTCTATGTGTCTTGTCAGCTGCACTGTCTCTAAGGGAGTGAGCGTGTGTCCCATCTCTAGTGAGCTATTTATCTTCTTAGTGCCTCCAAATGAGGTTGTCCAGGTGCGACCTGATTGACAGGCTAAACTCCACCCCTTCACTCTTAATAAGTCTCAACTTGACAATAGATTATGCAACTAACACAGTATCTTTTTCTTCTACCTGATGTACCCTTGACTTTTTCCCAACTGCCACCTTGGTGTGGCCTACAAGGGAGAGAGCAAAAGAAGTTAAATATTAGTGCAGTAAAACAGACACAGGGTTAAGAATTTGCATTTCTAACATCTATATTTCTGCCAAATAATGTTGATGCTGCTGGCCCAAGAACCACAATGTGAGGCCCATTGTCCTAAAACTGCATAGGATTCTAGTCTCCTAGGTTTGTCTCTAAAGTAGTACTGTTCATGGAGGGTACTAGGCAGGCGGCTGCTGGAGAACAAACAGAAGTGATAGCTGTTGGGTCAAAGCTAGCTGAGCTTCCTAAGTTCCACCAACATGCTTCACTGAGGGCCTGTTAGTTGCCAGTATTGAACTAGGTGTTGGGGAGACACCAAACCAAGAAACCAAACTCACTGCCATCAAATAAATCCTGACTCAGAGAGACCTTATAGGGCAGGGTAGAACTACCCCTGTGGGTTTCTGAGACTGTTCCACCTCTTCTTTGTACTAAAAAATTTATTGGCATATAATTCATATACATTTCAATAGTTCACTCTTATTAATAAGAGTTGTACAGTCATCACCACAAACAATTTTAGAACCTTTTCTTCTTTCTTGTCCTCGTTGGTGAGTGCTTCCCATTCCTCCTCCCCCCAACTTCCCCTGTCATCCCCCCAAGAAACCATTAATCCAGTTATTTTCTCTATAAATTTACCTATCCTGAATTTCAGATACAGAGAGACATTAAAACAAAAAAACAGAGAAAAAGTGAAACAGAGGGTAGAGGGTGAATGGGTTGGAAAGAGGGAACCAATTACCAGGATCTACATGTGACCTCCTCCCTGAGGGACGGACAACAGAAAAGGGGTGAAGGGAGACGCCGGACAGGGCAAGATATGACAAAATAATAATTTATCAAGGGCTCATAAGGGAGGGGGGAGTGGGGAGGAATGGGGAAAAAGAGGACTTGATGCAAAGGGCTTAAGTGGAGAGCAAATGCTTTGAAAATGATGAGGGCAAAGAATGTGCAGATGTGCTTTATACAATTAATGTATGTATGGATTGTGATAAGAGTTGTATGAGTCCCTAATAAAATGTTTTTTTAAAAAAGTGAAACAAAAACCTCAATTAAAAAGAAAGCAGAAAATATTTTTTAAAACTAGGACAAATTTTAAATGGGTTAAAAGGGAGGTCAAATGATAAGATGTTAAATTTTAAGCTAACTGCATTAGCAGTAGTCCACATTCTAATGCCCTCTGCATGATAGTGACACGGTTTACATCCCTGGTCTGTTGTCAGAGTGTATTCACTGAGACTAAGTCTTTCCAGGAGCAGAAAACCTCATGTTTCCCTTGCAGAGCAGCTGGGGGTTTCAAAAGGCTGACCTTTTCGTTGGAAGCCCAGTGCATAACCACCATGCAAGCAGAACTCAGCCGATATTATTAGTGCCCCGTCCGTTCCCTCTTGGTTTTACCATTTTAACACACAAAGGTAGCTTGACTTTATAAAGCTAAGAAACAAAAGAAGGAAGTTTAGCTTCTGCTTAGGAAGATCAGCAGTATAGTGTTCACCTTATGTTTTAACTCTCAAGTTTAAAGTCACAAAAATGTCTCTGATGTGATCAGTTTAACCCCCTGGTTCATTTAAAGGGTAGAGGTGTACATTGGCTGTTAATTTCAATGTTATTTAGAATTATGGACAGTTGGGAACAGTTTAAATCTCTAACCAGTGATTAAATACATTAGAGAGCATTCTCTTAATAAATAGTGTTGTTAAGTCCTGTTGAGTCCATTCTGCCTCACAGAATCCTACTGTACAACAGAATAAAACACTCATAACGGCTGGTGTACTTGAGCCCATTGTTGTAGTCACTGTATCCAACAACTTAAGGATATTCCTTTTTACCACTGGCCTTCTGCTTTAGCAAGCATGACACCCCCCCCCTGCCCCTCCCCAGGGACTGATCTTTCCTGATAACATTTCCAAAATACTAGAGATAAAATCTTGCCATCCTCATTTCTAATGGGCATTAGGGTGGGCTGTACTTCCAAAATAGATTTGTTTCTTGTTCTGCCATTCCATGGTACTTTCAATATATATATATATTTTGCCAACACCATAATTCAAATGCCTCAGCTCTTTTCTGCCTTCCTTATTCATTGTCCAATTTTCACATGTGTGTAAGGTGACTGAAAGTACCATGTCTTGGATGAGGTGCACCTTAGTCCTCAGAGTGATCTCATGGCTTTTCAACCCTTCAAAGAGGTCTTGTACCGCAGATTTGCCCGATGCAAAATGTCATTAGTTTCTAAAATTAAAAAGATCAATAACACCGTGTTGACAAGGATGTGCAGCAATTGGAAATCTCATATATTTTTAAATGGTACGACCATTTTAGAAAATTGATTTGAGTTCCTTGTGACCCAGCAATTTATATATTAATATATATATATATATAATCTCCAAGAGAAATACAAAACATGTCCACAAAAGGAATTCCATAGCTGCCTCAAACTAGAAACAGCCCAAATATCCCATCACATGTGAATGGATAAACAAACTGTCATATGTCTTTACAATGAAATATTCATTGGCCATAAAAGGAACAAACAACTGATACATCTGATAACATGGTAGACTTCAAAACATCATGCTGAAACGTAAAAGATTAGCTTAGGGGCCTTAAGGATCATGAGCTTATATTCAGGGGAGGAAACAGCTCAGAAAAGGAGGATGTGAAAGTTCGCACAACTCAGAGAATGTAAACAATGTGACTAATTTGTGCATGTAGACACTGTTGGGTTGGTAACTATTTTTGCTCTGTATATTCTCAAAACTAAAAAAATTTTAAATGCGAAGAAAAAATCTATATCATGTGAAACGACAGAGGTTGGAGACAAAAGAGTACCCACATGATTTTATTTGTATGAAGTTCTGGAACAGGGGGAAGAACCTTGTCCCAGTGTCTTCCCCAAAGCTCTTTCTTCTGGTGCTTCATGTTGCAGCTCAAGGGCCACTTGGGCTTTACCTAAGCATCCTAAAGCATCCTCCTCTCCACTAGCACTCAATCCCACCATTTAGTTTCATTATTACTTGTAATTTTCTTATCACCAGGTCTACCTGCCTGTTTTGTTCCTGCCATATCTGCAGCCCCTGAGATGCGGCTGTTGTGGACGGCCACATTTGCTGTGGATTCCTAGGGTCCTCATTCTGCACAGAGGAACAAAGCACTGTCTGTCCTGCACCGTCCTCAGGATGGGTTGCAGATCAAAGTATTAGGACTCATAGATTTTTTTAATGATTTTTTTACCTTTTTGTGTGTGAATTTGGTGAGTTTACAGAGCATGCCATTTTCCCATTCTAATCATTTATGCCATTGATTGCAATCCTCACAATGGAATATCACGGATTCCACTCCCTCCCTGTATTGACTGTTTCCATTACCCCTTTTTCCCTAAGCCTTTTCAACCTTGTCCTTGGCCTAATGCTGTCCTTTCCTCTCAAAAAGTTGATTATTCTGAAATGACCTTAACTCCCTAGTTTATTGCTTCCCTATAGGCCTCTCTGTTTGGCTGACAATTGATTCATGGGCGTGAGGTCATTTCCTGACATGAAAGGTGATCAACAGCCATAGCCTTGGGCGTTCCATCTGTACGTATCCAAATACTAAGCCTTGTCTTTTCTATATATTGAATCCAAGACCTTCTATTGTGATACCCTTCACAGCAGTTAGGAGTGGCAGTCAGGCATCATCTAGTTTTTAGGGTCCCAAGATCCAGGAACTAATGTTTTTGTTTCCATGCATATTTTATTTTCTTCACTCTTCTTCATTTTGGACCAATAAGTACACCATAGAAGACCAATTATGAGCTTTTAATACCCCATTAGCTACTTACAAAAGTAGGATTTAGAGCAGTATTGTGTGGGTTATGTTATGTCAGCTGACCAAGTCCTGAGCCCCAAAGCCCTGGAACTCATTCCCTCAAAGTGTTAGACAATGTCTAAGAAAGAAATTTTCATAACATTGGCCCTTATGTGCTCCACTACATTCATAAATATATTTGTAACATGGGTAGATATACATATAGAAATATCTTCTATCAGATATATACTCATATATTTGTGTTAGTCTGGGCACAGTAGAGAAACAAATCCACAGAAACGCATATGTATAAGAGAGAGTTTTATATAAAGGGTAAGTGCACATCAAGAAAACATCCCAACCCAGTGCTGCCCAAGCCCACAAGTCCAACATTAACCCATATGTCCAACACCATTCCAGAAAGTCCTCCTCCATCTCACAAAGCACACACTATGATGCCGACTGCAGTGGAAAGCTGAATCAGTGAATATGTGAGCATCTCAACACTGGCAGGGGTCTCCACACAGCTGCTCCAGCACCCAGGGCTGCATTGGGGTAGGTCCATGTGGCTTCTCCTTGGGGATGTCTTGCAGGAAGTGAGCCTTGCCAGCTGAAGCAGGGAACTGGCTAAGGCAGCTGCACCTTGGTCCAACCATCAGAAAGCAAGAGACCTGAGAACCAGAAAGGAGAGGTTCACTAAGCCCGTTATCTCTCCGTCCTTCAATTAACCGCACATGTGTTTATGGGTCAGGTTGGCACAATAAACTTCAAGTATCTCAATATTCTCCCTCCCACACCTATTCAACTTGTGTATCTATACATGCATCTGCTCCTGGATCAATGCTATTGCAAGATTGTGTATATAACGGTATTTACCTATATCACCTTTAACTTTTGCACTTCTCCCAGTGTGTGATCCATAGCATTTTCATTGACTGATTTTCAAAATTACATCACCAGACCTTTCTTCCTTGTTCAGCTTAACCAATGAAACGAGTTCAACACAATAGCAACATACAAGTCTCCATTGACAGATAGATAATGGCGGCAACATGAGGTACATTCACTAGAAATCAAACATGAGTCTCCCTATTAGATGGCAACCACTAAACCATTGTCTCATGTCGGTGCCCCAAACCATTTAATCAATGTAAATAAAACCAAACCAAGCCAAGCCTATTTCTATCCAGTCAAATCTGACTCAGGGCAACCCTGTAGGAAAATGGTTCTCAACCTTCCTAACGCCATGACCCTTTCATGCAGTTCCTCATTATGTGGTGACCCCCCAACCATACAATTATTTTTGTTGCTCCTTCATCACTGTCATTTTGCTACTATTTTGAATCATGTGACCCCTGTGAAAGGGTTGTTCGACCGCCAAAGGGGTCGCGACCCAGAGGTGTAGAACAAAGTAGAAATGCCACACAGGACTCCCAAGGCTGAATCTTAAAACAGGCGATCCCACTCCCCCACCCCACTGAGTGAGTAGTGGGTTCAAACTGCTAAGCACACCACAAACCCGTGACATGCTGTTTTCATTTAGTTCCATTTATCAAATGTTTTCATAAAAACAAAAGACTGTGAGGTAAACACTGCTTGTTCCCATCTATGCTGAACATGAGAACCCTACCCAGGGGCTGAAGGAATCTGCACAAATGCCCCTGTAAGCTACTGGTCTGCAAATTTGCCACTGATGTATCCTGTGGCAAGAGTGAAATATCCAATAAGTAAGGTAAGTACGGGCTTACTTGTGCTTAGTTATTAATCCATACTGAACAATTTCATATCTGTGGTGAAAAACATGTGAAACTGCTCACCAGAGATTAGTGAGTAAACACAAGCCAGCCCATGCTTACCGTGCTTGCTGGGTGATCTATCCCTGTCAAGGATTATAGTTTTGAAAATAGGCTTTGGTTCTGTAAGATTACGTACATTGGGGTTGGGAAAGAGACAAAACTAGCCCAACCTAGAAGCAGAATCTTCTATGTGGAAAAGAAACAACAACTGTGAAACAATTCACTACACATTTTAGTAAATAAGCAAAAGGTAAGTTGTGCTTATTGGGTACTCTGTTCTGATCAGAAATTGTACATCCGAAATGAAGCTTTAATTCTGTAGGAATGTGCTGTTTGGTTGAAGGAGAGATTGAAGCAGAATTTTTGATATGGTGGAAACATGTGAAATTGTTCACTATAAATTAGTCCATAAGTATCTCTGCTGTTCCTGCTTATTGGTCACTTCCAAGGCAAGTGGTCATGAGAGGACTGCGCTGCCCACAAACCTAGACCTGACCCTGGAACAGCTGGGGAAAGCCCCTGAGCAAGTGGACATGTTCTTTCAGCCGATGCTTTGTCCCCTTTTCCTCTCCTCCCGCTCTCACAAATGCCAGACCAATCCACCTTACCTTCCTCTTTATAGCTTGCTATGTGGATTTCTTTAATAGTCTGAGGCCAGTATAAGTGCTTCCAGCACCACAGTGGATTCATCAAATCAATGCCAGAGATGTAACTACTGAATTTTTGTGCATGAAAGAAAACACTTCTTTAGGAATTGCTATGTCTTTCTGTTTCACAGAAAGTGCGGCACGGCCTCTCTGAAAGGAAGATTAATCTAGGTTTGTAGGTAGGTAATTCAGAGAAAATGGCACACTGCAAAGTGTTCAGGGGCTCCTTTGTGGCACCAATTTGAGCGCCATGTGTCAAGGGCGGGCAACCTTGGTGATCTGAGCAGAAGCAAACATGCACTCCCACTCAGTGCCACTCACTACATGTCCAGATGTTTCTTCTGCCCCCTCTCTCTTTCCCCTTCATCTGAAATGTACACCATTCCTAGAGGGGTCACACTTCAGTACCTGCTTTTCAAACTGGCAGATGAATACCTCAATGCCTGCACTTGATACCAGATAACCAGAATCCTTTGACATCGTGGTAAATAACTTAATTATATTAAAGCAAACCATGTATCTATAAATAGAGAGTAGTGTAGAAAGCAAAAATAAATATTATATGGGTAGCTGTGAGATTAGGTGATATTTTAGATTGTTCTTGATATGTTTTCCTATATTATGTGCATTGTAGATTCATGTGTATTTAAATTAATGTTTTCATTTTGGTAGGATATCCATTATATAACAAAATGCTTGCCATTTCAACTCTTTTTACCATGACATTAATTATGTTCACCACATTGTACATCCATCATCATTGTTTCCAAGGTTTTCATCAATCTTAAAAGAAACTCCCTTCCCTTTAAACAATACCGTAATTTCCCAATGTCCTCTCTTACTACACCTGGTGACTACTAATAATACTGCTACATGTATTATGCATCGGTCTAGTCTAGGTATTCTATATAAGTGGGAGCATACAGTATTTGTTCTTTAGTGTCTGGGTTATTTTACTCAGTATAGTGCTTTCAAGGTCCATCCATTTTATATGGTGTATCACGACTCGATGTCTGCATTATATTCTATTGCGTAGATATATGTTTCATCTATCCATTCACTCTGGATGGATCCTTAAGTTGTTTCCACTTTGGGGCTACTGTTAGTAATGCTGCAATGAACAAGTGTCTGCTTGATTGCCTGATTTCAATTCTTTTAAGTAGATACCTAGGAGTAGGCTTGATGAGTCATATGGTAATGGAATATTTACATATAATTCCTTTTTAAGGAATTGCCAGACTATTTTCTACAGCAGCTGCACCATTTAAAATTCCCACATTCTTCACATCTTCACCAGCACTTGCTATTTTCTATTTGTGTAATCATCATGTTAGTGGGTATGTTAGTCCAGATAGACTAGAGAAACCAATTCATAGATGCTCATATGTGTATAATCAAGTCCATAAATCTGATATTAGCCTATATGTCTGATACCAATCAATAAATTCCTCATCAGACTCCTAAAACACACGCAATGATGCTGGATGCAGGAAGATCACAAGCCAGTGGGTGAAAAGTCTTGTGGATCCAGTTGTGGCAAGGCATCTCAATACTGGCAGGGATCTCCATGTCGCTCCTTCAGTTCCAGGGACCTAGTGTAGCTCCATGTGTCTTGTCAGCAAGCATGTCTCACAGGGAGTGAGTGTGTGTCTGCCTCCTGTGAGTTATTTATCTCCTTAGCGCCTCCAAATGAGGTCATCAAGTTGCGACCTGATTGACAAGATAATCTCCACTCCTTTACTCTTAAATCTTAAATTGACAACAGATTATATAGCTCCCACAGTAGGGAATGACATCGTTCTGATTTACATTTCCTTCGTGACCAATGATGTTGAGCTTTTTTAAAAATATGCTTTTTGCCCATATGCAATTTTGAAAATGAAGTGCATATCTTTTGCCATTTTAGTGAGTTGTTTATCATTGTTCACATATATTCCTTTTATGGTTAAAAGTAGTAAAAATATTTCCATTGTGAGAAACACCTCTTATGGGACAAATTTTGGAGAATGCAAAATTCACATTGATGTGTAACATTAATCTTGACATGTCTTGGGAAGATAGAGATCAGAGTCGCCCATGCTCAAAATCCATATTCACTCTCCCCTGCCATTCAAGGTAGTTTGGTGAAAGTGTTTGAGAAGCAGTGCTTGATAATTAATAATTTAGTACATGATATTTGTGAATTAGTCAGAGTTCATCTCTTACTCTTCAGCATACACACATACATCAACACCACAAATGGCATCTAGAACGTCATGAGACTCTGGAGACTCAAAAGGAATGACAGTGGGAAGAGGAATTGAAGCTGCCTAAATAAACCTGGATTATTTCATGTGCTTTTTGGCCATTTACACTTAAAAAATGAAATTAATATCCTTTGTTCTTTTCTGATTAAGTTATTTATCTTTTTGTTAATATACGGAAGTGCAGCCATGCTCCTCAGAGGCAAGGATGGTGAGGCTCCATCATACCTATTTGGACATGTTGTCAGGAGAGACCAGTCCCTGGAGAAGGACATCATGCTACGTGATGAGGCAGCAAAACAGAGGAAGTCCTTTGGCAAGACGGACTGACACAGTGGTTACATTGATGGGCCTAAACATAAGAACAATTGTGAGGATGGCACAGGACCGGGCAGTGTTGAGTTCTGTTACACATAGGGTCTCCATGAGTGGGAACCTCCCCTGGAATAACCCTAAAACACTCTGAGATAGTTTATTGTGCCAGCCTGGCCGATAAACACAAGTGGGATTAATTGAAGGGTGGAGAGATAAATGGCTCGGTGAGCCTCACCTTTTTTGTCTCTCATTCTTTGATCATCAGACCAGTGTGCAGCTGCCTTGTTTGTTCTGTGCCTCAATTTGCAAGCTACACTACCTGTGGGACACCTAACCTGTGAACTGTGTCACTGCAATTTGAGGTCCCTTTAAGATTTGTCTCACCAGAGAATTAGAATGTACATCTCTGGAGCTGGGGACTGCTGGTTGGTGACCTGGCTGATGGCTGGTGACCTGCTTTGCTGTTTGCTGCCTGTGCTGGGATAGCCTATTTCTCTCTACAGAGGACTACCTGGTGGCCCTCAAGACTTGAAGGTCTACCAGTGTCTCACAACTCTCTCACGGGAGTGAGTTTCACTGAGCTATTTGTACTGCTTTATAATTTTAACTGTTCATTTCTTGGATTATATATCTATCTACCTGTATATAAGTTAACAGCTCATTTCTTGTGTTATATAGCTATCTGTCTTTATAAATAAATAAATAAACATACATATAATTATCAGCAATCTGGTTTTAGCTCTCTAGAAAACCCTGTTTAATACACACACTTAATCCAGTTTACTGTCTATATTGATTTATCTATCCTGGATTTCATATGAAGAAAATCATACAACCCTCCCCACCCCCACACAACAATAATTACAAAACAAAACTGAAGAACTTCAATCCGAGACTTAGAGAGCCCGACATCCGGCCTCTGGACAGTTACAGTCATGTGTGTCGCACAACAAGAAAGTGAATTTAAGATGGGTATTTTGAAATGGGCAAAAAGATTTTTGTTCAGAAGTATGCCCAGTGCTACACTGTGGGAAGTGGTGCAAACACAAGACTGGGCCCACCTGCATTCTTTGCTTGGGCGGAAGATTGGTCAAACCTCTGGATTCATGGACAAAAATGCCAGTAAGAGCAAAGTTTTCACCTGGGGAGGGAACACACTGATGGAGTCTTTGGAGAATCCCAAGAAGTATATCCCTGGAACAAAAATTATCTTTGCTGGCATTAAGAAGGGAAAAAAGGTAGATTTGATAGTTTCTCTGAAGAAAGCTACTGAGTAAATGTCTTGTGACTTTTTTTTGTTCACATGTACTATATTTAAATTGATCTCATACAACAGAAATCAAATGACTGATAGAATATTTTGGTCAGCAGTCTTAAGGTAAATTAAAGATTGGCTGTGATCAAATGACTGTGATCATACTTTTAAATTTTTACAAGAAATTTCTGTTTTCTCTACTTTTCCCCTAGGGTGTGATTGGAGTTTTGAGGCTAGGTTGGATTGGTATTGTTGAATTTTTCACAAAGATAGTGAATGCCATCTTATAACACAAAGATTTATTTTACATTGAGATTTATATCTGCTTATATGAATATATTTGAATACTGGGAAGTCTCTACACTGCCTCATGGAACAGAGTAAGACTCACAGATTTCAATTTGTATTCAAGAGCATGTTTAAAGGCAATGGTTGAAGAAAAGGTAGCAATGGCCACTTTATCTTTTTGTTCTTAGATGTGTTAATCTAATTAAAATTTCCTGTCTGAAATATTGTCTTTTTAAAAAATTTTTTCTTTACATTTTATTAGGGGTTCATACAACTCTTATCACAATTCATACATATACATACGTCAATTGTATAAAGCACATCCAAACATTCTTTGCCCTAATCATTTTCAAAGCACTTGCTCTCCACTTAAGCCCTTTGTATCAGGTCCTAATTTTTCCCCCTCCCTCCTTGGTCCCCCCTCCCTTATGAGCCCTTGATAATTTATAGATTGTTATTTTGTCATATTTTGCCCTGTCCAGAGTCTCCCTTCCCCCTCTTCTCTGCTATCCATCTCCCAGGGAGGAGGTCACATGTGGATCCTTGTAATCAGTTCCCCATTTCCAACCCACTCACCCTCCACTCTCCCAGCATCACCCCTCACACCCCTGGTCCTGAAGGTATCATCCACCCTGGATTCCCTGTGCCTCCAGCTCCCATATGCACCAGTGTACAACCTCTGTCCTGTCCAGTCCTGCAAGGTAGAATTCGGATCATGGTAGTTGGGGGGAGGAAGCATCCAGGATCTTGGGGAAAGCTGTGTTCTTCATCGGTACT
The DNA here is from genome assembly GCF_050624435.1 of Tenrec ecaudatus. Classification (NCBI taxonomy): domain Eukaryota; kingdom Metazoa; phylum Chordata; class Mammalia; order Afrosoricida; family Tenrecidae; genus Tenrec; species Tenrec ecaudatus. Next base: position 49,872,978 of record NC_134541.1, on the reverse strand, counting down.
ACATCGCACCCTGACCCATCTCCTCTCCTAAACCCCTCTATGAGGGGATCTCCAGTGGCCGACAAATGGGCCTTGGGTCTCCACTCTGCACTTCCCCCTTCATTCACTATGGTATATATATATATACACACACACATATACATATATATATATATATATTTTGCATGATGCCTTATACCGGTCCCTTTGGCACCTCGTGATCGCACAGGCTGGTGTGCTTCTTCCATGTGGGCTTTTTTGCTTCTGAGCTAGATGGCCGCTTGTTCACCTTCAAGCCTTTAATACCGCAGACACTATCTCTTTTGATAGCCGGGCACCATCAGCTTTCTTCGCCACATTTGCTTATGCACCCGTTTGTCTTCGGCGATTGTATCATGGAGGTGTGCAGCCAATGATATGATTTTTTGTTCTTTGATGCCTGATAACTGATCCCTTTGGGACCACGTGATCACACAGGCTGGTGTGTTCTTCCATGTGGGCTTTGTTGCTTCTGAGCTAGATGGCCACTTGTTTATCTTCAAGCCTTTAAGACCCCAGACACTATCTCTTTTGATAGTTGGTCACCATCAGCTTTCTTCACCACATTTACTTGTTCACCCGCTTTGGCTTCAGCAGTTGTGTCGGGAGGGTGAGCATCGTAGAGTGCCAATTTAATAAAAGAAAGTGTTCATGTATTGAGGGAGTGCTTGAGTAGAGGCCCATGGTCCTTCCGCCACCTTAATACTAAACCTATAAATATGGACACATAGATCTATTTCACCATCCTCATTTATATATATTTGCATGTACATGTCTTTGTCTAGACCTCCATAAATGCTCCTTGACTCCTAGCTCTTTCCTCCATCTCCCTTGACTTTCCTCCTGCACCACTATCATGCTCCATCCCCACCGGGGCTACAGCTACACCTCTTCTCTACTCAACCTTACCCTTGATCATTCTCCACCAGGCTTGCCATTCCCCCCTCTCTACCATTTTGGGTCCCATGTTGTTCCCTTGTCCCTGTGTTTGTTAACACCACTTCCTTACCCCCCTACCTTCCTCCACCCTAAGTCCCCCCGTAACTGTCAATCCCATTGTTTTTCCTCCAGATAGTTCATCCAGCCTGTCCTATTCAGACAGACCTGTGGAGACACTAACATGCACGAAAACAAGAGAAATATTGTCTTCTAATTAACAAAAAGCATTTAGGTTTGGTTTGTGTTTGATATCAAATAAAGACTATTTACCACTTTTCCCATTTTATAGAGGATTGCTAAGGTCACATGCTTTTAAAAGTCAGCATGATGAGATAGAAAGTTGAACTTTGCATTTAAATTCTTAAGTTATAAATCATGATATGTCTTTCAAACAGCTACTAAAAAGCACATAAAATTGTTGAACTAGTATTTGTGATTGGTGCTTTTAGCAACATTAGAAAAAATAAGGTAGAGGAGATATCTTATTGGCACACATTTGTATATTATGTGATCATAAAGGTTAAGATAATTTTGAAAGAACAGATGAAAAAGAACTTCAATCCAAAATAAAGCAGGGAGTAATAAAAACTAGAATAACTTGAAAATAAGTCAAAAGGGAGGACAAATGATAAGGGGTTAAATTTGATTTTGTGAGCGTGAAGCGGTAGCTGGGGTGCTTTTGGGTCCCTCGCTGCTGATCTCCTTGCCAGGCTCGCTAGCAGTGGTGCAGCAGAAAACTTAAAGGATGCCTGAATATATTCGGGCAACCAAAGTTGAGAACAATAAGCCAATTGAAATACTGTCCGAAGATGATAGCACCGTGCTCCTGCTCACAGTGACAGCCCAGTTTCAGGGGTCCTGTGGCCTATGCTACAGGAAGCCAGTGTCTCAGTGTAAGACAAACGTCAGGCTGGTGGAAGCAATTCTACTCGTCCCCGGTGCCACCTGGGGAATCTGGTCTATGTTGTCAACTATCCCAAAGATAACAAAAGAAAATGGATGTAATGATGCTTCGTCAGCAGTGAAAGTGAAGAGAGCCTTCCAGAAAACACCTGATGTGGTAGTGTTGGGTCTCCCATGAAAATAACAGCAGGCTCTGAAGGAATACTTGAATACTTTTGGAGAAATCCTCATGGTGAACGTCAAAAATATTGAAACTGGTCATAGAAAATGATTTTTTGTTTTACGAAATATGAGACACAGGTGAAAGTCATTTCATAGTGATGACATATAAGGGGGTATCCCCCCCCCGACAAAAACAAACAAACAAAATGTAGTCCGCATTCTTCCCGCTAGGTGAGCATTGAGCAAATCACTCTGAGTTAGTGCACCCAATATCACCTGGGAAGGTTCTCTGGGGTTCACAGTTAATTTTTTTGTTTAAAAAAAAAAGAAAGCCACAGAAATGGTTGTGATGTTGAACCCAGTTTACAAGGACAACGCTATGAGAAAAACTCATGTATACACGTGGTTTTCTCATTTCAAACAAGGTGAAATGTTGATTGATGATAAACCTCCTTTATGGATGTCCATCAGCTTCCTGAATGGACGAAGATGCTGGCTCAGTGCATTGGAGTTTATTTCACCAACTCAGACTGCTAAACACGCTTTCTATTTAGAGGTTCTGAAAAGATAGCATAACAGTATGTGACAGAAAAGGCCTGGTTTGTGGCAGATGGAGGACTGGGTTTGCCACCACAACAATGCACTTGCCACTCAGCCATCTCAGTGTGCCAGTTTTGGCATAAAACAGCGTGCCTCTCTTACCCCACACACATTACTCACCTGACCTCCCTTGGGGCAACTTCTTGTTTCCAAGAATGCAGAAGGACATGAAGGACAGTGATTTGATGACATAGAAGAGGTGTAGAAAAACATGAGGAAGGTGCTGTCAGCTATCCAAACAGATGAGTTTGAAAAATGTACCCAAGAATAGAATTGCAGATTTGGCAAATGTATGAACTGTAATGGAGAGTACGTTGAAAGAGGTAAGGTGGTTTTGTAAAAAAAAAATTTAAATACATAGCTTTGAGAAAACAATTCCCTTTTTTAGGGGGGTGGAGTACCACCTTGTCTAATAGATGGACAATGGTGTGACTATAGGTGTTCTCATTCTAAGCAAAGCCCAGATGAGTTCTTGAGCAGAAAGGTATTCATGGGGCGTTGTTCGGAGGAGCTAGGTAACTGTTGATGCGTTGCAACAGTTCTTTTCCCACTCTGGAGAAGTAGTAGATGTCTTTATTACAAAACCCTTCCGATTTTGTCTTTGTTACATTTGCAGATGATCACGTTGCCCAGTCTCTTTGTGGAGAGGACTTGATCATTAAAAGAATCATTAGATAGAGATAGATAGATAGATAGATAGATAGATAGATAGATAGATAGATAGATAGATAGGCAGATAGATATCCAATGTTGATCCTAAGAACAATAGCAATAGACATAAAGGAGTGGAAGATCTGGAGGTAATCCAGGCGGCTTTGGGAATCAGGGTGGATTTGGTAATAGTCGAGGGGGTGGGACTGGCTTGGGAAGCAATCTAGGTAGCAGCATGAGGGGATGAACTTTGGGGCTTTGGGTGTTAATGCAGCCACGATGGCTGCAGCCCAAGCCACATTGCAGAGCAGCTGGGGGATGATGGGCATGCTAGCCAGTCAGCAGAGCCAGTCAGGCCCATCGGGTAACAACGAAAGCCAAGGCAACATGCAAAGGGAGTCAAATCAGGCCATTGGTTCTGGAAATAACTTTTACAGTGGCTCCAATTCCAGTGCAGCAATTGGTTGGGGATCAGCCTTAAAGTCAGGGTCAGACAATGGTTTTAGTGGAGGCCTTGGCTCAAGCATGTTTCTAAATCCTCTGGCTAGGGAATGTAGACAGTGGCTTCTGGTTGTTTGTTTTTTTGCTAGGTTTGTTGGTTGGCTGGTTAGTTGGCTTGTTGGTTGGCTGATTGATCGGTTGATTGAGACTGGTGGGAATTCAAATTTTTATAAACTCATGGTAAGTATATTGTAAGACAGATAAAAAATTCAAGATTGGTTTGTTCAATGCAGAGTATATTCCGCAGTTATTTTTGACATTTTTTAAAAAAAAAGAAGAGCTAAAGGAATTTTCTAATTTTATAACTTAGAAGCTTGAAATATTGAATGGTGAGCTATTGAGTGGTTGACACATTGAAAGTGAATTGTTTTTTGCCTTATTGGTAAACCAGCACACCACAAGTGATATCTGAAGGTTTCTCCTGTAATATGTTACCTGTGGACTTGGTCAAGTGGATTCGTTGTATGTTCAAAGTGGAACCCATTGGTTGGAACGCCTTTCTTTTCTCCTAGTTTTAATTTGAACCCCATCATATGCATTTTTCCTTGGGAGCATCTCCTTTTTGTAGGTTATTGTGTCACTGTGTTTGGTTCTTTTGTTTGTTTTTTTTTAACAATTGTCTCACAAACATTTTTTTAATTGTCTCCCCTCATATACAAAAAGCACAATAAGAAGCCTTCATTTCATCTCTGCAGTTCATCTCATTTGAAATGTTTGTGGAAGAGGCATTTCATTGAAAGCAGTGCTATAGCTAGTCTACCATAGGAATCCTTCTGTCTACATGCTTTCTCATTTAAGAATTTGTCATCACACTGCACAAGCTGCATCTATGACAGTGGGTTTCACGTTTTTGCCCACCTCTCTTTATTTCATGGCTTATCAATGCTATGAATTCAAAGCTGTGATATGGGGCGGGAAGCTGTTTGAAATTTGAAACCTGATATGGGACTGATGGTGGTGCTGAGGCGTAGTCGAGAAAAGGAGCGAACACGTGCAGAGACTTGGTGGTGCATAGTAGGTATTTTGTAACTTGGCAAGATGAGTCTTTCAATCCTGTGGCTTTGGTGAGAGTGTGTGCAGACAGCATGATAGCAAATAATGTACAAATGTTTTGTACTCAAATGACATCCACATCTGTTGGAAGACTTTAAGTGAGTAATGTTTCCGGATAACCCATATTAGTTGAATGTGTTAAATGAAATGATACTTGTATCTCTCCAACCACTTTGTCAACCGCTGTGAATGATGTGTCATATGTGTTCCCATCGATTACTGATCTGCAAGTGTGCTAATCCTCAGGGACTTCATTGCTTTGCTCCCCCCTTTTCTCTGTTGCACTCCCTTAGTGTTTCACCCCATTGTGGTGGGGTCAGATTGGGCATAATTCCCACACTGTGTCTCCAGTGTTGTCCTCAGTAGCTCTGTGAGTCAGTGAGGGATTTCATGTCTCATGGTGGAGGCGGCCATATGATCCTTCTGTGCATTGGCTGCTCCCATGTTCCACTCTCTCTGCTTCCCTCTTGATTTGCTTCTGTGTGCTCTGATCAGATGAGCCCCTCTCCCTAAGTTGTAGCTTCAGTGCTGTGCTGTGGAATGCATTCTTCTGGGTGTGTGTGTGTAGTGTCCATGAAGCTGGAATTGAGGCCAGGCCTGCAGACCTCTCTATTCATGCTGCTTCATGCTGGTATGTTGCATTCATGTTTTGGTGCACCAGGTTGAAGTCTGGTCCCTCTCTCTGTCGCCTGTGGAAATATAAACAGTACCGTCCCCTTGGGTGGGTTAGTGCCCTGTTCCCCCGCCACTCCTGTCTTTTCACCCCCTTTCTTTCTTTTCCCCTCCTTTTTAGTTGGCTGCCATGTGTATCCCTGGATTGGGTCTGGCCCCAGCCATAGTACATGGACCTCACCCCAGGAATGTTTGCATACAGCAGGTTTCCCTATGCCCCTTTTGCTTTTAAAGCTTACCTCAGTGGACTCATGCTGTTTTTGTCCTTCTGTGCTTGGCTTACTTCACTTCACATAATTTCCTCCAATTCTTTCCATGCGACTATGTGCTTCATGCGTTCATCACTGCTTTTTAGGGATCGGTAGTACTCCATTGTATGTATCTACCAGTTTTTAATCCATTTGTGAGTTGATGGAAATTTGGGTTGTTTCCAACTGCTTGCAATTGGGAACGGTGCCGCGATGAACACTGGAGCACAAATGTCTGGCCGTGGTTTGTTTCTTGTCTCTTCTGGGTATATGCCCGGTAGGGGATTGCTTGATCGTATAATAACTCAATTTCCATCTGTTTTATTTATCGCCAAAACAATTTCCATAATAGCTGCATATACCTATAGGTCCACCAGCAGTGGAATTGAGTTCCTATCTCACCACAGCCCCTCCAACACTTGTTACTTTCTGATTTTTTGAATTGGACTAACTTTGAGGGTGTTAGGTGGTATCTGATACTTGTTTTAATTTACATTTCTCTTATGGCTAAGGATCGGAAACATTTTCTCATGTGTTTATTGACCATTCGGATTTCTGCCCTTGCGAAATTTCTGTTCAGGTCCTTTGCCCACCTCCTCAGTGGGCAATTACTTTTTTTTCTTATACTAAGCTAGCAGAGTACTGTAGATTTTAGTAATAAGGCCTTTGTCTGATTTGTCATTGCTAAAGATGTTTTCCCATTGGTGGGCTCTCTTATTACTTTCTTGGAGAATCATTTCGATGTACACAGGTTTTTTGTCTTAAGTATATCACATCTGTCCATTTTTGCCTCCTCTATGTTTGTGTCCTTCCCTATTTCTGATAGTCTGTGTATTACCTGTGCCAAAGTTCTAAGGTTTGTCCCAATTCCCTCATGAATGGCCCTAATGTTGTGGGGTTTTACATTAAGGTCTCTGATACACCGGGAGTTTATTCTTGTGCATAGAGTTAGATCAGGGTCTTGCTTCATTTCTAGATATCGATTTTTTCCAGCATCACTTGTTGAAGGGGGCATCTGCTTCCCATTTGATATTTTGGGGGCCCTTATCAAAGATCAGTTGTCTGTATACTGATGATTTTATTTCTGGGTTTTCAGTTCTTTCCCATTGGTCTGATTATCTATCATTATACCAGTACCACACTGCTTTCACCACTGTGGCTGGATAATAGATGCTAAAGTCAGGTAGAGCAAGCCCTCCCATTGTGTCCTTCTTCTTAAGGAGTTCTCTGCTAATTCTGGGCTTCTTCCCTCTCCATATGAAGTTGACAACCAGTTTTTCCAATTCTTTCAAGAAAGATGATGGTATTTATATTGGGATACCATTAAATTTATATAGTGCCTTGGGAAGAACAGACATCTTTACTATATTGAGTCTTCCAAACCACAAGCATGGGCTATTCTTCCGTTTGTTGAGGTCACTCTTGTTTTCTTATAATAGTGTTCTGTAATTTTCCTCATACAAATGTTTCTATTTTTAGTTAGGTATATCCCTAGGTACTTCAATTTGTGCTTGGCTATTGTGAAGGGTATTGCCCTTTTGATCCCCTCTTGCGTGGTCTCGCCTGATGTGTTTAGCAGTCTGATAGACTTCTACTTGTTGGTCATGTATCCTGCCACTCTACCATATTCCTCAATCACTTACAGCACTCCCCTGGTGGAGCTTTAGGGATTTTCCATATATAAAATCATATCTGCAAATAACAATAGTTTCACCTCTTCCTTCCACAAATACCTTGGATGAATTTTCTTGCCTTATGTTGTTAGCTAAGACATCCAGTATGATTTTACATAAGTGTTGGGGCAAGGGGCATCTTTGTCTGGTTCCCTTTTTCAGTGTGACTTTTTTCATCTTTTCTCCGTTGAATCCCATGTTGCCTGTTGGTTTTCACATATAGCTTGTATTAGATTGAGAAATTTTCCTTCCATTCCTATCTTCTGGAGTGTCTTAAACAGGATTGGGTGTTGGATGTTGTCGAATGCTTTTTCTGCTTCTACTGATATTATCATGTGGCTCTGTCAGATCTCTCTCTCTTTTTCTGTTAGGTATCTCTTGGGGAGAGATATATCTCGGTCCTTGACTCTGCACGAGGAAGAATTCACTCCAAAGCCTGGTTTGTGATCCAAGTGAGTTTTATGAAAGGTAAAAGCAGTCTCAGGTTTACACAGGCACCTCACGTGGAGGCCTGAGGCCACAGGAGATGCTGCACAACCTCTGAGGAGCAGCTGGAGAAGCAGAAGGGCCACAAGTCTCTGGATTTTGGTTTTTCAGGTCCTCCACTGGGAAGTGTGGTTGACAATCCTGGTTAACCCCATTGGCTGAATTGAATTCACCTGGCCCAGATGGGCCAATCCAGGTGCAATGCCCACCTAGGTGTACCACCCCTTCCTGGCCAGAGGTTCAATCCTCTGAGCATGTGCAATGGATGCCCCAGTCCCTATGCTAGCTACCTAACATTTCTGTCCTGAAGTGATATGGACTCAAATCTTTGGCGTACAGGGCGATGACATTTCTAGCTACTTTCTGCTGACAAAAAAGGCAAAGTGGGGCTTTGGGTTCATACCCTCCCTACTCTGTTGGAGGGGTTGTCCACTCAGGGCCCAGGATGGATATGGTTGAGGTGGTCCAAAGCTGGTACACTGGTTCCGAGACCTTGGGAAACTGAGAATTTCTGGAAAATAAGAGAAACAAACAGTTGCACAGTTTAGGTGAGAGGTGGCAGTGAACCACCCCCCAATAGCTCTCGGGGGTGCTCGTCTGTATGCTCTGCTTCTGAGGAGTCTGGGTGCAACAGCCTCCATGGCTTCACCTGTGAATGGTGCCCAGGGTCCAGGGAAAGTGAGGACAGGATAGGCAGCCCCGTATCAGGAGGACATCCACTGACCTGGCTGCCACATGGGTTACCTGAGGCTCCAGACCTGCTACAACTCTCCTGATGCTTCGTTGGCCAGGCAGGGCCAATCTTCAATGAGAAGCTGCTCACTGGCCTCGGGGCACCCTCCCTCTTGGCTATCTGCCATAGGACAAGGGATACCCCAGTGGCCAGCTTGCCAGTGGCCGTAGCATGGCCCTTGGGTGGGCCCACTCTGACGAGGGCAGTTCTGTGCCCAGTAGCCCAGCTCCAGACACACATAGCATCTGGCACCCCGGTCATAGGTCTGGGGAACCTGGGAGGCAGTCGACGGGCAATTCGCAAGTGCAGACAGCATTTGGGCATGCATGATTTCCTTCCTCCTCTCCTTTTCCTTGGCCTGAACCTCCTGTTCCTGCTCCCATTATCTGGCCATGATTCTATTGTGGCCAAATAGAGTTTTGTCCAGCCTCTGTGGATCAAATCTATCCCAATTACACAGGATACATCTGAGAGGGCAATTCCTGGGTCTCGACCTGGTAAGTTCCATCTAGAAAACACAAAACAAGGAGGTTAGCAAGAGCTTGATGCCTCAAGGCCAATGACCGCAGCTTCAGCGCACACCTTGAAGGTGCCGCCAATCTGAGCTCAGGCAGTCAACATTAGGTCCAACCATTCTCTAGACCACAAGCTAGGAGGGCCACTGTTTGGTATTGCCCCATGGCCTTCAAAGACACCTACTGGCAGGAGCAGACTCTCAAATCTCTGAAAGGGAGGGCTGTCTGTCCAGCAGCTCAGGGAACCTTTAGGGGAATTGGAATTTCTGGCTGGAACATCATGGTGGCAAAGCTGTAGTAAGAGCTGTCCCCAAAAGTGATGGAAGCTGTACCACTGAGAAGCGAAAGTTAACAGTCACTCGGGCTAGGCTTCTGAATGCCTTTGGCTGGGACCTGGGCAACAGAAAACCAGCCTGTAGCAAAAGAACAAACCGACGCTGGGACAGCACGAAAGCAACTTGTTTGGAAACCAGGAGAAAGCTAAAGGGAATGGAGGGGGAGAGGGAAACATTCGGCTCTGGGACTAGGTGGGGGCTAACTCCCGGGCCCAAGCAACCAGCTACCTAGGCACTGCCCACCCCCAACGTGTGTGGAGTGGAGGGCACCATCTTGCCCAGGGTCATGCACTCCGTTGGCCCACAGCCAAAATGGCGGGCACCCAGTAGCGCCATCTTGCCAGGGAATGGAGAGTCATGTGGTGGGAAAATGGTGGCCGTAGCTTGCAGCGAGGGCGGGGGAGAGGGCACCAGAGCCAGAGTCCTGCAGAAACCAACAGGGTTTACATGGGCGCACCCAGCCATCTAGCTGGCCGGAACACAAAGCATACCACTGAGACTCAAAAAAGCTTCAGGAATCTAAATTCTCCAACCCTGAAGGCAACAACCCCTCCCAGCAATCAAGACTGGGCAAGGCATGCAAGGTCCCGGGAAGGCAAACACAGCAAGGTAGACGGAAAATCCCGTATACCAGTAAGAATAAATGAAAAAACAGACACACGAGGATGGGGTCGCAGCAGTACATTACGAGTGTCCCTGTGAATCCGTTCCGGAGACCATCTCCCTCTGTGGTGGTGTTTTGGCGGGAAGAGTTCAGCCTGGCTTCCTTTCCAGATTATATCAGAGTCATGGAATGAATTATGTTAGATCTCTCTCTGGGGAGCGATATAACTTGGTCCTTGGCTCTGCGCGAGGAAGAATTCACTCCAAAGCCTGGTTTGTGATCCAAGTGAGTTTTATGAAAGGTAAAAGCAGCCTCGGGTTTACACAGGCACCTCAGGGCCCTTCACACCCTCGCGTGGAGTCCTGAGGCCAGAGGAGACTGCTGCACGACCTCTGAGGAGCAGCTGGAGAAGCAGAAGGGCCACAAGGCTCGGGATTTTGGTTTTTCAGGTCCTCCATTGGGAGGTGTGGTCGATGATCCTGGTTGACCCCATTGGCTGAATTGAATTCTTCTGGCCCAGATGGACCAATCCAGATGCAATGCCCACATGAGTGTACCACCCCTTCCTGGCCAGAATCTCGATCCTCTGAGCATGTGCAATGGATGCCCCAGTCCCTACACTAGCTACCTAACACTTCTTGTAATTTTTCATGTCACTGTGCTAAATAATACTAATGGTCTTTCATATGCTGAATCATCCCTACATTCCTGGTATGAATCCCACTTGGTCATGGTGAATTATTTGTTTTATATGCTTTTGTATTCTAATGGTCAGTATTTTATAAAGGATTTTTGCATCGATGTTCATTAGGGATCTTGGTCTGTAGTTCTCATTTCTTGTGGGATCCTTGCCCGGTTTTGGTATCAGAGTTATACTAGCTTCATAGAAAGAGTTTGGGAGTTTGTCATCTTTTTCTATGCTCTGGAGAGTTTATGTAGGATTGGTGTCAGTTCTACCCTGAATGCTTGGTAGAATTCTCCTGTGAAGCCTTTTGGCCTGGGGGATTTTTTGTTGGTTATACCTTAATAACCTTGTCTATTTAGTCTATTGCTGTGGACCTGTTGAGATTCTTGGCATCCATCTGGAAGTCTAGAGAGAGATTGTTTTTTCCAAGTATTTGTCCATGTCTTCCAAGTTGTTTAATTCATTGGAGTACAGGCCTTCGTAGTACTGTGTAATGATCCGTTTGATTTCATTAGGGTCCGTTGTAATGTCCTGTTTCATCCCTCCTCCTTGCTATTGAAATTTGTTTCTTCCCTTCTTTGGTTAGGTTTGTTATGGTCTGTCAGTTCTGTTAATCCCTTGAAATAACCAACTTTTAGCTGCATTAATTTTTCCCATAGTTTTCTTGATTTCCTTCTCATGTATCTCAGCCCTGATTTTTATTATTTCTTTCCTTTTGATATTAATAGGATTGTCCTGTTGACTCTGCTCTAATAGCTGTAAGTTTTGTAGCCGCATATCAATCATAAGTCTCTCTTCCTTTTTCATGTGTGCAAGTATTACTATGAAACTTCCTCTGATAACTGCCTTTGCTGTGTCCCAAAGTTTTTGGTACATCACATTCTCATTGGTTTCTAGAAACTTCCTAATTTCATCTCTGATCTTGGCCAGAACCCATTCCTTTTGCAATAGAGAGTTATTCATCCTCCAATTATTTGCCCCTGTTTTATTAATAGTCCTTTTGTTTATTTCAAGCCTTGTGGCATAGTGGTCAGAGAAGGAAGTCTGTATGTACTCTATATGCTTGAATTTACACAGATTCGACTTGTGTCCCAGCATGTGGTCTATGTTCAAGTATGTGTCATGTGGGCTTGAGAAGAATGTGATTTCTTTTTAATTTGGGTGGAAAGCTCTGAAAATATCTGTTAGGTCAAGTTGTCTAATTGTAATGTTTAGATCTGTAGCCTCCTTGTTAAGCTTCTTTCCCTGTGATCTATCTTTCTCAAAGAGTGATGTATTAAAGTTGCCTACTAAAATTGCTGTGATTTCTTTTTTCAATCTTTTGGCGTGTTTGATTATTGTATTTTGTGGGTACCTCTTTGTGCACATATATATATTTATTATGCTCACTGATTATTGGTCGACTGTTTCCTTGAGCATTATATAGTACTCCTCCTTATCTCTAGTTATGGCTTGTACCTTGAGATCATTTTCCCCCCCGAGATTAGGATTGCAACCCGTGCTTTTAGTCAACTGCCATTTGTTTGCTAAAGGCAGCAGATTGATAGGTTGTGTTTTCTCAGCAAGCCTGCTTGCCTCTGTCTCTTAATGCCCGAGTTCAGCCCATTAATATTTAGAGTTATTACATCCATCTGTGGACTCAGTGATGTCATCTGAATCTTTTGTGTTGGGTGTTTTCCTATCCCCCTTTCTAATTAGTGGGTTGTGCAAGTGTGTTTGATTGGTTCAGTCTTGCCTTCTTTCCACTGTTGAGCCAGTGCTATCTTGGGGGATGTTTTCTCTTTGTTGACCTTTGAGTGGAGTTGTTCTATGTGGCAGTCTCTTATTTGTGCTCAGTGAGTGTTGTTTTGCAGCCCATACTGGGTCACCAAGGATCTTTTTTAGAGCTGCATTTCTTTTAACATATTCTTTGAGTTTTTCCTTGTCCAGGAAGACTCTTATTTCTCCATCTATTTCGATAGATGATTTGGCTGGATAGAGTATACTTGGACTTGTGTTATTTCCTTCATTTTTTGGAATATGTTACCCCACTCTTTCCTCTTCTTCATCGTGTCCACTGATAGGTCTAAGTATATTCTTATTTGGGAGCTTTTATTGGTGACTGATTTTTTTTTTTTTTTGCCTTGCTGCTCTTCTGATTATCTCCTTTCCCTCAAAGTTGGATAGTTTAACTACTATGTGCCTTGATGACTCCTTCTTAGGATTTAGTCTAGCTGGTGTCCTCTCTGCTTCCTGAATGGTTGCCAGACTCTCATTCATTAAGTTGGGGAAGTTTTCTTCCAGAAATTCCCATGCTAATTTTCAGTTAACGTCTTTGTTGTATTTTGTTCTGGTAATCCAATTATTCTGATATTGTTCCTCTTCATGGCAACAGACATTGTTCTTAGATTTTCTTCAGCTTCTTTGGTTAACACATTGCAGATGGGTCCCCAGTTTACTAGTGTTTCACACACCATTTGTTACCGACGGGTCATGAAATAACTCGTGATTTCTACATGATATCTTCAGATGCCAACTGCTTGGATATTTTTTAACTACTTCATCTACTTAGGTGTTTAAATCAGTAATGAGTGTATCAAACTCGACTGTTCTTTTTGTTATTTAGCATTTCAGTGCATTTTGGTTAAATCAAATAGTTACTATTTTCATCTTCAATTTATGCCTACTTTTAGAGATGGCCTCATTCAGAAAATGGAAGGAAATGAACGAATCTGAAATACTTTTGGAAGTTTTTGACAATGATTATTCAGATGTTCCTGGTGACAATGAAGATATGGATGACTGTGTGAATGTTTGATGGTTCTGAGGACGCTTCCAGTGACAGTGACATTATTAGTCCTGTAAAGAAGCATAAAGTGGCAGTGCTTTCAAGTGATTCTGACACTAACGATGAAGGTGATTCTGTTCTTGTGAATGATTCATTTTGTAATAATGTTACTAACGATTGGTATGAAATTGACATTCCACCACATTTGAAAATGTTTGAAGGTAATCCTGGGGTTATTACATTTCCAACTCAATGTGACTCTGCTGCCTCTGTGACTAGCCGGATGTTTGATGATGACTTGTTTGAATTGTTTTGCAAGGAGTTGTGCACTTATCATGATCAAATCTCAGTGAAATGTGAAACATCACCTAAATCGCTCAAGTCATCTCCCATTACACAAAAAGACATGCAGAAATTCTTAGTCATAATTCTTCTAATGGGACAAACAAGAAAAGATACCTGGAAATATTATTGGTCTACAGATCCTCTAATAGCTACCTCAATATTTTCGCAGACTATGAGTCATAATAGATTTGATCGTGCAGATCAGTACCTCTCGTAGTATTCTACTCTAAGGAAAACAATTAAGTGGACAAAAAAAGGTCATCATTTATCTCACAAACTGTGGACTTTTCAATTGTTATAGAATTTACAATTCCCTGAATCTAGAGAAAAACATGAAGTACAAACAGTTTCTCCTTTCATTGTCAAAATACTGGATTACTGATGATGAAAATGAAGGCTCTCTGGGACCAGAGACAGATATGTCCAGCCCAACCCCTAGTAGAGCAGGGAGAGCACCATGTAAAGATCCACCAGGAAGGCTGTCAGGTGACATGAAGCAGCATGAACCTGCGTTCATTTCAAGCAATGGAAAAAGGAAATTTCCTACCAGAGCCTGTAAAGTTTGTGCTGCTCATGGAAAAAGAAGTGAAATCAGGCATTTGAAAATTTTGTAAGGTACCACTTCACAGAGAAAAATGTTATACAAAGTACCATACATTAAAAAAGTACTAGGAACCTTTGTTTATATATAGGTCCTATGCTAACTACAATATATGAAATAATTGTAACTGTTTAGGATAAGGTCTCCACAACTAATCAAACCAAAGGACTAGGAGATCAGTTTTGCACAGTGTTTCAGGGATAATATTTGCACACTCTCTCTGTTTCTCAATGTAGATGTATAGTTTAGTTGTAGAGTATAGTAAAAATAGTACATTGTATTACAAAGGACATATCAACAAATGAACGCTGGGGAACAAAGGATGTATTTTTGGTTTGATATACTGTATTTATTTTTACTGTTTTTCAAAGTAAGATGGATTATGTTGATTATTTTTATAAGAAGATTATATTTCATAAAGGTAATGATGTTCCACATACATTGCAAAATATTGTTTCATAATGTGCGATGTTTTATATTAAAAAACAAAGTTATAAATAAATATGATAAAAAGTTGATGATATGTAAATTAATTTATGGTTTAATGCGAAAAAAATTAACAGCCAAAAAAATACACGGCCACTTGAGTAAGTTGGTGAAAAAAAATACCCAGTCTTTTATGTGTTAACTTGTTTGACTGTCTTCCTCATTTGTTGAAGTCTGTCTTGTTGTCCTTGAGGTCACTGGTACAGTTCTCTGTTTCTTCTAGTCTGTTAGTGATGTCTGTTAACTTTATATTTGATTTTGTACCTCGTCTCTTATCCCTGTATTTCCCTTTGGTGCTTGTCCATTATCTCCTGTATTTCCCTTTGGTGTGTGGCCTTTAACTCCTCTATCATTTCATCCTTTTTTTTTTTGTATTGCTTCCTTCATATCCTGTGTGACTCCAGGCAGCATTCCGGTATTTATTTCTGTGGTAGATCAATGTCTGCTTCTTCTATGCATGTCATTAGATTCAGGACTTCTTCTGACATTGCCTTTTGTTTCTCCTGTTCTTTTTCATTGAGATTGTTGGGACTGGTTGCTGTTTGCATGTCATTTTAGAGGAGTCTGGGGCCATTGTCCAGAGAGTTGAAGATCACTGGGCTCTCATTTTGGAAAACATGTAGGAATGCTTCTTCAAACTGCTTGCAACTAACTGCACTAGGGGGGTCAGGTTACCACTTTATCCTCCTGTTTCACTCTTTCCTTAACCAGTCAGTATTTTGTTATTTGGAGGGCAAGTTGGATGGCCCTTTCAGGGTATGCTGGTTGGGTAGTTGCAGGTCCACTAGGATGGCACTATGCTGTATGATCTCACAGGAAAGCCATGGTGGTATGACCCATGGTAGCTTGGAGTGCCTCAGAGGTTGTGTGGGGTGCCTGTTACAACCAGAGTGCCGTGGAGGGCAGGTGAGGGTGTCGCTTCAGTGCAGAGCACTGTGGGTGGTGGGCAGAATTTCCCTAGTTGGTAAGATTGCCATGGAGGTCAGGTGATGCTTTCCTGCAGCAGTGTAGTGTTGCAGAGGGCTGACAGGGTGCCTTAGGTCACGAGTAACACTATGGAAGGTGGGAGGAAGTTCCTCTGGGAAGGGGAGCACTCAGCCATGTGGAACACCATGTTAGGTGGGCAGAGGGTTCCCCCAGCTGAGTGGAGCACCACAAAGGGCAGGCAGAAGTTCCCCCAGCTGCTTAAGGGCCTTGTAGGGGAGGCAGGAGTTTCACCATAAGCTAAGAGGGAGGCAAGAGTTCTACCAGCCATATACAGGGTGGTGGAAGGCTAGTATGAGATCCCCCAGCCATTTGGAGGGCGGAAGAAGGTGGGAAGAATTTCTCCAGCTGCTTGGAGGCACATGGAGGGCAGGTGGGAATTCCCCCAGCCAGTTGGAGGGTGACAGAAGATGGGCAGTTTTCCAACTGCTTGGAGTGTGGTGAGGGAGGTGGGCAGGAGTCCCCCCAGCTGAGTGGAGGGCAGGCAGAGTTGTCCTATGTCAGTGGTTCTCAACCTCCTAGAGGCATGGCCCTTTAATTCAGTTCCTCATGTTGTGGTGATCCCCTACCATAAAATTATTTATGTTGTTACTTCATAACTATAATTTTGCCACTGTTATGAATTAGGTGACCCCTGTGAAAGGGTCATTCAACCCCCAAAGGGGTCGTGACCCACAGGTTGAGAACTGCTGCCGTAGGTGGAGGGGAGTGCACTGGACGCCAGCAGTGCCAAGTGAAAGGAAAGGGGCTTGGGGGAAGGGTGTGGACAGAAAATGCTGAGCCAGTCATGACTGGTAAGAAAGACAGAAGAGCGGAAAAAGGTAAGGAAATAGATGAGTCCTGACCGCCTGCCTGTGGGGCTAGAGGGATTTAAACCCTGCTAAAAGGTGGCGGCAGCTGTGGCTGTGTTAGAGTAAAGCCCTTGGGCTGGCCAAACAACCCTGGCGAAGGCTGCAGGTGTGGTGGGGCTAAACTAAGCCCCAGGTGGCCGCTGTGGTGGTAAGCCAAAGCCCATAGCACTTCAAAACCTCATGGATCTGAGTCTACTTATCTTTATGATGCTCCTCCTATGACCTGGAGAGTGGAGTTTCCCTCTCAATGGCTCTCCTGTGCTGATTTCCATGGAATCCCTCTGGTGTGTGTTACTTGGTTGCCATCTCGCCGAACTCCCACTTTCCAATACACTCTAATAGCAAGGCTATTCCCATCGCTGGTTTGGGAATTATATAATTTCATGTCAACTTGAAGATAGGTAAAAGTGTAGGGGTGGAATTTAGCCTATAAATCAGGTCACAGCCTGATGACCTCACTTGGAAGTGCAACCGAGATATGTCGCTATCTGGAGGCCAGCCTCTTTCTCTCTCTCAGTCCTCACCTTCCTGCTGGCTGACCCTGATTGCTGCCAGGCTCTGCGATTTTGCCAGTGCCATTGGATCCACACCTGTGTTATTCCTGCATTCTACATCATTGCTTGTGACTTCATGAATATGAAGAAGGATTTATTGACTAGGATTGGACTTATGGACTTGCGTTGGACTAGGCTGGATGTTTTCTTGATGTATAATTACTTTTTGATAAAAAGATCTTTCTTACATATATTTGAGTATCACTTCATTTTTTTCTCTAGTCAAACTGGCCTAACCCACCTGATCAGTGGTCAGAGGGGATTCTCCAGAGTCATGAAGTGATCACTGAAGATATTGGTACTATAGCAAAGAATGGTGAATAAATCAGATGGTTCCTGGCTATCAAAAAGAATAGCTTATTGGGTCTTAAAGACTTGTCTTAAAGCAAGCAGTCATCTAAGTGAGGTGACAACTAAGTAAGTACACATGGAAGAAGTATATCAGCCTATGTGATCCAAAGATTATAAAAAATAAAATCCAAGAGTAGAGAAGGGAATGGTATTAGAGTTTAAATTATGAGCACTCGGTTTGCAGAGGCTATGATGACAGTGAAAGGCCAAAATCCATTGACAACATCCTCAAGAGCATCTTTCAAACAGTAATAGTCAGAAGTTGTAGGTAAGCATTCTGGCTTCCTGGCTTCTCATCTGGATAACTTTGAGGCACATTCCACACTGTCTTCCAGAGTTCCTCAATGGGATTGAACTTTGACAGCTTATAGTTGTAATTTGTTGATGATACATTCTATTACACTGGGCAACAAACATTTTGGTGCCTCAAATGTTAGGTTACTGCCTATATTTGACTTGCTGACTCCAAAAATGCCACCAGTGTTCTCCTCTTAGCTCATGTTCTTGAGATACAGAATATGTGCCATACCCCACTCTGCTATGCTCACCCCTGAAAAATCAGGATATTTTAATGTAGCATTAGCTTGCCTGAGAGAGAGGAAGTGCACACTGGCTTTATTTAGGTTGTGTTATACTAAATACCTAAGTCAAGTTTTACTTCACCTGGTTTCTTTTGATCCAAATATATATTTGAACAGTACACATTGCATAAACTTGGAATTTTCCCCAAGTATCACTTGACCTTTATTAGGAATTGAATAATAGGCAGTTCCAATTTGTTATCTTAAAAGTGACCAGAAATAAGGATCACTGAACAATAAATAAAGAGCCCTGATGGTGTATTGAGTTATGTGTTTGACTGCTAACCACAAGTTCAGCTATTTGAGCTTACCAGCCACTCTGTAAGAAAAAGACAAAACTTTCTGCTCCCATAAAAATCTACAGCCTCGGAAAACCACGGGAGAAGCTCCACTCTGTCCTATAAGGTAGCTATGAGTTGTAATGAACTGGTACAGAGTTTGGTACAATAGAGATTCAAATGCTCAGGAAAAAAAATGGGTCTGTCAGAGTTCAAACTCCTTTATTAATATTAAAATATTCGAGTCTCATTATAAGATGGCACAACTTCTTCACATGTGCACAGAAACTCTTAAAAGGAAAGTTAGAATTTTTCTTATAAAGAAGCTTAGAGTCAACCTCACCTCCGAAACATTTAACATGAATTATCCAGTGACTTCTCTATATTAAAATGTGTTCTAAAACATTTACTACATAACTGGAAGGTGAGACGTTTAGATCTTCAAAATATTTATGAAAATTTTTACAAAGTCTTAAATTTTCAACACTCTAAATTGTCCTCACACTTTCTATATACGTGCTTTTCAAATTTGCTCCCCACTCTTCTCAAGCTGTGTTCTGGCTTTGCTGTATCCATCTTGTGCTCTCTGTATATAATTCATAGTCTTTCAAACCAAAAAGAAAAATCTGCTGCCATCTAATTGATTCTAACTCATAATGACCCTGTGACAGAGAAGAACTTCCCTTTGGACTTTCTGAACCTTTATGTCATTTAAAGGTTGCAAAGTAGCTGGTGGGTTCAAACCACTGACCTTATCATTGGCAGCTCAAGGTGTAAACAATGTGTAACCACCATGGGTCCATCCATATACAGCTTCTCTTGGAAGTCCCTTATTACCTAAATCTTTTTCAAATATTTCTGACCTTTTATTTTTGCTTTGTCTTAACATTTGTCAGTCTGAATTCTTCTCATATTTAAAACTAGGATGATATATTAATAAATTAGTATAACTTAATAGCTAAAGATACAGTGGAACACCATATTTAAAAAACTAGAGCTGATGTGCTCTATCCAATGAAGTTTTCTGAATCAGAGTGTGATAGGGAGGCTTGTCGTACCAACCTGGCCAATGAACATATGTGAGACTGGTTGAAAGGTGGAGAGAGAAATAGCTCAGCTAGCCTCGCCTCTCTCTCTCTTGCTCATCGATCACTGGACCAGTGTGCAGCTGCCTTGCTTGTTCTGTGCCTCCATTTGCAAGCTACACTACCTGTGGGACACCTAACCCATGGACTGTGTCGCTATACCTTGAGGTTCCTTCAAGTCTTGCTTTGTCACGCTACTGGAAGGTACACCTCTTGAGCTGGGGACTGTCAGACCCTGTCATCTGGCTGAATGTTGGTGACCTGCTTGCTGCTTGCTGCCTGTGGCTGGATAGTCTGAATTCCTCTACAGAGGACTACCTGGCGGCCCTCAAGACTTGAAGGACTGCCAGTGTACTAGCTGTCTCACGGAAGTGAGTTTCACTGAGCCATTTGTACTGCTTCATAGATTAACTAACTGTTTACTTCTTGTGTTATCTATCTATATAAATATATATAAAATTATTAGTATCCCGACTTTTTTTCTCCAGAGAACCCTAACACACAGAGCCCTCAAAAACCCCAGGAACAGATCTAAAAAACAAGATACCAAGGGGGAAATTTTTCCCCCCTGTTGGGCTATGTTATTGGTTTTCTTGCTTCTATCTTGCTTCCTCACTTCCATAGTAATGATTTCTAGGATAAAGTGCTTTCTTTTTTTTTAATTTAATTTTTTATTAAAAATCATTTTATTGGGGGCTCTTACAGATCTTATAACATCAATTGTATCGAGCATATTTGTACATATGTTGCCATCATTATTTTCTAGACATTTATTTTCTTTTTTTCATTTTTTAAAATTTTATTTTTTAAGATCATTTTATTGGGGGCTCTTGCAACAATCTGTACATCAATTTTATTAACCATATTTTTACATATGTTGCCATCATTGTTTTCTAAACATTGTTTATTCTTTCTTTTTCCTGGTTTATTTATTTATTTATGAAACATTTTATTAGGAACTCATACAACTCTTATCACAATCCATACATATATCAATTGTGTGAAGCACATGTGTACATTCTTTGTCCTCATCAATTTCAAAGCATTTGATCTCTACGTAAGCCCTTTGCATTAGGTCCTCTTTTTTCCCCTTCCTCCCCCTCACCCCTCCCTCATGAGCCCTTGATAATTTATAAATTATTTTGTCATATCTTGCCCTGTCCCATGTCTCCCTTCACCCCCTTCTCCGCTGTCCATCCCCCAGGGAGGAGGTCACATGTAGATCCTTGCAATCGGTTCCCTTTCCAACCCACTCACCCTCTACCCTCCCAGTATCACCACTCACACCCCTGGTCCTGGAGGTATCATCCACCCTGGATTCCCTGTGCCTCCAGCTCCTATCTGCACCAGTGTACATCCTCTGGTCTGTCCACACTTGTAAGGTAGAATTCGGATCATGACAGTGGGGGGTGGGGGAGTAGATGAAGCATTTAGGAAGTAGAGGAAAGTTGTATTTTTCATCGGTGCTATATCGCACCTTGACTGACTCATCTCCTCTCCTAGACCCCTCTGCAAGGGGATCTCCAGTGGCTGACAAATGGGCTTTGGGTCTCCACTCTGCACTTCCCCCTTCATTCATATGGTAAGATTTTTTTGTTCTGATGATGCCTTACACCTGATCCTTTTGACACTGCATGATCACACAGGCTGGTGTGCTTCTTCCATGTGGGCTTTGTTGCTTCTGAGCTAGATGGCCACTTGTTTACCTTCAAGCCTTTAAGACCCCAGATGTTATACCTTTTGATAGCCGGGCACCATCAGCCTCCTTCACCACATTTGCTTATCTACCCATTTGTCCTCAGCGATTGTATCATGGGGGTGTGCACCCAATGATATGATTCTTTGTTCTTTGATGTCTAATAACTGATCTCTTTGGAACCTCGTGATCACACAGGCTGGTGTGTTCTTCCATGTGGGCTTTGTTGCTTCTAAGCCAAGATGGCTACTTGTTTATCTTGGAACCTTTAACACCCCAGACGCTATATCTTTTGATAGCTAGGAACCATCAGCTTTCTTCACCACATTTGCTTCTTCACCCGCTTTGTCTTCAGTGGTTGTGTCAGGAGGGTGAGCATCATAGAATGCCAATTTAATAGAAGAAAGTATTCTTGCATTGAGGGAGTACTTGAGTGGAGGCCCAATGTCCTTCTGCTACCTTAATACTAAACCTATACATATAGGCACATAGATCTATATCCCCATTTTCATATATAAATATATTTGCATATGTACATGTCTTTATCTAGACCTCTATAAATGCCCTTTGCCTCCCAGCTCTATTTCCCTTGACTTTCCTCCTGTCCCACTATCATGCTCTGTTCCCACCTGGGTTTCAGCAATACCTCTTCGTTACATTACCCTTGATCATGCCCTACCAGGCCTCCCACACCCACCTCACCACCAATTTGGATCACTTATTGTTCCCTTGTCCCTGGGTTTGTTAACACCACTTCCTTTTCCCCCACTTCCCCTTATCCCACTTCCCCCCAGAGCTGTCGGTCCCATTGTTTTGCCTCCAGATTGCTAATCCAGCCTATCTTTTTTAGACAGATCTGCGGAGATAATAACATGCACAAAAACAAGACAGAGCAAAACCAAGCAACAACAACCACTGACAAAGAACAATACAAAACACAACAAGAAAGAAAAGCTTGTAGTTAGTTCAAGGATCATTTTTTGGCCTTTAGGAGTGTTTTCCAGTCCAGTCTGTTGGGGCACCATGCCCTGGCCCCAAAGTTCACCTTCAGCATTCCCTGGGGACCTTAGTGCTCCATTCCCTTGCTGTTCTGCTGCACTCCTCCAGTGCTTTGCCTTGGTGTGTGGGATCAGGTCGGGCGCAATTCCCACACTGTCTCCAGTGCTGTCCCCTGCAGGGCCATGGGTCAGTGATGGACATCATGTCTCATAGTGGGGATGGCCATGTGGTTCTCTCTGTGGACTGGCTGCTCTAATTGGAGTCATCGTCCTCAAGGACTGGTGGGCCAGGATGTGCTCCACTCTCTCCTCCTGCCCCTTCATCTGCTCCTGTGTGCTCCGATCAGATATGTCCCTTTCCCAGAGCTGCAGATTCAATGACCTCCTTTGAAATAAATTCTTCTGGGGGGAGGGACAGGCATCCACTTAGTATTTGGTACTGGAGCCAGCCCCCCAGATCTCTCCACTGGTTCCCTACTCGACGCCAGAATGTTGCATTCACACCTTGGAGCACTGGGTTGAAGTCTGGCCCCTCTTTCCCTGTGGAGATATAAACAATACCCTCCCCTTGGGTGGGTTAGCGCCCCGTGTCCCCGCTACCCATTTCTTCCTTATTTTCATCCTTTTTTTTCCTTTCTCAACCTCCTCCCCAGTTGTCTACCATGTGGACCCCTGAACTTGATCTGATCCCTGCCATACTACACGGTCCTCACCCCAAGAATGTTTGTATACAGTACTTTTTCCCTATGCCCCTTCTGCATTTTTTTTAACGCTTACCTCAGGGGGCTCTTGTTGTACTTATCCTTTTGTGCCTGACTTACTTTGCTTAGCATGATTTCCTCCAGTTCTTCCCATGCCGCAATGTGCTTCATACGTTCATCACTGCTTTTTAGCAATGTGTAGTACTCCATTGTATGTATATACCACAGTTTTTAATCCAATTGTCAGTTGATGGGAATTTGGGTTGCTTCCAACTCCTTGCAATTGTGAACTGTGCCGCAATGAACATTGGAGCACAGATGTCTGGCCTTGGTTTGTTTCTTGCCTCTTCTGGGTATATGCCCAGTAGGGGGGATTGCTGGGTCGTATGATAACTCGATTTTCATCTGTTTTATATATCGCCAGATTGATTCCCATAGTGGTCGTACATACTTACAAGTCCACCAGCAGTGGATGAGAGTTCCTGTCTCCCCATAGCCCCTCCAACACTTGTTGCTTTCTGATTTTTTGAATTGGGCTACCTTTGAGGGTGTTAGGTGGTACCTCATTGTTGTTTTAATTTGCATTTTCTTATGGCTAAAGATTGGGAACAGTTTCTCATATGTTTGTTGGCTATTCGGATTTCTGTCCCCGTGAAACTTCTGTTCAAGTCCTTTGCCTACCTCCTCAGTGGGCAATTAGTTTTTTTCTTTTTGAAAGCTAGCAGAGTACTACAGATTTTAGCAATAAGGCCTTTGTCTGATGTGTCATTGCTAAAGATGTTTTCCCAGTCCGTGGACTCTCTTATTACTCTCTTGGTGAATTCTTTAGATGTACACAGGTGTTTTATCTTCAGTATATCCCATTTGTCAATTTGTGCCTCCTCCATGTTTGTGTCCTTCCCTATTTCTGATAGCCTATGTATTCCCTGTGCCAAAGTCCTGAAGTTGGTCCCAATTCCCTCATTGATGGCCCTAACAAGGTATATATGAAAAACCAACAGCCAACGTGGTAGTCAATGGAGAAAAGACTAACACAATCCCACTGAAAAAGGGGACTAGACAAGGATGCCCCTTGTCCCCACTCTTATTTAATATCATGCTGGAGGTTTTAGCTAATAGCATAAGGCAAAAAAGAGATATCAAAGGTATTCGTCTGAGGAAGGAAGAGGTGACACTATCGTTATTTGCAGATATGATTTTATATATGGAAAATCCCAAAAGTTCCACAAGGGGAGTACTGGAAGTAACAGAGGAGTTTGGCAGAGTGGCAGGATACAAGATCAACAAAGAAGTCCATCGGACTGTTATACACACCGGATAAGACCACAGAAGAGGAGATCAAAAAGGTGATACCCTTCTCAATAGCCAAATACAAATTGAAATATTTAGGGATATACCTAACTAAAAAACAAAAGATCTATATGGGAAAAACTACAGAGCACTATTTCAAGAAACCAAGAGTGACCTCAACAAATGGAAGAATAGCCCATGCTTGTGGATTGGAAGACTCAATATAGTCAAGATGTCAGTTCTGCCAAAGGCACTATATAAGTTTAATGCAATCCCGAAACAATTATCTTCATCTTTCTTTAAAGAAGTGGAAAAACTGATTACCAATTTCATATGGAGATGGAAAAAGCCCAGAATTAGCAGGGACTCCTCAAGAAGAAGGACACAATGGGAGGGCCTGCTTTACCTGACTTTAGCACATACTCTACAGCCACAGTTGTCAAAACCGCATAACATTGGTACAATGACAGATACTCAGACCAATGGAAAAGAACTGAAAACCCAGAAATAAAATCATCAGCATACAGACAACTGATCTTTGATAAGGGCCCCAAAAATATCATATGGGAAGCAAATGCCCTCTTTAACAAGTGGTGCTGGAAAAAATGGATATTTACCTGCAGAAAAATGAAGCAAGACTCTTATCTCACTCCATGCACAAGAATAACCTCAAGGTGAATCAAAGACCTTGAAAATAAAGTGCTTTCTATTAAAACTTTTCTTCAAGTTCTACTTTTGGAGAGAGATCTAACGTAAAGAAAACTGTTTTACTAGAATCAAGGCCATGTGTGCAACAAACACAATGATGTATCAGATAAAGCCGCTGACATAAATGAATCCCCAGTCCTGACAGGAGACGAGATGTGTGCAGAACTGCCAAGATGAACATGTAAAAAATGATTTCTAACATTTCCAAATCTTGTTTGGTCTTACATGCACATATACAAACCCACTCACATTCAAAATTGAAAACTCAACTCTTGTCCAAATTATTATTACACTCAAGGTTTGGAGAAGTCAGCTGGTTCATGAGAGCTGATTATTATATTTTATGAATTTTTCAAACCAGCTATTAAGAAAAGACATTAGTAGGTTATTATCAAAAACAGACATTGTTAGATTTTATTAATTTACAATGAAGCATATTATATTCAAAACAAAAGTCATGCATGCTCAAATGCATCACTTGCTAATTATTTAATACATTTTAAAAATAGATATCAAAGTTTATTAGTGGTTACTAGGGTCAGCATACAGAAAGTGGGGGGTGGAAGATAGGGTGATGGAAAAAACCACATGGATCATAGAATGGTACGCTTGCAAACATATTCTTGTAATTGCTGTCAATTGCTTAAGCCTGTAAATAACTGAACATGCAAACATTGTGTGATACATATACAAGAGGGCTTCAAAAAGTTTGTGAGAAACTTCTGCTATTTTAAAATGTATGTGCAGTCACCACTGGGGCTATTTCTAGCTAATTTGTTGGCTGGCCTGCTCTTCCATCTGCATGGCCAGGCACAGGGCCTTCCTGAAACCTTGCAGGGCTGAGAGGTACTTGGTAACGTTGGTGAGGGTGGATTCTGCTTTGTCCCCAATGGTGTCCAGATCATACTCAAGCTGCTTGGTCATCTCAGTAGAGCTGAAGTCAGGTCGGCCCTTGCTTTGAGCTGAAGAAGTACAGGAATCTTGGACAGAAGACACTGCTGGTAGCGCTGGCTCTGTGGTATTCAGGCTGTGGGCTTTTCTCTGGCACTGGACTCTATTTTACTCCATTTTACCATTATCTCTGCTTTTGAGTTTATTTACATCTTTTGTATCCATCTAGTGGAAATCATATAGTGGTGAATTATTGCATGTTTCTTTCCATCCTTGTTTAAGTGACTCAGTAAATTAAGTCACCCACCGCAGGATTTGGTAAGTACTACAGGGAGTTCTTTCCAATCCCAAGAGCGTGTTCCCAAGAGCTGATTGTTCAACCTTTACCAGCACAACATCAACAATATCGTACCTGGAATCTTGCATTATCCTCCTAACTGATCTCCTGGAATCCTCATTGTCCAAATGATTCTGCATGCAGCTGGCCAGAGAATCTCCAAAATATAGATCAGCGTGCACGACTTGTCCACCACGTACAGGACCTCCTTTACAAGGAGCCTAGTGTCATAGAGAAAGAAGAGGCGCTCTACTACTATGTAGATTTTCAGTCTGGGAAACGCACGGGGCAGTTCTCCTCTGTCTTACAAGGTTGCTATGAATCAGTCAACTTGAAGGTGGCGAGTTTGGTTTTAGTTGACCACGGTCACTTACCACCACAGCCCGAGGCCTTCTCTGATCTAGTTCCTTCCTGCCTTACTTGCGCTGTGGCTTTTACTCTTTCTTCCTTGAGCTTCGGTTACAGAGTGAACTCCTCTGACTTCCCATTGCCTAAACCAGCTCCCTGTCTACACTCCTGCATGCCCCAGGACTTTTGCACGTACTCTTCTTTCTGCCTGTGAGAAAATAGGCTTCTTCTTGTCGTTTATGAGGTCCCAACTCAACGCTCACATCTTAAGCATGGTTTCTGTAGCCACCTTCTTTACACTCACTGTGCTTCCCATCCCGGCATCCTCGCTCCATCACAGGATTCCATCCCCTTGCCCTTGTAGCTGTTTGAGCCACTCTAATTTTTTTTGCTTATTTATTAGTTAGGACTCCCTGGGTGGCACACATGGGCAAGCATTCAAGTGCTAGTTCAAGGTTAGCAGTTCAAACCTACCCAGAGGCCCCTCAGAACAAATGCCTGAGAATTTGCTTTGGCTCTTCTACCCAAGTCTCTGTAACTTCCACCAAAAATTGGACAGGATAACACAAACAGGGCATGTATAAAACTAATAGAGGGGGTTGGTCAGTTTCTGTTATAGCCCCTCCTCCCCCCACGTTTCCCAGCTATCAGGATGAGGCAGCTTTGAAGAGAAGAGAGAAGGCCTGAGGACGTTGGGAGAGCACGTTCAAAATCTCTCCCTTACGTGGCAGGGGCCTCCAAGACCTGATGCACTAGAGACTCAGGAATGGAAACTCAGAGGAACAACACCAAGGCTACGGGGTACCTCTCCCTCATCTGGCCCCAGACTATGTAACTGTTAGGGACAGAGCGACAGACTGGCTGAGTTGGTGGCCCATGGAGGCAAAGACCAAGGGACCTGGTGGCTGGGAGGCTGAGACCAGGAAGAGAGACTTGGCTGCTGGCTGAGGAGAGTAATGATTGTATCCTTACTTTTTGCTGATCCTGGCTTATGCTATTATATCAAATTCCCTAATACATATCCTTAATTGTGAGTATTGTCTGTGAGTTCTGTGGCCATTGCGATGAGTTATCAAACCCAGCACAGATGTACAGTGGTATGGGAGGAATGCTTGGTGTCGGAACAGATAGAGAAGGATGGACGGGCCGTGGAGGCTTGTCTGCTCCCTGCCTAGTGGAAATAGAGAGGTCAGAGGGAGTCAGACATGTCTACCTCTATTGCAGTTTATTTCAAGATCACCGCCTTATAAACCTTGTGCTGCCGTTCTATTCTGCACAGACGGGGTAGCCATAAGCCAGAATCCACTCAACTCCCTGGCAACCAACAACAATTTACTAGTAGTCTTATGTGCTGTCTCTCTTCTTACTAGAGAAAGCACTTTGTCCGCTAGTGGCTGTCTCCCATCGCTGGCAAGAGTGACTGATATGTAACAGGTACTGAGTAGATATCTGTTGGATGGTGTTTCCTCCTTGCGGTGATGGTTAAAGCACAGGAACATAAGCAGAAGCACAGAATGCCTCTTACGACCTAGGCCAAGAGATGTGTCATTTCTACCTTATTCTTTCAATCAAAGCCTGGATTGTGGGTAAGCCCATATTCCAGGGAAGGGAAAATCTGTTGTGGGTAAAGAAATGATATAATTGATGCAATCTACTCTTCAGTCCAAAACAAACAAACAAAAACCACCACTACCAAGTCAATTCTGATTCCCAGAGGCCCTATGTAGGGTTTCCGAGACTGTCAATCTTTTTTTTTCTTTTCTTTTTTTTTTTTCACAAAAGAAAAGCTTGTAGTTCGTTCAAGGATTGTTTGCTGGCCCTTAGGAGCGCTTTCCAGTCCAGTCTGTTGGGGCACCACGCCCTGGCCCCAAAGTCCACTTTCAGCATTCCCTGGGGACCTTGCCACTCCATTCCCTTGCTGTTCCGCTGCACTCCCCCAGTGCTTTGCCTCGGTGTGGTGGGATCAGGTCAGGTGCAATTCCCACACTGTGTCTCCGGTGCTGTCCCCTGTATCGCTCTTAGTCACTGAGGGGCATCATGTCTCATAGTGGGGCCAGCCATGTTGTTCTCTCTGTGGACTGGCTGCTCTACTCAGGAACATCATCCTCACGGCCTGGTGGGCTGCTTCTATGAGGATTGATTCTGGATCCAAGCAAGACAAAATTCCTCGACAACTTCAATCTTTTCTCTGTTTATTATGGTGTTACCTAGTGGTCCAGTTTTAAGGATTTTGGTTATCTCCAGGACGCAATCCTTGATCTTCATCAACAAGTGCTTCAAGTCCTCCTCGCTTTCAGCAAGCAAGAGTGTGTCATCTGTATAGGGCAAGTTGTTAATAAGCCTTCCTCCCCTCCCGAGGCCACATTCTTCTTCAGCTTCTCTGATGCTTTGCCAGGATACAGAATGCAGACCTATGGAGAAAGGGTGCAACCCTGATGCACACCTCTGCGGATTCTAAACCATGCAGTGTATCCATGCTCTGTTCACACACCTGTTTCCAGATGCATGTACAGGTTCTGCATGAGCACAATGTAGTGTTCTGGGATTCCCAACCTCCTCAAGGCTATCCATAGTTTGGTGTGGTCCACATAGTCAAATGCCTCAGCACAGTTAGTTAAAACACATACTTCTTTCTGGTATTCTCTGCTTTAAGCCAAGATCCATCTGACATCAGCAATGGTATCCCTTGTTCCACATCCTCCTTCTGAATCCAGCCTGAACCTCAGACAGCTCCTTGTCAGGGTACTGCTATGATTGTTTTTGGATGATCTTCAGCACAATTTTATTTGCAGGTGATATTATTCGATAGTTTGAGCATTCTGTTGGGTCACCTTTCTTTGGAATGGATTCCAATATGGATCTCTTCCAGTCAGTTGACCAAAGCCATCTCCCAAATTTTTGGGTATAGATGAGTTTATGCTTCCAGAATTTCTTTAGCTTATTGGAATATTTCAATTCCAAAAGGAATTGAACAGGTATTCCACCAATTCCTGGAGCCTTGCTTTTGGCTGGTGCTTTCGGTATAGCTTGAACTTCTTGCTTTAGCACCATTTATTCTTGCTCATATGCTGTCTCTTGAAATGGTGGATTGTCGACCAGTTCTTTTTTTGCTACAATGACTCTGTGTATTCTTTCTGTCTTCTCTTGTTGCTTCCTGCATCATTCAATATTTTGCCTACAGCATTTTTCAAAATTGCAATTTGGGGCTGGAATTTTTCTTGAGTTCTTTCAGATAAGCTGAGCATGTTCTTCTATTTTGGTTTTCTAATTCTAGATATTTGCATATTTTGTTATAATATTTGGCTTTGTTACTTGAGCTGCCATTGAAATTGTCTGTTTAACTCCTTAACTTCACCCTTTCTGTCATTTGCTCTAGGTACTCTACAATGAAAAGTATCAGCTACCTTAATCCAAAACCAATAGATATATGCACATAGATCTATTTCCCCATTCTCAGATATAAATATATTTACATATGTACATGCCTTTATTTAGACTTCTATAAATACCCTTTGCCTCCTAGCTCATTTCTCTATTTCCTTTTACTTTCCTCTTGTCCCACTATCATGCTCAGCCTTCTGTTGGGTTTCAGTAATTCCTCTTTGTTACATTACCCTTGATCACACCCTACGAGGCCTCCTACACCCTCCTCACCACCTATTTGGATCAATTATTTTTCCCTAGTCCCTGGGTTTGTTAGCACCACTTTCTTTCCCCCCACCTCCCCCTCTCCCATGTTGGTCCCATTGTTTTCTCCTCAAGATTGTTCATTCAGTCTATCTTATTTAGACAGACCTTGGGAGATAATAACATGCACAAAACCAAGACAGAGCAAAACCAAGCAACAAAACGAAACAAACAACAACAGCAAAAAGCCAATGACAAAAGCAAAACTAAAACAAAAACACAACAACAACAAAAAGGAAAAGCTTGTAGTTAGTTCAAGGACTGTTTGTTGACCTTTAGGAGTGTTTTCCGGTTGAGTCTGATGGGGTTCCAAGACCTGGTCCCAAAGTCTACTTTTGGTATTCTCTGGGGACTTCGTTGCTCTGTTCCCCTTGCTGTTCTGTTGCATGCCCTTAGTGTTTTGCCTCGGTGTGGGGGTATCGGATTGGGCACAATTCCCACACTGTGTCTTCGGTGTTGTCCCCTGTAGGGCTATGGGTCAGTGAGGAGATGTCATGTCTCATAGTGGGGCCGGCCATATGGTTTTCTCTGTGGATTGGCTGTTCTGAGCAGGGGAATATCATCCTCAAGGCTTGGTGGGCCAGGATGTGCTCCACTCTCTCTTCCTCCCCCTTCATTTGCTCCCGTGTGTTCTGATCAGACATGTCCCTCTCCCTGATCTGCAGTTTCAGTGCTGTCCTCTGAAATAAATTTTTCTAGTGGGAGGGGCAGGTGTCCAAATAATTGGGATTGGGGCCGGCCCTTTAGACCTCTCCACTGGTTCCCTACTCCATGCCAGCATGTTGCATTTACATCTTGGAGCACCAGATTGAAGTCTGGTCCCTCTTTCCCTGTGGAGATATAAACAATACCCTCCCCTTGGGTGGGTTAGTGCCCTGTTCCCCCGCTACCCATTTCTTTTTTCTTTTTGACATTAGGCCTCCACTCAAGTACTCCCTCAATGCAAGAATACTTTGTTCTATTAAACTGGCATTCCATGATGCTCACCTTCCCAAAACAATTGCTGAAGACAAAGCAGGTGCATAAGCAAATGTGGTGAAGAAAGCTGCTATATCAAAAGATATAGCATTTGGCATCTTAAAGGCTTAAACATAAACAAGTAGTCATCTAACTGAGAAGCAACAAAGCCCACATGGAAGAAACACACCAGCCCGTGTGATCATGAGGTGTTGAAATGATGGGGTAGCAGGCATCAAAGAACAAAAAATCATATCATTGTGAATAAGGGGGAGTAAAGAGTGGGGACCCAAAGGCAATCTGTAGCCAACTGGACATCCCCTTACGGAAGGGTCGTGGGGAGGATACAAGCGAATCAGGTGCAGTGTAGCAACAATGAAACATACAACTTTCCTCTAGTTCCTAAATGCTCCCCACCCCACTATCATGATCCCAAGTCTACCTTACAAATTTGGCTAGACCAGAGGATGTACACTGGTACAGATAGGAACGGGGAATACAGGGAATCCAGGGCAGATGATCCCTTCAAGACAAGTGGTGAGAGTGGCAATACCATGAGGGTGGAGGGAGGGTAGGGTAGGAAAGGGGAACTGATTACAGGGATCTACATATAACCTCCTTTCTGGAGGATGGACAACAGAAAAGTGGGTGAAGGGCGATGTCAGACAGTATAAGATATGACAAAATAATAATTTATAAATTTTCAAGGGTTCATGAGGGAGTGGGGAGTCGGGGGGAGGGGGAAAATGAGCAGATGCCAGGGGCTTAAGTGGAGAGCAAATGTTTTGAGAATGATGAAGGTAATTAATGTATGTAAAGATTGTTATAAAGGCTGCATGACCCCCCATTAAAATGATTTTTTTTAAAGTAAGAATCAGAGTCTCTTCTGACATCCACTTTGATCTTTTCTTTCTTTCTGGTTTTTTTAATGACCTTTTGCTTTCTTCATGAATGATGATCTTGATGTCCTCCCACAGCAGTTCAGGTCTCTGTCATTAGTGTTCAATGTGTCAAATCTGTTCTTGATATGTTCTCGAAATTCAGGTGGAATAGACTCAAGGTCCTATTTTCACTCTTGTTTTAATTTTCTTTAGCTTTATCCTGAACTTACATATGAACAATTGATGGCCTGTCCCACAGTCAGCTCCTGGTCTGGCTTTAGTTGCTGATGTTGAGCTTCTCTAGTGTGCCTTCCCAAGATGTAGTCAATTCCATTCTGTGCATCCCCTCTGGGGAAATCCATGTGTATAGGGGCCTTTTGTGTTGTTGAAAAGGCCACTTGCTATCAACAAGTCATTGGTTTTTCAAAATGCTATCATCTAATCTCCAGCTTTAGTTCTATCACCAAGTCCATATTTTCCAACTACTGTTCCTTCCTCTTTGTCTCCAACTACTGCATTCTAATCACCAATAACTATTAATGTATCTTGATTGCAGTTTGATTAATTTCCTTCGGAAGTTGTTAGTAGAATTCATCAATTTCTTCAGCACTAGCTTTTGTGGTTGGTGCATAAAGTTGAATTATGGTTGCATTGATTGGTTTTCCTTGAAGGTGGATGGGTACAATCTAATCACAGAGAGCATTGCACTTCATGGTGGATTTAGCAAGATCCTTTCTAACAATGATGCCTAGTAAATCATATGATTTTCTAATTTAAAATGTCCAATAACAGCTAACTAGTGCCTAAGAGATTGATATTCATGCATTCTATTTAAACTTTGACCACTTCCAATTTTCCTAAATTCTTATTTTGCACATTCCAAGTTCCAATCATTAGAAGATTTTCACAGCTATTTCTCTTTATTTGAGTCATGCCCCATCAGCAAATGAAGACCCCAAAGGCTGCCACTCCCCCCCCTCCCCCGGCTCTATCCAACTTACATTGCCCTGGTCCATCCCCTCTAAGAAATCATCTCTTCTGTCACATTTCAAGGACATGAGAGGCCGTACTGTGGCAGTATCTCTGACAATGATCTGCTTCCTTTGTTTAGGTTTTCATTATTTGACAGTGCTTTGAAGTGAGCATATGGTTTTCAGGGACTTCTTCCTTCAAAGTAGGGAGGCGGGTCCTTCTTCATTAGTTGTTCTTAGTCTGGAAGCTCTGCTGAAGCCTGTTCACTGTGGGTGAGCCTGCTGGCATTTGAAATACCAGATACAAAGCTTCCAGCATCACAGCGACACCCAGCCACCACAGGACAACGGGCATAGACGTGGTGGAGTTTGCCCACAGAATCTTTCAATATCGAGGCTTGAATGTTTTTCTTGAGTTCTTTACATTTCAGGTATGCTTAGTGATTTCTTCCTTTGGGTTTCTAACTCTGTGTCTTTGCATATTTCATTAAAATATTTTCCTTTGTCTCCTGGAGCTGCCCTTTGAAATTTTCTGTGCAGCTCTTTACTTCAGAATTTCTTCCACTTGCCTTCGCTACTCTATGATTAATGCAGTTTCTGAGTTTCTTCTAATATCCACGCTGTTTTCCCCCGTATCTTTTGCATGACCTTTGGCTTTATTCATGAATCATATTCTTGATGTTCTCCCACAGCTTATCAAGTCTTTGTCATTTAATGCCAGATGCATCAAATTTGTCCTTGAGATGTTTTCAAAACTCAGGTGGGATAGCCTCAGGGTTGTATTTCGGCTCTCGTGGACTTGTTTGAATTATAATCATCTTCAACCTTCACTTCCACATGAGCACCTGGTGGTCTGTTCCACATTCGGCCCCTGGCCTCATTTTAGCAGCTGATTCTGAGCTTCTCCATTGTCTGTTCCTACAGATGTGGTCAATTTCATTTCTGTGTATTCTATCTGGAGAAGTCCACGTGTACAGATGCATAGTTGCCCTTTGTTGTTCATAAAAGGATTTTGTGATAAAGAAGTCATTTGGTCCTGCAAAATTCTATCATGTAATCTCCAGTTTCAGGTCTATCACTAAGTTCTTGTTTTTCAACTACTGTTTCTTCTTTTTTATTAACATTTTTACATTCCCACAGACAATAATTATCAATGTATCTTGATTGCATGTTTGATTAAGTTTAGACTGAAGTTGGTAGAATTCTTCAATTTCTTCATCATTATCTTTGGTGATTGGTGCACAAATTTGAATAAAATTTGTGGATTTTTTAGATTTCACTGAATGTGGATGGGTATAATAATCCTATTACAGACAGTATTGTACTTTTAAAAAAATCTACTCTTTTTAGACTTTAAAACACTGTTGAGAAAAAGAAATTATACAAGAATAGGCTGGCTACCAGCCACAAAACCTGAAATTTGGATTTGTACCTATTAAACTCTTGTTTAATTACACAAACAATGCAGTTTGGTGATAGGATCAAAGTTTCAATAGCATTCATCCACAAAGGCAGAAGCATGCCTACAAAATTAATACATGTCATTAGACAGCAAGGAGAGCATTAAAATAGTAAATACAGTAGTTCTGGTCCACCATTTTTGGCCACTCTCCAGACAAGAGATCCAAACCAAAGCCCCATGACCGCCAGTTCCGTAACTTCAAGATAGCAGTCATCTGCTGTGTCTCACAGTAGGGCCGCTCCAACCTTACATCCAAAGGCTGCACGTGAGCTTGACGAAAAGCCATGTTTGCATAGTGGGGTTTCAACATCGACTTTTGCTGGCGTGGCCTATGAGGGATGTTGTGTGCCTTGAGTCTAAAGTCCCGGTAGTCTGTAGCACACAGACTGGATGAAAACTAGGTCAAAAGTGTCCGGTTAGGAATACAGGACGGGCATCTTCTCCCTTGAGTTCTACATAGATACTGTTAAGCATTTTCCCCCCATGGGAGGTGACTCCTCCCCATTTACCCACTGACAGAAATGAAATCACCTCCTCTCCCCATCTTGATTTGAATTTCCACTAAGGTTCACTTATCCCTCTTGTATGAGTGTCTATAGATTTGGGGTTACTTTAGCACAATTTTGTAGGGCAGCTACTGAGTAGACATCTTCTCCCCACTTCTTGAAAAAACTGATCTCAGCTGAGGTGAGGTCCCCTCTGTCCAAGTGATAGATCATATAAAATAGACATATAAATGGGGTGATAGATACATATAAAGTCGACATATAAAGGGGGTGATAGATTGTTCATGAACTCCAAGCAGCTCTACACCTTGTTGCTTGGGAGATGGAATTAGAAGATAACGTGACCTGGGATCAGAGTCTGCCGTCATCTTTGTGTTTATCCTAATAGTAGTGGACTCATATGATATGTGTCCTCTTGTGACTGACTAACTTCACTCAGCAGAATAGTTTCCAAGTCCCTCCATGTCATTAGGCGTTCCATGGTTTCATCAAAGTTTTTAGGGATGTATAGTTTTCCATTGCGTGAATGCGCCAAGGTTTATTTATCCATTTTTCTACTGATAAACATTTAGGATGTTTCCAGCTTTTTGTTATTGTGAATTGTGTTGCAACGAGTATGTGAGTGCATGCATCTGTTTATATTCTGCCTCTATTTCTCAGGAGTATATGCCCAGCAAAAATACTGCTGAGTTACACGGTATTTCTATTGTCAGTTATTTTAGGTCTTGTCCTATTGTTTTCCACAATGGTTGTACATCTGTACAAGCCCATAAGCAGTGTATGAGTTTTAATCTCTCCTCATGCTCTCCAACTTTTGTTGTTCTTTGTCGTTTAGAATGGTATTAAGGTTGTGGGTGTAAGGTGATATCTCATTTTGTTTTGATTTTCATCTCCCAGATGGCTACTGATTGTGAGCATTTCTTCATGTTTGTTAGCCATTTGACTGTTATCCTTTGTGAGTTGCCTATTCATGTTCTTCACCCAACTTTTAATTGGATTACTTTTTTCTTATTGAGATGTTGCAGAATTATATAGATTTTAGTAATTAGTACCTTCTCTGATGTATCATTGGGAAAGATTCTCCATGCCCCCATCTATTGACTCTTGTTTTACTCTTTTGATGTGCATAAGTGCTTTATTTTTAATACATCTCAGTCCTCTATGTTGTCTTCCATTGTGTATGTTACTTTATTATATTTGGTAGTCTGTGTGTGCCGTGTAATAAGGCTCTTAAGTTTGTCCCTATTCCTCATGGATGATCCTGATAGTTCTTGGGTTTACATTTAGGTTTCTAATCCATTTTTAGATTTTTGCGTGTGTATGGGTGTTTGTTTTCTGTATGGGGTGAGATGTAGAACCTGGTTCATTCTGCTGCAGATGGAGACTCAATTTTCCCAGCACCATTTGTTGAAGAGAGTGTCCCTTCCTATTTAATGTTTTTAGTTTTTTGTCAAAAATCAGTTGTCAGTAAGTGGATGCTTTTATTTCTGGGTTTTACTCTGTCCCATGCTTCTCTCTATCCCATGGTGTCTGACTATCTAATTATACCAGTACCATGACGTTTTGACCACTGTGTCGGCAGTGTAGTAGGTTTAGGGGTCAAGTAGTGCAAGGCTTCCAACTTTGTTGTTCTTTTTTTAAGAAGCTCTTTATTGATCCTGAGGTTCTTGCCTCTCTATATGAAGTTGGTAATTCGTCTTTCCATTTCTCTAAAGAATGAAGTTGGCATTTAGATGGGAATTGCTTTGTATTTGTAGAGTTCTTCAGGTATTAACATTGTCACAATCAAAGACTTCTAATCCATGAACACGGAACATTATTCCATTTGTGTAGGTCTCTTTTGGTTTCTTGTAATAATGTTCTGTAGTTTTCTTTGTAAACGTCTCTTGTTTCTTTAGTTAGGTTTCCTAACTAAATTCCTAGATATTTCATCCTTTGTGTATCTATTGTACGTTGTATTGATTTCTTGAGGTCTTTTCCAGAGCTCTCTTCCCTGGTATATAGGAATCTGATTGATTGATATCTGCTTAAAAAAAATTTTTTTTTGATATCTGCTTTTTAATCTTGTACAAACAATGGCCAATATCACGCTCCATGGGGAAAAACTGAACACAATTCCCCTGAAAATGGAAACTAGACTATGTTTCCCCTTCTCACCACACTCACTCAACACTGTGCTGCAAGTCTTGTGGGCACCCTTGGCTGTTGGTCTTTCATATATGGCCTTCATTATGCTGAGGAGTTTCTTCTGGGGGATTGTGATGCTCAGGTTGGGGCACCGTCAATATAGTTCAGATGAGAGGGGATAAATGCTTTGGCAGGTCACTGGCAAGGATGGTAGGTGCAAGGATCTTTCGTGTGGGTTGTTTAGGAAGTGAAGCTGGGAAAGCTTGGAGCACATGGGATATGAAAAAAGGGAAGCACTACCTATGAGCCTCCACTTCTAGTCTGAATGATGGGGAGTATGGCGGTGTCAGTGCCAGAAACTACATTTGGGATAAAGAAGAGGTATTGAAAGGAGTGAGGAGGAGATGCATTCTGTTTTAACCCTTTGAAGTTCAGGAGTCTAACTCTTTGCATCTGAATGAAGCTCAGTGGTTGGGGCTATGACTAGTGGCGGGCCAAAACTCAAGGGTCCAGGTGATTATGCACAGCATACATGTGGGGGGCTCAGAAAGTAGGTGGAAATATAGATGAAAAGATAAAGGACTTCTCCCAAGAACTTTTTGAAATCTCCCTACAGGGTTGTGAATTACATGTGGAAAGGGACAGGACAAATCTGATGCTTGCGTTCTGGATGGAGATTAGAAAATTTGCGAGAGCTTATCTCAATGAGGTTTCACTGCAATTTTTAAATTTTTTAATTAATTTCTCATGGTGAATTGGTGGGGAGCGTTTACACTTCAGATGATCAACTCTCAATTCAAAAGTTAAAACCACTCATCAACCCTTACCTCCACTCCCATTTTCTATCCTGTCCCCTTCCCCTGATTTATCTTTTTCCTCTTATGGGTCTCTAACCAACCTTTCACCCAAATACCATCAAACTTTCTAGTCTACTGCTTCATCTTCCCATCCTTGCCTACTCTACTGAAGGAATCTCCAAAGCCTGTTCCCTTTGGTATGAAGCTGTTGTCTTGGTGTTTTTCCTTATAGTTGTCTCATACAATATTTTTCCTTTTATGATTGACTAACTTCTCTCAGCATAATGCTCTCTAGGTCCATCTCTGTCATGAATAGTTTAGTGGTTTCATCATTGTTATTTTAGTATCTACTGAATGTATGTGCCAGACTTTCATTATCCATTCTTCTACTAATAGGTGCTGGGCTGTGTCCAGCTTGTTGCTATTGAGAACTGTACTGCTATGAAGAGTGCATCTGCACTCTTGTTAAGGATGCTTCTTCAGGGTATATACCAGCAGAGGTATTACTCGATCGTATGGGATTTCTATGCCTAGTTGTCAGAAGACTTCAATGAAAGAGTAAAATGAGAGCCCACAGATAGGAGGGAAAACATTTTTTCCCATAATGACACAACATGTACTATTCTGTTACATATGACTCTGCTGATATGAATATTATTGAAAGTTTTGCCCTAACCAATCCCCGCTCTTTGTATAGTGTCCAGTCACTGAAGAGTACACTTAAGTGTACAGTCTATACTTTTATAATTTCCCTTTCTCAACTGTGTTTTAAAATCTATACCACTGGCTAAATTAATGACGCTATGAATAGAATTACCGTATGCACCAAGGGGACGGTTGATAACGCTATCTAACATAAAATGACAATAACGTCTCTAAAGTGAACCAAAGACAAATGAACCACGGTTATAGGAATGGATTGGGGGCTCGCACTTTATTCTGCTGACCTTGTCGTTAGCAGCCCAACACATAATCCACTTGCCACCAAGCCTCCTTGATGGATAATTGTTCTTTTATGTTTAATTTTTCTGAATATTAACATTTGTTGTTTTAAAACACACAAGTAAAACCTAATACATTCCTTTCTTTGAGTCAGCCTTATTGAAGTGTCTTGTTTATGAATCAAAATTTTTTAAATGTCCTATTCGATCAATTGAGACCATTGTTAGGTAGCCATCCGTATGATCAAGATATGGAAGAGTTACATCAACCCCAAATGTGTCCTGGTGGGCCCGTAAGTTCACCTTTTCACATCTCTCCTGCCCTTTTTCTCTCACCCTCCTACTAGGGCAATCGAGGCATTGCAGTTGGCCCTCCTGTGGCATGCTGCTTCTTACCTGCACTCCTGTGCTGTGCTCACTTGCCCAGTGTGCTCTGCTTCTCTTTCAAGGTCCCACTGCCCCCATCAATCTGAGTACCTCTTCTGTCCCGGGCTCCTGCATCACCTCAGTCCTCTCTTTACCATTGCACTGCCCACACGGTGCTTGCTAAGAGTAGTATTGACTGTCGTTTGAGTCAGCAGGGACTTGTTTCCTGTGCTGCAGCCTGGGCTGGCACTAAGAAGATCTGTCCTGAAGGCTACACTATTACACGGATCTCTATGCATGCTATTGAAGGGCTAGGGCAAGTGGGATTCTCGCTTACTATGTGTGAAACCCAGGTCTGGTTCCCAGACGATGCGTTTCATGCGGTCACCACTTGTCTCTCAGTGGAGGCTAGAGTGTTGCGATGATGCTGAACAGGCTACAAGAAGGAAGGTCTGGCTAAACTAGGAAGCAAGGTCTCGCCATACCATTTTGAAAACGAGTCAATGAAAACTCTATGGATCACAATGGTCTGATTCACACCCCTTATGGGGATGACATAGGCAACCTTTGTTTCATGAATTGGGGGCCCACTCAGGACAGCGAACAACAGAAACAACTACAATTGGAAGGCTGAGGGCCTTGGCTGGTATGGACCTCACCACAGAGGGCAGCAGCTGAGCAAGTTGCTCTGAACCAGGAAGAAGCCCCCTATTTTCTCAATCGCCAGTCTCTATCTGGCCAGTGCTAGTAGTGATGGCTCTGCTTTTGCCGGACACAGGTTTGGAGAGGGCAAGGTGCCTCCAAAGACCAAAGAGGCTGGACTGGGTGCTGGAACAGGGCCGTAAGGTGATAGCAGGGGTTGTGAGTAGACCATGCTGTGGAGTGAGGCTGACTCAGCTGCGGGAGCACAGAGGTGGGTGTGCATGTCTGGGGTCTCTACAGCACGACTGGGGATGGCAGCATGAGGGGGGCAGAAAGGGAGAAAGGCAAAGGCCAGACCTGCTTATGTGTTGAAAAGTATGCTGTATTGAGGCCAAATCAAATGTTGAACTATGGGAGGGAACAGACAGGGAGTGCCTTTTTGCAAACACTCCTCACTCCTAGGAACTTTGTAATCCTATCATTCATTTAACTGTGTTTATGGAACATACATTTACTCTTTCCTGAGCAGGCCCTGGGTGAGGTGTTGAGGTCAAAGTTGCATAATACACACTATTGTGACCATTTCTAAACCCTTGAATTCATTCATCTTTCTGCTAAGGTTTTTTGCTGCAAGCAGCTACTTCTCTGTTGGAAGGCTTTCTCTGCTTCTTGAAGCCCGGAGGGAGATAGTATACACACCCAACTCCCTGCCCCAGAAGAAGCTCTGAACTGGGAGGACAGCTCTGGAATGTGCTCTACATGGTCTGCCCAAACTCTTCAGTACTACCAAGCCTCAGTTGCCAATGGTGGTACCTTGCCCAATATCACACCTTATTGACTCATTCCCATCCGTATCTCACTTGTCTACTTTTCTGTGTTTGCTGTGATCACCTGTGCAATGAAGTGAATTACCTATATACCTCTTCTAGTCACAGCCCTTTTAACTCCATCAAACAACTTCCATGTTCCTAATTGGTCTAGGTAAGAAGGCAAGGGAAGATCCTGATTTGATTATGTGATTCAGTACTGAGTGATTGCTAATAGAGTTCACTGGAAGTGCCCTCCTGCTGAGTATAAAATGAGCCATCTCAGAAGCAGGAGGGGGGATTTCACTACCAGCCAAAGAGAAGAGCCAGAAGTCGAGTGGGTCATTTGGACTCCAAGATCCTTGTGCACTGAAACTCCTAGATCATGGAGGAGGCGGAGGAGGGGTGGGGGCATGGTCAAGGGGGAGGAGAACAACTATGATGAGATCATTAGAGTGGTGGATTCTTAGCCTACAGAGCAAGTAAAGTTGATTGTTTTGAATAGGAGGCTGGATTATGTAGTAGAATGCCTGTGGGCAACTAGAGGACCTGGGTTTGCTGACTCACAAGAGTGCCTTTGGGTTGAGGCTTATAGCAGAGTAGCATGCCCTTTGGGAATTTATTGGTAGCCATAAAAAAAAAAAAAAAGCTTTGTAACATTGTATAAGCAGGACAGAAACCAGGCTAAGAGGCTGAGATCCAGAGGGAAGCCTGCCTGTACACATGCCAAAGAAGGAACTGCCCTGACTGAGCAATTGTGTCCTGAATGTGTCTGTTAACTTCCTTAATAAACTCCATCTATCTGTGAGTTCTGTGTGACCCCAACAATGAATAACCAAACCCAGCAGAAAAGTAGAGTAACATGGAAGAATGGTGTCAGAACGTGGTTAAGAAGGATGGAGGCGGAAGGTATGTCTGGCCCCTATCTGTGGCCATCAGCCTTGGGAGCTGGAGGTCAGATATGACCCGTCATCATTTTGTCAACTCCCAAGTTTACTACTTTACCAAAAGCCTCATTTCCAGATCTGTTTTTGGGAAATACTGAATGAAGCAGTGACCAAGAGAAAGAAGGTCCCTGCCTATCATAAGATCCTCAGGGGGCAGGTACAGGTGGATCTTTACTGCTCTGGGCATCACTCTAAGTTGCTTGCCCATCCTGGTAGTAAACACTCTGCACTCTATAAACACTAGTACATGAAAGAAGGCTAAAACCCATAGGCGGGAGAGATTTTCCTAGTTAAAGAGAATACACTCAATTTCAGAAAGGTTAACTGGCTTACTGTTTTTGTTTCCAGCGAGTTTATGCCCTGTGATAGTTACATAATTTTGTGTCAACTTGATACACTGTAAGGGTGGAGTCTAGCCTGTCAATCAGATCACAGCCTGATGATGACTCCTTGGGTGCCGTCACCTTCCTGTT
Organism: Tenrec ecaudatus; assembly: GCF_050624435.1. Lineage (NCBI taxonomy): Eukaryota > Metazoa > Chordata > Mammalia > Afrosoricida > Tenrecidae > Tenrec > Tenrec ecaudatus. The sequence continues at coordinate 49,830,785 of NC_134541.1, read as the reverse complement.
GACACCACTCAGAGACCTGCCCAAGTACTGGAGATGCAGCCACAGTCATTGGAACTACAAGACGTTGCACCCACCGGCTGGTGATGTTCCTGTGTTCTACATCATTGCATGTGACTTCTTGAGTTTGAAGAGGGACTTATGGACTATTATTGTACTTAAGGGTTTGATAGAGACTAGACTCGGATGTTTGCTTGATATGTAATTAGTTCTTAATATAAAGTTCTCTCTTAGACATATGAGTGTCATTGGATTTGTTTCTCTGGTCAATCCAGCCTAACACATTCCTTATTCATGGCAAATTCATGTATGTCGAGAACTGCTCCATGGAGTTTTCATGGATTAAAAACTTTTCAGAAGGAGAGCATTATGTTCTTCTTCAGAGGCACCTCTGGATGACTTCAAATGGCCAACCTTTTGGCAAGTAGTTGTGTCACCCATGGACTGGGATTTACCCATGATCAATTTTAACCAGTTGGTGACAATTACCAACCAAATGCTTGGCTTCTTGACTTTTATTTCCAGCCAGACTTGCTACTGAAAAAAGCTAATCCAAATTAATTCCCAATGATTGCTAATATGCTAAGGAATTTCTGTGATTAAAAATGAGGATGATTAACCCAGACCCTCTATAAGCGATAAATGTGGGCATGGAGGGGGTGATATTGAAGGTGATATTGAACCCAGACCCTCTATAAGCGACAAATGTGGGCATGGAGGAGGTGATATTGACATTAGATACCTCGTTGTGCAATGGCGGTTAGGGGCTGAGGTAGGGAAGAACAGGCTTTTGCGACTTTTGTGGCCCCTCAGAAACTTTAATTTCAAAGAATCTGGCTTTGGTTCAAGTTCAAAGTCTTAGCTTTAAGAGACAATGATATAATAGTTAGAAACAAGGCTAAAATTATTTTAATTGAAAGACTTACTTGGTCAAATAGTGAGTGAAAAGTCACATAATGAAGTTTTTGGACAGACGGGTACATTTTCTTTTCAATCATTTTATTGGGGGCTCATACAGCTCTTATCACAATCCATACATACATCAATTGTGTAAAGCACATTTGTACATTCGTTGCCCTCATTCTCAAAACATTTGCTCTTCTCTTAAGCCCCTGGCATCAGTTCCTCATTTTTCCCCCTCCCTCCCTGCTCCCTCCTTCCTCACAAACCCTTGATAATTTATTATTTTGTCATATCTTACACTGTCCGATGTCTCCCTTCACCCACTTTTCTGTTTCCATCCCCCAGGGAGGAGATTATATGTAGATCCTTGAAATCTGTTCCCGCCTTTCCACCCCATCCTCCCTTTACCCTCCCAGTATCACCACTCTCACCACTGGTCCTGAAGGGATCATCCGTTCTGGATTCCCTGTATTTCCAGTTCCTATCTGTACAAGTGTACATCCTCTGGTCTAGTCAGACTTGTAAGGTAGAATTGGGATCATGATGGGGGGGGGGACAGGTACATTTTCTTTTTCCTTTTTTCAGGTGCATTTTCTTAGGTAAGAATTTGGAGCCTTCTCTGCTGCATAGGGTAAAACACCACAAGGTAGACTGTAATGAGTGTACAAATGTTATTTCTCTAAAGATAGGAACTGGAGCTAAACCCTCCCTAAACAGACCAAGCAGAATATGGCCATTTGTACACTCATTACCCTCCTCTTTATAATTCTCAAAACATTTGCTTTCCACGTAAACCCCTGGCATCAGCTCCTCATTTTCTCCCCTCCCTTCCTGCTCCCCCTTCCTCATGAACTCTTGATAATTTATAAATTATTATTTTGTCATATCTTACACTGTCTGACATCTCCCTTCACCCACTTTTCTGTTGTCTGTCCCCAGGGAGGAGGTCACATGTAGATCCTTGTAATCTGTTTCCCCTTTCCAACCCACCCTTCTTCTACCCTCCCAGTATCACCACTCACAACACTGGTCCTGAAAGGATCATCGGCCCTGGATTCCCTGTGTTTCTAGTTCCTATCCTGCTTCCATGAAAGTAAGACATCCCCGAAAATAAGACCTACTTACAGTTTTGCCTCTTGCTGAAATATAAGGCATCCCCCTGAAAATAAGACCTCCCCGAAAATAAGCCCCCGCGAAGCTATTGTAACTCTGGACTTTGGACCGTTGCAATGCAGCTGGAGCAGACAAGAAGTGTGAGGTCTTTTTTAATAAAACAATAAATGTGTATCATATTCTTCTTCATGGAAAAATAAGACATCCCCTGAAAATAAGACCTAGCGCATCTTTGGGAGCAAAGATTAATATAAAACAGTGTCTTATTTTCAGGGAAACGGTTCCAGTGCACATCCGCTGCTCTAGCCAGAATTGTAAGGTAGAGTTGGGATCGTGGGGCAGAGAGGTTCCTTAGAGGTGTAGTGCTGACATGTTGGGCTGCTGCGTACAGCGTCACAGTCTTGGGGACTCCCGGGGACTGTTCTACCCTGTCCTGGAGGGCTCCTAAGAGTCAGAAATGACTCCATGGTAATGGTAGTGAGTTTGGTTTGGGTTTTTATTAGGGCACAGAGGAGACCTAGAGGTGTAGTTCTTACATATTGGGCTGCTAACCTAAAGTTCAGCAGTTCGAAACCACCAGCTACTCTGCCGGAAAAATAGGAGGCTTACGAATCCTGTAAAAAAAATTACAGTCTCGGAAAGTCACAGGGTCAATTCCATTCTGCCCTATAGGGTCACTATGAGTCAGCCTCCGCTGAAAGGCAGGAAGTTTGGATAGAAAAGACTGGAAGCTGGCTATATTTAAATAAAGCATTTGCTTTAGCTGTTTGCTAGTGTCACAACTCTAGTCAGGGTGATACTCACTGCCAGCTCTCAGGATTCGGGATGCAGAGATTCGAACTTACTAACGCTCCACGGGTGTCTGAACAGCGGTCTGCTGGCCTGAGCCTCAGGCCTGGGTGGGCGGGGCCAGAGGGTGAACCACCTCCTCCCAGTAGTGGGCGGAGCGGCCCCTCCCCGCCTCTCGCAGGGCCCAGCGCCACGCCACGCAGCCCCGCCCCTCCGAGTCCCGCCCCCGCGGCTTCCCCCAGCTCCTCCCCTCTCCCATTGGCCAAGGCGGAGACCCTCCTCTCCGCCCAATGGATGACGCCGCGGCCCGGTGGTCCACGCCCTGAGTGGCGGATGCTTGGCGGAGTGGCGGGGCGCGGGCCAATCAGGAGAGGCGGCCCGATGAATGGCTGGGCCCGGGTGGGGAAGGCAGGAGGCGGCGATCCCGGCGGAGGGGGCCGTTCGCTAGCTCCGAAGCAGAAAGTGCCACGACTCCACACGCGCGCACGCAGCCAGCGAGCGGCCAGACCGGACGGCAGACTGGGCGGGTGGCGTCGGGGTCGTGGTGCCTGCAGCTGCTCGGTGGAGGGTTCTCAGCGGAGGCTCGGTGGATTCCGCTCTGCTAGCTTCGTGACGGCGCTGGCTCCTGCCCTCTCGCTCTCCTCCCGCGTCTGCAGCTGCAGGTGAGAAACTTGGTCGGGCCCTGCAGCTGCGGCGGCGCGCGGGCAGGCCGTCGGGGGCTGGGGCTGGGCCGGCCGGGTTGCGAGTGACACGTCTCCTTGGCAGCCCCTCCCCCGGCGCCGCCGGCTCGCCTGCCGCCGCCGCCCCCGTCAACGTGGACCCCGGGGTCGGGCTCCAGGGGCCGGGGCGTGTGCCGGAGTCGAGCCCCGTGCAGGGTGGCTGCTGAGCGTGTCCCGCCGCTGAACCCACGCCCCTTGCTGTCGAGGACCGCGGCGACCTGAGGCGCGACGCGGGGAACTCCTCCTTCCCGGCCTGGCCGTCGGGCCGCCTGCGAACTCCGAAGTTGGACGAAGAAAGTTGGCGGCGGGGCGGGGCGGCGCACAGCTGGCTGAGTAAGGGGTTAAGTGTCGGGAAGCCGCCGGATGACGTTGCTGGGCTGGAGTCCGGCCGGAGGGGGATGGGGGCGGGCGGAAGGCGGCCGAGGCCCTCGGAGGAGGGGGTGCGATTGAATGGGGTGCCCGCGGGCCGTGCGCGCCCAGCTGCAAGCCGAGGCCTGCCTGCGCCTCGGGGAGCTCGGCGGCTCGTTGACGTGGCAGGACGGGGTCGCGGGGCTGCTGGGACGACGCGCGGGGACCGGGACGCGTTCAGGGTCCGGGCGGCCACGGTGGCAACTTCCCGGAATGCGGGAGCGGCTCCTTGCGCCCCCTAGCGGCAGGGCTGGCCGCGCCGTTTGCATGGCGGGGCCGCTGGGAGCCCCGCGAGGCCGCTGGCCGGGTTACCGGGACTACCCCCTGCCCCGACGGCGGCCACGGCGAAGGAGCCGAAGGGGCCTACGGTGCCAGGCCGGGCGGAAGCAAGCCTCTCCGTCCGGGCCAGCCAAGAACGCTGGCACCCGGCCTGGCACCTGCCCCAGCCCTCCTGGCTGTGCGGGGCTGTGCTGAGGAGAAGGGCCTTAGCGTCCAGTCGGGCATCCCAGATGTTACGGGGACCCCTTTCCCATATGGTAAATCCTCAACGCTAGTTGGGGGTGTTGAAAAGGTCAAGGAGAGGGTCTCTGAAGTCCTCACAACTCGAGTGACCGCAACCACGCTGTTTTCATCCCTGGTCTATTTCCCCTTCACAAACACACAAACAGCACGAGGATTGCATCAGAGAAAGCCTGGGAAGGCCACCACATGCAGGAAGTAGTCACAAGTGTTGGCTCTTCGTGTTGAGATGAGATTTTATGGTGCAGGAAGTGTAGAAGGGAGAGCGTCAGGATTTGCCCCATCTGCCTTCTTGCTGACTGCTGCTCCGCTCCCGTCACTTGAACCTCACTTGCTTATCTGTACCCTGACTAGAGTACCACCCATGCACAGTAGGGTCAGAGAAGGCCTGCAGGAAGTGCTGGGGAAAACGGTGCTTGTGCAAATAGAAGGTGGTTTGGCAATAACTCCCCTTGAGAGCTAGGTCGGAGGTCAGGAGTGCCTGGGAAACACCAAAGGAATGAAACTTTGGAGACCGCAGGATCGATCCCTCCCCTGTTGTTGATTGCAACCATCGGCCTCACTCCTGGCTGATGTTCTGTAACCCTTAGGGTAGGTGGACTCTGGGTAGTGTTCTCTGGAGTTTAGTCCAGGTCGAGCTTCCTATCCCACGTCAGGGATCTCTTCAGAACTGGCCCTGGGTATCCTTTTTTGCCTTCTGTTAAGCATCACCCAAAAGTACCACTGTAAGTTTTACATGTGGCCTACTCAGTTGGGGAGCAACCTCTGCCACCCCTGCTTCCCTCCTTTTATTTCTTTAATGTCGCTTGTTTGTCTTCTTAACCTTAATACTTCCCCCTCCCCTCAAGTTTCTCCGTAACTCCACCACATGCTACTCACCTGTGGTGGGGGTGTCTTCATTCATTTAAGAACTTGGTAAAAGTCAGCCTCACAGCTGTTCACTAACCCATTTCCCTTTCTGAAAGAAAGCTTCCAGTTTTGAGTTCCTAGAGATAGCTCATCCCTCTAAGCAAGGGCACCCCCACCCCAGGGCTTCCATTTACGCAGGGCTTTACAAGCCTGACTTGCAGGGCTTCCCAGATGGGAGTGTTAAGAAAGGGATCCTGGAAGCAAGGTATTCTCTGTGGATCGTGTTTCAACAGAAATCCTCACCCCCCAATAGTTAGGAATTGGCTTCAGAACAGCTCATGATATCAAATCAATAAGTTAGATGACACCATGGCATGTGATTGTTTTTTTAAAGAAATATTCATATGGAAGAGTTTGAGTTAAATCATGAATCATTGAGTCACATTTGAGCAATTATGTTCTCTGCTGAAATGAGACTTACCTCAACAAGCTGCAATAATTATAAAGTCCCAAACTTGGTTTAAATGGTTGACTATGAATGATATAATTGGCATATAGGCTTATTAGAAAGCAGGAACACCTTTTCAGAGTGTCAGGACCCCATATTCTTCTTACTTATTCTGTTTTTCATGGGAGTTTTACTTAATAGATGAACAACACAAAGGGAGTCAACAAATTTGGTATGTCAGGTTTTCTTTGCTGTAGTCCTATTGTGGGAGAGAAACATTGGCGGTCAGAGTTGTGAAGGTAGAGATGCTGGTGGTGAATCTTAGGCTGTCAGAGCACTGGGGGCACGTTGGTTATTCACAGGGCTGCTAATGCGAGGTCAGCAATTTGAAACCGCCAGCACCTCCTTGGAGCAAACGGGCCTTTCTAGCCCCGAATATAAAGAGTTGCAATCTCAAGACACTCACAGGGGCATGTCTGTCCTGTCCTATCGGGTTGCTGACCCGGCATCACTCCACAGCAGGGCCAGGACTATCGTGACTGTTATGGCTTGCATTACATATCACAGGATTCGATGAAGCAGATAACTGTGCCTGTTAAAATAGTCTCTGTACAGTCATACCTGATTTGTTGTGCTTTGCTGGTACTGCCCTCCTTTTTTTACAGATTGAAGGTGTGTGACAGCCCTGCATTCTTCCAATTGTACAGTCATTCTAACCTCCCTTTTAGGATTTTGTCTAATCTTTCAAGTTGCTGTTAATCTTGCTGTTAATCAAATGCTATTTGATCCATATAGTTAGTTCTTAAAAGAGGATAATGCTCAAGGCAGACATAGTTTACAGCTTAAAACTAAATTTGTTTCTTTCTAAGAAAACTTCCAGGGATATTTCTGGTTTAAGGTATAAAGATTCTCGCAGGATAATAGTTTCAATTGTTCATCCAGCTCTCTTGGCTCCAGGGAGTCTGGGGACTGTGAGAATTTGAAATTCTGTTCTGAATTTCCCCCTTGTTGATCAGGATTCTTCTGTAGAATCTTGGATCAAAATATAATAGGGACATCCCTTGTCTTAGTTCTTCTGGTCTCGTGGTAAAGGAGACAGTCGCTTGTGGAGGCACTTAGCCACGTGAATAACCATTACATTTTGACCTCTGTGGGCTATGAGAGGGAGAAGGAGAATCTAATTCTTCGTCGGCCTAAGGTCTATTGCCATGAGGCAAAGATCAGGCATGCCTCCACCCTCCATTCTTTTTATACCCTGTGCTTGACACCAACCATTGCTCCCACAGCACTCTGCTTTCCTGTTGGGGTTGACAGTCCATCGCAGTGGCCACACCGACTTTACAGACAGTACCCATATTCAGGAGGTTTCCCCGCTGGCACAGTGGATTGCGTTACAGTGCACAGTGGAGCTGCAGTTAGAAACCTCAAGCCATTCCACCTGAGAGAGATGAGGCTTAGTCTCAGAAACCCACAGAGGCAGTTCCACCCTGCCCTACAGGGTCACTATGAGTCAGAATTGATTCCATGGCCATGAGTTTTTGTTTTTTCTATTAGAGAAGTTAGCAAGTTACCACAAGCCAAGATCAGAAAAAGTAAGCAGTCAGTTGTTGGACCCCAGCAACACCTGTCATCAGCCAACAGCCAAGTTTTTCTCCAGTCTTTAGCCTGTCAACCTTGGAGTCCCTTGGCTTCTGCCTCTGGACTAGGAAGCTGCTGGGTCACACATTCTCATTAGTCTCAGCTCTCTTCTTCTATCTCCTGGTCGCCTTGCTTCGGCCTCTGGTCTCAGCTCGGCTCCTTTTTTCTGTCCCATGGTCTCGCCATGCCACAGCCTCAGCCACTTCTGATGACATCTTGAACTGACTTTACCTGTTGCTCTTCTTCCTTGATGGTCATGGGACTTCTCTCTGTTCCTGCTTCTGAGATCGCTCTTCCTTGTGGGCAGGGCACTGACCATTACACCATTTGCAGAGCCCTGCTCAGTCATTTGGTAGTAGACTCTTGGGTCTCACTGAAGAATCTCCCAGCCATGGAGTGGATGCCAACTCATAGTGACCCTATCGGACAGGGAGTGACTGCCCCTGGGAATTTCTGAGATATAACTCTGCACTGTAGAAAGCCCGGTCTTTCTCCCTTGGAACAGCTGGTGGTTTGAAACTACTGACCTTGTGGATTGCCGCCCAATTTGAAACCACTGTGCCACCAGGGCTCCTTGAGACATGGATTGAAAAGCCATGTTAAGAAATTTCCCTTTATCATACATCCCATATTCTCCTGTTTTTGACTTTTCTTCCAAGACAGATTATGGTGTCTCAGATGGCCGATGACTCTTGGCAGGCTTTTAAGACCGCGGGTACTATGCAAGGAACTAGGAAGTAGAACAAGCACTACACAAATTATTCGGCAATCCACTGGAATGTTACATGCAGCCATGGCCCGGCATCTCTCAACTAAGGAACCACATCTTGGCCTCGACAGCTGCTTTTGCTGTTGTAGTAAATACATATCGCACAGCTTTGCCGATTCCGTTTCTTACAAGTGCCTCCTTATTGACAGCAAGTGCAACCCGACCGTTTGTTGGTTTTTTTTTTAAAGAACTTGTATGTCAGTGAAGAACCCAACTCCACCTCCGTGTTACTGTTCCTCCCTTTACAGCCCTCAGATCAATGTTTAGATGACGCGAGGGATAAGGAATCTGGAAGGTTTTTAAGGCTGCGACCCTTTACCGTCTCTTCAAAACAGACAAACAAAAAACACGATTAATGGATTAAATTTGATTTGTAAAGAAAAGGCACATTCTGTGTCGTTTCACAGCCCATCTCAGCAAATCACTAATAGTATCCCATTAAATATCCCAGAAATGTGGTTCTTTATCTTTTTTTCTTTCGCCCTCTCCGCTTCCTGCCTCCTTCCCTAGCCCCCTCATAGTCTTTACGCTTTGTCATTTGGTGTAAAAACGACTTTTCTTTTTTCTTTAATATTCCTTATAATAATGGTGTGATTCAATGTCTATAAGATTGACTACGTTTGTTAGGCATAATGTCCTCTAGTTACGTCCATATCTTAGTGTTTTACAGAGTCGTCGTCGTCTTTTATCGATGTGTAAGATTTCATCGTTAGAACATACCCACTCTTAATCACTGTTTCCATCATTGTTAACCCCTCCTTCCCCCGTCCCACCTGCCTGTGCTGACAACTAATAAACTTTGATCTTTACACATGTGCTTACTGTCTTTTTGTATAAGCGATGAGATCCCATAGGGCTTGTCCCTTTTTGATCAACTTAATTAACTCAGCAAAATGTCTTTCAGCTCCATCTACATTGTAGCGTGTATCAAGACTTCATTCCTGAAGCTCACCCCGTGGGCCCGTGGATCTGTGTCTTGCATCAACAATGTTTGGACGGAACAGACCCGGGGACTCCCTTCCTCCAACCTCTGACCACTCTCCGCTTTCCAGGCGTCACCTCCAGGACCATCTTGGCCATCCCCTCTGACTGGGGACCAGCTAACACTGTTTTATTTCATGTGTAGTTACCTCCAAATCTTTGACCAATCATATGCTCTGAGATCTGTCTGAATTATTCTGCCGAAGTTAAGGCTGGTGCATCCACAGGCCTCTGACACCTGCCTCTCTCTGGGCATCTTTATTGACCTTGGAGTGCAGGGGCTGGGGTGGGGGTGGGGCGCTTCTTCTGCTAGATGCAGGAAGAGAAGCTCAAGGGCACGTGCTGCGATAGAAGCTTCAGAACCAGTGTGGTGGCCACACCATCTTCCAGGAGGTGCAGAGCTATCCCACGATGAGGGGGAGCAGAACCTTGGACCCCACGGAAGCTGCCCTGACCCTGGAAAAGAACCTCAACCAGACCCTTACTGGCCTGCAGGCATGGGGCCTACCCACACAGACCCGCATCTCTGCGACTTTCTGGAGAACCACTTCCTTAAGGAGATGGGAGACCACCTGTCCAAGCTCGGCAGGCTGGCAGGACTGAGCAAGTATCTCTTGGAGAGGCCCACCTTCAAACATGACTAGGACAGCACCACCGCCCTGGAGCCCCTCTCCCAAGCCATGGACCACATTGGAACAAGAAAGCTTCCTTTTGGGGGTGGGATGGTGGGGTGTGTGCGCGTGTGTGTAGATAGACTTCATTCCTCTGACAGATTAGTATTCCATCGTATTTATGTTCCACATTTTGCTTATCCATTTGCCTGTTTGTAGTTACTTAGGCTGTTTCCACATTTCGGCTAGTGTGAATAGTGCTACAGTGAACATTGGTGTGCATGTCTCTGAGTAAGTCTCTGCTTTCAAGTCTTTGAGTATATACCTAGGATTGAAATTCTTAGGTCATATGGCAATTCTCTTTTTAATTTTCTCAGAAACTACCGCACTGTTTTCTTCAGCAGCTGTACCATATTGCATTCCAACCAGCAAGGGGTAAGGGCTCCAATTTCCTTACATCCTGGCCAACATTTGTTATTTTCTGTTTTTATCTTAGCCATTGCACTGTGAGCAGACGTGAATTTCACAAGTATACTGTTTAGAATCTGATTCCACTACCTGGGCCTTAGGCCTTTCAGCATTTCCTACAGAACTATTACGATGCTCCCATTCAGTGGAGGAGACTGCGCAGGCCTGGCCAGTCGGGCAGGTAGGCAGGTCAGGCAGATGTTGCATAGCCTTCGAGATTTTCTCCTACTGGGCTGTGTAATTCCCCACGTCCAGGAACAGTGCTTTGCAGAGGAGGACACAAAACTAGAGGAGTGAAATGTGGAACTTCAGTAGAAGGGAGGCAAGGAGCAAGTTGACCATGTGGCAATAAAAGGAAAGGCACTTTTGGTTTTCCTTGTCAAGTGCCTGTTGTGTGCTAGGCTTTGGAACCCTATAAATACATACAAGAGAATGAGGACCTCTGTCTTGCCCACAGAAGCTCAATCTAGATCTGTGCTATTTAACATACAGCCACTAGCCATCGCGTATACTCGAGTATAGCTAACCCAATAGCAACCGAGGCACTTAATTTTACCACAAAAACTGCATTAGAAATGTGCTGAAAATCCCGGCTTATGCGCGAGTATATACGTCTTTGGGGCTATTTAAATTTAAAACAAAGTTTTAAACCATAATCTCAGAATAGAAGGAAGCACTGCTTTGCCCTGCACTGTCCTCACATTTGGTCCTATACGTGAGCTCGTTGCTGCAGCCACTGTGTCAATCAGTCCATCTTTACCAAGCAGGATGTCATTCCCCAGAGACTCGTCTCTCCCGAGAGCATGTGTAAAGTATGTACGCCTTGCCATCCTGGTCTCTAAGGAGCCTTCTGGCTGTACTTATTATGAGATAGATTTGTTTGTCCTTAGAGGGGCAGGTCTACCCTGTCCTATAGAGTCTATGAATCAGAATTGACTCAGTGGCAGTAAGTTTGGCTTGATTTTGTTTGACCATCATGGTACTTTCAATGTTCTTCACCAGCACCATAATTTAAATACATCAGCTCTTTTTCAGTCTTCCTTTTTCCATGCTCAACTTTCACATGCCTTATGAGGCAATTTAAAATACATGACATGGATCAGGCACACCTTAGTCCTAAATGCCAAATCCTTCCTTTCGATACTATGAAGAAGTCTTGTGTAGATTTATCCAACGCAACACATCTTTTGCTCTCTTGACTGCTACTTCCATGAGCAGTGATTGTGAATCTAAGCAAGACAGAATCCTTGACAACTTCACCCTTTTATCAGGATTCGCGAAGTCTTCTTTACATTGAGTTGTACTATATGCTGAAGACTGAGATTCTTGATCTTTGTTAGCAAGTGCTTCGAGTCCTCATCACTTTTCAGCAAGCAAGGTTGTGTCGTCTGTGTATTTCAGATTGTTAGTAAGCCGTCTTCCAAGCCTTATGCCGCATTCTTTTTTGTATAATCCAGCTTCTCTGATTATTGCTCAGCACACCGATTGAATAAGTACAGTGAGAGGATACACCCCTGATGTATGCCTTTCCTGGTTTTAAACCAGGCAGTAGTTCCTTGTTCTAGTTGCTGAGCCATCCATCAGCCTTTGATCCATGTACAAGTTCCACGTGAACGCAATGAAGTGTTGGAATTCCCATTCTTCTCAAGCTGATCTATGGTTGTGATTCACACTGTCATAGCCTTTGAATAGTCAATGAAAACACAAATAGATATTTTACTGAAATGTGTAAAGACCTAGAAAACCAAAAAGGAAGAACAGCATATTTTAAACTGAAAGAACTCAAGAAAAACTAAAACCTGGAGTTGAAAGATTGTATGGGCAAAATGTTGAACGATGCAGGAAGCACCAATGAAGATGGAAAGAATACACAGAGTCACTCTACCAAGAAGAACTGTACATTCAACCATTCCATGTGGTAGCATGCTATTGAAGGAAGAAACTTAAGTTGCCCTGAAAGCGTTAGCCAGAACCCAGGTGCCAGGAATTGATGGAATACCAATTGAAATGTTTCAGCAGGTGATGGAAGCCCTGGAAGCACTCACTTGGATATGCTTGGGAATTTGGAAGACCACTGCTTGGCCAACGGACTGGAAGCGATCTGTATTTGTACCCGTCATAGAACAATATCGTCGATGTCACATGTAAGCAAAATTTTGCTGAAGATCATCCAGCCATGGTTGCAGCTGTACATTGACGGGACTGACTGCCAGAGTTTCAAGCCAGCTTCAGAAGAGGATGTGGAACAAGGGATGTCACTGCTGGTGTCTGATGAATCTGCCTGAAAGCAGAATACCAGAACTTGTGTTCCACTGGGTTGGCAGAAGTTGCTTCTGGAGCCAATGGCTATTTGCAGGGCCCTATTATACCATGAGTCAGCATTCACTCGATGGCAGTGAGTTTGGTTTGGAGTTGGTTACTAGACCATACAAAAGAACTGGGCTGCTAACCAAAAGGTGAATGGTTGCCAACCGCTGTTGCTCAGGAGAAAGATGTGTCAGTATATTTCAGTAAAGATTCACAGCGCTGGGAACCCTATGACGCAGCTCGCCTCTGCCCTGTAGGGTTTCGATTCGTAGGAATTGCCTTGGTGATGCTGGGATTGGTTTGGGTTTGGTTCTACTAATGTGGAGCTGTGAAAGGATTCATTTGATAGTATTTGGGGAGCAGTTTTGAGGTCTTGGTTGTATTAGTAGACTCATTTAAGATAGCATGTAGGACAATGTAAAATCAAAATTAACTTAAAACCCTCCAATAAGAGGCAGATGGGAATCTCATTGATCAGAGAGGAAGCCTACTAAGAATATGCTGGAAGATAGCAGGTAGGTATAACAATAGTGAATATTATCTACTGGAATAAAAGCTAATCTTAAACCCAAAGCTTTAATTTTAATTAAACCTCTACCCTAGCAAGATGTGAATAAACAGTAGTCTGTTTTGGGGTGTTTCAAAACTGGTTCCACACTGACCTCTAGCACGCCTAAACTTGGCCTGTACCTGCACTTTGTTTGGCCGTTCCTATGATAGTAAGCAATTGAAATGCCATTTCAAGTGCTTTCTTTCCCCCACTGAGATGTAATAGATTTTTTATTATCTTGGAAAAAGCAGGAGTCTCTGGCCACACAAGATCTGTGCTGACTCTGGACAACCCCTGCTAGTATTCACTAGTGTCTGACCTGTAGGCGTGCCATCTGCCAGGTTTTAGCAGCAACCCCTGGCAGACACTGCCTATCCCAGAGAGCATAGTTACCGCAAAGCACCTGGGACCCTCTGAGCCGCCAAAGATTCCTAAAGGCCTAGAATGGTGTTGGACACATGGAAATGCCTGTCTTAGCTGTGCGAATGGAGGGGTGATTTTCTAGTACTAGTGTTCTGTGCATGCCTTATTAATCTCAAATGGTCTGGATTTATCGAGCATTTTTTAAAAGAGCCTCAAATTGAAAGGCAAAAACATATTCCAGAACCAAATGTGTGTGGTTTAGGGGTCACCTCCAACTTGGCGCCCGTTGAGAAGTGGACAGGGACACACATGGAGAGTGCTGGCAAGGCTGTGTTGCCAGGACCTCGGTGCTGAAGGGACCCCATGGGACAGCTGAGTGGTTTCCCTCCATCCCCAGATGGTTGCATATATCTGCCATGACCCCCTAGCACGTTGTCAGGAATGGGCCTCCAGGAGGGGAACCTCAGTTGCTACCATGCTACCATCTCACCTCCACCCCCACCCCCATGGTAGGACTGGCAGAGTAAGTAAAACTCACCAGGAAAAAAAAAAAAGTGTTATTTTTGGTTTGACCAGTGCTGGCCTACTCCGAAACAAGGTGCGTTTTGTATTTAGTGAGCTAACAGTGTTCCTTTAGTAGGAGGAGAGAGGGTTCTTTTATTTAGCTGGCATTCGATTTTTCGCTGAGTGGGACCTTCTCAGAATAAGGAGTCAGAGAAATTGATGCTTGCTGCTCTGCTGACTTACTTCGCCAGAGGATTTTTATGGGGGAACGTGGTGAGGGGAGGAAAATGGTTGAGGCAGCCAGGCCGGCTGATCAAGGGTCGAGTCCAAGCCTGGCTCCCAATGGTAGATGTTTTGGAACTTGTCATTAAGTGGTTAAAATGTGCAATGTAACCAAATAAAAAAATTTCTTTCAAATTAAGGCTGATTGTGAAAAGTTATTAGATGCAGTTTTATTTCTATGGAAAACATTTTTATTTCCCAGTTAGTGTTATATATTTGTAGTCATTATACAGAAAAACTATTTTCAGACTTTAATAGTCAGAGTGATTGAGAAAAGGAGTCAACTCAGTGCCAAAGAATAATGAATTATTGAAAAACGTAGTGACCAGTCTCACTAGTGATGTGTTGGGACATCAGTCAGGCTAACTTTAGCTGCTGTACTCTGAAGACCAGCCATTCTTTTCTCTGAAGTTGGAAGTACTCTGTGCAGTGTGAAAATTTAAGACCTCTGACAATAGAGCATTTGGTAGAGGCATGTGGCAGAGCCCAGGTCTGTGGCACTGTTAAGTCACTGGCCAGCTGAGGCAGTCTACCTGCCTCGTCTTAGGTTGCGGCTGTTTTCACTTAACTAGAGGGAGCAATAATATGAGAGTGGTAGATGGGAGTAAAAGTACCCGGTAGCAGAGATTCTTCAAGCATTAGAGGTGCTCCTCCCTCAAGATCCGTGTGCTACGCGTTCCTACTAAAGATGGCATATATATATTTAACTCTTCACTGGTGTCAATATATTCGCAGAAAGATGCACTGTCAGGATGTTACAGCTCAATACCTCTCTGCAAACTAACATTCCTGTCACAACAAACTAGGAAACCAAAGTGTTCTCATCCCTTCCCCCTCGGGTTCTCCTTTGTGCCCCATTGCAGTTCTTGTCCATCCACAAAAGTAACTTGTCTTCTGATTTCTAACATCATATATAATCATTATATACCAGCATCATGGTATATTCTCTGTGTCTTTCAACATCTATTCGTTTTGTTGTGGCAGTTGTAGTTCATTCATTCACTCTCCTTACTATGTAGTACTCTGTGTGAGTAGATCAATTTATAAGCTAACCATTTTGTTGTCAATGGTTACTTCGATAACTTCCAACATGGGAGGACCCTTGGTGGCACTATCTGGTAAGCGTTGGGCTGCTAATGGCAAGGTTGGTAGTGCAAACCCACCAACCTTTCTGAAGGAGAAATATGAGGCTGTTTACTCTGCAGAGATTTATATATAGCCTCAAAAGCTATATAAGGTTGCTATGAATCAAAAACACCTTGATGTCAGTGAGATAAATAATATTGCTATAAGCATTTTTATTGATTTTTAAAGAACAAATTTTTTGAAGGTTAAACGTGTTTTTTAAAGAGGAAAGATACTTCCCAGTTAATGAAGTACAGAAGGAGAGGTTGCATACAGATAATAACTAATGCAGTGGGTTATTGGGAAAGGGGGTGTGGGGAGGGTGAGAGGAATTAGGGAGCAAGCAATGAATGTGGTAGGGAAGGTGCATTGAAACTGGTTGTAATGATGTACATACACCTCTTTTACAAGTGACTTCGCTATGTAAGTGTATGATATGTGAATACTATATCAAGAAAACTAGAAAAAAAGAAAAAGACAAGAAACGTGACCTGTGGTTGCCATGGTGAAGGAAGAAGAGCTCTAGCTCGGGCTGTTGAGTTTCTGTCAATGGTGGTGGAATGATTTGGAAAAGGAGATCCATAATGGTCGTACAACACGAAGAGTACAATCAGTGGCACTGAATTATACATATGGAACTTTGTTGAATTGGAGGATATTTTCTTGTGTATGCTTTTACCACATTAAAAATAATTACGCGAATAAGGAAAGAAGAAAATGTTCTAGAATTGATTGTGGTCATGATTGTACAACTCTCCTGGATGCTATTGAACTTGGATTGTATGAAATGTGGATGGAGTGCCAGTAAAACTCTTAAAGAAATAAAACAAGAAATCTTTCTGTTAAACCAAGCTTGCATTCCTTGGATAAATCCAATTGAGCTCACTTCTTTTGCTGCTTAGAACTTGGTGTCTGAGATGGGTTTTCTTATTATTATTATTATTAGTTTTTTTCTCATGGTTTTTGTCAGGTTTTGTAAGATTAGTTGACATCCGAATGGGTGGAGAGAGTTCTGTCTCTTTCATGCTTTTTAGAAAAGACTCTGAGGAGAAGTGGACCGCTCGTTCTTCCGGTGTTTAGGAGAGCTAACCAGGGTGGCTCGTCCGCATGGAGGGTATGGATTCAACTTCCTTGCTAATAGAAAACTGCGGTTTCCTACTTCTTGGTTTCTATGTTAATTTTGTTTTCATAGGAATTCATGTAAGCATTTGCAAAATTATTACCAGCATTTTCATTGCTATTTTCTGTGATCTATAAATACTAGAATTACATTTTTAAAATCTCAAAATACAAAGAGATTTTTAAATTATGTTTTTATTCATATTTTTTATTTAATTGAGCTGTGATCACATAACCCGTTCTGTGTGACTTTAATCCTTTGATATTTGTTGACACTTAAGACCAGGGTCTGAAAATTTTCCTCAGGTGCAAGAAAAAGAATTCGCACGAGTAGGGTGCAGGGTTTTATTTGTGCATGGTCTTGTGTAGATCCATTTTTAATTGTTTTATTCAGAAGTTCTGATCCTTATCGATTGTTTAGCTTGCAATAACTGTGCCAAGTAATTGAAACTAAATGCTCCCAGTAATTGAAAGCTAAACAATCAATAAGGATTCGAACTTCTGAATGAAAATTTGAGATGTTTGTAGATGTACTAAAGTTTTCTACTACGACAAATTGGACTATTTCTCATAATTTGTTATATTCGTCCAGTTTCATCCTTTTTATTTCTTGTAAACACCCACATGGGCTGAATTTTTAAAATACAGTTATAATAGCTTTGTGTTGTAAGTGGCATATTTAAGTCAATTTAGATTTAATAAATAAGTGAATGCTGATGTGGGTGCTAGTTCCCATGTGTCCTGGGTTCCCTTTGGTCTTCTTTCATTTTTAACTATCAATTAGGTGGAGGTTTAAAGAAGCCCTGTTTCTTTCCGATCATTAAGCCTGGTCTCTAGATTTTGTGTCAGTGGTTCAAAGCAGCCACTCTGGAGCAGGCTGTGACAGTCGGCTTCCTGACAGATGCGGGTGTTTGAAGCAGTATGGGGCAGTCCCGTTCTGTCCTTCACGGTTGCCATCAGTCAGCATTCACATGATGGCATTGGGCTTCTTTGGTATTTTAAAAGGAAGGCAAATTGGCGGACAGTATCTTTCTGAAAGTAAAAACAAAAGCCAGGAGACAGAGCATTATTTTCAAAGGAGTGTCCAGGGTCAGTTTATTGTCACTCCCTCACCTTGATCTGAAATTCTCTACTCACAATCCATCCATTTGTTCCTGTGTTGCAGCCACTCTGTCAGTCCATCTTGTCCAGGGCCTTCCTTTATTCAGTGCCCTTCTACTTGACCAAATGTGATACCCTTCTCCAGGGGCTGGTCTCTCCTAGTAACATGCCCAAAGTGGGTGAAATGAAATCTCACCACCCTGCCTATAAGGAAAGGACAGCCTTTCTGACTGTACTTCTTCCAAGACAGGTCTGTCCATTAAAATTTTCTGTTAATTTCTTTGACTTACTGTATATACTCAAGTATAAGCAGACCCAAATATCAGCTGAGGCACCTAAGTTTAACACAAAAACTGCATTTAAAATGTGTAAAAACTGGGCTTATACACAAGTATATACGGTAATCTTTTCTTCCACTAAGGCCCTTTTTCTGAAAAGAATGCAGTTAAGTTAGGAATTCTCAGTGGCACTTCAGTTTCCTCCATATGTTAGCAAAGTTACGGACACTGCGCTGGCCAGCAGCTTGGCCACCCTTGGTTGGGTAGCTGTGCCATCCTGTAACCTGGCAGGTCTAGTTCTGGGTGTATCTCCTAGAGAAATAGTGCTCACAGGTATGCACAGATCCTGGTATACAGTTAGTGTGAATAGTCTTAAATGTTCATCGTAGGACTGTGAATAATTGTGCTCTATTTATATTATGATGTTAGCAGCCATCAAGTCAATTCCGACCCATAGCGACCCTCTGTGTAATGGAACAAAACACTGCCTTTTTTCAAAACAAGTCCTTTTCTCATGACAGGCATGTCAGAAGTATGGATTTGGGGAATGTATTGGAGGGAGATCAAGAGTTTATCCTTCCTCTGATTAAGGGTCTCTCAGCCCTGAGTTTACATTCTACCCAGGGTTTGCAGAGCAGGAGAAAGGATATTTTCATTTCAATTTATTTGCTATTAGATGATCTTGTTTTATTCTTACACGTTAAGAGTAGGGCTTTTCACTTTCCTGTGAAAGGTTTAAAAATCCCAACTCAGCAATTAGTGGTGCGGATACACACACACACAAATATATTTAAAACAACTTGTTCTGTGCAAGCTGGGAGACGACATTTATGCTGTGTTCATGGCATAGGGAAAATCATCTTCCAAGTTTGCTTTTCTATGTGCTGTGTTCCAGCACGAAAATACGTTTGCATCTCATGTTTGTCCGGTTTGGCTGAGATAAAAGGCTAGTTTTCCCATTCTGGCTGTTTCTGCCCAAAATTTCAAGCTGTGAATCATGAAGAGAAACAGTTCCTGCAGTCCTTGGTGGACAGGCAGCTCGGGCAGGTGATGATCACTCACTGCGCCTGTGTCGATTGGCCAGTGCCAAGGGCAGCTTCTTCAGAGATCATACCTCATCCACATCTGATAGGTGCCCTGGTGGCATTCTGGGCTGCTAACCACAAGATCGGCAGCTTGAAACCACCAGCTGCTTGAGGGAGAAAGATGAGGCGTTCTGCTCTGTCCCCTAGTGTCATTATGAGGGAGCCCTTGCACGGAGGTGTGGCTGCCAAAGGTTAGATTCCATGCCGACATAGATGCTACCTTGCCTAGGGTGAGAGAGCGCTTTTATGAGCTCACTTCAGATTTTGTTCGCAGGGAGTAGGGCCAGAGTGAGAAGCTGGCTGTGGTCTTGTTCCACCAAGGGTGATCGTCTAAAGCAGACAGTCAACTTACAACTCCCTCTGAGGGAGCTGTCATCGCGGAGCGCCTGTGGATGCTCTTTAATGGGTGCATGAAGCCCTCCTCTTAGAAGCGTTGTATTTGAAAAGCATCGTGACATTGTGGCCGTTTTGTGATGAGGGCAATGTTCTTAGAATAGGGCCTCCAAGAACTAAACTCTGCCATTCAGTCGATGCTGATTCATCGAGACTGTACAGGACAGGGTAGAACTGCCCCTGTGATTTTCTGAGACTGGCACTGTTTATGGGAGTAGAAAGCCCCGTCCTTCAGAATGATGCATAGACTTAAAAAACGTTTTTCAGATACCCAAATGTCAAAGTTTAGATATCATGACTGATTGGAAATCCCGTTTTTCTTTCCCCCACTCCAACTGGAAAAGTACTCCCAACTTTTAAGCCATACTGAGCCCATACCTTTACTGTTCACTAATTCTATTGCCAATTTCCCTTCAGGAGACTAGGCTCGGTTCTAATCCTCTGTACTTCAGGAGGCATGGAATGTGGTAATAGCATCAAACCTAGTTAGTAAAAAACTCATCTATTTACCCCAATAAGTAAAACTTCTTGAATGGTAGGGAAAGCGTCTTGAAAGTAACCTTGGCGATCAGCCAAAGGGGTGAACCAAGCTGCCTATGACCATGTGGACAGTGATCCACAAGCAGTGGAAATGGTGAGTCATCCTCTTGGTTCAGTGTGTCACTAGGAAAGGACCTCTTCTCTTCACTGTTGGTGTGATTCTAGCTGTAGAGTCTGCCGTTTGGTGGACCTTCCCAGACTCGTCCTCTTTCCCGACACGCAAATGGAAGCTTATCACTGGCAAAGGCATTGTTCTCTTGATCACTTTCAGGACCATAACACAAAGCTTTTACCTAACAGCAGAGAGAATGAGCTGGGCACCTGCTGGCCCAAAATACACATGGCCAGAAACATTCTGACAAGTCTTAGGAGGCTCATTTTTTTGCTTTTTAAATCACTTGCACATTGAGAAGGGAAAATGTCATCCCTAATGTTAAAAAAAATCAAAAGATCAAGAGAACAATGACCTTTGCCAGTGATAAGCTTCCACATTGCATACATTTCGCATACATTTCCTCAATAATTAGTTGTGGCTGGATGTCACTGCTCATTAATTCAGGTAGGACATTTTTGCCCCTATCTCACCACTCTCCCACACTTGGTTTACATTTGTGGTCATATGAGGTGGAGAACATCTTGAATTGAAATTCTGATTTCTGGGCCTGTTATACACTCCAATGAGCACATTGCCCTCCCTTGACTACTGCTCTCTCAGAACTGATGGGAACTTTCCATAACTGGGGGTGGTGGTGGTGGTAGGCAAATTGCTCGCTTCATAATAGGTGCAAGCAATAACGGGTGACATCAGAAAATGCCTGTTTATTTCTTTTCTCATTTTTTTAGTCTGAGGGAGAAAAGAATGAAACACTAGGTTTGGCAATAGGCATGGGAATGGAAATTGTCCAATGCCTACATTTCCACCTAAGATTAATTTTTGTGTATGTATTTGGCAGGTGAGAAGAAAGCAAGCCAAGATGGATATTTATGACACTCAAACCTTGGGCTTCGTGTTCTTTGGTGGATTCATGCTTGTCTCTGCCATCAGCATCTTCCTAGTGTTAACCTTCTCCATGAAGGAGACATCGTATGAAGAAGCCCTAGCAAACCAGCGAAAGGAGATGGCGAAAACTCACCACCTGAAAGTGGAGAAGAAAAAGAAGGAGAAAACAGTGGAAAAGAAAGGAAAGACCAAGAAAAAGGAAGAAAAACCCAATGGGAAGATACTTGAGCATGAGCCAGCCCCCAACATGACCATCCTACTCAAAGAAACGATGCAGGCCTCTCCTGTGGTAGTGAGATCGATGTCAGTCCAGCCCGACGTGGTCCTGACCCCTGTAGCCACAGCACCAGTCGTGCTCCAAGAAAAGCCTGCCCTCTCCCCTAAAGAGAAAAAGAAGAAGGAGAAAAAAGTGGCAAAGGTGGACCCAGCAGTCAGTCCTATAGTGAATTCCATCCAGGGTCTCACCTCAAAAGCTGCCACCTTGGATGCTGCTCCCAAGGTAGTGCCTGTGGTGGCTGTGCCCCCCGTGGGCACCAAGGCCAATGCCCCAGCCACTGGCACAGCTCAGGGCAAAAAGGTGGAAGGAACCCCCAACCAGGGCAAAAAGGTGGAAGGACAGGGGAAAAAGGCAGAAGGAACCCAGAACCAGGATAAAAAGGCTTCTCAGAACCTGAGCAAAAAGACAGAAGGAATCTCCAGCCAAAGTAAGAAGGCTGAGGGGACCCAGAATCAGAGCAAAAAGGCAGATAATACCCAGAATCAGGGCAAAAAGGGAGAAGGGACCCCTAACCAGGGTAAGAAGGTAGAAGGGCCCCAGAACCAAGGCAAAAAGGCAGAGGCTACTCAAAATCAGGGGGGAAAGACAGAAGGAACCACAAGCCAGGCTAAAATGGTAGAAGCCTCTAACCAGGGAAAAAAGGCTGAGAAAACCGCCAGTCAGGGCAAAAAGACTGAAGGGGCCCAGAGCCAGGGCAAAAAGGCCGAAGGGGCCCAGAACCAGGGCAAAAAGGCCGAAGGGGCCCAGAACCAGGGCAAAAAGGCCGAAGGGGCCCAGAACCAGGGCAAAAAGGCTGAGGGAACCCAGAGCCAGGGCAAAAAGGCTGATTTGGTTGTCAATCAGGGTACAAGGGCAGAAAGTGTGAACCAGGGGAAAAAAGCAGATGGAGCCAGCAATCAAGACAAAAAGGCAGAGATCTCCTCCAATCAAGGCAAAAAGGGGGATATGGCTGCCAGTCAGGGCAAAAAGGCGAACGCGGCTCTCCAGGACAAAGATGCAGATGCAGTCCAGAGTCAGGAGGCACCAAAGCAAGATGCTCCATCAAAGAAAAAAAAGAAGAAAGGCGACCCTGGTGAGTTACTCTTCTTTATAACCTTGGGGGTGGAGGTGGGGGGCACCTGGAGGGAGGGGCGTGGGAGGGCGCTATCCATCGCTGTATCAGCTATTACCAAAACAGGACAATACAATAAGCATCCTTAATTTTAGTGGTTTTCAGCAACAGCCATTTATTCATGCTCATGCTTTTGTGGGTTGTCTGGTAGGTCAACTCTGCTTCAAGCTGTGGCTTAATGGGGTTGCCATCTTACTGTGAGTTGAGGCCTGGGGATATTTATATTCTGGGGCTCAGCAGAGGCTTTCGCAACTCTAAGTTGGAGGCCCTTCTCATGGTTCCCTGAGAGGTACAAAAGTACACATCCAGAGGACAAGCACATTTTAACACAGTATCTCATCAGCCAGAGCAGGTCATGTGACCGAGGCTGAGTGGTACTCTCAGTGAAGAACTGAAGCGACCTGGGGATGGGTGTGAAAACGAGTTGAGTGGCAAGTAAGGCACACCAGTTTCATCCAGCACATTATCTACAATAGTTCTGTGTCTTCTTGCCAAGACTTTCTTGAATGTCTGGCTGCATTCTGCTAGCTTTTTCTGTGTTTTTACCTCCCTGGTGCTCCAGTGTAGATGTTTTCGTGTGTGTGTGTGTGTGTGTGCACTTTGTAAGATTATGCTTCTAAGGAGAATTGGCATCTTTCCCTAGACTCCTCTTTCTCAGTTTTTATTTACTTTGTCCTTTAGAATTGGGGCCAGAGAGTTTCTGCTTCATGTTCAATGCTTATTTGAGAATAGATAGCCATTAATGGATCTGGAAAGTTCTATTTGTCTTGACTAGCTTGTGTCTTGGGTTCTGAAATGCTTGGTCCTGTGCCATGCAGCACAAGGCTCTGTATTTTATCCCAGCATTCCTGTCTCGCCACTTTGAGAAGCTGCATTGCCCTTTCTCCGGTGTCTTCCTCTCCAAGCTTCTGAGGCAGCATTTGCTGCGGCATCTTCCTTCGAGTCCCATGTGAGCGTTCCTGTTGGGTGCGGGGCTAGCACTCGTTCCCCCAGGTCCCACCGGGTCAAGTTGTCCTGTCAGGCCCTCCCATTGGTGGAGAGGGAGAACTGGCGATTCTTTACAGTGACCAAAGCACAATGGGTATGTGGACACAATAAGGCAGAGAGTCCTGCAGTTTCTGGTTCTCCCACAGTAGTTTGCTCAGAGTTGACCTTGCCAGTTATGCCCTTGGCACAGTATAAGGGGCTGAAATAATCCATGAAACAAAAATGGTATATTATTGGGAAAGAAAGCCTAATTTGTAAATAATAAAAAAATGTTGCTAGGAGTACAATTGTATGAGCCTACACAACAGCTTGATTGAGGTGACATGGAAGGAAATTTGAACCCCAAAAAGCCATGTTCTGGAATAAGTGTATTATATATAAAATGAAGATTATCCCCAAATTAATTTATTGGTTTGCCATTTATTATTAGCCATAATGTCATTGCGGTTCCACTCCCCACCACCCTCGCCAGCTTGACAAAACAATTCTAAAATTCCACCTGCAAGAAAACATAGTTAAAAATACTGAATAGGTGTGTGTGTGGGGGGGGGGGGAGGCTTTTTGGAAGGCCAGTCCTGTCTGGTATGTGAATATATTCCCAAACTATTGTAATTAGAAGTTGGTTATAGGTAGAGGCCAGCCATGTCCAGAGGGTAGAATGGTCATGAAATTGGTTTGCCACATTGAATCCAGGGGCATTCATGCATATATAAGAAAGCTTTATCACAGAATGCCAGGTTATTAGAACAAATGTACTTGACTCAATGGGTGGATGGATGGATGGATGGATTGTGATAAGAGCTATAAGAGCCCCGAATAAAATGATTAAAAAGAAAAAAGAACTTTAGATCAAAGAGTAATTACCGTATATATTCAAGTATAAACCATCCCAAATATCAGCCAAGGCATCTAATTTTGCCACAAAAACTACATTAAAAACGTGCTGAAGAACTCGACTTATACTCGAGTATATATTAAGAAAACATCCCAACCCCGTTCAGATCAAGTCCATGCGTCCGATATTAGCTTATAAGTCGACTACTAGTCCAGAAACGATTCTTCAGACTCAAGCAGTAACGTGCAATGATGCGGAATGTGGGCAGATCACAGGCTGGTGTGTGCAAAGCCCTGTGGATCCAATGGCAGTGGATGTATCTCCAGGACTTGGCTGCCATCAGCATGGCTCCATATGGCTTGTCCACTAGAAGACAAAGGCAGAGAGAGACTGTGTGTGACCCACCCCCCAGGAGAAAGAAAGGAAATTTCTAGAATCCACATGAGAAGGCCACACCCACAAGGTGGCATCATTAGGCTGGGACCTGATTGACAGGCTAGGCTCCACCCCTCCATTTGTTTATCAAGTTGACATGAAATTATATAACTACCACACACACCAAGAACGCAAGGGAAGTATCATAATTCATTGAAGAAGGAAAGGCACTCAGTGAGCGATCAAGAGCAGCCATGTCTGCTCAGGATTTGGGGAAACCTGTTTAGACCCACAAGCACTCATCTCTAGATAAGTGCTTATTTTGAATGAATTAAATTTATCTCAAAAGCATTCCAATCTTGGAACAGATGAAAGACAGCCAAATTTAGTATCGATTTGCATGGATGGCAGGAGGCAGCTAATGATGTTGCAGTGAAAGGACATCATGAAAGCATGTGGTGATGTGGGACTTTCAAACAGGACTGAAAAGTCAAACGCATGAGGTGACGGGGGAGGGGGGCTGTTGGCAGCTGAGATTATACTGAAAAAGCTCCTTGCAATATTCCTCAGTATCTGAAAGCCTGGACACATGGAGAAACCCGTGATTGTTCTTTGTTTTTCATTGTGCTGAATTGGCTCTATCATCAACTCAACTCTGCGCTCCTGCAGTCAGTGTAGACAGGCACTGCAAGGCGGAGCACACCAAGACCTACCCACCTGCACAAAAGGTTCTAGAACGTCTGGGTGTCCTGTAAAAGTCATCTTAAAAATGATTTCACAAAACAGCTGAGATTTACTCTAATGCAACACTCCTCAACATTTGCCAAACTGCGAACACTGCCATGGGATCCGTTCGGACTCATGGTGAATCTCATCGGGTAGAATTGCTCCTGTGAGTGTCCGAATCTGTAAAGCTTTCTGGGAATGGAAAGCCCTGTCTTTCTCCTAAGGAGTTGCTGGGGGTTTCAGACTTCCAGCTTTGTGGGTTAGCAACCCAACACATAGCGCACTGCGCCGTCAGGGCTCCTTCCTCAGAGATAAGGTGCCCGCAAAACTCTCAGGTGGTCTCGTGAAAGAGTGAGTTCTGATTCTGCAGGTGTAAGGTCGGCCTGAGATGCTGTCTGTCTCATTAGTTCTTCGGAGGTGCTGGTGCTGCAGGTCCACAGACCACATGGATTTAGGGATAGGGTCTAGGAGACATATTTTTATATAACTAGTAAATGTTTTTTTGGAAATTTACAAGAAAATAAACTTTATTAGAAGTGATTACATTAAGAATGGATGCGGTTAATAGGGTAAATTGGATGATCCCTTTGAAAACCCACCTGGCAAGCTGTGTCAGGAGCTCTTATTGCTGTTAGCTGCTGTTGAGTCAGGCACTGGTTCCTGGTGAGCTTGTGCACACCAGAAGGAAATGCTGCTCAACGTGTGTCAGCCTTAGGTTAGGTTAGGAATCAGATCACTGTGCTCCATAGAGGTTGTCAGTGTCTGGTTTTCAGGTAGATTTCCAGGCTTGCCTTCCTAGTCTTAGACTGGACACTCCACTGAAGCCTGTTCACCATCAGCAACACATAGCTCTCCACAGATGGACAGGTTGTGACCGTGCAATAAGGTGTATTGGCTGGATTAAGTGCCTAAAGGACTGACAGTTTTTCTTCTTTTTCTGGGGTTCTTATCTGAAGAAATAATAAATCCATGGACACTGATCTGCATGTAAAACTGCTTGTGATACGTTTTTAAAATTTAAATATTTAACTTTTGCAACAAACCCCAGGCCACAGTGCTGAATTCAGTGCCCATTAAAACATTGCTGACTCCTTCACGATGAGCATGGTGAAGGTGGAGCACTATGATCTAATTGTTCGTAGCAAGAAATATAGAAAGACATTGCTGTGGAAAGAAATATCCGTGGTATGACATTTAGTTGAAAAAGAAGTAGGCTCAATTATATTGGAAGCCATCAAAAATGAAGTGAAATGCATAAAGATCGATATCCTACGCATTAGTGAGCTGAGAGGGACTAGTATTGACCATTTTGAATCAGTCGACTCAGACAGTCCATGCTCGGAAAGACAAAGTCGAGAGGAATGGCATCGCATTCATCGTCAAAGAATATTTCAAGATAGAGCGTGCAGTGCAGTGCTGTCTCTGAGAGGCTATCAGAGTACGAGAAGAGCTAGTCAATACAGCTATTCAATTTATGCTGCAATTGAGGAGCCTGCTGGCTTAGGGGTTACACATTGGGGTGTGATCCACAGGTCCAAAGTTTGAACTGTCAGCCGCTCTACAGGAGGACACGGGTGGGGCTTTCAACTCCATAAACAATTGCGGGAGCAGTTCTGCCCTGCCCTCTAGGGTTGCTATGCATCAATACTGACTCGAAGGCAATATATTAAAAAAAATTTTATGCATCAATCACAGAAGCTGAAGCAATTGAAGAACTATACCCACAGAAAAAATTGAAGAATTATACCAACATCTTCAGTCGGAAAATGCACAAACATAAAGTCAAGACTCATTGATAATGATTGGCAATTGGAAAGAAAAAGGTGGAAACTTTGGAGGAAAGAACAGTAGTTGGAAAATTGGCCTCAGTGCTAGGATGGAATTAAGCTAGAGAGTGCATGATAGAATTTTACAAGACCAACAGCTTCTTTGTTGCAAATATCATTTTCAACACAAACGGCAGCGATACGTTTCCCCACACAGGACAAACAGAAATCAATCTGAATACATATGATGGAAATGCTCAATATCAGCCGCTAAAATGAAGCCAGGAGTCCAAGGTGAAGCTGAAGCACATTAAAACGAGTCCCCGAGAGCCATACTACAATGCTGACCTGTGTATTGCCACTGAATTTTAAGAACTTCACAAGAAAGATTTGACTCTTTGAACACTAAGCACAGAAGACCCAATGAGCTGTGGGAAGACATCAAGAACATCATCCATGAAGAAAGCAAAAAGTTAGTAAGAGATAAGAAAGAAAAGGTCAAAGTGGATGTCAGAAAAGACTCAAAACTTGTTCTTAATTGTAGAGTAGCTACGACAAATGGAAGAAGTGATCAAAGGACTTAACAGAAATTTTCAAAGGACAGCTCAAGAAGACAAAGGAACGTACTGTAAAAATTTTTGCAAAGACCTGGAGTTAGAAAGCAAAAAGAGCAGAATATATTCAACATATCCTCAACTAAAAGAAAAAGAACAGTTCAAGTCTTAAGTTGCATTATTGAAAGATTTTATGAGCAATATAGTGAACGATTCAAGAAGTATCAAAAGAAGATGGAAAGAATACACAGCCACTGTGCCCAAAAAACCCCTAATCTATATTCAACCATTTGATGGGGTAGCCAATGATCAAGAAGCACTGGTATGGGAGGACGGAGGAAGTTGCTGCTACTGCTGAGCTGAAAGCAGTAGCCAAAGACAAGGTTCCAGGAATTGACAACACCAATTGAGATGTTTCCACGAGCTGATGAAGCCCTGGAAGACAGCTACCTGATCCACCACCTGGAAGAGCCCCGTCTCTGTACCCTTTCCAAGGAAAGGTGACCAGCAGAATGCCGAAATTATAGCACAACAGCATTGATACCACATCCGAGTGAAATGTTGCTGAAAGTCATCTAACAATGGTTGCAGCAGTACGTTGACAGGGACCTGCCAAAAATACAGGCAGATTCAGAAGAGGACGTGAAACAAGGGCTATCGTTGCTGGCGTCGGGTAGATCTTGGCTGAAAGCAGAGAATACCAGAAATATGTGTATTGTGTTTTCTTGGTTATCCCAAGGTATTTGACTCTGATGGTCATAATAGATAGCTTTGAGGAGAATGAGAATTCCAAAACACTTAATTGTGCTCCTGCAGAACTTGTACATCGATCAAGAGGCAGTTGTATGAACAGAACATGATTTGAAATCAGGTGTGTGTCAGGGCTATATTCTCTCACCATACTTATTCAACCTATCTACTGAGAAAATAATCAGAGAAGCTGGATTATATAAAGAAGAATGTGGCCTTAGGATCAGCGGAAGGCTTATTAGCCGTCTCTGATGTACAGGTGACACAGCCTTGCTTGCTGACGGCAAGGAAGACTTGAAGCACTTGCTGATGAAGATCAAGGATTGCTGTCTTCAATATGGATTATGACTGATGTAAAGAAGACCAAAGTCCTCACAACTGGACCAATAGATAGCATCAAGATAAGCAGAGAAAAGATTAGAGCTGCCAAGGATTTTATCTTGCTTGACTCCCGTAATCCATGCTTATGGAAGCATCAGTCAAGAGGTCAAATGACACATCGCAGAAGGTAATCTGTGGCACAAGACCTCTTTAACTTGTTGACAAGCCCAGGTGTTACATTAAGGACTAAAGTGCACCTGAGCCCAGCCATGGGATTTGCAGGCACCTCATATGCATGTGAAAGGTGGACCAAGGGAAGACAGAAGAAAAGCAGATGCATTTGAATTGTGGTGCTATGCTCCCTGAAGGCAAGGATGATGAGGTCTCATCTCACTCTGGACATGTTAGCAGGAGAGATCGGACCCTGGAGAAATACATCACGCTTGGCAAACTAGAGCGGCAGCGTAAAAGGGAAACCTTTGAGAAGATGGATGGACACAGTAGCTGCAAGGATGGTTTTGGGTGAACAACAGCTGTGAGGATAGTGCGAGGCCGGGCAGTATTTCGTTTTGTGCTACATAAAGGACCGCCATGAGTAGACACCAACTCTACAACACCTAACCACAACAAGCTGTTTGGATATCATGGCAAACACACAAGAGAAAGATGTTAGATCACATGAAAATAGTGTAAAAATAGGATCAGGAACTCTTCCAAAAGGAAGTTTGCTGATTTTTTTACTCCTTCGATCGATGTAGTAATAATTCATTATTAAAACCACAAAGCAACCTTAGAGAAGGCCCTCCCTCAATGCCAGCACCCACTTTATTGAGAAATTTTGTTACCTCGGTGGTCTTTAGTGTCCAGTGTATTGGACAATTGTTCCATTCAGCTGTCTGTTAAAGTAGCTCATTTTATGTTACTATCTTATGATGTTTAGAAGTTTTTTAGGGGGTTAAAGTTTGCTCTTAATACATTGTCTTTATTAGTAGATTAATCATTTCACAAAAGCAATAACAAACGCCTCTTCCTTCCAGATATTAAATTGGAACAATCCGAAAAGATAGCCCGAGGGCAGGAGTAGATGAAAATGCCAGCCTTCTCCAGTGTTCAGGGAACTCCCTCATGTTCTGTCAGCACACTCTGTCAGAACTTGACTGCAACTTTATCTCAGTAATTCTGGGGTGAAATTCAGAACAGGACCTGAAGAGCAAGAGTCATGAAGGACAGGCCTAAGGGGGGTGAAGGTGTTGGCTCTTCGTGGTACAGGCCTGGACTTGTGGCCAGTTGCAGCTCCTCAGCAGCAGTGAGGAGACCCCACATGATTATCGGGCAGCCTAAGGTTGGGACAGACAGAAGGAGGCGTGGTGATCAGCCTTCACTGCCTCCATAGCAGAACCTACAGAGCTGTCTCCGTCAGCAGCTTAATGCTCTGTACTGTGCCTGTGTCACCGTGTATATTTAAGTGGCATTGAAGTCATCAGGAGATTTTATGCAGTGCTGTGTGACTGTCTCTGTGGCTTCCTAGATGTGTTACTGCTCAGTCACAGAGTAGATACATTTTTAATTCAGAAATGCAGTGCTCACCATCCAAAATAGTTTTGCTCTCACACGGTTGTTTTCTGGCATGTTCCTTCTGATGGCCCCTCTGCTCACATGATCATAGTGCGGTGTACAGAAATGGTTACAATTCCAAGTGGGAGCGTGACTAACCCAGGTGGAGAATAAGGGGAAACCCTTAAGAAACAAGTGATGCAGGTTTGTTTGTAAGTGTTTGAAAGAGGAGGCATTACTGGAGCCCTGGAGAAGAGAAATGTTTCCTGGGGGAGATTTTTTGTCTGTGTGGATTACCTTTGGCATGTAGCACCCTCGTGGACCAGTATTGGTGTGCTCTCAGATGATAGATAGCTCAGGGGAACTTTGTGTATGTGTGTGTGGGGGGGAGGGGGGTGTTCTTTAGGAAAATTGTTGCTTGCATAGGAAGCTTGTATATATGGTGGTGCTTTTTTTTTTTTAAAAAGGAAACACCATTTTTCTTCCCTGATTGGTTCTTTATCTCCTGCCAGGTCTGCCCCCGCCCCTCACCCACCACACCACCCCCAGCTAAGCTGAATTGATTAATATCATAACCAGAATTTTAGCTCTAAACTTCAAGGAGGGCCATTCCATTCCAGCTCTAGAATGGAGGCCAGATTCGTATTGCACAGGTGTGTACCCTGTAGACTCGGACGGCCATAACAATTGTCATTTTGTTAGATGCTCTCAAGTTGGTTCTGAATCAGTGTGCCTAAGTACAACACACTGCCTGGTTCTGTGGCATCCTTACTGTTGTCTTATTTGATCCCATTGCTGTGGTCACTGTGTCATCTCCCTCAGGGAGGGTCCTCATTTTCGCTGACCCTCTACTAAGCGCAGTGCCCTCTCCAGGGATTGGGCTCTCAGACTCAGTGTAAACAAAATATTGTGCTTTAAACTGGAGCCTGGCTTACTTGGCACTGCTTTTGCATGGGGCCAAGAGCCAAGTCACAGGAGTCTCATTTTGAACTCAAATCCGTGTCCTGGGAACTCTGGGAATGCCAAACCCTGGTGCATGCTGAGGGAAGCTAGAGCTGACTGAAGAGCTGTGAGTTCTCGACCCAGTCTGCTGCCCTGGGAAGGCTGATGCGCACATCTTTGTTCCGCCTGGCCCACACTGAGGCCCAGGAGTCTGCTGAGGTCGGACGCTCTCCTAGAGAAGTGGAACCTAGGATGCAGACCGTCACCTGATTATCAACCACACATGCAAACACCTACGTGGGGGAAAGGCCACCCTAAATTCAAAAGGGGGGGAATTTTAGTATCTTCCTTATGCCCTTCTGTATTTTCCAATTTTTCCCATATAACATTAAAGATATAAAAGCAGTAAAAACTCAAATTATTTGTCTAAAAGCTTTATTGTACCAACACTTAAGTTTCTTTCTGGTTAGTTGTTTTAAAGCAGACCAGCCTGGCCCTGGCCTCCTGAGTCTCCACTGAACAATAAGAAGGAAATCTTCACTTCTCTGGGGAGACTAGACCGAGGAAAGAAGTTATTGCTTGGTGGGAATGGTTAAGTGCTTAGCTGTTAACCGAAAGGCTGGAGCTTTAAATCTACCCAGAGGAGCCTCCAAAGAAAGGCCTGGCAATGTACTTCTGAAAAGTCGGTGATGGGAAAGCCTGTGTGTGCAGCTCTCGGGCATTAACGGACTCCCCCCGAGTCAGAGATAGCTCCAGTGTTGAGGTATTGTTGTTGCCGCTGTTGCTGTTTTAAGATTCAGGAAAGAAAGTAGTTGTTCTTACCAGGTCTCTGGCAAATGACAGCATTCGGCTCCTCAATCGTTGTTTCTGGAACCGAGTTAGCAGGTAAAGCCAAAGGTGGCCAGCCTGACCGCATTCCCATTAGTGCTCCTCCCCTGCCCCACCCCCTGCCCCGCATGACTGGAGCACTGGGGAAGGCTTGGGGACTCTGAATGGTGCCACCGCTCCGATCTTGCCTGCCCAAGGGTAGGCAGGAGACTAGAAAATACCTGCAATCTTAAAGTTCTTCATGTCCAGGAAGGTAATGGCAGAAGGCACAGGAAATAAGGAAGAGCTTTAAAATTTACCAAGAAAACCCCCCCAAGCGGGCCCTGTATTCCGTATTCAGTTTGTTTGTAGCACAGAGAGGGCACCTTAAACTATTTACTGTAATAGCCGTTTGCCCTCCTGCCCATCTACCCATCCTCCACCCTCCAGTGCCTGTCCTTCAGGAACTATGGGCCGCATGGGTTATGAATGGTTCGACATCATTGTGCTCAACCGGATACTTGTCTATCTATATATTTTGTTTATGACACTCATTCCCATACATTTATTCTTGAAACAAATTCTGGAAAGTGCAGGGCCAAAGCTCAGGTGAATTTTGAGAAATCACACGGCCAGCATGTGGCAGGACAGGGTGGAGCCCCAGGCAGCCCCGCGTGCACCACTAGTACTGCAGGTTCACCCCGCCCATGCGAGAGGCCCACGGAGCGCTTTGTTTTCGCTTGAAACCCAATTTTTGCTTCTCTTTTTATGTTTTATTTCTTTAAAACTTTATTTCAAAGCTATTCACCTCTCTGTTCATAAGGTGTACAGTTAATGTTCTCTGCCAGGTACAGGCCTGCCCATTGCTGGCAATGGACTTTGAGAAAACCCATTTCCTGGCATCCAACAGTTAAATTACTCTTCAAACCGAACTCCCAATACTTGCAAAAGTATTACATGCACTGGTTCCCATCAACTTTAAATCTGAACTTATATTATTAATCTGTATCAGTGGGTATTAAAATGAAGTCATTTTAGCAAAGTGTGATTGTACAAATCAAGATACTACTGGATAATATTAGACAAGAGTATTTTGCAAACACTACATTACCTTGCAATTTGAAACATTACATTTCATGATCATATAAATTATTTTTTGATAAGTGAAACTTCACAGAATTTAACAGCAGATAAAATTTAAAATTTTAGTTCTGTACATTCGTTCCAATTACCCCTATTTTTACAGTCTATAAGGCTCATGTCATGTTCAGCACCTAAAAGATCTGCGACACTGTCTAACTAGTGTTCTTGTCCATCTAGTGATAGTTTGGATTTCTTTGAAGATGAAAATCTGAGAAAATGCTCGATAAATTCTACTTCTAGAGTTTAAAGTAGATAAGCTTTTTGGCTCAGCAGACATTGTAAAAATTGGGGCTGTACCTTATTTTCACTTGGACACATCTAGACAGAAAGAAAAGGAAGAACATTCACACCACCATGAATATGGGTTGTTAGTCTTTAAGTTGGATTTATAACACTGAAGCATTGGAAGTCACCTAAGAATGCCCTGGGCCTAACCTTTTGGTTTTACATTTAAAAAAAGAAAAGATATCTAGAAAAAAGGTTTCAGTTGTCCTTCAAAATAAGGACCAAAGAAGGATGGCAACCACAAACACTTCCTCAGATCCAGCTCCAGTGAGATCGGCATAGTCCACCTTGGGTTGATTTGGACCGTGTTCTAAACATACCCGAGGGAAGTGTATGTACCAAGTATCCATGTGGTACTGATGCGTCTGAGAGCAACAGCCCAGTGACATTCTTCAAAAAATCTTTTGGTTTGGGCAGATTTAATACATTATTTAATTTTTTTATTGTGGAATTAATTAAAATAAAAATCCTTGACAGTTAAATACTTTTGTATTTAACTGAATTTGCTTATTGGTCAAGAATTTTCATTTTCATGTTGAAGTGTCATAGATAAATCTGTTAAATAATAGTCTTATTAATTAAAGGTATGGTTTAATTTTTTCTTTTTCTAAATCATCTTATTGGGGACTCATACAACTCCATCCATCCATCCATTGTGTCAAGCACATTTGTACATACGTTGCCATCATCATTTTCAAAGCAGTCAGGGTACAGTATAGCACCGATGAAGCATACAGCTTTCCTCTGGTTCTCTAATGCTTCCTTCCCTCCACTTCATGACCCTAATTCTACCTTGCAAATCTGGCTAGACCAGAGCATGTTCATGGGTCCAGATAAGAGCTGGAAACACAGGGAATCCAGGACAGATAAACTCCTTGGGACCAATATTGAAAGTAGCCATACCAGGAGGGTAAGGGGGAGGTGGGAGGAGAAAGGAGAAACCGATCACAATGACCTACCTGTAACCCCCTCTCGGTGATGGACAACAGACAAGGGGGTAAAGGGAGACATGGACAGTGCAAGACATGAAAAAATAATAATTTATAATTTTCAGGGGTTCATGAGGGAGAAAGGGAGAGGGGTAGGGAAGAGGAAAAATAAGGAGCTGATACCAAGGGCACAAATCTTCTTTAAAAACCTTTACAACCTGGTGGTGCTAGGGCTCCTGTCCCAGGCTTTAGGCAGTGTGGCCAGAAAGCCCAGCATCATTATCTCTGCGTCTTTTTTCTCCTGGCATTCTGTAGAGTCTTGGTTGCCATTTAAAATGAGCCTATGGAAGCTCAAAGATGGAGCTTGCCCAGAGGACGTCTTCCTTTTAAAATATTGTAAGGTGTTATTTTTTTCTACCATATGTAAAATTGTTTTGTTGAAATTGAGGAGGGGAGAGGAAACAAAAGTATAAAGAAAATAAAGTCATTCCATTTATTTTAAAAAACCAAACTCTTGCCACTGAGTCTGCTCTTTTAGCACAGACTAGAGCCAGCCGATGGGGTTTCTAAGAAAGAGCTCAGTCTCTGTGCAAATAGACTGCCGCTTCATTCTCGCACGGAGCAGCGGAGTGCTGCCTCCTTCATTCTTCCCTCCGTAGGATGCATGACTATTGAATTCCGTTAGCCACCAATCAGGAGCCCTGGTGCCTCACAAGGTTTCACGTTGGGCTGCTATCTGCAAGGTCAGAGGTTGGAAGACACCAGCGGATTCTTGGGAGAAAGGTGAGGCTTTTGACTCCCATAAACAGTTACAGACTCAGGAGCCCAGAGGGGCAGTTAGTTTTACTTTGTCTTACACGTTCACTAGGAGTTTGTGTGGACTCGGTTGAGTTTTGTGAGACACCATTAAATAGACAACTTCATATTTTATTAATTGTTTGCTTTTCTTTCTCCATCCAAAGACAAGGCCCTTGATTAAGAGGCCCAAAATATCACTGCTTTTGACATTGTTTATACAAATCGAGTGGGCTTAAAAATTAAAATGTCAGACATTGTCCCCAGCAGCTGGGGGTCAGTCAGCCATTCCTCCTCGGATTTCATTGGGTAGGGAAGGCAGGTCGACACTCCTGGAGCACAGTAGACTTCCTGTCCAGTGCTGAGCTGGTTTGGGACCCTCTGTCCTTTGTGTTATCTGGAGTCTGTCTTAGCCCTTGCAGTAAGCAAGTGACTGCAGTAAGTAAGCAGTGTCTTTCTTCAAGGCCTTATACAATTGGCATTCCCTGGGCTCAGGAGGACCCTCCTGCAGCCACTAGACGTGGCCATGTGAATGGAGAGCCAGCAAGGGTGGTAACTCCTGTACCTCTTCTGGTGGGCAGGAGCCTGAGGGAGCGGCTTCTCTGACTGAGAGGAGAATGCTCTCAGGTCTTGGACCCAAAGGAGAAGAGAGCTTGTCTGAGTCTCAGACCTGGGCTGTAGACATTGTTAATAGCATGGTAGAGCTAATTTACATAACAGTACATAAAAGCCCCTTCATGGGAACTTGACCCTTTTCCTAAGTCAGATTTGTCTCTGGTTGTTGAGGCCAAGGAGTTGGTCAGTCATGGTCATTAGAAGAACCTCAAAACCATGATCTAGCTGTCTGTGGGGAGCCATGTAGGACCCTGACTTAAAACTGCTGAGGGCTGAGGTGGCTGCAGGCAGGGTGTAGAGCAGGGTTCTCAACCTGTGGGTCGCAACCCCTATGGGGGCGGATTGAATGACCCTTTCACAGGGGTCACCCGATTCACAACAGTCACAAAATCACACAGTTATGAAGGAGCTACGAAATAATGTTATGGTTGGGGGTCACCACACCATGAGGAACTGTATGGAAGGGGCGCAGCATGAGGAAAGTTGAGGACCACTGGTGTAGAGGCAGACACCATGTTGAGCATGTGTGTGTGACTAAGGGTGAAGCCTTCCGAGTTGGTCTGGGCACTTTGCCAAGAAAGTGAGTTCTGTTGCCATTGAAGCTCTCTATCCAGCCCCTGAGACTGCGCCCTTAGTCAGGTTTTGCCATCAGTGCCGGCCAGCTTTCTAAATCCTCTTAGACCAGCCACTCTACCTGTGGCCTAGGCTCCATCTGGTTAGCTGGCCTTCAGCTTCATCCCCCTGGGAAGCCTGGTTCGTGTGCTGTTCTGTGTTGGTAGGGTAAAATCCTACTCCTGGACCTGTGATGTCTTTGACCTCTCCAGCCCCACTCCCCTCAGAATCCAGTAAGCCCTCCCTCACCACCCTTCACCACCTCCACCACCCAATCTCTGGTGCTCGCCTTACCCTGCAGTACTTGCCTCAAGCGCCCCTGTTGTCCAAACTCTCCCGAAGTGTTTGTTTTCATCATGAGAAGGCTCTTTCCTGGTGCACTCAGCCTGCTGCCTATAGCCTGTGCTTACTGTCTCCTTGGCTGCTCATCGCTGGCAGGTTCTGCCTCTGCCATACCTGTCCACACCAGTATTTTGGATGGAACTTGCTGTGAGCATCAAAGATCAGGTGGTTGTACACATTTCCCAGCTTTGGTATGAAAACTTGCAGTTCCAGGAGTCCTGGCCCACATTCCTCCATGATGCTGCCACCAAGAAATGAAGTTACACACCCCAGGCTACCAGGTCACCATCAGGGGCTGTCCCCAGCACCGGCCTGTGCTGTCATTTGTCCCCGCGCCTGTCTGGCTTTTACCGTGCGTGGTCCCTGTGTTTCCTGTGCCTCTGCCAGAAAGGTTTCTGGATCTGTCCACATGGGCCCTCCTTCCCCCCCCCCCCCCCCCCCCTCTCTCTCTCAGCTCTCCTGCCTCCTCGTTCCCTGCCCTGGCTGATTCTGTTCCTCTCAAACCCACAGTGTCGGATGTTGCGGGCGGCAAGCCTCAGTTAACTGACTTCACCTAGAATTCATCGCACCGTGGCCCTTCTAGAGTCGGCACTTTAACAGATGAAATGTTGAGTCTTGAACACATCTATTTTCGTGCCTTACATTTTCATGATAGCAAGTTTTCTCCTGGGGGCATTTGTCTGTGGAGAACTCGTGTGGCATGCCAGTGTACATTGGGTCCCAGTGGGAGATTGCATGTTGCGGAGCCCGTGGGCCAGTTCCAAGAACAGGCAGGCTTCCATGTGCGCCGATCCTGAAATCGGAAGTCAGCCTGACTCACCAGGGGCCCCAACTTCTCGTTCCTGTTCCTGTTTTTCTTTTAGCTTTACTGCCCCTGATTTGGGAAGTTCTTTTTAAAAACAAACCAAAAAAATCACTTAGAAATGTTTTTGCAGTTAGGGTTTTCAAGAAGTTTCTTACAGAGAGGGTCTGTGTGAACCGAGGGGGAAATGTTGGCATTTCTAAGGTGGGTGCAGGACATGGCAGGAGGTAGGAGGGGAGAGTTTTAAATGTTGCTAGGCGTACTTTGAATTACATCAAGTGTTACAAGTGCTTAATCCTTCGCCATGAAGTTCATGCCTGATAATTTAGAGTACTTTCAGTGCGGTTACATTAGAAAGTTTTATTCCATGGTTGCCCGACTGTTGCGAGGTGCCCTCCAGTCATTTCGACCCCATCAAGACCCCGTGTGCTGCACAGTGAAGCGTTGACACACCTGTGGCAACCTCAAAGCCAGGACTGCGACGGAGG
This sequence comes from Tenrec ecaudatus, assembly GCF_050624435.1. Lineage (NCBI taxonomy): Eukaryota > Metazoa > Chordata > Mammalia > Afrosoricida > Tenrecidae > Tenrec > Tenrec ecaudatus. The sequence continues at coordinate 49,792,910 of NC_134541.1, read as the reverse complement.
CTGTTGGTGCATCACAGTGACCGGCTGCCTCATTTTCCCTGGCCCTCTGCTTTACCAAAGTGGAGCCCTGGCGGTACAGTGGTTATGCGTGGGCTAGCAGTTCAAAACCGCTCGCAGCTCCTCGGGAGAAAGACTGGGCTTTCTGCTCCTGTAAATGGAGGAAACCCACCAGGGGGTAGCTCAGTGGCAGTGAGTTTGGTTTTTTCTGCTTTACCACATGTGATGTCCTGTTTTAGGGACTGACCCCTCCTGGTAACACTTCCAGGTATATGAGCTGTAGTCTCACCATCCTCATGCCTAAGAAGCTACTATTTTTTTTCATACTTAGCCTTTGAAAGCTGGTGTTTAAAGATGCTTTAAAAATTTGATGGAAAAAATAAGCTCAAAGATAAAAGGTTTTTTCCCATGAACTTTTTGAAGATCCCCTTATAATACATCTCCTTTCACATTGGCCATATTCCAAGAGCCACCCAGTGGCTTGTGGCCACCACTGGGCAGTGCAGGATGGGCTCCTCTGAATCAGTCTAGGAAGATGGGCGGAGTGTAGTCAAGGGTCCAGTTTATAACTCCTTGGTATGTATTAGTGGACTCATACCAAAATCACGGCTGCAGGACAAGTATATAAGGTCACCCCATGAGTCGGAGCTGTCTGACAAAAAGAATATTATTGGGAAATCTTTTTTTTTTTTAATTGGGAAATCTTAATCTAGCTACCCTGTGGCCCAGATGTTGCTCTTTCAGACTTCTGTTTGTACCCCCGGTGCAAAGATCATCTCAGTGGAGCACAGTCTGAGTCCCTTGAGGATGCCCAACTGCTAGTCCAGTGCTCTGCAGGTCGGAGAGTGCAGCGTTCTTGGGGGGAGGGGTGGGCTGGAGATGGAAACACTGCCATCAGAAGTGTAGGGGGCCCAGTGGAAGATCTGTTGAAAAAGAATAGCTTCACCTTCTAATATTTGTGTTTAATAAGATTTTCTGTGTAGCAATACTTTTTCTATTTACCCTGGTATGTAGCGCGCACGTAGTGAGTGCCTTGCTACTGTGGCAAGGCAGTCGCCCGCTGCTGTTGGGGAGAGAGCCGTGTAGTGAGCATCTCTAGAGATTGCAGCCTTGGGAACCATGTGGGGCAGTTGTACTACATCCTGTAAGGTCGTCGTGTTGGAATTGCCTCGGGAGCAAAGGGTTACATTTTGATAGGAGCTAGTGATGTATAGTTAAGTGAAAATAAAGAAGGTTAAGAAGGACACCCATTGGGTTTTGCCCACGAGCTCTTGTACCTTCAGCAGCATCGGTATGTGTCATTCTCCACGCTTCAGTCACAGCTGCAAATGTTCCTAGCAAACGCTGTGCCCTCCCCCTCTCTCATACCCCTACCCCCCCAGCCCCCCACCCACCCACCCCCGCTCTCCTTACTAAGGTATAATGGTAAGTGCTCTGCCTTGTAATGAAAACATTGTCACCGTGAGTAGAATATTGTGACAAGCCAGAAGGCTTAGGGTTGCCATGGAATCCTTCCCGATCCCCCGCTCTGGAGGGGGGCATGAGAGCCCGCAGCAGTCTCTTCCCTTCCTGTAATTTTCAGCATTGGCTGGGTGACGTCTGTGGCCAAGAGCAGACTTGTGCCACAAGGGAAGGAACGGCCCAGGTGCTGCAAATCCCTTTGCAGGGTCTAGTCAGGGGAGGTGCACTCTCCCTGACTGTCAGGCTGTGTGAAGGAGCGGAATGCTGGGGAGCCTCCCCCTGTGACAGCTGTTGGTGACCGGATCCATCCTCCAGGCTGCCAGTAGTATACTGAGAGTAGGCCAGCCTGTTCCTGCCAGAATTCAGCCCAGCCTGCCTGCTCCCAAAGCTGATGTGCTTGAGCATCATCAGGGGGACTTAGAGTGGTGTTTGCACCTAGCATTGGGACCACAGAGAGTTAGAGAATGCCGATGAGAAGGGAGCCATATGCCTTTCCCTCCTCTGAGGGATGCTTGTGTTTCTGGTGTGGGGTAGCCCCATTGCTCAAGCAAGACCCTGCAGTGGGAGAACCTTGCATGTGAAACCTGGACCAACTGGTTTGCTGGAAAGAGGAAAGAAAAGTTGTGAGACCACTATACTTTGCATAATTCTGCTTAGAGTCATTTTGATGAAAAAGAAAGAGGGGTGGTACTCCCACTCAGCAAAACACCGCCTTCTTTACTTCTTGGGCTTTCCCTGCACTCTCTTTAGGCACTTTTGGAGAATGCGCAGGGACCTTAGTTTGATCTGTTTCTCGGAACTGGGACAAAGTGTGGGGTACCTCACGTCAGGCTCGCTTCACGCAGCTTCTGAGAGAAAGGCCCTGGGTGAGGGTCCCTGACTGGACCCTTCCCCCTCCCGGGGCTGCAGGGGTTTGCTTTGTGTCCGTGTCTCCGCTGCTGTCTGAGTTTCTGCTCCTTCCCTCCCCCTGCACAGTGCTCGTGGAGGCCAACAGCTCGCACAACCTGCCGTACAAGACCCTGGTCTCCACGCTGGGAAGCATGGTGTTCAGTGAGGGGGAGGTCCAGCAGCTCATCGAGGTCCTCTCAGAGAAAGCCAGCATTGTCCAGGACACCTGGCACACGGTGAGCCACCCCCTTGCCCCAGCGCAACTGCACCCGTCAGATTCCCCACCTCTTTTCTCCCGCCAGTCAGGAGGGCCTGTGTTGCCAGCCTCCCCCGGAGATGCTTGTTCTGGAGGTGGGAGTGGCATGTAGGAGTCTAGTGCTTCCCTTTGCTCGCCAGGCAGTATTGCAAGGGCACAGGCGTGTTCCCTAGCAGAGCTGGGACTGTGGGTCATTTGGTGGTGTCCTGCTGAGAGCTGCTCATCACAAGGTCAGCCATTCAAAACCAGCAGCCAGAGAACGACGAGGCTTCCTAGCTTCTAAAGACGAAACATCTCGGAAATCCACGGGGACAGTTCTTTGTTCTTGGGTCACTGCTAGTCAGAATTGACTCGATGGCAGTGGGTTTTTTGTTTGTGTGTTTGCTACCTTTCTTTTGAATGGTTAGTCATGTGTTACATGATGCTGAGGACCAGGTTGGTAGCCCCTGCCCTAAGTATCCAGAGGTTGAAGATCCTTGCTAAGTCAGCATCAGGACATCAAAGGACCATGACTACCCTCCTCCAAGTCCATCCTGCCCCTCACAGGGCCATTGAAGCCCACTGGTGGGAAACATCATGCCCCTGGAAATGTCCAGAGCCCCTAGTGCACTGGGCCTGTAAAAGCGGGGGGTGAGGGGTAGAGCCGCACATTTGGAAGCTCCTGGTCTCACATCTTAAAGCACGGCTGCCATTGGAGTCAGGGCTGGGTTGCTGGAAGGACAGCCGAGAAGTCTGTTCTGTCTTTGCTAACGTGCTCTACCGTGTCTAGGCTACTCAGAAGGGTGATCCCGTGACCATTCTGAAGCGCCAGCTGGAGGAGAAAGAGAAGCTGCTGGCCACCGAGCAGGAGGACGCGGCGGTCGCCAAGAGCAAGCTGCGGGAACTCAGCAAGGTACAGCCCAGCGCTTTGTGAGACCCCCTGCCCATCTCCTCGAGTCTCTTAGGTCATGGAGTCAGGCCTGATGGCATCGGCAGTGTGGTGCGAAGGCAAGGGGGTCCCTTTAGCAGTGCCTTGTGGTCGGCTGCCTACCTGGTGGTCATGCGCACACCCAGAACATCCATGCGGGGTTAGGGACCTCAGTTTGTGGTCAGGATGACCCTGAGCCGGCCTTCACTGATAGTCCCTATGAGGGATCATTTCTTCTCAGGATGTTTCCGGAAAGGGGAGAGCTAATCCTTGTATTTCTGCTGTCCATGGAATGATCCTGTAGGAAAGCCCTCGCTCTTTTCTGCCATCTGGGACTTGGCCCATCCAGCCCTTGCTCAGTGAGGAATGCCCAGGGACGGGTTGAGCAGCGGCGCAGCACCGCTCACATGAGCACCTCGGTGCAAGGCGCCCAGGCCTCCCTCCTTTCCTTCCAGGGGGACTGGCCTGCGGGACTGTCGGCTACAGCATGCTGCTCTCCTTCCACCCATTCCTACCCCTCTCCTGAGAGAAGAGGCCTTTGGCAACAGGTGCAAGGGGCAGCCTGAGCTGTGAGGACACCCCTCTGGGGGCACCTCAGTGTGATGGCTTGTGAGGAGTCAGACATGAGGCAACTTGACCTCTGTCTTCAGAGAGGGAGTGCAAGTCGAGGTAGAAGGAAAAGTCCATTTGCTGCGGGACAGGCAGGGGGCAAGGTGGAACCTTCCATGGTCCCTCTTTCAAGTGCGACAGTCAAGAAAAGACGAGGAAAAGACTACGCCTTCCAGGGACTTTTGTCCACATTGGCTAGTGTCAGATCTGCCAGGATCTGGCCACACTGGGCCTTCATGTGAGCCCATCTTGGCTTACGGGCGAATGCTGAGCTGGTTGGCTTCCGGAGCTGCCTGGGAATCCCTTTCTCACTCGATGTTAAGTGGTATTGTGCCTCAGACTTGAAATCATCCAGGACAGGAGGGGTTCCACGTGGAAACTGGCAGAGCCTCCGTGTCAGACCAGACCCTCGTCCCTGAGAGCCCGTTGACCAGCTCGCCACTGATGAAGGCTTGGTTGGGGAAGTGATTCTTCTGTAAACAAATTGAAAGATTCCCAAGGAAAAGCCAGTGACCCCAGATATGACTCCCTTGAGAGAAGATGGAGGAAGTATGATTGGCCAGTTGGCAGCGTCGCTTCCTGGCCCCTCCCTATGCCTGCCCCTAATTTAGGGTGGGCTTAGCGCATGGTCATGTAGGTCAGCCGCTGGTGCCGGTGGTGGCTTGTTTTTTCCTATGTGGTTTCCATCAATTTTGGAAGATTAACAGGTGTGCGTGCATGTGTGTGTGTGAGCACACCAAGGGGTGACCTACAGAAGAAGCCTGCTACCCCCAGGTTGGTCTCTGGTCATTTGTGTGCCGCGTTCTCCTTCAGGGGTGTGTCCTGTGCCCCAGTGGCTACTGATCTCCAGACCCCACCATCCACTCGGATTGCATTCCTAGCTCCCTGCCCCAGTCCAGAGAGTAGAGTCGCTATTGCTAGCCGCAGGGGCCGTGAAGTACTCGTGCTCCGGTTCTCCTGGCCGGGGCATCCCCAGGCTCTGGGGAAAGGAGAGCCTTGCTGGTGTGCAGCCAGCTCATGCCCTCCAGGATGGCCTCTCTCAACCCTGCCGATGACTCCAAGCCTTCAGACAAAAGCCTGCACCTGAAGCTTCACTTTCATGCTCTGGTTCCTCTGCCTACTGCTTTGTACATGCCCTCTCCCCTACCGTTCCTACTCCCTCCCTCCGTCCTCTGCACCCGGACAGTCCATGTGCTTTTTCCCTTCTGGGCCACTCAGAAACCTCCGTGAGCAGGTGAGAGTGGGAAAAACTGTGTTTTTCTTCTGGTTCCGTCCATGTTTTGTTTCTAGAAAGAGGTTTTTAAAAAAAATTTTTTAAAGGCGTGGGGGGTGAGGGGTGTTGCTTGACTGACTCCCTTAGAGCCTGCAGTTGAAGGTGTGATGAAGACACAGAGGACCTTTGACTTTGACTGACAGTCTGTGGCCCACACACATACTGCATCCATGGAAGAGAGGGTCAAAGCTTGGGCACCCCAGGCAGTGGCCTGGCTTTCTGGGTATCTTCCAGGCTTCCAGTAGAGCCCCGGTGATGTGTGGTTAGGACGGTGTAGCGCTTCTGGGATATGTGAAGGTGTCCGTCCTTGCTTTGTCCAGGGCTCCTTCCTTCAGGGCCTCTGTCCTGAGGGGCTCTCACATTCAGCCTGCGCTTTCTTGGACACCCGGTACTCAGGGCCCTCAAGGGACTTGGGCTCGGAGCGGCAGTGACGTTATGGAGGCTTCCAAGGAGGGTGTGCCCTGGTGCTGTGAGGCCAACCGCAGCGGCATGAGCTCGTGAGCTGCAGAGCCCACGCTCAGCCTGGAGACACGGCGCCTGACGGTGCCGGAGAGTTTCATGGAGGACACAGCTGCAGTGCCCAGCCTTGCCTCCCGTTCCAGTGGGCAAAACTGGCCCTGCTCCCCTTTCCCATGCCTCCAGGACACTCCACGAACACAAATCTGACCCGTGCAACTGAAAAGGAAATTTGACAGGCAGGGGGCAGAAAAAGGAGCCATAGAGGGCTGGGCACAGTGGGCCTTCCTCAGTCCTTTCACAAAGCCCGGGGCAAAGGGAGGGACCATCCTGTTGCACTCTGGCGGCCTTAGGATCCAGACCCCTCAGCACTGACCCAAAGTGGCAAGTACAGGATGGTGGCCTTGGTCGGGCTCCCTCTGGCTCTGAGCGCTGAGTGCTGCTTCTAGAAGCTGCCCCATCTACTTCTCCAGGCCGTTGTCTGGGAAACCCAGCAAAGGGGCCAATGTAGAAAATGACGCATCCCCCACCTCCCCCCCCCCCCCCCCATGCAGCACCTCATCCCTCTCTCTCCCTGGAGGCCCGTTCTGCCACTTGCAGCTATCCACAGCCCTGCCTGCTCAGGTCTGGTCTCCAAAGCTCAGTGCTGTCAGCTCTGAAGAGGAGCTGTGACCCTCCCTCTCGGAGGGTCAGCTGAGACCTCTCTAGAGGGGGTGCAGTGGTGGCCACCTCTCCCACTGCTAGGTGAGCGAAGAGCTTCATTTCATCACTCGGATTTTCCTGCTCCTGTTGGCCTCTCACCCTGGGGGAAGCCAAAGGGAAAGTTGTCTGAAATGTGGGAATCTTAGGACTTTCAAGATACTGGGAGCCGCCTCATCACCTGGTGACATCCCCAGTCAGCACAGCCTTCCTTCCCTTGGCCCCTGATCCCCACCTGTCTCTGGCAGAAGGACACTCTGGCCCTTGGTTCCCCCAGGGCTCTGCCTGGGGAGAGAGACGTCTCCTATTTCTTTACTCTGCCGCCCAGCGGGGTGGGGGGCGGGGGGTGGAAGGCTCTTCACTTTCAAGGGACACTTGGCACACAGTCAACCAGCCAGCTGGACCCACAGTCTTCCTGCCAAGCTGTTGCCAGTCTGCCAGACAGAGCTCCTCTGCCCAGGGCTCAGGACGTCAGGGTCTTTCTTGCTCTGTCTCCCACATCCCCGTGGCTTCTGCCACAGCTGCTCTTGCTGAGGTGACTGATAGCCTTCCCAAGGCCCTGCTCCCCAGGCCTTGCATCTAGTGTCTCATGACGCCTGTCCCTTGGGCTGGGCGGGTCTGAGCACCGCCCTGGAGAGTGGGGCTCTCCAGAGATGGGCTGGCACCCAGCCAACCATATGGGACAGCGGCCCACCTTGTCCCCACCTCTTACCATCAGAGCTGTCTGCCTTCCTGTCCTAACACAGGTCCCAACTCAGAATGGCCTGTGGGTGCCTGAGTGTTCCCACAGGATGCACCCGTCCCCTGAGAGCCCTGGCTGTACTGGTTCTGCCACCACCACCCAGGGGCCACATTGACAGCTGCCCCAGCCAAACAGGACCTCCCAGGGATCCCTCACAGCCCCTCAGTAGCTTTCTGCTGTGCTGAGAATGGTCGTTCGGAGAACTCTGTCCACAGAGGGAGTCCACAGCATTCTGGCCTTGGGCCACCTCCCAGCTCCACCACACTGAGTGTGACGGACACAGCAGACACCCCCAGCACCGGTCTTGGTTCCATCTTTAGGGGTTCCATCCTGCATCAGCCTATCTCCTCATTTGTTGCTCTTACTTCTTCCCCTCCCCCCCCCCCCCAGGAGCTGACAGCAGAAAAGGCCAAGGCAGCAGCTGGGGAGGTCAAAGTGAAAAAGCAGCTGCTGGCGAGGGAGCAGGAAATCACGGCGGTTCAAGCACGCATGCAGGCCAGCTACCAGGAGCACATGAAGGAGGTGCAGCAGCTGCAGGGCAAGGTGGGCCCTGGGTCTGGGGCCGCAGCATCGTGGGAGGTGGGCCGGGGCTGTGCCTGGTCAGGTAGCCTCTACCAGGCACACGGGTGGTTGCTGTTAAGGACCGGGAAGGTGTAGACTAGATCACAGGGAGCACGTTTTGGCCAAGTGCCTGGCCGCAGGTGGCTAGCCCATGCCACCAACTCCTGAATGGTCACCTGTGCCGCCAAAGCCTGGAGCTGGAGGTCCGTCAAACTGGAGGCCAGAGAGCTGCCAGACTTCAACACCAGGGGCTCACGGCCAGTGCTGCACAGCTGCCTCTTTAGTTAATAACTTATTAACTCTACCGCCTGCCCTTTGCCCTTCCGCCTGAGGAAGGCCCGGGAGGTTAGTGTGCCGGGACAAGTCTTCCTCTGAGTGAGTGTAGGTCATGGGTTGCAGCTGTGTCATTGACCTCGCTGCCTCGGAGCTAGGGCTGGACAGAATGTTGAGTCCTAAGGCACCTTCGCCCAAGCCAGGCGGGGAGGCCTGGGGCAGGACCCACCCTTTGGCCTCATGTCCCTGTTGCTGGAACCTGGGGGGACCCTCCCAACCTTGGGCTGAGCAGGGAAAGTCTTCCCGGAACTCTGTGGGTTGTGTCTTTGCGGAGTGCTGGCCAGGGGCTGCCTCCCTTTGGGAGGCGGGTGCCTCACTGGCTGCACTCTGGTAACAGTTGCCATTGACTTGTCAGGTTCGGACTCTTCAAGAACAGTTGGAAAATGGCCCCAACACTCAGCTGGCTCGTCTGCAGCAGGAGAACTCCATCCTGAGGGACGCCTTGAACCAGGCCACGAGCCAGGTGGAGAGCAAGTAAGCTCAGCGCTGCTGGTGAACAGGGCCCGCTGCCTCCAGGAGTGTGCCAGAGTCTGGGGAGGACCCTCACCAAGGCTTCTTGCGTACAGGGCTGGCTGGGTGTGCTCAGGTTTGCCGGTGGGTAGCCGGGGGCTCCACCTCTGGGGTCTGCCCTGCCTTGGCACCTAGTGGTACTGGTGGTGGTAACTACAGGGGAGGAGTCACATCTCCCCCATGATGCCAGGTGTGGGTATGGCCAGTGCCCTCTGTACTACTGATGCTGGCAGTAGTGGGAGTGGGTGCTCCCTCCAAACCTGTCTTTACCACATAAGAGGCCCGAGTGTCACGACCAGGTGGTTATCTAAGATGAGAGCCCCTGGGCCTGGTGCCTTGACTGCCTCCTGCTATGCTGGGACTCGGCCCCGGTTCAGGGAGGGATGGCGATGTCTTCGCGCACAGGTTAGCATCTCATCCTAAGGATCTCCTCTAGGCAGAAGTGCTGGAGAGCTGCAGGCTAGAATTCCAGCCCTCCCCCCCCCCTCCCCCTGCCGGATGGGAAGAGAAGCGGCTCTGCTCTCTTGCTCTCTTCCCCTCCTTCTCTGGGAGCCTCCGTCCCCACCTCTGCCTTGGAAAAGCCAGCTGCGCTATTTCTTGCTCATGGTGCTGTGACTTTTCTTCACCTGGCGGGTCTGCTGGACGACAGCAGAGCACTTGGCTTTCGGTGGACATGGGGGCAGACTGCTGTGGCTGGGAGCCTTGGCCAGTACACCTGGGCCCCATGTCTGTTTTAACCAGGGTCTGCCCTGACGCAGACTCAAAGGAGTAAAGGTTCTTTCTGGTGCCCCTCCTGTCTAGAGATGCTCTTACCCCACCCCCACCACCCACGTCCCACCCCCTAGCCTTACACTCTCTGGTGTCATCTCCTCCTGACCCATCAGCTGACAACTGTTTCCGCAGCCAACACAGGCTGCAAGAACACATGAGACCAAAGGCATACAATTTCTGTAGTTTGCTAACTAGCAAACTCTGGGGCCATGGTCCCTGAGGTTGTGGCTGCTCACCTCCAGTGAGTTTGTGGGGTTTTCTGCACTGGGACTGGCCGCTCCACAGCTGCAGTGGCATGGGCCCAGGAGCTTCCCCGGCCCCTCATCCTCCCCCACGTGGCTGGACCCTGGCTGTGGCATAAGTACTCCAGTCTCAAATCTTAAGAGGATCAAACGTGAGCTTGAGGCCCTGCTGGCAGTTTGGCTTAGCTGCCCCGTGGCACAGAGAAGGACACACAGTCCTGGAAGGTGGCAGGCCTCCTCATGCCTCAGCTGCCATACAGAGCAGACAGGGCACAGGCTCCCCAGCCCAGTCTGCGTGGCCTACTCCGCCCGCTTCCCAGTTTGAGGAACAGTCCCATTTGCCCCTCGTCTTGTCTTGCGCCCTCACTGAGCAGCAATCTTAACAAGCCGTGTGCTGCTGCAACAAGCTGCTAGCCCTGCAGCCTCCCTGCTAATGAGATGGGCAATGAGCAGCCCACCTTCCTCACTGGAGTCTGCCTCTGGCTTGTGGACTCTGCTCTTTGGTTCTGAGGCCCAGCTTCTGCGAGGGACACAGAGCCCCAGCATCCTGCTTTGGGTGGTCTAGCCAGGCCCCAAGATGGCCAGACAAGGAAGCATATAGAACACCGCAGGCTGCCCATCTGCAGGGTCAGGTCCTGCCAGGTTGACTATGTTACAGTGCCCATTTGTGGTGCCTGGCCCAGCACTGAGAATGCACTCCTAGGGCATGATGATGCTGCTGTGTCCAGGGGTGTGCGAGATTAGACATACGATTCCTCTAGGAAAACATACAGGACCACATGCTGGGCATCATCCTAACCTGGACCACTGCCTATGAAAGAGCAGATCAGAGCACCACCCTGGCCTTGGGGCAGCCCTCTGCTGGCACAGTCTTCTTGGTCCCTCATTGGCCCTGATGACTGTCTTGCAGGCAGAATGCAGAACTGGCCAAACTCCGGCAGGAGTTCAGCAAGGTCAGCAAAGAGCTGGGGGAGAAGTCGGAAGCCGTGCGCCAGGAGGAGCAGCAGCGGAAGGCCCTGGAGGCCAAGGCAACTGCTTTTGAGAAGCAGATTCTACAGCTGCAGGTGAGTCGGGTAGGCACAGGTGGGCTTTTGCCTTCAGTTTTAGACTTGATACCAAACCAACAAAACCCGACTCACTCCCATCTCTTTAATTTTGACTCATAGCAACCCTACAGGACAGAGTAGACCTGCCCCAGTGGGCTTCTGAGGTTATAACTCATTACAGGAGAGAGAGCCTCATCTTTCTCCATGGAATGGCTGGTGGACACAAACTGCTGGCCTTGTAAGCAGTGCAATGTGTGACCCCTCTAATGCTAGCAGAGCTCCTCGTTGGCACCGTGACCACACTGCACTCTGAGGGACTCGTCTGTGCCAAGCACTGTTTTAACTCCACTTTCCTACCAGACCAGGGATCCCCACCTTCTTGCATAGAAATGCACAGACATACCTTCAAGGAGAAGGTTCTTTCTTTGTCTCCTTCTCTTTTTAATGTAAGTTTCTGGTTCTTAAGAAAGGTGGGCCTTTCTTTCTGTTTGCTTGTTGATGAAACAGTGTTCTCAGCAATGTCAGTTGTGGCTAGAAAGGTACTTCCGGGCAGTTGGCTCCTGCAGTCTGGGGAGGGAGAGCTGGTAGCAGCAGTTGCAGTTGCAAATAAGTTCACCTCGTGCACTTGGGTTGCTGTGAGTTCTGGAGCTAGAAGGGAATCGAGCCGCTGTCACCTACCCCGTCTGGACTTTGGACTGGTCTTCTGCCGCCTTCTGATGCAGCAGTCTTTGCGATTCCGGAAGCTTCCCCTTTGCCGCGGCACACTTACTTGGCCCCCGTCAGCACAGGCCTGCCATCTCAGACTTGCCTCTGCCTCCGGGACCCTCCGTGGACACAGCCAACCAGGCCTGAGGCGGCACCACCCACGGAAGCGCTGTGCCCACCAGAGGGGCTGCGGAAGCGTCTGTTGCTTTGTCAGTTTACTTGAGAAGCTTTTTCTTTAAAAGGGTGTCAAAATTGGAGTGTCTCTAACAGTGCGGTAAAGAGACTGATGGGAATTCTTGAGTCAGCAGGGGTCACTTCTCTGATGTTTCTTACCGGGCCTCGTCCCAGACAAGGGTGCTCTGTAAACCCTGAATCTTAACTCCTCCGGGGGCCTGGCTAGAATCTGAGGCCCCACCCTGCAGCGCGCCTCTGGAACCTAGCGTCAGGCGTACTCCTGGAGCTGTGAGCTGTGGTTGAGACCATCAGAGACCCAGGACATCCTCTTGTCAGCGTGCTGCCTCCATACACTTGTATGGCGGCGACCTCTTCATTCTCCTGTCGAAGTATCTGCCAACTAGGAGGCCAAACCATAGGAAGTGGCCGTGTTAGTAGGTCACAGATGACTGACAGCTAATAATTCATGTAATTCAATGTGATAGTAAAGAGCTAAGTCAGAGAGCTAGCTGTACCGAGCAACCTTAATTAATCGTAATTATGTGTGTCAAAGGCCCTGCCTAGCTGAGCCTGCCTTCTGGGATACGAATTAAGGGTTCCACCGAAAAATAGAAAAAGGCTAGGCTAGGTCCCTAGCCAACACTTTAACTCATTAGCAGAGGACTCACTCAGAGTAGTGTGCTATGGATTCTAGAATTCAGAGTCCCTGCCTCCCTCCCCTCCCCTTCCTCCCTCCTTCCTTCCTTCCTCCCCTCCTCCCCTTTTTACCAATTTGAAGCCATGCTACCAAATGGTGTGAGTTTCTGTGTTACTTTTCTTTCGTAACCACTGGGATGGGGAAGGAAGCTGGAGGTGTCAGAGGGTTTTCGAGGTTGTGACTTTTTTCACTCACCCTTTGTGAATACAGCACAGGAGAGCATTGAAGCCTCGGGTGCTTGGCCGAGTCCTCTGAGTAGTGACAGTATCCCCGTGAGCCTCTGTGTACGTGGCCCTACCTTACTCTCTCTTCCTCCCTGCCCTCAACACCCCCGCCTTTGAAGTGTGCTTATTTTGGCGTGAAACCGTTTTTCTAAGGGATTTTTTTTAACTGTAGTGGTCTCATGTAGTATTTGTCTTTAGGAGCCTGACTAACTTTGCTGACCATACATCATGTCTTCTAAATTTGCCCATGTCGTTAAGTGTTTCATTATTGCTCTCTAGAGATGCACAGTACTCCGTGTTTATGTGGGTACCATGTATGTATGTCCAGTCCTCCACAGGCCAACTTTCTTATTGTTTCCATCTTTTTACTATTATAGATAATGCTGCAATAAACGTGGGTGTGCTTATAAATCTGTTGGTATTCTGTTGTGTACTCCTTGGGGTACTGAGTAGTGACAGCGTCACATGGTGTTCTGTTTGCATTTGTCTGTGGAAGTGTCATACTGTTTTCCATAGTGGAAGACAATTCCACAAGCCCGCCAGCAGTGCACGACGGTTCCAATCTCACCTCAGCCTTTCTAGCATTGGTTGTTTTTTATTTTTGATAAAGTGTCGGTATAAGGTGGCATCTCATTGTTACACTAGATTGTATTTCTTTTTAGCTAATGCTCTTGAGCATTTCTTCATGATGGTTCGTTTCTTGAATGCGTCTTTAGTGAATTGTCTATTCATGCCTTTTGCCCATTTTTTATTCAACTATTTCTTTTTTGTTTTTCATATTAAGGGGTTACAATTTTCTATAGATTTTTTTAGACTAACCCATTAGTCATTATATCATTGCTAACATTTCCCCCCAACTGGAGTCCTCCTTTAACTGTTTTAATAAACAAGTCTTTTGATGAACAAAAAGGTTGGGTTTTTCGGAGGTCTCGTGCTCTCTTTTGTCATCTGTAATACAAGTGTTTCTCATTATGTTTGGTTATGTGCTTTTGCCTTGTACTGGAGGCCTTAAGTCGTTGGTAAGCATGAAAGCACTAGGGTAGTAGTTAAGTCTAATCCTTTTGTGTTTGTTTTTTGCATGATATGAGGAAGGGAACCTGGTTCATTCTTTTGCAGGTGGTGGTCCCATTTTTCCAACAACTTTTGTTGAAAAGACTATTTCCTATTTCGTGTGTTTTATTTAGTCCTTCATAAAAAATCAGGTGTTTGTAGGTGCTTGGTTGTGTTTCTGGGTTCTCTGTTGTCCATTGGTCTGCAGGTCTGTCCTTGAGATGGTACCAAGTGATCATTATTAATGTGGCTGTAGAGTGGGTTTGGAAATGAAGGAATGTTTGTCTGCTGAATTCCTATTTGGAGATGTTGAACTGCTCCGAGTTTATCTGAGATGTTTCCTGTATTTCTTTCTGTGTTGGCCCCTCAATTATGCTGTCTTCTTTGTTTTCGCATGTGCACAGAAATTGACTGTTGTTTCTGAAGTTTGATGGTTTTATATTTGTCTCTTTCTGTTCATGTGGTAATGGAATGGATAGTATTCTCTGCATTTGCAGTAGTTCTTGAAGAGTCAAGAGTGGCTCGGTTGTGTGGCATTAGACTGTTCCACATAAGGTTGATGACAGGACAGGGTTAAATATTACCTCTTGTCAAGGGACCAGTCTGGAGGTTGACTCCATTGACCAATACAACTTCCACAGCGGAAGAGTGAAGGCAACATCCAAATGGCTTTGCCCACCCACTTGAGCTGTCTTTTCTGAATGTGGATATCAGAGTAAGGCCCCACGTCTCTACAAATTAATCCTTCTAACTGTGGGCTGACAACGAGGCTGTGTCTCTTTAAGCCCTTGGGCTGTGGACACTTGATGACTTCCAATTCTCCTGTGATAATTTTCCCTAAACTGTTTCAACCAAATTCAGCACAGATTTGCCTAATCCCATCCTCCCCCAGGGCGAGCTCACCACTGTAGTGATGCCATTCTTCTCTGTGGGATTAGATCAAGTGTCCGGACCTGTGAGGAAGGGGGTTAAGGAGAGAGTGGTTAGTTTACCCTCTCCCTTATTCCAACACCTTGGACCTGATCACTGGGTGAAGGGTGACTCCGGAGCCCTGTTGTTTGGGGAGATAGTAGTCCAGTGTTTTGTGTGTGTGCCCCCGTCCCCCCTCTGCTGTGGATCCAAGCTCCAAGGTGAGGAGTGCTGGAGACTCTGGTAGGTGTGCACGGGGTGTCAGCACTCACCTCTCCACTGTGGTGGGGAGCGCAGTGCTATGGTGCAGAGGGGGAGGCTTCAGCGTGTCGCTCAGCAGTGCAAGGACAGTCATGAGTCCGCTGTCCCTGAGGCTTTTCTCACCGCTACTTTCCCTCTGCGCTGCCAGGCTGCCTCTGGTCCAGACTTGTTCCAAAGGGGAATTTCAGAACTCAGCTTGCGTGTTTTCCACTTTCTTCCAAACACTGTTCAGAGATGGTGATTATGGAGCACTCGGCCGATCAGCTCCGAACTCAGGACGTCCTTTCTCGAATAAACCAAGGGCTCTTGGAAGCTGACCACGTGGAGCCTCTATTTCTGCTCCATTTCCTCCTTGTTCCCTTCCAGGCCTCGCACAAGGATAGCGAGGAGACCCTGCAGAAGCGCCTGGATGAGATGAGCCAGGAGCTCTGCCGCTCCCAGACCAGCCATGCCAGCCTCCAGGCAGACGCCGAGAAGGCTTCGGAGCAGCGGCAGCAGATGGCAGGTGAGGGCAGGCTTCTCGGGCCTCTCGCCAGGCCCCACTGGCAGATTGATGCTTGCCCCAGGCACCACCGTGGCGTGGGCCAACCCTGACCCAGAGGACGTGGGACTTGAAGATTGGGTGTGGAGGAGGGGAAAGCCCACCTCCTGAGCCTTCCCAGACCTGGGAATGAGCCTCTCCCTTTCTCTAGGCCAGTGCCTCCCAACCTCCCTAATACAGTTTCATTGCTACTTCATAACTGTAACTTTGCAGCCCCTGTGGAAGGGTCGTTCGGCCCACAGATTGAGAACCACTGCTCTAAGCCCTTACATTGGCCCTCCTCATCACTGGCCTGCTCGGTGCGGTGCGGTGCGTTCGTTTGGCACCTTCCCGGTTCTCCTAGCTCAGTTTGCTCAAGAGCCCGGGCCTGTGCGTGGAAGGCCATAGACTTGTTCCTGGTCCTCCCCTGCTTCACCTGGGTCCGAGTGCCTGTCATACTGAGGGTGGTCGTGGGCACCAGGGATGCACAGGAGGCAACTGGGCAGCAGGACTATCCGAAAGCAAGACTAGAGATCCTGCCTGGCTAGATCCCAAACCTGCCCCAGCACTGTCTTAGAGTGCTGCAGGGCTGGGCGGGCTGTGTCTGTACAGAGCCAGGCAGTAGGTATTGTTTGGCTTCATGAGCCCTATGCTCTCTCCACAACTGCCCGTCTCTGCTATTGTAGCTTAGAAACAGTCATAGACACCATGGGAATGATGGGCTTAGCTGGATGCCAGTAACACTTTAATCCTGAAAGGGGCCTTTGGGCCCCTTTGGCCACAGCGCCCAGTTGGCTGACCCCTAATTGTGAGGGTCAGGTATGACTTTAGATTGGTGCTTGAAGAGGCCTGAGCGATGGGAGGACCCAGCCCTACAGTGATTAGGCACCAGGGGAGGACGGGCAGCCCGAGCTGGGCCCCGGAATAGGATGGGATGGGATGGGATGGGATGGGATGGGTTGGGTGTGACTGTAGGCGGGTCACATGGGAGAATGTGTAGGCAGACCGAGCACGGTGGACAGTGCTGCTGGGTAAGGAGCAGACTGGAAGGACACGTGTGACCCTGGAGACCGGGGTGGAGGTCCACGGGAGTGATAGGGCTCAGCCCAGGTGATGACAAGTTGGAGGCAGGGAGGAGGTAGATGTGAAGGTAACAGGTGTTGCTGGCAGTGAGGGCAAGCAGGGTGAGTGGCTTGCGCACTTGGGGATGACTGGCCCAGCTGCCTAGGGGCTGGGAGCACAGGCAGGTCAAGCCAAGCAGCCGTAAACACAGGTAACATTTAGAACTGTGAGGTTCTCCGAGGTCATGTGGGAGGTGGACACCCGAGGAGATAAGGACAAGGATGGTGCTGTGGACGCTTGACGTTCCTCGAGTTGGAGAGAAGGGCCTTTCATTTTAGCCCAGGGAGCCTGGAGTGTGGAGCCAGTGGAGGAGAAGCCGAGTAAGAACTGGGTCTGATTTCCCCAGCATATAGGCAGTCCCAGGGTGCAGAAGGTGTGCCTCCCCAATTTTCTCTTACTTCCCTTCCCCAACAGAGTTGCGCAGTAAGCTGCAGTCCTCGGAAGCCGAGGTGCAGAGCAAGGGCAGGGAGCTGGGCAGCCTCCAGGGGCAGCTCACGGAGGCGAGAGCCGAGAACACACAGCTCACCGAGAGGATTCGGTCCATCGAGGCCCTGCTGGAGGCCAGCCAAGCCAGTGACACCCAGGTCAGCCAGGCCCTCTCCAGGTGGACAGGGGAGAGGGAAGGCCCCCATCTGCATGCCACCCACTGTACAGCGAGTTTGGAATAAACAAGTGAGCTCTTTGTCTCTATTCTAGGCCTGCCGAGCAGAGGCTGACCAGCAGCGTACCCGGTAAGCTGGTGAGGCGAGGGCTATCAGTGGGTGCCAGGCCCCCTAGGGAAAAGCTTGTATTACAGGTCCATGCTGCCCCTTCCTCCAGTGAAAAGGGGGCAGGCTGTAGTCTAGCTGAAGGACGGGGAACCAGAACTGACCGGTGGGATCGGGGCAGATGCTGCAGGGTGGAGAGGAAGCTGCCCCCTCTTGACGAGGAAGGTTGGATGCTAGTAAAGTTCTCAGCGTGCTTGCCCTGTAGGGATGAAGGCGAGGAATTTTAGGGTCTGAAGCCAGTAAATTCAAACCAAGTGAATTGCCCTTGAGTTGATTTCTATTCATAGCGCCCTTACATGACAGAGGAACTGTCCCTGTGGACTAAATCTTTACAGGAATCCCTTGGAGCGGATGGCGGTTTTGAACTTCTGACCTTGTAGTTGGCAACTTAGTGAGCCATTCACTGTGATACTAGGGAAATAGGAGAAAAATGTCACAACATCTGGAATGGCAGCCCGGGATGTCACCTAGGCTGTTTGTGGAGCTGCAGATCATCTGGGCATTGGTGTGATTTAGAGCCAGCCATGGCTGGCTTGTGTTCCTTTATCCAGGATGTCATTGTCCTGTGGCCATGTCTTGCCCTGCCCCAGGTGAGCAGGCTCCAGGGGAGTGTGGTTCGGGGTGGTTTATATGAGTGAAGGCTGGGAACCGAGCAGGGAACACACGTCTGACCAGAGTCCTTGAGGCCATTACCTGGAGCAGGTGCCCGTGAGACTGGTGGCCCATCCACAGTGCCAGCCGTGCGGGGAGAGTTGTCTACCCTTTGTGGACGTGTCCCGATTGTCCAGTGGGCCCCGCTCCCGCTTGTTGGCTGTCTCTGGCGGTGAATCGCCAACTGCATGTGTCTGGTCCAGTGCTGCTGTGGCCTCGGTGCTGCTGTCTCCAGTCTCCAGTTCTGTGTTGGGGGCTGGGGAGGAAGCCAACCTCCCACAGACCTGACATCACACGGAAGACCCGGCACACTTTGCTCCAGAAAGCTTGGGGCAGCTTGTGCCTTGGGGTCGGCTCCTGTTGTAAGATGTGATCCTGTATCTACAGTGAGCTTCTAGGACCTCTGCGTCTTCTACTAACAGGCACAAGTTTACTCTTTTTGTGTCATGTGTATGTATCTGGAAGAAATTTTTATTTATTTTTTTTAAACTTTATTTTATTGGGGGGCTCTTACAGCTCTTATCCCAATCCATACATGTATCCGTTGTGCCAAACACATCTGTACATATGTTACTATTGTCTTTTTCAAAACATTTGCTTTCTACTTGAGCCCTTGGTATCATCAGCTACCCATTTTTTTCCTTCCCCACGAACCCTTGATAATTTATAAATTCTTTTTTTTCATATGTTAAACCAACCACTGTGTCCCTTCACCCACCTTTCTCTTATTGTGATTGGCTCCCCCTTATTCCCCGCCCTCCTTCCCTTACATTCCTAGTATCACTACTCCCCTTATTGGTCCTGAGGGGTTTATCTGTCCTGAATTCCCTGTGTGTGAGCTCTTATCTGTACCAGTATCCATGTTCTGGTCTAGCCAGATTTGTAAGGTAGAATTGGGGTCATGCTAGTGGGGGGCGGGGGAAGCATTAAAGAACTAGAGGAAGGAAGGTTGTGTATTTCGTCAGAGCGATACTACAGCCTGACTGGCTTGTCTCTTCCTTGTGGCCTTCTGACAGCGGTGTCCAATTGACTACTGGTGGGCTTTGGGTCTCCCTTCTGCCCTCCTCCTCATTCATTTTGTTTGTTTTTGGGTCTTTGATGCCTGATACCTGATCCCATCGACACCTCATGATCACACGGGCTCGTGTGCTTCTTGCATGTGGGCTTTGTTGTTTCTCAGGAAATTTAATTTTTTTATTTAATTTTTATATCCTTTCCAAACAAGTTATCTAAAAGTTGTGTCTAGGTGGGGTCATTCTCTCTTTCATGGAGCGTCATAACCTCCGTCCCAAACATTCCAAAATCAGACCCGTACCCTGACCCACTGGGCTCTCCTCTTCCTGGGGGTTTTGTACCCTTTGGCCTCTCCAGCAGTTGCTGGTTGGAAGCAAACTGTTGCATAATAGAGATCAGAAAAGTGGGGTGAACCTGGGAGAAAATCCTGCAGGTGGAGCTCAGAGGGACACCCAGCCAGGCTTTGGGAGAGGGGCAGGCTGTGTGGTGTAGAACCAGGAACTGTCTTCCAGGCCATGAGCAAGCTGCATTTAGGGTAAAACTGAGGCTGTTTTGACCAAGGACTTAGGGCCTTGCCAACATGGCCATAGGCTTTCTACCAAGCTTAGACCGTAACTCAAAATAAGAACTGTAATTACAGCCACACTCATTTCACTGAAACTAGTGCTTGGCTTTTACTTCCTATGATTCTGCAGTTTCCTCTTCATGCTTGCTCAAGAGACGCGCCACTAGCACGCACCCCACCGAATGGGTTTCCTGACCCACTGACTGATATGTCACCCTGTTGTTGACTTTGCGTACAAGGGCTGTGTGGGATGTGGGGGTGTCAGGCTGGGCTGTCTGGAGAAAAGCCAGTGACACTCATATGTAGAAGAAGACTTTGTGTCCGGAAGTAAACTTTTTAACAACCGTTTTTATTGGTATCTAATTAACAGATCATACAGTAGTTCAGTCACATCAAGAAGAGTTGTACAGGGGGCAGTGGGGAGGGAGGGGGAAAATGAGCAGCAGATATTAAGGGCTCAAGTAGAAGGCAAATGTTTTGAGAATGATGATGGCAACAGATGTACTTATGTTCTTGATACCATGGATGCATGTATGGATTGTGATAGGAGCCCCTAATAAAATGATTTTTTAAAACCCAGAACATAAAAAAAGAGTTGTATAACCATCAGCCCAATCAGTTTTAGAACATTTTTTTCATTCTTGTACTCATTATTAGCTCCCCATTTTCCCCAACCTCTCCTGCCATACCATTAATCTAGGTACAGTCAGTCTATCTAGATATAACCACCTGGATTTCATGTATAAAAACGAACAGCAGTAACAAAACAGATAAAAACCTCAATTGAAAATAATACAAAATATTTAAAACTAGAGCAAATTTAAGTGGATCATAAGGGAGAACAAATGACAGGTTGCTAAATTTTAATCTACCTGTATCAGGAAGGAATTTTATATCAAGACGGCATCCCGCCTCAGTCCAGCTCAAGTCCACGGGTCTGATGTTAGCTGGAGACTTTTACAGACTCATGTAGCTGAAGGTCAGTAATGGAGAAAGGTGACATGGCTGCAGGGAGGCCACAGGGTGCAGAGTCGCATGGATCCAAGGTTGGTGGCAACCGGACAGGGTGCCGACAGCTGTCCATGTAGGTGGACCTCATGGAGCCACCCTGAAGGCGAACACAGTCCCAGCAAGCAGCAAGGCCAGGAAGGCAAGCGGGGCAGGGGAAGAGATGGTCTGTCTGTCTGTCTGTCTTAGAGAAAGGACCATATCCCCAGGGAGACATGATCGGGCTGTGGCCTGGTTGATAGGTTATCTCTGCCGCTACCTCTACACAGGTGCAGGTTGATAGCTCATCTAACTGCCTCAGCGGGAGCGTCGTCCGTGGTGACTGCGGTACCGGCTGGTCATCCAGGCTTTGCCTCTAGCCCCTGGCAGAGCGCCTAGCCTGTGGGGCAGGGAAGTTCCCCAGCCCCTCAGAATTCTCTAATTGCTTTCATTCACATCAGCCTTGGCCAGCTCTGGTTTTTAGGATTCATGTGCCCCCGGGGTTTTCCCCATCTGCTTTAAGTCCTGATACAGAACGTAACATGTTAAAAGTACCCTCTGGACTTTAGGGACTGAGGTCACTAAATTCAGCGAGAGATTTGTCCCTTGAAGCTTGTTCCTGAAAAGAGTGGGTACAGCTCTAATGCTGCCCCTTCCCTTGCGGATGTGGGGAGCCCACCCACGGGGTCCTTGGACCTGGAAGAACGGGAAAGGTTCAAACCAACATCTGGCAATCCCTTAGACCCTGATGACAAGGGGTCTGGGGGAACCCCGTGGATCTTGGAAGAGTTTGCTTTGGGGCCGAGGATGACCTGACTTCCTACCCGAGGGAGGCCAGTGACCCAGGTGACTGCCTGAGAGCTGGTGTAAGGGTGGCAGTGCTGTACTGACTGTCCGCTTGGGGAGCTTCTGCGGGTCAGCATAGCCACAGAGACGGGCGGTGGGCTAAGCACCGCGAGGGAAGCATGTGGGCAGTTGAGCTGTTCAGGGCCTCCGCTGCGCTGACCCATGGCCTCTTCAGTCCCAGCAGCCATTGGGAATCTGGGGTGGCCTCTAGGCTCTGCAGCCAGCCCTTGGCACCTTGCCCTGAATGGGGAGGGGGCTGGAGGCAAGCTGACTCTTGCCCAACTTGGGCACTCCAGGTAGAAATGGGTGGCGGGCCCTGGAGGTTGCAGTGTGCAGCAGGGGAGCTGGACTGCTTCCTCTGCACAAGTGACCCTTTCTAGGTTGGGCCCAAACCATGAGTAGAAGAAGGGGAACACCTGAAGTAGAACCAGAAGGGGCTGTGGGACCTTGTGACCAGGACAGTGGGCCCTTATTTTCCTTTAGCCTCCAGGAACTGGAGTCCCAAGTGTCATCTCTGGAGAAGGAGGCTGTGGAGCTCAAGGAAGCTGTTGAACAGCAGAAAATGAAGAACAACGTGAGCTGTGGGCGGGCAGTGCTCAGAGGGTGTCCAAAGGGAGGGGCTAAGAAGATGGGGTTTGTGCTCCTACAACAACTCAGAGAATCTTTTCTCTGAACCTTAGCCCAAATGCAGATCTGGAAGGGACTTGCCTCTGGTGCCTGAGCAAGGCTGTGGCCAAGGAGACAAGCTGGCTCCCACCCCCACCCCCTTGAATTGTCTCTTCAAACTAGAGGCACTGACTGTTGGATGGGGCCACCCTAACTTGGTGTGAGGGGATGCCCAAGAGAGACCATAAGTTTCTGACGTAGACCAAGAGAGATGACACTTTGTCCCTTAGCTGTGGGGTTTGGGATGGGTTAGCAGGTGCCCAGTGAGAGCCAGGTGTGATGTCTGCGAGGGCCTGTGTGGTTGCTGATGTCCCCTGCCCCCCAGGACCTCCGGGAGAAGAACTGGAAGGCTATGGAGGCACTGGCTGCGTCCGAGAGGACCTGCGAAGAGAAGCTACGCTCCCTGACCCAGGCCAAGGTCAGCCCTTCCCCTGTGTCCTAGATGGCGACATTTGGGCTCCTGTGTTCCTTCCTTCCTCCCTCCTTCCCTCACGATGAAAAAGGGTGCCCACTGGGTTGCACTTGCTCTTCCGGCACCAGGGGGCAGAGTTGCGCGTGGCCATGGACAGAGGGCGCTGCTGCCTGATCTCTGCCGCGAGCCCCAGTCAGGCTGTTTTCATCACTTGGCTCCCAGGATATCTTGTGTGAATGGTCCTGCTGGTTACTCAAGCCCTCTGGGTTCTGTGACTCTTAAGGCACAGAAGGATGCCTTTGGCAGGAAGTTCTTGGGAGTCAATTCTGTGCTGACTTGAGGATCCCCATGTTGCCCTGGGTCCTCGAGGAAGCTTATGTTGAGACACAGGCGGGAGAGTCACCTGGAAGCTGCTGCTCCAGTTTCCTAAGCCTGGAAAGAGTGGTTTTCAAAACCCTCGAGCAGGGGACCGACTGAGCTGTGCTGAGGCTCCTGCCCCTGAGAGCCTCACCCTCTTGTCCTTTGGCCGATTGGCTATCGCTTTTGAATACCTTGGGCAGCCAGCCCTGTCCCCCAGCCTTGCTCTTGCTGAACGTCTGTCCCCAAGTCATGACCCTCCGAGGAAGTGAGAGGGCTTTGTCAGATAAGGTTACCAAGACAAGGGCTGGCCTCAGGTCAGAGTTGCTACAACATCGAGCTTTGAGCCCTAGGTGTGAGCTCAGGGCCATTCCGCCCTTTACTGTGCCACGTTTGGAAGCCGTGTCTGGAAAAATTATTTACCTTGCTTGGGGTATTCTGGCTCTTGCCCTTGACCATCACAAGGTCAGGGGTCCCTGGGCACTATCTGGAATACCATACATGTTAGGGTACTTCACAGGAGGGGGAGCCTCAGCGGGGTGTTTCACGTCTCTGTAGCACACGGTCAGTGCCAACAGCTCTACCTAGGTAAGAGCTTCTCACCCCAGCTCACAGCAGGGCCTCCTGGCTCTGGGCTTCGCTGTGTAGCTCAGTCATTTTTTTGAATTCCTGTTTATGCTGAATAGAAGCATCCAGCCCTTCCTCTAAGAGACCTACCGGGTTCCGGTGGGGATGGTAACCCCCAAACAGAGTCCCTAAACCTTGCTGAGTTGGCTTCTCCAGCCACAGAGGGAGCATGTTGACCGTCCTGCCCCACCTCTCCAGGGTTGCTGGAGAGAGAAACCTTGGAGACGGGTGGCAGGGGACTCTCCTCTCCATTTATCATCGCCTCCCCTACAACCTAGCTCGTTTTCCGGTCTTCGGAACTGCTGACTGCCCCACCAGCCTCAGCTCCTTCTGTCCCTCTCATTCCCCCTCTCGCAGCCCTGGCTCTCCTCCACCCCCAACACCCACACACACACACGGACACATGAGCAGGAATCGCATCTGGGCAGCTGGGTAGACAGAGGCCTCCTTGTTGTCAGGGGCTGCCACGTCACCCCCATTAGAGCGGGGCCTGTGGGTGGGTAAGGCATAGGCTGCGGTTAAGTCCCCACAAGCCTTCTCTTCTTGCTTGCTCTGGCTTCCTGGAAACACTGACAGTGTGCCCTTCCTAAGAGAGGCACATAGGTGTCCAAGTAAACCCCCCTTGGGCTACTCTTGTCATGTTCCCCAGTTCCCCCACACTGCGCTGAGCAACCCCACCTCCTTCCACAGGAGGACTCAGAACGGCAGCTCCGCTTGACTGAGACGCAGACCAGAGAAACCCTGCGGTCCCTCCTGCCCGAGCTAGACACCACATCCCACCAGGTAGGAGCGGCTCACTCCATTACCCAGACGGACCCCAAGCCTTCACCAGCAGCACCACCACGACCTCCTTCGCTTTCTCTCGTAGAGCTACACCGAGTGGCTGCGGGAGCTCCAAGAGAAAGGCTCCCAGCTGCGGAAGCAGCCATCAGCTCCCACGGAGCAGGTGAGCAGGGTGGGCTCCCAGAGCTCCCTCACGCAGGCAGGAGGGAACCTGGCCGGGCTAACCAACCCCATTCTTCCCCCTGCTTAGGACCTGGCATCCAAGCTGCAGGAGGCCGAAGATGCTCAGAATACCTTGCAGGCGGAGTGTGACCAGTACCGCACCATCCTGGCAGAGACAGTGAGCAGGGCTGGCTCGGGGCTCTGTGGATGGGGGGGGGGGGGGGCGGGGTGCAACGGACATTCAGCAGTGGTTCTGAGTGTCCTTGGGCTGTTGTCCCTCCCCACCCTCTGGGCCCCACTTCAACTGAGCCGTAAAGAGTGGGCCAAGTCTCTCCCAGGGACCCGTGGTTGCTAAACTGTGGACAGAGTTGAGTTAAAGGGTTGGAACTGGTCTCGGGGAGAGGCTTGATTGTAACAAGAAGTTAGTCACACTTGGGAAGAGTGCTGACTGCTGAGTGGACCCCAAGAGGGAGGCACGCCAGCCCTCTCTGACCCTTTATCGCCACCCTGTGCACCTCTACCTGGGAAAAAAGCCCAACAGTTATGAGAGGGGTCCTGATGGCTTGGTCAGGTCACATGCCAAAGCTGGCACACAGGCCAGAGCCCCCCTCCTGCCTGAGGACTGGCCACCTTTGATCCCACATAGCTGACAGCCTTATATGAGGTCACCACAGAGGAGAGGAACGGGCAGGGACAGAAGACAGATGTGATGGGGTGGCCCTTGCCAGTCTGGCTCATGCCCCCGTCCCAATGCCCGCCGTCTGCTCCACCCTTCTGCAGGAGGGCATGCTCAAGGACTTGCAGAAGAGCGTTGAGGAGGAGGAGCAGGTGTGGAAAGGCAAAGTGAGCGCTGCAGAAGAGGAGCTGCAGAAGGTACTTGCTGGCTGCTCAGACTCCCGATCCAGAGCCTCCGTCCCCTCCCCGAGGCCTGGGCAATGGGCACCTCACAGGGAGGCACTTCCTCTACTCCTTCCTTCCCTAAGGATTCCAGCAGAGCGCACCAGGACCAGCAGCTAGGTCAGGGAAGCTTGTGAGGTGGGGGCCAGGTTGGGAGTTTTCCAGTGACCCGTGTGCAGCAGGGTGACACCAGAGCTCAGCAGCCTGCCTCCAATCTGCTGGCCCTCACGATACGACGTGGCGAGGCTGCGCTGGCCAGCTGAGCACGAGAAGCATGCCAGCTCCTGCTGCTTGGCCACGTCCCCGATGCGCAGACTGCCCTCCTGGGTCTGCTCTAATGGTCTTCCTTGGCTCCCAGTCCCAGGTCACAGTGAAGCATCTTGAAGAGATGGTAGAGCGGCTGAGAAGAGAGCTGGAGAGCACTGACCAGGTGCGTGCACGTCTCCCCTCAGAGCTGCTTCCTCTGTCCCTCAAGTCCTAAGCATGCCTCGTTCTAGGGCGCTTTGTCTTAACAAGAGACTTCGCCACCAAGCCAGGTCATCCCGCCAGGTCTCCTCACTGAGAGGCATTATCAGTTTGGCAGGGCCTGAGGATGCAGTGGGCCTGGTGGTGCCACATGCAAAGCCAAAGTGCACAACCTCGTCCGCGGGGTTGGTAGTGTAAACCCATTAGCCCCTGCAAGGGTCAGGTAGGTGGTCTGCACACCCTTTCATGATCGTCTCGGAAACGTGGGTGGGGTCAATTGATGGCAGTGGCTTTTGATTTCATTGGCCGTTGGGTGTCGGCCTTGACCTGGCATATGGTGGCCCCTATTTATATTGGCCCCTATCCGTGGCTGTCTGAGGATAGAAGGTCCTCAGACCCCTCTGGGTGTGCTCTGAGACCAGGGGTAGGGAAATCTTTTTTCTGCCAAGGGGTATTTGGGTATTTCTAACATTGTTCTTGGGTCATTATAAAATTATCCACTTAAAACTTGGCCTGCTATGCTTGGTCAAATATTTAATTAACTCACCGCTAATGTGATAACTGGAACTATTTCTCTTTGGTTAGGTGTGTGATGTTAATTGATCTTTAATATGGGGGCCATATTCGAGCCACCCCACCCCACCCCACTGTCTATAGTCAGCTCTGAGCCGAGGGGAGACCCCTGATGGTCATGTTACAAGTAAATTACAGGACTCTCCCACCTCTGAGGGCAAGGTGGCCTGGGAAGGGCTCATGTGTACATGGAAGGTATCTTTTGGCCCGGCTGCTTTCTTATTGGCCACAGTTGTTCCAGGAGCTAATGGGCTCCCTCACCGGCCTTGCTTATCTCAGGGCCAGGGTCGATGTGATGCTCCATCACCTCGTGCCTGACGTGAGTGCCCAGCTGTTGGCCACACAGAGGTGCTGATGTGTATGCATGTGCACGCGTCTCTTTCCAGGGCCGGGAGCACATCTTGCATTTGGAGGCAGAACTGGAGAAGCATGTGGCAGCAGCCAGCGCTGAGTGCCAGAGCTATGCCAAGGAGGTGGCAGGGGTGAGTACAGCCCCTGCCCCCAGCCCGGGTTCAGAACGGAGGTGTGCTGGTGCCGAGCCCGGGAAGACAACTGCACTGAGAGAGAGCCCGTGTGTCCCAGGCGGGAATTGGGGAGCTCAGATTTCAGTTGACACTTCTTCCCTTGTTGTTTAAAAACAGCAAACTCTAAGCCCTTAATGTTAAACTCAGGCTTTTAGGGGTTTGGGGCAAGAGACCACCTATAAACATGTAAAGGCTGAGACATGCAGCGAACAGTGCTCCTCTTGGCTCTTGACAAGTAGGCATCAGTGTGGGGACACAGGAGCCCTCTCTCGTGCATCTCTGCCGTCGTCCCGGGATGGTGCTGGAGGGAGGCTGCCCTGGGCGGTCTGTGTAGCTGCTGATGCCATCTCCTTCTCTTCTTCCTCATCACCTGGGCTGTTTTCTCCCCAAGTTGAGGCAACTTTTATTAGAATCACAATCTCAGCTTGATGCAGCCAAGAGCGAAGCCCAGAAGCAAAGTGAGGAACTTGCCCTGGTAAGTACACCTGCGTGGGGGCACTGGACTCCACCCCCGTGAGCCTGCATGACAGGTGAGGACAGGAACATAGCACAGTTTCCAAGCCAGGCCCCTCAAGCCTCCTCTGTGGGTGGCCACAGCCGTCCCAAGCAGGGTCTTTCATGGGGAGGTGGGTGGGCATCACCAGCTGTGTCTTTGCACAAACCCACCTTCCCTGTTTCAGGTCAGGCAACAGTTGAGTCAGATGAAGAGCCATGTTGAGGATGGTGAAGTAATGGGGACCCTGGCCACCCCTTCAGGGGCCTCCCCTGCTGAGCAGGACCCCATCGAGGTTAGGGCGGTGAGCGAGCAGTCCCATACATGTCACTAACCACCCGTGGGCACCCTTCACCCGCTGGATGTAGGCTCAGGGCCACCTTTCTCACTAATCACAAGGCACCATCCTTTCATTCCCCCCCTCCCCCCTCCGCTCCAGCTTTGCCAGGTGCACAGGGCTCATCTAGGTCTGAGAACTCAGAAGAACAAAGGTGTGTGGGGGCGGGGGGGACCTGGCCTGTGGGTATG
The DNA here is from genome assembly GCF_050624435.1 of Tenrec ecaudatus. NCBI lineage: Eukaryota > Metazoa > Chordata > Mammalia > Afrosoricida > Tenrecidae > Tenrec > Tenrec ecaudatus. The sequence continues at coordinate 49,765,180 of NC_134541.1, read as the reverse complement.
ACGAATTTTGTTCCAGAGCCACTGCCGGCGGTGGGGACCTTCAGCCCCGAAAACTACTTAACTGCCATTAGCCCTTGGTGGGACACTACTAGGGGGACCCAGGCCAAGAGGCAGGCTGTCCCTCAGTAAGCAGTGGCCTGGCTGCAGGCCGTGCTGTGCTGGGGCAGGGTCTGCCTGACGCCTTGCTAACGGTGCTTGCTTGTGGTCAGCATCGCTTATGATAGGACCAAGCCAGTCCTGCTACCCAGGGAACTGCCCGTCGCCCCAGAGAGTGCGCGCCTGGCAGAAACAAAATAGAGACATGTGAGAGGCAGCTGGAAGGCTGGGCCCAGTCTCCGCCCTCCTGGGAGGCCTTGCTTCCAAGGAAACCCTGAAGCAGGTTCTCAAAGTCTGTTTCCACACAGCTGAAAACGCAGCTGGAGCGGACAGAGGTCATCCTGGAGAATGAGCAGACCCAGCGACAGAAGCTCACCGCGGAATTTGAGGAGGTCAGGCCCCGATACCCAGCCCCGTTGGCACTGTCAGGCCTTGGCACACCAGGGACATAAGAGGAAGCAAGTGAGGGGTGGTTGGAAGACAGCCGCTGAAGCCAGGTGCAATTTCCATGTCCTCAGGGACTTGGGCTTTGCCCTCTTGGTATACAGCCTGCTGTGTCCTTTCTAGTATGGCTTGGGTCAAGCAGGGGTGTTTTGCTTTGGGGTTGTCAGGAATCTCCACCCTGGGCCCCACTTCCATCACGGCTTTCCCCCTCACCTCTTGTCTCCGCCAAGGCTCAGAAGGCTGCGTGCCAGCTACAGGAAGAGTTGGAGAAACTCCGCATTGCCAGTTCCTTGGGTTCTTCAGAAGCACAAGAAGCGGCACAAGTGAAGGTGGTGCCCTGGGGGCTGCACCAGGAATGGAGTGGTTGTAGGGTCTGCCCAGGGCCTCTGGCAACTGTCACCTCTGAAGTGGTCAGGCAAGGAGTGCCGACCCACTCCAGGTCATCTGCCCAGAGGGGACTGAGGAGCAGCTTACATTCTTAAGGCTCTTTCCACAGGCCTGGGGGGGGGGGGGCGTGTAGGAAGGGGCCCCCAGGAAGGAGAGACACTAACCCTAGTGTCAAACATGGACACCACTAAACAGAGTGATTTAAACAAAATTTCAAGTCCAGCTCTCCATGCACATTTTCCAAATGGCAGATGTGAAATAGCCACAAGTGTCAAGTGGCTTCCACTCTGGACAGTGCAGCTGAGAGCATTCCGCCATCAGACAGAGTGCTCAGGCCAGGCTGGTGGATGACCAAGAGCTGGCAAAGTCTTCCTCCCAGCCTCAAGCTCTGGCCCCCTAGGCCTCGCTGCAGTGCCCAGTGCGTCTTCAGGTTTAGCTGATTCCCTTTCCTCTCTGGCTCCAGGAAAGGCTAGAGAAAGAAAAGAAGCTCACAAGTGACCTGGGACGTGCAGCCACTAAGCTGCAGGAGCTTTTGAAAACGACCCAGGAGCAGCTGGCCAAGGAGAAGGACACGGTGAAGAAGCTACAGGAGCAGCTGGACACGAAAGTAAGTGCCACCCAGACAGGGCCACCACCCGAGGGCCCAGCCTGCTCAGCAATGGGCCGGGGTAATGGGGCCGGCTGCTGGGTGGTGGTGTCCATCGATCGGGTGGCCAGGACAAGCCAGAGGACACCAAGCCTAGCCTATCCACAGGAGCTGTCCCAGGTGCTTCCTCTTGGTGGAAAGAGAGCCTGTGACCTCCACTGCCTGCCCCTGGCCCTGCTTTAGCATCTGGAGCCTGCAGGACACGTTGTGGTCCCTTACCAATCTTGTGTTGGGCTCTGAAGAGGCAGGATGGTGTGCGTTATAAAACACATCAAGGGAGAGGCCATTAGAGCCTTCTGCCCCACGGTAGACTTGGGGTGAGTTCCTTGATCCAGCCTCTTATTCTACCCTCCTCTTTCCACAGAACGATGGTGGCAGCACAAAGGAGGGAACCTCAGTGTGAATCTCCTGGGAAAAGAAATTACTGTTTAACTTACCAAAATGCCTTACACATTCCTTAAAAAAAAACCCACACCCACCAACAGCATTATCCAGGCCCAACTTGCGGTGACTCCGAGAGAGAAGCCATTTGAGACCAGTCAGAAAGAAATCTTCCAGACCCCCCGTTTATACAAGAAACTTTATAACCTTTGATAAACATTATAACCTTTGATAAACACTATTTCCGGACCAGCCCTGGACCACCACCGAGCAGATGCCAAAGCTCATAACCCACCACTCGGAACAGAAACCAGTGTGCTGGGGAGGCCGGGCTGGGCTAGGCTGTCTGGTGTGTCGGTCAGTGCAATGTTGTGTCTTTTTTCCACAGGGGATAGGGAGTGGGGTGGGGATTCAGAGACTGTGGAGAAGACTAGAGGGGCCAAGTCAGCTACCTCACCCCTGGAGGAAGCTGCCACCCAGAACTTGTGTGACCTCCTAGATGGGATGTTAATGCCATTAAAACCTATGTTGTCCCTGGCGCTAGTCTCATCTCGTCTGTCTTCTGTGGGGCTACCCCCACCAGCCTGTTGGACTAGGGCTGAGGGAGACCAAGAGGGGTGCTCTCACAGGTGAGACCAAGGTCTTTTGGGGGGAAGCCATGGGATCCGCAACTTGCCTAGCAGTGGGAGGGGGGTGTCACACTCGCTCTGAACCTCCCCAGAGCTGCTGTGTGCTGGCCCACCCATCCTGTCCCCTCCCTGCAGGATTAGGAAGCAGTCTGCAACATTTGATGACGGCAGTGCTCTGCTTCGGACAGTGTGTTTTGAGCAGGACTGGGTAGCTGAGGCTGGTGTGGGGCATGAGCTCCAGGAGTAGAGAATATGTTCTTGTCGGGCTTGGGGACACTGATGCCTCATGGTTTCCTACCCACCAAAGGTGAAGTAGGTAGCCCAAGGCAGCCTGTGAGCCGTGGTTCTCAACCTTCCCTAATGCTGTGACCCTTTAATACAGTTCATGTTATGGTGACCCCCCCCCCAAACCATAAAATTATTTTTATTGCTACTTCATAATTGTAATTTTGCTACCATTATGAATCAGGTGACCCCTGTGAAAGGGTTGACTCCCAAAGGGCCTTGAAAGAGGCAAAGAACAGGATTGTCAACAAATGCAATCCCATTTATTCCAGTTGTGGCTCCTTTCCACTAAAACTAACTCCTAGACCAGTCAACGCCCTATCCCCGGGAAGGATGCTGCCACAATGCAATGAATGGCCTTTCTTCTGCAGTCCAGCCAGAGCCCCATGTGGGATCAACAACTTACTTAAGGAAGGCCCGAATCGCCAGAATGGGGCATGACGCTCTGGTGCCCAGAAGGCAGTGAGCCTCGGTCACTTGCACTGCACATGGACCAGCCAGCACTCTTGAGCTGCCCTGTAGAGGAAACCACTCAACTCCACCACTTTGCTCAGAAATTAGTCTTTTCTGGAATAACCACCTACCTGCGTAAGCTCTGGCCGAATGGTTGTTGCTGTGCCCTTAGATCATGTGATCACCAGCTACCCCATGAGGCCGTGGTCCAGCTGTAATCTTCAGAGGAGCGGGTCTGGTCTGCTGCAGAACCACTGGGTAGTTTGAACCACCAGCCTTTTGGGTAGCTGCTGATGACTTAAACGTTTTAACTTAGCTCCTGTCTCGAGTAAGGAGAAACTCCAAATCAGCGTTCCACACTTGTTTTGGTAATTGGTTAGCATTTGTGGAAATGTACATTTTCTGGAAATATTTTCCTACTAACCAATGTCAATATCAGCTCCTTGGGCCTTGGTTTGACACCAGGATCGCTGGATATGTTTGTTTAGAATCTTGGCCCACAAGATTGAAGATCCCCCCGCCAACCCCCCCCCCCTTCAAAGTTTCCCTACATGGAGACAGAAGTATCTTCCCATTTGAGGGAATACAAATCTGATGTTGGGGAGGCTTTCACACTACCTTCCCTGTATCCCGTGTGAAGCCCTGGCATTAGCACATACTGCATACCTTCCTGCTTGTGCTGCAGCACAGAGCACAAGCTGAGGCCACAAAGAATCTGTTTCTACCAAACGCCTGACTTCCCAGTGGAATACAGAATAGGGCAGTCCTGGGCCGTGATTCTGTGGGACAATAAATATACACTATGCCTACAAGCAATGATTTTCTATGACAACGTAGAGAATGACAAGTGGCTTATTGATAAACCAAGTCAACATAACTTTGTAGACGATTTTTAAAACCTTTATGTTTTACTAAGAGGGTAACTTACTGTTTCTCAAACAAGATAAAAAGGCCTGGCATTTGGCTGTTTGCCCAACTGGTTCATTCGATAAGAACAAGAGGGATGGCCTTACCTTGAAGAAAAAGATTTTCACTTCCACTTGGAAGGCAAACTCCTTTACCTCAAATTCATCCATAAATAATTACACCAGAGAGAAATTAAAAATGCCTCCTTTATTACAGAAAGCCAGAACTTCTAGTTTCAACTGTGCATCTCAAGATAATCACATTCAGTCCCTCAGGAGCTGCTGCTTGGGAGCGTGACCCATCACCGTGCTCACCTCATGCACGCAGTTTAGACAGTGATGTTCTCTAAGAGCCCAAAGTCAACAATTACGACATACTTGTGATTCCTTATTGTGCCAGAGGCAGCAAATTTCAAAGGACACACAAAGATATTGTGGATATCCCAGCTTGTAAATATAGCTTCGTTTCATTATAGTACACTTGAACTCTAAATTTGCCTTAAGTCAATTACATTACAAAATAGTGCACATTCTGAGGATATCATGATTTCCAGGGTGCAAAGTGAACCCACCAGAACAGTGTCCTAACTTCTGAATAGACTACGCCTTGGTGCAGGGACTGCTTGCTGCAAATAGTGCTTTGCAAGATCAGCATTGGTTACAAGTGTACAAACATGTAAAGCCATCTCCATTACACACTTAGTAGAATGGAAAACTGTGATTTAATCTTACTGTAATGTATTAGTGTTATGTGCCAGGAGAAGAATGATTTTCTATTATTCATTTTGAATTTATGAAGAAGGATGAATTGAGGTTTAAATTATAGCCAAAGTATGAACAACACTAAGCAAAAGAGACAAAGTAATTGCTGAATTAAACAAGGATAAAATAGGTCTCTTCATATTGCCTTGTTATGATCTGCATCATTGAAAATCCCGAGCTTAATGATTCTTACAAGCCAACTCATTAAAGCAGGCATTTGGCCAATAAGAAGATCATTTCACACCAGTAGAACTTTAGATTTATTCAGGGCTATTTGCACATGCGAAGACTATTTTATTTACGTTAGAAAACAAGACAACGCCACTGTGAGACCCTGGCCTAAATATATTTGCTTTATTTGAATAGGAATAGAGTAACATGAAACATGGAAGCTCTTGTTTTGTGGCACTGGATGATGATCTACACAGGACATCCTTCAAAAGCTACAATTAAGGATCCACCTAGCTTCTCAGCAATACAAGCCCGATTGAGGTCTTCTGGTCCATTTGCTTGACATTCGTGCTTTATGCCTATGGAGGAAAAAGTAAGGCATTAGAATGGTGGCAGTAGTTTACCTTTATCATGAAGCTATCACACCGTTCATTTAAAACAGTAGCACATACCATTTTGGATAAACTAGCATGTATACAATTATGGAATACCAAGTAACAAGAAGAAACAGTCCCTAATTATCATGCATCAAAATGGATGACCCTGGTAAACAATATGTTGCCTGAAAGGGGCTAGACAAAAAGCATGCATTCTCTTACATTTCCTTTGTCTATGACACAGAACTAGGCAAAGCTAATTTATACTGTTAGAAGCCAGGAGATATTGTTACCTTGTGGAGGCACAGGGGCTGTGATCTAGGGTTGCTGGTCCTTAGATCACAAAATATGTTGCATTTGTGAAAATCCATCAATATCTATGCAAGCACACACACACACACACACAAAACTGAGCTGATGCCAACACATAGCAACTAACGAATTGCAGCCAAACACATGTTACACAGACACGGGGCGTCATAAAGTCTGGGAACTTCCACAACATCATCTTCCACAAACTTTGAAGCCCTCTCTTATTCAGTGAAAATTGAAAAGCAGTTCTGGTTATTTTTCACTTTCTAAAAGCATATATTTTGACTGTAGTTGATTTAGTTAAGTAGTAAGGTTTGTATTTACAATTTTGCTCTACAAAACAGCTTCAGTGGTATTGTAATTTACATTGAAGAAATGCACCACAGCAGAAATGATATAAAAAGAAACGAACAAAAAAATCATCACCCAATCAAGCAATTCCCTTTCCTGCAAGATAATACAGAAGAAGAAGACGACTAAATCCATTCTGAATTGTTTTTCCCCATTTGTGTTGACGCTGGAGTCACTTTAAATGGTCAGTTAACTCACGGAACTTGCCCAGAATAGGCAGCCTCCAGCCTCAGGAAGGGAAAGGAGTTGTTTGCCTGACTGACTAAATCAGTCACTGTAAAACAACAAAACCCCATGTGGGCCAGGCCCTGGTGAGGTGGAGCACTCAGCTGTCTGGAAGGCAGGAAGGTGATAGGGAACCTGATTTGACTAAGCTCTCACACCATCCATGCTGGAACTCTCATTCCACAAGCGAGAGAAGCAAGGCCCATCTGCCTGGAATTAAGCAAGGCCGCACAGCCAATTAATACATTTTAGACCTCAGCAAGGGTGCTTGGACACTTGCCTCATGCACTTCCCACCATACCAACATCTCTCCTGGCCAGGCCATCTCCTCAGTACCCCAATCCCCCAGTGACAAGTAAAACAACTCAATAATTAAATGTACCTTTCTCTGGACACAGATGAGTCAATTACCTAAAATAATAATACAACTGAAAACTAAAGATAGAGATATCACATAGACAAACAACAAAAAATTCTCTTGGTCTTCTGGTCTCCAGTCCTATTTCAGGGTTGTTGGAGCACTGATTCAGGAAACTGCATTGGAGAAACCCGATCGGCTTTCATCTTAGACATGGCATCCCACTACATTTCCAGTTACTGAGTTATACTATTTAATTTATCGTCCTAGTTTTAAATGAGAAGAATTCAGACCACAAATTACAGGATAAGAAAAATATCTAATATTTGAAAAGAATTAGGTATTAAGGGCCTTCCAAGAAAAGCTGCGTGTGGATGGACCCGGGTGGCTAATTGGTTGTGCATTGAGCTGCCAATCCTAAGGTCAGTGGTTTGAACCCACCAGTCCCTCTGGAACTTTTAAATGACTTAAAGGTTTGGCTGGACACCCAGTTCCCTGTCCTTATAGGGTCATCACTGAGTCAGAATCGATTAGATGGCTGTGGGTTTTTCATTTTAGTACAGCAGGCTACGAAATATATACTAAGACTACAAGTCGAATACTGCAAAGCCAGAGAACAAAGCTTCATAAGATTGGAAAATAAAGAAGACAATTGAAAATGCACATGAGGGCAATTTAGTGTTGAAAATAAGCTGAATAGCAGTTTTCAAAAGTATTTTGAAGATCTAATTTTTCTTCTTCAAATTTATGCAGTAAACATTTTAGAACACATGTTAATAATATGTGGAAATCAAAGGATGATTCGTGTTGAATGTTTGAGGTGAGGCTGTTTTAAGAACTTCTGGGCCCAGGTAGAGAAGCCGTGCCATAACAAGACAGGAACAGTTTAATTCTGTAATAAAGGCGTCTCAATGCTGACAGACCCATTTAGGGTTTCGGAACATTTCAATCTCTTTATTGCACCAAACTCACTATGCGTCAGTCAATTACAATCTGTAGCTATTGCTGTAGGATGGAGTGACACTTCTCCTGCAGGCTGCTGAGGCTGCACGCTTTATGGAAGCAGAAGTCTCATCTTTCTCCCGCAGAGTGGCTGGTGAATCCAATAGCTGACCTTGTAGTCAATAAGCCCAATAAGCCATCGGGCTAATTATTGTACAGCAACTCTGACTTCTGGCCCCCTTTTCAGATAACAAATTAGAATTACCCACTACTCAGTTCCTAATAAAGGTGAAGCAATACTTGGGGGAAATTCCAACTCATGTAATTTGCACTGTTTAAATATCTTTGTATCAAAGATCATCATGTGAGGTAAAACGACTTTAAGTACTTAATACACCACAACTACTTTAAATAAAGCAAGTGTGTGCTTCCTCTAGCTCAGGCTAGTAACACTACAGTAAAGTATTCAGCTTGTTACGTCAGTGAGCAGAGTGTAGAGTGGCATATGACCTGTATCTCAAACCAGAGCTGAGAGGAGGACACAGACACCATTTTTTGAATCAGCGCAACAGGTCTAGCATTTGAGGCACCAAATTATGTGTTGGCCAGTGTTATTCTTTCCCACTGACAAGCATTTCTTTGTGCAACTTTAGAACTTGTCACATCAATTACATTCAAAAGCAACAGCAATGTATTCCTACGTTATGACAAATACAAACAGCGAAGTCGCCACTTACTGTATGAAAAGCATGGTGGTGGGTCCACGCCGCTGAAAAGCAGCCTGGTCAAATGTAGAGTACACAGAGTCCAGAACCGAGCATTTCCAAATATAGGCAGAAGCAGCAACAACACCGTGTTTTCTTTAGCAAAACAAGCAGTTTCCTTCTGTGTGCCCCAGTTTCCCCGGAGACTGCAATGTGCTCCTTAAGGCAGCCTCCACTCCAGATAGCTCCCCCCATCTCTATAAATCTAGAGAGTAACTGACACCATACCTTGAAATTTCTTTTTGATTGCATCCTTGGAGCTTGCGTAGATCATTTTACTTTTCAGAGGTGCTAGCTCCGGTGCCCTGGACAAAGATACCAGAACGGGAAAATTGGCTTAAACGAGGTACAATTTGAATCTGATTAAACATGTATCTTTTGTTAAATAGGAGGGTTTCAGAAGACACTTTCCAATACTGCATCAGGTGTATCCCCTACCTCCTTAGAGGGGCACAGGCTACTTGGACTAGTAGAAAAGCTGACTACTGTTCACACCCTCCTAGTGGGGCCTTGCAGCAAAGGCCCGGACTTCCACTTTTGTAGCGCATAGCCCAGAAAACCCTAGCCAATGGATCTGCGCGGTGACACACGGGTCACCGTAAGTCAGCAGCAACTGGAGGCCGTGGGTCTGGGACACTAACTTGAGCAATACCCGAAGTATTGAGTGTTGAAACCACTACCCACATTCCAGGGGAGAAAAAGGAGGTTTCTCCTCCCATATAGTTTTGTCTACCCTATCCTACGGGGTCACGATGAATCAGCTTAATGGTCCATTCAACCATTGGAGTGCTTGTTTCCTATCTTCAGCTTGCACAACCAAACATGATCAATTATCCAGTAAGGAGTCAAATCCAGTTTCAAGTATTCTCTTGGGAAAAGATTATTAAGCCTACAATAATTATCTCAGGTTTTTAATATAGCATTCACCAAGTTAAGTTTGTTGGGTTTCTAAAAAGCTAAATAGTAACAACACAGTCTTTAGGTCTTAATGCAGGTGCCCTGGTGGGGTAGCAAGTTATTTAGTGGGCTGCTATCCAGAGTCAGAACTCCAAACCTACTGACTGGGCTTCTTCTACTCCTTGGGAAAAGGTGAGCTTGTCTGCTTCCATAAAGGTTTAGTCTTGGAAACCCGGAGGAGCAGTCCTACTCTGTCCTACGGAGTCGCTGTGCGTCTGGATCAGCTCTGTAGCCGTGTTCCGCTCAGCATTACTGATATGTGGCCTTCTCTACAATCTTCCGTGCCTTCCTTCTCTTGAACGAACACTTGAAGCAAGGCTTAGACTTCACCATTCTCTTTATCACCAGAAATGTGAACAATGGATAGAGAAAACGTCATCCTGCTATGAACTGCTTGTCTCTGAATGTCTCCTTGTTCACTATACCACCAAATCTTCAGGATAAAATGGAGACTAGCTAAACACTTAAGCAATGAGTGCTTCTAGTCATTAATACCAGGAGCCTGAGGGGAGGGACAGAAAAAGGGAGTGGAGGTATCAAGGGCTCAAAAAGAAAGTAAATGTTTAGAAAATTATGATGGCAACATATGTACAAATATGCTTGATACCATTGATGTACGGGATGTTATAAGAGCTGTAAGAGCCCCAGTAAAATGATATTTTAAAAAAACTACCAGCCTGGGCTGGTGTGTGGACCGACCTCATCGAATCCCCATCTCTTCCCCTAAAGGGGAACAGATTCTGTCCTTCAGAACCCAAAAGGGGGAATAGTTTCTTTTATTTTCTCAGATGCTTATCTTCCCAATTTTAGGTCCACCAAGACAGACAAAACCATAATAAATAACTTCTGGTCTAGCAGATGCTTTCCACCAGCAAATTTCAGTGGATACTTTTCTTATGCAAATAGGTCAGGAATGGAGATAACCATTAGCTGCTCCAATTTTACTCTAACGAGTTTTTGGAAATAATTTAAGTAAGAACCATTTCCCTGGGCCCTGGATATAACTTGTCATGGGAAACTCCTACAATAAGACTTTACCTTTTCTTTTTAAAAATAGCATAACTAACCATTTCCATCTCTCCCTAATTTTTCAAATGTTCTTTAATAAGAATGTATAATTCTTTTTTTTTACTATAAAACATGGGGGGAAATAGTACAAATATAAGCTAGCCCTTCAGTTGCCACATTTAATACTCGGCTATAAATCCAAAAAGGGCAGAGGTTTTATGTTTATCACAGTAGTTTTCCCAGGTCCTAAAATAGTACATGCTGTGGGGTAGAAATAAAAGTTTAATACACCTCCCTTCAAACCAGAATATGCTATTTTAAGTCTCATCTACCACTACTGTTAGGTACACATGGTCCTAACTTTCAGACTCACTAATCTCAGGTGTGCATCCCACATAGCATCTTAGCCTAACTTAGTAACACTTAAAGAAAAACCTCACCACAATGAAGTCTATTCCAGTGCACAGTGACCCTACAGGGCAGGGTAGAACTAACTGCCCCTTTGGGTTTCAAAGGTGGGGCGTGTAATGCCTTAGCTCTCACCCATGGAGCGGCTGGTGGCTTCCAACTGCTGACCTTGTGATTAGCAGCCCAACTCCTAACCCACTAGGGCACCTGCCTCCTTTTGTTTTAATCTAGTAAGTTTGCTGAAACGCAGTGAGGTGTGACACAGAGTTCACGTCTTCCTTTCAGTTGCAGCCTCCCATCCCATGCACAAAGTCATGAGAATGCCTACCCTCAAAACCCAACCCAGCCCACAGCCTTGAGTCGAGTCTATCCTGATGCACAGCAAATCTATAAAACAGAGTGAAACTGCTCCAAAGCGAACTGAGGCTGTGTAGCTTCACAGACGCACAGCCTCATCTTTCTCCCCCAGTGTAACTGGTGAGTTCCAACGGGCAGCTTTCGGGTTAGCATCCCAACGATTAATCCTCGGTGCCACCAAGGCGCCTACTGACTATACTCCCTAGCTTCCAGAGGGAGGCAGCAGGAGTAATCTCTTCTGCCGTGTTACCACTGCTGCCTCCCTATAAACTAAGGAATCTTTTTAGTCCATAGCTACTTTGCATATCATAGAATGTGGCATATAATATAATTAAATGAGGAATAAAGGTGTGACTTTTGGCTCAAGCTTAAATTCAAGTATTAATTTACTTATAAAGAGCAGAATTACTAATTTAAAGAACCTTTTCAAAACAAGACTATGCAAATCAACTTATACTTTTTCCATTGTGTAGAGTAGGCTATTCAACAAAACTGCAATTATAAAAATGTTCTACTATCTGTGCTAATAAGTCACTTTTGAAATGTGGTTAACTGAGAAGACAAATTTTTAATTCAAATGAAATTAAACTTAAATAATCACATATAATGCAAAGCCAAGAGTGTCCATCTTGAGACTAGGTACTAATGAATTTGCAATGCGTGACAAAGGCCAGCTGCAGGTTATTTTCAAGCATATGATTACTAAAGGGACAAACAAGGCCATCAAAACCTGTACTATTAAAGATCAATGACTAAAAGTAGTACTTGTTTGACAGAGAGGCATCTTTTATTGTTCCTATTTTCTCTTGTAAAAATAACCTACACAACCAGTGTGCCATAATCCCTTGGCCGTTTCTGATGAACAGTCATAGGCTGAAGACCCTTATCCATTTTGGGCTGGTGTCTTATAAACAAGCCACTGCCCACAGGCTGCAAGAACTGACTTCTAAGATGACAGTTCCTTCTTGTGGACACTTGTGGTCTTCCTCACTACACTGCTCCCCTGTACTATTGATCTAAAATAAAGCGTTTCCGTTTTCAGTAGTGTGTGCTCTGTGTATCATACTACGACTAGCAGCTGCCGTACCAGACTGTGGGCATAGATTACACAAGCAGAACATGGGTATTTGGCAAATGAGAGGTTGAATGCTAGAGTGGTAAACTGTCTTCTAAGTATTCTACAAAGAATTCATAGACAGATTTGATCTCATGAGCAGTAGGCTGAAGCTGCATAGAATCTTGGACTCCAAAAATCAAATATTTTTAAAAAATTAAAAATCAAATATTGAAAATCATCTTCTCTCAAGTAGATAAACAGTGGTCAGAGGATAGTTCTGCTCACACAAACACTATTATTAGATAAGGCCTTATAGAACCTGTACATAAAAATTAAATATCTATAATAGCTTAAATAGAAGTTACTTTGGTTTCAGGTACTGGGAACTTGAAGTGCCAGAGATTGACTCAGCTTTGCAGGTACCTACCACAAAAAAAACATCAATTCTTCTTTTCTGGATTCCTTAGTCTCAAAGCTTGCGTCGTACAAAGCATAGCGACAATCTTTTTCAGGAAGCATTCCCACAAAATGCTTGAAAGGATCCGTTATAGTTACTCCAACATCTCCAACCAAGATCTCCTTGCCTTCTTCGACAACGATGCACTTTTTGTCTGCACTGAGACAAAAAACGACAGCCTTCTTTCTTTTTTTGATCTCTTCTGGTGTGGAGCACTTCCGAACTTTCATGTCATAGAAAATGCGACATACTTCATCAGCAACTTGCACTCCTGAAGCCTAGAATGAGAAAGATGAGAATTTTGATCACGTCAAGTATAAGACACTAATTTTTGGTTATAGAAGTGCAACAGTTATAAATGTTAAGGCACATTTACCACAGCGAGAAAAACCTCAGCTATCATCATTACTCGTTTCATTGATCAAACTTCAAAAAGTATTATACATATAAGCCATTTACAACTATAATGTGACGATAAGGAATGGTTTGACTTCAATAGTGCCTGTTATTCTAAACAATCCCAGATAGTATAAAATCTGGAAAGAAGTACTTTCTGAATCGCCAAATTCCTTTTCAAAGAGGCTACTATAACCTAAGTAAATCATCTCACCGGTTCCCAATTTCTTTTTAAAATACATAGATGTCAGAGATATTAGGATGGGAAAATTATATTCCCACAGCATACCTTTCCCTAAATAAAAGAATTTAGTAGGTTTTTGTTCTTCTCAGATCTCACAATTACATTGGTCAACATTCAGTAATTATTGGTCACTTACCAGTAAAATTAAAGTTACAAAATTGCCAAGAAATTAAGAAGCATTAAGAAAGTGTTATCAAAGAAAATATTTTGATTTTGGATTATCCTAACCAGGGGAGGGGAAATCTTTCAATAAGCTATGCTTGTTATTTTGAAATGAAGCAGTTAAACTAAGATCTTTAAGAAAAATACCTCAAATGAGGGTGTGCTGTTAATATGAGCTTTACTCTGTAAATGAATATGCTTCCACTAACAACTTTTAAAAACCTGCTAGCTTTTCTACAGCAACAAATAATAAACTTAAATAGTATGTAGATAATACACAAGCAAATTAATATATTAGGACTGAGAGAAGAAGACCTATCATACTAAAGTTTCAGAGCCTTAAGGAATAAAATGTTACAGGGGGAAAATAGCTAATATTATGTACTTACTATTTCCAGGCACTGTTTAAATTCTTGAGTTAGAACTGACACCGCCATGTTAATGGGTTGGGGTACCATCACAATTATATGGGCTAGATACAGTTACTTTTTGATAACCATTTTGCTTTCCTTTCCCATTCTTCCTGTATGATGTCCTTGATGTCATCGCACAACTTTTCAGTCTATTATTGAGCTAGTTTGTAACTTTATATGGGATACAATCAAGGTCTCATTGAGCCTGGTGGATTTGTTTTCATTTTCTTTAGTATCAACTTGAGCAAAAAGGTTTGTTTGGTAATTAACTTTTTTCTGACTAATGATACTGAATTTGTTTCTCCATTGTCTCTTACCACAGACACAGTTGATAGTCGCCATTTATATTGTTGGAAAATATAAAATATTGCTTGCAACAAATTATTAGGCTTATAAAGTCCCATCATGCACTTAGGGTCCATTCTATGCCTAAGTTTCCAACATTTACATTCAAGGCATCAGAAATTATCAATGTACCTTGTCTGCATGTTTGAACAATTCTAGACCAGAAGTTGGTAAATTTCTGTAATTTCTTCATTTTTAGCAATTAGTGCTTAGTGCATGAATCTCAATAATAGTTGTTATTAATTGATCGCTCTGGTAGGAATTCTCTGGGTCTTAGTCTACCTACCACTGATTACACTTCAGGATAGATCTTGAAATGGTCTTTCTGATCATGAATGCAATGCCATTCGTTCTTCAATCTATGATTCCTGGTGTAAGAAAACATATGACTGTCCAACTCAAAATGACCAAAACCAGTCCATTTCAGCTCACTAATGGCTCAGGACATCAATCTGTACACATTGACTCCAATTTTCCTGGTTTCATACATTGCAACTATTAATGGATGTTCACACAGTTGTTTCTTCTCATTGAGTCCTGAAATGAATTCAGTTTATTAGCAACTTGAAGATTAAAGGGCAACAACCTGATATTAAAGCCTTTATTACGAGAGCAACAATCCATCATAAACCTCCACTAACTAGTTATGTCACGCTGGACAGAAAAAAGCTCTAAATTATGTTAGTTTCTTCAACTGCAGCCTCTTTTGGGGCAGCAAATGGTGATTGTGTTCAGCTGTTAACTGAAAGGTTGGAGGTTCAAGTTCACTCAGAGTTCCTCAGAAGAAAGACCTGCCTGGAGATCTATTTCTAAAAATATACCCAGTAAAAACCCTTTGAAGTTGAAATTCTACTCTGACACCTAGGAGATCACCATCATGAGTCAGTCAACTCAGTAGCATTGGTGGTGGTCTCTGTGATTTTGAAAGGAATTATTTAATCAACTTTTAATATGCACAGGAATTCTCTGGGGATCTTGCTCAACAGTTTACAGAGTCTGAGTCAGACTGTATGGGGCAGAGTATGAGGTTCTGTAATTCCAACAAGCTCCAGATGATGGTCACGGAATTTGAGTTATAAAGTTTTACGAAGTATCACAGAACCTTAGCTCACTGCTATTTACTTCTTGTGCTATAGGTTTGATTTTTTTTTCTTTTAGGGTGCCCTCTGGGTAGAAGGCTCAAAAAATTGTGTATCTCTTTCCCTGAAAGTGCCTGCTAAAAGGGAGAAGGTTTAGACAACCAAAAAAGCTAGGAGCATAGGTGTGATTTCTATCATGAAAACAACAATGCTATAAATGGCTTACAAATATTGACAGGTTGAAAGTTAAAGCATTTGGGAGAATACTAGTTTCTGGGGTCTTAACCATTTTTTGTGAAATGGACTCTAATGAGTCTATCTATAGACCCTGTCTCAAAATAATGTTCTAAAATTATAAGTACCTAAGATTACAAAAGAAGTCAATTATATTGGCATCTATTTCATCTAAGAAGATGGTTAAATGGTAATTAAGAGAGTATTCATTTTGGTGGATTTATCATCAGAGGCATTATGGTAGATCTAAAATATTTTTAATGGCTGTAAAACAGATATAAAGAATCATATGCCCTTATCTTTGCTGATGCTGTTGAGTCAGTTCTGACTTATAGTGAACCTTGTCCTGCACCATTATCCACAATCATTGTCATACCAGAGCACAGTGTTAAAGTCACCAAGTCAGTCCTGTATCTTTACAATGTACTCTACCTAAAACAAAAAGCCCACTCTGGTCAGCCTCGTTTCTTAGGAGTTCCCTAACCCCCAAATCAAACCCATGGCCACTGAGTCCCTTCTAACTCTTGGAAATGCTATCCTCTCTCTCGATTGCTGCCATCAAGCCAATTCTGACTTGCAGTCATCCTATGGATAGGGTAGAACTGTTCCTGTGGGTTTACCAGTTTAAAACTTTTTATGGGAGGAACAAGCCTCATCTGATAGCTCTGAACTGGGGATTTCATGATTAGCAGCTCAACATGTAACTGCTATGCCACCCGGGCTCCTATAGAGCAAGACTAAATCTTGACTGGAGCAGACAGCCTCATCTCTCCTCGCAGTATTTCTCTAAAGTGAGAACTGTCAAGGAATCCAGAGTTTATTTTTAAAAGCAAAATCCAATCCAATTTTGCTTTAAGTTTTTAAAGGTTATATCCGCAAAGCTTTAACACTAAAGACCATTAAAGGATATGCCGAACACAGCACCAAAATTTGCTGCACAGCTGGGAAAGAAAATCTTGAAAGCAAAAATAGACTGCTATTATAACAAGAGCTCTGTGATTACCTTAAAAAGATATGTTATCCACAATTCCATTTCTCCCTGTTCTGTACCAGATACCACGGGAGGATAGCAGCCACTCCTAGAACTCCACACCAATGTTTACAAAGAGTTACTGTTAAATCATCACTTCACTGCATTTGACCATAGGTTTTCTAATTACTCATAAAGCATAATGAATCTCAACCTTGTCTGAGTTTCTTCTCATGGAACCTTTGTAAAATACTGACCCAAAGACTTCAGTTTCGGAGATTAAACCAATACATCTAAAGTACTCACTCTGAGTTAACTTCTTTAAATAGTTACTACTCACACTCAAAACCCAAATGCAAACCAGCTACTGTCCAGCTGATTCCAATTCATGGTAGTGAGGTCCATGTGTTATAGCATTTAAATGAGCTCTAAAGGGATTTTATGGTTGTAGCCTTTCAGAAGTGTTTGCCAGGTCTTTCTTCCAAAGTACCTGGGGTGGATAGGATTAGTAACCAAGTACTTGATCATTTGCCTCAGTCACCTAGGGACTTCACTATTCACATGCACAGAGGGATGTAAATGACACAGAGAATATGCAAATGTTGAATATTTTAAAGTTGCAAAGAACAGAATACAACTTCTCAAACTACCAACTCATAAATACCCAGCATAACTGTCAATCAAAAGAGTTTGGTGTCTTAAAAAATGGATTCATAATTCTGTGTGCCTTGAAGAGGCCAACAGACAAATTGGGGCATGCTATGAACAAAGATATTGAGACAACAAACAACCAGGATTAACAGTACTTCAAGTCTTATGTTAAAATGAGGTGCTGAATACATACATCTAATTTAACTCTTTTCCAAAACCCCACTGAAAGCACAAAAGGGTTTGTTTTGTTTTCCATAAACCTACAAGAGCAAGAAGGAAAATGGGGTTCAAAAGGAATAAGTAAAATTAGTTGGAGAAGTCCTCACATACCTAGTTCCTTTCCTAAACTCTGCTTTGTTTCCTCCCTTGCTCCTGAAGACTTAAGAGTTTATCCTCTGAAAAAGATAACCAGTACGGAGCCAGGAAAACCGATGGCCATATCTAAGTGTGCTAAAGCACACTCACCATCACAACAATCACCTCCCCCCTGAAGCCTGCCATGAATTAGTAAACCATCAGATCCACAATCCAAGAGATGTTTCTCCACATAACTTTCTGAGATAATAGAAATGTTTACAGTTGTACTGTCCAAAAAGGTAGCCACTAGCCATGCCTGAAATGTAGCTAATGCACTTAAAATACAAGATTTAAAATGAAATCTCATTTAAATAATTTAAATTTATATAATCACATTTAGTCAATATTCAATTCACTCCATCATTCTGGAGTGAATTGTGCATAAGATTAACTCTTAACAGTAAAACGTCATGTTCTAAATAAACACTGCCTTGAGAAACAACATCCTTTAGTGTAGGTAGCACAGCATCACCAGGAAATGAAGTAATTATATCATGCGGTGGCAGAACAATGCCTACTGAATATTATTTCAGACGGCCTAGTGGTGCAGTGGACTAAACTTTGAACTGTTGACCAAATGGTCGGAGGTTCAAATCTACTACCCACACTCTGAGGAAGAAAGATGAAGTAGTCTGCTGCTGTAAAGACTTACAACTTCAGAATGCCTATGGAGCAGTTCTACTCTGTCCTATAGGATCACTGTAAGTAAGAACTGCCTCAACAACAGGTTTGCTTTTAGGTACCAACAACAACAAAAAAAGGTTATGTTCTCTTTCCTATGAATAGAATTTGGAACTTCTAAGGATGACCTTTTTAGCCATGTGGTTAAAAAACATGGAAAACACATGTGGTTGAGTCACATTTATTCTGATCTTGAAACTTGAGCAAGTGAGCTAACTTTTAAAAGCCTCAGATTCATCATCTGTAAAGCAGAATTACAATAATAACTCAGAGGACTGATAAAGCAATATATGTAAAACACCTAGACCAGTGGTTCTCAACCTTCCTAATGCCATAACCCTTTATTTTTTTATTCTTATATTATTTCTTTTTTTTTTAATTTTAACAATTTATTAGGGGCTCATACAATTCTTATCACAGTTCATACATATACATACATCAATTGTATAAAGCACATCTGTACAGTCCCTGCCCTAATCATTTTTTTCTCCTCTTTTCTTTTTTTACATTTTATTAGGGACCCATACAACTCTTATCACCATCCATATATATATACATACATCAATTGTATAAAGCACATCCATACATTCCCTGCCCCAATCATTCTCAAAGCATTTGCTCTCCACTTAAGCCCCTTGCATCAGGTCCTCTTTTTTTTTTCCCCTCCCTCCCCTTTCCCCCCTCCCTCATGTGCCCTTGGTAATTTATACCTCGTTATTTTGTCATATCTTGCCCTATCCGGAGTATCCCTTCCCCTCTTCTCTGCTGTCCCTCTCCCAGGGAAGAGGTCACATGTGGATCCTTGCAATCAGTTCCCCCCTTCCAACCCACTCACCCTCCACTCTCCCAGCATCGTCCCTCACACCCTTGTTCCTGAAGGTATCATCCACCCTATTATTTCTTTTTTTTAATTTAAATTTTTAAACATTTTATTAAGGAATCATACAACTCTTATCACAATCCATACAAACATCAATTGTATAAGCCATGACCCTTAATACAGTTACTCATGTTGTGGTGACACCTCCCCCAACCATAAAATTATTTTTGTTGCTACTTCATAACTATAATGTTGCTACTGCTATGAATCAGGTGGCCCCTGTGAAAGGGTCATTCGACCCGCAATGGGGTACAGACCCACAGGTTGAGAACAGCTGACCTTGACACAATGCCTGACTACGGTATCCTTTATTAACCAGAAAACCTACAAATGCTTCATCAGTTCTTTCTAGTTAATGTGGCCAATTCTTACTTAAATTCAAGGAACAGCTTTTTTTCTGTTCCCTTAAAAAAAAAAAAAAAGAATGAATTCTTTCTTCCCATGACTCGAAGTGGCTAAACCAGATAGGATAATAAGCGATCCAGAAAATGCCCTGTGTTAGACAGGGTTCTCTAGAGAGACAAAACCCGATTGGCTAATAATTTTATACATATATTTATAAAGGTAGATATATAACACAAGAAATGAACTGTTAAATTATATACAGATATAGATATATAATACAAGATATGAACGGTTAAATTATAAAGCAGTACAAATGGCTCAGTGCAACTCACTCTCGTGAGAGAGTTGTGAGACACTAGCAGTCCTTCAAGTCTTGAGGGCTGCCAGGTAGTCCTCTGTAGAGAGAAATAGGCTATCCTGGCCCAAGCAGCAAACAGCAAGGCAGGTCACCAACTGTCAGTGCCCAGCTCAAGAGATATACATTCCAATTATGTGGTCTTAAAGGGACCTCAATTTACAGCGACACAGTCCACAGGTTAGGTGTCCCACAGCAAGTATAGCTTGCAAATTGAGGCACAGAACCAGCAAGGCAGCCGCACACTGGTCCGATGATCAAAGAGCGAGACTAGAAAGGCGAGGCTCGCTGAGCCATTTATCTCTCCGTCCTTCAATTAATCCCACATGTGTTTATCGGCCAGGCTGACACAATAAACTTTCTCAATCCACCTGGCAACTTGTACACAATTCTTTAGCCATATATACTTATATAATTTCTGGACATTGATGAAATCATACTTATACTTATCATCAATCATGTATCATACATGTAAATGAAAACACTGAATCCAATTGTATCTCATATATCATACCTGAACAAAGGAAAGGTATGCAATAAGCACATAAAAAGAAAATACATAGACAATTACAAACCTCACTTTTGCAATTGATCATGTGGTCATAATTAATATGTAGAACTATCTTCTACTACTATTCATTCTGTATTACCTTGGCCCTCAGCAAGCACCTCAGCTGGCTGTGGTTTTTGCCTGGTGGGGTGACCCAGACCTTCATTCCTGAGGGGTCTGGGTCATTATAAGTCCTGTCAGGATTGGGTTGCTGTAATTTACCATTTACTTTAATCACAGGGCATGGTAGTATTAAGAGTCAGCCTATGGGATCTCCTGAATTCCAGACATATTCTTCTTTCCCTCCATCACCTAACACCAGTTCAATTTCTCCTTGGTAATCAGGATCAATCACAGCACTCAGTACAGTGACACCCTTCCTGACCTATTGATCCAAAGGCATGAGAAGCCCAAATTGGCCAGGGGGCATTCTCAGCTGCCAGTTCAATGGAATCCGTGCTGTGTTTCTGGGTGGGAGAGTTCCTTCCTTCGGGACCAGGACTGAGGAACACAGGGTTGCTGGGACAGGAAGCAAAAATGCTGCAAGGGGATCACTAGGAGTAATAGTGAGTGGTACCACTCCAGCTTCCACCCCTTGGTTCCTGGACCCATGAATTCTGGCTATTGGAGACACAGCACCATATATTGGCCGCTGGCTTAGAGTATATACAGCTTCCTGGAGAACATTGCCCCAGACCTGCTAGTTGCTGCCACCTAATTGGCACCGTAATTGTGTCTGTAGGAGCCCATTCCATTGTTCTATCAAGCAGGCAGCTTCAGGATGAGGAGGAACACGACTTGAAGAGCTGCCAGTTGCCCTAAGTTAACTCTGCCTTAACACGATTCATTCCCAAAAGCCAAGGTGACTAAACAGTGTTCACTTTATAGCCAATTCCCAAAGTAAAAAACATTTATTTTATTTTGTAACAAAGTACAATGCCCTTGAAACAGATTATGCAAGCTACGGTTATACTGTCTACAGAGGAGTCCTGTACAGTGGGTTGTCAGACTGCTAAATCACCAGGGCAACAGCTGTTCAAACCCACCATGGGTTTGAAGACAGGGCTGTGGCATAGTGGTTATGTGTTGGCCTGCTAACAGGACAGTCAGTTTGAAACCACCAGCTGTTCCTCAGGAGAAAGATCAGATTTCCTACTTCCATAAAGTTATAGCTTGTGCCTGCTTCAGAAGCACAACTGCTAAAATTGGAATTATACAGAGATTAGCATAGTCCCTGCACAAGGATGACATGCAAATTTGTGAAGCATTCCATATTTTAATAGGTTTTTCCTTTTTTTGTCATTGGCTTTCTTTTTATTTGTTTTGGGGTTTTTTTGTTGTTATTGTTGTTTTGTAGTTTTTGTCTACCTTTGTTGTTTTGCTTGGCTTTGTCTGATATTTGCGTTTATTAATTTCTCTGCATGTCTATCTAGATAGATAGGCAGGAGAAACAATTCAGACAGAAAACAGGACCTAACGGTTTCATGGGGTGACCGGTGAAGAGGAGTGGGAAAAAGGAGGGGAGGGGGCAACTAATCCAGGGACAAGGGAACAAGTGAACTAAAATCAATGGAGAGAAGGGCAGAAGGGAATAGGAAGCAGAGTGGGGCTTAATGATGCGAAACACAACAGCGAGAAATTACTGAATGCAAACGAAGGCTGAGCCTGACAGTGGGACAGGAGAAAAGCAAAAGGGCAGAGGACAGAGCCAGGAGGCAAAAGGGCATTTGTAAAGGTCTAAATATGGGCATGTACATACGTAAATATATCTATGATGATAGGGAAAGAGATGCATTTATATTTACATGTTAAGTATTAAGACAGCAGATTGGCCCTCAACTCAAGTACTCCCTCAACACAAGAACACTTTGTTCTAATAATCTGGCATTCGGTGATGCTCACCTTTCTGACAGGATCACTGAAGACAAAATGGGTGCATAAGCAATGTGGTAAAGAAAGCTGATGATGCCAGGCTATCAAAAGATACAGCGCCTGGGGTCTTGAAGATAAACAAGCAGCCATGCCATCTAGCTGAGAAGCAACAAAGTCCAGCTGGAAGAAGCACACCAGCCTATGTGATCATGAGGTGTAGATGGGATCAGGTATCAGGCATCAAAGACCCAGAACAAAATCATACCAATGTGAATGGGGGTGGGGGGTTATTGGAGTTGAGTGGAGACTCAAAGCCCATCTGTAGACAACTGGACATCCCCTTACAGAAGGATCACAGGAAGAGACGAGCCAGTCAGGCTACAGTATAGCACTGATGAAACATACAACTTTCCTCTAGCTCTTTAAAGTTTCCACCATCATGACCTCAATTCTACCTTACAAATCTGACAGACCAGAACATGTACACTGCTACAGATAAAGCCCCAAACACTGGAATCCAGGACAGATAAATCCCTCATGTCCAATAATGAGAACAGAGATACGAGGGGAAGGGGAAGGTGGAGAGAGTAAGGGGGAACCGATCACAAGGACTGACATAACCCCCTCCCAGGGGGGCAAACACCAGAAAAGTGGGTGAAGGGAGACAGAGGATGGTTTAAGATATGAAAATAATAATCTATAATTTATCAAGGGTTCATGAGGGAGGGGGGAACGGAGGAAGGAAGGAAAAAATGAGGAGCTGGTATCAAGGGCTCAAGTAGAAAGACAATGCTTTGAAAATGATGGCAACATATGCACAAATGAGCTTGACACATGGACGACTGTATGGATTGTGATAAGAGCTGTAAGAAGCCCCAATAAAAGTATTTAATAAATTTTTTAAAAAGTAAAAGTTATAGTTTAATACATTTTGCTATTGCAATAAACTTTTAAGCACCAATTCCAGGGGCAGGATTGGGCAGGAGAGACATAACAACAGACACGACCGAAGAAGAGTTGTCAGAAATATAGCCCATTCTTTGGACAGATGATCCCTGTGCTGAGAACCTCCTAGAAGCAAAACAGAGCTCTACCACTGGAGACAGAACAGCAGAAAATAGCAGCCACACAAGGCTGGGACTTGAAGATTGCTGCAGTTGGCTGGCAGAGTGAGAAAGCTTAGCACCTCAAGCAGGAGGTTTCCTGGCAACACTGAGTGCCCACAAGCATTATTGGTGTAACTAAAGAAAGAGTGCTAGTAGGGATCCAAGCATGGAAGCAACAAGTCTTTAGGCAGTGGGCGGCTCAGGAAGTCATTTAGCCTCCATGACTCCAGGAAGTCTGAAGTCCATTAACTTTGAAATTGTTTTTCATTTTCCCCCTTTTGATCAGGAGCCCTCTATAGCTGGGCAACAGCCAATTAGTCTGGTCTCATGGCAAAAGAGGCAGTGGTTCATGGAGGTAATTAGACATGCGTTCCATTCTTGATTTTCCCTCTTCCTCTTTTGATTCAGCCAACTACTGTGCATTTGATGGCCACTTGCGATCTTTTAAGAACCCCGGCACTACAAATTGAACTAAGAAACAGAACAAAAACACTAAACATATTATTAGAGCAATTAACTGGGATTTCTCATGAAGCATGACTCTAAACCACCAAACCAAGGAACTAGATCCCATGAGATATTTGGTTGCACATAAGCAGCCTCAGTAGCTACTCTTTGTGTGTGAGATTGTTATACATATACATTTTGCCAATTTAACTTACAGGTGTAGAAACTTAGTGACAGCAATCACATTAAATCAGCTGTGAAAATCAACGCAATTTTTCCATCACCACAAATTTGAAACTCAAAATTCCAGAAACCATTATTTCCTTACTCCTTTGGACTGAATGTAATGACTAATCAATTTTGATCTCTATCCATCATTTGCCTTCGCTGTCTTTTTATAGTGGCTATTCAATGGGCTAGTGCTAGCTGCAAGGTCAGTCATTTGAAACCGTCACCTACTCCTCTAGAGAAAGGCAAGGCTTCTACTCCAATAGTGTTACTGTCTCAGAAAGCCTGAGAGAGTTCTACACTGTCTAATAGGGTTGCTATGAGTCAGAATGAACTGGATGGCAGTGAGTTTGATTTGCTTCTTTGGTTTTGTCTTTTTATCTAAGTGAGACCATACAATAACTGAACTTTTGTAGCTGACTTAATTCACTCAGGATGTTTTCAAGCATCATTCATATTTTACCAAGACTTCTGTTTCTCTTACTGGTTTAGTTTTAGTAGTACTCCACTGTTAAGTTTCAACCTTTCGGCTCCTGTGAAAAGTGCAGCAATGGACACTGGCATACAAGTCTGACAAGTCTTTAGGGTATACACCCTGGAGTAGAGGTGCTGGGTTATATGACAGCTGTATTATTAGTTGAGGAACTGACATACTGTTTTCCAAAACAGCTGTACCATTGTGCACTCCTACCAGCAATGGATCTAAACCAAACCCACTATCAGGTCTATACTGACTATTAGAAAACAAACCCACTCCCACGAATGTTGATTCAGACTTAAAGAGATCCTATAGGATGGGGTAGAACTGCCCCGGTGAGTTTCCAAAACTGTAACTCGTAACAGGAGTGGAATGCCTCATCATCTTTCTTCCACGGAATAACTTGAGGTTCCAAACTACTGACCCTGAGGTTAGCATCTCAATGTCTTCCTTCAGCACCATTGGTTCCTGATCATAAGCTACCTCTTGAAATGGTTGAATATGGACCAGTTATTACCACAGCTTAATTATTTGATCTATACGCTGAACAAATAATCAGAGATGCTGGATTATATGAAGAACTTGATATTACAATTGGAGGATGGCTTATTAACAACCTTTGCTTGCTGACAGTGAGGAGAATTTGAATTTGAAAATCACAGACTGGAGCCTTCAGATTATAACTCAATGTAACGAAAATTAAAATCATCACAATTAAACCAGTCCAACTTTCACATGCACATAAGGCAACTGACAAATACCAAGACGTGGGTCAGGTACACCTTAGTCCTCAAAGTAACATCCATGCTTTTCAATACTCTAAGGAAATCTTATATAGAGTTACTCAATGCCACCCACAGTGAACAGGTTTCACCACAGCTTCCAGACCAAGAACAGACAACACAGAAGGACTTGGCTCCCCACTTCGGAGGAAGACACCGCTGAAAATCTTATGCAGAGCTTTGAAGGATTGTCAAATTAAAGTATAAAAGATAAAACGTGGAAGATGTTAATTTCCACCAACCTTGAAAAGGAAGAAACCCTATAATGTATCATTCCACATTCTACCACTACTAAATGCCAGAAAATGGAGGGGGCTGGAATTGAAGGTATTAAACTTCAACGACTTAGCAGTGTAAGAGGCAAAGGATTAAAAGGCAAAGTGCCAGGGCGGAGGGCATGAGCCCTCAGTAGAAGGTGCTGGCACTATAACCATATTCTTGCTGACATGCTGACTTATTTTATAGTTCTACAAAAAGTTTAGATGAAGATACGGTATTTATATGTCAGGTTCACAGGATGCAGCATGCATGTAAGCATATAATGTAGTAAACATGTGAAAAAATTGAACTCACTAATGAGAGATGCAAATTAAAATGAAAAATCATCTCACACCCACTAGATTGGCAAACATTTAGACTCATAATGAGTGGTTAGAGAAATGGAGATACAGGTTCATAATTGTAGCTGATAGGATGCAAACTAAGTTAATCACCATGTAAAGTAAAACTATCCAGAGTGTCTACTTCTAAAAAACTGTGTGAACACAGGGGCTAGACGCGTGAACTATAATATAGAAACTACTGCAAAGAGTTCACAACACACAAAGAAGATGGGACATTTTAAAATGGGGAAATTCATCAATGGAGGGGTGCATAAACTTGTAGAGTTAGACAGTGGAATGCTGTTCAGCAGTTACACTAAAGCATGACAGCTGCAGCAGCCAAAAAAGCACCAAAACTTTTTGTTTTAAAAACTTTGCAAAATGATACATGCAACCTAGTAACACATAAAAACTGAAAACACATCAAGACAATATATATTGTTAAAGATCTTATTTGTGTAGCTAAAAATACATGTATTAATTCAGGACAATGCAACTACCATATGTTGAATCTGACCTGAGCCCTAAGGATCTTAGAAAACAGTGGGTTAAGAATTGTGTACTGAGAAAGGGGCAACTGTATAGGACCAGGCCTTATCATAAATTGATAAAACCCGTCTCTATCCGTCTTCAAAACTCCCTTGTCTACATACGTCTATAAAACCTTAGGCACCCTTTACCTTTCTGAAATGAAATAGTCCTTAATAGTCAACATTTTCTCTATTGCAAAAGGCCGACTAATACCACACACTTAGTTGTCCAGAACATTATACATTTAACACAGTAAGTCAATGTCTCCGGGAAGTGGAGGAATGAGTTGAAGAAAAGGAAGCGTATTTAGTTATAACAGCTACAATATGACAAAATGTTGACTTGTTTGGGGAGTATAAGGGTTCTGCTATTTTGTGTCCTTTAAAACTTTTTTCCATACATTAAATATGATTATGACAAATCATCTTTTCTAGCTGCACTTGTAATTTAAATTTTTTAATTAATTTTAAAACATTCTAAACAGGAAAGTTCTGTGGTTTTGTTCTGTTACTGTATTTCAGTAGCAAGACTATACTTATAATACCCAGCAGGTTTTATGGCTGTGTTATAAATGCATACCCTGTTAATTATAAGAGGTGCTAGATATATCTCAAGTCCTATGTATTAGAACTACTGGTAAAACAACTTTAGAAATTCGATGATGGCCTGACAAACAACTTTTATTTTAAAAAGCTTGAGAGAGACACACACACAAATTTGTTTGAGATGTGTAGAAAAGGTTTGTATGAAGAATAGATCAATGAAAGGCAGAGAGGTCACATCTGACCTCTTTTGACTACACAGGGGAGAAGGAATATCTACCTCCATGCTAGCCTGGCCCTGGGTTAAACGCCACTAGGCAAGTCAGGCACTTCTCCACCCTCCATCTTCCTTTACCCTGTTCTAACACAGCGCATTCCTCCCATGACACTCTTCTTTCCTGCTAGGTTTGACAATCTGTTGGAATGGCTACACAGAACTCACACACAATACAATTTTATAAGGGGACTATTAATGAAGTTAGTTAGTCACCACAAATCAGGATCGGTAAAGACCCTGTCATTGGTCCCAGCAGTGTCTCTCCTCAGGCAGCAGCCAAGTCTCTGGTCCTCAGCCTCTTAGCCATGCGGTTCTTTGAACTTCTGCTTCTGTGGGCCAGGAAGTGTGTTCATTGCTCCGCCTCAGTCTCATAGTGTCAAGGATGCTCCTCCGTTCAGTCTTAGTCTCTTTGTCTCAACCCGTGGTCTCCAGTATAACATACATGGCCTTTACTGCCTGTGCCACTTCAGGCTGAGAGGGATTTAGAAAGTGTTCCAATAATAACTTTTCTTCCATGATGGTCCTAAGAATGTTCTCTTCCTGCTTCTGAAACAGCTCTTTTAAGAACACAACAATCCTCTAGTTCTTTAATGCTGGCCCTCCATCATCACCCCAATTCTACCTTAGAAAAATTTGGCTGGACAGGAGCATGTACACTGATACACAGAATCCAGGGCAGATAAAACCCCCGGGTACAATAATGGGAGTAGTGATACCATGAGGGTAGGGGGAAGGTGGGAGAAAGGGGAACCAATCACTATGCTCCACATATAATGCCCTCTGACCCAGGGGGATGGCCAACAGAAACCTGAGTGAAGGGAGACAGATGGTGTAAGACGTGAAAATAATATTACTTTATCAAGGGGTCACGAGAGTGGGAGGGAGGGGGAAAAAGAGGAGCTGATACCAAGGGCTCAAGTAGAAAGAAAATGTTTTGATAACAATGATGACAACATATGTACAAATGTGCTGGATATAATTCATGTATGGTTTGTTATAAGAGCTGTTAAGATACCCCCAAAAGTGATTTATCAAAAAGAATGACTTTCATGGAGGTGTGGTTTGTCTTTCAGCAGGTAATGCTGTCGGTTTGAGTCACATCTCAATAAAGGGTAGACTCAGAACAGATCCCAGCTTACTCCTGCCCATATAGCACAACAAAAAACTCCCTCCAAAATGGGATGATGACCACAGGCATAGAATAGGCCAGAATTTACAATACCCAAGAGAAAGGATTATAACTGGAAGAGGTATAATTTCATTTCATCACAGGTGTTGTTCTTGGCATTGTAAAGTGAGACATTTCAAACCAAGAAATCTCATCTTAAAGTGCTCAGAAAGTGAGCTCTTGAATTGGTTTCAAGTTACTATATACCCAAGTGCTTCTAGAAGATTTGGTCAGTACCAGGAAATGATTTTTGCTGATTTTGAACAAGTCCACCTGTAGTTAAATCTAAGCTTGGAAATATAAAATCCTATATCCGGCAAAATTATCCTTCAAATATGAGGGAGAAATAAAACATTTACAGACAAGGAAAATCTAAAGAATTTTTAAAAACATGACCACCTTTACAAAAAATATTTAAAGCAATTGGATGGCCCGAAAAGTTAACAGGCAGCAACCTAAAAATATTAGAAAATAAATTATTTGGAGAAAATATTTTACTGAAGCAATACTCAAAGTGAAACAACTAAATAAATTGAAACAAGGAATCACAGACAAAATTCCTCTATAAAGTTAAAAATAAATCAGAGCAGAGGGAACAGACAAAAAATATTTTGAATGGAGAAGACATTGAATCATCATAAAACACAAAATACTGCTTTGATATTGAAAAGGAAACCACAAAAAACAAACAACCCACAATGAAAAAATTAAAACTTCAGCAAAACAAGACAAAAACCACATTAACAATATAATAAAAACAAAAGAAGGGGAGCAACAAAAAGACAACCAAATAACCAACAGGAACACAAAACAAAAAATCCTCATGAAAACTAACACCAATAACACCATAAATAATAATTTTTAAAACTGACACCAACAACACATTTATCAATAGCCACATTGAATGTAAAAAGACCAAATCTACCAGTTGAAAGAAAAAGAATGGATGAATAGAATAGATGAATAGAAAATAGAATGGATAAAAACATGAACCTTGAATATGCTGCTTACAAGAAACGTACCTTAAATATAAAGACAAGCAGACTAAAAATCAAAGGATAGAAAAAAATATCAAGCTAAAGGCAGTCAAAAGAAAGCTGGAGTAGCAATATTAATCTCAGGCAAAGTAGACATTAAAGTTAATGACATAATGAGACAGTCACTATTAATTATGAAAGCTTTAATTGAACAACCATAACCATAACTAGTATAAACACATCAAGCAAAAGACCATCAAAATACATTAATCAAATTCTTAAAGAAATGGAGATCATAAAATATTAGAAGGCTTTAATATATCACTTTCACCTAAAAATACATCACTTTCTAGTTCAATCAACTAGAAAAAAATCAACAAAAAATGAAATATTAAATATCAATGTACTATATCTCATAGATTAAGGCACTTCACCCAACAAAAATTCATTGAACTTTCTTCTCTAGTGCTCATGAAAGCTATTCTACAAGAGACCATATTTTAAGTCATAAAGTAAGTATCAATAAACTAAAAAACATTGAGATAATACAAACCAACTTTTCAGATCATAACAATGTAAAATTAGAAATCAACCACAAAGTGATCAAGTCAAAAAGTGAATTATAAATTCACTCAAGAACCACTGGGTAACTGAAGAAATAAAGAACGCATTCAAATTGGGGAAAAAATGCTGTGAAACAAACCATCAGATGCTAGAAGAAAATAAATAATAAAAATTAGGGCAGAAATGAATCAGAAAAGTTTTGTAAACTATGAGGGGGTACGAAAAAAAGGGGGGGATTTTTTTTCAAAGCTATTTTTCACAAAACAACCTTATCACCTTCAAAATACTCTCTAGTACACTAGTACATTTGTCAAATCTGTGATTCTTCTTGGAAACATTTTTCAAGCTCATCGGTTTGGATGGCTGACAGCACCTCCCTCATTTTTTCCTTCACCTCTTCTACTTCATCAAATCACTGTCTTTTCACATCTCTCTGCATTCATGGAAACAAAAAGATGTCTCACAGAGTGAGGTGAGTCTGGGGCATGCTGTGGTTTGTTGTTTTTTTGTCCAAAACTGGCATCTCAGGATGGTTGCATTCACAAAAGCAAAACAAAAAAAATCTGTTATATCAAAAACCCTATATATAGAAAATCCCAAATAATCAATTAAAAAAATGCTCGAACTAATTGAAAAATTCGGTAGCATAGCAATTGATCAACATACAGAAATCAGTTGGATTCTTGTATATCAAGGATGGTGATACCAAAAAGATATCAGAAGAACAATACCATTTATAATAACTACACAAAAGAGAAAATATTTAGGGATAAATCCAACCAGAGAAACAAAAGATTGTGCAAAGAAAACTACAAATACTCCTTCAAGAAACTGAAAGGAACTTATACAAATGGACAAGTTACCATGTTCCTGGATAGGCAAACTAAATATTTTTTAAGTACAGTATATACTTGTGTATATGCCCAGCTTTTCAGCACATTTTTTCTTGTCATAAAAAATGATGAAGCATAAATTTTATTTCCAATTTCCTCGAAAATTATCACAAATACAAAATACTCTGAAAAGTATCCCAAACCAAATCAAAGGAACTTAAAACAATAGCCAAACCTGCATCAGACAGAAGATGGGACAACCTAATATACAACATAACTCTTTCCAATTAGTCTGAGAAGAAACAGCTGCCATATTTAGTCTCAAAAATAAAAACTCTTCTTTTTTAGAAAAATCAAGGCATCACTTAGTAAAAGCCTATTCTTCCTCAAAACTTTATTCAGGCAGTCCTTTAGATTGTGAACTTCTGACTTACCCCTATTACAGCCCCTTTACAACCCCATTCTTATGAAACCTATTACATTAAAAGTCAAGGTACATACATACAATGGTTCATAAGAAGTGGGAACTACTTTGCAATGTGCATCAAGACATGTTATGTTTTACTATATTATGCCAAAGATACTTTATTATCTGGAAGTGTTCCTTTAATGTTTTTATACATAGAAAAGTAGACTATATACTATGACAAACATTTGACCAAGCAATGTTAGACAGGAACCTGTTTCCATAGATAAAATTCAACTTAAAGACAGACCTAGGTATGAAATTCATTCAGAATCTGGGGGCTGCCTATATTTATCTTCATTTAGAAATGAGAAAAGAGCAAATTTTGTTATGGTATTAAAACCTTAGGAAAAATTATAAATATTCCATTAAAAAATAAACAAATGTTTTCCTCCTTATAATATAAATATCCAATAAATAAAACATACATGGTACTCCAAGCACAGAAAAAAACAATTCCCTTATGAAAAAGGTATAGTTGGGTAAGTTTAATGGGAAGCCTTTTGTTTAAGTGTAATACACTCCACCAAAAGAGCGAGGCCATTATTCTATAAAGGTCTATTCTTTCTTAATTGAACAAAAATACATCGATTTCTATGGAATTTTGGCTATAGTACCAGGCCACAGGAAAGGTCTCAAATAGCTGAAAGTTGTTTGGCTAGAGAAAAATATCTTGTGACTTGGAGGCAGTCATTCATCAATTCATACTTGAAGGCATTCCTCAGCAAACTTCTTCCTAGTCTTCAGAGAAAAGCGTAGGACCTGGGCTCCCGGAAAGGGTGGCTTCCTGCTGGAACCCCAACTGATAAGGTACTCTTGCAGGCATCCTGCATGCAGTACTGTCTAAGCTCTGCAGCTGCCAGAGAAACCTTCATCTCTCCAACAGGCAGCTGCAGGGCGTTCACCCAGGGCCAGGAAGGCATGGCGCGCTGGGATCGGAGGGTGAGTGTGCAGGGATGGGCCCGACTGCCTCAGCATATTTTTAATGCAGTTTTTGTGGTTAAATTAGGTGCCTAGGCTGAAATTCAGGTCAGCTTACATTCAAGTATATACAGTACCAACATTACCAAAATTAGTTTACAAGTTGAATGCAATTCTGATCCAAATACCACTACAATTTTTCCAAAAAAAAAAAAAAGGAAAATTACCAACTTTACATAGGAAAGAAATTTAGGATAAATAAAACATATTAAAAAAAACAACAACAAAGTAGGAGACCTTTCATTCCCAGACCTTAAAACATACTGTATAACCATGGTAGTAATCCAAACAACCAGGATTAGAATTGAAAACCCAGAAACACAAGCAAGTACCTATAGATATCTAATTTTTTATAAAGAACTGAAACATCTTAAATGGGCAGGAGACAGTTTTTCCAACAAATAGGGCTGGAAAAACTGGATCTTCACCTGCAAAGATTTAATCCTCACACACGTACAAAAATAAGCTCAAGATGTATCAAAGACCTAAATATAAATCACACAATTATTAAAGCCATCAATGAAAAATAGGAAAAAATAGTATGAAGCATAAACACACTACCCTATATAAAGAAAAAAACACCCACACTAGAAAAGACAAAATAAGGAACTTGGACCTACTAAAAAGAAGATATTTATGCACAACAAAAGAGTCGATCCAAAGATTCAACAGAGAACCCACAGATCTGGGAAAAAAGAAATTCGGAAACAAGAAAAAATATTCAGTAATAATGTATAAGATAAAGGACGAATCTCCAAAATCTATAGAAAACTACATTTTAACAAGAAAACCACAATCCGATCAAAAAATGAGCATAAGACATGAATAGACAATTTACAAAAGATGACATACAGACGCCAAGAACAACATGGATAAATGTTCACAATAATTAAATACAATACAAGAAATACAAATTAAAACAACAATGAGATAACACCTCACAACGACAGTTTTGGCAAAATTCAATAAAACAGAAAATAACAAATCCTAGTGAGGATGGGGACAGGAATGTTTTTACACTGTTGACAGGACTGTAGAATTGTACGAGCATCATGGAAATCAGTATGACATGTCTTTTAAAAGTTGCAAATCCAAGTACCTTATGAACCAGCAGCAATCTTTCTTTAGGGTATATATACCCTAAAAGAATAAAAATATAACATGAACACACATACATATTACACCTATGTTTATTACATCAATTCCCACAATAGCAAAAACATGGAAGCAACCAAAAACACCAACTATGGAAGAATGGATAAACTAGCTCTGGTACATTCATATGATGGAATTTTACACATCAATAACAATGACAACTATGTTAAACACCGCAAGACATGGACAAAACTAGAGAACATTATGCTTAGTGAACTCATTCAATCTTATAAAGATAAATATTTAATATCACCATTGTTATAAAAAGAAAAGAAATATGGTTTATACACCAAAAGACAAATCTTTGATGACAAGGAGGCAGCCAGGGATGGGGGTGGGAAAAGGGAGAAGAGACAAACATTAAAAGAAACAGGGAAGGCTTAACAGGAAATATATTAATTAAATTATAATTTCTCCATTAAAAAAAAGAACTTCCAGATTTCTTACCCCTCAAATCTACATTTTTGGTCTGAGTGGCTAAAAACAGAGGAAAAGGAAAACTGAAGTGGACTTGGGAGTCTCCAGTGACATACAAGTTCATGTCAAATAAATAAAATAAAAATGGCCAGTCTATATTCTGAAATCTGAACAAGAAGCAGTGAAGCAAGACAAGTCTTCTATTAAGATGTTTTTACCTTTTAAGGTCCACTACCCGCAAAGTCAGCAGATTAAACCACCATCCACTCAGAGAGAAATATGAGGCTTTCTAAAGATTTACAGTCTTTGAATTCCACAGTGGCAAACCACTCTGTCCTATAGGGTTGCAAAAAATCAATCAATTTGATGGCAGTTGAATTTGGTTTGAGTTGGAAGGCCAACAAATTTGAAATGTATTTGGGATGAATCCACCTCAATTTTTATTTCTTGTCTTCCCCTATAAAAGCACTAAGTGAACCTAACAGATGTTTCATTTTACTTGAATAAAAGTTAAATCGTATGAATTAAAGTTAAAATACTTGGTCGTGTTTTTAAACAGAAAATAGTTTGAATCAGTAACCAAAGAATTGAAAGGTCAAATCAGAAGACCCTAAAGCATCTTCCAGCCCATTTCAAAGCATTTTGAAAGCCGATCCTCTTTACAGCTTACAGAATTAAAGCAAAGAAAGGAAGAAAAAAAAAAAACACCCACTAAAATAATTACTATCAACTTCCTTCTACATATTTCCAATCACCAAGAAATTATTTTAAAAAAGAAATTACTTCCAGTTTATACATTCAAGAAGTTACAATATCTTAAGAAAAGCAAATTATTCAGTGAAAGCGTTTTGCATGCAAATAACATGGAACCGATCTGCTTGAGTCAGACAGATGGCGTGTCATTACTTCTAGCAAAGGCTGCCTGTAAATCATTGACCAAAAATGGTAATTCAGTGTGCAGACTAAAGTAAACGACAAACTGCTCCACCTGATCTAAAAGTGCTTTACAATCAATTAAGAGTTACAGTTTAGAGGGAGAAGCATAAACGTTTCCATCACCTAGCATATGCTGAGCATCTGCTTACTTTTTTAGCGACTCGGATAATTTAATGACTTCTTGAAAAACGTTTTTCCACTTGCTTTTCCCGGCATCAAGCCCACACCCGGCTCACTAAGTCGTGGTTGAGCCAAACGGTAAGAAAATGTTTAATCACACTGGAGCAGAAAGGGGAGGGGTTAAAAGGGGCACCGCCAAGCTTCGGAAGCTCGGGAGCGCTGCTGGAACAAAGCGGCCGCTAGCAAGGCCACCCCGTTCTTCATCGTGCCAGTCACGCTCCAGAGCGATTATTCCCTGAAGACCCTTTTCCTGCCTGTCGCGGACAGAGGGTCACACCAGTCCGCGGGTTCATTACACCAGCCCTAATCACCCACAACCTCGGTGCCGGGTTTGGGGGAAACTTGCACTAGGGGGCCCGTCGCCAGATTCCGAGCCCACGCTCCCCGAGCACTCTCCCCGCCGCACCCCTGGTGCGCAGACCCCTCTCGATCAATGGAACGAAGGAGGTCCTGCCGGTCGCACCCAGG
Organism: Tenrec ecaudatus; assembly: GCF_050624435.1. NCBI lineage: Eukaryota > Metazoa > Chordata > Mammalia > Afrosoricida > Tenrecidae > Tenrec > Tenrec ecaudatus. Next base: position 49,729,776 of record NC_134541.1, on the reverse strand, counting down.
CCTGGGCGGCAGTCCGAGGAGACGGCTGGGCGGCAGGTGGCTGAGCCACAGCACGCTCCGAGGGCCTAGCCGAGACCGCGGGCGGCTCCAGTCCTGAGGCGCCTCCACCCGGCGCCTGCAACCGCGGTCCGCGGCGTCCACAAAGCCGCCGCCCCGCACACGCCTCCAGGCCCCTTCCTTCCCGCTCACCATGGTCGCCGCGGCGGTTACAGACGAGCGAGAGGAAGCTGGCCCGCACAGAATCCGGAGAGCGTCCTTCCCTCACAGCCGCAAAGCCGAGCAGGGCGGCGACGCAGCAGCGCAAGCCTACCAGTGGGCGGGCGCGCGCGCGCGCCTAGGGCGGAACGTGCTTACGCACGCCACGCACGTCCGCCGTTGCCGCGCAACCTTCGGGCCTGGCAACGCCCCACCCAGGCTGCCTGCCAGACTCGGGCGCGCGGAGCGGCTGGGCGGGGAGGGGAGCGAGGAGGGAAGTGGGGAGCCGGCTCGCCCAACCACGTCGGGCCTCAAGGGCGTGAATCCTCGAGTGTTGGGGGCGAGGAAAGGGGCCTTAACCTGGCACCTGCCGGTGAGGGGCGGAAAAATGGCCGTGGCGCGGCGGGGGTGGGGGGGGGGTTGGTCTCTCCCTTTCCGCGAAAGGGGTCACATGACGCCCCGCCCATGACGCAACCTTTGCCCTTATAAGGAAGTAACTACCTGGCCAGGTGTGAGCCGCCGCGAGGGTGGGGCTTAAGAGGAGGTGCGAGAGCAGGCAGGGTGGGGCAGAAGTCAAAGACTCGAGGGAGGATCCGTGGGCGCCGTGGGGCTCGCTGTGGTGGAGTGGACGAGTCCCACATTTTTTTACCTACTTTGGTGCGATTCCTGCCACCCTTCCCTGATTGGCCCAGACCGGCACGTTGAGCCTTCGAGTATGGGGGGAAAGCTGCACGTTTTTCCTCCTTCCCCAGGGGATCACCGCCGTCGGTTCGAGTGCTCTGTGAGTCATCACTAATTTCAGGTCTAGGAAACAAGGAGTGGTTTATTTGTCTTTAGCCACAGCCCCGGGAGGGAGGCTTCGCAGCCCGCTTGGGTGTGGCTGGGAACGTTGTTTTGGAATGGTGGCGCTAGTCCTGCTCGGTATGGGTTTTTTAATTTGGGACTGGGATCTTGGGGACGGTGCATCAAAAACATCGTTTTCTAAGAGCCAGAAGCACTTGCAGCGTTTTCCTGAGGGCGTTTCCGGGGGAAATGAGGGAACGGAGATTCTACAACTGGAATGATTACTTTGCTTTAAATTTAATGTAGGCTCCGGAGATCATCCTGGATTTTTCCAAAACTACTTTAATTCCCCACATGTGAGGCTTTGTGACAAGACAGTATAATTTTTGCTTTGTTTTCTGTAGCACTATTGTATCAGTTGTAGGTGTCCTTTTTTCCCTGCCCACTAAGTGTAGAAACCCATTTCTCATTATTTTTGCCCACGGTTTTTGTTGTTCTTTTTAAGATACTGAGTTAGCCCTGCAGCCCAAGTAGCATAGTTTTTACAACTTGGGCTGCAGTTCTCAAGGTCAGCAGTTCAAAATCATCAGAAGCTCCGAGGGAGAAAAACTGGCTTGCTCTCAATCTCGGAAATCCACAAGGACAGTTCTGCTCTGTCCTATAGGGTACTATATATTGACTCGATGACAGTTTGTCTAGAAGTAAACCCTAGAGGCGCTGCTCAATAAGTGTTGAACTGCTTCCCTGAAATTCCAAGTTCAAGCCCACCAGCATATCCTCTGGAGAGAGAAGACGCTATCAACTCCCATAAATATTTACATCCATAGAAACCTATGTAGAGGTCACAGAATTGAAATCGACAGATGGCAGTAGGCTTAGTTTTTTGCTTTGGAAGCAAGTTATTTGCCTTTTACTCCATTTCCCCTGCAGATTTGGGACTGTCTAGAGCAGTAGCTCTAACACTTCCTTCAGTATGTTTCAGAATCACTTGGAAAACTGACTTGTGCCTTTTCCCAGAGTTTCAGGCTGTATATGGGGTCATATGAGAATTTGCATTTCTGAAATTCTTAGGTGTTACTAATACTACTGATAGGAGACCATGCTTTTTAAGAATTCCTAGACTGAGGGAATCTGCCTTTATCCAACTGGAAACCTTTGTTAGTCTAGGTGGACTAGAGAAATCCAGGGAGACTCATGTGTAGAAGAAAGAGGTTTATATACAAAAACAATTGAATATTGAGAAAACACCTCAGTCCAGATCAAGCCCATGAGTCCCATATGTCCAATATAAAGTCTTCAGACTCACGAAACACATGCAATGACACTGAATTCAGTCAGAAGATCACAGGACAGTGGGTGGGAAGTCTTGTGGATCCAGTGGCATAAGCATCTCAGTGCTAGCAGGGGTCTCCACCTGGCTTCTCCAGCTCAGGGCACTAGTGTACTTAGTTCCATGTGTATTGTCAGCTGCAATGTCTCCCAGGGAGTGAGCCTCCATCCTGCATCCTACAAGCTATTTATCTCCTTAGCATCTCCAAATGAGGTTGTCAAGCTGGGACCTGATTGACAGCCTAAACTCCATCCCTTCACATTTAATGCTCAAATTGACAGCAGATTACTTAACTACCACAGACCCCTTCTTTATCATGTAGTGCACGCAATGCCCCCTCCACCTCAAAGCCTTTAGAGACATGCTTTCTAGTCCAAAATTGAATCGTGTTCAGTTAAGGATATTTTGTCTACCTACTCCAGTTGCTCTGCTACATCCATCCATTTTGCCATCAGAGTCCTGTCCAAATGTAAGAATATGATCACATCACCTTCCTGCTTAGATTTGCCAATAACTTCCTCCCAAATTCCCATCACATCAGCCTGGGTCTTTTAGGATACCCTTGGCGTACCTTTTACCCCACATGTGAAGTTATAAGTTGGGTGGTGATCTTTAAGGTCCGAAAAAGTTCAAATGCAGCATCTGCTCCAAGGGAGAAAGGTGGAGTAAAGGGTTAAAGTTTTGGAAACTCACAAAAGCAATTCTACCCTGTCCGACAGTGTCGGCATAGACGCAATAGCAGTGAGTTTGGTTTTTTTTTTTTTTAGTTTTCTGAATTTTCCACTACTCTACTCAGACTAGCCTTCTCGTACCAGAATCCTTGCTCTTTATAACTGCCATGATCATGGGCCTGATCTTTTCTCAGCTTGGAAATTCTTAATCATCCTCCAGTCTGTGAAGTCTTCTCTAACCACCTCCCAAAGAATCAATACTAGTTTCTTCTGCAGTTCAGCACTTCGATAAACATCCCAGTCACTGGGGATCTCCTGTTATAATTCAGGTTCTGATTCAGGATATTAGGGGGGAACCTAAAATGTCCCCGGGTGTTTTCCTTGGGCCATACATTGTGGGGGGGGGGTGTCTTAAAGGGGTTTTCCCCCTATTGTTTAACTCACTTGATAGTTTGTTTACATTTATTTACACCGTTGATTAGACTGGGATTTCCCTGCGGTGTTTAGAATGCATCTTAGAGCAGCGGCATAGCCTCTAACACAGTCGCCAACAAACCAGTTACTGTTGAATTGACTGACAGATGGTGAGTAGAACTGTGAACTGTAAGATTGTTAATGGCTGCGTTTCCAGTACCTCGCTTTGCCTTTCTTTCAAGACACCTCTGGATGAACTTGAACCAACCTTTCAGTTAGTAGCAGCATATGTTAACTGCACCACCCAGAGACTCCTTACACGCAGGAAATGCCCAATAAATATTTGTTCACTTAAATAACCAATACCTGAAGACATTTTGGAATTTGTCAGGCAAACTCCTGTATCATTCACTGTAACCTAAGATGAGTCTCCATTTTTCTTAAAGGCCCATTGACCTTCAGTTGCTGCATGTGTTCCCTAGTTTCACGGCTATTTTTCTTCCTCATCACCCAAAAGAGGGAAAATATTTTAACAGAAGATCTCGTCTTAAATACTAGGTTCCATTTCTTAATTTATAAACCAGTTTGCTCCTCCCTGGGGGATGAAAACAGAAAAGTGGGTGAAGGGAGACGTCGGACAGGGCAAGATATGACAAGATAATAAATTATATATTATCAAGGGTTCATGAGGGAGGGGAGAGGGGGAGCAGGGAGGGAGGTGAAAAATGACCTGATGCCAGGGGCTTAGGTGGAGAGCAAATGTTTTCAGAATGATGAGGGCAATGAATGTACAAATGTGCTTTACACAATTGATGTATGTATGGATTGTGATAAGAGTTGTATGAGTCCCTAATAAAATGATTTTTTTAAAAAGAAAACATTTTGCATACTTAGTTTTGAACATGTAAGCACTTACATTTAAAACCACTGCATGTGATTATTGGAGAAGAATAAATGATATATTAATCATGAGTTTGAAGATATGTTAAAAGATATTTTGGGAAAAACTTCTTTGCAAGGAGACAAAATTTGTATATAGCTGAGATGTCAATTAATTATGGTCCTTCTTGCCATAATTCCTTATGTGCTGTATTATAATTTGGGACTCTATACCTGTGGCTATAATCCAGTTTTGCAGGGAATGTTCTTGTCCATTTGTCCCCTAATGGACAATATTAATGTGGGGCTAAATCCTCCCCTAGTTGCATTCTGTCCTATCAGGTCATTATGAGTCAGAATTGACTCAATGGCAGTGAATTTGAGAAGTCCTGACCTTCATAGAAGGTGTGAACTCAGTCACCCTCTTTGTTTCCTTGAGGGAATTCACACCTCCATCAAAGCCATTCTTCTGTCCATAGGAGCCACCCTAGACACAAAAGTCTGAAGACCACTGGAAGAGCACCAGAGACTGGTAAGAATGGGACAGACTAAGAAGCCAAGCCAAGACCAGAGGCCAAGTCAAGGAAACCATGAAACAGGACAGAGGAACAGCAGCAAGACACTGGGGCTATGAGAGAGTGGCAGGTGGCCTTCCTGCTCCACATAGTCAGATGACAATGGACCACATGGCTGAGAGGCTGAGGACCAGAGAAGGACTTGTCTATTGGCTGAAGAGAGGTGTTGCTGTATCAATCCCTGTATCCTTACTGTTTACTGACCCAGACTTGTCAACTCCTCTAATAACCCCCCCTTAAGCCTGAGTATTGTCTGTGAGTTCTGTATAGTCATTGCAATGAATGATCAAATCCAGCATAGATGTCGAGTGAGTAGGAGGAATAATTAGTTTCAGAATAGGTAGAGAAGAATGGAACGTGGAGACATGGCAGACCCCTGCCCTGTGGCAACAGCGAAGCCAGAGGAGGTAAGCTATGGCCGCCCTCATGCTGTTTTCATAGTTGCAGAGCAAGAAGTGTTTTTAGTCTCTTCCCTGCCTTCTTGCAAATTCACCTGTTCTCTGTTCAGTGCTCTTATTTATGTCTGTAATTTTTTTTTAAATATGTGTAACATTTTTTTTCTTTCTCGCAGGGAGGGGCAGGAAGGGAGAGGGACAGAGAGAGACAGGGAGGGGGAAGGAGAGGGGGAGGGAGAGAGGGAGAGGGAGAGAGGGAGGGAAGGAAAGGGAGAGAGAGGGAGAGAGGGAGGGCGGGAAGGAGAGGGAGAGAGAGAGGGAGGGAGGGAGAGAGGGAGAGAGCATTTGTAGCATTATTAAGACACATGTATTATCATAAAGTATTTAAACAATGCAAATAAAATAAATCCCTTGCGCACCCATAATCTCAGTCCCATCTCCTGAGGTCACCATAGATTTGGCTTTCCAGACATTCTGTGTCTTTAAGTACTCAGAGAAGGATACTGTGTTCATGAGTTGTGTGTTTGTTTTTCTTTTGTTGATGTTTTGTATAATAGTATATGCAGGGTGCTATAATGTACTGAAACTTATTTGGATACACTTAATGATTTATCTTTAATTCATTTGCTTACTCTCAATAAATCATTGCTTATAATTGCTACAAAACACGTGTTCATTTATATAACCCTTCTATTAATGACCATTATGTTGTTTCAAATTCTTAGTTTTTACAAACAATGCTACAATGTATAGCCTTATAAATAGCCTCTTTGAATATACGTTCTATGATATATTCTATACCCCCCCACACACACACACACCAAAAATTCCAGGGAAAATAAAATGAAAGATGAAATAGTCTCCCATGAACTTTTTGAGGCCTGTGTGTGTGTGTACATTACACTGAGTTACAGTGACCCTACAGAACAGAGTAGAAGTGCTACGTTACGCATCCTAGACTATCGATCTTTACAGAAGCAGACAGCCTCAAATATCTTCCCTGGAGCAGTTGTGGATTTGAACTCCAGACCTTGCAGTTAGCAGCCCAATGATTAACTCGATATACCACCAGTGTTCTAAATTTCTAGCCAGAAGGAATTAATATTTTATTAATTAAATATTGCTAGATTAGTTTCCAAAATGGCTGTACCGATTTATAACTTCTACCTACAAGCATTTGAGAACATGTGTGTAATCCTCACCAACTTTTTGCCCTGCAAATATATGTGCATATATGTATGAGGTATATATAATTTAATTTCTTTTTCTTTTTTAATTTAATTTTTTCCCCAAGGCTTTTTTATAATCATTTTATTGGGGGCTCATACAGCTCTTATCACAATCCATACCGACATCCATTGTGTCCAGCACATTTGTACATTTGTTGTCATCATCATTTTCTTTTCTTTTTTTAAATCATTTTATTGGGGGCTCATACAACTCATCACAATCCATACATCCATCCATTGTGTGTCAAGCACATTTGTACAGTTTTTGCCCTCATCATTCTCAACACATTTGTTTTCTACTTGAGCCCTTGGTATCAGCTCCTCATTTTTCCGCTCCCAGTTTTATTTATTTTTCTATTGATAATATACACAGCAAAAACCAGAAAACCAAACTGACCGCCATTGACTCAAAAGCATATACAAATTCAGCAGTTTCTACATGTACCATTTTATTTACTTTCTTCTCTTTTTTTAATCATTTTATTAGGGACTCATACAACTCTTATCATAATCCATAAGTACATCAATTGTGTAAAGCACATTTGTACATTCATTGCCCTCATCATTCTGAAAACATTTGCTCTTCACTTAAGCCCCTGGCATCAGGCCTCATTTTTTTCTCCTCCCTCCCCAGTCCCCCCTCCCTCATGAACCCTTGATAATTTATAAATTATTTTGTCATATCTTGCCCTGTCTGATGTCTCCCTTCACCTACTTTTCTGTTGTCTATCCCCCAGGGAGGAGGTCACATGCAGATCCTTGTAATCAGTTCCCCCTTTCCAACCCACCCTCCCTCTACCCTCCCAGTATCGCCACTCACACCACTGGTCCTGAAGGTATCATTGCCCTGGATTCCCTGTGTTTCCAGTTCCTATCTGCACCAGTGTACATCCTCTGGTCTAGCCAGACTTGCCAGGTAGAATTGGGATCATGATAGTGGGGGTAGGTGGGGGAGCATTTAGGAACTAGAGGAAACTTGTATTTTTCATCGTTGCTACATCGCACCCTGACTGACTCATCTCCTCCCCGAGAACTTCAGTAAATGAAGAACTTTCTTAATGAAGGCTGCTATCTAATCTTTCAAATCAATGTTGTGAATTTGATCCCATATGAATAGTTATTAAAAGAGCATAATGATAAAGGCAGACATTGTTTACCAATAAACAAAACCCACTGTCGTTGAGTCAGCTCCTTGTGACCCTCAGAACAGAGTAGAAATGCCACTTGAGCCGCTGTACCACCAGAGCGCATCATTTTTCACTAGTTAATGCTAAACTTGATTGCTTTGAAAAAGACTTCGGGGAATATTTTTAGTTTAAGATTTCGGGCTCCATTCAACTTTCATGATTCTAGGAAGTCTAGATTCCATGAGAATTTAAAGTTTGAGACTTCCTAGGACATGCAAAACCTAAATTGGGGCTGGGTGGGTGTGAATCAAAGCAGGTGTTAACTGGCTGGGAGTGGGAATTAACTGAAGAGGGGCACGAGTGAAATTACTGGAATGATGAAAATGTTTCATTTCTTAACGGGTTTTAGTCAATGGCTCCATGGAAAGAGGTGGCAGTCTGCTTACATTAAATTTTATAACCTTGGCAACCCTAGGAGGCAATTCTGCTCTGTCCCTTAGAGTCACGACGAATAGGAATCAATTTGGCAGCTGAGCACTTGGCTTTAGTTGTGAAAATGGCACCCAGGCCCCATTTGCCCCCCCCCCCCCCCACAGCTGGTGAAGGAAGAAGGAGAATTAATTCCACATCTGCCCAAGGATGACTCCTATGAATATACATTTCCAGAATATCCTATTCTGATACCAACTGGCTCTCCCACAACACTCTACTTCTCTGCTGAATTTGATAGTCTATTGCAATGACCACATAGAATATTAAAGAAGTTAACAGATTTTAAGTCAGGATAAAAAATATGAACTAGAGAGCCCTTTTGTCCACAGCAGCAGCGTCTCTTCTCAGCCATGCTGGCAGGTATGTCTCTCTGGTCATCAACTATACATATGATATTTACTATATACTTGAGAGTATATTTGCGAACTCCCCACAACAATTCTAGAACATATTCTTAGAGACAGTTAAGGTTTATTTTGCCAACTTGGCTGATAAACACATGTGGGGTTAATTGAAGGGAGGAGGGATAAATGGCTCAGTGAGCCTCGCCTTTCCAGTTCTCAGGTCTCTTGCTTTCTGATCTGACCAGGGTGCAGCTGCTTTAGCCAGTTCCCTGCTTTAGCTGGCAAGGCTCACTTCCTGCGAGACATCCCTGAGGAGAAGCTACATGGACCTACCCTGATGCAGCCCTGGGTGCTGGAGCAGCCGTGTGGAGACCCCTGCCAGCGCTGAGATGCTTAAACAATCACTGATTCAGCGTTCCTCCTGCATTCAGCATCATTACGTGTATTTTGTGAGATTGAGGAGGACTTTGTAGATTGGTGTGAGACATCTGGGCTAATGTTGGACTTATGGGCTTGGACAGCACTGGGTTGGGATGCTTTCTTAATGTACACTTACTCTTTATATAAAACTCTCTCTTACATACATATGAGTTTCTATGGATTTGTTTCCCTAGTTTACCCAGAATAACACATTCTTCTTTCTTGTATTCATTGTTAATAGTTTCCTAATTCCCCCCAATACCCCCTGCCACACCTCCAAGAAACTGTTAGTCCAGTTACTGTCTTTACTGATTTACCTCTCTTGGATTTCATGTACGGGAAAGCATACAAAACAAAAACTAATAATGAGAACAACGTAAGAAAGAAAAACATCAATTGAAAAGGAAGAAAATATTTAAAACTCAAATTTAAAATGTATCAAAGGGGAAGATCAAATGATACGGTGTTAAATTTTAGTGCATTCTGTTTGGGAACCAGGCTACTCACATCCCTGGACTATGGTCAGAGAAGAGTCACCAGGGTCTGCGTCCACATGTATTTCCCCTTTGCTCTTCCGCCCATCCCCAAAAGCTGAAACAAATTTTAAATGAGGCAAAAGGGAGTGCAAACAATACTACATTTTGACTTATCTACATCTGCCATAGTCAACTTTATAATACTCTGTCTGATAATAAAGCATTCACATCCCTCAACTATGGTCAGAGGGTATTCGGGCCTATTGGTCTATCCCACACTCCTAGAATTGGGATTGCAACAGAGTGTGACTTCAATAGCTGTTTGTTTTGTTTTTTTAAATAACTATTTGTTAACTGAATCAAAAAAGGTAGTGTTTTAGCAGGATTGTGTTCTGCTTTTGGTAAAAAGAAAATTTGAAGTTGTAGGGTAAGAAAAATCAAAACAAACAAAAAAAGAAAGTTTATTGTGAACAGGTAATCTATATGCATATGTAGGAAGACCATTCTGATTAAAACTTTCTTTAAAAAGCTCAAAGTAGGCTAACTACAATGAAGCTTCAGAAATGACAAGAAGATCAATATAATTGAATTGAGATTCGCTGATTTGGCAGAAAGTAGTGTCTGCAGCCATGATATTATTTGAAATTCAAATTGAGTAAACTGACTTTGAGCAGGGGGAAAAAAGCAACTTTGGGTGAAAACAGTAGTTGGGGTATTAATATGGGATCAGAAATCATTTTTACAGTTAATATTTGTATATTTGTTTTATTAAGAAATACTTTAAAATCACTGGATGAACTATCTGGAGGAAAACACAACGGGACCGACAGTTTCGGGGGGACTTGGGATAGGGGGAGGTGGGGGCGTAGGGAGGTAAGGAAGTGGTGCTAACAAACCCAGGGACAAGGGAACAACATGGGATCCAAATTGGTGGTGAGGGGTGAGTGGCAGGCCTGATAGGGAATGATCAAGGGTAAGGTAACTTAACGAAGAGGTATAGCTGTAACCCAGGTGGGGACGGAGCATGCTAGTGGGGCAGGAGGAAGGTCAAGGGAAATAGAGGAAAGAGCTAGGAGGCAAAGGGCATTTATAGAGGTCTAGACAAAGACATGTGCACGCAATATATATGAGGATGGGGAAATAGATCTATGAGCCTATATTTATAGGTTTAGTATTAAGGTGGCGGAAGGACCTTGGGCCTCTACTCAAGCACTCCCTCAATGCATGAATACTTTAGTCTATTAAACTGGTATTCTATGATGCTCACCCTCCCGACACAACCGCTGAAGCCAAAGCGGGTGAACAAGCAAATGTGGTGACGAAAGCTGATGGTGCCCGGCTACCAAAAGAGATAGTGTCTGGAGTCTTAAAGGCTTGAAGGTGAACAAGTGGCCATCTAGCTCAGAAGCAACAAAGCCCACATGGAAGAAGCACACCAGCCTGTGAGATCACGAGGTGTCGAAGGGATCAGGTATAAGGCATCAAAAAAAAAAAATCTTGCCATAGTAAATGAAGGGAGAAGTGCAGAGTGGAGACCCAAAGCCCATTTGTCGGCCAATGGAGATCCCCTCACAGAGGGGTCTAGAGGAGGAGATGAGTCTGTCAGGGTGCGACGTAGCACCGATGAAGAATACAGCTTTCCTCCAGTTCCTAAATGCTTCCTCTCCCCCCACCCCCACTACCATGATCCGAATTCTACCTTGCAAGTCTGGATAGAGCAGAGGTTGTACACTGGTGCAGATAGGAGCTGGAGGCACAGGGAATCCAGGGTGGATGATACCTTCAGGACCAGGGGCGTGAGGGGTGATACTGGGAGTGTAGAGGGTGAGTGGTTTGGAAAGGGCGAACCGATTATAAGGATCTACATGTGACCTCCTCCCTGGAGGACGGACAACAGAAAAGGGGGTGAAGGGAGACGCCGGATAGGGCAAGATATGACAAAATAATAATTTATAAATTACCAAGGGTTCATGAGGGAGGGGGGAGCGGGGAGGGAGGGGATAAAAGAGGACTTGATGCAAAGGGCTTAAGTGGAGAGCAAATGCTTTGAAAATGATTAGGGCAAAGAATGTACAGATGTGCTTTATACAATTGATGTATGTATATGTATGGATTGTGATAAGAGTTGTATGAGTCCCTAATAAAATGTTTTTAAAAAAGAAATACTTTAAAATCAAAGCAAAATGTCTATTAATTTTGTCTCTCTCGGTATCTTGAGCCATAGGCAAGCAATTATAATTTGTTATATTGGCATCACCATTTTTGGAACCCAGACCCTATATTGTTGTTTTGCAATGCTTAGATTCCTTTCCCACAAACACCTCATGGTCCACGATTACTACCAGTGCACTAGCTCTTACTTCTACCTTCTGGACCATAAGAAGAAAGAAAGGACAGCCCTCACTTTCCAGAAACCACCCCAAAAGTACAACACAGTTTCCATTTACTTCTCAGTGACCAGAACGGGGCCCTCTGGGAAGTGGTCTCTTCTCTGAGCAGCGATATGCTCAGCCAAAAGACTAGGAAGAATCACAAGGGACATTGAGGGATAAGCAGCGTGACGACCATAGGCAGAACTATTTTTGATCCTTTCTAATAAAGAAGTGTTCCCTGGGAACCAAGAGGAATCAGCCATCTACTCCCCAGCCCATGACTTTAACCGTAGGCCGCCTGCCACATCACACACAGATGTGTGAAAAGAAGACTGCGGTGTCTTTGATACTTCCATAGCACTGCAAAACCAAAAGACAAAAACACACCACCAAGCTCACTGCCATGGCGTCCTTTCTAACTCAGAACAAGCCTGTCGGACAGAGTAGAACTGCCCCTGCAGGTTTCCAAGACTAATCTTTACAGGAGGAGGAAGCTGTGAAACTGTGTATCTTTCTCCTGTGGAGTAGCATGTGGTTTTAAACTGTTAACCTTGCAGTCAGCACCCCGACATGTAACCCACTTGCCATACAGGGATTTTACTGGCAGAACTAAACCAATGGAAGCTGAAGACGATATATTCTAGACCTCCTTTCGCTCACTGCACCTAGCTTGGTCCCGACGTTCCAGGCAGCCCCAAGGGCCCTGGCTTCTATTTTAGAAAAAAGTCTAACTCTATGGATGTGTATTTGTTGGAATGAGGCAGTGCCACGTGGCTGCAGTGTTTATTGATTTCTCTGGTAGTTCTTATGGGAAAGTCAGAGGCCTTTATTTCACTATATTAAAAGTTGAGTAGCGGGTGTGTTAAGGTCATTATGTGCTTTAAAGTTAAACTATGAGTCAATTAAGTAGAAAGTGAAAATGGAACAACAATATTAACCAGTGTGGTCATCAATCCCTCTTGAGACATATATGCTCTCTCAGACTCAAGGAAAAGCGTAGAATGTTTCTTCAGCGAAATAGGCATTTACATCTACTCAAAAGCTTGGCCTACAATTTCAAGGAACTCAGACTATCCTGACACCCATCTGTTAAACATTGAAACATATTTTAGGAATGTTGTGAAAATCTAAAAAGGAAGTCCGATGTAGCAATTCCACAGTCCTTCCCCATACCAAAAAAAGAAGTTGCTATCATATTGTGTATCACTTTAGCCTGAAACCTTCTTGATCTCTATATTGTAGATCACTCTTAGAAATAGAAAAATTCTCAACAATTTCTTTAGGACTTCAACTCATTTTTGTTCATTGAACATTATATCTTGGAAATCTAATCATGAAGTCTTCCCACTTTCCAAGAGTATGACACATTCTTTATACAATGGTAATCTTGATGTTTTATTTGCAGAGAAAGAAAAATGAGCCACAAACATTCTGAAAGGGGTCCTTTCTCACATGGCACCAATATATTGTTCTCAGGTCACTGATGCCAGAGATTGCCAGGAACAACATCAGGATCCCGAGGGGGGAGGGCGAGCTCCCTCTCCCAATAAATCTGTCTCTATTGACTCATTAAGAAAAAAATCTAAAAGGGACAAGTAAACAAACCAAGTAGTTGGTTTAAGGACAGATTAAATGAGTTTGAATGTCTCATCACGGGAAAATGAAGCCCAAATGTTCAATATAATCCCGAGTTATAAAATCATGATGGGAGGAATAATGTGAATAGAAATTGTGTAATGAATTTTAACAAATAATATGAAAATAACTTTTCTTAAAACTCCAAAGAGGTAATTTGAGGGACAATAAAAGTACTGTTCTATATGGTGGGTAAGAAGGAAGAAGACACGGAGAAGAAAATACACATGCCACAGGTAGCGAGCCACAGTCAGAGAGCGGGCAGCTTTGTGGTTGGGACCCATCTGCCTCCATTTCCATGCCCTTACCCTCTGCACACCTATGTCCTGTGGCTGCTGGAGGACAAGACATCCTCGAAACCTGCGAAGTGCGGGAGTCATGCGCATGGGGGGCAGTGATAGCAACACATGCAAGTTGACTACGCAGGCCCTAAGCCTCCCTCCTGTTCCCCTCAAGTTCTGGAACAGGGAGGAGCAGGAATATTGGGAAGCCATCTACAGGGGGTAGGACCTCTGATTGTGCCCAGAAGGGATCCTGCTACAGAGTCAGTGTCAAGGACAGAAACCTGCTGCTAGAAATTGCTAGCAATACAGTCAAGAGAGCCGACCACAGCTGCTACACTGGCTCTGAGTTGGGTCAGCAGTGGAGAGACTGACAGCATGGAGGCCAAGGCCCGGATGCCTTAGATAGGGTGTGCATGGCCAAGGAAGCCCTGTCCTGAGGGCTTCTAGAGGGCCCTAGAGGAACCTTGTCCTGAAGAGGACAAGGAGGCATATGCATAGCTGGGAGAAAGGGCCTGCTCACTTAGGTAGCTGAGAGTTGGAAAGAGTTCCCCTGTGTAAAAGAAGGGAGGGATATGCTCTCGATTTAGGGGCAGTTGTTTCCAGATTTTGCTTCATGATCCTAATCATGAATGAATGACAGCCTATTGATCATAATCCTGAATTTTACCCTGTTAAATCGAAATAAGCCTCGTAGCTCTAAGTAGTATAGTTCATGAGTTCTATGCGACTATTGCAATGAATTAGCAAACCTGGCAGGCAAGTTGTTGTTGTTAGGTACCATTGAATCGATTCCAACTCATAGCAAACCCATGTACAATAGAATGAAACACAACACGTTCCTGTACCATCCCCACAATTGTTCTTATATTTGAGCCTATTGTTCAGCTACTGTGAATCCATCTTGGTGAAGGGATTCCTGTGGAGAACAGCTAATGTCAGAATTGATGGAAGGATCAGAGAATAAAAATCTGCCTAATCCTCTCACTTCATGGAACCAGCTTTACCAGAAACATGCAAATCCGAGAGGGAAAAATCGGAGCTGGGGTACAGTTTCTCACAGCCATTCTCCCAGCAAAGTCATTATCATCCAGACACATACAGGGGTGTTGTTGTAATGGGGGAATAATCAACATCGCTTTCTTTATCTTTTTCTCACCAATGCAGTTTTCAACTTTCTTAAAACATCGGAATCTATCTTTGGAGAAAATTGGTCAAGATGACACCTTTGGAGTTAGAAAAACCACCACCATATGCTTCTGAGTTGCTATGTCTGCCTGGAATGTATCAGGCCCAGTAGATACCTCACACGGCACTGTCTTGATTGGGCTGTTTTTGTGCCGGCGCCCTAGTAAGACCAAGATGAGCACACTGCAGAGGGAACTTGTCTGCAACCATCCACTGATCTTAGAGACGCATTCAACCATTTGGCTCGGAATAAATCCATTCATGTATGTGCATAGTAATACTTGTTTTTTTTTTAACTCGCTCATATAGGTTTAATTGAATCACTTAGAGAAATGTTTTTGGTCTCAGGATATAATGATAATGAACTAATCTTTCACAAAGCTGGGGCAAGTGTTGTTTTGCTTATGGACAAGCACCAGACTTTCATTATCTTTCTCTACTTACCTTACTCATCTTTCTATATGTGTGTTTTACTTTTCAGTAGTGCCAATCAGTTCAACATTCACCAAGTCTAGTTTTCACATTGCTTTTTGTTAATGCATAAATATTTTAAAGGTTCATACTCCCTGGTGGTGTAGTAAGTTATGATTTGGGAGGCTAACCACAAGGTTACTAGTTCAATACCACCAGCTTCTTTGTGGGAGAAAGAGGAAGCTTTCTACGGTCTCAGAAACCCACAGGGGTAGTTCTACTTTGTCCTCCATCGGAATCAACTCAATGGCAGCGAGTTGTTTTATCCCTTAAGCTTTATGCATGGGATGTGCAAGTCTTTGATTTACCCCAAGCTCCGGGCCACACTTCTCATTGACCAGAGTATCAAAAACAATGCAGCTAGACCTTTTGAAATGTGTGTTGAGATGAGAGACCATACCAGCTCAGGGTTACATGCTGCTGCCACATTGTAAATTCCCCCAGAACCAGTCCCAGTCACTAGGGAGGTGCCCACATTGGACAGAAGGCTGCTAGTTTAGGCTCTGGTGTCATCCAGGTCTTGATAAAAATACTTTTTTTACTTACCTATTGTGTATATGTGTGTGTGTTCATTGTTAGGTTATTTCATATCAGTTTCAACTCATAGAGGACTCTACATACAACAGAATGAAGAACAAAACTATTCTCACCATCATTGTTATGTGTGAGCCTGTGGTTGCAGTCACTGTGTCAGTCAATGCATGTCTGTGAGGGTTTCTTTCCTTTTTTAATATACTTTTATTTTTAACTATCTTTTAATATAGTTTTATTGACAATATGGTTCACATATCATAGACTTCCATAGTTAAGGCCTATCAATAAGCGTTGTACAATCATCTCTACAATCAGTTTCAGAACATTTCTCCCTCTTGTATTCATTATTAGCTCCCCATTTCTCTTCAAGCTCCAGGTCCAAAGTATGTGAGATGAAGTCTTGCCATTCTGGATTGTAAGGAAAATTCTGGTTACACTTGTCCCAAGACGGATTTGTTTGTTGTTTTGGCAATCCATGGAATATTCAATATTAGCTGCCAACCCCATAATTAAAACACATCAATTCTTCTGAAGTCTATCATTCATTGTCTAGCTTTTGTATGTAAATGAGGTGACTGAAAATATTATGGCTGTGTGAAGCCCACCGCTGGCCTCAAAGTGACATCTTTCATTTTTAACTCTTTCAAGAGGTCTTTGGCAACAGATTTGTTCAAGACTGTTGACTTCTTGGCTGCTGCTTTCAAGGGTATTGTGATAGTTAAGGTTTTATATCCACTTGGCTGGACCATAGTACTTTCCTATGATGAAATCTAATCTAATTTAATCGCTTCCATGATGAGATTTGCTATGAGCAGCCAACTAAAAGGAAGTTTCCTCAGAGGCTCGACCTGCTTCTAATATAAGTAAATGCTATGGAAAAGCATGCTTGCTTTTTTCTGGATCTAGATCTTGCTTTCAACCTACCTCCAGTTTTTCGGACTTAAGCCAGTGGCTTGTCACATTGCCTGACAATCCTAGGAGTCAACAGCAGCCTGACTAATTACCTGCCTACCTTGGATTCTTTCACCAGCTGTGTCCAGTGAAGAAATCTAAAGTATGATCAAGGACAATTTCATCATAAATAGCCGAGGTATAGTGGTCATGATATGAATGTAAGTACTTTTAGACTAACTTTTATCACTGACTCCAATATTTCCATTACCAGTCAATGTATGGAATGTTTAACACTGGATGGCCCTGCTGTTGTCTGGCTGTGTCACTTTGTGGTATATGACCCTTACTAGACCTGCTTTTTCTCCCCTATAAACTGAAAGTGTTTATTAATAAGATTAACCCTTTTAGTTCTAACATTTGAAGTCTATACAGAAGATTTATTGAGTAGCACAAAATTGTCCTAAGATAATGCAAATGTTTAATGTCCTTGACTACTAACTAAAAGGCTGGATATTCAGACCCATCCGGGGATGCCTCAGAAGAAAGGCATGGTGATCTACTTCTAAAATAATAGCCAATGAAAATCCTGTGGAACACCTATATTCAGACACACATGGGGTCATCATGAATTGGAGTTGACTTAACAGTAACTATTTCCTGGTAGTATAATATTAGCATTTGAACAGTGTCCTATTCTAGCAATTGGAAAGAGCAGATACTTTAGATTGACTTATAAATTGTAGGCCTTATTTTTAGATGCAAGACCTGTTTTTTTACAGCAAAATCAATAAATTGCTCTACGCTCCATGAATGAAAGCCAAGATAGAAAACCCTTCAGAAACAGTAATGGGAGTAATAATTCCCGGAGGGCATGGGAAGAGAAAGGGAGGAAAAGGAAGCTGATAACAATGGTGACTGTTATAACTCCACTCAAGGGGAACAAATAACAGGATGGCAGGTAATGGGTACATTGGATGGTGTAAGATATGGCAAACAAATTAATATACTATAATATACTAATAAGGGTTCCTCAGGGACAGAGTAGAGGAGGGAGAGGGTAAAGGGGAGCTGATATCAAAGAGTTCAAGAAGAAAGAAAATGCTTTGAAACTGATGGTGGTAGCAATTATGAAACTATGCTCGATTCAAATGAACTGTGGATTGTTATATCTGTAAGAGCTCCCAAGAAAGTGACTAATAGATAAAATAAAAAAGCATTCTCATCATTGTGGACTGTGAGGCTTCTCTCGGCTGTCCTTGATTGGGGAAGAGGGCTCCTCGTACAAAGCAGGCAAGCCGCAGCAGCTGCACACACTGTTGCATGTAAGTGAGAGGCAAACGTGGGGCATCTGTTGCATGTAAGTGAGAGGCAAACGTGGGGCATCTTGCGACAATTGCGTCTTGTCTCTTTTTAGATCCAGTACGTTCAGAGTGGTCATTAGGAGCTGGCCACCTCACAAAATTGTTCATGCCGAAGGTGGAAGGAATCACTTGTTCTTTGATGTTCTCACTCAGTGGAAAACCTTCCCACCCAGTCCTTGAGCCAGTGAGTCACTTCCTCTCCTTAATCCCCAAGAGCTTCTTTTCTACCCAGCTCAGACCTGGTGCTCTGGAGAAGGTTCTGGGCTGTAGGGTAGGAAGGGCATTTCAGGAGGTAGGTAGCATGCTTTGAATTGCTTTTGGAGGTTGGAGACGGCAGGAGATAAAATGAATGTGATCTGATCAATTCTGTGTGCTGGCTACTGCGTTTGGTATTTCCCCTGTTACTTTAAACAACTCTGGGAAAGCGATACCCATAAAAGGTACAGTGAGCTGTGAGTTGATGACTCATGGAAAGTTCTGAAATGATAAATACTGGCTCAGCCACAGCCTGGTATAAGAAATACTTGATTAAACAAACACTATGGTTACAAAAACAAGAGGAATTTATTCAGCAAGCAAGTCGTGACTCCCCTTCCAGGCTTCCAGAGGGAAAAAGAGCAGAAAAACAGGCCTGGCGTCCTGGCCCCACTAAGGATTCTTTTGCTTTTATTGAAGCCAGAAACTTTCCAGAGATGGTTGCAATACTTTCCTGAGCAGGAAGAAACTTTAAATGGCTTTGGTTTTACACTTTATTTACTCCAGGCCCTTCTTGGCTAAGATGATGAAAATACTTTCCAATCATAAAAATTAATGAAGGTGAGGATGGAAATCTTTTCCCCTCAAGAAGAAAAATAACAGGAAAAGTATAATACATATAGCACATTATTCATGGACAACACCAAGAGTTAATGTTCTAGACTGCTAACGGAAAAGGTCGGAGCCAAGCAAGCGGGGCCTCAGAAGAAACACTGGGAATGGACTTCTGTAAAACCAGCCATTGAAAACTTATGGAGCCCACTTAGTCCCGGAGTAAAAACCCCTCCATCTGTCAGGAAGAAACAGCTTCCTGGAGCAATATCAGGATTCGGGAATATGGAAATGTCTCAGAGGAAATTTTAAAAGTATGTGCTGTGAAGATGATGCAGCATGCTGAGTAGGGTTTTCATTTCTTCTGAAGAAAAGCCAGTCACCTGGTTTCATTTTCTAAAGATGCTATAATACACACAGCCAATGAAAACCTAGTGTAACAATGCGCCAAGCATTAACAAGGAGTAGTTTAGGCCTGCCTCTCGGCTGGTTTATCCTCTATAACTTTTAAATCCATTAATAGAACAGCATTACCTATTATCAGTGCTCTGTAGAATTGGCTACTCCAATACACACACACTATGTAGTCTGGGGTCATGATAAACCCATTGTCAGGAGAATTAATAAAGGAAATGAGAAAAGGTCAGGTTTTTTACTTCAATTGAAATGGCTAAAGGGACCCTTACGCCTGGGTGAGGACTAGGAGGATGCAGCAAATCCGAAAAGGCATTTTGTTGAGTCTGCCAGGGCATGTCGGGACCGGTGCAGAGACCCAGGCCTTAGACTCAACCATATATTGAAAGTAGGCAGCAACAGCCGTCCCGCCAGCTCTGCAGAGAATACATCTGGAAGGCAGAGAGAAGCCATGTCTAGAACACGAGTGTGTGTGGGAAGGATGTGCGACAAGACACTGTGAGTCAACTGCCCTGTCACCCAGCTACTGGGAAACCTGTGCCAGGTTTCTCAAAAGAGAAACGGTGAGGACCCAGATGAGAGAGATGTGTGGCATGGGCCTGGTGTCCACACTGAAGAAACAGGACTTCTCCTCCTGTGGAAGACCCAACCCTCTGCATTTTCCCTCTTTGCCTGCTCATCCTATATTACTAAACGTTGCAAGCTGATGGAAGAAAGACAGTGGCAGGCATGCCTTGCAGGGCGCCAAGGGGAGGCTGGCAGCCACAGAGACAACAGTTACAGATATGGCTTTGGCAAGTACACCCTGACGGCTGCCATGGGGAGCGGAAATCACAGATGTTCTGAGCCAGGAAATGTCATGCGCCTGGGCCATTCTGTTGGTTTAGTTAAAGAGTATGAAGCATGTTTTCACAATAAAAATCACACTGTAGCTTTTTTTGTTATTAGAAAACAAATTTACTGAAAAAATAAAAACCCAAAAGAGTACAACAAAAAAAGCCACCCTAGTCATCACCATTTTAGCAAGTAATAACAAAGATTTTTATTTTTAATATTTGTAACCCAAACCCTCTTATTATTTTTTTATTTTTAAAAGTCTGTAGAAAAGTTTACCTTCATTCACCTGCAACTTTTTGACATCATCAAAATTAAGGCCTCTTATAAGGATCCTCAACGGAATCGCTAGTAAAGCACCTGCCTGCTAACCAAGAGGTTGGCAGGTAAGCCCCCCAGGTACTCAGCAGGAGAAAGACATTGCACTGAGCTTCTGTAAATGTCTACAGCCTCGGCACCACTACGGACAGTTCTACTCGGTCCTACAAGGTTACTATGAGTCCGAATCAATGACTTTGGGATTCTTTGATTTTAGGTTGGAATGTATTCTTCCAGAATGCTTTCTGTGCATTTATAAAGTACACATAATGTGTGCATAAATGTGTGCACACATTGTACATAATATATATGTTTTATAAACATAAATGCTATAAACACACATATCTATTAAAATATATATACACTTTAAGCAGGTCACATACTAAAGGTCTAATGAATAGAAGTACAATCAGAAAGAATGCCAGAAGATGAGCCCGTTAGGTCATCGAAATATGACTGGGAAGAACTGCCCTTTCAAAGTAGAGTCAGCTACAAGGAACCGAGTGGTGCAAAGTCTGTGGGACACAGTCTTTGGGACCTTCATTTGCTGATGGAGCACGACTCCAAAGGAGAAGAAACAGCTTCAACAAATCTAATAAGTAGAACTTGGAATGCACGAAAGATGAAGCCAGGGAAATTGGAAGTCATCAAAAATGAAATAGAACACATGAAGATCAATATCCAGGGCATTAGTGAGCTGAAATGGACTGGTATTGGCCATTCTGAATCAGAAAATCATATGACTTATTCTTCTGGAAATTACACAATCAAGAATGGCATTGTATTCCTCGTCAAAAATGATACTTTAAGACGTATCCTGAAGTACAACACAGTCTGTGACAGGACTATATTTATCAGCATTGAAGGAAATCCAAGCAATACAACTATTATTCAAATTTATGTACCAACAACTAAAGTCAGTGATGAAGAAATTGAAGAATTCAACCAATGTCTTCAGTCTGAAATTGATCAAACATTAAATCAAGATGCACTGATATAAAAATGCATTGATAATTATTGACAATTGAAATGCAAAACATGGAAACAAAATGAAAGGAATAGTAGTTGGAAAATATATTGATGCTAAAAATGAAGCTGGAGATTGAATGATATAATTTTGCAAGACCAAAGACTTGTTCATAGCAATTATCTTTTTTTTTTTTTTTAGCAAGCACAAGTGGAAACTATGCACATGGACTTCTCCAGATGGAATACACAGAAATCAGATTGACTACATCTGTGAGAAGAGGCGATGGAGAAGCTCAATTGCAACAGCTGAAACTATGCCAGGGTCTGACTGGAATAGACCACCAATTGCTCATATGTAAGTTCAGGCTAAAACCGAAGAAAATTAAAACAAGTCCACAGGAGCCAAAATACGACCTTGAGTCTATTCTACCTAAATTTTAAGAACAAAGTTGATGCATTGAACATAATGGCAGAAGACCTGATGAGCTGTGAGATAGCATCAAAGTCCTCCTACATGAAGAAAGCAAGAGGTCATTTAAAAGACAAAAAGAAAAGGGAAGATCAATTTATGTCCGAAGAGACTCTGAAACTGCTCTTAATCAGAGTAGCCAATGCATAAGGAAGAAATTATGAAATCAAAGAGCCAAACAGAACATTTCAAAGGGCAGCTCCAGAAGAAAAAGTAAAATATAATGAACTGTGCAAGGCTTAGCGTTAGAAAAGAGAAAGAAAGAGCACACTCAGCATATCTTAAACGGAAAGAACTCAAGAAAAAATTCAAGCCTCGAGTTGCAACCTTGAAAGATGCTATGGGTCAAAATATTGAAAAAATGAAGGAAGCATCAAAAGAAGATGCCAGGGATGCCCAGTCAGGCCCCTAAAAGAGCTAGTCGACATTCCACCATTGCAGGAGGTGGCTAGCGAGCAAGACCAAATGGCGCTGAAAGAAGTTCAAACTGCATTGAAAGCATTAGGCAAAAACAAAGCTCCAGGACTTGATGGGCTAAGGTTAGGGTAAGGGTTAGACTGAGGGTTAAGGCTAGGGCTAGGATCAGGTTTAGGGTTAGGATTTGGGTTAGGGTTAGGATTAGGGTTAAGGTTAGAGTAAGGGTTAGACTCAGGGTTAGGGTTAGGATTAGGTTTACGGTTAGGGTTAGGGTTAGGGTTGGGGTTAAGGTTAGGGTTAGACTGAGGGTTAGGTTTATGTTTAGGGTTAGGGATAGGGTTAGGCTTAGACTGAGGGTTTTGGTTAGGACTAGGGATAGGGTTAGGGTCAGGTTTTGGGTTAGACTCCAAGGCTGTAACCTTTAGGGATGCAGACTACCCTATCGTTTTCCTGTGAAGCAGCTTCTGGGTTTGAACTGATTGCCTTTCTGTCGTGAGCTGGGGGCTTGAACCCCTGCAACACCAGGATTCCTTGATGGGCAGCGAGTGGACCGGTTGCTGCCATGTTGCCCCTGACAACATAGCAGTCACATAGTGATCCCATGTTGTCAGAGTAGGGTTACACTTCACAAGGGTTTTCAACCAGTGATTCTTTCAGAAATACATCACCACAACTTTTCCTCTAAAGCAATTCTGGGTGGATTTGAATCGTCAACCAGTTAGGATTGAATTTGTTACCTATTTACACCATCCAAGGAGTCTAGCTAGATTAAGTAAAGATATGTAGATATACTTTGTGTTACTGTAATTTTTAACTTTTTATTTATCTTGTTCAGAAATAGACAAAACATATACTGATTCAACAGGTCCTGTGTGTACAATTCATGATTGTATGACCATGAGGTGTTCAACCATTCTTACTCACCTTCTATACCTTATTCCTCTGTCATTAACATGGAGTCACTGCCATGACTATCCAACCTTTTAAATTGCTGCTATCAGTTTTACCTGATATCCTTAAACGAGCATACTGTTCAGTCAGGCAGATTACACAATAAACCATGTAAGCATGAGCTTACTTGTACTTATTTGCTAACCTTTAATGAACAATTTCACATATTTTCACCACAATCCTAGTAAAACTATTCACTATGGAGAAGTAAATAAGCCCACAATTTTCCTTGTTAAGGGTAATTTGACGTGTCAAGGCAGACAGTGTTTACTAGTTCTGCTATGGTATTAAGACACTTAAGGGATATTTTTGATTTAAGGTTTAAAGATTATCTTAGAGTCAAATTTTCAGGGCTTCATCCAGTCTCCATGGCTCCAGAAAGTCTGGCATCCATGAGAATTTAAAGTCAGTGTCCAGTATTCATGAAAAGTCTATTTCCTTTTACCCAATGAACAGTCACTTTTGCAAAAGGCTTCAGATAGCTTTGGAGAAGTCTAGGAGTAAGACTAACAATATTAACCTCTGGGGGTGTGGCGGGGTCCTTCCACAAAGAGACCTGGCCTTCTCTTCACCAAGGGTTTGTGGGTCCATAAACTGTCTCAAGTCTGGGAATTCACTGAGTGCTCCTGAATTTTTTTTAAAAAATCATTTTATTTTGGGCTCGTACAACTCGTATCACAATCCATCCATCCATCCATCCATTGTGTCCAGCACATTTGTACATTTGTTGCCGTCATCATTCTCAAAACATTTGCTTTCTACTTGAGCCCTTGGCATCAGCTTCTCATTTTTTCCCTCAAGTGCTCATGCCTCGCTATTCTGGCAATCTGAGTCAGACTGTCGTTCGCCTGATCTAGAATTTTTCTCCTTGTATAGGTCAAGTAAATATTTAGTAGACTCATCCACTTCACCCCTAGAAACACCCTGCTAAATAACCAATGCTATAGACCAGGGGTCCTCAAACTTTTTAAACAGGGGGCCAGTTCACTGTCCCTCAGACCCGTTGGAGGGCCAGACTATAGGTTTAAAAAAAAACTATGAACACATTCCTAGGCACACTGCACATATCTTATTTTGAAGTTAAAAAAAAAACACACCCGGTGGGCTGGATAAATGTCCTCGGTGGGCCACATGTGGCCCACGGGCTGTAGTTTGAGGACCCCTGTAGACCCATGAGTCAGGCTCTTCTGATCACTACTTAGATTTCATTACAGTAGCCACTCCCACTCTGCCTGTGCAGATTGAGTGCTACCACTTGGCCCCTACAACGCCACTTGGCCCCTATGACACCACTTGGCCCCTACTACAATCAGCCTATTGAGGGCAAATGTCTTAATTCACTTAGGACAATTCCCACTGTCAGGCTAGGCTTACAAAAAATTGAAAAAACGGGAGTATCCTAGATACTCCTCTCTTCACAGATTTATTACTGTTTTGGTAAATGATGTGTCCTCTGGGCACTCTCTTTGTGGGTCTCTATATCTACCCTGATAAGTCCACTTTATATGCCTATTTCCCTTTGGATGCCTTCTGCTATGGTATACAAGGCTGGTCTGACGCTTCAACTTAACTCAGCGTAGACCTGGTGTAGGTGGGACAAGTGGAGTGGGGTTGGGCTAGGGAGGGTGGTGGGGGTGGGGGGCAGTGGGCACCAGAGGCCAAAGCAGGAAAGAATGAGAAGGGAGAAACAAAACAAAAGCAAAAAGTTAAGTTTGCGTACCGATTATGTCTGCACCATGCTGCCCATGCAGAGCTATCTCCCAGAGGCAGGGAGGGAAAAGGTTTGGGTGGCTGGCTTGCCCGCCAGGCAGGGAACATTGGCTGTGCTGGGAGAAGCAACTGTGGAGTCACTGGTCAAGGGTAAAGGGGGGATGTCAGCAGGCACGGCTTCTCTCCTCCTCTGAGGAAGGGGGTCCACTCAGCTTTATATTGGGGTTCTCGCCACCACCAAGTGCAGGATAGCCCTCCTCGTGGACCTTCTCTGAAAGCGATGGAGGAGATCTTCCCTGCTTGCTACCTGGCAGCCATCGTGTCCCATACTACTTATTTCATCTTGACGGAGTTGTGTACACACACACACACGGACACACACACACACACACACACACACACACACACAAGGAAGCTTCAAAAGGTTCCTGGAAAAAAACGAATTGACAGATAATGAAGTCTTTCCGTGAATTTTTTGAAGTTCCCTCATATAATTTATATGGTTTCATACATTATGCATATTTGTATGATTTATATAATTTTAACAGATAGTTTAAGCTAGTACTTTCAAAGAAGCATCATTTGGCTTTTGTCACGCACTCTAATGCTTGGATTCTATCTCATTATTTTTAAATTTTATCTTTACTTGCAATGTACAACTGGGGGTACAGGAACTATCAGCAGCCTGGTAGGGTGAGAGCACTGTTGCCTGTAGGAATCCTGTCGCCTGTTCCCTGTTCTAAATTGCCAAGAGAAGCCCCGGATGAGAATTTCTCTCACCCCTCACGTTTGCACAGCTCACCTATAACCCCTTAATCAACCCGGTTGGGTTGATCTTGAATCGGACTGCTTCTAACAGCTCCATTGCCACTTCCTGGTCGAAGTCACCGTTAACTTTCATCAGGGCTGTTTCTCCACCACTTTCCTGAGACTGCTCTTACCAGGGTGACTAAGGAACTTGATGTTGCTCAATGTAACCACTGAAGCTGAATCCGCCCCTCCCTTGACAGAGTCAATCATAGCTTCCCTTCTGCTAGAACCAGAGTGTCTTGTACTTTCTTCTGATGCTTCCTCTACTTGTCTGGCTCCTCTCTATACACCTTTGCTGATTCCGCCTCACTTCCCTGACTTCTAATCCCCGGAGGGCCCCTCTGTCCAATTCTTTTACATCCTTTCTTTTCTACCTAGATTTATTCTCAGAGTCATTGAACAATAACCTCGTGGTACGTGTCCTAAATTGACATCTGTACCCATCCATCACCTTTTCCCAGAGCATAAACACGACTCGTCGGTGTTTCAGTGGAAGGATTCTCACTTTCCACATGAGGGAGCTGGCTCCAATTCCCCACCAACTCGCCTCATACACAGTCCGTCCCTGTGTGTCACTGGGGGTTTATATATTTCTACGATGCTGAACAGGTTTCTGTGGGAAATTGAGGGCAGGGAAGGGAATGTATGCCGTCAAATTCTCTCCGCTCATAATTCAGAGCCTGGAAGACTGACTCTGGTGGATGAAGGCCTTCACATTTGTGAGTCAGAGGTGACTGTCAGCCATATTCTCCATATTAAAAATCCTGCCCACCCCCCCAATAGTGCCATGTTAAAGGTGCCTGTTACAAACACGTGGCTGCTCTCTATGTGCTGAAGGTGTCTGTCTCTAAGCACACACACGTTCTACTGTTCTCCTCACTCAAAGGGTGATCGACTCTCCTCTGCTTGCCCCCAGGACTGGTCTTAGGTTACTCCCCCAATGAACTCAGAGACATCTAGGTTAAGACGCTGCCCACCTTATTCCACGTGTGATTGACAGGGCCCGCATGGCATGAGACTATGTAAGGCTGTTGGAGACTACATTAGCTCTCTTTCTTGGTCTTGACTTCTGGAAAGGTGAGCACCCTGCATGTTTTGTCTGTCTCTTAGTCTTCCCTAAATTGCACAGCTGCTCCTCAGGACCCTTCAGCTGTGAGGTTGGGCCTCACAGGTTTCTCAGAAGTTTCCAGACCAAGATGGGCTAGAAAGAGAGGGCTGGTGATCTACTTCTGAAAATTTGCCAATCGTAACCCTCTGTATTATGACAGGCTAGTCTGATCTACATCTGTTCGTGGGGAGGGCACAGGACTGGGAGGTTTGTTCTGTTACTATGGAATCACCATGACCAGGCTGTCTCGATGCATCTACCAACATCAACATTGAGATGTGATAGACACCACACCTTACCATGATGGAAAATGAATTCCCAAGTTGCTCTCTCTCAATTCTGCTTCTCATACAGCCTTCCTCATCTGGCAAACAATAATATCACCCTTCAGATGTTCAGGTCAAAACTTCAGTCTTGTCTTGACTTTCCATCCTGCTGACTTTGCCTTTGGGGGTGGCCAACTATGTGGGCACCCCTCTCCTCAGAAGAATACACTTCATATGCCAGCCTGGGGCTACAGCTTGGGGAGAGGGGCACATCTGATTAAAGCACACAGGAGAAAGAAAAGGAGTGGAGAGGAAAGGGAGGGCATTCTGGCCACCAAGCCCCAAGGATAATATTCCTGCTCCAAGCAGACAATGCACAGAGAGGACCATAGGACCTACCATGAGACATGACATCCCTTACTAAACCATAGCACTGTGGGGTACAACACTGGAGATAGAATGTGGGAATTGTGCACAATCTGACCCCAGCACGCTGGGGCAAAACACTAAGGGCATGCAACAGAGCAGCAAGGGGAGCAAGGTGATGAAATCCCCGGGCAAAATAAAAATTGACTTTGGAGACAGAATGTGGCACCCCATCAGACTCGACTGGAAAACACTCATAAAGGCCAACAAACAGACCTTGAATTATTTATAGGCTTTTCCATTTTTGTCTTTCTGTTGTTTTTTGTTTGTTGTTGTTATTGTTTTGTTGGTCTTTACCTTCTTTGTTGATTTATTTGGCTTTGCCTGTTTTTTGTGCTTATTAATGTATCTGCATGTCTATCTAGATAAGATAGGCTGGATTAATAATTCAGAGATGAAAAGAATGGGACCAATGGTTCTAGGGGGATAGGGGAGAAGGGGAGGCAGGAGAAAGGAAGGGAAGGGGAACCAACCCAGGGACAAGGGAACAACAAGTGAAATAAAAACAATGGAGAGAAGGGTGTAGGATGCCTAGTGGGGCTTAATCAAGAGCAATGTAGCAGCAAGGAATTACTAAACCTGAATGAAGACGAAACATGATGGTGGGACAAGAGGACAGTAAAAGGAAATAGAGGAAAAAGAACCAGGAGGCAAAGGACATTTAGAAAGGTCTAAATACAGGTGTATGTATATATATATATAAAACAAGAGGGGAATAGAACTATGTACTCATATCTATATGTTAAGAATTAAGGTTGCAGATGGACATTGGGCCTCGACTCAAGTACTCTCTTAACACAAGAACACTTTGTTCTAACAATCCAGTATTCTGTGGTGCTTACCTTCCCGACACAATCGCTGAAGACAAATGGGTGCATAAGCAAATGTAGTGAAGAAAGCTGCTGGTGCCTGGCTATCAAAAGATATAGCATCTGGAGTACTAAAGGCTTAAAGATAAACAAGTGGCCATCTACCTGAGAAGCAACAAAGCCCACATGGAAGAAGCACACCAGCCTGTGTGATCATGAGTTGTCGATGGGATCAGATATCAGGCATCTAAGACCCAGAACAAAATCATACCAAATGTGAAGGGGTGTGGGGCATGGATGGAGACCCAATGCCCATCTGTAGACAATTGGACATTGGACATCCCCTCCCAGAGGGGTCACAGGGAAGAGATGAGTCAGGGTGCAGTATAGCACCGATGAAACACACAACTTTCCTCTAATTCTTTGGTGCTTCCTTCTCCCCACTATCATGACCTCAATTCTACTTTACAAATCAGATTAGACCAGAACATGCACACTGCTACAGCTAAGAGCCTGAAACACAGGGAATCCAGGAGAGATAAACCCCTCAGGACCAACAATGAGAGTAGAGATACCAGGAGGACTAGGGGAGGGTGGGGGGAGAAAGGGGGAGTCAATCACAAGGATCAACCTAGAACCCCCTCCCAGGGGGACAAACAATGGAAAAGTGGGCGAGGAGTGACAGAGGACAATGTAAGATATAAAAATAATAATCTATAACTTATCAAGGGTTTGTGAGGGAGGGTGGGCAGGGAAAGGAGGGGGGAAGAAATGGGGAACTGATATCAGGGGCTCAAGTGAGAAGAGAATGCTTTGAAAATGATGATGGTGGCGTATGTGTAAATGTGCTTGACGCACTGGAGGAGTGTATGGATTGTGATAAGAGATGTAAGAGCCTCCAATAAAAGTATTTAATTAAAAAAAGAAAAAGTATATCCAGAATTCTATCTCCTCTGTCACCTCTATTACTACCACCTTGGTGTAGCTCAGTATCACCTCTGAACTGGAGTATTACGATAGTTTCTTAAGTATTTATTATTATTTGCTATTTTCAACATAACTATCAGAGACATCTTGTTAGTTATTCTTTGTCAAAATTCTCATTGGCTCCCTTCACTCTCAGAATAAAAGGCAAAATCATTTTGAGGGTGTTGTTATTTGGCTTCTGGTAACTTTCTTTCTGACCACATCACCCCAAACTTAAACAAAGCAGGCCACATGCCAAAACAACCACAACAACCAATTTGGACATTTATTGTGAGCCAAGAAGCCCTGATGATGCACAGGGCTATGTGGTGGGCTGCTAATGAAAACATCAGTGGTTCGAACCCAGCAACTGCTCATCAGATAAAAGAGGAGACAGACTGCTTCTCTAGAGATTTACAGATTCAGAAACCCTAAGGAGAAACCCTGTGAGTTGGAAGTGATGGGAGCAGTGATTTGAGTTTTATTGTTCTGTTTTGATATTGTGTGCTAGATACCATTCTAAGCACTTCACGTCATTTAACACTCACGGCAACCCCACTGGGAACTACTGATTTGTAGATGGTGCCCGGGAGGCTTAGAGAAGTTAAGTATCGTATGGAAGTCAGATAGGTAAGGGGCCGTGCAGGGTTTAATCCCAGACAACCTCACTCCAGAATCCATGCTGTGATCCGGTTCTTGCCTGAAACGCAGGTATTTTCCCTGAAGCAGCACAGGCCATTTCCCAACTCCAAGTGAGAGGAAGAGGGAGGAGTTTTATTTAGAAGGCATACCAATGAGAGCACAGCAGTGCGAAACGGTCTTGGTGGTGTCCTGTGTGAAGCCAGCATACACCGAGGCGATGTACGTTTGGCTTGAGAATTTGCACTTGGGGGGAGTCATGTACAGGGGTTTTATATTAACTCAGGCTGCAGGAGAGCCACAGACGACAACTGTTGACCTTGGGCAAGTAAGCAACATTACGGTTCCTTCCGTCGTGGGCCAATCCGAGGCAGGATGACTGTTGGCTGGGTAGCAGGACTGAGCTTTTAGTCACTAGCAGGGAAATTAGCAAAGTCTCTCAGCATTATCTGACCCTTTCAGGTGACAATCCACATCCAAACTGTCTGCTTTTGAGCAATGTAGCAAATTATAAAAATTCCATAGAGAATGTATTAAGTACCGCAGGCTGATTGCATTTTCTAAGGGGGATATTTCTAAAATTCATTTAGTAAAAGAACTTGGGGTACACTGTGACACAGTATATAAGTTACATAACTATATCTTCACTGGTACATGTTTAATAGATTTACAAGGGAATTTGCTCTACTGAAGTAGAATTCAGATAAGCTTGAGGGGTTTTTTTGTTTTCAAATTTTCAGCAGTCATGTTGCAGAATGTAGATTGTCTGCATTCACCCTACAGGAATCTGAGTCCTGAGCAGCAAACTTTCTTTTCTCCAACCATATCAAGCAGTGTCATACTTTCTACTGGCTCTTCTAAAATATCAATATGCATTTGCGCTCAACAATGCCTTCTGCTGATTTTGTCAAAACTAACTGCCCAGCATACCATTTGTTGCATGAGAAATAAGGGTCACTATTTTTTCTTAAAGACAAGCTGAGTAGGTACAGCATTTTAGCCGGTTGTGCAGCTGTGTGAGGTGCGTTTGTTGTCAGCTGCTAAAAGTGTTTCACTGTACCCCAAAACAGAGACCAGCCAGGTTGATTTGAGAAAACCTAAGTTTATGCCTGTAAGTGCTGGCAGAAGGAAGTAGCCAGGTTTTTTTGGCCTCTGAGCTGTTTCAAACATCCGGTAATGTTCAAACAATTTTTGGACCCCCAGCCTTTGTGACAGGTTGCACTCTCCTTCTAATTCTATTTTGAGGGGGGAAGGGAAGTGCCCATAGTTAACAAGTTTTTATAATGATGAGAGGCCATTAAAGAAATGGGATAAAGGGGGAAAAGTTTCACAGGAATCAGTTTGCATTTTCCCAAGGGAGTATCAGGCTATCAACTGATGTCGTCATTACTCTAGGGGGTGTCTTACCTCCTAAGATTTTGAGCTCCAGTGCATAGCGAAATGGCCCCACTTTCCCCTTCCTCAATCAGGATCATTCTGAATCCAGTATTGATTGACAGCAGACTAATTCTTCCACTTCCCCATATCATGTTAATTACCAATTTGGAAGCCAATAATTTCATAAGCTCTCGATGACCCTTACATGAACTGAAAATGTTCTTCCAGCCACTGCTTGCTTTGTTACAAGGTAAACAATTATACTCTTCCTGTAGCCCCAGTGCTGGCCTTCAAAAAACTAAAACAAATGTTTTGTGGTTCCTAGAAAATGTTATAAAATTTTTCCCAACTTAGATCACTACAGTTGCAAGACTTTTGTTTCAATAGAAGAATTGGCCAAAAATAACAGAGGCAATGGCTAGGCACTATTTCAGGGGGGAAAAAAATCTTAAAATTAACTAAGGATTGCTCTTTCCCTTTCCCCTGACATAGAGACCAACTTCTCCAGCTGTGCTTAAATTATTCTTGAGATACATCTCTTTCTCTCTTTATAGAAAACACCTACTTTACTGGCTTACATCCCTGATATTTGAAATGGTCCCAAAAGCCTTTGGAAGGTATTTTTCCTTAATAAGGCAATTCATTCTAAATTAACTTTCAGAGAGAACTTGAAATCAAACAAATCATGTCCTTGGCTGCGTGTTCTAATGCTAGTCTCCCTCTTTTGAAGACAACAAACTTTGTCACTTGGGCAATGTAGGGACACACATGTTAATAAAAACCTCACTTCAGTTAAGCAAGCGCTCCCTTCCTGCCCTCGGGCCGCCTGGATGCTGCCCCTCCCTCATTGAGAGCCAAGGTGCCACATCACAAGCAGGGCTCTGTGGCTGCTTCCTGCTTCTTCCCCTTACCGGAACAGCATGGGCCTAGCAGTGAGCACCAGGCTGTGAAGGGTTTCAGGAGCCTGCCTCATTCAAATGATAAAATATCTCCCGGAAACTTTCCTGCCCAATCTGTAAGACACACACACGTACAAGAAAAATAAAATCATGTCTCAGTCAATTCTTTGATCTCTAGGCACCTACATGTAGAGGCCCTCCTGCTCTTGGCGTTGAGCCCAGACAGCTGGCAAGCCAGCCAGACCGTAGGAAAACCTGGGAGCCTCAGAGCCTGCACAGGCATGGGGGTGGGGGAGGGACAGAATTCCTTGCTGGTAAGCACAAAATGCCCACCTCTCGGATCCCCGAGGGTGGCATTCCAGTTTGGTCCCTTAGTGAAGCTGTTAGAAAATTGAGGACTGACAGGTGAGGCTTGGAAGGCCCTGAAAAGGCCACCGGAACCATCAGGACACCTGAAAGGAGCAGGGTTTGTGAAGGCTGAATAAGTGCTGCTTGCCAAGGTCGCCCGACCCTATTTGTAAGCTGTCTGTGCTGCCCCAGAAGCTGGGTGACTCAAATGGATGAGAACATGAAATGCGCATAATTCTCACTAGGGAAGTGCCAGCCCACTTCCAGGCACCTACTGTGGTAAGAAATGCTGACCAGTCGTCTAGAAAGGTGTGAGGGCAGCAGCAAACGCTAGAAAAGGTTTAGTGGGACTCCAAGCCCGGAGTTCAAATGCTCACAAAGGTTTAGTGGGAACTCACCTCGGAGTTCTCCATCGACTCAGAAAGAGGGGACTGGCGTGAAGAAGAGACAGAGATCCCTGATTTTCCGGCCAAGCCTGTCAAGGTGGCCAGGGTTGAGTTGGGCTAATCTCAACCTGAGACCTGCCCACAGAGAGGGAATCTGTCCTTGCTAAATGGCTGCCCAGCTGAGGTTGTGTGTGGCATGCAGATGAGCAAGGCACCCCTGAATCCCACCTGTCCTCGCCCTGCCAAATGGTGAATTTTTTGGATGCTGTCTGGTTGGGTAAGCCTACAGTTGTTCCCACTGTGGTGATCGACAAAGGCAGAACCTCCCTTTCCCCCACTAAGTTGAGTAAACTAGAGGCATTACCACTGGGGTACTGGGATATGGCTGTACCTTCATCCCCTACCTGGCCCATTGAGTGTGCCCTGGTTTGGTGATTGGGCCCATGAGCAAGCCTAGGCATTCCAGGCTGTTAAAGTGGCAGTACAGAAAATACAGGCCACAGGGACTATAGCTGCAGGACAGGAATATAAATTGGATGTCAACAGCTACCCTACAGGGTACAATGTGGACCATGACAACTGCCATAAAGACGTGTTTTCTCCTGGGTTTGGTCCCACCTATGGCCTGGTGGCATAGCGGTTCTGCATTGGGCTGCTGACCATAAGGTGGCCAGTTTAGAACTGTTAGGTTTCCGGGATGGTTTACATCAGTTCTTGTTGCTCAATGCTGAACAAATTCACGCGTTAGAAGCACTTCTGTAAATCCACGTATTAGGCAGCTAGATTAGGGATGAAAGGGGAGGTATGTCAAAGGGCCACATAATGGGGTTCAAGGGAAACTAGGCACCCTAATTGGACACCTATGGGAAACTCCAGAACTGGCCATGTGCAAACTGAGCCCCCTAGCACAGGTGTAACTTCAGCCTAAAAGCCCCTAGGACAGTGACATCACACAGGTGGGCCTGAACTCAGCCAATGGAATTGGCCAGTACCTTCCACCATACCTCCCCCAGCATAAGGGCATGGAACACAGCTCAGCATGCCTCTCGTCCTCGGTCTCTGTGACCCCTGTTCTGCACATGTGGCTTTCACCCTCCTCTGCGGTGTTCTTGCCACATGGTGTTTCATGCCCACCTGTGAACCCAGCGCGGGCTTCTGCGGAATGGCATGCTTTCCAGAAATAGCACATACCCTTTGGAGACAGGAAAACTTGCAACTTTTCTGTTCCTTCATGCAAACTCACTTGAATTGCAAAGTGCTCCTCAAGTGTGAATTCTCTCAGCTCTGTGGAGCAAAGAGCCCAGGTATGAAGCACTCCAGAAACCTACACAAGTACCTTTCAGAGGGAAAGGGAAGGGTCAGGTAGTACGGGCTCAGATAGTACAAGCTCTCTCTGTGAAGCATGCAAGGCCTCATGGCAGGGGACTCTAGGAAAGTTCTAGACCGAAAATGGCTGCTTCAGGGGAGCACAAAAAAACATGCGGAAAGTGGCCAGAAATTGCAGTCCACAGAGTCAAAAGAGGGCCTGAACAGAAAAGGCACTGCATAGAGTGTGGCCCCTAAGAGGGCGCATGCGCGTGCAACCCATTTATTGGCCAGCTAATTTTCTTTTAGCATAGGCATGTTATGGAGACAATCCCGTTTATCCCTAATCTATCTACCTGTCAGAAACACCAGCCACTCTGCAGGAGAGGATGAGGCTTTCTATTTCCGTAAAGAGTTACAGGCTCCGAAACCAACAAGCACAGTTTGACCCTGTCCTACAGGGTGTCATGAGGCGGGATCAGCTCCCTGGTAGTGAGTTCGGTTTGGTTTGCTGGAAAGGTACACAGACCAGGTAGTGTCCTAAACAAGTCTGTGCTGTACACAATGGTTTCATAGCAGGCAGATTACTAATGGTTACTGCAAATAACTTAATAGCAACTGGTGGTAGACATCACCAAAGAAGCCATGATGGTACAGAAAAGCACCCTGTCAGCTAGTCCCCTGAGTGCTGAGCAACACCAGATTTGTGGGCCAGCAACATACATCACCAAAGAAACAGGTAATCCAGGAAACTCAAAGCTGCTCATGCAGGAAAACCCAACAATTGAGAGCAAAGGGTCCATATCTGGAGAGACTCATATACAGTTTGCCTGTCTGAGGCGCCCCCACCCCCAAGGGGAGGCAGTGGTCACCCAACCAGCTACAGATGGTATTCACGTTGACAGTGATAATGGGCAGAGGTGGAGGCTAACTGGATAGTCCTGATGCATAACCCCTCACGCTTTATACTGACTCACATTGCAGCTATCGTTGTGGAAAAACCAAGCCCGACCTGTGGGCCAGTGGGCCCTGTGAGAAGTGTGCTTATGGAAAGATATCTGGGCCCAGGTACAAGGCATTCACGGCAGTGTTTTATGTGCTGGCCCACAGCCCACTCACCCCACCAAGAAATGCTCAACCTGATGACTTTGCCTGCCTTTACGAGACCCTTACCAAGTAGGTGGCCTAGGGGCTGTACCACGAGAGGGTATAAAGGACATTGGGTCATTTGGAGTATTGCCAAAGACATGGGACTGTCTCTCTCTATGAAGCAAATCATAGAGGCTGGTAGGGCTTTCCCCAGCTGCTTGCTGGCAAGGTACAGTCGGACTCCCTGGCTCAAACTCTCACTGCCATCAAGTCAATTGCAACTCAAAAGAGACCCTGTAGGCACAGCACAACTGCTCCTGTGGGTTTTCAGGGCTGTAACTCCTGACGGGATTAGGAAGCCTCATCTTTCATCTGTGGAGCAGCTGGTGATTTTGAACTGCAGCCCAACACAGAAGCACTGTGCCCCAGTAAAGATTCACAGTCTTGGAACCCACAGGAGCAGTTCTACTCTGTCAAAATGGATTCAATGGCCGTGAAGAAACACAACCCACTGTCTATCCATTATTACTCCAAGGACCACAGAAGGCTGTGGGGATTGAAGTATCGGGCAAAGATGAAAAATGCCCCTGCCTGTGCCAGGAAGCTCTAACCGTCTCCTGCTCATGCTGCCCTAGGACAAAGGCCCTAGGCGGACTCTTCTCTCTTCGATGGACATGGCAAATTAGTCCTCATTGGTTTGCAGCTTTGAATGCTTGAGAAGAGGGCTCAATTAGGGCTACAGTTATCACCGTGGTTACACCAGCATGCCCCTCAAGCCTACAGATGACCAGTCCTAGTGGGGAGATGATCCCTAAAGGGAACCCTAATATTAAGCATGACCCCCAATATTAAGCTTGTGGAGCATTGTAGTATCAGATTTGGATTACACTGGCTTCCCTTCTCCAGAGGGCCTTCAGGGCCTGGGGTCCCTATCACTGCACACATTTCGCTTAAGGGTCATGATTTACCCATGATTAGTGTTCTCACTTCTCTGTTTTTTTCACCTTAGTGTTTCCAGACTCTATGTTCTTGCCGGTTGAGTCACAATGATTGCTGATGCAAGAGAGCTACCGGACTTGAGAAATCCTAACTTGAGAAATACTAACAGCTGAAAATTAAAGTTTGCTACCATAAAAAAAGTCACGCCAGCCAACACCAGTGCCTAGGCATGCCTACTGGCCTGGTGGAACCAGTTTGGTGGGGTGGCCCTCCCTTTGCCTTTGTAAGCTTATTGTTCTGTTCACTGACCCATTTTCTAAGTGGTTGAATTATTTACCCTTCACTTGGCAGTACTGTGCTCTTGTCCATCTTGGGAATTTCTGGCTTTGAGGTGGTCTTTTGTTTGGGGATTAGTTGCTGTTGTTGTCACTGGATTCAAATCCCCAATGCACAGGCCAGAGGGACACTGTAGGAGGTTGGAGGTAAGATTGTAAGGGCTGTCTGGGACTTGGGGGTGGAGTGGAGGGAGACAAGATAAAGCTAAAAAAAAAAAAACCAACCCCAGCCATACTGGTTAAAGTGGCATCCCGTGTGTGTGTGTGTGTGTGTGTGTGTGT
Organism: Tenrec ecaudatus; assembly: GCF_050624435.1. NCBI lineage: Eukaryota > Metazoa > Chordata > Mammalia > Afrosoricida > Tenrecidae > Tenrec > Tenrec ecaudatus. The sequence goes on along the minus strand of NC_134541.1, from coordinate 49,692,837 downwards.
GTGTGTGTGTCCTTTTGTCCACAGGGGTGCCGATGTTCTTGCCCCACAAATAGCTAAGGCTCCACACCACAGCCAGAGGCACCGTGAAGCTTCCTGCTCCCTCCCCCCCCCCCACTGCGTTTCCTGTATGGGTTATGTTAACATCATGATTTCAATGTTAATGGTTTCAAAGGTTTTGTAGTCCACTCCTAGCCCACTTCCCCACCCATATAAAAGAAAGCCCTAGAACCACCCTCTGAGTGGAAATTTTCCTGTCCAGCTAAGCAGTCCTGCCTCCTGGTTCAGAAGTCCCTCAATGAAAATCACATCGCATCTCTCACCTTAGCTCCCGGTCAGTTCTTTGATCTCTCAGCAGTTAAAAATAGTCTTCTCCCTCTTAGGGTTGACAATGAACTTCCCCGACAATGAACAACCTCCCAGCATTCAAAAACTACTTTTCATCTCAAAGTTCTGTGTTCTTTAATTTTCATTGTGTTTGGGGTGAAAGTTTACCCAGCAAATTATGCTCTCACTTAACATTGTTTATATGTATCCTTCATTGACACTGATCACTTTCCCCCACCTTGTGTCAACATTCTCATCATGTCCATTGTGGTTGTTCTGTGTCCATGATTCTAGCTTCCCTCCCTTAGCTTCATATCTTTGCTTTAGGATAAATATTGACGGTTTGGTCTTACATAGTTAATACAGTTTTTAAAAAAATACGAGGAAACAGTTCTCTTGAGTGCTATTGCTTATTTTACGAGTTAATCTGCTATGTAGCTGAAAAGTACCCTCTGGGAGGGATGCCACTGCAGAGCTTAAAGGGCTTCTCTGGCAATGCTCTCAGGGGTTATTTTCATCTCTACCAATCCAGTTTATCCGGCCTATTTCATTATTTTAAAAATGTTATCAGTTGGGACTTAAAACATATATCGTATTGTTCCATAGCTGAATCATGTCGAGCAGAATTGTACAATCGTTACCACAATCAGTTTCCAAACAATCTTTTTCGACATAGACTCCCTTTCGACACTGTCTTCCTTTTACTCCCTTCCCCCCACTATAGCCACCTCCCCACAAGCCCCGCATTATATTTGTTGTCCTGATAGCTTCATCAGTCCTGGGTTTCATATGCTGAAAAGCAGAAAAGCATTTAACCCAGCTTCAAGAGGGTGACCTCCATTGACATGACACCTCTTATTTACACTCTAATATGAACAAACAAAAAATGAACCAAACAAATAATATAGAACATTTTGGAAACTAGACCAGGTCCAGTCTGCATCATAGGAGGAATCTACTGACAAAGTTATAACTGTTTGGGTCAGATTTATGGTTTTGGTCTTGTATACTCCTTTCTCCTAAGCATTATGTTTAGTGACCACTTTTCCTCCATTCCTCATTTTAGATAGAGGGGATTCTCTGGAGACATATTTCCAATGTAGTTCCACTAATGAATCTTGGGCTGCCACTGTCATCCACCGCTTTCTGCACACCAGAGTCTCACAGTTTAGACTTTGATACTGATGCATCTTACGACTTTGGATTATATGAATTCCAATCCCTCAGTGACTGACGATAGCGTGCTTCTTCCACGTGGACATAGTTGACATCTCACTTAGATGGCTGTGTGTTTGGCCCCAGGCGCACTATTTTGTCTGAATTCTTTGCCACATTTTGCTATAGCACCCATATCTTCTGTGTGTCCTTCCTGAGGGTGAATATGGTGCAGGGCCATGATGTAAGAACTATTCTTAAGTTGGAGCTAGGATTTAGTGCAAGCCCCAAACCCATTCCCAAATCTATGCTTTTTAATTTGCTGTAACTTGGGAGTTAATACATATGTTGTGCAGTTCCATAGTTCAATCACATCAACCAAAATTGCACAACTGCTTCCATAATTCGTCTCCAAACATTCTTTTTCTTCTTGGACTACTTGACATCATTTCCCTCCTATCTTCCTCACCCCTCTATATCTTCTCTCCCCCTGAAAACCCTTGTTACATATGCTTTACCTTTAGTTCTATACACGTAGACAACCAACAGTTGTCTCTTAGTTGGCTGCTTAAGCTTTCAAGACCTTAGACATTTCTTATGCTATTTCCAACGCCATCTGTCTTTATGGGAGCATATATAGCCTCATCTTTCTCTCAGGGTGTGGCCGGCAGCTAAAAGTCCAATGTTCCTAACAGTGCCAGTATCTAGCCAGAAATAAGTGGCATAAACAAAGAGTTTAACTGAGGAGAGTGAAATGAAATGACAGTTTCCAGAGTTAGCAGACAGGGTTAAAGAAACCAACAAGGAATGAAGAAGCACCCAGGCACTAGCACTAGCCAAAGTCCATTGCTGTCTGGAGGCCTAAAGGGGCAAGAAGGGGAGACTGTGGAAGGGAAAGTGTGCTTAGAGGAAGAGTGAAGCAAGAAGAGAGTCAGACTGCTGGTGACTGCCATTTGGCAAACCTTAGAGGAAACTGCTTGGCAGTTTGTGGTGGCTTGTGGGTTGCTATACTGCTGGAAGCTATACTGCTGTATCTTAGTCATGCATGATGCACAGGTACCAGTGGAGTTTCTGTATTAAGACACACTAGGAAGAAAGGCCTGGATATTTACTTCTGATCATTTGGATCACAGCAGCATACTGTCCAATATAAAGCTGGAAGATGAACCCTCTATATTCGGAGGCACTCAAAATACAGAGTGACCTCTATAAAGTCCTCAAGTGAACCTGTGATCAGGAAGATGGCAGAGGACGGGACAACCTTTCTTTCCGTTAGACGCAAAACTGCCATGCATTGGAGCTAGCTTGATGGGAATTACAACGGGAAGCCAGAGGGCCAGGGAGGCAGGCCATAAAGTCTAGGAGGGGCAGTCTCTTAGATTAAGAGGTTCAGAGAGTTGAAGAATAGATCTCTATTACTAATCAATGGCTAATGGAGAATGACCAGCATTGGTGTTAACCCTATCTTCCAGGAATCTACCGAGAATATTCATGCAGTCAGGCCTGCCAGAAAGGGAAGAGGTGGCTCATCTTAACTAGAGTAGTGTCTTAACTAAGCCTATGCTGGGGCCGGCAGGGGAGGGGGCCAGAGGGTGTAGCTTGGTGTTGAAATCAAGATATTGATGGATCCTATTTGTATATATTAATATGAATGAGAGGTTGGATAGCAGGTGTAATGGAGTAAAAACGATACTGGGATCCAAATCTAGGGGAAAGGCTCATGCAGAACAAGATGGTGTCTGCTTCTTGCTCCTGCTGAAGCAGTTCTAGTGAACCGATGCACAAGAACACGAAACACTCCCTGGTTCTGTGGCATCTTCACCGTTGCTATATTTGAGACCATTGTTGCACCACCCGCCACTCTGTCTCATTGACAGTCTTCCTCTTTTTTGCCGACCTACTTTACCAAGCATGAAGTCCTCTGCCAGGCACTGGGCTCTTCTAACATGTCCAAAGTGCGCAAGACAAAATCTCTCCACCCTGTTTTTTATAGTGGATATAGCTTTCTTTTCTTTTTTAAAAAATTGTTTTATTAGGGGCTCATACAACTCTTATCACAATCCATACATACATCAATTTATCAAGCACATTTGTACATTCATTGCCCTCATCATTCTCAAAACATTTGCTCTCCACTTAAGCCCCTGGCATCAGCTCCTCATTTTTCCCCTCCCTCCCCTTTCCCACTCCCTCATGAACCCTTGATAATTTATACATTATTATTTTGTCATATCTTGACCTGTCCGATGTCTCCCTTCACACACTGGCTGTACTTCTCCCAAGGTAGACTTGTTTGTTCTTCTGGCAGTCCATGATACTTTTAATATTCTTGACCAGCACCATAATTCAAATGCATCAACTTTTCCTCAGTCTTCCTTATTTAATGTCCAAATTTTACATACATACAAGGTGATTGAAAATATTATAGCTGACTCTCACTCTCACACTCTCTCTCTCACACTCTCTCACTCTCTCTCATTCCTTGATCATCAGACCAAGGAACACTTCCATTTGCAAGCTACATTACAAAAAAAAAGAAAATACTATAGCTTTGGTCATATGCACCTTAGTACTCAAACTGACAGCCTTCTTATTCAATACTTTAAAGAATCTTGTGCAACAGATTTGTCATATGTTATTTAATTTCTTGATTATTGCTTCCATTGCTTGAGTATCGATTGTGGATCCAAACAAGATGAAATCCTTGGTCACTTCAATTTTCTTTCCATTTATCATAATGTCTATTAATTCAGTTTTGAGGATCTTGATTTCCTTTTTATTAAGTTACAATATAGTCTTCGATCTTCATCAGTAAGTGCTTCAAATCCTCTTTGCAAGTTCAAAGTTGTGTCACCTGCATATCACAGATTGTTAATAAGCCTTCCTCCAATCCTAATGTCAACTCTTCTTCATGTCGCCCAGTCTCTCAGATTTTGTCTGCATACATGTCCTGGCGTAGACTCGTGAGTACTTCCACTGCTTCCTCAGCTTGTAGAATGCTTTGATCGCTATTCTGTTCATTCCTGGAGCCTTGTTTTTGGCTGATGGCTTCAGTGCAGCTTGGACTTCTTCCTTCAGTGCCAACAGCTCTTGCTCTCATGCTAGCTCCTGAAATGGTGGAATGTCGACCTGTTTATCTTGTGGCACAGTTACTCTGTGTACTCTTTTAATTTTCCTTTGATGCTTCTTGTATTATTCAATAGTTTGACCATACAAGCCTTCAATATTACTACTTGAGGTCTGCATTTTTTTCTTCAGCTCTTTAATCTTGATATATGCCTAGAGTGTTCTTCCTTTTCGATTTTCTAACTTCTTCTCCTTGCATATATTCTGGGTGAGCAAAAAAACACATTACAAAATTTTATTAGAAAACTTCTTGTGAAGTTTAGGCCTGAGAGTTGAAAGCTAGGACTTATGATGTATAGTCTTAATACCCCTTACTGTATGTTTAAACTGAGAGCAGGTTATAAATAGCTAGGCTATTGTCCTTCCCAATTTTGAATCACAACTAAGATGTTGGTAAACTTTCAAAGACAAAATATGCTCTCTTACAATATAGTTCAATTAGTTTCTCTTGATATCAGTAGGAAAGTAGCCATGGAATATCCTACTCATAGAAACAATAGATACCCCCAAATGCATATTTCCCTGTGTGAAGGTATATTTCTATCAGAAACGCCTTCATTAATGTGTGTGACCAGTTCTTTGGGATTCATTTTCCCAGTGATATGAAGGAGGTTTTGGAATATTCTGAGAATGCAATGGGGCATTCTACTTGGTTAATGATGACCAGATGACACATCAGAGCATTCAGAAGTCTATTCTCAGGGGAAAAAGGGTCATATTTCAGATGTTAGACTGACCCATCTTCGTAGTGGTAGGTCTGTTTAATGATAAAGAGAAGTGCAGAATAGAAATAGGTGTGTCAAAGAGAAAATTCTTAATATGTTTCTTCTGTCTCTGTTTTCACAAATCACACCATATGACTGGCTGGGACTACAGAGAGGTGGTGTGTGAGACAGGTGAGTTTCAGTTGCCATTCACCGGTGTGTGACAAAGGCAGCTCCAAAGCGGGAGCAGAGAGAATTCACAAGTCCACGAAGGAAGAAGAGCCCCCACATTGAGCATGTATTTCGAGATCCTTGCCTAGAACAGTGGAGGTAGCAGTGGCCATGCCATGTCCAGACCAGAGGCAATAGAACAGAGGCTTCGCAGTGCTGAGACCAAAGACTACTATGAGACTGAAGCAAAGCCCTGGGCAGGCTTCTTGGCCCACAAAACCAGGGAGATGCCAAGGGACTATGGAACTGAGCAGTTGAGGACCAGAGGGAGAGATTGGATGCTGTCTGAAGAGAGGTACTGATGTAGACCAAAGACTATATGCTTACTGTTTTGTGATCCAGGCTTCTGGTAACCTCTCCTAACAAGCCCCCATAGTTGTGTACTGTCTGTGAGTTCTGTGCAGCCACTGCAATGGATTCCCGAACCCAGAAGAGCAGGAGAGTGCCGTGGGAGAAGGGACTGTTGTCCGAATAGGGTAAGAGAAGGACGGAGGGTGGAGGCATGTCTGACTTCTGCCTGCAACAGTCAGCCTGAGACTGATCATGAGTTAAATTCTTTTGTATAGCCAGAGGAGGTCAGAGGTGGCCATTTTTAGCACTTGATCAGATTTAAATACACAAAAAGTAATTGTGAAAGAAGTATTTTCATCTCAGTCCAGAGGGATTCTGCCTCCTGGGACAATAACTCACTTCTGCATTGCTAAGGTCCTGGGTTTGGCCACTTTTTGTTCATAATATGAATGTTGATGAGCCTATAGCCTTAAGGTGTCTGATCTCATCAGAGTGATGATGGATGAGTAGGTGTGACAATGACTCAAGACATTATTTATCTATTTTCATACACCTACTCCTCAACTGTTTCATTATCTGACATTACACATTTATGACAATCATTTAAAAAATCTATTATCTCTAAAAATCATATCAATGGGTGCCCACTTCACTGATACAATCAATGAAGACACACGTGTGCATAAGCAAATGTGGTGAAGAAAGCTGATGGTGCCCAGCTTCAAAAGATATAGCGTCTGATGTCTTAAAGGCTCGAAGATAAACAAGTGGCCATCTAGTTCAGAAGCAACAAAGCCCACATGGAAGAAACACACCAACCTATGTGACAACGAGCTGTCGAAGGGATCAGGTATCAAGCATCAAGGAACAAAAAAGCATATCATTGAAAATGTGGGTGAGTGCAGAGTGGACACTCAAAGCCCATTGGTAGCCAACTGGTCACTCCTTACTGAAAGGTTGTGGGGAGGAGATGAGCCAGTCAGGGTACAGGGTAGCAACGATGAAACATATAACTTTCCTCTAGTTCTTAAAGGCTCCCCCCCCCCCACTATCATGACCCCAATTCTACCTTACAAATCTGGCTAGACCAGAGGATGTACAGAGGTACAGATAGCAACTGGAAACACAGAGAATCCAGGACAGATGACTCCTTCAGGACCAGTGGTGAGAGTGGCGATGCCTGGAGGGTGGAGAGAATGTGGGGTAAAAAAGGGGGAACTGATTACAAGAATCTACGTATAGCCTCCTCCCTGGGGGATTGACAGCAGAGAAGAAGGCGGGGAGGGGAGATTTCCGACAGTGTAATATATGACAAAATAATAATAATTTATGAATGATGAAGGGTTCATGAGGTAGGGGGGAGCGGGGAAGGAGGGGGAAAATGAGCAGCAGATATTAAGGGCTCAAGTAGAAGGCAAATGTTTTGAGAATGATGATGGCAACAAATGTACATATGTTCGTGACACAATGCACTTGATCTTAGCCAAAAGGCCAAGAAGCGATTGACACAATGGATGAATGTATGGATTGTGATAAGAGTTGTATGAGTCCCTAATAAAATGTTTTTTTAAAGAATTGTATGAGCCCCCAATAAAATGATTTAAAAATCGATTATCTCACTATTTTGCACTTGACTTCCATATATCTGGCAGTAGTAAATACCAGGGTGCAAAGCAAGAGTAACACTGACGGTAATGGTTAAGTTATATGTTAACTTGTCTGGACCTTGAACTCAGTAATTTGGTAGTTACGTAATGATGCAATCATCTTCCATTTTATGATCTACTTTGGATGTTCTGCATTTTTGTGCATACCAAGGATTCATTAATACCGACCTGATCTTTGGAACCGAACTATGTTGACGAGGAGGAGTGGGTGTATTGTACGTAATGAGCTCTGACGACACAATGGTTATGCTCTGCTAATTGAAAGGTTGGCAGTTTGAACCTACTCAGCTCCTGTAAAGGTTATAGGAGATATGCTACTATAAAGATTACATCTTAGAAAACCTTATGGGCACTTTCACTCTGAGTCAAACAACTCAACAGTACATAACAACAATAACAGCATAATGTTTATATATGTTATAGGTATTGTGTTAGCCCGGGTTGACTAGAGAAACAAATTCATTGATACACTCATATGTTCTGTAAGAAATAATTTAAATATATAGCTTTGGGGGAAAAATATAGGTTTTTTGTATCCTCTTATAAATGTACATATAATACATATGTAATATATAAAGCTTATTTTTTGAAGCATTGAGAATAAGTTGAACATTGTGTTTTCTTATGCTTAAGCCAATGTGCATTTCCTGAAAATGAGGCCATTTTCTTATGTGCAATAAAAATAATCAAAATTAGTTGTTTGATCACTTTTACAATATTATTATCTAATCATCATTCCATATTCAAATTTCATCAATCGTCACAATAATATCCCTATCTCCCCCTCAGTCTGGAATCTAATCTAGGATCATATATTGCATGTCGTCATATTATTTACTGACGTCCGTGAGTCAGACCACCAGGAACATATTTGTCATCAGACAAATTCAGGTTTGATACTTGTCATAGTAGATCCTGGGAAAGGTAAATATGATGTTTAGTGTGCCCTCATGATTGTTGGTAATGTTTGATTCCATGACTTCACTTTCCCCAAAATCTTCAGAATCAACCATGCTCTTACAGTTGGAAAAAAAATTTTGCTTATGAGTGTGTTTCTCCATCAGTGCCACCCTTACTGCCTATGAATCACTTTGAGCCTCCAGGATGTGACAGGGTGTAATGATGTAAGTTGGCATGATGGGCAGGCCTGTCTACAGGGGCAGGAGTCAGGAACCCAGTGATCAGTCCTTTCAATCTGAGTTTCCTGCCACCATATTCACTGATCATTCCCATGGCTGACTTGCCTTTTGAGTCACTCCGGTCTGGTGAAAACTCTATAAGCAACAATTCTGCGGTATCTGTGCTTAAGGTCATCTCTGAGAAGCCACAGGGTAGGTTGTTCTCAAGTGAGGGAGAGTGGCCCTCTTGTGGTAGACACTTATATCTGTTCTGGGAAAGGGAGGTTGTGCAGACTCGGAATACCAGCGCTGGAAGAAGACCCTAGAGATTCTTTTTTTTTTTTTTTTACATTTTATTAGGGGCTCATACAACTCTGATCACAATCCATACATATACATACATCAATTGTATAAAGCACATCTGTACATTCTTTGCCCTAATCATTTTCAAAGCATTTGCTCTCCACTTATAGGTCCTCTTTTTTTTTTTTTCCCTTCCTCCCTGCTCCCCACTCCCTCATGAGCCCTTGATAATTTATAGATTGTTATTTGGTCATATCTTGCCCTATCCGGAGTCTCCTTTCCCCCCCTTCTCTGCCGTCCATCTCCCAGGGAGGAGGTCACATGTGGATCCTTGTAATCAGTTCCCCCTTTCCAACCCACTCACCCTCTACTCTCCCAGTATCGCCCCTCACACCCCTGGTCCTGAAGGTATCATCCACCCTGGATTCCCTGTGCCTCCAGCTCCCATATGCACCAGTGTTCAACCTCTGCCCTATCCAGTCCTGCAAGGTAGACTTTGGATCATGGTAGTTGCGGGGAGGAAGCATCCAGGATCTGGGGGAAAGCTGTGTTTTTCATCGGTACTACATCGCACCCTGACTGACCCGTCTCCTCTCCTAAACCCCTCTGTGGGGGGATCTCCAGTGGCCGACAAATGGGCTTTGGGTCTCCACTCTGCACTTCCCCCTTCATTCACTATGGTGTATATATATATATATAGCTGGTCCCTTTGATACCTCGTGATCGCACAGGCTGGTGTGCTTCTTCCATGTGGGCTTTGTTGCTTCTGAGCTAGATGGCCACTTGTTCACCTTCAAGTCTTTAAGACCCCAGACACTATCTCTTTTGATAGCCGGGCACCATCAGCTTTCTTTGCCACATTTGCTTATGGCTTCTTTAACTCCAATCAATTACTTTAGAAAACAGGTTAACTGCTCCAGACCACACTGGATTTGTATCTCTAGACAATCTGGGATATACCAAAAATTATGTGAAATGGGGTCCCACTATCTCTGCCCAGTCCAACTCAAGTTCACAGGTGCCATCGACCACAGCTACCTTCTGCACAACACAATGAAACACTGCCCGGTCCTGCACTAACCTCACGATTCTTCCCATGCTTGGACTCATGGTTGCAGCCGCCATAGCAGTCAGTCTCCTTGAGGGCCTTGCTCTTTATGGACACCCTCTACTGTACCAAACATGATGTTTCTCTCTAGGGACTGGTCACTCCTGATAACATGTCTAAAATATGTGAAATAAATTCTCACCATCCTTACCTATAAGGAGCACTCTGGCTGTACTTCTTGCAAGGCAGATCGGTGTGACCTTTTAGCAGTCCACAGTACTCCCTTAACATGGTGAGGCCAAAGTGAAAGATCCACAGACAGATGTTGCTGGTATTACCCGCCCACAGGCCTGGACAGGACTGACTGGTGGCAACCTGTGATGCAGGGAATTACTTAATGGGACCTTGTTAGCCATAGTCTTTGTAACTTCTACCAAAGGACAAGGTGGGACCATGCAAATGAGATAGTTATGCCCCACCAATGGGATTGTGTATCTTGTTGATAATGTAAATAAGTTACATGACACCCTTGTGAGGCGCATGAACCCCTAACAAGGGAGATAGCTCTGTTTACCATCAGGCTAGTCTTCAGGAGAGACAGAGAGAGAATGAGGAGCTGGAGCTCAGAAGACAGTGGGAGTCAGTGGCACAGAGGACAGGACCTGGGAGACTGATGCAGGATGGCTGCGGTGGAGGGTTGCCAAAACACAGATGAAGCTAAGAGTTGTAACATTTGCCCTGCAGGCCCTCACCATATCAAGGCCCCAGCAGAGCCTGGAGGCAGAAGACAAGAAGCTGCCCTCATGGAAGAAGTATATTCTGAATTTTCCCTCTTACTTTCAAGTTGACCCTGATCCCAAGTGGTACCCCATTACATCCCTTAACCGGAAGTGTGGTTTGTGAGTTCTGTGAGAAGGTGCAGTGAATTCCAGGACCCAAAGGCAGGAAGGAAAATAGGAGAGCGTGGGAGTGACTGCTCTAGATCGTGGAGCAGTGAAGTTGAACAGTAGGGCATGTTTAATCTCTACCTCCCAGGAGCCACCTTTGTGCTGATCTTTTTTTTTTTTTGCTGATCTTTATGAAAGAAATGATTGGTTTGTGGCCCAATGTGCAACAGAGAGAAATGCCATCTGTCTGTGTGCCCCATGGGGGTGGCAGGGACGACTACTGTCATCCGAGGGTATCCGTTGGCTGACTTTCAGAAGCAGACTGTCAGGGCATTCTTCCTAGTCCATCTTAGTTGGTAGCTCTGTGGACAATACCCACACGAACCACCACTGTAGCCTGCATGGCAATCAATCAATCATTCAATCAATCAAACCAAAAATCCCATTGCCCTCAAGTTGATTTTGACTCGCAGCAACCCCATACAGGGTTTCTAAGGCTGTACTTGGAGCAGAGAGCCTCAATTTTCTCCTGCTGAGCAGCTGGTGGTTAGCAGTTCAAAGCTTACTCAACAGTCCCACCAAGAAAGGACCCCCCCCCCAAAAAAACACAAACAAACCTAACACTGCTGGGGTTCCAATTCACTGCAATAGATTGCGCATGGCCCCAAGTCTTTACTCCAGTGTAATAGAGCTATCCTCTCCACACCCTTACCTGTCTGTCCCCTTCTCTTTGGCTATGGCCACGAAACTTGCTGTGACCAGTGGAATGTGAGTAAATCTGAGGCAAACAAAGGTTTGAGATGAACCACAGTGCCTGTGCTTGCTCTTGGACTTTTACCTTTACTGGATCTACAAGATGAGAGACAACTGGAGGAGAGATGCTCCAGCTGACCGGAAGTAGTTTTCAGGAAGCTATCCAGTGGCCCTGTAGACCCTGGAGGAATTCTGTGTCATTTTTCTCAGTTCTGAGGCAATTTGTTCGTAGCAATGGTTGATGAACACACAGATCAGAGGGAATTAATGACTTCATACTACTTATTAGACATTGGTTCTGCTCTCTAGGAAGCCTGAAACCGAGTCATGATGTAATCAGGATGGTGTATGTGTACTTACATAATATACCCATGTGAGTATCCCTCATTTAATCATAGCATCTGTTTGAAATGGCTTAGGCACACAAGACAATAAGAACAAACCAGGACCTCCCATCGCTTAGCTTGTTCCATACCGGAGGCACATTGTCTTACTGTCTTTTTGGAGGAAGAGCTGTGTACTCTTCTTTCCCTATGTTTGATAACTATCGTTTTCGTTTGTAGCGTAGTTATGTACAACCCCTGTAGTTGGCAACTACATAGTGCAATATTGATGATCTTTATCTTTAAGAAAATAACCCTTTTGATTGACTTTTAAAAAGTGGTGATGTGACAAAATATTTATCGGAAAGATTCTCATCAAATGCTGTTAATGTGCTTCAAGACCCACGATTTACTGGATCAAAGTCAAGCTGTTTTAGCTCTAAAAGAGAGAGTTAATGTTGCACAACTTCAAGCGTGGAATAAATGTAACGGAACTGGACCTGCAGGAGCTGCTAAACTGGTGCAGGTTTTCCTATGTATATCAATAACGACAACAACTAAACACACTAACAACACATAATTAAAAATTGAAGGACCCCAATAACCAAGGAGCCCTGGTGGCAGAGTGGATTATGCTATCGGCAGTTAGAAACCACCAGTCTTTCCTCTAGAGAGTGGTTCTCAGCCTTCCTCAGCCCACGACCCTTTAATACCATTCGCATGTTGTGGTGACCCCCCGACCATAAAATTATTTTCATTGCTACTTCATAACTGTAATTTTGCTACTGTTATGAATGGGGTGATCCCTGTGAAAGGGTTGTTCATCCCCAAAGGGGTCATGACCCACAGGTTGAGAACCACTGCTCTAGAGAAAGAGGCCGCTTCTGCTCAGATAAGAATTTGCAGCCTTGGAAACCCCCAGGGGGGATTTTTTTCTATCCTATAGGCCATCTTCAACTTGAGTCATATTCAACTTGATGACAGTGAGTGAGAATAGTTCATTTATTTTTTCATCTCTTTGTTGGCTGCCTGAATGTATTTTTTGGTGAAATACCTGTTCTTATTGTCTTCCCACTTTTCACTTAGACAATTTGTTTTCTTGCTGAAGCATTCCATAAAGTTCAGAGATTAGTCCTTTGTCTGCCATATAGTTTAAAGTAAAAGTAGGAAATTATTAATGGCTGAAAAGCATTTTCAAAACAGAGAAACAAAGTCCAAGCCAACATGCCAATGCTCTCCAACCTCCCAACTTGGGTTTGGGGGTTGTGGCTAAAACCCATGAATGGGGTGTACTTGGGAGATTTTCTGATGGGATAGCATTTGCATAGTTGTAGGGAGCAGGATCTTGATTGGCTAGGAGGGGGCCTCTTTTTCAAAAGGGGCTTCAGGCAATAAGATATGGCTGATTACACATTTTTAGTTTAAAAGTATAGTTTTCCAAGTACAAAAATTTTAAAGGGTGAAAAGTCTTTTCATTGGGGATTTCTAAAAGAAATAACGGAACCTCTAAAATAACATGGTTAACATGACGTCTGAGCACCTTAAATTGTCTCTATCTACCATCGGCCGTTCTAACCATAAACCTGAACCGAAATGTACAGAGCAAGATTGGGGGTTTGCTGTAGCTCTAGATTTTTCTCCTGAAGTCGAGTTTCAGCAGAAATCATAAAGAGAAAAGAAAAGAAAGGGGAAAAAAATCAAACGGGGCGTTTAACACAATGGAACCACTTCTGTCAAAGAGAGAAAAAACGATCCAAACAGAACTTTAGTCAGGCGCTTTCAATCACGGCAAAGCACTCTTCCTGCGTATGCCTCTGCTGGCCTCCTGACCCCCATTCAGTGATGCAGCCACCAGCCTCAGGCACCCAGGGAACAAAAGGCTCTTTCACCGATTTCACCCTCCGACCCCAGAACTGCTGTGGTCTTGCTAAGCCGGCTCACGAGGCAGGTCGCGTGAGTCCACAGTGGGCCGGGCTCCGGAACGTTGCAGCGGGAGCGCATTTAGCAGGCCGCTGGCCTGGCGGGCGCCCGGGGCAGCATGTCCCAGCGCAGCTCAGTCGCCCAGACCCTGCGGGAGAAGCGGCCGTGGCCCCCGGAGCGCGCCGGCCTGGCGGCGCTGCGGGACCTCGGCGAGCGGGTGGCCGCCTACGTGCAGCGCGCCCGCGCGCTGGAGTGGCGCCAGGCGGGCCTCGGCCGGCAGCTGGACGCCTTGCGGGGCCCGGGGGACCTGGCCAGCCAGGAGGCGACCCTGGCTTGGCAAATCCAGGACAACCGCCAACGCGCCCGAGACCTGGCCGCGGAGGGCGCCCGTCTGCAGCGCCAGGGTGCTGAGGCCCAGCGAACGCTGGACGAGTTCCGCAGCAAGTACGGGTTGAGGAGGGGGGAAACTGAGGCAGGGCGCTTGCCCGGGCGCCGCGGGTCTGGGGAGCGATGTCACCGGCATTGCGGGGCCGCCACTGATCTCCCTGAGGCTGATGGCCTTATCCCTATGAAGGACAAGCACGGAGGGACATTTCCTGTCACCTTTACAGGAAGATGCAAAAGAAATCAGCAAAAAGATGCAAAAAGCTTCCAGTTAGGGGACAGCCCACTGATCACAAAGCACCACTTTTAAGTCGGTAGGTCAATGAGCTTTTGACAACTGCCCATACCCACCGGTGGCACAGTGATTAAGCACTCACCAACTACCGAAAGGTTGGGGGTTCAAACCTAACAGCCACTCAGTGTGATAAAGATGTGACATCATGCTTTATTTCAGTTAGAATTTGCAGCCTTGGGCACTGTGTCCAGGCAAGGACGCCCCGGTGACCTTGAGGGCTGCGGAGTGCGCTGTGGGGCTGGCCGGGTCCCTGGGCCCACGCTACGGGGAGCTGGCGAGCGACTGCCTCATTCTGGACTGGGTGCCCTACATTAAGGGCAGTTTTTTTTTTAATTTTTTTATTTTAACAATTTATTGGGGCTGATACAATTCTTTTCACAGTTCATACATATACATACATCAATTGTATAAAGCACATCTGTACAGTCTTTGCCCTAATCATTTTTTTCTCTTTTCTTCTTTTACATTTTATTAGGGATTCAAACAACTCTTACCACAATCCATACATATACATACATCAATTGTATAAAGCACATCCATACATTCCCTGCCCCAATCATTCTCAAGGCATTTGCTCTCCACTTAAGCCCCTTGCATCAGGTCCTCTTTTTTTCCCCCCTAAGGGCAGTTTTTAAAAGGCAGTTTTTAAAAGCCAAAGTTTCCTTCCGATTGTGTGCAGTGGGGCCGACTGTTGCTCTCCGCGCCCCTGCTGCTACTGCTCGGGCAGATGCGGGTGAGCGCAGCGGCTGCCGAGTAGACGCGGTTGGGCAGGAAGGAAACCCACACTGCAACAGAAGACGTTTGCTTCCTGAAAACAACTGTGTGGTCTTAAGGCCCCGTATTACATTAAAGCGCCTTCTAAATCCCACCCCCCTCCGAAATGACAGTCTTGGAAGCCTTATGAGGCAGTTCAACTCTATTAGCCTATAGATTCGTCATCAGTCAGAGCGGGCTGGGCGGCAATGGGCTCCGTTGGCGGTTTGGCATATACCTGTCTTATCACTGAAACTACCATTTATACTTCCCCTCCGGCGCTGTCTCTGTCCATTACTTGCTCCTTCCCGAACCAGAAAGCCTCGGGGTTCTGATTTTCATTGCCATAGATTGATTTTGCTATCGTAAGACAGACTGGTGGCACAATGGGTTAAGCATTGGGCTGGTAATGGTAAGGTTGGTGGTTCAAACTCATCCGCTGTTTCAGGGAAGAACGTCTTACTGTGTACGTTGGAAACCCCTCGAGACACGGAGATTGTTATTTTTGTTTGGATGTTTAACTCATAGGGACCCCACGTGACGGGGTGGAACTGCCTCCTAGGGTTTTCTTCATTGTGATTTTCATGGAAGCAGCTTTTCTGCGTCTTTCTCCTGCAGGGCCGCTGAGTGGGTTGGAACTGCTAACCTTTGGCTATCTATAGCTTTGCTTATTCAGAGTCACCAGGGTTCCTTCAGTTACTTGTTTGGCTCCTTCTGCATAGCATGGTATTTTTGAGATGCATAAATGCCGCGTGGTCCCCAGAGCCTTATCTGTGACGCACAGTACTGCGCCTGCTTTACAGAGGAGGCGTCTGGGACTCGGAAAACGGTGAGCTAGGAGGCAAGGTCAGCCCACTAGTAATTGCTGCGCTCAGGTTCCAGGCGTGTGGGTCTCCTTGTCTTTGCGCCTCATGCACAGGACGCCTGGATATTATATTTTAATGTGCGCTCCGTGGACCCGCAGCATCTGCATTCCCTAGGACTTTGTTAGGAGTGCCGGACCTTTGACCCTTTTCCAGAACTCCTGAATCAGAATCTGCATGTTCTACTAGATTTCCAGAGGATTCCTAGACTGACTGAATGGTGGGTTAAAGTCACCAGGAGAATTGTTAACCAAACCAAACCCATGCTCAGCATTTTGTTAGCATCTTTAAAGAATAAATGCATGTTCTCTTTGACTTAACAGTGCCACTTCAAAGAATTTATTCTATCGATACTTTCCAACGGTTCTGCCTTAGCAAAAGTCTGGCATGAACCTAAATGCCCTTTAATGGGCTGGACAATTATGGCTCAATCATGCAGTGGCATTACTACACAGTTGAAACAGGAACAGTGTATTATCATTTATTTATAAAAAGGAAGAAGAATACAGGTTTTATTGCTTGCATGGATTTCTGGACACACACAAATAATGATACTGACTACCTGTGGAAGATCAGGGAGTAGGCTCTGGGCAAATGGAGACAGAAGTGGGAGGGGATTGTGTGTGTGTGTGTGAACAATTTATTGTGATTTGGGTGAAATCTTACAGAGCACATTAGTTTCTCATTCACCAAGTTATACACATTTTGTGTCTTGGCATTAGTTGCAATCCTTTCAATATAACACTTATCTTCCAACTTCCTCCTGGGGCTCCCCTTATCCATTCGTTCATCTCTCCTGATGCTTCCTATCACTGAACGTTGTTTCTGGATAAACGTTACCTCTTTGGACTCACATATTTGGTTGTTCTGAGGTCTACCTTCCTTCGGGGTGTTATTGTTCACCTTATAGGCATGTGTATTGTTTGGCTGAAAGTTGATCCCTGGGAGTGGGTTCCGTTCAAGGTTTGAAGGGTGTCTAAGGGCCATCGTCGCAGGGGTTCCACCAGTCTCTATCACACTGGTAAGCCTGGTCTTTTAAAAAATGATTTTAAAATTTGTTCTACATTTTCCCCATGCTGTCTAGGAACTTGTATTGCGATCTTGATCACAGAAGTTGGCACTGGTAGCCAGGCACCTCCTGTTTCTTCTGGTTTCAGGCTATGGTTCCTTGAATCCTTTATTTTCTTCAATCTTCTTTGCACCTGATGGAAGGAGACCAATAGTTGCCTCTTCGATGGCCACTTGCAAGCTCTTAAGACTCCAGTTGCTATTCATTAAAGTAGAGTTAAGAGCATGCCTTTATTGACTGTGTTAATGACAATTGAGTTGCAGTAAATGCCCCAAGAGACTATGGTCCTAAGCCGCAAGCCCAGTGACTCAGTCCTTCCAGGTATTTCGGAGTGACTAAGAAGCGTTCCTACCTCTGTCCCCTGTATACTGCATGGATACGTTTGTAGCCTCTGCAAAGAGGCATGTAGAAATATCTTTTGTGATTTGACTGGGCAAGCGTGACTCCCGTGAGTCCTCATTGAAGGACTGGCAGTTGAATTTTCACTTGGTTCTGAGATAAGCCTGTCATGGAATCGTGTTTTGGTTTCAGGGATTTACCTAAACATTTCCTTTAATCTGTTCCCTCCCATTTTCTCTTTAGAGAGTTTTTTATATTCTGACCAGGGTAGTAAGATTTGAAAATTACTATAAACACACACATATCCATTGAGCTTGATTTTACATCCCAGAAGTGAAAATAATATTGAAATGAGAAGGTGTGCCCAAACTTGGTTCAATTTCAGCATTAGGGATTTGGACATCTGCTCTACTTGGGCAGCTGAATAATTAAAAAAAAAAACCAGGTCTCCAGCAGATAAAAAAAAATTCAATAAAGCAAGAGCTAAATGAAAATGCCACAGTACAATGAATAGAGTCAAGAATCAAGTTATGGAAAACCACATATAATTATATCAATTTGGGAAAAGCAGCTAGCACTGAGTAAATTATCAAGCAAATGACAATCATGAGCACCTGGAGTTCAACCTGCAGAGGCTCCCTGGGAGGCGATAAAAGATGTGCGAGTAACCCCAACAGAGGCTCCAGGGAACTGGGGTTCATGCTCCAACTCCCCCACCTGTTGCAGGCTGCTCCCAGGGACACTGATTTTCTGGTGAGTCAAGTCTGCCTTACTTATTAGCAGCCCAAAGGCAAGCGTTTGGTGTGCAGGTGAAGTGCTACTAGCGTCTGCTTGGAGATGGCGGCAGGTTCTTTGGTTTCCATTTTCTATTTTTCCAATAGGGGCATAACAGTAGCTGCTTACACACAGGTTTTGTGAGGATTAAATGACATAATCCTGAAAAACTGACATACGTTACACATAGTAATAAAATTGAGTAGCATAGGAACTGCATTGCCGCTGAGCGAGTGGGGTTTGTGGTAGGAAGTGGCAGGGCCACTTTCCAGTCAGTCTCACGACTGTAGTGGGGTTCTGGTGACCACAGAGAACATCTCCCCTCTTCAGAATGGATGGACTGTCGGTAGGTTTGGGGTAGGGGTAGACGGAAGACTCCTGGTTCATTTGCTGCTTCCAGTGACCCTGGAAATGCTACCCCTATATCCATGCACTGCGATGTTGAGCAAATTGGAAAGGAGTGGGCTCGGGAATTAAATTTTCACTCCTTTAAAATGAAAAATTTGTAACTTCAGCCTTAAAGGAGAGGGTATATTATTCATCGTAGAAAAAAAAATTCCTGCCGATTGTCTTATCAACATCCATGAAATATAGGAAGCTGTCCAACTCTTTCTTTCTTGTCCACTTTTCAGGTATGAAAATGAGTGTGAATGTCAATTGCTGCAGAAAGAAATGCTCGAATGGCTTAACAAGGTGAGCTGAACATGTCCTCAACCTCAAAGCCTCCAAACCAGATTCATTCCCGTCAGATTGATTCACACTCCTATCACTCCACAGGACAGGCTCGAACTGGCCCTGTGGGTTCTCAGACTGGAATTCTCTATCTGAGTAGAAAGCCCAATCTATTTTCTGTGGTGCAGCTGGTGGTTTTGAACCGCTGAACCTGTGGCTAGCAGCCCAACTCATAACCCATTAAGTTACTGTGTTCGACAGGGTTCTCTGAGAAACAAAGCCAGAATGCTACAGATAGATAGATAACATAAGAAATAAACAGTTAATTTAATTATAAAGCAGTACAAATGGCTCAGTGCAACTCACAGTTGTGAGACACTGGCAGTCCTTCAAGTCTTCTGGGCCACCAGGTTGTCCTCTGTAGAGCAGTTCAGGCTATCCGGGCATAGGCAGCAAACAGCGAGGCAGGTCATCAGCAGTCAGTCAGGTGAAAGGGTCCGACAGTTCCCAGCTCAAGAGATATAAATTCCAGTGGTGTGGTGAAGCAGGTCTTGAAGGAACCTCAAATTACAGTGACTCAGTCCACGGGTTAGTTGTCCCATAGGTAGTGTAGTTTGCAAATTGAGTCACAGAACAAGCAAGGCAGCCACACACTGGTCCGATAACCAAAGAGCAAGAGACAAAAAAGGCAAGACTCGCCAAGCCATTTATCTCTCTGCCCTTCAATTAATCCCACATGTGTTTATCGGCCAGGTTGGCACAATAAACTAACTACCTCAGTTACTAAGGCTCCCTATGTCTTGGACTTATGTAGGTTAATTATAGCAATGAACTAAATAGCTGAAACCATTGTAGTTATACATCCTCTTTATGCAACTTTAGAATTCACTGGTTTCTCAGGTGTCCCTAACTTAATTTCTTAATTTCAACTAAATCTTTTGTGTGAACATACATATCCGTACACAGATACATGATGTTATGGAGTGAGTTGTGTTTTTCAACTATCTGTCTAGTTGGCAGGCCACGATTTTCAGTATTGTGTGGTTTTCCTGTGTTTGGTGATCTTAATATCCTCCATTACATGATGTGTTGTGGATCGTAACCTCTGCCTATGTTATGGTCCTATTTGAAAGTTAGCTGTCCATTATATTAATGAGGCAGGATCAGGCCAGTTAAATGAGAATTAGGTTGTAGGTAGGATTAGGGTGGGATGTATCTTGAGTAACTACTCTTTACTACCTGACAAGAGAGCGAGTGAGGGACCTAATACTACCAAGCATGAGCAAGGAACTAAGCATCTCCAGAGACTTCCTCTAGGGGCAACAGATGGTTTAAAAAATGTCTTTTCCTAGAGCTGTACCCTGAATTTGGATGTCTTGTCTCCCAACTGTCAGTAGACTTCTGTTTGTTGAAGCGATCCACTTGTGGTATTTCTGTTATTACAGCACAAGATAGTTAAGATACATGCCTGCATGACAGAAATAGACGGTACATATTATTTGGAGCAATGATGCATCAGTGGCGAATTCTCGCCATCCATGCCAGAGATCTGGCCGTGAATCTCAGTC
Source organism: Tenrec ecaudatus (assembly GCF_050624435.1). Taxonomy (NCBI): domain Eukaryota; kingdom Metazoa; phylum Chordata; class Mammalia; order Afrosoricida; family Tenrecidae; genus Tenrec; species Tenrec ecaudatus. The sequence continues at coordinate 49,672,270 of NC_134541.1, read as the reverse complement.
AACGCACCCCAGATGCGGCCACCACCTGTTCGTCAGTGGAAGCTGTTGTTGCTATGATGCTGAACAGGTTCCAGCAGAGCTTCTGGACCGAAAGGGACGAGAAAGAAAGACCTGGTGATCCAATTCTGGAAATCAGGCAGTGAGGATGCAATGGGTCACAGTTGTGCTAGCCCCAACAGATCATGGGGATGGTGTAGAGCTGTGCAGTGCTTAGGTCCATTGTGTCTGGGGTCACAGGCATTAGGGGCACCCAAGCATGCAAGCAGTACAATGGCCAACTGTTACCACTCAGACACAGTGCTTCAGGCAGTGGTGTTTTTAATGCAGTGATTGTCCTGGGATTGCTTCTCAGTGGGAAAACTCTCAAGAGAACAGAGGGGGAAAGTTCTCTCATGGATCGTGAAATTAGCCACATAGGAACCATTAAGATTCTTGCCAATGACCCCGCATGCGTGTGGAGATTCTTTTGCAGGAGCACTTTCCGTCTTCAGCTCCTTCATCATCTTGATTAGGGTCGTTTTTGTTTGTTTTGTTTTAGCCTGGATTATAAATAATTTTGGACAATAGAAGATAGACAAAACAGAGCTGGAAATTAGCTGTAAACAGAACCCATTAAAAATCATTTTAGGGGAAACTAATTATAAGGATCTACATATAAGCTCCTCCCAGGGGGATGGACAACAGAAAAGTGGGTGAAGGGAGATGTTGGGCAGTACAAGATATGACAAAATAATAATTTATAAATTATCAAGGGTTCATGAGGGAGGAGGAGTGGGAGAAGTTGGGGGGAAATGAGGAGCTGTGATTAAGGGCTCAAGTAGAAAGCAAATGTTTTGAGAATGATGATGGCAACAATTGTACAATGTGCTTGACACAATGGATGTATGTATGGGTTGTGATAAGAATTATACGAGCCCCCAATAAAATGATTTTTAAAAAATTAAAAAAATTATTTCAGAGCACAAATGTTGGAATGGAAGGAACCAGGGAGGCTAGTTAGTTGGAAGGATGTTTTATTTAGGGGACATCTACCACTCCCACTTTCTCCTCATGCTTATAACCTTATCAGAATTGCTGACAACTTTCAGCATTTAGAATGCTGAAGTAATTAACCCTCACTTGCCGTTCCTTTGCCTTTGAGTTCTCCACAAAGAGCTCCAGGCAACCACTTTAATCAGCGAGGGTGCGATCCGGATATTTGCCATCCAGGGATTTTGTCCACTCTCTGGTATCTCCTGCTGTCCTGCTAGTTGGTGGGAACGTCAGAACTACAATCTAGGAAAACCAATTTTAGCTTTGTTTTTTTCCCGACCACATGGCGCTTCTGTGTTCTGTCTCTGGGTGGGCATGTTATGTAGTGTCCAAACCAGGACCCTGGGTGAAAGGAGTGCTCTGTCAGTAACTACATAGGTAGTTGAAACGAGCTGGGTCTGTCTCTGGAGAACCCGCATACATGAGCCCTGTCTCGGGTAAATGGTGTCTCACCAAAATATCTTTCTCACCACTTCTCTGCCAGTTTGTTGGACTGTGGTAGCTGTGTGACCATGCGATGCTGGAAGCTTTGTCAGTGGCATGTCAAATGCCAGCAGAGACACCCAAACAGGTTTCCACAAAGCTTCCAAACTGAGAACAGCCAATGAACAAGGACTCAGCTCCCTAATTTGGAGGAAGTAGTGCTGGAGTTCCCTATGCATAGCTTCAAAACATTGTCAGATGTTGAAGACCAGAGGAATGGAAGCACAACATCGGCGGAGATTGTACCAGACGACGGCCCCTGTCGTTCAAGGGCATTGGATATGTGACTGAGGAGGAGCTGGTTCCTCAGAGTGGACTCTACCGTGGTGATGTGAGTCGGGTAAAGCCTACAGGAGGTAAAGCTTTGGGGAGCTTCATTTGATGATGGGACATGACTCAAGGTAAGGAGAAACAGCTGCAAACATCTGCCAATGCTTGAAACACGCAATGTGTGAAATACAAATCTAGGAAAATTGGAAGTCATAAAAAATGAAGTAGAATGCATAAAGGTCAATATCCTATGCATTAGCGAAATGGACTGATATTAGCCATTTTGAATCAGAAAATCATATGATTTACTGTGCATCAGGGACTGACTATGGAGCAGAGCATCAATTGCTCATACCAAAGTTCAGGTTGAAACTGAAGAAAATTAAAACAAGTCCACGAGAGCCAAAATATGACCACTTGAATTTTGAGACCATTTCAAGAACACTGAACACTAATGACAGAAAAGCAAAAGGTCATTAAAAGGAAAGAAAAAAGATAAAAGTGGATGTGAAAGGCATTCTGACACTGGCTTTTAACCGTAGAGTAGCTAAGGCACATGGAAGAAGTGGTGAAGCCAAAGAGCTGAATAGAAGATTTCAAAGGGCATTTCAAGAAGACAAAGCCAAATATTGTAGCGAAATGAGCAAAGACCTAGAATTAGAAATCCCAAAGGGCAGAACGTACTCAGCATATCTTAAATTGAAAAAAAATCAAGGCAAAATCCAAGCCTTGAGTTGCAATCTTAAAAGATTCTATGGGAAAAATATTGAATGATGCAGAAAGTAGTAAGAGGAGATGGAAAGAATGCACAGAGTCACTGGACTAAAAAGAACTAGTTGATATTCTTCCACTTCAGGAAGTAGCACATGAGCAAGAACAAATGGTGCTGAGAAGTTCGAGCTGCACTGAATGCATTGGCCCAAAACAAGTCTCCAGGATTTGATGGAGTACCTACTGAAATGGTGAAACAAGCTGATGAAGCACTGGAAGCACTCAATTGTCTACGCCAGGACATTTGGAAGACAGCTACTTGGCAAACTTACTGGAAGAGATTCATATTTGTGCCCATTCCAAAGAAAAGTGACCCAATAGAATGCCCACACTAGAATAGTGTCATTGATACTACATGCAAGTAAAGTTTTGCTGAAGCTCATCCAACAACAGTTGTAGCAGTACATTGACAGGGAGCTGCCAGAGGTTCAGATCAGATTCAGAAGAGGATGTGGAACAAGGGATATCGTTGCTGATGTCAGATGGATCTTGACTCAAAGCACAGAATACCAGAAAAATGTTTGTGTTTTGTTGACTATGCACAGGCAAATGACTCATTGTAAAGCAGACCAAAATCCTCACAATTGTACCAATAGGTAATTTCACAATAAATGGAGAAAAAGTTGACGTTGTCAAGGATTTTGTTTTATTTGGATCCACAACCAATTCTCATGGAAACAGTAGCCAAGAGGTCAAATGATCCATTGTTTCAGGTAAATCTGATGCCTACGTTGTTGTTTTTTTTAAAGAATATTGAAAAGCAAGGATGTTACTTTGAGGACTGAGGTGTGCCTGACCTAAGCCGTGGTATTTCCTATTCTCTCATACACATGTAAAATTGGATATTAAATAAGGAAGACCAAAGAATAATGGATATATTTGAATTGTGGTGCTGCAGAGTAATATTGAAAATACCCTGGATTACTAAAGGGACAAACTGATCTGTCTTGGAAGAAGTATGGCCAGAACTCCTTAGAGGAAAGGATGGAGAGACTTTGTCTTGCAAACTTTGGACATGTTGGTAGGAGAGACCAGTCCCTGGAGAAGGACATCATGCTTGGTGAATTGAAAGGGCAGTGAAAAAGAGGGAGTCCTTCAAAAAGATGAATTGACATCCTGACTGCAACAATGGGTTCAGGCACAGGAACAATCGCAAGCATTGTACAGGACTCTGCTATGTTCCATTCTGCTGTACATCAGGCCCCAATGACTTGAAACCAATTGATGGCACCTAACAACAACAACAAAATATATTTAGACTGGGCCATGCTTCTCAGTGGGTTGACAGTAATGATTTGATTTGTCAGCTACATAATGATGTAATCATTCCTCATGATGTGGTCTGGTAAGATCCACTAGTCAGTTATAAGGAGATTAGGATGGGGTCCCACACCCTTCCTTAGGTAACAGACTTACTTCTGGGTAAGGAGAATTTCTGTGGGGTGTGGTATGCTTTACTTTTTATCTTACCAGAGAAAAGAGAGATACAAATAGAGAAATCAGAATTCAATACCAAGAAAGATGAGCGGGAAGTGGAGTACACCTTTGGACCTGAAGGCCTTCCCCTAAGAACCTCCTAGACCCAGAAGATTAATGCCAAGGCACATGGAAGTCTCCAAGGAACGCCAAGCCCACAGATGCTGAAAGGCAAGACCATTCTCTTAAATTGTGAGCTGATGCAGATAACCTTCATCTAGAACTGGTGTTTGTATTTCTAGTCTCTTAAACCGTGAGAAAAGAAATGTCAGTTTATGAAGCTAACCACTTATGGCATTTCTGTTTTAGCAACATTCAATCACCGAGACATGATATAAACACACAGGTGGTTGTGAGAGGGGAGAACCATAAGTGGTCAATGCTCAGGGGTTGTTGACTCCTTGGTAGAGCTGGCTCTCTAAGCCTGTTGGAAATCTGAACTGAGATTTTCACCTTAACATCCTCCACCACCCAACTATTCAGCTGAACTCTGGTGGCTTGTGCCTAATTTTGCTTTTGGCAGTGATTCCAGTTTACCAGACAGAGCTGCCATCTTGCCCACAGTTGCCTTCAGGGATTTAGCTATCTAACACCCTTCTCTTAGATGCTAATTCAGTCTATCCCAACACCCCTTCCCCAACTCTCCATCCCCAATACCTTCCCCTGTTTGCTTTGTATTTATCTTCACTGCCAGAAGGGCTTTCTCTGGACACACCTCTAAGATTCTTAATTTATTCACCCTGTGCGATCTTGTTGACTTTTCAAAGGAGAATTACTACGATTGGAAATTGACATTAGATTTTAAAACACGCTCAGATCTTTTATCATCTATGTTCTAGGTGGGTAAATATGACATTGCAATTAAAATGAAAAACAAATCTTGCCTACAATTTCACCACCCAGATGAAATAGCTCTAACACCTTCACCTATATTGTGATGGGTGCTCAAAGCGTGGATGCTTGAAGTATCAGCCCTGTAAGAATATTGTGACCATTCTGAGGAAAGATGCCACCAAGAACCTGGGTGAGGGGCAGCATAGAGACTTGATGTGACGTCATTCTGGGTCCAGAGTAAGATACTTTTTTCCACAAATGTGCTGTTAGTCCAAGTTGACTAGAGAAACAAATTCATAGACACTCATGTGTGTATAAGAAAGAGCCTCACAGAAAAGAATAATTGTATATTAAGAAAACATGCCAGCCCGGTCCAGTCCAGATCAAGTCCATAAGTCTGATATTACCCCAGATGTTGATACAAGTCCATAAATTCTTCTTTAGACTCATACAGCCAATCAGCGATGCTGAATACAGGAAGATCACAGGCCAGTGGGTGGAGAGTCTTGTGGATCCAATGAAGGCAGAAGCTTCTCAGCACTGGTGTGGGTCTCCACGTGGCTCCTCCAGCTGCAGGGCTCTGGCTCTATGGTAGCTTCCTATGGCTTGTCAACAGGAATGTTTCACAGGAAGAGTGTGTGTGACCCACTTCCAGCAAGCCGTTTATCTCCTTAGCTCCTCCAAATGAGGTCATCAAGCTGTGACCTAACCAACAGGCTATCCTCCACCCCTTCACAAGCTGACACCAGTATATGTAGCTACCACAGCTGCTTGATGTCCACAAGGAGTGGAGCCTTTTAATAGGATCTTCACACCACTGCAGACTTTGAGTGAACTGCCTCATTTCTCTGAGCCTCTCCATCTTCTCTCTGAATAAATAGCAGTAGAAACTTTTATGTGCCTTCTGAAGCTTAAATGCCATGATAATGTATACGTCTTGCCTGGCACATGGTGTTTGCCGTTATTATTGCAGTGCACTTGATGTGTGACAGATGCCTGCATAGCCTCCCCCCAAATGTGGGCGCGTAACCTGGTGGAATGAACGTGATTTTATTTGGTGCATGAGGAACAGTCTTTATACTTGTGAAGTTATTTTATAATTACCTTTTATTTAAGGCAAGTGATATCAAAATTTCTTTTCAAGAAGACTTAAGTAAAAATGAATCAATTTAAGTAAAAATATAGGGTATATACTAGCGCAGGGGGTGCTTGGATGTAGTGGAAATCTTGAACACAGAATGCGGATGCAGGAATCTGGGGAAATCCTTGCAATAGCTCACATGATTCCTAGAACAGCTTTAGCACCTGGACCGAAAGCAAACTTGATCTTTTTGAAAGACTTTTGACACTCACAGTTTGAAGTAAAAGTGTTGTTTAATTAAACCCTTGTAAATCAGAAATTTCAGTGAGCTTGAATACCAATTTTTTATTAATAGGATTTTAAATGGTGTTTGAGGCTCGCTTTAAAGGTAAAGTGGGCTCTAGTTATTTCTCCAGTCTTTTTCTCAAAAGTGGTTGTAACTAGTGGTTTTCACACTTTAATGTATATGAGAATTACATGGAGGATATATTAAAGCCAGATTGTTAGACTGTGAATTTTGGCTCCACAGAGAATTTGGCCAGAGAATTTGTTTTTCTAACCACTTCCCAGATGACGTCCAGGGACCACACTTTGAGAACTACTGATTCTGAGACTGCTGCCCAGAATATCAGGCTTAGGATATATTGGGCAATACTTCTAAAATTAGAACTATTGATTCAGACTCAATGTGAAAAATCCAGACGCTGGTGGGGCTTTAGAAAATGCAGCTGACAGCATCCAAAGCACAATAAAAATACAGCAGCTACACATTTCTCAGTTTTGATGTAAACAAAAGAAAATATTCCCAAGGGAATTTCCTTGACACACCAACAACTACACATTCCAGTGACACCCAGTCATCTCTGGGGATTTGGGGGTGCGGGGAGGAGTAGTTTGTCAGATGTTTGCTTTCAAAGCAAGAGAATGTGCTTACAGAAACATCTGATTGTGTCCGTATTTTAAGGACAATTATTGAATGCCCTTTATTTTCATCACAAGAAGCTATAATTAGAATTTTAAAGGCTTGATTGAAGGGACCCACAAGCTATTTGCTTTCTCATAATTCTACTAGGTAGATAGGGAATAATGGCAGGTACCTGGAAAGGTAGGGTCAGGATTCAGCACCCAACTCTTGACTAGTAGAGAGAAGGCCAAGACAGATGCCAGTGCTATTACCTCCCAACAACTCCCATTGACAAGCTGACTATTCTGTTATTTTTGGTTGCTGTAGAGTTGGCTTCCCGTATGCCAATCCCATGCACAACAGAGTAAAAGCTGCCTGGTTCAGCACCATCTCCATGATCGGCTGAGGATACGATCTTTGTGACCATAGGGTTTTCCTTGGCTGATTTTTGGAAGCAGATCATCAGGCCTGACTTCCTAGTCTGTGATAGTGTAGAAACAACAGAAATCTGTTCATCATCATAAGAATGCACAATACCAGTCCCTCCCCCCACCCCCTAGCAGATGGGAGGTACCTGCCCCAGGTGTATTTGCTTGAAGTCAAACACAGATTTGCAAATTTAACCATTAAACCATCAATGCTATTAACTGGGACCTGGAACACATTTGAGGCTTTGGGCTTTGACCTTCCTGGCAATAAAAAGAAACTCTAGTTTTTCCAGTGCAGCCCCTCAGGGTCCAATGAATTGTTTGAAGGCTTCTAAGGGAGGAGGGTTATTGGGTGTGTTAGGACTGATTGACTACAGAAACAAATTCAGTGACTCATATATATGTGTAAGGAAGAGCTTTATATCAAGGTGTAATTAGATATCAAGAAGACTTCCAATCCCAGTCCAAATCAATTCCATAAGTTTGATTCCAGGCCATGAATCCCTCTTCAGATTAATGCAATGATGCAGTGATGGAGACTGCAATGCTCTAATGATGCAATGGTGGAGAATGCAAGAAGATCCCAGATGGCTGGGTGCAGAATCTTGTGGGCCCATTGGGTATGGAAGCATCAAAAGGCACTAGCGGATCTCAGACACATGGCTCACCAGCACGAAGGTGAAACAGAGTGGGGAGGGCTGTCTTGAAGAGCCATTTATCTCAGTCACCCTCCCATCAAGCTGAGACCTGATAGACTGGCTAAAGTCCACCCACATGTTCCTGCAGGAGCTATGTTGGCCCCAAAAAACCTATCACACTGAGTGAAAGGAAATGCTTATGATTCCTTCTCATGCCTGTCTCTGGAGCGTCTCTGCTTTGTTCCTTTATATGTTGGCTCCATGGAAGGATTTATTTGAAGAATGGCATCTATTTTTTTTTTAAAAAGTGTGAGGATAAAGACTTATAAGTAGTTGGTCTCTTTAACACAAAATGGCCTCATATCTCTATTTCCAGTTCGTTAACTCCAGTAACTGTGGATAAACTGCAGATGGATGTTTGGTAAACATTAAGATGACTGGGACTCCTCTGCACCACTCCCACGCTCCAAGTCTTAAGAGAAGCAGAGAGAAGGCTCAAAAATATCCCGAGGGCTGGATCAGTCTCTTCGTTTCTCTTCCCACCTGCCTCCGAGTCTGGGAAGAGTTGGGATGAATGTGCTGTACTCATAAAACACATATCCGCTGTCAAGGAACTAGTGTAAACAATGGGAAACACCTCATCAATAACTTAAATATATTGATTGCATGATATAATAATATTTTTTATATATTGGGTGAGAGAATATTTTATTAAAATGAACTTCATCTATTTCTCTTTTGTTTACTTAATGTGGTGATGAGAAAAACATTTAAAAAATCATTTTATTGGGGGCTCATAAAACTTATCACAATCTATATATACATCAATTGTGTAAAGCACATTTGTACATTCATTACCCTCATCATTCTCAAAACATTTGCTCTCCATGTAAGCCCCTGGAATCAGCTCCTCATTTCCCCCACTCCCTGCCCGCTACCCCCTCCCTCATGAACCCTTGATAATTTTTTTTAACATTTTATTAGGGACTCATACAACTCTTATCACAATCCATACATATACATACATCACTTTTAAAAAGCACATCTGTACATTCTTTGCCCTAATCATTTTCAAAGCATTTGCTCCCCACTTTGCATCAGGTCCTCTTTTTCCCCCTCCCTCCCCGCTCCCCCTGCCCTCATGAGCCCTTGCTAATTTATAAAGTATTATTTTGTCATATCTTACACTGTCCTCAGTCTCCTTTCACCTACTTTTCTGTTGTCCATCCCCCCCCATGGAGGAGGTTATATGTAGATCCCTGTAATCGGTTCCCCCTTTCTACCCCACCCTCCCTCAACTCTCCCAGTATTGCCACTCTCACCACTGGTCCTGAAGAATCATCGCCCTGGATTCCCTCTGTTTCCAATTTCCTATTTGTACTAGTGTATATCCTCTGGTCTAGCCGGATTTGTAAGGCAGAATTGGGATCATGATAGTGAGGGGTGGCGGGGAGGAAGCATTTGGGAACTTGAGGAAAGTTGAATGTTTCATCATTGCTACACTGCACCCTGACTACTTCGTCCCGTGACCCTTCTGTAAGGGGATCTCCAGTTGCCTACAAATGGGCTTTGGGTCCCCACTCTGCACTCCCCCTCATTCACAATGATATGATTTTTTGTTCTGATGATGCCTGATACTTCATCCCTTCTACACCTCATAATTACACAGACTGATGTGCTTCTTCAATGTGGGTTTTGTTGCTTCTGTGCTAGATGGTATCTTGTTTACCTTCAAGCCTTTAAGACCCCAGATGCTATATCTTTTGATAGCTGGGCACCATCAGCTTTCTTCACCACATTTGCTTATGCACTCAATTGTCTTCAGCGATCATACTGGGGACGTGAGTACACAATGATACATTTTTTTTCTTTGATGCCTGATAACTGATCCAATGAGAGCATTTTAGTTTAATTGGTGTTCTCTCTGCTTCCTGTATGAGTATCTGAGTCTCATTTATTAAGGAGGGGAAGTTTGCTTCCAGAAATTCCCTCGCTAATTTAGCTATTGACTTCTTTGCTGTGTCTTGTTCTGTTAGACCGATTATAAGAATATTGTTCCTATTCATAGCATCTGCCATTGATTTCAGATTTTCTTCCACCTCTGATTATCTTGTTTGACTGTCTTTCTTATTTGTTGAAGTCTGCCTGACTGGCCTCGAGATTGCTGGTAAGGTTCTTTATCTCTTCTAGTGTATTGGTGAGTGTTTTTGAGGACTACCTGTGGCCTACTATGGTGGTGGGTTAAACGCTTATGTAGGCAAGGTGCTGCAGCAACTCAGTGGCAGGTGGGAGGAGGGGTTCAAAGTCTGGGCTAAGGCAGGTGACTGTAGGTATGTCACTAGCGGGTTGGGGCGGGGCTGCAGAGCGGGCACAGGACTGGGCTGGATTGTCAGGCCACAATTTGCAGCTGTTTAAAGACACTCTGGATCTCAAACTGGTAGAGCTAGTTTGTGCCTTGGGCTGTGGCACTCAGCACCTGTTGGCGCTCCCTGTTTTGTTATGTTAACATCCTAGGCTGTGCTCTGGAGATTAGCTTTTGGTTATCTTGTTAATGTTATGCTAATAGACAGAGTTCTGCAGGATTACATTCAAAGTTACACAAAAGACCACAGCCTGGAATTGAGTGTTTAAATTTTTTTTTTCTCTTTTCCTTTTTATAATTGGCTTGTGGGTTGCCCTGGTTTGGGTGTGTGTGTGTGGGGGGGGGCGGGGCTGTGTTGCGCTGTCCCCCAGGGAAGGTGGACAAGCTTCAAGCTTAGCAGAGTGGGTTTGGGGTTGACTAGATCTGAATTCGACCCCGGCTGCACTCCTGTGTCACTCCTGGCTCTATTCAGTTGTGCTCTGAGAAACTGCGTTCTGTCACAGGTAAATATTTCAGTGCTTCTTCAGTTACAGTAAATTCTGGTCTAATTATCTGTCATTACCCACACTGGCAGATGTGGAACAGGGGAGAGGTGGAAAGGGGATAGCCAATATTATCACTTCATTCCTGGCTGGGGAGGGGAGTTGCAAAGTCATAGACTGCAGATGAAGGGGGTAGCCGTGAGGGGAACTCCAGTGAGGTCTTGTGGCTAGTTCTCAGAGGTTCTTTGTGAACTTGGGATTATGACCACTTTTAGATGGCAGCCTGGGGAAATTACTGCGGGACCTGGCAAGGGGTTAGCAGAGCCCACCGCAGACAGACAAAGTGAACTTTGAGCATTCCAGCGAGTTCTTGGATTGCTTTGTGGGTGAAAATCAAAGGGGGAAGTCTGAACCAGACCCTAGTACACTGAATCTATTTTTATAACCCAGCCTCCCAGTATTGGCCTCCTTACCTCTTAATTTTCTGGTCTGACAGCAGGAGTGCCAGACAGGTGAGTCTACCTGGACGCCATCTTGACTCCTGTATCGATGAGAAAATTTTAAGATGTCTGAGGTTGTCATTATACTTCTGTTAGGCATTACTATATTAGAATATCTTATTTAATTTCTATTTACATGACTCTTATGCAAAAAAGAATGCTTTCAGATAAACTTCTTAATGGTTCTGCTTTGACTCCTGAGCCAATTTGATCTTAAACAACTCTGAGATTCTTGTGGGTAGGTAAAGTAGCTTTAGAAGTTTGAGGTAAGTGAAAATTAATTATTCTCCTTCACTCATGCTAAAGACTTAACCCAAATTTATACCTATGGGTAGTTATTAAATGAACTTTTTCTTTCTTTTTTGTTTGGTTTGGATGCAGACCCAATAGTTCATGTAACCTATTCTGTAGGCTCTGTGAAGTCCATATCTTTTCTTTTATAGGAGCTAAGGCAATACTTTGCTTGAAAAGTTCACTCAAAGCAGATGTTACAGTATTCCAGAGTTAAAATTCCTGATATCCTTCTAGTCAGTTTCAAGCATTCAAAAACATTCCTACTCCAATGGTTCTTAACAGGAATCAATCAATTAAGCTGTCAAGAACCTTTCCCCCCAGAATACTGGTCATAAGCCTCCCTGGAATTTTAACTGTATTAGTGCAAGGGTAGGAAGAGATCTTGGCCAACCATAGACCTTGACTGTCTTATCTTCATTCACCCAAGGATGGGAATGTGTCAAGTATTTTAGCTAAATAACATAACTTCCTTTATCAACAAAATCTCATTTCATCATGCTTATTTAACAAACCGTAGTGAGTGAGTCAAAGCGAGACTGATTTTTAGTACTAGGTACACTAATTAGCAAAGCTTCAGGTACTGGCAGGTGTGGATAGTAAAGCCGATTCTGGAGAGCCAACAGTGTTGGTGAGTCCAAGTGTGATCCACTTGTAATATCATAGCAAACATGGAATTAGAGTACTGACTTATTAAGAGAACAATTATTTTGTATCAATTTCATTTATTCAAGCAAGGTGAATGAGAAATAAGTGAATGAATTATCAGTTTGGTGAGTTTGTTACATAAATAATTTATTAGAATTTTTAAAAGTTTAGTAAGAAAACTCAACTATCTATTTAAAAGTAATTTATGACTTTAAATGACCAAATGCTATTTTTCAAAGCAGTTTTCTCCTAAAAATGCATGTTTGCATTAAAAGATCCATAGTCTCATGGTTAAGGTCAACAGTTCTTGGGAGAAAACTGAAAATTAAAGTTTTAGTACAAAGTGAAGTGTTTTTCTGCTTAGTAAACTGTCTTAGAAATGGACCTCGCTAATGAGATATAGAAAAATACAGCTGTTACTTAAAATTTAGGATATAAAAATTTTATGTGAATTTTGGTATGTGTGTGGTATCATAAAAGCTAGTGTGTGTGTGTGTGTGTGTGTGTGTGTGTATCTCATAACTGTGATCTTTCTAGTTCAGGGCATTTAAATTCTTGTACTATTGATATTTTGGGCCAATTTTTTTTCTTGTTGTAGGAGGAATATTTTGAGTGTGGTAAAAGGTTAAGCAATAGCCTTGGCCTCTAGTCACTAGATAAGCATTCTTAGCCCATTTCCCAAGCAGGGATAAAATTGTTTCCAGACGTGGCCAAACACCCACTGGGGACAAACCCACCCCTAGTTAAGAACTATATTACACTAGACTCAACAGACGCAGCCAATACCTTGCCAGAAATGACCCCAGATAGTTTGTGTGCTCACACCTGGTTGACTGTACACCCCTATGCAGATGCTGGCTTTGTGGTACCTTTCAAGATTGAGTATGTGATTTTCTTTCTTTTCACAGGAAGCAGATGAAGCTTTACTAAATAACTTGCACCTTCAAATTGAAGCTCAGTTTCTACAGGATGATATCCGTTCAACAAAGGACAGGTACAAAAAGGTAATCATGATTCTTCTGAAAAAACAAAACAAATGTTGTTTGGGTTTGGGTTGCCAAGTGCAGACCATTCAGGCTGAACAATGAGACTGCACAGTGAGAACACTGTCCTTTGGAATGCATTATCCCTCGAATCAAATTGATGAGGAGCTGGACCCTGGATACCATTTAATTAGCAAGATATGCATAGAGGGCACCAGATAGCCAATGATATAGCATCTGGGGTCTTAAAGGCTGGCAGATAAACAGGCGGCCATCTAGCTCAGAAACAACAAAGCCCACATGGAAGAAGCACACCAGCCTACCCTGACACGAACACTGAAGACAAAGTGGGTGCATAGGCAAATGCGGTGAAGAAAGCTGAAAGTGCCCGGCTGTCAAAATATATAGAATCTGGGGTCCTATAGGCTGGAAGATAAACAAGGGGCCACCTAACTGAGAAACAACAAAGCCCACATGGAAGAAACACACCAGCCTGTGATATCACAAGGTGTTGAAGGGGTCAGGTATCAGGCATCAAAGACAAAAAACAAAACAAAAAAACCATAGCATTGTGAATGAGGGGGAGTGCATAATAGGGACCCAGGACCCATCCGTGGGAAATTGGACATCCCCTTGCAGAAGGGCTACGGGGAGGAGATGAGCCAGTCAGGGTGCAGTGTAGCAACAATGAAATATACAATTTTCCTCTAGTTCTTGACTGCTTCCTCCCCCTCACTATCATGATCCCAATTCTACCTTACATATCCAACTGGACTGGAGGATGTACACTGGCACAGATAGGAACTGGGAACACAGGGAATCCAGGACATATGAACCCCTCAGGACCAGTGGTGAGAGTGGCGATATCAGGAGGGTGGAGGGACAGTGAGGGTGAAAGAGGGAACAGATTACAAGGTCTACATATAACCTCCTTCCTGGGGAATGAACAGCAGAGAAGTGGGTAAGGGAGACATAGGACAGTGTAAGATATGACAAAATAATAATAGTTTATAAATTATCAAGCGTTCAGGGGGAGGGGGAAGCATGGAGGGAGGGGAAAATGAGCTGATACGAAGGGCTCAAGTAGAAAGCAGGTGTTTTGAGAATGATGACGGCAACATATATATGAATGTGCTGGACACAATTGATGTATGTATGGATTGTGATAAGAGTTGTATGATCCCCTAATAAAATGATTTAAAAAAAAGATATACATAGAGGAGTCTGCAAACTCCTTGTGTGTACACACATCTATGCATGCATATGTGTACCTATGTGTTGGGAGGTGGTATTGGGAGCTATAATCAACATAACCCAGTGCCATTGAGTTGATTCTGAGCCTGTACAGGGTCTTTCTGGGAGCAGAGAGGCATGCATTTCTATTGTGGGGTGGCTGGCGGCCTAATCACTAACCACAGAACCACCAGGGTCCTTTCATTGGGGACATGCGGGGGAATCACTGCACCCTCAATCAGTGACTCATGGGATATACCACCAGTTGCCATAGAATCTATTCCAAGTCATGGTGACCCCATCTATGTCAGAGATACAGCTTAGGGTTTTCAAAGACTGTTTTTCAGAAACAGATAATCAGGTCTTTCTTTTCAGGTGCATCTGTGGAACTTGAACCACTAATCTTTAAGGCTTGATCATATTTGTTTGCACCACATTAATTTGCAACATTTGCACCACTCCAGAGAACCAATCAGACAAAATAGAACTGCCCTTTGAGTTTCCGAGACTTTACATCTTTACGGGAGCGAACATTTTCCTTTTCCTAAGTAGGGATAGGTCATTTAGAACTGCCTACCTTGTGGTTAGAAGCTCAATCCATAGCCCCGTATGCCAGTCAGGGACTTCAAAACAGATCAAGTCTCAGTTTATTCATCTGCCTGATCTTCCTGGGAGGGTTAAATGAGATGAGGGGTGTCTACTGCAGAGACAAGACGCAATGGGGGTGGGGGGCAGATGGTGGCAGATGGTCCCTTCTTCATTGGCCATTTGTGTGTAGTCTGCCATGCGGAGGAATGTGTGGAAGTATTTGTCCCTGGGTTTACCTAGTGTTGGAGGGGGAAATTCAGAAACTGAAGTTTGAACGAGGATCCTTTCCATTCCCCACCAGAATCTCCTGGAAATCCAGACCTATGTAAGCATCCTTCAGCAGGTCATGCAGACGACTTCTCAGGCGTCTGCTACCATGAGTGGGAAGGCCAAGGTAAGAATCTGAGCCACCGTTGCATGGAAAACCAACCAGACCTGGGGGGAATTTATCAGGAGATAGTTTTCCTGCCCCTCCTTGGATCTGCTTACCTTGGGCAGAGACCTGGAGAAAGGCGTTAGGCAGGGCTCCTAGGGGGGCTGCTTCTTCCCTCTGCCCACTTTGTAGCCAAATCTGAATATAAATTTGTATTCATGTTTTTCTTTTTGTAAACACATGAGTTTTATTTTTGGAACTCATATTATGATACCTAGACATCTGGTGACATAAACTGTGCTGGACTATTTGGCATTTCCTTTTGAGAATTATGTGACTTCTTTATATGAGTCACGTCACTTAATGGTAACTGGCTCTTCCTTGTATACTTCATAAGAAACATCAGTGTCAATATACTATTGTTGCATGCCCAAGATCTCTATGGGAGAGATTTTGTTGCTCTGAATTTGGTATGGCAGGTTTTTTCCCTCTCTATTTCCTGATTATTTAATAGGCACATTGTGCTTCACATAGTGGTTTAAATTTGCACGCCATTGCTGATATGGGATTGATGGTGTTGAGTATCCTTCATGTGCTATTTGCCATCTTTATATTTTCTTTGTAGAAAAGTGTGTTCAAATCTTTTGTACATTAAAAAATCAGTTTTATTACTCTTAATTTGACCAGAAATTTTGAATATAGAGAGCCTCGGACAATTCTGAGCGTATTTTCAAGACTAGGTTCTGTTAACTGAGTCTGTGGCACGAAAACTCTGGAAAGTCAAGAGCTTAGCTTGACCAGGAAAGAATCCCTACCTTGAGCACCAGGCTCGTCCAGAGTTGTCTCTGTAGAAGCGATCCAATTGACAGCGACAAAAATGATTCGATAGAAACTTCAGGAGGCAGTGAGTTTGTGTTCAGAAAAGGGGAGGGGCTAAGAGAGTGGTTGTATAGCTTGATAAATGTGATCAGTGTCACTGAATTGCATATGTGGAAACATGAATTGGCACATACTTCAGCTGAATATATTCTCAACCCCCTAAAAACCAAATAAAATGATAAAAATATCTTTTGGAAAGGATAGAATCTTTTTGAAAGGGCTCTTTATAAAATGAGGATTTGAATGTAAAAACACAAAAAAACCAATGAGATAGAACTGATTGCAATTTAGTGACTTTAGAGAACAGAGTAAAACTGCTCCCTGGAGTTTCCAAGAGTCATTATGGGAGTGACAGCCTCACATTTCTGCTGAGGAGTGATTGATGGGCTTGAACTGTTAAGCCAGCGTGTAAACTAGTTACATGCTCCATTCTCATCATGAAACTCATATGAAGAAGGCGAAATATGAGGCGTAATGAAGAATGAAACTGGACCCTCATATTTCTAGCATTGTGTGGTGCATACTATATGTGGACCATCCACTCCAATAAAGATTTACAGTCTGGGAGACTATATGAGGTTGCTTTGCATTAGAATCAATTAGTGGGTAGTGGGTTTTTTTGTGTGTGTGCTTCATATGATATATGTGAAAATAAGCTGAAGAAGATGTAAATGAAAACATAAATTGAATTTTGTCCCTTTTTGGGGGATAGTGGTTGGCTTGTTCGGTGGACTGGTCAACCGGTTAGATTCTGTTTCATTTTGTGAGTACCTTCGTTCTCCCTGCAGGCTTCCCTTGGCATAGCCTGGGACATGCCTTCAGGTCAGACCTCAAGCCGAGTAAGTGAGCTTGTAGGGAATCAGAGTCCTGCCTCAATGGTTTTCAGCTCCTCAGATATGACTGAGAACCTGTGAGTCAGGGCCGAGGGTTGTTTGAACTTTGTGTTGTAGCTTCATTTTTTTACACTCAAGGTAGAGAAGGTCCAAAATTCACTTAGAAAACATTTTTTAATTCTCCCAAGGAGCATCTAAGAAGCAGGAAAGTCACCTTTCTAGCCTCACAAGGATATTTTTGTCCAAATTGGCCCCCCTGCCCAAATTCAAGTTCTTGATCCCTCACATTGTAACCAAGGCTGTTATAAAAACCTTCAGTACAATTTCCCTATACTTTCATTTTCCTTTGTCTGAAAAAGCTTTTGAGATACTTGATTTTCATTCATTTCCTTTCTACTTGAAAGGTACACACATCATTGGACACATTTTAAATCTTATAACCTACCACAAGATTCTTCTACAGTGAGATATAATAAACATCATTGGACCCTACTTCAATATCACGGAATTGGCATCCTCTTGCAGCTGGTTAGGCGTGCGGAGTCCTCAGCCCTGTGCTCAGGCCCACTAATGCGGACCTTTCCTTTCAGCGAGATGCTGTGTGTGCGTTGGGGAAGTGGGGAGTGGCAGGGGGTGTTGCGTATACATTCGTGCTTCAGAAATGCTGTTTAAGAAAGCATCATAAACATGTGTACAAATATGCTTGATACAATTGATATATAGATTGTTATAAGAGCTGTAAGAGCCCCCAATAAAATGATCTTTTAATAATAATAAAAATTAAAGCATCATATTCTTTTATTAATCTTAAAAATTAGTCCTAAAATTAAAGTCTAAAAAATTTTATTGGTCTTGAAAATTCTAAATATGAGTTAAATAGTTGTTTAAAATATCTTTCCTTTTATTGACTCTTGGTACTGTCCTATAATTCCCAACATTAATTTCTACTACTTTCATCTATTTTATAACACTAGGTAGGAGAAATCAATTTCCACAATACAGTAAACTAATCCTATAACCCGAAATACATAATCCATTTTTAAACAACAATCAAGTTCAGTTTTCTCCTCTCCACCCTGGACTATCCCATTCATATGCATATGGCCATGGGCAGTCATGTTCATCGCAGTGTGCACCTTAAGTCCCTTTTGCACAAATGAGGATGCAGTCAGTGTGTTCCCTAGGAATGCAGGTCAGGTGGTCAGCGAGGCAGTACTGTCCAAGGCCACTGGAGACCCATCTGCAGGGAAACACAGTTGGATTTATAATTTGCTACAATACCAAAGGAGTTGGGCATGGGGCCAAGGGGCTTTTCGGCAAGAATCTCTGGGCCTCTGCCAGGTGATTTGAGGGTGGGTCACATAAACAATATGGTACAGATAATCCCTGGCCAGTGTGCTTAACTGAAAAGTTGGTGGTTCAAGTCTTCCTAGAGGTCCTGTGGAAGAAAGACCTGCTAATCTACTCCCTTAAAAATCCGCCTCTGAAAGCCACAGCTCTGCTGTGCGTGACACACTTGAGTCCACTGTGAGGTGGAGTCAACGTGGTGACAGCTGGTTCACTGCCCGTTTCAAGTAAACAGGGTTTGCTCCAAGTTGGGTGCTGTCAGAAAGAGGAGGGCTTGTCTTGTGAAACGGCACCTCACTCTGAGTACATGTAACCTAAGAAGTGATATTTTTATTAATAAAACCTTTTATTGGAGGCTCTCACAGCTTTTATAACAATCCATCTATCAATTGTATCAAACACTTTTTAAAAAAAATCCTCTTATTAGGGGCTCATACAACTCTTAGCACAATCCATACATACATCAGTTGTGTAAAGCACATTTGTACATCATTGCCCTCATCATTCTGAAAACATTTGCTCTCCACTTAAGACCCTGACATTAGGTCCTCATTTGTCTCCCTCCCTCCTGCTCCCCACCCCCATGAACCCTTCATAATATAAATATAATAATATAAATTAATATTTTGTCATATCTTACAGTGTCCAATGTCTCCCTTCACCCACTTTTCTGTTGTCCATCCCCCAGGGAGGAGGTTATATGTAGATCCTTATAATCAGTTCCCCCTTTCCATCCCACCCTCCCTCTACCCTCCTGGTATCGCCACTCTCACCACTGGTCCTGAAGGGATCATGCACCCTGGATTCCCTGCGTTTTCAGTTCCTATCTGTACCAGTGTACATTCTCTGGTCTAGCCAGACTTGCAAGGTAGAATTGGGATCATGATAGTCGGGAAGGAGGGGAGGCGGAGGAAGCATTTAGGAACTAGAGGAAAGTTGTATGTTTCATGTTGCTACTCTGCACCCTGACTGGCTTGTCTCCTCCACATGACCCTTCTGTAAGGGGATGTCCAGTTGCCATAGATGTGTCTTGGGTCCCCACTCTGCACTCCCCCTCATTCACAATGATATGATTTTTTGTTCTTTGATGCCTGATACCTGATCCCTTTGATACCTCATGATTGCACAGGTTGGTGTGCTTCTTCCATGTGAGCTTTGTTGCTTTCTCAGCTAGATGGCCACTTGTTTACCTTCAAGCTTTTAAGACCCCAGACACTATATCTTTTGATAGCTGGGAACCATCAGCTTTCTTCACCACATTTGCTTATGCACCCACTTTGTCTTCAGTGATTGTGTCGGGAAGGTGAGCATCGTGGAATGTCAGTTTAATAGAACAAATATTCTTGCATTGAGGGAGTACTTGAGTGGAGGCCCAATGTCTATCTGCTACCTTAATACTAAACCTATAAGTATATGCACAGGAACCTATTTCCCCATCCTCATATAAATATATGCACATGCCTTTATTTAGATGTCTATAAATGCCCTTTGCCTCCTAGCTCTTTCCACTATTTCCTTTTACTTTCCTCTTGTCCCACTATCATGCTCAGCCTTCATTGGGCTTCAGTAATTCCTCTTTGTTACATTACCCTTGATCATGCCCAACCAGGCCTCCTACACCCTCCTCACCACCAATTTGGATCACTTGTTGTTCCCTTGTCCCTGGGTTTGTTAACACCACTTCCTTTCCCCCACCTCCCTCTCTCCCATATGCCCCCTGGAACTGTCAGTCCCACTGTTTTCTCCTCCAGATTGTTCATCCAGCCTATCTGATTTAGACAGACCTGGGGAGATAATAACACACAAAAACAAGACAAAGTAAAACCAAGCAACAAAAGAAAACAAAACAACAACCCAATTGAGTTAGGAGGTTTATTGTGTCAACCTGGCCCATAAACACATGTAGGATTAATTGAAAGGCAGAGGGATAAATGGCTCGGTGAGCTTAGCAGCTGCCTTAGCAGTTCCCTGCTTCAGCTTGCAAGGCTCACTTCCTGCAAGAAATTCCCAAGGAGAAGCCACATGGACCTACCCTGATGCAGCCCTGGGCCTGGAGCAGCCGTGTGGAGACCCCTGCCAGAGCTGAGATGCTTACACATTCACTGACTCAGCTTTCCTCCTGCAGTCGGCATCATTGCGTCTGTTTTGTGAGATGGAGGAGGACTTTGTGGACTGGTCTTGGACATATGGGTTAATGTTGGACTTGTGGGCTGGGCAGCACTGGGTTGGGATGCTTTCTTGATGCACACTTAACCTTTATGTAAACTCTCTTATACATGAGTTTCTGTGGATTTGTTTCTCTAAAGTACCCTGATTAATACACCAATGACAACCCCCCCCCCAAAAAAAAACACAACAACAAGAAAGAAAAGCTTGTAGTTAGTTCAAGGACTTTAGGAGTGTTTTCCAGTCGAGTCTGTTGGGGTGCCAAGCCCTGCCCCCAAAGTCTATTTTTGATATTCCCTGGGGACTTTGTTGTTCTCTTCCCTTTGCTGTTCTGTTGCACACCCTTAGTGTTTTGCCTCGGTGTGGTGGGATCAGATTGGGCACAATTCTCACACTGTGTCTCCAGTGTTGGCCCCTGTAGGGCTATGGGTCAGTGAGGGATGCCCTAGTGGGGCTGGCCATATGGTCTTCTCTGTGCATTGACTTCTCTGAGCAGGAATATCGTCCTCAAGGCTTGGTGGGCCAGGATGTGCTCCACACCCTCTTCCTCTGCCTTCATTTGCTCCTGTGTGCTCTGATCAGACATGATCCCTTTCCCTGAGCTGCAGCTTCAGTGCTTTCCTCTGA
Source organism: Tenrec ecaudatus (assembly GCF_050624435.1). Lineage (NCBI taxonomy): Eukaryota > Metazoa > Chordata > Mammalia > Afrosoricida > Tenrecidae > Tenrec > Tenrec ecaudatus. The sequence goes on along the minus strand of NC_134541.1, from coordinate 49,651,041 downwards.
AATAAATTCTTCTGGGGGGAGGGGCAGGTGTTTACGTAGTTGGGATTGGGCCGCCCCTCGGACACCTTCCAGGTCTTTCTAAGACATGTTAACAGTTCCTTGACTACCTTTCCAAGCTTCCCTGCTTCCTTCTCATCCTTGGGAGATCCAATAGCTCAGCTCCTGCTGTGACAGCTTAGCACACGCTGACAGTTCCATGCTCAGCCTGTTCAAGCTGTCTTGCATGTTGCTGCTACTGCTGTACACTTGGTCCAGGCTCATGGTGACCATACACACAATGGAGCAATGCTACTTGGTCTGGCACCATTCCCATGATTGGTTGTGGATCAGATCATTGCAATCTATAAGGTTTTCATTAGCTTGTTTTTTGAAGTCGATCGCCAGGCCTTCTGTCCTAGTCCATCTTCGTCTGGAAGCACCACTGGACCCTGTCAGCATCATAACAGTTCACCAGTGGTCGTGTATGAGGGGAGTTGGCCGGGAATGGAACACACGTCTCCTCCCGGAGAATTCAACCATTGAATCATCACTGCCCCCGGCTCCCTTTCATGGACATGGAGATGAGAGCCAGACAGTAGTCTTTATTCCGAGTTGTCTTATCTACAGGAGAGAACACGGAGGCTTTGAGAGCAACCCACCTTACAACTCAGGTTCCCCCATGCAGAATCACTTGTGCTTTACACTTACAAGCATTTGATGATTCAGACTTCATCTGAGACCAAGCAAAAAGCTCCAACAGTAGCTTCCTTAGGCCCTTCTCACCCTTTGCTTTTGGATGTCAGCAGAGAAGTCTCCAGAGGCCTCAGTGTGCACGAGCACTAAGTCTGTCCTTCTTTCCACAGGAGAAGCTCCTGATCGAGCAGAAAGCTGTGGCCCTGCAGAGCCAGCTGGAGGAGAGCCAGAGAATCCTCTCCCACCTGCAGATACAGCGGTCCAGGCTGCAGGCCGAGGTACCATTCTGTCCCTCGCTATTGGTGTGAGTGGTTGTGTGTGAGCGCACAACAGGTTATGCTGGATCTCACGCGTTTTATCAACGTGTAGCATAGGCACAGAAAACGCATAAGCGTTTATCTCGCTGAATCTCCACAGACTGCACGTACCCATGTGTCCTGCGCTCAGATAAAGAGACAGATTATTGTACAAAGGTGACCAGTCATCCAGGTCTGCCCAGGACTAAGGGGCTTTCAGTGCTAACACCAGTAGAATCCTGGAAATGGAGGCAGCTAGGCATGCCAGCTCCCTGCGCCCTAGAAGTACTCTTTATTGCCATTCAGTAATTGCCCTTCCCCTCCCTCCAAGGGTAATGCTGTCCTGACTTCTGACATAAGTGACTCATCGGCCAGAGTTCAACTTGTTTTTAAGAATAAGAGGAAAAAGAAGTGCTGTGAGTTTAATTTTTAAGTGATCCCTATCATGTAAGATCATTTATCTACTACCCTGTGTGTGTTAGTCCGGGTTGACAAGAGATACAAATCTAGGACACTCGTATATATGTAAAAGAAGGAGCTTTATATAAAAGAGCAATTGTATATTGAGAAGCATCCCAGCTCAGTTCAGATCAAGTCCATAAGCCCAATATTAGTCCATATAGTCAATACTAGTTAATAAATTCCTCTTTAGACTCATATAGCCATGCAGTAATGCTGAATATACGAAGATCACAGGCCAGTGGGTGGAAAGTATTGTGGATCCAGTGGTGGTGGAAAGGTCTCAGCAGTGGTGTGAGTCTCCATGTGGATTCTCCAGCTCCGGGCTCTGGCTTTATCAGAGTGACGCCATGTGGCTTGTCAGCAGGTACGTCTAGCAGAGAGTACGTGTGTCCAGCCTCCAGCAAGCTATTTATTTCCGTTGCACTTCCAAAGGGGGTCATCAAACTGTGACCTGATTGACAGGCTAAAGTTCACCCCTTCACTCTTAATAGTCTCAAGTTGGCACGAGATTGTGAAACACCACACTGTGTTTCTTGTTTTCATTCCTTCTTTCCTAACCTTCTGTGGTGTACTGTGTTACACATTGGGCTGCTAATTGCAAGGTCAGCAATTCAAAACCACCAACTGCTCCACCAGAGAAAGATGAGACTTACTCCTGTAAAGATTGACAATCTTGGAGACTCACAGGGGCAGTTCTACCCTGTCCTATAGTGTCTCTGAGAGTTGGGATCTGCTTGTTGGCTGTGAGATTTTTTGTCTTTCCTAAGCCTTCTGAACTTTTACCTGCATTAAATATTGCCGTTTTGATTATTGGTCAGTTCTTGTAAGAGATTACGATGTGGGTACCTCCATAGTGTTACTGTTCCTTTTCCAGACTTATCTTTCTGGTTGAAAATTGAGTCACGGGAGTGAGTTAATTTTCAAACCCAAAGGGTGACTAAAGGCCACAGTCTCAGGTTGACAGAGGTGTCCTCTTAGATTGTAGATCCTGATTTGCTCTCTATTGGCTAGGGCCGCTCACAGTTTCTGTAGCTGCCTATGTCCTTGATGCATGATCCGCTCCATCTTCAAAGCCAGCCACAGTACAACTAATCCTTCTCCGGTATAATCTCGCTGACTTCACTTTCTGCTTTCCTCTCGGCTTGTAAGGGCTCATGTGGTTAAAAATAATTCACAATAGTTTCCTCAGTTTTTAGGATCAACGGATTCAAACCTTAATTTTGTTTGCACTGTCTGTGTTTTGTCATGAGCGCAGCGGAAGTCATGGGGCCAAAACTCTGTCTACTGCACAGCTCCAATTACAATACAAATTATTGCTGCAGTGATAGCCTCTTTGAGAAGAATTCATACCAGCCTAGTCCCAAGAGGTCGGGGATTAATGATGCACCAAATGTCCAACTGATCCATGCTGCTATTCAGCTCCATCCTCCCCTCACCCCACTCCTCCCTTGAGTATACTGCCTCACATTTCTGGGTTCTGCAAATTGCTACAGTACCACAGAAATTCATGAATGACAAACAGTCTCAGATGGTAGTGGGTGCTTTTCAGTCCAAAATATGAAGGTAAGGCAGGGGTAAGGCCGATGCTGGGTCCAGAGGACACACCTCCTTACTTCTCAGAGGGCTTACTGCAGGGATGGTATTGCGGGGATTCCTGTCCATAGTTACTCACAGGTAAATCCTCTCAGTATTTCCACCACTTTCTTACCAGACCCATGAAGAGAAAGACCCATTTGGTGGGAGTTACATTGAGTATCAACAGTGCCATCAACTTAACATATAACCCATCTACTTTTTAATGATACCAAATTCTCCATTGCCTCACACACATGTAAAAGTTGGGCATTGAATAAGGAAGGCAGAAGAAGAACGAATGCATTTGAATTTTGGTGCTGACAGAAATATTGAAAGTACCATGGTCCGTTAAAAGGACAAACCAATCTGTCTTGGAAGAAGTTTGGCCACAGTGCTCTTTGGAAGCAAGGATAGAAAGACTTCCTTCATCTCGCTTACTTCGGACATATTGTCAGGAGAGGCCAGACCCCGGAGAAGGACATCATTCTTGGTGCAGGGCTGGGCAGTGTTTTGTTCTGTAGTGCATAGGTCACTATGGGTTGGAACCAAATCGACGGCACCTAACAACAACAACAACAACAGCGGCAGCTGTTGCTACAAATACAACAATAGCAGCAGCTGTTGCTACAAATACAACAACAACAACAGCTGTTGCTACAACAACAGCTGTTGCTACAAATACTACAACAACAGCAGCAGTAGCAGCTGTTGCTGCAAATGCAATGATCTATACTCTACCCCTGGACTGTGTCTTATGCACATATGACCTGAGGCCTCTGGCAGGGTGCTGCTAGTAGACATTGGCCTTCTATGACCTTAATCAGCCAGGCTTTTCCCCAGCTGACCCCAGAAGCAACTTTTCCATTTAACTGTAACATATCAGTCTTTTCATCCATTACAAGTAACAGTAACTAAGACAGCCACTAAACAAAGAGTGTGGCATGGTTCACACCCAAATCCAAATCCAACTCACATCCATTGAGTTAATGCTGACTCATAGCGAGCCTGTAGGATAGAGGAGAACCGTGCCAGCGAGTTTCAGAGACAGCACAGCTAACAGGTGTAGAAAGCACCATCTCTCTCCCATAGAGATGCTGATGGCTTTGAACTGCTGAACTCACAGATCACAGTCCAGTGCATCACTAAGGTCAGACCTTAACCTCATTCTGTTCCTGGTTCCTTCTATTCAGCTCTTTGACTTCATCATTTCTTGCATTTGCTTTAGTTCCACCACGATAACAGCAGGTTTCCGAGTCTTTTCTGACGCCAACTGTGATCTTTTCTTTCTTTCCTGTCTTCTTAATGACCTTTTGCTTCTTTGCTTGATGGTCTTGACATTCTCTCACATGCGTCAGGTCTTCTGTCAATCGTGTTCAATGCAGCAAATCTGTTCTTGAAATTCAAGTGGGATAGGCTCAAGGTCACATTTTGGTGCTTGTGGACTTGTTTTAATTTTCTTTAGGTTCAACCTGGGAAATTGATGGTCTGTTCCACAGTCAGCACCTGGTCTGGTTTTAGCTGCTGATATTGAACTTCTCCATTGTCTCTTCCCACAGACGCAGTCAATTTGATTTCTGTGCATTTCATCTGGAGAAGTCAGCAACCTTTCATGTTGCTGAAAAAAGATATTTGCTGTGATAAATTGTTGGTCTTACAGAATTCTATCATACAATGTCCAATTTTGTTTCTGGCACCAAATCCATATTTTGCAAGTACTGTTTCTTCCTCTTTGTGTCCAACTTTTGCATTCCAAATTATGGACAGCCTTGAGAAGCATGGGAACTTCAGAACACTGCATTGTGCCCATGCAGAGTTTGCACATGATCAGGAGGCAGTTGTGCGAACATTACAAGGGAATACGGCCTGGTTTAAAATCAGGAAAGGCATGTATCAGGGATTATCCTCTTATCATACTTTTCTCATATGTATGCCGAACAAATCATCACAAGAAGCTGGAGTATATGCGGGAAAATGTGGTATCAGGATTGGGGGAAGTCTTATTAACAATTTGAGATATGCAGATGACACATCGTGTTAGCGGCAAGTATGGGAAACCTGAAGCACTTGCTGATAAGAATTAAGGGTTTCAACCTTCAGTATGGATTATGAATCAATGTAAAAGAAAACAAAAGTCCTCACACTTGGTCCACCAGGTAACATCAGGATAAATGGAGAAAAGGTTGAAGTTGTCAAGGATTTTGTCTTTCTTGGATCCACAATCAATGCTCGCCGAAGCAGCAGTCAAGAGATCAAACAATGCATTGCATTAGGTGAATCTGCTGTACAACTTTAGAGCAGAGGTTCTCTACCTGTGGGTCGCGGCCCCTTTGGATGTTGAACGACCCTTTCACAGGGGTCACCAGATTCATAACAGTAGCAAAACTACAGTGATGAAGTAGCAACGAAAATAACTTTATGGTTGGCGGTCACCACAACATGAGGAACTGGAGTAAAGGGTCGTGACATTAGGAAGGTTGAGAACTACTGTTTTAGAATACTGAAAAGAAAGGATGTTAATTTGAGGACTAAAGGGTGCCTGACTCAAGCCTTGGTATTTTCACTTCCCTCATATGCATGTGAAAGTTGGACACTGAGTAGAGGAGACTGAAGAAGAACCGAATCATTTGCACTGTGGTGCTGGCAAAGAAATTGAAAGTACCTTGGACTGCTAAAAGGACGATCCGATCTGTCTTGGAAGAAATACAGTCAGAGTGCTCCTTAGAGGCAAGGATGGGGAGGCTTCGTCTTACATCCTTTGGACATATTGCCAGGAGAGACCAGTCCCTGGAGAAGGACATCATGCTTGGTAAAGCAGTGGGCAGTAAAAAGGAGGAAGGCCCTCCAGGAGCTGGATGGACACAGCGGCTGCAACAACGGGCTCAATGTAGAAATCATTGTGAGGATGGCGCAGGACTGGGTAGTGATTGGTTCTGTGTGTGGAGGCTCCCTGTGGGTCGGAACCAACTCAATGGCACCCAACAGCAACCACATTCCTGTTCCTTAGCCCACGATGCCTTCCAGAATGGGGCTGTCGCCACGTGTGTGTGGAGGCCAGGATTACAACTCATCCCATAGGGATTCTGGCTGGAAGGGCTGTACTCATGGACTGCAAATCAATTGGACTTAACCCAGCGTTTCTGGCTCAATCGGGAGCACACGTGGAGAACGCCTGCTGCCGAGCGAGGTCCCAGCTTTGGTCAGAATGCTCTACAGTTGATCCCTTTGATTCCAGGTTTGGGATCTCCAGACAATCATTCACACGGATGCTCACGACTAACACTTTGTTGGCTTTGAGCGATTTTTGGATTTCAATTGGAGGGACTAAACTGAAAACTGCAAGGGAGGTTTGGTGGTCCAGCTCCTCCTCCTGGAGCAGTGGTGTTGGGAGTGCTTGCAGCTTGAGGACGGCAGCCTGGCAGCGCGGTGACAGCTGGTTCTGCTCGTGGTCAGGGACCTGATGCTTTCAGAACCCTTCACAGCAGGACTTCTCAGTGTGTGGTCCGTGCACCACCATCATCCAGCACGTGCTTGAAATGCTTGTTTTCCAGCCCACCCCAACTTACTAAATCAGGCACTCTGGGGGTTCCTGATCCATCTCTGTCTTAACAACCCCTGCAGACAAAGCTGCAGGCTCAAATGTGAGAATCCTGATCCACAAGGATGGAAGAAGGAGCGTTCTAGAACAGAGCTAGTGTCGCCTTTGAGGAAGTTGATCGTAAAGCAAAACCCTTAGGTCTGCCACCTCTTACAGGTGCAAGAGAAAGGACAGGTAGTTCTGCTTCCCAGGGGAGACCTGGTCTTGCAGGGGTTACTGTCCCCATGATTGGCAGTTCTAAACCACCAGCAATTCTGGGAGAGAAAGACTGGGCTTTCTACTCCCATAAACAATTACAATCTCAGAAACCCAGCAGGGGGAGTCATTTTGAGTCAGCATTGACTCAGTAGTGAGTTTCTTTATTTTAAAAAATAGCATTAGGGATCCCTGGTGGTGCAGTGCGTTAAGTGTTGTGCGGCTGACTGAAAGGCCAGGCACTAGAAATTATCAGATGGATAGCCACTGGGAAGAAAGACAGACAGTCAGGCTCTTAAGGATTTAGTCTCAGGAAACCTTATGGAACAACTTGGTTCACTCTCCAACCACTATGAGCCTGTTTCTGTTTACGTTGCATCAACTGATGGTTTTTATAACAAGGAAGTGAAATTGCACCCTCCCCATACCGACTACTATCCAGTAAATTCTGATTTGTAGTAAATCCTGTAGTCAGATTAGTTGCAAAATCAGAACCTTTCAAGAAACATCTCTCATTAAAGCAAATGGGTCCATCTAGTGGTGCTATTTGGTAAAACACTGTTAAGGAGACCAGGTTGTGCTGCAGTTAAATGTCTGGTAATTGGAAGGCTCAAAAGCTGTGGTGTGGTAATCTGCTTCCATCAAGATTTATAGCTTTGGAAATCCTATGGTGTAGTCTTACCCTGTTCTATAGGGTCACCATGAGTTGGAATTGGCAATGGAATGCGTCCAGGACATTTGATTAAAAAAATCATTTTATTGGGGCTCATACAACTCTTATCATAATCCATACATACATCAATTGTATAAGGCATGCTTGTACATTTGTTACCCTCATTATTCTCAAAACATTTGCTCTCCACGTAAACCCCTGGCATCAGCTCCTCAATTTTTCCAATTCCCTCCCCACTCCCCTTCCCCCATGAACCCTTGAGAATTTATAAATTATTATTTTGTCATATCTTACATTCAGCTTTTGTTTTTAAATAGACTTTGAACTTGGGGGAAGCGGAGAGGACTAAGAGGGGAAAAGACCAGGCTGTCTCCTCCCGTAAAGATTCGCAGTCGGAGGAACCCAACTAGGGTCGCTATGAGTCAGACGTGAGGCGATGGCATTGAGCTTTTGCTTTTTAAGAGGACCAAAGCGAGTCCTGGTGGTCCTGAAGGTTAGGCCCTGGGCTGCTAACTAGAAGATAGGCAGTTCAAACCCACCAGTTTCACCCAAGCCTTGGCAGAAAGATGAAGCTGTCTGCTTCCTTGAGACGGATAGTCTTGGAGCCCTTCATGAAGGGCAGTATGGACTGGAACTGACTCAACAGCAGTGGTTTGGGGCTTTGTTTATCAAGTTTTTTGATTCGAGAACCAAGGCAGGGGCTTGTTTCTCCGGTGGGTGCTCCCTGGCTGGGCAGCAGCTGTCCCGAGCCCCTGTTGCCTCAGGCTTTCATGAAGCTGGGTGGGGAACCTGCCCTCAGCGGGTCTCAGCTTAGAGCGGGCAGGGGAATGGAAACAGACTCAGAACGAATGATGGAAGTGCCCACACAGAAATTCCCGATTTCTCTCCTCTGGACAAAGGTCAGGGTTTGTATCAGAGCCGACAGCGCCTCTCCCCACAGCCTCCTCTCCTCCCCTCCTCTTCCTCTCATGCAGTTGCTGCCACTTGACTCTTGGCTCGTCACTTTCTTCAAGTCTCCATCCTTTAGTTACCAGACAGAACCCATCTCCTCCTGGGAGCTTGCTGACTTCCCCGCACCCCAGCCTTCCCTGTGTTCCTTGATATCCTACGCGTGGTTCTGTAATAGCACACGTCCTTCAGGGGTGTGAATTTGACCTCCAAGAGGGCGGCTCTGTTCTCCTATTTTTGTTAACTGTCATCCAATTGCCCTTAAGCCACGGGGACTGTGCCAGGGGGTGTCTGTGCCCTGTCTGCCCTTGTTGGTAGGTTTGCAGCCATTGTCACAGCCACTGTTTGAGTCCCTCTCTCCTTAGGAGGTTCATATAGATGGGCCCCGTGTGCTTTGTGCAGAACAGATAAATAAACCACACCGAAAAGCAAGCAAGCAAACAAAATAAGAAATGACTGACAGATGAGATGTACACAAAGATCATCCTTGCCCTGCAGGGCAGAAAGATTACAGGTGCCTTTGCTTAGTCTCTAATCCTGTCAATTTAAGACAGCTCTTGGTTATCGTAGTTCCAATTTAAACCTTTATTAAGTGAAAGGCCTCGGGAAGAGATCTGTGCGAGGGCACTCTTAGTCCACAGTGTTTTCTGGGGTGGAGGAGGGGAAAGGCAGGGCTGAATTTCCAAGAGGGCAGCTGGGTGTGGTACCAGTCTGTTGATAGAGGGAGTAAGGAGTCTCCTTAGGGCCTTGGGTGGGGGCAGGGGCAGGGGCAGGGGGAGTGGCTGATACAGGGAGGTTCCTGGTTTCAGAAAGTCTCAGACATTGCATCGATGGGCTTGAATCTTCTTGCAGTATTTGTGGGCCAGTCATTTGGCCTCTGTGCCTCAGTCTCCTCATCTGTAAAGTGAGAGTATTTACAGCCTCTTCTTCATGGCATCGTTGGGAGGTTGGATGAGCTGCCACACGCTAGAACTTGCTAGCACATTACTCTAGCTCCAGCGCCAGCCCGAGGAATCCTACTCACAGAGGACCATAGACTCTTTTCATAGACAGTCTTTTTTCTAGCTCTTTATGATATAATATTTCAAACATATGTAAAAGTGAGAGAATAATTTAATGAGCCCATGTCTCCACTCGCATCTTCAAGAATTATCAACCCACAGCCCCTCTTCTACCACTTACATCTCTTGCACCCCTTCTTGTATCTCGGAAGCGATCTCACACAATGCACCATCCTGTGTGTCAATGCGCCCGCCCGTGTGGCTTTCAAAGATGAGGGCTCCCTTGATAGAACACGACCGCAGGATCATTTGTCGTCGTTGTGAGGTGCCACCGAGCTGGCTGCGACTCCCAGTGACCCTAGGTACCAGAGAACAAAGTCCTCCTTGCGGTGGTTGCTGTGTTGGAGCGCATGGCTGGGAACCACTGTGCCAATCGACCTCGTTGAAGGTCTTCCTCTTTTTCACCGACCCTCCATTTCACCACGCATGACGTCTTTCTTCAGGGATTCTGGTACATGTCCAAGATAGGTGAGATGAAGTCTAAGCATTCTCTCTTCTTCAGAGCTTTCGAGCTATGCTTCTTCCAATAGAGGTTTGTTCTTTCTGCTGGCAGCCTGTGGGATAGTCGCTATTCTTTGCCTACATTGTAACCCAAAGATACCAGCCCTTTCTCCTTATTCATTGTCCAACTTTGGCACGGTAAGAGGTGAGTGAAGCTACTACGGCTTGTGTCAAGCGTACTTTAGTTCTCAGGCCGACATCTTTGTATTTTGATATTTTTAAGAGTTTTATTGTTCACAGAAAGGTTGCCCAGTGCAGTACATCATTTGATTTCTTGCCTGCTTCTCCCGTGCGTGTTGATTGAAGAGCCAAGCAAAAGAAATCTTCGACAACTTCAGTATTGTCTCTGTTTATCATAATTTTTCTTACTAGATCAGGTGTGAGGATTTCATTTTTCACGTTAATCTGTAATTCTTACTGAGAGCTGCAGTCTTTTCAGTAAGTATTTCAAGGTCTCTTCACGGTCAGCAAGCTAGGTTCTGTCACCTGCACGTGGCTGGGCCAACAGGCCTTTCTCTAATCCTGCTGGGCTATTCTTCACGTTGCCCGGCCTCTCTGGTTATTTGCTCAGCATACAGACAGAACACGTATGGTGCAAGGATGCAACCCGAGCCACACTTTTCCCGATTTAAAGCCGTTCCGTATTCCCGTGTTCTATGCAAATGACTGCCTCTTGGCCTGGGTATAGGTTTGCATGAGCACCAGGCAGGGTTCTGAAGCTTGCATTCCTCATAATGTTACGGTCCACACAGCTGAATCCCCGTGCAGTCAGTGAGACCCAGATACAGTACAGGCACCTCAGTGGCGGTCACACTCACTTATTCCAAATTCACATTCAAACACCACAGAGTTTGAGAAGTGAACATGTTTTTCTCAAAAGAAATGATGGAAAACAAAATAATTGGTCCTGAGGCCCCAAATTGCACTGATAAGTTCATTTTTCCAGGACTTTAAATCATTAAAAAATCATTTTATTGGGGCTCATACAGGTCTAGTCACAATACAGACATGCATGCATTGTGTCAGTATTGACATCTTAAAGGACATGTTACATGGGGAGAGGCGGCAGTCTCTCTCCACTACTCTTTCACTCACACCCCTCTCTTTTTGTTCTTTTTAAAAAAAATACTTTTATTGGGGGCTCTTACATCTCTTATCACAATCCATACATTCATCCAGTGTGTCAAGCACGTTTGCACATATGTTGTCATCATCATTTTCAAAGCATTCTCTTCCCACTTGAGGCCCTGATTTCAACTCCCCATTGCTTTCCCCTCCCTCCCCACCCGCCCTCCATCATGAACACGTGATAAGTTATAGATCATTACTTTCATATCTCACATCATCCTCCATTACCCCTCACCCATTTTTCTGTTGTTTATCCCCTGGGAGTGGGGTATAGGTTGAGACTTCAAATCATGATGCAGGCTTTTTGCCTTCAAGCCTATATCACTGTCTTAGATGCCGAGTTGTTTTTGATTCACCCAAATTAACAGCCACTTTTCAGCTTCTTAGTGTCGCTTTTACACCTTTCGCTACATTAGCCACTTTAATCACACCCCTCCCCCCAGTGTTGATAATATCAGCTTAGCCATGTATCCAGTCCCCAAATCAGACAAGCAGTGACCTGATTCAAATTTCAAACTGATTTATTTCTTTAACTCTATCATGGTTTTCACAGGTTTCCTCTTAGCTTTACTGCTCGCATCACTAACTTTCTTTGAAGCCATGGTTACGCCATTTTACACAAAAAACACACCCTAAAAGCACAATGGTGGGAGTTTTAATGCACTATCCCAAACACTCTGTGTGGTGGTCTGAGTGAGTGGTGTGTCGACGGATGGATCACACGGACAGGTTGTTTCAAATCGGCTTCTCAGCTGGACTATCAAGCAAAGTTAAGAACACAGAGCAGATTTTATTCGAACTTCGCTGTTTGAGTGCTGGCCAGTTCTAGCTTAGAGCCATTCGACAATGGAGGTACCACTGTTCTTGCTTTCAGCCAAGATCCAGCTGACAACAGTAGTGATATCTTTTGTTCCATGAATCTTCTGAATCTGACACGAACTTCTGGGAATTTGAAAAGGGATCTGAGAAACAGCAGTGAGCTGGTGGAAGGTTCTGGATTTGTTGGACTTTTACAGTGGGGCCTGCGGAGGCCATTATACAGTTTCAATTAGGTCCACTGGAAAAAAAAATCACATCTGGACTGACTGACTGGACTGACTAAAGCCTATCGTTCTACTGCGCTGCCTCTTTTGGTTCTTGGACTATAGATTGCTGTCAGTCAGTCCTTCTTTCCTGCATTCTTTCACACTTAATGCTGCGAACATCGATTCCTTTAATTCTGCGTTGGTTCCTCAGCCTTTCATGCTGGCTCAGAGGATGAGCAGGCGGGGCCTTTCTCTGGAGTCTTAATCATTCCCATCGATCCTAAGCTCTGTGTCTTCGCCAGCAATGCCAGTGGAACATCCTTCGTTGTTTGGTTCTGCTCTGCAGGAAATGTCTCTCTTAAGGTTTGCAGATCATGTTTAAACAGTTCATTCAATTTGCGCTCTGTGAACTCAGATCTGATGTCTCTCCAAGTAAGACTGACCGAGAGTGAACTCCAATGGACACAGCGCTGAAGTCAAAACAGTTCACAGATGGATGGTTTGGAAAATGTGAGGACCCATCTCATCACAAGCAGCAATGAGCAGCCCGCACCATATGGTCTGCGGCCATATCATTAAGCTGGGATCTGGGGTTTGCTTCCAATTAAATATAAGACAGACACAGGAAGAGGTCTGTCAGATACAAATCTCGAATCCTGGTGCGTGAAATTACATAACAGAATCGCATTCGCAGTAAGCCCCACAATTGTGATACCAATATGGTTGTCAACATGGGTAATTTTATTTTTCTTTCTGATGAGCTGCAAGCTCTGACTGTGTCCTCTTCCATGCCATGAGCGCTGCACGGGCTTGATTTCGGGCCAACAGTGGCTGAACCTTGTTTAACAGCTTCCATTGCGTATTCAATTAGATGAATCCTGCCCTCAGGGCTCCAAACAGGGACGTCATTGTTACACTGGTTCCAGGGCAAGGTTCTGGCTCTGGCGAAACACATGACATTGGGAAGAGACAGTTTCTTTAACAATGGAGCCAGTAAAACTGGGTATCTATTTGCTCACAAATGAAACAGGATCCATATCTCGCCAAATAGAGAAATGGACTCATGATGGATTGAATATCTAAAGATAAAAGTAACTATAAATTCTGTCAAAGAAAAGAATGAGAATAAACTTTAGGGCCCAGTGTGTGTGTGTCATAAACACCCTACCCTCAGACACAAATAAACACACAACCCACAGGAGACCCGCGCCTGGGACCTCATCAAGATTGGATACTTTAGTGCAAGGACATAGTTCACCAAGAGAGTAAAAAGATAATCCACAGACTGGAAGAATATCTTTCAGTATCATATTGGACAAGGTATGGCTCTCTAAAAAGTACGGGAAGCATGAACACCTGCAAAGCAAAAAGGCAAACAACCCAATTGAAAACTACGCGGCGGACACGCACCTTTACCAGAGAAGGCGTCCTTTATCTTTTCTTACCTCGCTGCTTTTGTAGCGTGCAGGCCTTTTCGTTTGTAGAGCGCCCCTCGTCTGGAGTGTCCCTGGTATTTTCTGAGGATTACACGGAGGTTATGCATTTGCACGGGAACATCCCGGAAGTGATATTATGTCCTTCCCAGTTCATCACCTTGGGAGGACCACCGTGATAGAACCCTAAGTGGTGCAAACCCGAGTGTGCTTGGCTGCTCACTGAAAGGCTAATAGTTCTAGTCCAGTCCATGTGCTTTGGAAGACAGTCAGAATCTTCTCAAAAATTAGCCACCTCGGCCATCTAGCTCAGAAGCAACAAAGTCCACATGGAAGAACACACCAGCCTGTGTGATCGAGTGGTCCCAAAGGGATCAGTTACCAGGCATCAAAGAACAAACAATCATATCATTGACTGCACACCTCCATGATAGGATCGCTGAAGACAAATGGGTGCATAAGCAAATGTGGTGAAGAAAGCTGATGGTGCCCGGCTATCAAAAGAGATAGTGTCTGGGGTCTTAAAGGCTTGAAGGTGAACAAGCGGCCATCTAGCTCAGAAGCAAATAAGCCCACATGGAAGAAGCACACCGGCCAGTGCGATCACGAGGTGCCCAAGGGACCAGGTACAAGGCATCATGCAAAAAAAAAAAAGATATAAGTGTGTGTATGTACATGTATATATGTGTATATGTATATATGTATGTATATATATGTATATATATCATATTAAATGAAGAGGGAAGTGCAGAGTGGAGACCCAAGGCCCAAGTGTCGACCAATGGAGATCCCCTCATAGAGGGGGTTAGGAGAGGAGATGGGTTAATTAGGGTGTGAGGTAGTACCGATGAAGAACACAGCTTTCCCCCAGATCCTGGATGCTTCCTCCCCCCAACTACCATGATCCGAATTCTACCTTGCAGGGCTGGATAGGACAGAGGCTGTACACTGGTACATATGAGGGTTGGAGGTACAGGGAATCCAGGGTGGATGATACCTTCAGGACCAAGGGTGTGAGGGACGATGCTGGGAGAGTGGAGGGTGAGTGGGTTGGAAAGGGGGAACTGATTACAAGGATCCACATGTGACCTCTTCCCTGGGAGAGGGACAGCAGAGAAGGGGGGAAGGGAGACTCCGGATAGGGCAAGATATGACAAAACAACGATGTATAAATTACCAAGGGCATATGAGGGAGGGGGGAATGGGGAGGGAGGGGGAAAAAAAAAAGAGGACCTGATGCAAGGGGCTTAAGTGGAGAGCAAATGCCTTGAGAATGATTGGGGCAGAGAATGTATGGATGTGCTTTATACAATTGATGTATGTATATGTATGGATTGTGGTAAGAGTTGTATGAGTCCCTAATAAAATGTAAAAGAAGAAAAGAGAAAAAAATGATTAGGGCAAAGACTGTACAGATGTGCTTTATACAATTGATGTATATATATGTATGAACTGTGAAAAGAATTGTATGAGCCCCAATAAATTGTCAAAAAAAATTAAAATAATAAAAAAAAATTAGCCACCGAAGTTAATCTCTACGGAGTGCACGTAGTTCCATTCTGACCCAGAAAGGATGTTGAATGGGTCACATGGCGATTAGTACTACCTGTGTGAATGATAGGACAGGCATTGGAAAAGAAGACAGCATGGACTGGGCAGACGTCTTCCTAAAGTGTCCATTATATGTAACCCTGCTCTCCCTTTCGGATGCAACAGATATGCTCCCCCAAAGCTTTGCAAGGTAAGCTTTCAAGTGCCATCAATCAGGGAATATCACTATTGCAAGGGAGGGGTGGTGCCTATCCCGACACAGCGAAGAATCTGGTGGTAACGGGAACGAATGTCCTCTGGATCACCCGGCGTGTGCATTGAAGTCTGGATGTTGGGTATGCCTAGGAGAGGACATGGACGAAGTTGAGTACAGGTACCTGCCCAGCCCTTCATAATTCGAAGATCAGCCACCTGGGAGATGGTTAGAAATGCAGGGTCTTAGGCCCAATCCCAGACATGCGGAGGGAGAATCTGCGTATTAACACATGCGGCGCGAATGTAGATGAAAATTTGAGAAGGGCTGTTATATGTGGAAGTAGGATTTGGTTTACCTTATTTTTTGTCTTGAAGATGATATGTGTGAGATCTTGTCCTGGTTGAGAAAATGAGATTGTAAGAAGGAAAACACAAAACACCAACAAACCACAACATTCCCTCAGGAATCAATAAGAACCTTGCTACTGAGTGCATGGACGGGCGTTCGTCTACCTGGCGTCTGCCTGCCATCCAGCTTGTTGAGCTGTAGTGCCTTGAGCATGGCTGTGATGCTGGAAACTACGCCACTGGTATTTCAAATCCCGGCAGGGCACCCAAGGTGGAGCTACTTCAGTGGAACGTCTGGAATAAGAGACTCAGAAAAGGCAAGGCACTTCTGAACAGTGAGCCCCTGGAAGCCTTGTGACTAGCAGCAGAACATTGTCGGACATCGTGTTGGAAGATGAGTCCTCAGGTTGGAAGGCCCTCAGACTATGGCGCAAGCTGCCTTCTCAAAGTGGAATCCACTTTAATTAAGGTCCCAAGAACAGAGCTTTTGGGACCATCATCTGCTATCAGGACAGGATTTGAAATGAGAAGAAACAGCTGCAAACATCCATTAATAGCCAGCATGCGGAATGTATGGAGAAAACTGGAAGCAATAAAAAATGAAAATTGGAATGCTTGAAGATCGAGAATCTTAGGGATGAGTGAGCTAAAATGGATTTGAATCAGACAATCGTATGGTTTAGTATGCGGGGTGACATTGAAGGAGTGGGGTTGCATTTGTGTCAAAAAGAACACATCAAACTTCATTCCGTGCACCTTAGTTCTTGTCCCAGGGGAGACTGCAATGGTTTTCCTTACAGTTGTGTCTCTGCCCACAGACCACCAGCCTGGAAGAAGCTATTACCGATGCGCACGAGCGTTACAGCGATGAGATCCAGCTTTATGACGAACAAATTGCAGCCCTGCGGCAGGAGATCGAGGAGACCGACAGAGTTCTGGAGCAGTCTGCCTGTGACTTCCAGCAGCTGGCAGCTGCCCAGCACACCCTGAAGAACAAGCTGGGCCGGTATCAGGGCCTCATCAAAAGTGAAGGGAACAGGTGTGATTACGGGGGCACCTAGTGGAGGGAGTGACGAGCTTCCCTGCTCCAGTTACTGGGTGCCTGTCGGTGTTTGTCTGCTCGCCAGAGGGTGGTGTTCAAGCCACGTAGCGATGTCTCAAAGATAGGCCTAGGGATCCGTTTCCAGTAACTGAGGCCTTGGGCACAGTTCTATTCTGACACCTGTGGGTTCGCCCTGCATTGGGAACCAACTAGATGGCAGCTAACCATGTGCCAACCTCCGTTCTGGGCAATGGAGATGTAACAGGGAATAAAATGTAAAGACTAGTGACCTCACGGAACCTGGATACCAGTGGGGGAGACACCCAGTGGATGGACGTGGAACCCAGGGTGTCTGACATGCAACAGGTGTGGTAGAGAGAAGTACAGCAAAGCAGAGGAGGTGGTACTGGGAGGGTGAGGGTAGGAGCATTTGAGATTCTGGTAGGGCAGCAAGCAGAGGGAAGGCGGTTTTTTGCTCGACAGTCTTCTAGGGACACAGTGTTTTAGCAATAGGATGACTAGGCATGTTGAAGGAGGTGTGCAGGTGAGGGACCTAGCACTGTGCGGGGCTCACAGTGCTCAGAGGCACTGGTGTTCTGAGCCTTGTTACTTCCAAGAATACCACTGTGAGATACTTTTCTAGTCTCTTCCCAATTGGGGTTTTGAATCGAGCCCCACTCATTTCAGTACAGCTGGGAAATGTCTATATACTTCCATCTCTATCACTTCCACCTCCAATCCCTGTCTGTGTCCACAACCACATCAACATCCGTATCCATGTTCATTTCCATGTCCACATCCATATCTAGATCTATCTGTCTCAGTTACTTAGTGCTGTAGAAACAAAAATACTACATGAGTGGCTTTAAAGAGAAGAAATTTGTTTTATCAAAATTTGTGTTAGGCTGGGTTGACTAAACATATTTTCAGGTACAGAGGCTAAGGCTTCACCATATACTTTGAAACGACTGCAGAATTCAGTCCACCACAGTGCTCAGATTCACGTTCATAGATGCCCTTTTGAGAGCTCAGAGAGTTTCGATTGAAGGGGGCACTGAAGTTCCCCAAGGAAGAGTGCTTTCCTTTCGTTGTGGTCTTCTCTCAGCTGGTCCTGGAGCGCTTAGGGGGTGGAGTAAGATGATTTTCTTCTTCATTACTGTGGTTATCATTAATGTTCCACACGATGCACACATTTCGTACCAGTGAAACTTTGCACACTTTTACAAGTAGAGGTCTTTTTCATGTCTTTGTGAGATGTTTAAGGATATCCCCAAACTCCCCTCTCCTTCACAAAAACGGCAACTGGGTACTCCTCTTTAGTTGTGACTTTACATTTTGATATAACTTCAAATGAAGTGTTAGATAACTAGAACAAGGGACCCCCGAATGCTCTTTGCCCAGATTCACCTGTAGTTTATATTTTTGTTCTAATTGCGGTATCATTTTCACCCTTAGTTTCTTTTTTTTTTTTAACAATTTATTAGGGGCTCATACAACTCTTATCACAGTTCATACATATACATACATCAATTGTATAAAGCACATCTGTACAGTCTTTGCCCTAATCATTTTTTTCTCCTCTTTTCTTTTTTTACATTTTATTAGGGACTCATACAACTCTTATGACCATCCATACATATACATACATCAATTGTATAAAGCACATCCATATATTCCCTGCCCCAATCATTCTCAAAGCATTTGCTCTCCACTTAAGCCCTTTGCATCAGGTCCTCTTTTTTTCCCCCTCCCTCTGACCCTTAGTTTCTTTATTATATCTCATGTGTTATTTTTAATAACAAGTTGGAACTACTGTGGGGTTTCTTGTGTGTGTCCCAAATACTCTGTACTGCCTATACCATTCTATTAGATGCTTTTATTAAAACAAAAACTATGCCCAACAGAGACAGGGCATTTTTAAGTGATAAACTTCCCCAATTTACCATTTTTCCATTGGCATGCTCCCTGGCTGATAACTTCAGCTCAATAAAAATGTTATTTCCTTTATATCCATATCTGGTGTATAAATGAATATTGTGGCTATCTGTTAAAATTACAGTTTATTCATGAGCAATTTGATTTAGGGAGTCTATTTTCATTTTTACTTAACATTAATGAGAGCGTCTTTTCATGGGCTGCTTGGCTTGGTAAGCCAAAGATGACAGCCAGTCTCTTTCTGATTCTTTCTGCCAGGCTCAACTCTGTCTTTGTGGAAACTCCCATCACCTTCCTCACCCAGTGCCCCAGAGTCTCCCTCAGTCTGCATCCAGACAGGAAAGGTAATCCTGGTTTTGTTGTGTTTTCTGTTGTGTTAAAAGTAGAAAAACAAAACCAAACACACACACAAAAACAACAAGTGGCCTCCGTCATGACTTTCACATTCATGTTTCTATCTAATTTATCTGAAAATGAAATGCTTCTATATTGGGAATTCTGGTGGTGTGGTGTTTTACACATTGACCTGCTAACTGCAAGGTCAGCAGTTCAACTCCCCTACCTGCTCCTTGGGAGAAAGAGGAGGCTTTCTGCTCCTGGAAAGACTGACAGTCTCTGGGAGAGCAGCATGAAGACAACGCATCCTTCTGTCAAGAGAAGGGGGATTTCACGAGGTTGCTGAAGGGGCTGAAGAAGCAGTACCGTGTGGTGTGGCAGGACAAGGAGGGCTTCCACAAGCTCCTGATGGAAGCTCTCCAGTGACTCAAGCCCCAAGCCAAGGAGATCAAGGATGTCCACCAGCAGTGGAAGCTGGCTCTGCAGGGCTCTTCAGAGCTCAGCGGGTACACGGCCAAGTGCTTCTCCCTGCAGCAGAAAGTGTCCCAGCAGCTGCTCGACCAGAAAGAGAGGGTGGCAATGCAAAATTGACTGACTCTAACAGGAAATATGTGGATTTGAGAAGTCCAAGAAAGCTAGAAGGCGGGCTTGAGGATGGTATTGCTGAGGCCATGAAGGAATGCAAGCTCTGTGGACAAGTGGAGAACTTCTCCAAGCAAACTGAACACAAACTCAGGACCTTAAAGAGGAAGCAAAGAGGGCAGGGGCGCAGTGCCACCCCAGAACACCAGCAAGAGCTTTTGAAGATCAAATCAGAGCGTGCGAACAAAGTCTTGTTTGATGAAGAGGAGTTGGTCAGACATGAAGCTTCCCGTGTGATACAAGGGAGGATGTGAAGAACATGCATGACTCAGAGAGCTACCAGCTGGCCCCGCAGAAGGAGATCCTGATACTGAAGGCCAAGCTGGAGAAGGCCAAGCAGGGAGCAACCTAATGTAGTGGGGGAGGCCGTGGGCACAATGAAGGAGCCATGTGAGCAATACAGGGAGATGTGTGAAGAAAACAAGGAATGCACCAGGGAAAATGGAAGGCCTTGTGCTTTGGTGGCTAAGCTGACAGCTCAGGACAGCTGGAGGATGAGCTGCCAGCTAAGAAGGAGTCTGTGACCCACTGGGAAGCCCAGCTCTCCAAGATCATCCACTGGGCCAATGGCAAGAAAGATGTTCGGGGCTCCTTTCAAGCACTGGCTTCTAAGACAGCCTCAGAGATGGAGGCCTTGCGGAGTTCCAGTCAGGGGCCCGGAACACCAGACTGGCTATGGAAAATCTGCTGCTGTCAGAAGCTGGGCCTGTCAGTCCAGCTGGAGTTGCAGTGTGTGTTCCAGGCCACGCAGCTGGCACCGGAGGCTCTAAGGAGAGTGAAAGATGCCAACCTCTCTTTCAAAAGCAAACAGAGATTCTGAAGCCAAAAATAGAGAAACTCTAGGAGAAATGGAAAATTTGAAGCAAAATGTAAAGCAGATTCTGGGCCCAAACTTCTAGGATTCCATTTTTGAGTATTTCAACAGTGCACTTCCTGCACACATTTGACATGTGGAATAGCCTCAGCTCGTGATCAGAAAACACACACTCGGAAGTGTTGCTGCCCATGTCTGTGCCTGAGGGCATAGACCAGCCAGAAGACCTGGCTCGGGCCCTGCCAAGGCCAGCTGCTGTGCTGCTGCCCACCACACCGGCTATCGTCCTGGCCAGAGCCAAGCCTCACCAGTTCAGTATCAAACCTTTCTCCGGCTCCGTACAGTGCGGCCACTGCTGATGGTCAGGCTACGTCAAGGTCCCGCAGCTCCTGGAGTGAGAAGGACGGGCAATGGTGGCTTGCCACTGCAAGCTCTTCCTGTGGAAGGCTTTGAACTTCCCGTGGTAGTTCAGGCAGCCCAGTGTGGTCCCCAGTCAGGTCCTGGGCGTCAGGGATGTGGATTTTTCCGTGAGTCAGCACTGCCTTCAGATGGCAGACATGCTGCATGCCCAGATAGTCCTTGCACACTCTGGGGGACAGCCTCGCTCTAGGGACACCTGGTTAAGACCAGCGCCTTCTAACAGAAAATGAGAACAAAAAGAAGAAATGGGTTGGATTCTAGAAGGCCTTCAGCTGATCCTACATAAAGACAGACTAAGAAAGGGGGGTTGTCCCTCCCTCCGGAGGCCTGTGACAATCACTGCCTCTGGTCAAGGGTGCTCCCGGAGGGAAGGGTGCAGTTGGCTTAGAAGAAGGGCTGTACGTCGTAGAACTGAATGGACTGAGATGTGATGTGATCGTTAGAGCAGCCAATGGCAAGAAAGGACACCAGCTCTCACTCAAGTCTTGAGGGAATATCATTGTCCTGCTGTGTGGCTGGGACCACCACATCCACCACTGCACCTCGAAGGGCTCTGAGGGCAGTTTAAGATCAGAATCGAGGAGTACCTGCTTTGCTCTGGCCACCTATACCTTTAGGTGGACTCACAGGCCAGAGGCCTCACATGCAGGAGCATGCAGTCACAGCCCCTCGTATGTCACCGTGTATAGGTTGCAAGCGTTGGTGTCTTTGATGTCAGCACCATGTCAGCTTGAGGAGGATGTGACCCCAGTGTCCTCGACGATGAGACCTTTCCCATCATCTGTCTCAAGGGCAGGGTCTCCGCACCATTCTCAACTGGCCGGTCACCTCCGGCAACAGCGAGAGGAAGATGCTGCGGACCTGGAGCAGGCAGTGCTTGGGTTCAAGGTCTCCAAGGAGGAATGGGCTGTAGCAGAGAGGGGAGATGCTCAGAGGTCCAGAGCTGAGATCCAGGACAATCTCCAACCCGACCAACTCCGACCATGTGGCCCACCTGTGGGTCCTCAGGGGCCTGCTGCTGAGCGTGCTGCCCTCCCCACGGGAGCAGTGTCCTGGACCTGTCCTCCTGCCTGGGGACCAGCTGTATGACTTGTGGGCCTCATCAGGCTGATAGGAGTGTGGTGTGGCTATGCCGCTGAAGAGCCTGCTGTCAGGGATCAGGACTTTGACAAAGAGTCTGGTTCAAGCTCCACCCCTCTAAAGCCTAAACTGCCCTCACTAAAGCCAGCTTCCCAGGGAAAGCTGCACATTTGAGTCACCCTCTGTGCACCGTAGTCAGGAGCCTGCATCAGGTCAGTCTGTACCAAGACTGAGCAGAGCCTTGCGTTGTCTAGGGAGACGTGGATGGAAGCAGACAGGCTACGCAGCAAGCCTGTTCAGTAATGACCAGCACGGTGCTGTGGCGTCCAGCTAGACAGGCTGGCTGGGCCTGCGTGTTTGCCTGGGGCAGCAGCAGTTCCACTCAGCACCCCCACCGCCCCCTGCATGCCCCGCAGGACTCCTGTGGGGATGGACAGACTGCCACTCAGAAGCAGCTGCTGTCTGTGTCTAGAAACTGCTTCCAGGGCTTCAGGGCTATTGCCGTTGTCTGCTAGTGCCAGACTTACTAAGGTTTGGATACACAGGAAAAGAGGTCAGTGTGTGGACTTTCATTTTTGAATCTCTGCAGGCTCAGCTGCAGGAGCCTTTCCTTCGACCTTCCAGTCAGGGATCAGTGCCATGTCCCCGCCCGTGTCACTGTGTCCACGTCTGCCAGGTTTTCTGTGCACTGTGTTCCACTCACTCCTCACATCTTGCTGCTGGGTAGAAAGCCCATCGTGGGGCCAGGGAGCCAGGCAGCAGGTTCTGGGAAGCTGCCCCATCGGCTGTTGCATGGAGAGCCCCTGAACCGTAAATCGGAACTGATCGTGCAGACTCAACCCACGCACCCTGTGTCCCGGCGCTGGCAATGGCAAGGCTGTCTGCCCAATACTTACTTAACCCTCTCCTGAAATTTGGTAATTGGGTTTGTGGCTGTGTCATTAAAGGGTTATAATTAACTGGCAGCTGA
The DNA here is from genome assembly GCF_050624435.1 of Tenrec ecaudatus. NCBI lineage: Eukaryota > Metazoa > Chordata > Mammalia > Afrosoricida > Tenrecidae > Tenrec > Tenrec ecaudatus. The sequence continues at coordinate 49,628,144 of NC_134541.1, read as the reverse complement.
TTCCATGTGCCTTCCAACTCAGACTGACCAGTCTTGGGCTCCTCTGTACTTTGTATCTAGATTGGCACTGGAGAAGGGGGGCTACCTGTCCACCTGCCCTTGCCCTTGCCCCTGACTCCCACCTCTGAGACTTGCACCCCTCTCAGTCTTCCACTGAGGCATTTCAGGGTGGTGTGCAATCCGTGGGAGGTTGTGCTTTTTACTCTTTTACTGTAAGTCTGAATCTTTATAATTATTAAATGATGAGGAGGACCTTTTGGAAAATTCACCTGTCAAATCTATCTATCTATCTATCTATCTATCTATCTATCTATCTATCTATCTATCTATCTATCTATCCATCCATCCACCTACCTACCTATCTATCTAGATCTTCAGGAATCCACAGGGACTGTTCTGGTCTATCCATCACTGTGAGTCAAAGTTGGCCGTGGGTTTGGGGTCTTAGGGAGTCCTCCCCTCCTCCTCTCAGGTAGCCCCATGAGTGCTAAATTACTAAGCAAATACACTTGCAATGGGAACTCAGACTTAGGGGAATGGTTGCCCCATGAATGCCAGTCCTGAATGTGAAGAATCAGGTTACCCTAAAAAAATCCCTGAGGTTAACTTGTGGAAATAAATATTCTCTCCCCCCCCCATATGTATACATAATCCTTAGATGGAATGAATTATCTCATGTAAGGTGCTTTTAATTCAGGGTCTGAGTTGATGCTTAGTTCTTGTTCCTTTTCTCTTATTTTCAAAACCAAGCAGGAAAAGGCTTCACGGACAAATATGCCGCCTGCCTCCAACGAGAGCCCATCCGCAGCTCACTAGTTCTGAGCCAGCCCAGCAGTAAAGAAGGAGGGGAGTTTTGGTCGCCAATTTTCTAGAGCCTTTAAATCCATGCTTCCCATATGGAAATAGGGACTCCGAGTCAGAACATTGTTGGGAGCGATGGCTGTCTTGTCCAACCCCCAGGACCAGCACCACATGTGTGACTCGTGGAAGGGCCGGCATCAGAAGGGTGTCCTTCCCCTGTCCTGCTCAGAAGGTCTTTCCTCAGGAGGTTTCCTACTCTGTGCTCAGAAGCACCCTCCCCGGCTGTGAGTCCTCCTCCAAGGATCAGAGGCCCAGGCTCAGAAGGGTCCCCACCACCAGCCCAGAAGGGGCCTCACTAGGCTTAATGCTCCACTGCTGTGGTCTTGAAAGTCTTGTTTTTGAGCAAGGGGCCCTGTGGTTTCATCTTGAACTGGTCCCCAACCTTATGTAGTCTGTCCTGAAAACACTTCTCTCTCTTTGCCTTAGGATCCTGGCTGGTGCATCCCCCTCTCCTTAGTGTCTCACGGTCATTTTGAACCCCTCAGCCCTCTCCACCTTGAGGCAACCTCCGTCTAGGTGATAGGCTCAGCATGGGAAGAGATGGAGAAGACTTTCGGATAACCCCCCACCCCACCCCAAAACTCAAACATCATCCCAAGGGCAGCAGTTAGCCAAGGAGCAAGTGCAGAGGGTTAGGAAAATAAGGAAGCACAGGGAGGAAGTGAGATAAGGGGGCGTGCCTCGAGGGGACTGTAACGGATGAGCTGAATCAGGATGTGTATGAATTGTTGGTGATAAAGCTGTGAGCTGCTCCGTGAACTTTCACCTCATTCATAATAAGCAAAGTTTTCCTGGAAAAGAAGGAAAGCTATTATAAAAAAACCGCTGCACAGGACAGGGAAGGACGTGTGCTGTAGGTGGTAGTGGGTGTGGCTCACCCTTTTCCACCCTCTGTCTAAGTCACTGGTAGCTTGGGATTGGCCGTGGTGGGAGCGTTGACCACATGGGAATCAACAAATGCTCCCAACCAGGCTTCCCCTAGGGCACTGAATGAATGACCAGGAATGAGACGGAGAAAGACATGTATTATTCAGTGTGAAACTGATTATCCCTTCGGCTAATTCACAATAAAAAGTTGAAAGAAAGTATTCCAATGCGGGTGGAGTGGGCTGGGGGAGGATTCAGGCATCATCACCACGCGAGTGAAGTGGACCGAGAATATCTCCTAGAGGGCGATTGCTGTCGACTTTCCTCAACTATTAGTGTTTCCTTTCAACTAGTCTGAAGAAATAAGTGTGGGCTGAGAAAGAGGAAATTCCTGCTAGGTGTGAATTTTTTTTTTTTTAGGTGTGAATTTAATAGCATCCTTTCCTCGGTTTGCTCTGGAGGAAGGGGGTGGAGACTGAGGGTTGGTCATGCTTCTCTAGCTTGGGACGAATGTGGAGGAAAGCAATGCCACGTGACTTGGCAGGATTCCCAAGTCTACATCCGTCCTCAGCTCAGTCCAGAGCACAGGCAGTTCTGCTGTCTCTTTGGAGAGGAGAATCACCTTGGGGAGAGCACGTCCACTGTTTAGTTCTGGATCTAAGCTGCTGCCGTCGGCAGGTGGTGTTGCTCAAACGGAGCGTGGGCAGTAGGAGCAGTGCGTTGGTGTTGAGAGCGCTGAGACAGGAGCCTGCAGCAGCACCCCAGAGGCCACGGGACTTATCCAAGATTGCTCAACTGGTGGAGAGACCTGGAGCCTCAAGTCGGGTCCTAAGAACCAGGGCCTGTCCCTCAATGCTTGCATCCCACATACACACATCCTGTGCTGGTAGTAGGCATTTGTCTCTAATACGGCCAGTATATTTCTGAACGAATATATTTTCATTTCCTTTAATTGACAATTAAAATAGATTTATTATCCTCCCCACCTTTTTTTTTTTTTAAGATCTCACCAGGGCTGTGCATGACATCACAACAGCAAAACCACGACCAAAAGGCCTCACCACGGATGTTCTAAGGAGAAAGAAGCCTCTAGCTGAAGCTCCAGCAGGAGAAACTCTGGGAGGTGCACCATTTAGCAGCCTGGATGACGCCGTGCAGGTGCAGGTGCACCAAGAAGATGATGAAATGAAGCTTCAATCAGTGGCTGAGAGAGCAAGTCCCCTGATACAAGAAGGGGCTCCCGAGGACGTGCCTGACGGAGGACAGATGAGCAAAGCCTTTGGAAAGCTATGCAAGATGGTCAAGGAGAGGGTGAGAAACCCCAGAGAGCCTGAACCTACAGCTGAATGTCACACCAAAGGCCCGTATGTGCTGGTCACAGGGGACACCAGTTATATAGATCCTGAGCTCTGTCCTTTCTCCATCGTGGGCGGAGGTGAGGTGATTGTTTCCACTGAGGAAGACTCTACGCATCCTGAAAGCCCTGTGAATTCCGCTCCTGAGCAGCCCAAGTCCCCTTTGGAGAATGGACAGGGGGACCCTCAGGGTATGGAGCCTGGGCATTCTGCCGTGGAGCACAGCATAGACAAGGAGAAAGAGATAAATGTTAAAGAGCCGGGAGGGCCCCGGGAGAAACCTGCTGGCAGGAAAGAGGACAAGGTACCTGAGAGATCTTGTCTTGTGGTTATTCCTGGTTCTAAGGAACCATTTACAACCCAATCTCAAAAGGCTGCAGCCATCCAGGATAGCTCCGAGGGTCATGGAGCTGGGAGCAGCGACTTACTGGGAGAAAGCCCTGCGGAGGCCTTGTCATATGAGAAGGTGGAAGTAGTGGAATCGATAATTGAGACCTATGAAGAAACTGCTGTCATTGTGGAAACCACAATCGGAAAGACAAAGGCAAACAAGAAAAAACTGTGAGCAAAAGACAGTCTTAAAATGGCCTGGCTTAAATGGAGGAAACACCTTTGGGATAGGGCAATACTGTGTATTATTAACAGCAAATGCTAAAAGAGTGAGGATTCGGTTTGTATGAGACCCTGGTTGACCCATCTAGCATTGCCAAGAAAGCCTTGATTAACAGCGATTTGTTTGTTTTTTTGCCTACATCATACATTGTCTAATGGAACGGGGCCTTGGGAATGTAGGTGGGTCAGGCACACTTAGACAATGGCATGATGACTATTTTCACTAACATCCTCTGTTTAGCTGCCACCAGACCACACTGGTTTAGGAAAGAGATTTGATGCTCATGGTCCGCTCAGAGAAGCATTTAGAGACTCAGATAGTGTGTCTGAGTTTGGTACATGCGCACACACGTTGGTGATATTTAGCTTATTTTCCTTGCATTTCAAGCACAAGAGCATGCTCATGATGGTTGATTATTTTGTTGGAGAGTCGGTTCCTCAGAGGAAGGCCCTGACGCAAGTACTTGGATATGAGTAGTTCCCTTGGGATGTGCTTCTAAGTAGTTCCCTTGGGATGTGCTTCTAGGAAGCGCCAGTCAGGGAAAGGAGAAGCATGACAAGAAAAGCAGGACGGGCAATTAAAGATGTTCGTGACAGTATGCGCTGCAGAGAACCGGGGTGAAGGGCCTCAGACTCAGCCTACTTGGAAAGCGAGGGAGCCTCTGGCATGTTTCTGCAGCAATTCCTGTCAGGGCCAGGAGTCTTGGTACTTTGGCCTCTTACAAGAACCAGAAGAATAGAGCGGGGGCTATCATGCGCCCATGGCCAATGTGGCCAGGCTTTTCTTCCTTGGAGAAAGCGAGCAAGTTTCTCCCCAGCCCTTGGCTGTCATGAACACAGAGAGCCCCCCACACAAGATGGGCACCAGGAGAGTGAGGTAGATTTACTCAGCAAAGTACACTTCAGTCATGAAGAGGATCCCCTCTGGATGCCAGGCAGACCCTGTCTAGGGGTGTGACATTAGATCTTATGGGGGTTGGATGGTGGGAGCCCATTGGCTCCCCTCGGTCCATAGTTTGGTTTCCCTTTGGCCTTTACCTTTGCATCTTGATTGCTCCTAAGCACAGCAGCCTGACTGACTTTTATTCCAGTACAGCCAGTGGCCTCGTGTACCTCGTTATCATGTGAGGCTGGTTGGATGAGTTATTCAGACCTCTGGTGCAATGGGAGTTTCTGGTTCTAGCTGACCCTCACAGGGTCCAAGAAAACCTGAAATCCAAACAGTAAAGATGCCGGCATTTGGAAGTCGGTTCAGCATACATGGAAGTCAGGGGGACAGCTGGGCAGGGTACTGATGCTGTGCTGTCTGCCACAGCCCATAATACTGAACGCACCTTGTTACTGCTGTTAATAGCTTCTTTGAGATATGATTGAATTTAATCTATTCAATGCCCCATTTAAATTTACAGTTCAGTGGTTTTTAGTGTATTCACAAAGCTGTGTGGCCATCACCACAATCAATTTTAGAACACGTTTACTACCTTGTAAAAGAGCCTGCGTCCTTTAGCTGTCGCCTTCCAGCCCCACCCCAAGCCGTTCCATAGGAAATGTGCATCTGAGATTGCCATTTTAGGTTTGTAAATTAATTAGTCTAATAAACATTCATCGAGCATACTACGTGCTCATAAGGGGAGATGTTTCGGATGCATTTGTACTATTCTCAGAACATAGCCTGGCCACACGTGTCTGTGTACACTTCCTTACATACATGTCCGAGAGACAGGAGCTAGAGAGCACATAAGCAGACAGGACTGCATGGCCCTCACACACATACAGGTAACACTGGCAGTGGCAGGATCTGGAAGAGGTGATTTTGACAACCTGTGATAATTGTAAGTCTTAAGTCAGCAGGCACCAGACCTCTTGGCTGACTTTAAACTCCAAAGTTAGCAAACCTATGACTCTTTTTGCCCACCTGCTAACTTCCTTGTACATGACCCAGCTGTGGACAGAGCATGAGTAGGTTCATGATTGGATCTGAGAAATGTGATCAGACCCTCGATCGGTCCATTTATAACCTAAAGATACAGATAGGCCAAGTACCCTACATCTGAAAGCAACAACAACAACAAGCCCTAGACAGAGTTCTCGTCAGCAATTAATTGGAGACCCTACCTACCTGCAGTGTCGGGTGTTTTGCTTTTCTTTCTAAATAAACTTTGCTTTCCACTTGCTCTTTGCGGTCTGTGAGTCCATTCTTCAGTTCGAGAGAACAAGAACCCTTGGGTATATCAAAGCAGGTACAACATACACGCACACAGCCACGTGTACCTATGTACTTAGACTGCTTCATAGCCTAAGAAATAGAAATGACTCAAAACCAGGATCTCTAAAATAATAGTAATGTTGCCATTCTCCCTGGCATCACAGTCGTTCTGACTCAGAGGGTAGAACTGCCCCTGTGGGCCACGGACGCTGTAGCTCGTTATAGGATCAGTAAGCCTCGTCTTTCTCCCACAACGGTGTCTCCAGGCATCTGTTCTTTTCACGAACAGTTCAAAAACATTCGTTTTTGTTTATATAAATTTGTTTAGCTTACATCTTACCCCTCCTTGAAAAAAAGCAACAATATCTGGAGGACTAAGAAGGCTGGGTCTGATGAAGCAAGACTCCGCTGACACACTCCTCCTAGACCAAAGGGGTGGAGAGAGCAGCCCGTATTGAGAGCACCACAGGGCTGACGGTACCACCCAACATTCGGAAAAAAAAAAAAAAAAAAAAAAAGCAACAACAGAGTTGCTATGGAGTTGATTCGGCCTCATGATGACCCTCTGTGTATCAAGGTAGAACTGTGCTCTAAAGTTTCCATGGCTGATCTTTCAGATGAAAATCACTAGGCCTTTCTTCTAAGGTGCCTCCAGGTAGATTCAAATCTCCAACCTTTCCATACCTCCAGACATTGAACTTTGAGTGTTCTGTTTGCCTGTTATGTAGATACTCCAAAACACATGAAGGGCACTTGGTAAGTGGGCTTCAATGGAACCTTGCAGCAGCATCAACACACACATGCACACACACAGCAGGCAAGACAAGTGTATTTAAAGGACAAATACACTTTTTAAAAAGAAAATTGATGGAGGTACCAATTATATTCTATTATTTATTGTTCTGGATAACAACAAATACTAAATGGAGTCACTTTTTCCTTTCTATTTAGAACTTTAAAAAATCTTATTTTGAAATCCTTTGAGGTGTTGAATTTCAAGAAAGAAAGATATTTTTGGTATGCTTTTATAAAGATGCCTGGAGAAGCTGTTTATTGCACAGTTGTGAAATATTTATAACTTAATAACTTAAGAGAGAATTAATGGAAAATATTAGGTGGGCCTTAGACCATGATAGGAATTTGGGTAGTATGTATATATGAAGGGGTAAACAAGAAAAAAATGGAATAAAAAAAACTATGTATTTAATTTATTTAACAAAACCTTATCACCTTCAAAGTACTCTCCATTACACTTAATATATTTGTCAAATCTGTGATTCTAGTCTTGGAAACATTTTTCACACTCATCTGTTTGGATGACTGACAGCACCTCCTTGTTTTTTTCTTCACTTCTTCTACATCATCAAATTGCTGTCCTTTCATGTCCCTCTTCATTTGTCCTTTCATGTGACAAAAAGAAGTCACATGGAACAAGGTCAGGGGTGTAATGTACATTGGGCAAGAGAGAGGCATGCTGGTTTTTTTTTTTTGCCAAAAATCGGTATACTAAGATGGCTGCATGAACAGGTGCATTGTGGTGGTGGCAAAATCAGTCCCTTGTCTGCCACAAGTTAGGCTTTTTTTGTCCCACACTGTTATGCAATCTTTTTAGAACCTCTAAATAGAAAGCTTGGCTAACAGTCTGACCTGGTGGAATGAACTCCAAATGCACTACAGATCGACATTTTTGTACATTTGGTAAGTTGATGGACGTCCAGAACAAGGTTTATCATCAATCAACATTTCACCTGTTTTGAAAGAAGAAAGTTTCTCCTGTAGTGCTGTCCTTGTAAGCTGTGTTCAACATCACAACATTTCTGTGGTGTTTTTCCTGAGCAGGAAACCAAATTTCATAGCCACACACTGTTCTCTTAAATCGGCCATCACAATAAGCGAAGTTTGAGTGAAGCTGCTTTTATGAAAAAATTCACTGTGACCAGAGAGAACCTTCCCAGGCAATGCCACTGGGTGCACTAATGTAGAGAGAGTTGCCAAATGCTCACCTAGAGATAAAAATATGTACTATGAAAGCTCTGCTCTGCCTAGCACAATTTTGGGTTTTTTTGGTACCCCCTAGTATATTTACCACCACCACCACCACACACACACCCCGCCCCTGCCCTACAACTTGGAACAAGGTGTTATACTTGCGAGTTTCAGCAGCGCCCTTTCCCCAGCTTGAGGACACACTGGTGCTGTGACTGGTGCTTACCTCCTCCCAACCTCCCCTGATTAGAAGCTCCCTTTCACTCGGAGCCTCCATTTTTTTAATCATTGTATTGGGGGCTCGGACAACTCTCATCACAATCCATGCATCCATCCATTGTGTCAAGCACATTTGTACATTTGTTCGAGCCTCCGCCCTTACTGCCTATTCCCAGCCTGGGCTCCTGCATAGAGGACAGACAGTGTTGCAAGGCACAGAAGCCCCGTAGCACTCCACTGTTCTCCACAGACCATTCCTTCCCGCTGAGGTAGGAGGCAGCGTGTTGCCAATCGAAGGGCCGTCTGCTGTTAACACAATAACATTGATCTGCTGTATTAAATGGCTTGTTGATAAGTGATTCTGGTAGATTACTAGATATCTGCTCCATCTACCTCACCCACCACTTCCTCTAGACCCTGCTCCCCCTTTTTCAGTGAGACACACTTTCACATAAACAAGTTCTATCACACCTCTTAAAGCCCCCTTTTCCAATATACAAAAACATCACTATATTTAATCAGAAGACTACTTATGATTATTAATACCATCACTTAAATCCTACTTTCAAGGCCCTATCTCCTATTCTTGCTATACACCCAACTCTATCACATCTTCCTCATCCCCACACAGAGATACTAAAAACCTCATACCCAAAGGAAATCCAGAAGCTAAACAAACAAAAACAAACAACCCCCTCCATAAAACACCCCCAAACAAAACCTATGATACAAGAACTGAGCAATAGTTCACGAAGTCAACACGGAAGATGCGGGTGCCGTAGCAAAGTGCGGTGTAGAAATTAGGTGGTGCCGGCTTTCAGATAGAATAGCATCTGGGGTCTTGAAGGCTTGTTTCCAAACAAGTAGCCATCAAGGAGAGGCACAACTGAGTTTGACAGATAGATTAGGGATAAAGGGGATTGTCTTCACGAAATACCTTCCCTAAAGGAAAATTAGTTGGTCATTCCACAATACAGGGGCTGGAAAGGAATCAGGCACACACTGGACACCTATGGGAAGATCCCAAATTGGGCATGCTCAGAGCCACGTTGCCTAGGTCCAGGTGGAGATCAACCTGGGCACACCCACGTGGCACCAGTGACAGTGCATCACACACATGTGCCTGAACTCAGCCACTAAGATCAGTCAATACCGTCAACCTCACATCCCGAGCCTGTGGGATAGGAGGGGATAAAAGCAGGGCCCAAGGGCAGGCCACCTCTCTCCCTCCGTCAGGTGCACTCTCTTGCCTGTAGGAGGGTGGGATCTTTGCCGTGTGCATGGTGTGTACGTGGTGTGTGCCCTCTCGGGGCCCACGCGATCTTGGCTCTGGTCTCGGGTTTTTGGTGCTCTGGTTCCGTGCTCGTGGCTCCCCTTTCTGATTCCACGCTCCTCCTCTGGTATTCCGTCCACGTGTTTTTTCACACTCCCCCGAACTGGTCATCCTCCGGCTCCAACTCTTGCATGATCCTCGTGCGGCCTTGCATGTTTTCCCGAGGCAGCGTGCACTTTTTGAGTCTGGAATACCTGAAACTTCCCTTTCCCTCAGAGGCGTTATTTAAATGTACAAGAGTGCTTCTGCTGAGTAAATTCTTTCAGCGTTGAGAAGGAAGAACCCAGGTAAACCAACCCATAAGCCTAACAAGTTCACATGGAAGCAGCACACCAAAATGGGAAGGAGGCGATGGTGTCAGCGCTTAAATAGAGAGATTTGGGTGCGCAGAAGGCTAGGGATGATAGTGAAATCTCAAAATACATTTGCAGCATCTACCCAGGCAATGAGCCCCTGTGATTTCCCACAAACACCAGCGGAGGGAAGGTGATCTGACAGAGGCTATTGGAGAGTCGATAGCAGTAGATTAAAATGACAAACCTGACTTGAACACTTCAAACCTTATCCCTTGATCTGATACACTTTGGGCTTGATCTGATCTTGAATTTTTCAGTGTTTTTTCATATTGGGGTCTATCTCTGTTGTATTTTGTCATCGTTGGTAGCCTTCTTGCCACTTTGTGATGTGTTTTTCTGTGTTTTGGGGTACATGAACCCCAGGGTAGGTGAATCTATAGAGACAATAACTAGAATAAGGGTTCCTGGGGGGGCGGGATGGTGGGGATGGAGGGGGCCGGGATGGGGGAGCTTATATCAAGCAGTCCAAGAAGGAAAAAATTGTTTTGAAAGCAATTTTGGCAGGTGATGTTTTTTGAGTGGGTGATACTTCTGCTCTGGGCTTCACACGAGGAAGAATTCACCCCTGCCGGTTTTACAGCCTCAAAAGAACACATGCTATTTCAGGGACCAGACCGCGAGGCAGCTGTACTGGGGCCCATAATTGAACAAGGGCAACCTCGTGGGACTGTGCACCCACATGTGGTGGACTGAGGCAGAGAGGGAGCCACACAGCACAACCGGGGTGCCAGGAACAGGGTGAAAAAAAAAGGAGGAAAAAAGGGGGTCAAAGAGACCGCCTTCCCATAGTCAGAGTATTTTAAACTTCTGGCTGGGTGGGCGTGGTTGAAGATATTGGTTGACACCATTGGCTGCATCAAGCCCACCTGGGTCTAGTTTGGCTCACCTGGCTGGGGGGAGTGGGCCCCAGTTAAAGTCTTCAGAGCATGCCCAGTTAAAGTCTTCAGAGGTGGCTAATGATCACCTGATTCCTTTCCAAGCCCCTCTATCTCTACCTAGGCCTAACCGTAGCAATTGTATAACAGGGATTGATGTGATCGAACCATGGAATGGTGTAATGTCTGGATTAGCTCCTAATACAATGGTTTGTAAAAAGAATAAAGATAAAACTGAAAAACGAAAATATTGGGCATCTAGAGTGGAGTAGAGAACGTTGAGTTAGAGTATTTTAAAATGAATTAATTGATTGTAATCTTAGGTGTAAGAAAAGTATGTATAGAGTGTAATCTGCTTAATTTTTTAAAAAAAGTGAGTTTTAAATACACAAAGTGGCTAATTGCCAGGATGCCAAGCACTGAATCTCTGTAGGGTAGTCTTCACAGTACAAATCAGATTATTCCTCTATCTGATCGATAACGGCCTAAAGAGTGCACTATTAAATGTAATTGGTATAACACGGCTTTCTAAAACACAATGGATGATAACTAGCTGAAGTGTATATGAGTTGGTTTACATAAAGCTTAACTTTGATTTGATAACATATGCATGCTTTGCTTATGCATCAAACTGGTTTATAAAAACTTTAGGATCAAGACCTGTATGTTATCAGCTAATTAATATGCTCCTTTTTTATATTTAAAGAGTTACTTTAAGAGCTTTAAAATAAAGAGAAAAAAGAGGTTTAAAATAAAGAAAATGGTTTAATTTTTAAATTTTTTTATAACATGAGATTGGATTTAGCAAATTATAAAAACAAAGCCGTTTGCATCTCATGAAACTCTGCTGGCCAGAAGCTAGTTAGCATACGAAAACCACTCTGCATTTGTATCCAAGTTGGCCCAAATAGAAAAGCCTGTTGGTTTAGGGGAGCCAGGGCAGCATAGTGGCTGGGCCCTAAGCTAACTGCAAGAAACTCACACAGGGTCACTGTGATTTGGAATTGACTCTATGGTAGGGCTAAATCATGGCTAGTTTGTATTGATAATCAGTTCAGGTAAATGTAAACGATCATATTCAGTGTTTTGTGCATCAGAAATGACAGAAGGTTTAATAATTTATACAAGATGTTATATCTGAAACATTTAAGCATTATATATTATGTTTCCTTTGATGTTCCTTCTACTCTTGATTAAATATGTTCAACTTTTCATTTGTGCATTTCCCACTGAAGTCATTCAAAATCTGATATATATGTTTTTTTACCATGACTTAACCTTATGCATATTAAACTTTGTCACCTACAGATAAGTCTTTACTTTGTGTACCTCCTAAGATGTTGATTCAGATATGAGCTGATGACAAGGCTGGAACCTAGACTAAATCAAGATTTCTAAAACTCTGGAAGGTGACAGGCCACAGGAGTTACAGCTATTCCAAATGATCAGAGATAGAACCTAGTACTAAATGTTTTTTTTTTAAGTTCTTTAGGTGCAAATAATGAGGGTGAAGTAGTTAGTTTATTGTGCCAACCTGGCTGATAAACACATGTGGGGTTAATTGAAGGGTGGAGGGATAAATGACTCAGTGAGCCTTGCCTTTCTAGTTCTAGGTCTCTTGCTTTCTGATGGTCGGACCAGTGTGCAGCTGCCTTGGCCAGTTCCCTACTTTAGCTGGCAAGGCTCACTTCCTGTAAGACATCCCTGAGGAGAAGCCACATGGACCTATCCTGATGCAGCCCTGGGTGCTGGAGCAGCCCTGTGGAGACCTCTGCCAGCACTGAGATGCTTACACATTCACTGATTCAGCTTTCCTCCTGCAGCCAGCATCATAGTGTGTGTTTTGCGAGATGGAGGAGGACTTTGTGGATTGGTGTTGGACATATGGGTTAATGGGTTAATGTTGGACTTGTGGGCTTGGGCAGCACTGGGTTGTGATGTTTTCTTGATGCACACTTAACCTTTATATAAAACTCTCTCTTATACATGAGTTTCTGTGGATTTGTTTCTTTAAAGTACTCAGACAAACACAGAGGTCATCATAAGGGAATCTGTGTATGTAAGTATGTACACAACGAAGGACCTGCTATATTTTAATCTATTCAGATCTGGGCAAACCTGGTATCCCTAAAACACTGTAGAAATCTAAACATTAAGATGCTTGTCACTTTAAACCATTAGCAAGGAGCGCTGGTGGGTGATAAATTAGGCTGCTACCTGCAGAGTCAGCAGTTTGGGACCACCAGTAACTCCACGGGTAAAAGATGAGGCTTTCTGCCCTCAGAAGCATCTGCAGGTCTACTCTAACCTATGGTTTTATGGCGAGCCAGAACTGACTTGGTGGCAATGGCAAAAAGCTGTTACAAAGGATATGGAATTATATCTCAGGCCACTTTACCCCAGCAAGTTAGAGTCTGTATGGTGCTCAATACTCCTTAAAGGAGAGATAAAAATAGGTAATACAGGGAAGGCAGAAGACATACACAGACGTAGACAAGGGACCCCAGAGTTACACACTGTAACAGTCCCAGGCACCAGACTTATTTGAGTAGGGGCCATCGTGAAGAGGCACATGCAGAAAGTCCGCTTTACAAGGGATAGTAAATTTTTTATCTGCATTCCATTCATAGTATTATCTTTCACCGCTGCCTCATGAGTAGCAGAGGAAAACGAATGGCTTGGACCAAGGCCATGGACATAAGCTCTCATGGACCCTACGAACTTTCTTGGTGAAGCTGGACAAGTTGGCAGCCAGTGGAATACCGGCATTGGAGTTTAAAGAGCCTGCTATGGTTGCAATCTTAATCCCAGTCAAAGGCCATGGTGATGATTAGGGTGCTATCTTCCATTTCTGATCAAGAGGAAATTGTCACTGCCAGAAGTCGAAAGGCACTTGTTCTGCAGAAAGCCACAGCCTGCGCAGTCCTGCTTTCATCCGGTGCCCTGTGCCAGTCCAAAAACCATCTTCAGTACCATAGACACACATCTGTCTGACACTGAACTACACGAGGGGCCAGGCCAAATCCAAGAAACAGAGCAGAGATGCAGTGTGCTTACAGAAAGAGTAATACACGCACAGAGACACACACGCACAGAGATGCACAAATTAGGAAGTCTAAAACTGTCTTCAGAACTAGAACATGTAGAAAGGAGTTTTCTTTCTTTACCCTTTCATTTTACCCTGCTAGAACAGCCAACCCCCTCCTGACTTTTTATCACAGAGTTTAACTTAAGAACGAAGTAAGAGAGATAGAATAACTTGTGCTTTTAGTACTGTTCTTAGACAGGTGTGGCATTGTTGAGTGCCATTCATTCTCACCTCTTTTCTTTGGTCTCATAATTAAGAATGTCCCCCTAGGCCCCCTTAGTGGGGGGCTGTTAGTGGAATTTACTGAAAGAACGGGCCCAGTCAATCCTGAAGGCCCTAGACCAGGGGTTCTCGATCTGTGGGTCGTGTCCCCTTTGGGGGGGTGTCAAATGACCCTTTTACAGGGGTCGCCGATTCATAGCAGTAGCAAAATTATAGTTATGAAGAAGCAACAAAAATAAATTTATGGTTGGAGGGGAGTCGCGGTCTTAGGGAGGTTGAAGCCACTGCCCTAGACTATTGACTGAATGACTACTGAAGGAGCTTGTTCCCCTTCAATACAGGATAGACTGGAAGATTTCTACTCATGAAAGCAGGAAGTAGCCACAGAAGGAGAGATCTTTGCCCTGATCCTGTTAGGCTTCTGGGGTGGTTTACCTTGCTTCTTGCTTCTCAGCCCTGAAAGAATTCACGCGCCAGAAGCACTTCGTAATCCGAGTGACGTTTAGGAGGGAAATGGAAGTTTCGGGAGCACAGTCTCAGGTGGTACACGCTGCTGTCTCGGAAGCATGCAAGGCCACATGGCGGGGCTGTGGGAGAGAGTTCGCAACTGAAAAGGGCGACTTCAGGGGAGTGGGTGGACCCCATGAAAGGAGTACCACCCACATCAAGAGCAGGGACCAAGAGACTGACTGACCACACTCTGTCCCTGTCTTTTACCCCTCCTGCCCTACTTGAGGTGGGGAGGGGCGGGAGTGTGGTTTAGGACATTGGCCCATCTTTTTTTAAAAATTTTTTAAACATTTTATTAGGGGCTCATACAACTCTTATCACAATCCATACATATACATACATCAATTGTATAAAGCACATCCGTACATTCTTTGCCCTAATAATTTTCAAAGCATTTGCTCTCCACTTAAGCCCTTTGCATCCGGTCCTCTATTTTTTTCCCCTCTGTCCTCGTTCTCCCCTCCCTCATGAGCCCTTGATAATTTATAGATTGTTATTTTGTCATATCTTGCCCTATCTGGAATCTCCCTTCACCCCCTTCTCTGCCGTTCATCTCCCAGGGAGGAGGTCCCATGTAGATCCTTGTAATCAGTTCTCCCTTTCCAACCCACTCACCCTCTACTCTCCTAGTATCGCCCTTCACACCCATGGTCCTGGAGATATTGTCCACCCTGGATTCCCTGTGTCTCCAGCTCCTATCTGCACCAGTGTACAACCTCTGCTCTATCCAGTCTTGCAAGGTATAATTCAGATCATGGTAGTTGGGGGGAGGAAGCATCCAGGATCTGGAGGAAAGCTGTATTCTTCATCGGTACTACATCGCACCCTGACTGACTCATCTCCTCCCCTAAAACCCTCTGTGAGGGGATCTCCAGTGGCTGACAAATGGGCTTTGGGTCTCCACTCTGCACTTCCCCCTTCGTTCACTATGGTATATATATATATGATGATGCCTTATACCTGGTCCCTTTGGCACCTCGTGATCGCACTGGCTAGTGTGCTTCTTCCATGTGGGCTTTATTGCTTCTGAGCTAGATGGCCGCTTGTTCACCTTCAAGCCTTTAAGACCCCATCAGCTTTCTTTGCCACATTTGCTTTTGCACCCGTTTGTCTTCGGCGATCATATCATGGAGGTGTGCAATCAATGATATGATTTTTTGTTCTTTGATGACATTGGCCCATCTTAGTGGCTGAGTTCAGGTGCCTCTGTGATACAATGTTGCCTAGCATGGTGCCCAGGTTGACCTTCACCTGTGTCTAGGTGACCTTGGTCTGAAGTATGCAGCTTAGATGGTTCCGATAGGTGTCTAATGTGTGCCTGATTTCTTTCCAACCCTTTTGTTGTAGCATGGCCAGCTAACTTTTGTTTAGCATAGATGTTTGGTGGAGACAACCCCCTTTATCCGTAATGTTCCTACCTTTCAATTCCATAAAAAAATTGTGTATAAAATCTCTCAGTGGGGAATGTGACAGGGCATGGCAACCAAGGTGGCAATTGGGACTGATCACATACAGAATCCCTACTCTATCTTAGAACATTGTCCAGAAAGCCTGGTTACTCCTCCAGTGAAATTTCCTCGCCCTACACGAATATTTAAAAACCTGTTTTCACTTGGACTGGAGGAGAGAGAAGCAGCAGAGAGCCAGTTATGTGGGCTGGTATGGTGATTTCTCTTCCACTCTCCCCGAAGAAGCTTAATAATATTTCTTGATGTGAAAACCCCATTCTGGGCTTCTCAAAGAAAATCTTTATTTTGGTAAGGTAAGCACCTGAAGCTAGATTCAAGGGTAAATGGTTTCTTTGAAAGGAAGCATTTCTAGGGGAGCGAGAAAAAAAAAAGAGAGAGAGAGAGACAGAGGGTCAATAATGAGTGGTCTTTCCTGTTGGTGTCTAGGACTCAAACCCACAGGGGACCTTAGCGAGACTGAATAGAGCATGCCTTAGCGTTATCCCAACAGAGCCGAGGGAACTGGGTTCTTATCCACAAGTTTCTGTCTGTCGCTGGTAGAGGAACTCTCCTGGAAGCATCGACTCCCCAGCACTTCAGACCTACCAGTGGGTTTGGCATCAACATAGGATGTAAGGAGACTTGGATCAGATTGTGTTGTCCTCAACGCAGACTCAACACAAAAGTCTCAGTGCCAGTTGGTAAGCCCTGTTGCTCAGCTCCAAATTCACCCTCTGTGATTTCAACTCTGGAGCAGGGACTGGGACTCTAACCACCTTTCTGCTTTGCCAGCTGTTCCCTGGGATGCTCAGTCAGGAGGGAACTAGACAAAGAACGGATGACTGGCTAAAGGAGAAGATGCGCGTTGATTTTTGTTTACTCTCTGTACCTGTCAGCGTCACCCAGGAATACCGCTTCATCCTGGCAGCACCAGTGCCTTCCTGGAGCAGCAACTGACGTCACAGTTTTTCCAAGATTTGTAAAACTGCTTTTGTTCCCAGCTCTGCAGCTATACCAGCACCAGCCCGGAAGCCTGGCCTCCCCCCAAATCGGAGACACCCCGGCCCCACCAGCATATGCCTCAAAACATCTCTGGGTCCCAGCTACAGAACCTTCTCCTCCAGGTTCCCAGGTTTTATTTTAGCCTCTTAGGTGGTAGTGATATGTTAGTGTTCTTTTCTGACTTCCTGCCCCTTTAATTGTGTTTATTTTGTTGAGGTGGTTGACCAAAGTTTAACACCAATTTAACCATTTCCATATGTACATTTCTGGGACTTTGGTGACTGTCTTCTGGCTGTGCAGCCATTCTTACTTCCCCACTTTAGAGTTGTTCCCAAACATAAGATCCCCGCCCACCAAGTTCCTATTTACATGTTTGAGTTGCCATCATCAATTGGATCCCATCAAGATAGCTCTCCAAAGAGCACTATGCTCAAGGTAAGCATATTTTACTAGTTAAGCTAATCTATCACTTGGTTTTAAGAAGGCTTCAGGCAATATTTTGACTTGAGATATCAATAGTCTTCACCAGACTACTGAAGGGGATCCTGGTATAAATAAAAGTCTGGAGTAGATTAGAATTTCAAATTCTGCTCTCCATTACCCCTCCTTTGATTAGGATTTTTTAAATAACAAAATCCTTGATCAAAATGTACAGTAACGGTACCTGGGAACCATCCAGTTCTGGTCTCAGACAAAGGAGGGAATTGTAGAGGAGATAATTAGCCACACATTCTATTTCCTCCTCCCATTCCTAATTCTCCTTCTTCCTTTATTGCTCCAAGAAAACCGAGAACAAGTTTGACACAAGAGCTAGAAGGTAAGACAAAAACACTAAGCATGTTCTTAGGCCAATTAACGGGGATGCTTCATGAACCCATGATCCTAACCCACCAAATAAAGGAACCAGTTCCAGGAGGTATTTGGTTATATATACGCAGGTTCAGAAGTTACTTTTTTGGGGTTTATTGTTGTAAATATGCGTATCATGTAACTTTTGCCAGTTCAATTTTGTACTGTCACTATAAATTGAAACTCAACTCTGTATAAGCAATTGCCCCCCACCATCCTTAGTAAGTACTAACAAACTTTGTTCTCACTACACATTTCTTTGCTTTTGTCTTTTTCTTTCTTTTCAATCATTTTGTTGGGGGGCCCATACAACTCTTATCACATGTGTAGAGGCTGCTACGGGCACCTGGGGGTCCACTCCCCTGGACATCTCTCAGAAACTGGTCCTAGGAGGGGAGGAAGCTGGGCTATCTGCCGGTTCCCTGACAGTTTGGCTTGCTCCACCCTAGGCCTGGCACACATCCCCCCAAACCACACACCATAGAGAGAGATCCAAGGGCCTTTGACTTACATGAACCCTATCTCCAGATGACCTCCAGAATGGGGCAAGGGGATATAGGGCAGCAGTTGGTTCACTTTGGGGAAGGGGCCAGATTGCAGGTCACAGAGCCTCGGCTATAACCCATTAACTCTGCCATAGTAGAACAAAATCAGCCAGTGACAATATGTAAACATATAAGCACGGTTGTTTCCAGTTCAACCTCCCCCCCGACCCGCCCAAAAGCAGACAGTGAGCTACATTTGGTTCATGAGCTGTAGTTTGCCAACCCTTGATATCGAGGCTCTACCAACAGGGTCTGCTCTCAGTCAGTTATACATCTAACATCTCTCCTGTGTCTCCCTTCCACCGTCATGCTGGAAAATTCGATTTAGGTCTCCTTGTGGCCTGAAGCTTCTCATACAACAGCACATCTGTAAGCAATCATCGCAATCAAGCTTCTAGCGTCCTCTCTGCGATTTTTTTAATTATGCCATGCTAGCATGGTTGGAAGTGTTTTTATGTAATATAGAGCACATGCCACATACCTTATGGAAGGTAATGTTTTATTTTTGAGCCTCCCAATTTACAATGACTTTTTAAATTTCCTTGTAAAATTTTGCCACAACAAGTAACAATGTTAGCTTGATTAATCATTATTCACTTAATTTGATTATTGAAATGACTATAAATAATTGTCTCTTGCTTTAGGATCAGGGATATCATAAAAACATCACTTGCGAGACATTTTAGTATTAATGTAATGTCAAAAATGAAGGAGACCAAATATTTATATATTGTACTACATATATTTTACATAATATATACTCATATCAAAATTTGCCATTTCAATTAAGAAGCTGATAGGTTACTCTCTAATAAATTACACAACTGTGAAGATATGGACAACTATTTGATATTTTTGTTTCTATATAAGACATTTAATATTTATACAAAGAGCTGCAAAATTACAAGGTTATGTAATGGGACTAGATGAACGTTTTCACCTGAATTTCTACTGGCCTTTTTGTTCAGCCAGAGTATGTTGATAAATCCTTTGAATAGCCTTTTAGAGGTGAGTATGGTGTCTTTTCTTCAATAAACACACATACACACATTTAAGTATGTATATATACATGTATACAAGGGTCTATATATGTATATAAGCACACATGCATACACATGTGTGTATATATACACATACATTTACACACATGCACGCATAGAGTCCTTTGGTTTCTTTTCAGCCCATTATTGTGAAATTAATTTTGGATGATTGCCATTAAATTGTTTCTTGACATCTGAACTGGTTTAAAAATACCTTCATAGTAAGTAGTAAGTTTCCTTTTAAAATCTTAAATATTTTTGTATTTTAAAGTAAATATAGGGAAGGTCATGGGTGTTAGAGAAGATAGAAATTCATGGCCATGTAGAGGGAAAAAGAAAGCAAATGCCTTTTCCAGACTTTTCTCTTGAAGTCATTCCCTTTAGGGAACAGAAATCTAGTCACGGTTTTTGTAAAGGAACTCTAAGCTCAGCTGTGCGTTCCCACTGGAAGGGGGAGCCGGAGCCAGAAATGGGTTAAAGCAAACAATTTTGTCAAAATGGGGAGGTATTTGGATGAGGGATGAGAAGTCAAACCTGGGGTGGGGAAACAAAGTGACGCTGGTCAGAAAGCATTTCTATTGGGAATGAAGCAATGAGCTGTCTTTTCGGGTGGGGAACTATAAGGTTTTGGGGGCTACGTGTTAACACTGCTGTGGTAGCCCAGTACTTTCCCCAAGGGGGCCTTCTCTTGCTTCCTTTGGGCTTCGAGTTACTAGGAATGACCCGGTCTTCACCATTCTTGGCAGAAGATGCCTCACACACATCCAAATCCAAATGGTGATGGCTGCCTCTATTTTTTGGTAGGCTCTCAGCCCCCTTCAGGCACTTCTCTCAGGACATCAAGGAAACACAGGCCATTCTCTCAGGACATCAAGGAAATCCTAATACGTGGCGTGAGCTACTTCTCTCTGCTTACACATTTTCAAAATAAAAACTGAAGTAAAACTTTTAAAACAAAAAAAGTCCTTACCCTTTCCCTCACTCGCTCCCCAAAGTGAGTTAGGAATAGGACTGTTCCGGATTTTAAAACTGCTGAGCTATTTCCCCCTTGCTTCTGATGTGAGGAGGACAGGACGCACTTGCCGATGAAGCTCAAGGAGTACAGCCTTCCGTGTGGATGACAGTTCAGTGTGAAGAAGAGCAACGTCCTCCTGACTTGACCAATAGGTGACATCATGATAGTGGAGAAAAGATCAAAGTTGCCATGGCTTTCAGCTTGCTTGGATCCATGACAGGGCTCATGGAAGTGGCAGGCAAGAGAGCCAAGGAGATTGCAGTTTGCAGCTGGCTTATCCTCGCACAGCTTTCTTTTCTCAACATATGTTAAATTCTATGCCATTGGGTAGATTAATGACACTATAAATAGAATTACCTCACGGGGATGATTGATAATGTTCTCTGTCACAAAATGATAACGAGACCTCTAAAGTGAACCAAAGATATACATAAACCACAGACAAGTGAATGGATTTGGGTCCCCCACTGAAATCTAGCCTCAAAACAAGAACAATACATTTTTATAACATGGCCCTGCTCAGTGCTCACCCTCATGAAGTGATCTCTAAAGATATGGCTACTCCGGCAAAGTGTGGTAAAGAAAGGAGATGGTCCCTGGCAGTCAAACAAGAGCAGGGTCTGGGGTCTTAAGGGACTGTCTTCTCTGTGATGCATGGATGAAGCACACCCCCCTGTGTGACCCAAGGATGATAAATAACAGAATCCAAAGCAAAAGGAGGGAAAGGGATCAGGTTAAATTGTGAACATACAATTTGCAGAACTAAGGATGACAGTGAGCAGCCCCCTATATCCATATGCAGGGTCTCAAGTGGATTCCCTCTGACCACAGCTGAGGGACATGAATAACCTTGCTGTCAGACAGAGATTATTGTAAACTAGATTATGGTAGATGTAACTACGTTAAGATGTGGCTTCTGGTCACATGATCACCTGTTTGACCCATTTTGGATTTGTTCTAGTTTTCAATATTTTCTGCTTTTTTCTCTGGTTTATTTTGTCGTTAGTCTTTTCTTCTAAAATATATTTGCAGCTATCATTATTTTATTTTCCAATTTTTAGGTTTTCCACTATATGAAGCACAAGGTGGGGGTGGGGTGGAGTAATGGTTTGCTGTGGATATGCTGGGGGAGGTTGCAGTGAATTGAGGATCAAACAGTGACTACAGGAAGGGGGAAGATGTTCTGGAACTAATTGTGGTGATATACATACATAAATAACTCTTTCTAATGCAAATGAACTAGGAAAGTGTGTGATATGCGAAGTATATCTTCACGAAACTGTAGGGGGAAAAACAGCAAAGAAAGAAATCAAATGAATCAATGCATTGGGTAAATTTGCTCTGCAAGATGTCGTGAACTCACTTTGAGGACTAAGGTGCACCCGGCCCAGGTCATGGTATTTTAATTGCCGTGTATGCGTGTGAAAGTTGGACAATATTAGGAAGACCAAAGAGGAATGGATGCGTCCGGCGTATTGTGCTGGCGAAGAGTGTTCAGAGCCCCACGGGCTACCAGAAGAATCCCTAAGTCTCTTTTGGAAGAATCTAGTCAGATGCTCTGTAGATGTGAAGGAGTGCGACTTCAACTCATGTGCTTTGGCCATGCGATCAGGCGAGACCAGCTTTTGAAAAAGGACATCATGCTTGATAAAGTGGAGGAGCAATGACAAGGAGGAAGGACTCCAGTGAGCTGCGAGGACGCAGCTGCTGCCACAGTGGCTCCATCACAGCAGCACGTGAGGAGGGCACCGGACTGGCAGGGTTCTGTTTTGCTGCACATAGGTTTGCTCTGCTTCAGGACTGACTGGATGGCACCTACCAAGAAGGAGAAGCTCCTTTCCACCGGACTGTTGCAGATCTGCTCTCTCTCTCTCTCTCTCTTTCTTTTTGATAGTTATATGAGGAGCCCCAGAAAACTGGGGCTGGGATGAACCCTATATTACCTGGGAGTGATCTGGTCTGCTATAGATTTTACCATTATTGAGCATGTTGGCTGAGCAGGGCAAGCCATGACCTTGGGGTTGGTGGTAATGTTTCCAAGGCTGTGCTTTCTGAACCTCTTTCCCTTTCCTTCAGTTAGGATTCTTCATCAATGGCATCCCTTGAATCACCTTAATCAAGGCCACTGATGCCTTGTTAAATTTAAAGTATCTTTCTGTAAGAGACTGCCAGCATCTTTGGTCCCTTATGAGGTCACTCTATGACATACATTTTAATATATGTTAAAACTTTACATCCTGCCTTGGACTCCTGAAAAGCTTTCCTGGAGTCCCTCCGTGTGTGGCCTTTTAGGATCTCTTTCTCTCTTCTCAGATACGCATAAAGTAAGGGGAGAGCTATCCCCGCCCCCACCCCATGCCCCACCCAAGATACCACCTATTAGACATAACACAAATAAAGAAGTTAGTCACACATCAGATGTTGAGGGTGTGAGGTGGAAACACTATGTATTTGTGGCACAGAATAAAAAAGGATTGCTTCCATCACAAGGAAGGGAATCATTGACAATGAGCAAAGAGTCCAAATGAGAAGACGGAATCATTTGGGTGATGAAGTCATTGCTGGGTGCCTAATAGATGAGTAGAGCTAGGAAGGGGTGCCCAGGATGGCGAGGAGGGATGCAGCACAGACAGCTGGCAGCACTAGTTCTTGCTCAGGATGCTCTTGAGGCTTCGTTCCACAGCTTCATCCAGCTCCTCCTCCAGCTCCTCCTTCTTGGACATGGCTAGCTTGGACTGGTAATCCCTCACAACCTGGTCAATGTAAGGGGCACTCTGGGTGCCATGGAGCATCAGAGTCCACTCCTTTAGCACCCCTCTCTGGGGGGCACTGCCAACAAACCCCAGCTCCAGGGTCCAGGTTCCTCTGGCATCTTCCCCCCAAGTGTGCGTTGTCATGAAGGGCCACTTGTCAAAGCCCACCTTGGAGTCATCATCTCTTGGGCGCCGGCTGAGCAAGATGGATTTGGTGCCCATGGGGGAAGTCATGTTAATGTTCAAGTCTCCTCTCCTGCTGGCATTGACTGTGATGACAGCTTGTACGTGCTCAAGGTAGCGAACAAAGTTTTCTTTGCCCTCGCAAGCATCCGTTGTGAGGGTTAGCGTTAATTTGCCAGTGGATGGTATTTTCCTGGGGATAAAATGATAAGGAAATTTGTTAATGAAGTAGTATACCACATGAGGCAGGGGTTTGTAAGCAGTTTTTGGTAGCCCCAAGAATGGGAACTTTGGCCTTTCTCAGATGGATCTAGGTTTAATTTCCGTATTAGCTGTGTGAGTCTGAGAAAGGTACTTGTACTTCTTTGACCCTCCTTTCTGAATGAGGAGTGGAGCAGGTGCTACTGATGATCCTCTACATTTCTTCCACAGCACTGTTGTGTTCACCTGCACCCTTACTGCTTCCCACCCCAGGTACCTCAGCTTCTCTTCTGGCACTCTTTCTTGGCCCCATGGGAGCATGCATCTTCTGTGTGCAGGACACACCTCTCCCACTGATTGACAGGAGATGGTGGTACTGCACCTAATTGCCCATAGTGAGAAAATTGCTTATTACTGGACACATTCTTGGGTCCTCTCACATCCCTACCTTTTTTTTTTTTTTTACATCTTTACTATATCACTACTGTTTCCAAGTATCATCTTTCAAAAATTATCAGCATCCAAGTACTGCCTTAGAGTCTGCTTTTGGGGAAACCCTGACTAAGATTAGGTGCCAAGTAATTTGATAAATAGAACTTATTACTAAAATGATTGTTATCATAAAAAAGGCTGTGAGCTCATTAACCCTAATGAAAGACTATTGTGGTAGTTACATAATTTCAGGTCAACTTGATAAATAGGTCTAGGTGTCGAATCTAGCCTGTCAATCAGGTCATATCCTGGTGATGCTTCCTTGTGGGTTTGGCCTTCTGAGGAGGACTCGGGGAACTTCCTGTCTCTTGATTCTGCTATCAGAAGAGGCTGACCACTCTCTCTCTCTGTTTTGACTTTCCTGTTGACAAGCCACATGGAGCCACGCTGATGGCAGCCAGAGTCCTAGAAGCATCCACTGCCATAAGACTTTGGATACACCGGCCTGTGGCATTCTGCATCATTACATGTGACTGTGTGAATCTGAAGAGTGATTTAAGATTTACCAGGCTTATGGGTTAATATTGGACTTATGGACCTGATCTGGACTGGGCGGGGATGTTTTCTTAATATACAATTACTCATTGATATAAAGCTCTTTCTTATACATATATGAATGTCCCTGGATTTGTTTCTCCAGTTAATCCAGTCTAACACAACTACTTGGAAAGCTCAGGGGACTTTGAGGATCTCTTTGGTCTCAGAATTGCAACCCCATGGAGGGTTGGTCAAAGTACCACCCTAACTGTATTTCCACATAACCAATCTCCTTTCTAGAGATGGCTTTCTAGAGATGGCTCCTTTATGTGAGGTATAAGAAATCAAGCTACATTTGAGGACTGCATAACAGAATGGAATGGCTCCACACTTTGGGAACTAGTCCATTTAAATTACAATTCTACCTCCGCACATACTGATCATGAGGGACTTCAACATGCCACTTAAGTACTATGATTCTCAATGTCATTGTAGGATACTTATAACGGTGACAATATAGGTATTGGATTCTGGAAAGATGGCAGCATAAACTGAACACCATTTCTACCCCCCCCCCCACAAACACAACAAGCGAATTCCGCTTGGCTTTCAGGCACTCTGAATTGGGGAGCAGAGGAAAGCAATGAGGACTGGCAAATAGGCAAGAATCAATGGAGAAATGCCTCCAGAGAAGGCAGCCCTCCCTGTGGGGTCTGTCTGGAGTGGTGCAGGGCTTCCTTCACAAGGGCACTGTTGGCTGCAGGCCTCCGGTCAGTTACTACAGAAGGCCCTTGCAGTGGAGTCTGCTCCCATAATCAGCATGTTACCCTCCTTCTGGCACCTTGTAGCCCAAGGTTTGAAACCATCAGGACAGACTTCCTGAGCAGTCAGTTCCCCTTTCTGCTTGGTGCCAAGGACTGCTGAGGGCCGCTGTTGTGTGCTTGGCAGCAGGCAACTTGAGTGGAGGTCACAACACCCATAGCCAACATGCTATGCAGGGTTTTTTTTTTCACACTTAAAAATCAATTTAATTGACACATAATTCACAAAATATGCAATTAAACTCTTCAATCATATTAAGAAGAGTTGTATAATCATCACCACAATCAATCTGGGGACATTCTCTTCATTCTTGTACTCCTCATGATTACATTTTTTCCCTTGCAACCGTCCCCAAGGCACATTTTCTTGGGCAGCCCTCAGGACAGCAAGGACCCATACGGAGGACCCTCAAGTTTCAGTACTGAGTGTGAGCCCTTTGCATCTCATCTGCGTCCACAGACTGCCCAGACTCACTCCAGTTAAAAGCACTTCCGAATCAATCTCTGCTTTCTTGCATTATGCTCTTGTTCTTTTACTTCACTCTCCATCTGACTCTATACGTATTCTGATGGGCTCATTGTCAAGTTGAGTTTGGTAAGGGGTTATCACAAGATCTGCAGGGGGGTAGATAGCCAAGGCTAGACCTCCCTGGGGGTCCTTTTGGAACATGACACTCCCTCCCCACCTAGGAACTGTTGATTGCCATGCTGTTGCAAACTGCCACTGAAGACCCCAGCAGCCAACAGGATAGAGCTTGCAGGGGAACATTTGGGTCTGTCTGCTCTCACTGCTGGTCAGTGGTAAAGGCTGCCGAGTAACATTGCTGTGTGCTAGTAAGCAGGCTTCTTGAATGGAAGTTACATCCACGGTCCAAATACTATGAGGTAATCTCTCTTTTTTTTTTTTGAGGTAATCTCTTATAGCAAAAATGCAAACATTCCCAAGGGTCAGTTTTGATCACGACAACCCCTTCTCTACCAGGTAACTCTTAGATTCTGGACTGATATGCACTGCTATAGCAGGTTCTCTACAGAAGAGCCAGAAGGAGGGTCACCTCAGTAGATCCTCCTACCGCCAGAGGATCAGTGAGATACCAACAAGACAGATCGCCCCTTTCTCTTACCACAGAGGAAATTATGCTTGTATTTCCCCTGAATGTCAGCTCAGGTATAAGCAGTCCCCAGGGAGAAAGAGGTTGTCAGTTTGTCACATCGTAGTGACTTAAAAATTTTTTTAAATTAAAATTTTAAACGTTTTTATTTTTGTAGTGGCTTTTGTATTGCTTTGATGCTAGAAGACACGTGTCAGTGTTTAAAGCACCATCAGGACCAGCCTGTGGGCCTGAACAGGTTTCCTAGGCTGTCCACTTCCAAGGGCTTAGCCGCTGAAACACTAAAATAGCAGCAGGACCTTGTCACATATACTACACCCTTATGAGCAGTAGGGCACCATTGTCAGCTGTAGATCCAGAAAATGGACACCAGAAGGCAGAAGACACTCAAAATATGACTGAGGAAGAGCTGTCTTCTTTTTCCAAAGTAGATTTGATCATAAGGATGTGGATGGAGTAGAGCTTTTTGGGACCTTCATTTGCTGATGGGGCATAACTAAAAATGAGAAGAAATAGTTGCAACCATCTATTACTAATTGGGATTTGGAATGTGCAAAGTATGAATTTAGGAAAAGTAGAAGTCATCAAGAATGAAATGGAACACGTAAAGATGAATTAGTGAGCTGGAATGGCCATTTGCAATCAGACAATTATAGGATTGATTATGCCAAGAACAAACAATTCAAGAGCAATGGTGCCACATTCATCATCAAAAGGAACATTTCAAGATCTATCTGCAATGGATACTATCTATATACAAACAATTGAGTTCAGTTAATACGACTATTGCTCAAATTTATGCAGCAACTCCTAAAACTAGTGATGAAGAAATTGGAGAATTTGACCCACTTTTTCGGTCTGAAATTGATCAAACATGCGATCCCGATGCATTTTTAATTAGTGGTAATTTGAATGAGAAATTTAGAGTCAAAGAGGAAGGGATAGTAGATGGAAAATATGACTTGGTGATAAAAATCTGGAGCTCAAAAGATAGATTTTGGCAAGACTAGTGACTTCTTAATTGAAAATGTATTTTTCAACAGCGTAGTGACTATGTACACATGGACTTTACCAGATGGAATACCTATGAATCAAATTGACAACATTAGTGGGAAGAGACAAAAGAAGAAGCTCAGTGTTAGCAGCCAAAGTGAGGGGAGGGGCTGGCTGTGAAACAGACTATCACACGCCCATATTTGTAAGTGCATGCTGAAATTGAAAAAAATCAAAACAAGTCCACAGAGTCAAAATATGACCTTGAATATATCTCACCTTAATTTCGAGAACATCTCAAGATAACATGACTTTCTGAACACTGATGACAGAAGCTGAGCTGTCGGGTGATATCAAGAACATTATACATGAATAACACAAAAAGCCATTAAAAAGACAGGAGAGAAAGAAAAAATAAAAATGGATGCCAGAAGACACTCTGAAACTTGCTCTTGATCCTAGAGTAGCTAAAGAAATGGAAGAAATGATGCAGTACAATTGCGGAACAGGACATTTCAAAGAGAAACTTGAGAAGACACAGCAAATGCCTCCAGTTGGAAACCCAAAAGGAAGAACACACTCAATATATGTCAAGCTGAAAGAATTGAAGAAAAAACTAAGGTCATGAGTTGTAATATTGACAGATTTTATGGGCAAAATATTGAACCAGGCAGAAAGAATCCAGAGAAGATGGAAAGAAAACACAAAGTCACTGTATTGGAATGAACTGGCTCACACTCAACCAATCAAGAGGTAGCGTACGACCAAGAATTGATGGCACTGAAGAAGCCCAACTTGCCCCCAAGACCCTAGTGAAAAACAAAGCTCCAGGAATTGATGGAATACCAGTTTGAAATATTTCAACAAATTGGTGAAGATTGACGCTCTCAAGGATTTCATCTTGGTTGGATCTTCAATCAATGACTTGCAAGCATCAGTCAAGAATTACACGACATATTGAATGGGGAAAATCTACTGCACAAGCCCGATTTAAAATGGTGAAGAAAGAGCGAGGTATGATGTAGAGGACTG
Source organism: Tenrec ecaudatus (assembly GCF_050624435.1). Classification (NCBI taxonomy): domain Eukaryota; kingdom Metazoa; phylum Chordata; class Mammalia; order Afrosoricida; family Tenrecidae; genus Tenrec; species Tenrec ecaudatus. The sequence goes on along the minus strand of NC_134541.1, from coordinate 49,599,691 downwards.
AGACGGAACCTGACCGAAGAAGCCGCAGCGTTTTTCAGTCATCTTAGTGCATTTCGATGCCGGTGCCATTTGCACGTGGAAAGAAGACCGAAGGAGAATGGATGCATTTGAATGAGGGTGCTGGTGAAGAATATTGACAGACCATGGACTTCCAAAAAACAAGTGAGTTGGGCCAGATCTGATGGCACTCAGCATAGATTAGGGAAGGAAGCCTTCCACAAAACTGAAGGGCAACACCCAGGCCAGGAGGAGCCTCACAGGGAGCAGATATTCTGACTAAAAAACAGGCAAGAAAGGAGTAATAACTAAGAAAGGGTGACCCCCCTGACGGGCAGACTTGATATTGTGCCTGAATAGTGGTGCCCACTGGCGGACAGACCAAGAATGCTCTCTGGTCAGCTTGGGAGATTCTGGACGGTGAAAAGCAAGATCTGGTACAGCTGAATCCCAATTAAACCAGGATGGGAGAGGAAGAAAGAAAGAAAGTGGCTAGAAAAATAGGAAGAAAAGAAAAGAAAGAAAAAGGCCAAACATTCTTCTCACCTAAGTGATATTTTTTTTATTACAGAAACTAGTGCAAGCAAAAAATACCAAATACTTGGGAGAATTGAGAAAGTTAACATCCTTCCAAATTACAGTACCCCAACCGAATAGTTACAAGCCACCCCCAAAAGAAGAAAAGGTAGCTCATCCAAATGACCAAGAATAGGGAGTGAAAGTGTATTGACTCTTGTTGCTATCCATTTGATTCAGGCTCATAGTGACCCTGGAGGGCAGAGGAGAACTTGTTTATAGGGTTTCTGAGGCTGCAAAGCTTTACAGGAATTGGGAGCCTCAACTTTTTTCTGTGAAGCAGCTCGTGGATTTGATTCACTGACCCTGTGGTTAACAGTGTGAATTCTAACTCACTATTCTACCAGAGATCCTGACGGTGACCAAATAATAATAAAAAGTGAAAGAATATAATGTGACAACATGTAACATGATTAGAGATTTAAGAGAAAGCATAGACAAAGATCTCAAAGAAATAAAAACAATGTAGGAGCAAAACAGAGTTTTGGGGGGAAAAAGGTATTACCATGGAAAAGTACAAAAAGCGAAATTAGAAACACAATGGAAGGACTTTAATCAGGAAAGACTTTAACCAACAAATTTAATCAGGCAGAAGAAAGAATCAGAAAATGAGAGGAAAAAATAGTTAAAATTACCAGGGCTGCGGCTATCAAAAGAGATAGTGTCTGGGGTCCTTAAAGGCTTGAAGGTGAACAAGCGGCCATCTAGCTCAGAAGCAAATAAGCCCACATGGAAGAAGCACACCGGCCAGTGCGATCACGAGGTGCCCAAGGGACCAGGTATAAGGCATCATGCAAAAAAAAAAAAGATATAAGTGTGTGTATGTATGTGTATATATGTGTATATGTATATATGTATGTGTATATATGTATATATATATATCATATTAAATGAAGGGGGAAGTGCAGAGTGGAGACCCAAGGCCCAAGTGTCGGCCAATGGAGATCCCCTCATAGAGGGGTTTAGGAGAGGAGATGGGTTAATTAGGGTGTGAGGTAGTATCGATGCAGAACACAGCTTTCCCCCAGATCCTGGATGCTTCCTCCCCCCAACTACCATGATCCGAATTCTACCTTGCAGGGCTGGATAGGACAGAGGCTGTACACTGGTACATATGAGGGTTGGAGGTACAGGGAATCCAGGGTGGATGATACCTTCAGGACCAAGGGTGTCAGGCACGATGCTGGGAGAGTGGAGGGTGAGTGGGTTGGAAAGGGGGAACTGATTACAAGGATCCACATGTGACCTTTTCCTTGGGAGAGGGACAGCAGAGAAGGGGGGAAGGGAGACTCCGGATAGGGCAAGATATGACAAAATAACGAGGTATAAATTACCAAGGGCATATGAGGGAGGGGGGAATGGGGAGGGAGGGGGGGGGAAAGAGGACCTGATGCAAGGGGCTTAAGTGGAGAGCAAATGCCTTGAGAATGATTGGGGCAGGGAATGTATGGATGTGCTTTATACAATTGATGTATGTATATATGGATTGTGGTAAGAGTTGTTTGAGTCCCTAATAAAATGTAAAAGAAGAAAAGAGAAAAAAATGATTAGGGCAAAGACTGTACAGATGTGCTTTATACAATTGATGTATGTATATGTATGAACTTTGAAAAGAATTGTATCAGCCCCAATAAATTGTTAAAAAAAAAATACCAGGGCTGAATAACATTAAAAATAGAGACAAGATTTTCAATGTTCCTTCTAGCTCCAAATTCAGTATTTATAGGAATTGTGAAGGAATGCTGAAAGTATCCAGAAATTGGATGTTAAAATGCAATCCATCTCGGCAGGTAGGCTAATTTTCATTAACCTATCACTGAGATTTGCCCTCTCCTTTGATCATGAGTACTGGCTCTATACCAGAGTGCTATTAGCACTTCCTCATACTTTCTAGCCAGAAGCCAGATATTTCTATATTCCATCACAGCCATTGCAGGTATTTTTAAAGAGCATTTTGATCACTGTCACTGCTCTGAAATAATTGTGGGCATTAGATTTACCATCAGGGTTTTTTTTTTACTTAATATGTGAATAAAAAGGCATGTATTATTTTGTCACAAAATTGCTTTTTGAGACATTTTTAATAGCTGGTTTCAATATCTTTGACTTTAAAATTATGCCTATGTACATTCCATGGAAACTTCTAGAGATGGTGATGTCAAGATGCAACTCTAGCTCTGTGTAACTGACTATAAAAGTTGCACAGAACCTAGGACCCAAATGGAGGGAAAGGGACTAACTAGAGGGGACATGCGGAGACTGTTAGCAGATGGAAATGTGACATTTCTCAATTGGGGCATACATATTAGTAAAACTCAGGCAATGAATAAGTTCTATGCATTTTACTATGTGTGATTAATACCTATATTAAAATAACAACAATAAAAATGGCTATCTCCATTTTACTAATGTGTCAATGAAGGTAAAGATAATTAAAGAAGTATCTCAGTCTTGTTGCCACTATAGGGAAATTGAAGTGGAAGAGTTATGCTTGCTTGATTGACCCAATAGTTTCAGTATAGGTAACTCCTTACTCCAAATAAAGTCTTTAAACTGGTTAACAGTATAATTAATAAATAAACTGTGTTATCGTCTCACAATGGTACCCTATTAAGCATTGAGAATAAACTATATGCTAATAACATGCTCAAGCTCACAAACAATGCTGAACTAAAGAATCAAGATATAAAAGAAAACATAGTATATGGTGCAATTTATAATAAGACACCACCAGTTGACTCAAGTATATTAGAATACATCTGTGCTCCATGAGGTTTCAATAGTTGAATTTTTGGAAGTAGATTGCCCTGCCTTTCTTTTGAGGCAGCTTTGGGTGGACTTCAACTGTCAACCTTTTGGTTACCAGCAGTGCTCATTAACCATTTGTACCACACAAGGACTCATATTAAGTATAAATTGGGCAAAATAATGTACAGAGGTAGAAGAAGGATGAGTAGTAGTTATCTTTGAGGGCATAATGACCATGAGGGAGTCTCTTAAGATGTTGGTCACACTTTTTTTCAATTGATCTGGGTGCTGCTTACACCAAAATATGTTCACCTATAAAGAGAATGATATAAACAGATCATAAAGCAGGAATTCTGTACTATAAAGTTAAATGAAATCGTATGGTATGTTCTATTTTGTGTCTGATTTCCTTAAGTCAATATCTGTGTGAGATTCACTCAATCATACAACTTGGAGTACCAAACTCACTGCCATCGATTTGATTAAAAAAAATTCTTATAGTGACCCTATAGGGCAGGGTATAGAAACCCTATAGAAACTGCCCCCGTGCGTTTCCAAGACTAACTCTTTATGGGAGTAGAATACTGTTTCTCTCTCCTTTAGAGGACCTGGTGGATCCAAACAATGGCTGACGCTGTGGTAGGTGCAGTTAAATCATTCTCATTTCTGTATAGTGTTCCATCCTATCATCACATCTCAACTGAGATAGTCATTCTACGATTTGGCGCTATGTGATCATGCAACTCCACGGCTCTGCCTAGAAGCTGGCTGTCCCTGCATCAAATCCAGGATACTGGACGTGGGAAATTTGGCCTTGTGGCCAATGCAATAGCGATATCTCAGAGACATTTTCCACAGGCCACAGAAGGCATGCTGCCCGCACTTACTCAGGATCCTGGATGGAGCCTCCCACACAGTGAAAGCGTTCAGGCACGGTTTTCCAGTCTTTAGCCATTTTCACCATCGACCCCGCGTCAAGGACCCCATAGCCAAAGAGGTGATTAAATTCCAGGCCAACCCCATTCCGCCGCCATTGATGGACTTCATCGTGAAGCTGGTTCCGTTTGGAGGTGAGCACAGTCAGATGCTGCATGTCTCGCCAGGTCAGAGCCACACTGGATACAGGAGGCAGAGGTTAAGGGAAGGACAGGACAAGGACAAGCAGGAGCATGAGAGAGGGAGAGAAAGGAAGAGAGCGCCAATGAGCATGGTAAGTAAATACCCAAACAATGTCCCGTTGTAAGTGTTTAGCATGTTTGTGAATCTCCGAGTCAAGAGAAGGTTCCATGCACACTTTATAAACATTATGTATATCAATTCAAAACATAATCTTGCCTCTCCTATTTACTTAAATTTATTTCTAAGGAGGGGGATGTCAACAATAACAAGTGTTGGCAAAGATGTTGGAGTAACTAGGTTTCACCTATCCTGTGTATAGGAGTGTGACTGTTTTAGAAAACTGGTTGCTTGTATCTTTAAAAAAGAAAATAACTCTTAAAATTGTGCATGAGGTAGGGGGATTTATATTTCCAACCATCAATTTTAAGAGGGAATGAGAAAGAGTGGAACACATCCTGGCCCACTAAGCCCCGAGGATGATATTCCTGCTCAGAGCAGCCAAAACCCAGAAAGGACCATAGGGCCAGCTCCACCATGAGACATGACATCTCTCACTGACCCATCATAGTGCTACGGGGAGCAACACTGGAGCACAGTGCGGGAATTGCACCTGATCTGACCCCCCCCCCCCCACACCAGGTGAAATACTAAGGGCAGGCAACAGAGCAACAAGGGAAACAAAACAAGGAAGTCCCCAGAAAATACCAAAATGGACTTTGGGGTCATGATGTGGCACCCCATCAGACTGGACTAGAAAACACTCCTAAAGGACAACAAACAGACCTGGAACTATTTATAGACTTTTCTTTTTTGTTTTGTCATTGGTGTTTTTGTTGTTATTGTTTTGCTCTGCCAGGACAGATAAACCCCTCGGGACCAATATTGAGAGTAGTCATACCAAGAGGGTAAGGGAAAGGCCGGGGGAGAAAGGGGAAACCGATCACAATGATCTACATATAACCCCTTGGGGGACAGACAACAGAAAAGTGGGTGAAGGGAGACATCAGTCAGTGTAAGACATGAAAAAAAATGATGAATTATCAGGGGTTTGTGAGAAAGGGAGGGTAAGGGAGGGAGGGAGAAACATGAGGGGCTGACACCAAGGGCTCAAGTAGAAAGGAAATGTTTTGAAAATGATGATGGCAACAAGTGTACAAATGTGCTTGACACATGGATGGATGAATGGATTGTGATTAGAGCTGTAGGAGACCCCAATAAAAGATTAAAAAAAAGAAAAAGAAAATAATGCAAATTCCAGAGCACTTCATTCTTCTGGTGTGGACCATGGATCAAGAGGCAGTTGTGGCTCAAGTAGAAAGGAAATGTTTTGAAAAGGATGCTGGCAGCACAGGTGCAAGTGTGCTCGACACAATGGATGTGTGGATTGTTATAAGCGCTGCAAGAACCACCAATGAAATGATTACTTGCGAGGCTGCACCTCTTATAACAATCCAGAAAAAACAAACCCCAAACCATAATACTGTGTATGGAGAGATGAACAGGCCAGCTGGGAGATCAAAGTTGGAAGTTCAAGATGCTTAGCAACCGTTGACAAGGATGGGGAACTCAACTTCCCTTCCCTAGGATTCAGAATCCAACTTCTCATAGGTTGCTAAGTCTTGACGTCTCAGAGCTCAGGCAACTCCCTTCACCGCTGCCTTTTTACATACGCACTGGACATCTGGAGCGGAATGCTCAGTCCTCGAATACAGGCCAGCCTCTGGCTTGCACCGAGAGAAGGTAAAGCGACAGGTGGGCGGGCCCAGCAGTTGTAATGGGTGCCTCTCCGTGGAAGGTGGAGACCATGGTGGCGCTTCCTCCTTGACTCTGAAGCTTGGAAGCTTTCCCAGGAAAGTCTATTTTTTAGTCTACACAGTGTGACTTCTTCCATTCTGTCTCCATGGTAAAAAGGGAATTTTTCTAAATTAACAAATCTAGATTGGGAGCTCTATGTGTTCTGAAATATTTGCTATATACTTAGCTTGATGATGATATTTTAAATTTAGTCCATTGTGAGTATTGTTGGGGTGAAATAACTCAGGTAGGTACAGAGCATACATGGTTGGGTTCCATGAGGAAAGACATCTCTTCATGCTCTTATTTGGCATTTGAGTAAGTAGTTGACATGTGCTGCTGGGCACTGGGCTTTTATGTTTCTTTAGGGCTGGTTTCTGGGACATTTGGGCCCCTCAAACAGATACACAGAGCGATATATGTATGAATTTATTTGTATGTGTGTGCATGTGTGTGTGTCATTTAGGACCAATGGCTTATTTAAGATACTCATCAGGGTTCATTGGTCCAAACTATTCATGAGCTTTCACTCCCACTTATGCCCCCACGAAGCTCAAGTATAGAAATTAGGAGACACGTGTTAGTCCACTCTGGAAAATTGACCCTGGACTCACATCTATAAACATACTTAGCCTCTAAAGCCAGTGCAAACACGCCAGCTGCCTCAGGAGCCGCTGCAGATGTCCCAGAATGCCTCAGAGTGCAGTTGCCATACAAATCAGTCGTTGCCTGGAAGGGAAGATATTGATGGATAAGTCATACTGTTTGAGCTCCAAGAAATATGAAGCAGGGGATTATCTGTTTCCTTTGTTTAAATCATGTCTGTATCTGAAGAAGAATATGAAGGAAATAAAGATAAACTTAGTAGTCTAGTCACATAGCTATATATTTTGCCAGAAAACTGATCTCTGAGCTTCTCAGTATTCATGCAAAAAGGGACACATGTTGGTTATAGTTACAGTGTCTATAAGATTAAAATGAATTGATTTTTTAGGGAAGCCAATATGTGGCTAGTCTAGACCGACGAAAGAGATTTACTTCCTGCATCCTGAAAGGAAAACCTGTGCGGTAGTGAGAGCGAAGCATCAATTCACCACCATAGTTTCGGCAGAGAGAAGTTTTGTTGCATTGCAATCGACTCTCAGGGGTGTCGTTTCGTGTCCTGAAGGAAACAGTGGCACATCCAGAGATGGAAGAGTAAATCTGCCCAGCTAAATTCTATAGAAGGATAGGTGATTAATAAGAAAACACTTCTCTACATCCAGAATTCATAGAGATTCTGAGATACGCTGAGCCAAGACAGCCCATTAGGTGGGTATCACCTTCACAACTCTTATGCAGGGGCAGGACCAATACACTCAGGTTTAAAGCAACTTCACAGAGAGAAAAACATAATTTTCCATGTGTGTGAGAATCAAGGTTTTCCTGAAGTTTCTGCACGTAGAAACACAGCAATGGCTGCCGAATCCATTCTGGTTCTTCGTGACCTGAAGCGCCTCAGAGTCGACCTGCGCTTGCTCCAATGGCTGCGCTCTAGCTGACTGGAGCTGTCTCTCCATGGATCCCAATGGGCAGCCTTTCATTAGCAGTTGAACATTTAATCATTTGAACCACTCGGGGACTCAGGTCACAGAGAAGCACAGAGATTTTCTCTCTGTTTATAGGATGGGCCCACTATTCTGGAAACAAGAGCATTGCTCTACTTATGCATTGTCAGCCAAAATAATAAATAAGAAAAAGCAATGTACGGAAAGCTGGTAGAGTTACCATGCTTTGGTACCATCTATCTACTTTGATAACAAATTTTAGTTAGTCTCCCCCTGAGAATACCTGCTAACTCTTTGAAGGGACATCGGGGAATAGAGTGATTCTCTTGTTCCCAGAAGTCACGCAAGCGTCCCTGAGATTCATTCACATCACCCCGAAGACGGACAGAAGCACAGCACAAGGATGGAAGCCGGCTGCACTCACCACTCCCGCCTCAGGGTTTCGCTTCCTTCCATTGCTGAAGGTGGAGGCCAGGGTGGAGGAGCAACTCTCGTCGTACAGGGCAGTCCTGCCGTCGTTTATGGCCGAGTTGATGGATATGGTCCACATGCTGGAGGCGTAGCCATCACAGTTACAATCATCATAGCTGCCTCCGTCCCCCGACGCCCACACGTAGATGCTGCCTTTGCCCCCGCGGCCCTGCGGAGCGGACACACAGACAGGGGGCGGGGTTGTTCGACTCAGCACCCCCTGAACGAGGGCTCGGGCCAGCTGTGGGTGTGCCTGGGATGCATAACATTTTCTTAAAAACGCAATTCCCAGACCGAGAGCTGAGGATGCTAGATTCTAACAGGAAACCTTCCCAGAGAGGTGAGTCTTGAAGCAGACAAGAACTTCCAGAAGTGGAATCTCCTGCTCTAGCAGAAAGATAAACTTACAGCGGCAGCAGTAATGTGACTTTGAGAAATAGAAACAAACGTTCACTGCGCCTTTCATCGATCAAAGGCCCCTGTCCTTGGAAGGGGACTCTCGGTGTTTGTAAATTGTAGGCTGTACCCCAAGCTCTGCAGGAATTGGTGGTTAGCAGACAGACTCTGCAAGATCCCTCTTGGCGGCGCTGCCTAATCAACTCTCTAACAGCCCCCTCCCCACCCCGACACACACACACACACACACACACACACACACACACACACACGGAAAACAAAATAAAAACACAAGCAAGATCACTGCCTATGAGTTGATTCCAGCACAGAGTGACCACTACAGGACAGAGTAGAACTGGCCATTTTGGTTTCTGCGGCTGTAAATCTTTACAGGAGCAGAAAGCCTCAACTTTCTCTTGCCAAGTGGCTGGTGGGATTGAATTGCTAACCTCGTGCTTAGCAGTCTAGTGGTAAACCCACTGCACCACCAGGGCTGTGCTTATTGGCTACGTTGCTCCAGGGCACAAAGACTGCAACCTTACTGTGTAAACTGAGGATAAAGAGGTTAAGAAGGTTGAATGAATTTTTTTAAACAAATGAAGTACTATTTTAAAAAAAGCTATAAAGGTTTCACAGTAAAACATGCCAAGTATATGGAAAGGAAAATGAAAAGAAAAAAAAAAGCCCCAAACCCAAACCTCTTTGGTGTGATTGTTGTTATCAATTTTAAAAAATCATTTTATTGGGGGTTCATACAATTCTTATCACAATCCATACATACATCCATTGTGTCAGGAACATATGTGCATTTGTTGCCATCATCATTTTCAAAACATTTACCTTCTACTTGAGCCCTTAATATCTGCTGCTCATTTCCCCCCTCCCTCCCCAGTCCCCCGTACCTCGTGAACCCTTCATCATTCATAAGTTATTATTATTTTGTCATATGTTACACTGTCCAATGTCTTCCCCCACCTTCTTCTCTGCTGTCCATCCCCCAGGGAGGAGGCTATACATAGATTCTTGTAATCAGTTCCCCCTTCCTACCCCACATTCTCTCCACCCTCCAGGCATCGCCACTCTCACCACTGGTCCTAAAGGAGTCATCTGTCCTGGATTCCCTGTGTTTCCAATTACTATCTGTACCTCTGTACTTCTTCTGGTCTAGGTAGAATTGGGATCATGATAGTGGGTGGGAAGAAGCATTTAAGAACTAGAGGAAAGTTATGTGTTTCATCATTACTACCCTGCACCCTGACTGGCTCATCTAGTTATCAATTTCTGTATTATATATAATTATATATATAACTTATAATAGGCGATAAGTAGCTATTGTAAATCTAAAATATACATTTCACTCCAAAGTACATAAATTATATGTATAGCATATATAAATATGGCATTTTACCTTTGTAAAGGAACATCAAATATAAGAAGGAAAGTCTAATACGGTCAAATAAAACATGCAGCAAATATAACTTTAAATCTTAACAATATGTGCAATGATTGCTATTATTTGCCTTCCAGTCAGCTAGTTACAAATGGCAAACATTGTCATAAATAGTTAGTTAGCATTGGGCTTCTGTTCAAACTGTGTTCTTATTATTTACCTTTTCTTTTCTGATTATTTTCCTCCTCTCAACAACCCAGGAGTGGGCCATTGGTATCTTACTTTCTCACTGCTGAGGCGGTGGGGGCTGGGGTACTGACTCTATTATGGTATTATGTAGGGGGCAGGTGAGAGACTCGGAGTGACTGCTGGGGGAGATGAGAAGTGTGGAGGACACCCTTTCACTCACAGCAGGACTTCCAGCTTCTTCGTGGCTCTGCTATGAGCAGACAAACAGAAGCTATCGGCAGAGGAAGCCTGCCCTGCTTGGCCCTGGGTTCTGAGACCCTGACTTCATGGTTGCAGGGAAGATTACCAGAAGCAACTAGTTTGGTTAGTTTATCCCTTAGGCCTCTCTGTCTCTGACTATGAGCAATTACATCTTCTGGTGCTTCTAACAAAAGTGAAATTGGAAAAACTCCACCCAAACAATCAACTATTCTCCAAAACTAGGACAGAAGAAGAAGGAAAAAAAAGGTTAGTACACAGTATTACAGTCTCCAACAGATTCATGAAGCGAAGCTCACAGGAACTTTCACTGGAATGGAATTACCAGGAGGCTGCTAGTGTGAAGCAAACTTTGCAAAAATGAAATCAGTGCTCAGCCATTTTCATCTTGGTGTAGGGAAAGTTTGGTGGTGTGCTCAATTTTTCATGATTCCCTGAATTCCTGTCTCTTTGCACCATGACTGCAGCTCCTATCTATCCCTGCCATATACGTGTATCTGGCTTGGCTAGTGATGTGCTATGGCCAACAGAATATGCTAAGCTATACTGTACCACATGCACAGGCTCTCTAGGAAAGAAAAACGGATGGGATATATATATATCTAGGTATGTTTCCAAAAGTTCATGTTGTTCGGGGCTGTCGAGTTGGTTCTGGTTCCACAGAATGAAGCGCCGCCTCGTCCTGCTCCATCCTCCCAGTTGTTCTTCTGTTGGAACCCACTGTTGCCCTCACCATGCTAATCCTTCTTAGCTAGGCCCTTCCTCTTGTTCACTGTCCCTCCACTTTACTGAACAGATGTCCCTTTTCAGAGACGGATCTCTTCTGATAACATGTCCAAAGTATGTGAGTTGAAGTCTCACCCTCATTACTGCTAAGGAACACTCTGTCTGTACTTCTTTCAAGACAGATTTATTTGTTCTTCTGGCAGTCCGTGGCATTTTCAAAAGTCTTTGCTAGTACCAGAGTTCTTTGGTCTTCCTTGCTCAATATCCACCTTTAACATGCACGTGAGGAGATTGAAAGTACCATGGCTTGGGTCAAGCACACTTTAATTCTCAAAGTAACATTTTTGCTTTTCAAAAGTTTAAAGAGGTCTTGGGTAGCATATTTATTCAATGAAATGCACCCTTTATCCCTTGAATGCTGCTTCTACACGCACTTATTATGGATCCAAGCAAGATGAAATACTTGAAAACTTTAATCTCTTCTCCAGTCATCACGATGTTACCTGTTGGTCCAGTGTGAGGGTTTTCCGATTTTCACTTTGCTCTTGATGGCGTTCAGCTCTCCCGGAGCTTTTCTATTTCTAATTCGCAGTACAGCTTCACTTCCTCTTGTAGGAGAGTGCTGCCCACCTCGTTTCGCTGCGTTAGCTTCTTCAGCGTTTCTTTTACACCGCGGTTCTCCAGGTGCAGCTTGTGGGTGACCTCTTGGGCTTGCTGGAGCTCTTTGGTTCAGTTCTTGACACCAGTTGCTTTTCTGGACAGGTCATTTCTCAAAGCCTGGAGCTCAGTCTTTCTTCGACGTCACTGCCCTTGTTTCTAGACAATTCAGGTGTTTCTTGGGGGCTTCTAGTTTAGCATTCAAAAGCCCTCTTTCGGCATTTTCGAATTCTTCTTTGATTTTCTTGTATTTCTTGTTCAGTTCTTCCAGTTCTGCCTTTAAAAGGGTTGGGCAAACTTTGGGAGATGTTTTGCCCGCGGGTTTCTGCCTCGGGTCACCCACTGGGTGACGGCATGATCCACTTGGTGACTCCTTGGCGCAAGGAGCACGACCATCGGTGGTCTGACCACTGTCTTGAGTGCAGACAGCCAAGTGAGATAGCTCACAGGAGGCAGAACCTGTGGCTCTGGGCCCTTTGGAATATTTATCTTTCTCTCTCTTAACTTCGGTTCGCCTTCTTTTTCATGGAGGTGGTGGAAAGATTCTTTTTTCTTCCCTTTAGTCTCCTCACGAAACTTCTGACTGGACAAGTGATAAGTCTCTTCCATTTTCGTGGTCTTGTCTACAGTGGCTGGTGCTGCAATTGCTGGCTGAGACGCCTGACCTGGACAATCCGGTGCAGCACAAGAGACAGACGTCGGCTCAGGCTCCCTGTGTTTTTGACAGCGTCCATCTCTCCTGGAACCTCTTCCATTGCAGTTTATGAGATACAAGGTGTCACTCTGGATGCTGTAACTTTCTTTATCAAATCTGAACTGAGGGTGTGGGTGGGGCTTGGGGAGCCCTGGCCCCTCTCTCCCACCTTCTCCGTTGTCGCTGAAGCTCACCGCCAACGGGTGGTTGGGTGGTTGGGAGCCTGCTCTTGCTGTGGCCCCTCGACCCTGGATGGTGGCCCAGGCTGAGCCTCCAAAGTCCATGATTATTCTCATGTTTGAGTTCATTGGTGCTTCTATTGTGTCACTTCATGATTCCCCTCATTTTTGCTAACCTTGTTTATTACCAAACATGAGATCTTTTTCTAGTGATTGGGTTTTTCTGCCTAACTCACCCTTTTAAAGGACTTAGTTTAGATGAATTTAACCAAGGGGTTCAAGTCCACTTTGAATTCTGCTTTGATCAGTCAGTCTTTTGGAGGTTAGTGCCTCACTAAAGTTTTACTAAGTGACTCTAGCCCGGGGTTTCTCAATCTCTGCACTGCATTGCTCAACCAGAGGGAAATTTGCTCCCGGGGGGCATTTGGCACTATCAGAGCAAAAGCTTGGTTATCATACTCATAGGGGTGCTGATGGGGCCTGGGGTGCTGATGGGGTGGTGGGATGGTAGTGAAGTGTATTGGGTTGAGGAGTGGGCATTATTAACATCTAATTGGTAGAGGGCCAGCATTGCTGCGAGTCAGCTCAGATGGCATAGGGCTGTACACAACACAAAGAATGATCTAGCCTCACATGTCAACAGTTGGAAAAACCCTACACCTACCTAATATCAGAGGGCAGTCATTTGAGAATTGCTGGTTTCAAGGACTGTGTTAGTCTGGGTAGAGTAGAGAAACAAAGTCATAGACATATGCATATAAGAAAGAGATTTATATACGAGAGCAATTGAATAGTGAGAAAATGCCCCAGCCTAGTCCAGATCAAGTCAATAAGTCCGATATTAACCCATATGTCCCATACCAATCCATAAAGTCCTCTTAAAACTCATGAAATACATGCCATGAAGCCGAATGCAGAAGGATCACAGGCAAGTGTGTTGGAAGGCTTGTAGAACTGGTGGCATTGTAAGCATCTCAGCACTGGCAGGAGCCTCTATGTGGCTCTCTCTGACTCCAGCGCTCTGGGTGCATCAGGTTAGGTCCATGTGGCTTCTTCAGCTCTCCCTGTGTAGCACCATGTTTCTTGTTAATAGAGTATCTCCCAGGGAATGAGCAGAGAGAGGGAAGTGTCTCTCACCTCCAAGGAGGAAATACAGGAGTTTCCAGAATCCTCAGGAGAAAGCCATGCCCATACAGAGGCCTCATTGGCTATGACCCGGTGGACAGACTAGACCACCCTTCACTCATAATCCTCTCAAATTGAAATCAGATTATGTAACTACCACAAGGACACAACCTAAAAAGTAGTCTTTCACAAGTGCCACAATTCTTAGAAATGTATGCATGGTTTGCATTTTGCTTAAATATTGAAATAATGTTAAAAGTAGTTCACCACAAGTTAAGGTGAAGCTTTAGTTAAAGACTAATTCCCCCACCCCTTGTCCACACACCCACACCCAACACAATTTGAGAAATTTGGGATAATAATAGACCACACCTCCACCTAACCACTAGGTGGTGACTGGGTTAGTGACCAATCCAGCTCCTGTCCCAGTAACGTTATCAATATGAAGATAACTGGCACAGCAAGCCTAGGATGGTTGTTTTTTCCTAAGTACTCAATTATACTAGTCTTATTTTATAAGCATTTTGAATTTTAAATTAATTAATTAAATCATTTTTATTAGGCGCTCCTTACAGATATTGAAACAATTCATAATTCAACAAGTCAAGCATAATTGTACAATTGCTGCTACCAACAGTTACGAACTTTTTCTTCCATTTTGAATTCCTTGATATCAGCTACCTTTTATCCCCTCATCCCATTTTACCTTGCAGACACCCTTATTATTTTAAATTATAATTTTGTTATTATTATTTGCCATATCTTACATCATCCAATGTATCCACTCACCTGCAATTCTGTTGTTGGTTCCTCTCATATGGTGTTATAAAGTCATCATTGCTATCAGTTCCCCTTCCTTTTCTTCCCGTACCCTCAGGGAATCATTACTCCCATTACTATTTCCTGGCTTTCATGCAGTGAATGATTTAAATTATACAAATGAACCTAAACAGGTCTAACAAGATTAATAAGGTAAAATTAAGACCATAATGGCAAGTGGAGGAAATACTAAAGAACTAGAGGATATTTATGTATTTCATCAGTGCTGTACCACACTCTAGATATAGCATCCCTTCCATGTGGTCCTTCTGCAAGGGACTGTCCAATTATCTTACAGGTGGGTTTGGGGTCTCCACTTTGTCCATGCTCCTTCATGTCAATTTTATTGCTTGTTTTGGAATTTCTGATACCTACTCCCATCAAAACCGCATGATCACACAGGCTGGCGCGCTTCCTTCATTGGACTTTGTTGCTTTCCTGCAAGATGGCCACTTGTTTAATTTCAAACTGTTTGGACCACAGACACTATATCTTTTAATAGTTGAGCACCATTAGCTTTCTTCACCACAATCATTTATGTAGCCATTTTGTCTTCAGCAATCATGTTGGTAAGGTGAGTATCATACAGTGCCACATTATTAGAATAAACCATTTTTGTACTGAGGTAAGATTTGAGTAGAGGCCCAAAGTTCATCTGCTACCTTGTTGTATATATGTATATATATAAACAAACACACCTATCTTTATATATTAATATATACATATATATATATTTATGCCTATATATATAATTTTTACTTTCTTCTTTCCTCCTGCCCTGCCATCATGTTTACTCATCGTTCAACTCACAGTAATTTCTTTTGGATGCATTGCAATTGATCAAACATGACCAGGAATGCTACACCATCCTCACTATCTGTTTTAGTACCCTTGCTGTCTATTCCCCTGTCCCTGTCATTATTGGCTCACCGCTCCCCTCCCCCACCTCGCTCCCTCCCACGCCCCCGTGGAACCATCAGTCCTGTCACTGTTTCCTTGGGCTTGCTTATCCTGCTGTGTTAGTCTGGGTACTTTAGAGAAACAAATCCACATAAACTCATGTATAAGAGAGAGTTTTATGTAAAGGTTAAGTGAGCGTCAAGAAAACATCCAAACCCAGTGCTGCCCAAGCCCACAAGTCCAACATTAACCCATTAACCCATATGTCCAACACCAACCACAAAGTCCTCCTCCATCTCACAAAACATACACTATGATGCTGATTGCAGGAGGAAAGCCGAATCAGTAAACGCGTAAGCATCTCAGTGCTTGCAGGGGTCTCCACATGGCTGCTCCAGCACCTCGGGATTCATCAGAGTAGGTCCATGCAGGAAGTGAGCCTTGCCAGCTGAAGCAGGGAACTAGCTATGGCAGCTGCACCCTGACCGACCATCAGAAAGCAAGAGACCCAAGAACTAGAAAGGTGAGGTTCACTGAGCCATTTATCTCTCTGCCCTTCAATTAACCCCACATGTGTTTATCAACCAGGTTGGCACAATAAACTTTAACTATCTCACCTGCCTATCTTAAGCAGATAGACACCAAAACGAACAAAGAAAAGAGGACAAAAGAAAGACCATACAAATAGTTCTTAGCCTAGCAGTTATCCTGACACAGTAAATGAGTCTCTCTCTGTTAAGTAGAGAGAAGGACATGTTACAAACCACTATCAGTCCAGTCCTCATTTCTCTCAGGGTTCCCTATTCCTGGATCCACTTACCCAATAGCACGTAAACACTTTTAGTCCTCAGCACTCACCACTGACAGGCACGCCTCCTACAAGTCCCTATTACTCTTCCTGCAGTCAGGATGGAGAGGTGTATTGGCCCATACCCCTTTACACAGCTAGACCTTCAGTCCTCCCTCCCGCCCCAGTGAGCAACCCCCAAGCAGTCCAGATGAGTACAGACCTTCATAATTCTGTGTAATTAGCCTTTTAATTTCATTAGGGTCTGTTGTAATTTCCCCCCTTTTCATCCCTCATCCTATTTATAGATGTTTGCTCCTCCCTTTCTTTCCTTTTTTCCCCCTTTCCATGAGCAATAATCGTACCTCAGATAAACCTCACTTGCTACGATATTGCCACTGTGCAAAGTTGCTCCTCCCTTTCTTTGGTTAGGTTTGCCAATGGTCTTTCAATTCTGTTGCTCTTTTAAAGGAACCAGCTTTTTACCGTGTTTTTTTTTCTTTTCATTTCCTTGTTTTTTCACTTGTTTAACTCTCCCTGATTTTTCTTTTCTTTTACTATTGGAAGGATTATTCCATTGACTCTGCTTCAACTGATGAAGTTTTGTATCGACTATAAGTCTCTCTTCTTCATATGTGCATTTATTTCTATCCTCTGATAACTTCCTTTGATATAACCTAAAGGTTTGGGTATGTTGTAGCCTCATTTTCATTAGTTTCTAGAAACTTCCTAATTTTGCTTTTTTGGGCAAGTACCCACTCCTTAGGGAGAAAAAAGCTATTCATCCTTTATGAATAGGGTCCTTGTTTTGTTGATTTCCAGCTTTATTGCATAGTGATCAGAGAAGGAAGTCTGAGTGATCTGTATATGCTTGAATACTCAAACTTGACTTGTGTCCCGACATATGGTGGTCCATTTTCAAATATGTGTTCTGTGCACTTGAAAATAATGTGATTTTGTGTGTGTGTGTTTAGGTGGAGAGCTGTGAATGTCTGTCAGGTCAAGTTGTCTAATTGTGGGGTTTATTTCTGAGCTTCTTTCCCACTGATCTGTCTTTCTCTGAGAGCGGTGTATTGAAGTCTCCTACTATGATTGTTGAACCTGTGATTTCTTTTTTTATGTTTTGAAGGATTTGATTGATGAATTTTGTGGGTCTTTTGTTGGGTGCATATATATTTATTATGCTCACTGACTCTTGGTCAACTAATCCCTTAAGCATTATAGAGTGTCCATTCTTACATCTTGCTATGTTCTGCACCTTGAGATATTTTTTCAGGGATTAGGATTGTAATTCCTGCTTTTTAAAAAGTGCCATTAGCCTGGTATGTTTTTGCCAGCCTTTGATTCTCAACCTGTTTTTGTCTGGGAGCTTGAGCTGTATCTCTTGCAGACAACAGATTGGTGGGTTTTGTTGCCTAATTCAATCTGCTAGTCTTTGTCTTTTAATGTGTGAATTCAAAACCATTGTCATTCAGAATTATTACCTCTATCTGTGGATTCTTTGCTGTCACCTTGTACCTTTTGTGTTAAATATTTTCCTCTCTCCATACTTAACAGTGTGCTGTGGATGTGTGTGGAGATTCATTTTTGCCTTCTTTACACCGTTGGGTCAATGATGTCTTGAGGATTGGTTTCAGTGCATTGAGTTATTGATAGTGTGCTATGTGACAGTCTCATGTTAGTGCTCTGTGGATTTTGGTCTTCTATCTAAAGTGAGTTGGCATGATTTTTTTTTTTTTAGTGCCCTTTTTTCATGTATTCTCTGAAATTTCCTTGTCCAGGAAAATTCTTACCTCTCCATTTACTTTGATAAATAATTTGGCGGGATAGAGGATTCTTGGGTTACTGTTATTCTTCTTCAACTTTAGGAAGATGCTATTCTACTCTCTCCTCCTCTTCATGGTATCTGCTGATAAGTCTGAGTACCCTACCCGATAGGTGACTGCATTTTTTTCTCTAGTTGGTTATATGATTTTCCCTCCTTTTCCTCAAAGTTGGATAATGGACTACCATATGCCTTGGTGTATTCTTTTTGAGTTTCAGTCTAATCCATTTCCTTTGTGCTTCCTGGATGATTGTTTGATTTTCATTCATTAAATTGGGGAACCCTCATCCAGGAATTCCCTCGCTATTTTGGCTGTTGATTTCTGTGTTATGTCTTGTTATGTTATCCCAATTATATGAATATTGTTTCTCTTCATAGCATTGCTCAGTGTTCTCAGATTTTCTTTAGCTTCTTTGATGATCTTGGTTGATTGCCTTTCCATCTTGTTGAAATCTGCATGGCTATCTTCAAGATTGCTGATATGGTTTTTTAGCCTGTTGATGTGATCTCTTACCTTATTCTATGATTCTGTTGCCTTGTCCCTTAACTCTTGTATTTCCCTTTGGTTTGTGGACTCTATCTTCTCTATTATTTCATCCTTTTTCTGTATTGATTCCTTCATATCTGGTATAACTCTAAGCAGCATTCTGAAGATTTCTATGTGGAGGTTCAAGGTCTGCTTCTATGTATGTCACTTGGTCCAGGTCCTCCTCAGACACTGTATTTTGTTTCTCTTGCTTTCCTGTAGAGTTTGATGATATGGGTTGTTGTCTGTATGTCATTTTGGCGGACCTTGGTGCCGTTTTCCTAGGAGTCCTGAATTTTCTCTCTATGAGGCTATTAGAATGATTCTAAGGACTACCTGTAGCCAACTATGCTGCAGGATCAGGCTTTGCCTCTATCTCACTGGGAATTTAATCTCTTCTTAGATAATTGGGCTTACCTTTTAAGAGGGCAACTCAGGTGGCCCTCTTGGGCAGTGCGGGTGGGGAAGTTTCAGGCAGTGAGTGTGGATCTGGGCAGGCTGATCACACAGGTAGTTGTGGCAGTGTTTGGAAAAGCCACGGGCTGGTGACCCAGTGGGAAAAGCCATGAGCCAGCAGGCTGGCAAGAAAAGCCACACTGATGCAGGCTGGGCTGGCCCATGTCCTAGGCCACAGTTTGCGGCAGTTTCACAGTGTGTATGGGGGGAGGGCACACAGGGTGGATCAATGCTCAGCGGAAGGCTGGCCCATGGGCTAGAGCAGAGCCCTGGGGTGCCACAAGGCCCGACTATTCATTTAAGATACCCTCACTTAGCTTCCTAGTCTTAAACCCAACAATTGTCATGGGTCTCCCCATGAAGCTGCCTCTGCCTTACTGCCTTCTTCCTGGAAGTCTTGCCATTTAATAAAATATTGCCATATATTTTTAAAAGTAATATTATTTTCTATTATAAAAGTAAATTCAATATCTAGTAATTGGAATATAGACAAAGAATGAAGAAAATATAACAATACATCATAATCTTCCATGATGATCTATCCATCACTACTAAAGATGTTTGGTGGATTCTTGCCAGTTTGTTATATAAAGTATATGAATAAGTTTAAAAATAAAATTTGGATTCTAAAAATATCTGCAAATATTGATATATCTATCTGCTTTGTTACTTGCTTAAAATACATTTTTCAGATATTAGCATTTTCGTATGTGGTCCTGGTATAGTGGGCTGCTAACCATTAGGTCAGCAGGTCAACCCTACCCGTTGCTCCATGGGAGAAACATGAGTTTTTTGCTCCTGTCATAGCCCAGAAACACAGAGGGGGCACTTCTACCCTGTCCTGTAGGGTCACTATGTGTTAGAATCGACTAAGTAACTTGTAATTATAATTTTTCATGTAATTAAGTATTTTTTTTTACATTTTGCTTTTATTCGTCTTAGTAACTAGAAATTCTGTAATTATTTTACTCATCTTCATATGTGGGTGTATATGGAAGGTATTTTCAGTTTTCAAAATGCAGTAATGAGCAACAACATTCACTTTATATCCTTGTGCCTCTGTTTCTAACTTTGGGCAAAGTTTCAAAAAAGAGGAAAGTTTGGGTGAAAAGGAATGAATGTATGAGGATTCTTCCTTTTTATCACCATTTTTGTTGCTCTTCAAAAAGTTTTAAAAATTCTCATGCTTACACTAGCAGTGAAAGGGAACTTTACATTCTGCCACTTGGATCAAGATGCAGAATGATGATGATTATTATTTAAGATAGTTTTGTCAATTTAGCAGTCCAGAAAATGGTACCTCATTGAGTTTTACATTTCTCCACCAAAACTCAGATTAATTTTTTGGGTAGTTCTACTTATCCTTTAAGGCACCGTAAGGTAAGAGTTGGACTCTTAACCACAAGGGCAGTGGTTCAAAAACCACTGCACAGAAAGTCGAGGCTGACTATCTCCTCCTGTAAAGATTTATAGCCTCAGAAATCCTAGATAGGATCACTATGGATTGGAATAGTGGATTTTTGGTTGGCAGCACAAAGTGCGCAACTTATAACTATAGGAGAAATGACCCAGTGATCTACTTCCATAAAAATTATAGTGACTACCATGTTCTCAAGACCATGGGTGGTGTGAAAAATTAATGTGTTCAGCTCCCAGTCAAAAGGTTGTTGGTTCTAGTGTGTCCAGAGAAAGCTCCAGAGAAAGGCCTGTGATCTATAAAAAATAATAATGAAAACATTAGCCATTGGAAACCCTATAGAGCAGTTACATGTGGGAACTTATGGGTCACCATCTCAATCTCCTTGAGAGCAGGTGGAAAAAATAATTTTCCAAGTGCCAGCCTTGATCCCTGAAAAACCATAATGAGCAGGCCTCTACTGACCATGATGGATGTGTAGCTGAGTGGAAAATGCACTGGTCCGAGGGTCCTGAGCTGTAGGGGATGCTTATTATCACAGAAGAATGTGGTTTCTTCTGATATGCTCATTATCTTCACTTCTATCAAGGTTATCAAGTTAACAACGTCTTTTTTTTTTTAGTATTCATTTAAGACACCCCCTGGTATTTTCATCCTAAATCACAAATAGCCACTTTCATGATATTGGAACAGTTGCTATTTTCACTTTTCCTACACATATATTTTTACTCTTGACAACTTAAGCACCTGCTGTATTGCATTTGACTTTTAATGTGAATTCTTTTGTATTTTGAAAAATGTTAAACATCATGAATAATATAAGACTCCCCATGTAGCTATGTAGCTTTAACAATTACTCACATTCTCATTTGCAGATATGTTGAAAGATTTTGTATAATAATATTTATTACTCCTTTAAATAAGTATTTCCTTTACATTTTATGCTTAAAAAAATCATTCTGAGTCAAAGTATGAGTGGTGCAATTCAATTCTCCTTTAGCTGCCTTACGTTTTCATTCCTTATTAACTTTTGTGCTTTTCTATATTTGGCTGCTTCACAGAGTGGTCATTGAGTAAACATGCCTCATTAGCTGCGTGTACTCTCAGAGAACCCTGGCTACATCGGCGGGGAGAGAAGTAGCCATCTTGATGTACAGGTCTTTAAATAAGGGACTGAGGCAAGGACTTTACAGCAGGTCTTTTACTTGTGCAGTGGCCTAAGTAAGCTACTGGGTAACATCTCGACAGGGAAGTGAAAAAAAGCAATGCAGTATATATGAATGAGCAGGTCACCACCATGGGTACCTGGGGCTCAGTACTGTTAGGATCTTTGAAAAGGCCTGGAAAGCTATACTGAGAAGAGGTAGGTGGCTTCCCCATCTATCACTCCCACAGGTCTGGATTATGTGTGTCATGGGGAGCAAAGTCCAGGGGGAAAAACTCCGTTAGAGAAGCTGTAAAAGGCAGGCAGGTGAGGCCAGACTGCTATCTTGTATGAGTATCCACTACAGCAACAGGGTGCTCAGGAGGCCTTGGACATCACAAGGTCTGAGTAGGTAGCTCCACATGGGGTTTGGTGGTCATTCAATTGAGATGGTATGATGAGCATGTCAAGAAAAGGCAAGAATGAAGTGGTTGCCCTAAAGCTTCTGAATTAGATCTTTAATTCAAGCAGTTTTAATGCCCCCCCCCCACTTTCATCTCTAACTATAGCCTGGCTTGTAGGTTAACCCCACGGAGATATGAGCCCTATGTAACCCTATCTTGTTTCTAAGAGGACCCAAACATCGTCGTTGTTGTTGGTAACTTCTATGTTGACTTATGGGAATTTCATGAGAAACAGAATAAAATGTTGTGTTATTTTCACAATGAGCAGTATGGTTGAGTCCATTGTTATAGCCACTATGGATTTTGAACGCCTTCCAGTCCCAGGGGCTCATTGTCCGGCACCATATCAGACAGTGGTCTATTGGGATGCATTGGCTTATTTTTGGAAGGAGATTGCCAAGTCTTTCCCCCTAACTTATCTTAGTGCAGAAGCTCTGAGGTTCAACCCCGTAAGCACACACCCAAGTCTCCAATTATGGACAGGTAGTGGCTGCACTTGCAGTGCATTGGCTAGGGATTTCATATAGATATTTTTCTTATAAGGTGAGAATTATACCATTGAACCACCAATTCCCTAAACATACCACACCTGACCAAATGTATGGCCATCAAATTGATTTAGACTCATATCCACCTCATAGGGCCGAGTAGAACTGCCTTGGGGGGTCTCTGAGGCTACAAATCTTTATGCGATCAAGCCCTCATCTGGCTCTCCTGGAGCAGCAAGTGGTTTTCAACTGCGGACTTTTCCTGTTAGTAG
Organism: Tenrec ecaudatus; assembly: GCF_050624435.1. Taxonomy (NCBI): domain Eukaryota; kingdom Metazoa; phylum Chordata; class Mammalia; order Afrosoricida; family Tenrecidae; genus Tenrec; species Tenrec ecaudatus. The sequence continues at coordinate 49,576,727 of NC_134541.1, read as the reverse complement.
CCAAACCCATGACCCACTGTACTAGCAAAACACCCAAACTAATTACAATTGAGTTGATTCCTACTCATAGCGACCCCCTGGGATAGAATAAAGCTGCCCCTCTGGGTTTCCACAACTGGACGTATTTACCGGAGCAGAGAACTTCATCTTTCTCCCTTGGAGCATCTGGTGGTTTCAAATTGCTAACCTCAGGGGTTACTAAGCCACTGAGCCAGCAAGGCTTCTTTATGCCACACTCATAGCGATCAATCTTTCTGAGGTCAACAGTGATGTTAAACAGCTTGCATTTAAATCAATCCCTTCAGCTGGTTGGATCTCCACTAAGGCCCAGGTGGGATCGATAGGTGAGTGCCTGCTGTCCTGGTTTGCATGGGGTTGAGGGGCTTCCCCAAATCTAGAACTTTTAGTGTTTACACCGGGAATGTCCCAGGTAAATCTGAACAGCTGGTCACCTCTGTAAGGTTGCCTAGCATTGACGGAGAATGGCCTAACACTCACCAACTTTTCCATTTCATTTTTTATATCCCAGAAATGAAAAGAAGAAATTGAAATGCATCAACTTTTTCAGAGATCACATTACGTTTGGGAAGCCCTTGTTCAAATTCAAGCTTCATGTAGTTTCGGCCATAAGTCAGTACTCATGAAAGATTTCTGAGAGCTCCTTGGCTGAAGGCAGTCGTTGCTTGCCAACAGCTTGGCACTCCCTTCCACTTATGGCTTGCTTGCAGTTTTGATCAAATTTCCACAAGGAGCACCAGGGCCTTCCCTTGCCTTGTCTGATTAATCCCTCCCTCCCTAGGCAGCCGTCCAACCTCACTTCTCTGCATGGTGGGTCTGAAACAGGTTCTTGACAGTGATCCCATGCCGGAAATATAGGTCCCAAGTTGTAGGATCTATGATTATGCCTTGTGACTCCTCAAGGCAATAAACAACCCATCGCTTTCTGCACTAGGATCTGCCTGGGGAGGTGGCTGAGGTGCTGCACTGCTACCATTTCCATTTCCAGGAGTCTTTTGTCCAGGAGGGCCCCCCACCACCCACCTCCGTCTGCCCCAAAGAGCTGGCTCCAGATTCTTCTGCTGAGAACCAGCTGTCTTCTATCCTGAGACAACCCCTTTTATCTTACTTCTCTGCATGTTGCTTCTAGTTAGGTTTTTGAAATTGTCTTCTTCTGAAGATTGTTGTTAACAAAGCCAGTTTCTCCTTGCTTACAAAGCCGTGCTCCCCGCTCCTCCCCAGGACAGGAGGCCAGGTGCCAGAACTTCTAGTCATCCCAGCTTCGCCCCTCACCCCCTCACTGCCCCGAGACGCTGAAAGATTCAACCAGAAAACACGTGCAGGGCTTTTCCTGTCTAAATAATAAATTATACTCCTGAAGACTTATAAGTGCAGGGAGTTTCTTTGTTCTCTCTCTTGCCCCTGTGTCTCTTCTGCCCTGCTCCCCCTCTTCTTCTGGCACCTTCCCACTCTGCAGGCTCCCGTATCTCTGCCCTGCCTGCTGTCTTCACCTCAGCGGGCTGGTCTCAGCTCTGCCAGTTTCATTATTTCCTTTCTTGACAAATCCTCTTACAGTTTGCTAGTGGGTCTGTATTAAAACCGGCTTTTCTCTTCTTTTCTACATCTGTGGCTCTTGTGGTCTCTATATCTTTTAAGTAAGCGCTCTCTCATTCTTTCACCTGGCTCTAATCTGCGTCTATCCTACATGTCTTTCATCTCACATCCTTTGATCTTCCATTCTCCCTAAATAAAGACCATTAAAGAAGGTGACTTCATCTCTCTAGAAAAAAAAACAAACCCCTAATGATTTCATCTGTGTGGGTATCCTTCCTTATTACAGTTAGCCTATGTATTCCCAGCACTAAGGTTCTTAGGTTTGTCCTGATTCCTTTGTTGATGGTCCTGATAGTTTGGGGTTTTACTTCTACGTCTGTGATCCATCTTGAGTTTGTTCTTGTGCATGAGGTGAGGTAAAGATCTTGTTTCATTTTTCTACAGGTGGCGATCCCTTGTTTCCAGCACCACGTGTTAAAGAGGGCACCCACCTCCTATTTGGTACTTTTTGGGCCCTTGTCAAAGATCAGTTATCTATATGCTGATGGCTTTATTTCTGGGTTTTCTGTTCTTTTCCATTGGTCTGAGTATCTGTCATTACCATGCTGTTTTGACCACTGTGGCTGTATAGTAGGTGTTAAAGTCAGGTAAGGCAAGCCCTCCAACTTTGTCCTTCTTCTTGAGGGTTCTTTGCTAATTCTGGGCTTCTTCCCTACCCATATGAAATTGGTGGGCAGTTTTTCCAATTCTTTGAAGAAGGTTGTTGGTATTTGAATCAGGATAGTGTTAAACTTATAAAGTGCCGTGGGTAAGAGTGACATCTTTACTATATTGAGTCTTCTGATCCAGGAGCATGGGATATTCTTCCCTTTATGGAGGTTACTCTTGGTTTCCTGTAGTAGGGTTCTGTAGTTTTCCTTGTATAAGTCTTGATTTTTGATTAGATATATCCCTCGATGTTTCAGTTTGTTCTTGGCTATTGTGAAGGGCACCATCTTCTTGATCTCCTCTTCTGTGGTCTTGTCCAATGTATATAGAAAACCAATAGACTTCTGTTTGTTGTTATATCCCATCACTCTTCCATATTCCTCTATTGCTGACAGTACTCCTATTGTGGAGCTTTTGGGGGTTTCAATGTATAGAATCATGATGTCTACAAATAACGATAGTTTCACGTCCCCCGCTCCCAGATAGATACCTTTGATGTCCTTCCGCTGCTTTATGTTGCTAGCTAGGATATCCAGTACGATGTTGAAAAGAAGAGGGGACAAGAAGCATCCTTATCTGGTCCCCTTTTCAGTGGGATTGTTTTCTTCCTTTCTACTTTGACAATGATGTTGCCTATTGGCTTTTTGTAAATAGCTTGTGTTAACTTGAGGAATTCTCCCTCTTGAGTGTCTGAATTAGGAATGGATGTTGGATTTGTCAAATGCTTTTTGTGTGTCTATCCATATTATTTGCAGACAATAGGTCACCCCCTCACAGAAGGGTCACAGGGAAGGGATGAGTCAACCAGGGTGCAGTATAGCTCCAATGAAACATTTAATATTCCTCTGGTTGTTTGAGGCTTCCTCACCCCCCACTATCATGATCTCAGTCCTGCCTTTCAGTTCTGGCTAGACCGGAACATGTATACTGGTACAGATAAGAGCCCATGACACTCAGAATCCAGGTCAGATAAACCCCTCAGGAGCATAAATGGGAGTAGTGATACCAGGAGGGTAGGGGGAAGGTGAGGGGAAAGGCGAGGGGAGAAAGGGAAGAAGGCGGAATCAAACATAATGATCGACACATAATCCCCCCCCCCCCACCTCCATCCCCAGGGAGGGGAGGAAGGGAAAAAAAAGAGGCTGATACCAAGGGCTCAATTTAAAGTAAATGTTTAGAAAATAATGATGGCAACATATGTACAAATATGCTTGATACAATTGATGTATGGAATATTATAAGATCTGTAAGAGCCTCCAATACAATGATTAAAACAACAACAACAACAGCAACAAAATCCCCTAACAGCTGTCCATGTGTTTGAGAGCCCTGAGTTTTGGAATTCATTTAATCCTGTTTTTATTCTAACCTTCTTTCTTCTTTCCCTTCCAAGAACTCTTACTGCTTTTTCTGTTCTGTAGTCTGCTTTTTGCTGTGCATGAAAGAGGGCATATTGTTTTAAGAAAGTGCTCCTCAGAGTATCTTGGGATTCTCCTAAGGATTTGGATCTAGATGTAGTTGAACTTTATAGTGATTTTAATGAGCACTGTGTTTCGTGAAAGCATGTGAAGGTAGGGACTGATTTGCAAAGATGAACGATGTTTTGGAACGATGGGGTGGGTATACAGATTCTGCAGTGAAGGATAGTTCTGTAAGCAGGACCAACTCTTTTGATCCTTAAGGTGCAACAGAATTAGCCTTGCAGATGGTGATCTCTTTGTCCTGATCACTAGGCACAGTGTCCTTCAGGTGAGTGAGTATATACTTGATTAAGTTTTAGTCAGTCGTCATTTTTAAAGCCCTCAAGTGATGTCTGAATTCTCTCTCTGGTTGTCAGAGCCACATAATATGTTGTTTTCTCTGACACTGGTCCTGTTTCTCCATCAGTATCTTGGCAAGGATGACATCCTTTCCTTGGCTAGTAAATCCAGTGTTTTACTGGTCCTTTGCTATCCAGATGGCAATGATCCTAAGTTTCAGATTAAATTTTGCTGAAAACCTTCTGGGAGGTAGTAGCAGGAGGCAATGGGTGCTGGTCACATCATTATACCAGTCTCTGTGTCATTGTGATTGTCAAATGCCATAGCATTTTGTTTCAGTGTTAATTCCAAAGAAGACTACCTTGAGTCAATAGGGTTCCTTTGTCTCAAGCAGGGGTCACCCTGAGCTAGAATTGACTTGATGGCAATAAGTGTTTGTCTATTTATTTATTTTTCTACCTTGCCAGTAAAGTAGAGTAACTTCGTTTGTGTTCTACATGGTTTTCCACGGTTTCCCCATGGCACTGCGTTCTAGTTGCTCATAGGCTTGGGAATACACCCTTTGTTGGGCTGCTAATTGTAAGGCCAGCAGTTTGACACCACCGGCTGCTCTGAATGAGAAAGATGAGATTTTCTACTTCCCTAAAGATTCCTGGACACAGGGGCAGCTCTACCCTGTAAATAGATCCACTATGAGTTGGGATCGACTCAATGGCTGTGGGAGGTTTGTTGTTGTTCTTTGCCCTTTGGTTTTACCTTCCCATTCATTCTTCTGTTTCTTTTACCTCCAAAGTAAACTACTCAAACTCAATTCTTGTTTCAGGGCATACTTGTGAAGAAATCCAAACCCAAACAGAAGACAGTTCTTATACTGTCTCATAATTTAGGGGTCTCCAAATCTGGCCACTTACCATATAATATGAAAAATGCTTTTGCTTTTAATTAAAAAAATGTGGAGTGTAAAGTTAGAGAGGAAAATGTTGACATAGACAAAGAAAACATTTTCCTTCTTATTTTTTGTTTTGTTTCTTTTCTCAAGTACTTATTGAACATATGCACAATTTAGGAGATGCACACTCAAGTCCTTAAGGAGCCAGGTAGGTGATCTGTGGCAGAGTGCCTGCCTTTGAAAAAAGGTATGTTGGCTTTCTCTTCTTCCTCCTCTGTAGCATCACATGGAGTCTCTGGGTGACACAAAGGTTGATATGCTTGTCTGCTAACAGAAATGATGAAGGCTTGAGTCTACCTAGAGGTGCTTTGGGAAAAAACAAAACAAAACAAAACTCCAAAACACCCTACTGATTTTTAAAAAAAACAAAAATATCAGCCATTGAAACTCCTGTGGAGAACAGTTCTACTCTGACATGTGCATCCACTAGGAATCCAACTGGTGTTAAAAATGCAAGGATGCTATTTTGGGGAAGAAGGTATGCTTGAACCAAGCCATGGTATTTTCAGTCATCTCATGCATGTGAAAATTTGACATTGAACAAGGAAGACTGAAGAGAAATCAATGAATTTGAATTATGGTGCTGGTGAAGAATATTGAAATACTGTGGACTGCCAACCCCCCCCCCCCCCCAAGCTCAACAAATCTGTATTGGAAAAAGTATAGCCAGAATGCCTCTCAGAACCAAGAAGGACTTGATTTAACTGACAGACTTGGGATATGTTAGCAGGAGAGAGCTGCCCCTGGAGAAAGACATCTTGCTTGGTAACATGGAGGGGCAGGGAAGAAGATGAATTGACACAGTGTGTGCAACCATGGACCCAAACATATGAAGGATTTTGAGGATGGTGCAGGGTGACAGTGTTTTGTTCAGTTGTACATTGGGTCTTTATGAGTAGCAACTGACTCAATAGCATTTGACATCAATATGAATCCAAATTGACTTGATGGCAACTGGTTTTTAACTTTGTGTTAAATAAAAAATTTCTGCAAGGTGTTAAAACCCCAAACCAATCCAAGAATGGCCTTTGTGCAATAAATAATTCTTTGTCTACTTTATTCAGGTGAAGCTAACTTTTCTGATATATTTTTTTAAAGAGAAGACCAGAACAACTGATATACTGGGAGAAAATTCTCTACTAATGTCAATTACCCAATTCTACAATTCTGTTTCAAATGTGTCACCATAACACAATGAAAGAATCATTCCTAGAGCCTGGGGAAAACATTGAATGAGAAACCAAGCATTTTCCATTATACTCACTTTCTTTAAAATATATTTACACACTACCATGATAGTAGGTTTATTGTGTTAACCTGGCCAATAAGAACATGTGGGATTCATAAGGTCACAGTTTGATTGGAGGGCAAAGAGATAAATGGATCCGCAAGCCCTGCCTCTCTCTCTTGCTCTCCGGTGATCAGATCAGCATGCAGTTGCCTTAGCTAGTTCTCTGCCTCAACTTGTGAAATACACTACCCATGGGACACCCAACCTGTGGATCGTGTCGCTAGAGCTTGAGGTTCTTTTGAGACCTGCTTCACCACACTGCTGGTGTATACATCGCTTGAGCTTGGGACTGTTGGATTCTGTCCTCTGGATGACTGTTGGCGATCTGCCCTGCTGTTTGCTGCCTGTGGCCAGGCTGCCTGCATTGCTCTACAGAAGACTCAACTGTCTTCTTCCTTCACTTGGACCCAGCAGCCCTCACGAACTGAAGGACTTCTTGTATATTAACTGTTTCATGGAAGTGAGTTGAACTGAGCCATCTGTTCTGCTGTGTGGACTAATTAGCTGTTATATTTCTTTGTGCTGGATATATCTCTATATCTATCTATCTATCTATCTATCTATCTATCTATCTATCTATCTATCTATCTATCTATCTATCTATCTATCTAAAATCATAAGTGTCCTGATTTTGTTTCTCAAGAGAACCCTGTCTAACACAGCTACCATCTGTATGTAAATCAGAATGACTTTCCTCTTAAGTTTCCGCTTTCTTGGACTGCTTTACAGAGCAATTGCAGAAGAAAGGGCCTTGAGTTGGAGCAGTGATGGAAGAAAGGGAAGCATCCAGCTCTGTGAGGCCTCAGAACAGTTTTGGAGGCAAAGAGCACAACCTGCACTGTAAATCTGGGCGGAAGGCTGGACTCTTTTTTAGCTTCAGGTGAAAAATTGTTTTCCAGTGAAAATCCCTGAATCTGCTGAATCCTTCTGGGTGTCTGCTGTCGCTTGGTCTTGGGCTGGGAGGCGTGGCCATTTCTCTCCAGGCACACAGTGCCTAATGCAATAGGGAAACAAGCAGTTTGTTGTCAAGAGTGTCGCCAAAATGTGCCCGAGGGCTCTGGCACTGGAGAACTTACCCTTTCCTTCCACCCGACACATCTGTGCTCTTCAAGATGGACTGCATTTCAGCAGCAAACTAGTATAACCTTCTTGTAAAATGTCATTTCCTTAGTTCCCACCCGGGCCCGGGCAAATGTTATGGATGCTGTTCACCACTTTATCAGTGATAATCATATTTCCAGGGTCCGTTGGCTAAATGTGTGTGCTGGGTTTTCTGAGAAATGTGGCTGCTATGGATTTAATTGTTTCTTCCTAAAATTATGTTGAAGTCCTAACCCTTGGTACCGGTGAATGCGACCCTATTTGGAAATAGGTCATTGAAATGTTCTCAGTTATCTGAGGTCATGATGGAGTAGATGGGTCCTAGTTTCTTGTAAGTGGTGCCCTGATAGAGAGAAGTAGAAGCATTAGAAAACAGAGGGACATTTGCCATGTGAATATGTATCTGCAAGCTGCGGAGTGCCTGGAAGTGGAGACACAACAAAGGATGTCCCCATCGAGCTGTCAGAGAGAACAAGACCCTACCAACACGCTGAATCAAGACTGCTAGTCTTCGGATCTGTGAGATAGTGCATTTTATTTTTGTTTAAAGCCACGTACATTGGGGTATTTTTGTGATGGCAGCCATCAGCAACTAAGACAATTGTTCTACATAGTCCCTGGGAAATTTCCGTTATTGAGAAGGTTATTTATTTTGAGAAACAAAGCCTGAGTGTTTCAGGTGCTTCTCTTCCAGTTTTTCCTCTTTTTAAAGGGAATTTTTGAACCCCTTAAGGCCAGCCTGGCCTTTCTTACAGGGAGGAAAGTTGGGGATCTGAATGCTCTAATTTAAAGGAAGTGGCCGAGAATTCAATGAATCCTGGTGGTGTAGTAGTTACATGTTGGGCTGTTAATTTCGAGGTTAGTGGTTTGAATGTACCAGTCCCTCCTTAGGAGAAAGCTATGGGAGTCTGTGTCTGTAAAGGTGACAGCTTTAGCAACTCCAGAGAGCAGTTCTAGAGGTTTCATTGGGTCACTTTGGGTCAGTATCAGCTTCCCAGCAATGGGTTTGGTTTGGCTTAGCAGAGCCCTCTGGCACTGTGCTGGTAAATGGTAGGAACTAGCTCTCTGAAATGGGAGGATTGCTTTCTCAAGGTCCCCAAAGAAAAGAACAAAGTTGTAATCGGATGAATACAACTATTTTGGATATAAAAGAAAGGCCAGATGCTATCAAGGGTAACACTGAACAGTGAACAAATACTTTCCACACTGCTTAACTCTAATTCCAGTCCAAAGGCAGTGCAAATTATGAGTATGTTTAGTTGCAGTTCCTACTCAAAAATTGGTGATTCATGTGTGCCAAGAGGAGCCTTGGGGGAAAAATGCCTGGCAATCGCCTCCTGACAGACCAGTTGCTCAAAAGCCTGTGAAGCACAGTTCCACTGTGCGACACGCGAGACCCCCAGGAGCTGCAAGCAACTCGATGGCAAGTGGTTTTGAATTTGACCAAATCCTTTTTTGACACTCTAGCGTCAAATTCAGGAGAGCACCATGTGGTTCTATATTCCTGTTCAGATTTTTAAATGAAGAGCTAATACCAAGGGCTCAAGTAGAAAGAAAATGTTTTGGAAACGATGATGGCAACATATGTACAAATGTGCTTGGCACAGTGGATGGATGTGCTTGTGCTAAGAGCTGTATAAGCCCCCAATTAAAAATGATTAAAAACAAAACAAACCAGATTTTTGAACATATTCAACAGTTGCAAAGAACTCCACCAGGGACTGAAACAACAGAGTAGCCACCGGGAAGATGCAAATCAAAACATGATGAGATGCCACCTCACACTGGCATGGAGGGAAAAGTTCAAAAGCAAGCAAACCAGAGAATAGCAAATGATGGAGAGAGTGTGGGGAGACTGGAACCATTGCACACTGCTGGGTGCGGGGAGGCTTGCCACCATGGAAAGCAGTATGGAGCTTCCTCAAACAACTAGGAATAGCAATAGCACGTAACCTAGTGATCCCTTTATTTGGTACATACTCTAAAGAAGCATGTGCCAAACAGCACAAACAGATATATGCATACCCATGTTCATTGCAGCACTGTTCACAATAGCAGGAAGATGGAAACAAGTTAATCAGTGGGACAATGGATAAATACACGTTAGTACACTCACACAATAGAATTTGAGGAACCACCTCATGATATGGATGGATTTGGAGAACATTATGCTGAGTGAAATTGGATAATCATAGAAGGACAAATATTGTATGAGACCACTGCTATAAAAGAAAAACATTCAAGAGAAAGGCTTTTCATATCTAAAGAAACAGACGTTGATGGTTCCCCAGGGATGGAGGGGAAGCAATAGGCTGAAGCACAGACCTGTGCTAAGACGAAGAGGAAGATAATGTGTTATGAGGAAAAGGAAACCAAGGTGAGAGGGGGGATAGGCTAAGTTATCGGGAGATTTGATAAGTTGTTTACCTTGTTGAATGCAAAATGATGATCTGAAAGGGAAAATCCAAACTAATTCATGATAAAGAGTTTTAAAAAGTTAGTAGCAATATATCCAAAAGCTCACTGCCATCGATTGAGTCAATTCTGATGTATGGCGACCCTATAGGCAGGGTAGAATTGACACTGTAGGTTTTTGAGACTGTGACTCTTTATGGGAGTAGAAAGTCTTAACTTGCTCCCACAGAGTGACTGGTGGTTTCAAACTGTTGATCTTGTGATCAGCAGGCCAACGTGTAACCACTACACAACTAGGCCTCCTTTTGAGTAACACATGACTACTACTTAATGCCATTATGAGTAGAAAAATCCCTAATTTTGAGCCAGGTAGGTAGCTGTTTGTAGAAGAAGGGTACTTGGACAAGGGTAGACATGAGCCATGTCTAAGGAGAACTATAAATGGAATGTAAGTCTCAGGAAGAGGAAATGAATTGAAGAGGAATACAGAGAAGCAGGAAAAAAACAAAACAAAACAAAAAACAACCAACAACAAAAAAACCCAGACACAGTGAATGAGGCTGAGATCCATGATCTCAGAACCCTACAGAGGACATCTAGGCCCTTGTGAGGCTGTACCTTGGTATGGCCTTAAACCTGGAATGCCTCTCTGGTTCTAGACTTAATGAGGTTCTGTCTACCTAAGTCCCACCCCATTATATCACTCCATGCACATTCTGACAGCAAAAAACCTTTTTGGTTGAGCTGCCTGATTCTCTGTTACAGCTTCACAGAGCAGAGACAGATAAGCTAGGATACATGACTGTGTTATCAACAGTCTCTCAGTTATCCTCCTGTGAGGAAATAATGCCATTGTTTTCAGAAAATGAATAATTTGTACTGCCTTTCTATTCATTATATAGATTTTAAGACCGTATTTGCTTTGGGTTGAATTGTGTCCCTTAAAAAACTCAAGCCCTAACCTGTAAATATGACCCTGTACCTCCATAGGCTCCTCCTCTAAGACGTTTCTTCAGTGTCTAATCTCATTTTAGTCTCACAAATAACACACAGGATAACAGCTCCACCTCTGCCACCTGCCTACACCTTCATCCATTGTATTGTCACTGTGACTGCACCCATGTGTCCTACCTGGTAAGTAGGCCAGGGTGTCACAGCAGCAGGGACACCTTTACCTTGTTCACACCATCAGCCATCGCCTGCAGAGTAAGCTCCCGGGGCCCATCCACAGTCTTCCCATTGTCCGTGGGGCCCCAGCTGGCACTATAGATGTCAATTAGCTGTGGCATGTGGCTGATGGAGGAGGCCTCGATGATGTCTGTCATAAAGGGCTGGTCTAGCATCCGGATACCTGTAGACACATGTGAACAGAGAAATACTGGGTTTGGGTACCACCAACGTTAACTTGTGTTTTGAAGACTATGCAAAGGCATTCGTTTTTGTGGATCTTAACAAACTATGGACAGCATTTCAAAGAATGGAATAGCTTATTGTGCTCATGCAGAACCTGGGCAAAGACTAACACATGGTTGTTTAAATAGACCAGGAATACTGAGTGGTCTCAAATGAGGAGTGGTATGGCCAGCCCCACTATGAGACCATGATGCCCCTCACTGACCCATAGCTCTACAGAGGACAACACTGGAGACACAGTGTGGGAACTGCACCCAATCTGACCCCACCACACCGAGGCAAAACACTAAGGGGGTGCAACAGAACAGCAAGGGAATGGAGCAGCGAGGTCCCCAGGGAATGCTGAAGGTGGACTTTAGGGCCAGGGCATGGTGCCCCAACAGACTGGACTGGAAAATACTCCTAAAGGCCAACAAACGATCCTTGAACTAACTACAAGCTTTTCTTTCTTGTTTTTTTTTGTCATTGGTTTGTTGTTGTTGTTTTGTTGTATATTGTTGCTTGGTTTTGCTCTGTCTTGTTTTTGTGCATGTTATTATCTCCGCAGGTCTGTCTAAATAAGATAGGCTGGATGAACAATCTGGAGGAGAAAACAGCGGGACTAACAGTTCCGGGGGAAGATGGGAGAGGGGGTGGTGGGGGGGAAAGGAAGTGGTGTTAACAAACCCAGGGACAAGGGAACAGCAAGAGATCCAAATTGGTGGTGAGGAGGGTGTAGGAGGCCTGGTTGGGCATGATCAAGGGTAATGTAACAAAGAGGAATTGCTGAAGCCCTGGTGGGGACTGAGCATGATAGTGGGACAGGAGGAAAGTCAAGGAAAATAGAGGAAAGAGCTGGGAGGCAAAGAGCATTTATAGAGGTCTAGATAAAGACATGTATATATGCAAATATATTTATATATGAGAATAGGGAAATAGCTCTATGTGCATATATTTATAGGTTTAGTATTAAGGCAGCAGAAGGATATTGGGCCTCCACTCAAGTACTCCCTCAATGCAAGAATGCTTTCTTCTATTAAATTGGCATTCTATGATGCTCACCTTCCCGACACAACCGCTGAAGACAAAGCAGGTGAATAAGCAAATGTGGCAAAGAAAGCTGATGGTGCCCGGCTATCAAAAGATATAGCATCTGGGATCTTAAAGGCTTAAAGGTAAACAAGTGGCCATCTAGCTTAGAAGCAACAAAGGCCACATGGAAGAAGTACACCAGCCTGTGTGATCACGTGGTGTCGAAGGGATCAGGTATAAGGCATCATTAGAATAAAAAATCTTACTATTGTGAATGAAGCAGGGAGTGTGGAGTAGAGATCCAAAGGCCATTTGTAGGCCACCAGAGATCCCCTTACAGAGGGGTCTCGGGGAGGAGACTAGCTAGACAGGGTGTGATGTAGCAATGATGAAAAATACAACTTTCCTCTAGTTCCTAAATGCTCCCCCCCCCACTATCATGATCCGAATTCTACCTTGCAAGTCTGGCTAGACCAGAGGGTGTACACTGGTATAGATAGGAACTGGAAACACAGGGAATCTAGGGCGGATGATCCCCTCAGGACCAGTGGTGTGAGTGGCGATACTGGGAGGGTAAAGGGAGAGTGGGTTGGAAAGAGGAAACCGATTAGAAGGATCTACATGTGACCTCCTCCCTGGGGGACAGACAACAGAAAAGGGGGTGAAGGTAGACATTGGACAGGGCAAGATATGACAAAATAATGATTTATAAATTATCAAGGGTTCCTGAAGGAGGGGGGAGCGGGGAGGGAGGGGAAAATGAGGACCTGATGCCAGGGGCTTAAGTGGAGAGCAAATGTTTTGAGAATGATGAGGGCAATGAATATACAAATGTACTTTACACAATTGATGCATGTATGGATTGTGATAAGAGTTGTATGAGCCCCTAATAAAACGATTAAAAAATAAAATAGTAGTAGTGTGCATCGAGGCTAAATCCTTTCACCATACATGTTCAATCTGTATGCTGAGTCCATAATAAACGAACACCTGGAATAGATGAAGAAGAACACGGACTCATGATTGGAGGAAGTCTCAGTAACAACCAGCATTATGGAAAAAATGTCCTTGCTGAAATAAAGAGAACTTGTAGCACTTGCTAGTAAAGATCTAAGACTCAACCTTCTATATGGTTTACACTTTCAGCTTGTAAAGGAAAAACAAATCCTCACAACTAGATCAATAGCTAACATAGCGATAAACAGTGAAAAGATTGACGTTGTCAAGAATTTTATTTTGCTTGATGCTAGAATCAATACCCACGGGAGCAGCAATTGAGAAATAAAACGACGTATTACACTGGGCAAACCTGCTGCAAAACACCTCTTTAAGGTGTTAAACAGCAAAGATGTCATTTTGAAAACTAGATGTGCCTGATGCAGCCATGGTGTTTCCCACGACGTCATTTCCACGTGAAAGTTCGACAATGGCTGAGGAAGACATTGCAAGGATGGGGTGGCAGAGAGTAGAGACTAGAGTGCGGCTGGTCAGAAGGATGAGCGATCTGTTTCAGGAGACGTACAGCCAGACTGTCCTTAGCAGCCAGCATGTGCGACTCTCTCCCATACTTTGGACATGCTCCCAGGATAGAGCAGTCTCTGAAGAAGGGCATCATACTGAGTAAGGGGGTCAATGAAAAAGAAGAAGGCCCTCAACTAGATGGGGTGAGCCAGTGACTGTCACAATAAGCGCCAACGCAGGGACACCTGTGAGGATGGTGCAGGACTGAGCGGGGCTTTGTTCTGTTGTACGGAGCGTTGCAATGCATTGGAACGGACTTAGTGATACTTAGCAGCAAGAAGAATCCCTGATGGAGAGTGGTGGGCCACAAACGTCAAGGTCAGCAACACAAACCCTCCAGCTCTGTGGGGGGAGGAAGGGGAACTTTGTACTGTAAAGAGCTACAGTCTCTGAATCCCATAGGAGCTGTTCTACTCCGTCCTATTGAGTCCGACTGGACTCGATGGCTGTGACTTTGATTTTGTGGTTTTTTGGAGCAAGAAGAACATTTACAGGAGACAGCAGCATTTAGTGCTGGTGAAACACTCCTTGGCCCCGCACCATCCTCATGAGACTCATCTCATGTACTTGGGACATGCTATCAGGAGGGACAAGTTCTTGAAGAAGAACATAGCACTTAGCGAAACAGAGGGCCAGGGAAAGAGGAAGCCTTTGAACAGAATGGACTGAAACAATATGTGTTCAGTAAGAATTGAGGCCGGTGCAGACCAGGGAGGTGCTTTACTCTGTTTAGTCCAAGGTTGCTGTGAGTCAGAACTGACTTGACAGCACCTCCCAAGAAATAGATATAAATGTTTGTGTGTGTATAGATACATATAATGCTATGATGTGTAACATATGTAGAATATATATGAGGAAAACCGTGAGATCCACAATAGAGCGAAAGAAATAAGTCATTTTGAAGTTTGAATCAGGTCGCCAGTTGTCTGATTTGGCGACTGACCACAACAACATGGTTAAGTTGACGTTATCAATATATTTTCAGGAAAAAAAAGTGTGATTAAAGTGGCTAATGTAGTGAAAGGTAGGAAATCGCTAACCCCACAACAAAGGTCCTGCATTATCGAACAGATTGGAAAGTTACTGTTAATTTGGCTAACTCAGAAACGACTTGCTGGCCATAGTGTGTCTGAGGCAGGGGTGTGCGAGAAGGCGCTGAGTCAATGAGCAAGGCTGCGGAGCGGTCCGAGGAGCCCGACTTCTGAAAGGGATCTGCCACACACCGTGCAGCTGTGAAGACGAGACCGTATGGCTGGATTTACGTGCGGGGTGAGGGTTTTATTGTTCAGCAAGCGTTCAACTGTGACGGAACTGGCCTTTTTTGTGGGGTGGGACGGGGGGAATGCCCAATAGGACCTTCATCACTAAAGAGGTGAAGGCACTGGCAGACCACGAGCACACTCTGTTCTTGTGTGGGAATGTTAGTGGGGAATTTAATGTGAAGCCCATGTTGTTGTACTATTCTGAAAAAAAAACCTCCCCAAACCGGGGTTTTAACAACAACATATAATGAAAAATAAATGAATGCTATTTACTGTATTATGCTAGTATTTATTGTGTTTAGATGTTTTAGGGGGTATGTCCACAATCTGGGGCTGTTAATTTTGTATTAAAGTCCTGGAAAAATGTATTTATAAGTGTAATTTTTGGTCCTCACAGCAATTTATTTGGTTTTCCATGATTTCTTAAGAGGAAAACTATGTTCAGTTCTTGAACCTTTTGGTGTTCAAACACAAACTTGGAACAAATTGAGTTCGACAACTGAGGTATCACCGTATTATGTAATCATGCTCAATAATTTGTAATAAGCAGCAGTTAGTGTTTATTGTAATAAACAGCTCATGCTGGGGAGGAGACATTAATCAGGATGTACACAATTAATGGGAAAATGACAAGACTGGCCTGGGAGGTAACGTTGGAGCCGTCATGAAGCAGCTGAGAGCCCCTCTCGGGTGGAAGGAAGGTAGCCAGGCAGAGGGCAGGGGAGGCATTCTGGGGACAGGCGAGAGCGCATACACAGGCTCAGTGGAAGCAGAGGTGGAGCTGTCTTTTCACCCGTGGGAAGGGGTTTTATTTAAACTACATGTACTCAAAGACTGACTTGTGTGCATGGGGGACTTCATATGCAATGAAGGTGGCACCTCAAATGAAATAGACAGAATGGAGTGTTGAGCAGGGGGGACTGGGACTCTTGGCTCAGGATTTAGAGAAAAAGAAAACGCTCGCCCACTCCCTACAATGATGAAAGTCAGTCAGAATAATAACCACATGGGAAGGTTTGGATTCAAACGCACAGTTCCTGACTCAAACTGTCAGGGGCTAAAGGAAATGCATAGGAAGAATGCCTGAAAATCAACAAGAAACCTCAATAGAAAAATAGACCAGTTTATCTACAAGTCACTTATACAAGGGGAACCCAATAGACTAAGATCAAAGACGTTCCACCTTTCAAATAACTCATTTTGCAATATAGTCTTCATGTCTCTGCCTTTCTTTCTGTACTAAGACTCCACAGCACATTGGCTTTAGCATTTTATTTTGAAGGTCAGCACTTTAACCAATTATCCAATTAACACTTTAACCAATTAGCCCTTTGACCTCCAGAGACTGACTATTACCTTTGCAGGCCACCAGGTGGTGCTACAGACAGCTCTATCACAGAAAACTCATCCCAGGTGGATTAAAAAAAAATCACGGAAAAATGGGATTAAACCATAATGGAGTTTCCCCACAAACTTTTAAAGGCTCCTTTGTCTTTAGAGAATGACTAAAGAGCAGCCAGCTTTCGGAATTGCCATTTAGAACGAACAAATGACCCCATTAAGTTTGTGGTGTCCTAGAGCTTGAAACTGCTTTTGGTGTGCTTCCTGAATCACTCCACAGACCTTCCCCAAGAATAACTTCTTTTGCACCCCCAGGGTATCCTTGATGACACTGGACCCACGAAGGGCGACTTTCAACAGAACGAGCACAATTGGCTACTCAAGGGCCAGGCCGAGGCTAAGGCAGCAGAAAGGAGGCAGGGGACTCCCTTGCTGAAACTCTCTATATGGAGGGGCTGCACCCAAACAGTTCCTGCATTTCCAAATCTCCGAGGCTTGCTGGAAAGGATCAGTTGTGGTCACACTTGTTTCCATCGTGGGATCAAGCCTTGGCGAAGTGGCCTCGCCCATCGTTGGCTGTCCAAGCAGTAGGGTTTTGCTTCTTGGATTGGGGTGTCCTCTGGCCTCGGGAATTCTGCTCAGGCTAAGCAGCAGCCGACTGACTATGCCAGGTAGTAATGATGTTGGAATCATTCCAAACTAGTAAAGGGTAGGAGTTGGTGGGTACTCCTTGCTTCGGGGTTTGGGAATTCTGGGGCATCTTTCCATAGCCTCTCAGAGGGTCACCTGTAGGACCAAGTCACAGTTGTTCTCAGGAGTAACTCCGTAAATTCACGTATGCTGTCTGCCCCCCCCCCCCTTGGCGCTCTCCCTTCCCTATGTCCTCACCCTGTCTCTCGGAACCACCTCCCCACTCAGCTGCCTGCACTCGTGGACTTTGTTTGGAGGGAATGTGAGCTAAGAAAGCAGGACTCGGCACATTTTGTCAGGAGCTCAGAGGTTTTCAGAGTGCACATAACCGGAGAGGAGATAGAGAAAGATGCCGATGGAGAAAGAATTCCCAATGGACCTCCATCAAGGTAAGAGCTGCTTCAAACTGTTAATTTTTGTAAGCAACCGTCTCACAGACCTTTAGGTTAAAAAGGTCCAGTTACTTCTGGCAGAGTACCTTCTGCCTCTAGTTCTGCTCATAAGTAGCAATCCTGCCTCACCTCAGATACAGGTGGCATACAAAATATGAACCCAGTGATATCCTTTTCAGGAACCCTGGTCGGGTAGCGGATTCCAAGTAGGGCTGCTAGCCACAGAGTCAGCAGTTTGAAACCACCAGCTGCTCCAAGGGAGAAAGATGAGGCTTTAAAACGATGCATAGATCTGGAAGCCTACAGGGGCCGTTCTACCCTGCCTTACAGGCTTTCCAGGAATTGAAACAGACTCCATGGCAGTGAGTTTGGTTTTCAGTTTTTGATCCTCCTGTTTTTTTCTGAGCTCATAATGGCTCCTGATATTTTTCTGCCAGCATTTTGCATGCATACAAATTGAGAGAGCTGAAACCCAAGGGGGGCTAAGTGTTATCTATTTCCATTGTGGAACTTTCCCGATACATTCTTTTATGCACTCAGACAAACCTTTTACAGAAAGCGCAGTGGAATGATTAACAACAATGCGGAACTCCAGCTTGTCTGCCCCACGGGGAATTTTTGCTGGGCCCTAATCAGGCTGGAGACCTGAGGCCAGTCCGGGCGGCTCTTGGAGTCTGGTTTCCCAGCCTGGCACCTGCAGGTTGGCCCGGGGCAGCTTACCTGCGACTTTGGAGTTGTATGCCACCCCGACGCCGCAGATATTGTTGTTGGCTGCCGCAGATACTTCCCCTGCACATCGGGTCCCGTGGCTGTGGGAAAAAGAAAGCCAGGTTGTTGGGTATGGGGTCACAATCATTTGGAGGATCTTGCTTAAAACAGTTGCCATTGAACTTATTGGCTTACGGCGATCGCATATTCTCGGAGTAGAGCTCCGCCCCATGTGGTGTTCAGAAGTCAATGGGCAGGCCTTCCTTTGCGGTACTCTGGGTGGGGTTGCACCTCCCTCCACATGCTCGGCTGGCAGCTGAGAAGGCAGGCACCACTCAGGGACTCTGGAGGAGGATTTCTGGGTAGCAACACGGAAAGGAATCTGGATCCTTGCAATATTCAGCTAACAACCAGTTGGCATTTGGCTCCATCCCATTTCCTCCGACTTCTGTGTAGATGTTACAATTTCCTGTTGCTTCCCCTTCAGTTGCCATCTTGACCCACTTTTTTTTAATTACGAAAAAGACAATTCTCAGAATATGAATTTGAGGCTTAATCTGTGCTTTAAAATTCTATCTTCCTGCAGAAAGTTTTCTGCAGAAACGAGACACGATACCAGAGTTTTGTACGTGTAGAGCTGCTCTCTCTTGTGTGAAGGTGCTGGCAGTGTGGGACAGCGAACTCTTTTTATGGCTGGGTCAATACTTTGGGATGTAATGCTGCCTGTCGGTAATGGGACGGTATTTATTTATCCTTTTGGGTCATAGTCACCCTTGAAAATTTATTAAATGCCACCAACATCTTATTTTTAGTTAAGTTATAGTCATCTATTTTAACTTCTATGGTGTGTTTTAAATTATGTTTCAGAGTGTGTTTATGTCCTGAATTAGGATCCTTCAGTTGACAGTCTCTATAGTTCTAGGATTTGCAATTAGGTGTACAATCTGTCATTGCACCAATACCAGGCCGCTTTGATTGTCTTGGCTGTGTAGAGGGTTTTTTTTTTTTGGGCAATCATCACAATCCATTTCAGAATATATTTTTCTCATACTCATTGTAAGCCCCCTGTTTCTTCCCATCCTCCCCCTTGCCAACCCCCTGCCCATTTACTCTCTGTATAGATCCGCCTATCCTGCATTTCTTATGCAGAAAATCATGCAAAAGAAAACAAAACACTGTAATACAAAGGAAACAAACAAAAATCTAACAACGACTAGATAAAACATGGGGAAAATCTCAGTCAAAGGTGAGCATATTAAAAACTTAAGCAACTTTAAAATACTGTATATACTTGAGTATAAGTCGACCTGAATATCAGCTGAGGCACCTAATTTCACCACGAAAACTGCATAAAAATGTGTGGAAAAACTTAAATTATACATGTGTATATACGGTAAGCCAAAAGGGAGATCAAATGATCGGGTATTACATTTTAACCTAACTCCATCTGCCATAATCACCTCTACAGTGCTCCCTGGCTGCTAACCAGGTCACATTCCTGGACTTTGGTCAGAGGGAGTTCACCAGAGGATCAATCCATGTGGGGCTTCCACTGTCATCCATAGCCTTCTGAAATTGAGTGGGCAAATTTTAACTCTGATACTATTCCCTCCTTAAGATTAGAGTTTTATGATTTACAAACCTTAGAGCACACAGGGTGGTGTGCTTCTTCCACGTGGATGTATGTGACATCTCACTCAGATGTCTGCTTGGTTTAAGACATGGCTTTATGATTCTAGACACTATTATTTCTGATAGCCAGGCCCCATCTAGTTTCTTCACCACACTTTGCTATAGCACCCATCTCTTCATGAGGGTGAGCATTGAGCAGGGCCATGTCATAAGAACAAATAGTTCTTAGATTGGAATTAGAATTAAGTAAGCCCCAAATTCATTAATATATCTATGGTTTATACATGTCTCTGGTTCATTTTAAAGACATCCTAGTCAGTTTATGATCAAGAACATTGTAAACCATTCATTCAGGCACAAGGAATTCTATTGATAGTGTCATTAATTTAGACAATGACAGATTTACAACACTGTCGAGAAAAGGAAATGATACAAATATAGGGATGCTTCTGACTACAATACATAATTTGTTGACTTCTACAGATAAAACTCTTAAATGACTAGATATTATTTACACAAACAATGGTGGTTGGTGATAGGGCAAAAGTTTCAATAATATTCATTTACAAAGGTGGAACCAGGCCTATAAGATTAGTATAAGCAAGGAGGGCATTAAAATAGTAAATATATGGTAGTTTCAGGATACCATTCATTGGGCATCTTCAAAGCAAGGGATCCAAACCAAAGTCCACCAATTCCATAACCTTGGGATAGTGGTCATCTGCTTCTTCTCACCCCAGGGTAGTTCCACTTTAAGTCCAAGGAAGTATGTTAGTTTCATACATCCGGTATAGGTGAGTGTGAGGTAAAGTGTAGTTTATTTAGTGGGATTTCCACATTGAATCATTCTGGTGTGGACTTGAAGGATGTTGTGTGCATCAAAAGGACAAAGTCAGAGGTCCTAGTAATCTATAGCACATGGCCCGTGTCATCAAGGGTTGGATGGAAAATATGTGTCCAATTAGGAACACAGTACTGGGTATATTCTCCTCTTGGGTTCTAAATTAGTATTTTTAAGTGCCCTCCTCCCCCAGTGGGAGGTTGCTCTTCCTGGTTTCTCCATCAGCAGTAATGTAATAGTCTTCTCCATGACATACATATCCCCCACCTCATGCCTCTATCTTGACTTGAATTGCCAGTAAGTTTCACTTACAACTGTTGTAGATGTGTGTATTGATTTGGGGAGACTCCAGCATAATGTTGTATGGCAGTAACTGACTGGTATTTTTCCTCTTCTCACATCTTGAAAAACTGACCCCAACTGAGGTGAGGTCTCTTCTGACAAAATGATTTTTTAAGATATACTTATAAAGGGGGTTATATATGGTTCCTGAGCGTGTCAAGCTCTTGTGTAGAGGCTTTGAGGTCAGGGAGTGAAATGCCTCCTACCTTGTCCTTCTTAAGCAGTGCTTTGCTTATCTTTGCTATCGTTCATATTCATATAAAGTTGGTGATTAGATTTTTCATTTTCTAAAGAATGAAGTTGGGATCTGAATCAGAATTTCACTGTGTTTGTAGATTGGTTTGGGTAGCATTGACATTTTTACAATGTTAAGTCTTCCAATATATGAACATGAAACATCCTTCCATTTATGTAGAGCTCTTTTTTTAAAATTAAAAGATCATTTTATTGGGGCCTCTTACAACTCTTATGACAATTGATTGCATTGTACATATGTACATATGTGTGTACACTCTTTTCTAGACATTTACTTTCTATTCCGCCCTTGGTATCAGCTCCTTTTCCCCCTCCCCCACCTTCATGACCTCTTGTTTGATTATAAATTATTATTATTTTCATATCTCACACCAACTCTGTTTCCCTTCCTCCATGTTTTCTGTTGTTCTTTGCCCTGGAGGGGGTGTCTGGTTATGTGTTGACCATTGTGATCAGTTCCTCCTTTCTCCCATTCTCTCCCCCGCTTGCTCCTACCCTTCTGATATTGTTATTCGCACTCCTGATCCTGGACTCCATGTGAAGTGAGCTCCCATCTCTTATCTGTACTTGCTCCGGTCTAGTCCTTTTGCTTCTTGTAATAGTGTTTTGTAGTTTTCTTTGTATAGTCTTTTGTGTCCCCGATTAGTTTATTGTAAAGTATTTAATTTTCACATGGCTATTGAGATGATGTTGCTTTCTTGATTTCCCCTCAGAGGTCTCTTCCTCAGTCTCGTCAAATCTTTTCATTATTTCCCACAATTTGTGTTGGAATCTTTGGTGAGTTTTACTTATAGAATGATACTACCTGCTCATAGAGTTTTACTTTTTGCCAGTTTGGATATCTTTGATTTCTTTTGTTTCTAATAGTTTTGGCTAAGACTTCTAGCACCATGTTGAATCAGAGTGACCATTATCTGGCCCGATCAGGCCAGCTCCTAGCAGCAAGTGATCTTAAATCTCCACACCCATGCTGAGCTGACCAGAGCTGGCTGAAACAACTAGCAGCAAGTGACCTTGAATCATCCCCCACCCCCAACACCTGCGGAGCTGACGACCTGAGCTGGCTCATGTGAAGCAGCTTTGCAAGTTCTTTTTTCTTTTGCTCACGGCCCGTTTGGCTCAGGGCCTGCTTTGTTCTCGGCCCACCACCCTGCACCTGGCACGAATATACCCAGAACCAGGAAGACACCTTACATTCCAGAACCCGGACATACCTGTATCTCCCAATCCCTGACTGCTTTACCTTATATGGACTCAAGGCAGCCCAGTCACATGTTCCCCGGCTACATAAACACCACTCCTGTAGTCTGGAGTGCGACTCCCTTGGCCCAGACACTGTGGACCGTGGGACTTTACCCAGGCTGGGTTTTTCTCCCCAATAAAGCCTGTTTCCTCTAATTCCACTGATTTGGTCTCTGGCACATCTTGACTACCTTACAACCATAAAGGGCATCTTCGTTTGGTTTCTGTTCCCAAGGGGACTGCTTTTGGATTTTTTCCACTGAGTATAATGTTGGCATTTGCTTTTGTGTGTATGCTCTTTATTGTGTTGAGAATTTCATTTATCCTCTTTTCTGAGTGTTTTTTTTTTTTTATCAGGAATGAGCATTGGATTTTGTCAAATGCCTTTTTTGCATCAATTGATATGATCATGTAGTTTTTAAAAAAAATTTAAATTGTGGTTTATCTGAAGATTTACAAAGCAGATATCACATTTATAATCAATAATTTATACACATCTTGTTTCATCACATCTGCTTCAGTCCCCTCAAATTCTTGTACATGTTGAAAACTTTTCATAAAGATATCTTGGATGAAAAATTGGAAAGGTCCAAGTGGCTCAAAATTAATTGTCAAAATACTAAAATCATGCTATTTAATAATTATTTTTATTTTGCAAAATGTTCAAATGGAAATTAGACAACAACTTATATATCTTATGATTTCTAACTTTTTAACCACTGAGAGTTTCCATAGTGGCTGCTGGTTCTTCAAGGTCAGGAACTGTTCAGATGCCTGGTCATTTGTGGAAATCCAGCTGCCACCCCCGCCACACTCACACCCACTTTTTGATTGCTTCAAAATCATAGATGTCTTTATTAAACATAAATATCAAATCATGAAGTTATTGTTGCTGAACATATCATTCATCTATGCAAATACATTTTTGACATCTCATATAATTCAATAGTTGAATCACTCTCGACCTTCTTACAAAATAATTTCTCTCTTTAGAAGTCTTGCCGAATGTTTTCTTTGCTTTTCCATGTTGCTGCTTCATTTGATAGATTTCATTTTCTAGTTGCTCAATAGTCTGTTCAGTCTCATAATTCTTACCAACCAGGGCTGCCCAAGTTGACTCCATCGCTCTCACTTTAGACCCAGCTGCTAGTTGCATGTTCTCCCGCTGCCAGTTTACAGCTTGAATATGTTGCCGTAACTTCTGGAGCTCTTTCTGGGCTTGTTCTATCATATGAACTAGGTCTTCATTATGTGCTTCCGGGCTTTCACGCATGCGGCGACATTAGTTCCAGATTCTCAACTCGAACGGCTGTATGCTCTAACTGGGCCATGGAATTATTCACACGCCTTTGCCATGCACCATGTCATTTTCCTGACCCGACGAAGGGGCTGGAAGCTCATGTTTCATTCTGAGCAATTCAATTGGTTGTGGAGCAGCCAGGCTTTCAAATTCATTTCTCATTACGTCGGTCGCAAACGCAGACCAATCCGGGCTTTCGGGTAGCTCAGGCAGTTGTTTGGGGGGCGTCATCGGGGAGTCTCTCTACCAACGTTGCAGCCACTGCCCGCACACCTGGTGTTTCATGACCTTGATCAAAACAGGGGGCGCCTCCATCACAGCTTCTCCCGCCACCAAACCTGTGCCCGCCGTGACAGCCACTCAATTCAGATAACGGTTTCCCCTCATGCAGTTCTTTTACTTAGTTTTACACTGAGTTTTTGGGCACTGATTGCTTTTCTAATGTTGAACCAATCTTGCATAATTGGTATGAATCCTACTTGATCATGACTTATTATATTATTATTTTATATGTTGTTGGATTCTTTGGATAGGATTTTGCTGAGAACTTTTGCATCTGAGTTCACCAAGGATATTTAGTCTGTAATCGCCTAGTCTGGCGATGTCTTTGCCTGGTTTGGTATCAGAGTTATAGTTGCTTCATATAATGAGCTCAGGAGTTTGCTGCACTCTGGAGTAGATTCTGGAATAGATGGGGTGGGATTGGTGTCAGGTCTTCTTTGAATGCTGGGTAGAATCCTCCAGTAAAGACATCTGGCTGTGGACTTCTTTTTCTTGGGATGTTTTAAAATTATTTGATCAGTTTCTTCTTTTGTTATGAATTTGTTGAGGCTTTCTAATTAGTCTGCTAATTGAGGTAAATAATGTGTTTCTAGAACGTTGTTCACTTCATCCAGGTTTTCAAATTTGTTGGCATATACTCTTTCATAGTATTGTAATATTATCTTTTACATTTTATTTGGCTCTATTTTGATATCACCCCTCTTATTTCTTAGCATTGATATCTTTTCTTTTACTTTTTAAAGGTTGCCAGTTGTTTGTCAATTTTATGAATCCTTTCAAGGAACCAATGTCTTGATCTTTCCTACTGGCATTGTGTTTTGCGATTCATTTATTTCTACTCTTCATTCTTGATCATTTCTTTTTTTCTGGTGACTGAAGGTTTAACTTGTTTTTCTTTTAATTCTGAAGACAGTGGGTTATGGTATTGCTTTTGGTTCTCCTTTCTTTTTTTGCTGTGTGTGCTTATTGTTACAAACTGTCTCTGAACACTGCAGTTTATGTACCTCAAAGGATTTGATATGCTTTATTTTTGTTCTTGTTTATTACAAGAAATTTAAAATTTTCATTCCTTATTTCTTCAATTACCTAATACTTTTGAAGCAAGGTGTTGTTCAGTTTCTAAGATTTGATTTCCTACCTCGATCTTCCTATTGATATTTTCTAATTTTATAGCATTGTAGTCGGAGAAACTGGCTTGTAGTATCTAGATATTTTGGATTCTTTTAGTGCTTTTTGTGACTTAACTTGATAAATTTGGGAAAATGTTCGATGTGCGCTGGGAACGATAGTAGATTGTGTTGCTGTTGAGCAGAGTGTTCTGTATATATCTAAAAGGTTAAATAGTGTTGTTCTTTTGTATTTTTTATTGCATTTCATTCCCACTGTTTTGTTCTTCCTCCTGAGTGGTGTATTAAAGTCTCCTGCTACTACAGTAGTGCTGTCTATTTCTCTCTTTAGCGCTATAAGGGTTTGATTAATATGTTTTGAGAATCTTTCATTGGGTTAATAAGTGTTTATTTTGGTTATATCTGATTGTTCAATTGTCTATTTAGTCTTTACATAAAGCCCTTCTTTTTCTCTCATGATGGGTTTTACTTGAAAGTCTATGTTTTTACTTTCACTGTAAACTATTTTAATAATTTTATGGACATATAATTTTCATATCATAAATTGAATCGTTCAGTCATATTAAAAAGGCTTGTGCAAATCATTACCATGATCAATTTTAGAACATGTTCTTCTTTATTGTGCTCCTTGTTGTTAGCTCCCCATTCACTCCCCATAGCCCCTGCCATACGCCTCACTCAGCTCTCACTGGCCCGTGAGCGCCATACCCAACCCCTGCTCATATCCAACCCCTGCGGGTTTCTGAGACTGTCACTGTTTGCAGGAGTAGAAAGCCCAGTCTGTCTCCTGTAGAGCTGTTGGTGGTTTTGAGCTGCTGACCATGCAGACTGCAGCCCAATGCATAATCTCTACATTGCCAGGGCTTCCTTCCAAAAGCTAAAAGCTAAAATAATAAACAAACCGCAAACAAAATAAATAAATAAATAAAATACCTCATAAAATGGCATTGAAATACACATTCAATTGGGAATATCATTAGATTATATTGATTTATAAACACATGATTTAAATGTTGTTAACTAAATGTATATTTGTATTTATACGCACTTATTTATAATGGGACAATGATGATTCAGTGGTCAAGTTCTTATCTTCCGTGCAGGTGGCCCAGACCAGTCTTGATTCCCAGCCACTGCTCCTAATATGCACCCACACCCATCTCTCAGTGGAGGTCTGTGTGTTACTATGAGGCTGAACAGGTTTCAGCAGCACTTCCAGACTGAGACAGATAAGGAAGAATTACATGGTGATGTACTTCTAAGAATTCAGTCAATGAAAAATGCTGTGGAGCACAGTGAGCCAGTTCCATTGTGTACAGGGTCGGCATGAATTGGAGCCAACTTAGAGCAGCTAACAACAACTCACACCTAAATGTATAAATATATACCTACAAAATAAAGAAAAAATCAAACTCACTGCCATCAAGTCAATTCCAATTCACAGTGACACAATAGGGCTAGGAAAACTGCCCCATTTGGGCTTCTGAGACCATACATCCTTATGGACATAGCATTCTCATGAGAAGCTTGTATGCTCGACCCACAGACCTTGGGGTTAGCCGCTCAGTACGTAGCCCACTATGCTACTGAGCTCCGAGCATAGATCTACAGGTTTATAACATACGTACTTATATAGTTATGTACATACATGCATTGCAGAATTAAATAATACTTATATAAAATGTCTATCATATATAAAGTACACATATTAAATATATGCATGTTTATTTTAAAATGAAACTTTATTGGATCTTGATTAAAATTGCATGGCTTGTTTGCTGTTTAGTTCATTCTCAACAAATAAATATTTCATATAAGTTTGGAAATCAACCCCATGCCTAATTTGTGAGAGCACAATTTCATATTTCAGCAGGTCTGGCAAGATCTCCTTTCTAAGAGGAATGTCTGTGACAACACAGAGAGACTCGGTGGCCCTCTCATGAATGTAGACGTGCTTTGGATGACTGAGCTTTGGATGGGAAAGGAAAGTCACCTGCCATTGATTGGGCAGGTTGTATGTTCCCAGTTACCGGAGTTCATGCTTTGCTCACTTCATGTCCTTAGTCCTCACAGGAGGGCTGTGTGCAGAGGCATTGCTGCTCCCATTTCACAGATGTCAAAACTGAGTCTCAGAGAAATGAAGTGCGTGACCTAGGGCACACCGTGAGAAAGTGGCTAGGCCAGGTCTGAGACCAAGCTCAGTTTCTGAATCCTTCAATCGTCTTCCCAAGAAGGGAATTACCCCTTCTCTATCCCCAAATAGCTTTTGAAAGGCTAGTGGGCAGATGCATGCAAAATAATTTGAAGAAATAAAGGGCGCTTCAATATCCTTAAGTTTTACATTCAGGTGGGGAACTGAAAGTCATGGATTCCCCAGAAGAACATATGGCAACAAACATTTCATCGATATATTGAGACTCAAAACCAAACTTGCTGCCATCGAGTTGATGCAGATTCATCACGACTCTACAGGGCAGGGTAGATCTGCCCTGTCAGTTTCTGAGACTGTAACTCTTAACAGGAGCAGAAGGCCTCATAAATTAGATGACACTAATTTCTTATAAGCAGCTAATAGGTGTTGCCACCACTACTTATCAGCCAGTTTAAATACTGTGGTGACTTGTGTGTTGCTCTGATGCTGGAAGACATGGCACCGGTATTTCAAATGCCAAGGAACTAGTGGGGGTTGCCTCCACCACTTGTCAGTTAGTTTATCATATTGTGGTGGTGTGTGTATGGCAGTGATGCTGGAAGTTTTGCCACCAGTATTTCAAATGCCAACAGGGTCACCCATAGTGAACAGGTTTCAGCTGAGCTTTCAGGCTAAGAACAAACTACAATGAAGGAGTAGGCTACCATTTCTGAGGAAATAACCACTGAAAATGTTATGGACAGAATCCAAACATTGTCCGATACTGAAAATCTCAGGAAACATTGTCAGAGATAGTGCCAAAGATGAGCACCTCAGGTCCGAAGGTAGCAGATGGACATTGGGCCTTGACTCTAGTGCTCCCTCAACACAAGAACACTTTGTTCTAATAACCCAGCATTCTGTGATACTCACCTTCCTGAAATGGGTACATAAGTAAATGTGGTGAAGCAAGCTGATGGTGCCTGGCTACCAAAAGCTATAGCATCTATGTGTTTTTTTTTTAAATACTTTTATTTGGGGCTCTTAAATCTCTTATCACAATCTATACATTACTCCAATGTGTCAAGCACATTTACACATATGCCACCATCATCATTTTCAAAGCATTCTCTTCCCACTTGAGCCCCTGATAGCAGCTCCCCTTTTCTTCCCCACCCTCCCTCTCCCTCCCTCATGAACCTTTGATAAGTTATAGATTTTTTCCCCATATCTTACATCATCCTCCGTCACCCCTCACCCACATTTCCATTATTTGTTGTCCCTCTGGGAGGGAGTTCTAGGTTGATCCTTGTGATCGATTCCCCTTTTCTCCCCCCACCCTCCCCTAATCCTCCTGGTATCTCTACTCTCCTTGTTGGCCCTGAGGAGTTTATATATCCTTGATTCCCTGTGTTTTCGGCTCTTATATGTAGCAGTGTGCATGCTCTGGTCTAATTCATTTTGTAAGGTAGAATTGAGGTCATGATAGTGGGGGAAGGAAGCACCAAAGAGCTCGAGGAAAGCTGTGTGTTTCATCGGTGCTATATTGCACCCTGACTGGCTCGCCTCTTCCCTGTGACCCTTCTGTGAGGGGATGTCCAATTTTCTACAGATGGGCATTGGGCTTGCACTCCATGCCCCCTCTTATTCACAATGGGTTTGGTTTTATTCTGGGTCTGTGATGCCTGATACCTGATCCCATCAACACCTCATGATCACACAGGCTGGTGTGCTTCTTCCATGTGGACTTTGTTGGTTCTGAGCTAGAACCACTTGTTTATCTTCCAGCCTTTAAGGTATCTGGGGTCTTAAAGACTTGAAGATAAACAAGCCTGTGTGATCATGTGTGTTGATGGGATCAGATATCAGGCAACAAAAACTCAGAACAAAAAATCATCCCAGTGCGAATGAGGGGAAGCGAGGAGTGGAGATCCTAAGCCCATCTGTAGACAACTGAACATCCCCTCACAGAAGGGTCACCGGGAAGAGACGAGCCAGTCAGGGTGAAGTATAGCACCACTGAAACATCCAACTTTCTTCTAGTTCTTTAATGCTTCCTCCTGCCACTATCATGACCTCAATTTGACCTTGCAAATCTGTGTAGACCAGAATATGTACACTGCTACAGATAAGAGCCTGCGATACAGGGAATCCAGGATAGATAACCCCCTCAGGACCAATAATGAGAAGAGTGATACCATGGGGATAAAGGGAAAGTGGGGGGAGAAAGGTGGAATCGATCACAAGGATTGATATATAACGCCCTCCCAGGGGGATGAGCAACAGGGTTCATGAGGGAGCGAGGAAAGGGGAGGGAAGGAAAAATGAGGAGCTGATATCAAGGGCTCAAGTAAAAAGAAAATGCTTTGGAAATGATGATGGCAGCATGTGTACAAGTGTGCTTGACACAATGGATGAATGTATGGATTGCGATAAGAGCTGTAAGAGCCCCCAAGAAAAGTATCCAATTAATAAAAACAAAGCAACATTCTAGGCATTAGTGAACTGAAATAGTCTGGTATTGGCCATTTTGAATCAGAAAAACTTCTATTTAATGATGTGGGGAATCTAACAATCAAGAGGAATGGTGTGGTATTTGATTCATCATCAAAAGGACATTTCAAGGTTTTTTTTGAAGTGCTATGCTGTCTGTGATAGGATTATATCGATATGAATTCAAGGAAATCCAATCAATACAATGATTATTTGAATTTATCCACCAACCACCAAAGCTAGTGATGAAGAAGTTGAAGAATTCTGCCAGCTCAGTCAGAAATTGATCAAACATGCAAAAAGATGCATTGATAATTCTTGATGATTGGAATGCAAAAGTTGGATACAAAGTGGAAGAGACAGTACTTGGAAAATATGGTCTTGGTAATAGAAACAAAGCTGGAGATAACATGATAGAACTTTTCTATATCAGTGACTTGTTTATAACAAACACCGTTTTCAACAACACAAAGGGCGACTATACAGACTTTCTGCAGATGGAATACACAGAAATCAAATGGATGATATCTACCACAGAGATAATGGAGAAGCTCAATATTAGTTGCAAAAAAGGGCCACGGCTGACTGTGGAACATATCATCAATTGCTCATATATAAGTATGAGCGGAAACTGATGAAATGAAAACAAGACCGGGGAACCAAAATATGCCCTTGAGTCTATCCCATTTGATTTTTGAAAACATCTCAGGCACAGATTTGCTAAATTGAACCCTAATGATAGGAAACTTGATGAGTTATGGGAGGATATCAAGAACACCATTAATGAAGAAAGCCAAAGGTCATTACAAAAGACAGGAAGAAAGAAAAGATTAAAGTAGATGTTAAAAGAGACCGAAACTTCATCGGATTTTTAGAGTAACTAAGGCAAATCAAAGAAATGCTTGTCAAATAATTGAACAGAAAATCTCAAAGGGC
This sequence comes from Tenrec ecaudatus, assembly GCF_050624435.1. Lineage (NCBI taxonomy): Eukaryota > Metazoa > Chordata > Mammalia > Afrosoricida > Tenrecidae > Tenrec > Tenrec ecaudatus. Next base: position 49,546,033 of record NC_134541.1, on the reverse strand, counting down.
TGCTCGAGAAGAAAAAGTTAAATATTATAATGAAATGTGCAGAAATCTAGAGTTAGAAAGTCACAAGGGACAAAGAAGCTCAGCATAGCTAAACCTGAAAGAACTTAAGAAAAATGAAAGTCTCAAGTTGCCATGTTGAAAGATTCCATGGGTAAAATGTTGAATGCTGCAGGAAGCATCCAAGGAAGATGGAAAGACCACACAGTCACTGCGCCAGGAAGAACCAGTCAAAGGTCAATCATTTGAGAAGGTAGCATAATCAAGAACCAATAGTATGGAAGGAAGGCGTTCAAGTTACACGAAAAGCATTAGTCAAAATTAAGACTCCTGGACTTGATGGAATATCAACGGAAATGTTTCAACAACTGATGAAGCACTGGAAGCATTTACTCAGCTATGGCAGGAAATTTGGAAGACAGCTAGTTGACCAACTAGAAGAGATTCATATTTGTGTCTTTTCTAAAGTAAGTTGTCCCAAAAGAATGTGCAAATTATAATACACTATCATTAGTATCACATGCAAGTAAAATTTTGCTTAAGATCATCCAACAATAGTTTCAGCAGTACATTGGCTGGAAGATGCAGCGGTTCGAGTCGGATTTTAAATATGATGTGGAAGAAGGGATATCATTGCTGATGTCAGATAGATCTTGGCAGAAAGCAGAGAATACCAGTAAGATGTCTACTTGAATATGACAAGACATCTGACTGTGTGGATCAAAACAAACTATGGATAGCCTTGAGAAGAGTAGGAATTCCAGAACACTTCATTATTTCATGTGGAACATGTACATGGAGCAAGAGGCAATTGTGGGGACAGAGCAAGTGATACTACATGGTTTAAAATCAGGAAAGGTGTGCCTCAGGCTTGTGTCCTCTGATCAGACTTATATAGTTTGTTTGCTGAGCAAGTAATCAGAGAAGCTGGATTGTATGAAGAAGAATGTAGCATCAAGATCAGAGGAAGGTTTATTAACCTGCAATATGCTGATGACACAGCCTTGCTTGCTTAAAGCGAGGATTTGAAGCACTGGCTGATGAAGATCAAGGATTGCAGCCTTCAGGATAGATTACGACTCAATGTAAAGAAGACCCAAACCGTCACAAATAGACCAATAGGTAACATCATGATAAATGGAGGAAAGATTGAAGCTGTCAAGGATTTTGTCTTGTTTGAACCCACAATTAATGCTCATAGAAGCAGCAGTCGAGAGATCAAAAGATGCATTGCTTGGGTAAATCTGCTGCACACGACCTCTTTGGAGTATTGAAAAACAAGGATGCTACTTTGAGAATTAAGGAAAATCTGACCCAAGCCCTGGTATTTTCAGTTGCATCCGATGCATGTGAAAATTGGACACTGAATAAGGAAGACTGAAGAAGAATCGATGCATTTGAAGTATGGCTGTGGTGAACAATATTGAAAGCATCATTAGCTGCCAAAAGAACAAACAGACATGTCTTGGAAGAAATGCAGCCAGCATGCTCCTTAGAGTCAAGGATGGCTAGACTTCATCTCTCATGCTTTGGACATGCTGTCAGGAGAGAGCCCTCTCTGGAGAAGGACATCACGCTTGGTAAAGAAGCAGGGCAGCAAAAAGGAGGAAGACCTTCGACAAGATTATGACACAGTGCTTGCATCGATGAGCTCTAACAAGAGCAGTTGTGAGGATGGCACAGGATCAGGCAGTGTTTCCTTTTGTTGTACACAGAGTTTCTAGGAGTCAAAACTTACTCAATGGCGCCTAACAGCAACCACAACAATGGGGGTTCCCTGCAATTATTCACGATGCCACATCTTTTTACAAACCTGATCTTTGTGTGCTCTTTCAACAGCCTGAAAAGCTCCCCCATTTCTGCTATAGTCTTCTTCCTGGTCTCAGGCGACCTGTCTTAAGAACTTCCAGTTTTCTATCCACTTGTTGAACCCTGGACTTAGCGTCCTGTAGCAATCTCTTCACTGAACTTCATGATAATATTAACTGCAGATTATGGAGTCCCCGTCTTGTGCCACATCCTGTACCCAATAAAATACATACACAGGAGAATTACAAAGCTTTTTACTCCCATAAAGATTTCTAGTCCTAGAAACTCTCAGGCATGTTTCCACTCTGTCCTAAAGTATAGCCATGAGCCACAATCAGCTCACTGGCAGTGGGTTTTCATCTCTGACACAGAATTCTTGGGTTGTATAAATGATAAGAAAACTCAGTTGCTAATTCTAAAGGTTGAAGGTTTAAGTCCATCCAGAGATACCTTGGGACAAAATCTTGGCAATCTACATCAGAAATATCATCTGTTGAAACTCTTTTGAGTACAGTACAGTTTTATTGACTTATTATGAGTTGAAGTTGATTCAATGCTGATTTTTTTAATCCCCAATATAAATCTTGAAGGAGAGAGCTTATGGTTCCATTCACAAATAAAGGAATTGATCCAGGGATCACTTACTACACATCAAACAATTAGCATAATATCTATCTATTCTATTCTAAAGTCTTTTTAAAAATTAGAAACAAAAAAGAATCATTGCCAGCTGAGGATCATAAATTTTTTTTTGTACACAACTCACACATTGGCTTTCAAAATAGAAATGATTAGATCAACATGTATTTCTTTTACAATCTTTATATAATTTTCTCAATAAACTTCACATCTTTATTATATTGATTCTGTGAGATAAAGGGGGAAATTGAAATAATGAAGATTTCAAATAGGGCAGTAGAAAAAAGTCAACGAAACAACCCTTACGGTGTCTCGCCAGTGTCTTGCAATAATTAAAATTAAACTCTGTTAGATTTCATCATGCTCTGTTTTGAAAGCACCCAGAGCGCTGGTTGTAAGCAGCAGAGTTTGAGGTAACACCAATTTAAGAGGTTGTCTCAAAGCTCCCATGAAAAGAAGTTATATTAGGTCTTTGAAAGCAGTTTGGATTTTATTTTCTTGGAGGTGACTTTAGAATTAGTCTACAAAGATGGGAAGGAATGAGGTTCATCTACTTTTACTATTAAGTGTCACTTGTATAAACTATTAGTTTATTTCAATGCAAAAACAACCAACCAGAGAGGATAATTTTTCTGACACGTTCTTCTTCGGCCTATTGCTTAGGGTCCTTCAGAATGAAATATGAGTTTAATAAAGAAAACAAGTTAATAGTGGAAGATATTTCTTGTTCAAAGGTTAACGAATGTGATAAATCAAATTTCTCACCTAAAGACAATTGCTGGACAGCATAATTTTACCCTCCTCTTCTCCAGTTTGGTTGCCTAAGAAATAATTTTCTTTTTTTCTGAATTTAAACTTAAAAATTTAAAAATAGTATTTATTTTGAACTAGGAGGAGATTTGCATAACAGATAATGAATTTTGTATTTAAACTTAGTAAGCTAGGTATCCAACCCCCAATAGCTTGGCTTCTTTCATTTCTCTTCTTCTGGTGGAATACTGTCTTCTCTTTTGCTTCATCTTACTCTCTTTTTCTCCTTCCTTGGTAACCATCAAAGATTGTTACCTTTGGTTTGAATACCTTTGTCAACTGTGGTTTCATTTAATATTTTTCCTTTTGTGACTGAATAACTTTACTCAGCTTAATGCTCTCCAGGCCCATCTATGCGATGTGGTCCTTTGCAGTTTCGTCATCATTCTTTAGCATTGTATGCTATTCCATTGTGTGTATGTATCAATATTTTAAAATAACATCTTATCCTTATGGGTACCGTGACAGGTAGATTTTACATCAGCTTTCACTTGTATAGGGGTGGAGTGCAACCTGTCAATCAGGTCATAGCCTGATGATGCCTCTCGGGAGATGGGGCTTTTATGAAAGGCACTGAGGACTCCTCTTCTCTGTTGTCTTTTGCTTTCATCCTTGTTGGGCCTCTGTGTCTGCCTCCAGGGGTTTCCCAATGGGGGCCACCTGAGCCCCAAAGCTGTTGGCACCCTGGTATGTTTCTACTGATCTTGGATCTATATAAGTCTGCACCCATTGGCCTGGGATCTCTGTTTCTTCCTTTAACTGTCTTCGTCTCTGACTTACAGTCATGTGAGTCTGAAGAGGGCTCTAGCTAGCCTCTGACCAATGGACTTAAGTTGTACTAGGTTGACATGCCTTTGGGATATGAAACTACTTCTTGATATGAAGTTTTTCCTTATACACATATGACTGTTATTTATTTTGTCTCTCTCTACAGCCCCACCTAGCATCAGCATTTATGTTATTTTCAGCTTCTTGCTATTGTAAACACTGCAATAAGCATAGGTATGACTATGTCTTTTCCTCTGACTTCTTTAGGGTAAATATCTAGCAAAGGGATTACTGGGTCATATGAAATTTCTATTCCCAGTGGTTTGAGGTGGTATCACATCACGGTGGCTGCATATTTTTACAGTATATATGAGTGTGCTAATATCTCCAAAATGTATTATTACTTTTAAAAATTTACTGTCAATGCTGGTGTAAGGTTTTTGATCTGCATTTCTTTGATGGCTAATCATGAGCATTTCTTCTTAGGTTTGGTGGCTACCTGGATGTATTCTTTGGTGAATTGTCTATAACCCCTGCCAGTTTTTAAATTGGATTATTCATCTTTTTCTTGTTGAGTTGTTGCAGTTTTCTATATATTTCAGAGTAATCCCTTGTCCTATGTGTAATTGTCAATTTTTTTCTCCAGTCTGTGGGTTAACTTTGTACTCTTTGGTTGAAGTTTTTAAATGCATACAAAAATCTTATTTTTAGTAGGTTCAAGTCATCTATTTTACCTTCTACTATGTGTGCTTTTTTTGGGTTATGTTTGATAGTGTGCTTATACCCTGTATTAGAATCCTTAAGTTTGTCCCTATTTTATCATCAATGGTACTTATAGAGTTTACATTTAGGTCTTTAATTCATATTGAGGTTGTTTTTGCATATGAGATGAGAAATGGGGCTTATGTCATTCTTCTGCAGATAGTGATCCATTTGGCTAGCACTATTTGTTGAAAAGACTATCTCTTCCCCATTTTATGATTTTGGACTCTGTTGAAAATCAGCTATTGCTGGGTTTTATATTCAGTTCCATTTGTTTGTATACCTATTATTGTACCAATACCAGGCTGTTTTGACTATTGTGGCGGTGTCATAGATGTTGATGTCAGGAAGTGAGAACTTTCCTACATTGCTCTTCTTTTTGAGTACTTTTTGGCTTCTCTTGGGTCATTTGCCTCTCCAAAAAAAGTTGGTGCCATTTTTTCCCATTTCTTAAAGAATGATTTGGGATATGGCTTGGAATTGTATTTTTTTAAAATTATTTTTTTATAGACTGCTTTGGGTAGTATTGACATTTTCACAAAGCTAAATCTTCCTCTCCATGAGCATGGAACATCCTTATATTTATACATCTCTTTTTATTTAAAAAATATATAGTGCTATTTTTAGTTTTCTTTGTAAAAGCCTTTGTTTCTCTGGTTAGATTTATTCTAAAATATTTAGTCTTTCGTGTGGCTGTTGTAAATGGCTATTATAAATTTTATTTTATTTCCTCATCTGAACCTCTTCCTTAGTGTACCAGAATCTATTTTTTTTTTTGTATTCTGAGCTGTATTCTGCAACTTTGTCAACTCTTTGATTGTTTTCAACAATTTTTTGTTGGGTCTTTGGGTTTTCTACATGGAGAATCAGATCATCTGCACATAGAGTTTTACTTCTTTTTTTTAAAAAACTAATTTGAATACCTTTGATTTCTCTTTTTTGTATAATGGCTTTGGCTAAGACTTCTAGCACAATGTTAAATAAGAATGGTGATAAAGGTTCCCATTCACAAGGACAATACTTTCAATTTCTCTCTATTGAATAAGATGTTGGCCATGGGTTTTATGTAAATGACCCTTATTATTTTGAGAAATTTCCCTTCTATTTCTATTTTTCTGAGTAGTCTTATCAGAAATAGGTGTTGGCTTGGTCAAATGCCTTTTCTGCATCAATTGATATGATCATGCAGTTGATTCCTTAGTTTTATTTATATGATATATAGCACAAATTGTTTTTCTAATGTTGAACCAACTTTGTATACCTGGTATGAATCCCATTTGATGTTGATTTCTTCTTTTTCTTTATATATTGTTGAATTTTATTGGCTAGGATTTTGTTGATAACTTCTGCATATATATTCTTAAAAGATAACGTAAAACCAAAAACCCAAACAGAAACAAACTTTACTGCCATTGAGTTGATGCTGACTCATAGAGACTTTGCAGGACAGAGTACAATTGCTCCTGTCCTGAGGGTTTCTGAGATTGTAACTCTTTTTTTTCTTTTTTATTTATTTTTTTTTTTTGAGATTGTAACTCTTTAACGGAGTTCAAAGTCCTGTTTTTCTTCCATGATGTGCCTGGTGGTTTCAACCTGATGACCTTGTGGTTAACAGCCCAACGTGTAACCACTACCTCAGGCCTAAAGCTCATAAGGGACATATGTCTGTCATGTCCTCTTTGGACATGTCTTTAGAAATGTCTGTGCCTGGTTTTGGTATCAGGGTTTTGCTCATTTCATGAAATGAGGTCAGGCGTTGGCGGTCCTCAAGAATCTATATTCTTGAATATTTGGTGTAGTATTCATGTTAGCTCCTCTATGAATGCTTGGAATAGTTTCCCAGCAAATGTGGCTGAACATGGGCTTTTTGCTGTTATTAATGGGGTTTTTGGTAACTTGATCTATTTCTTCTTTTGTGTGGGTCTGCTGAGGTTTTAAAAACCATTCTGTTAACTGAGGTAGGCAATGTGTTCTAGACCTTTGTCCATTTCATCTAGGTTTTCCAATATGTTCCAGTTCCCAAACACAAACTCACGACCATTGATATGATGCCAACTCATAGGGACCTTACTGGACAAAGCAGAACAGCCCTTGTGGTTTTTCCAGACTGTAACTTTTTATGGGAGTATTGGGCCATCTTAACCTCGAAGGCGTACAGTAAACTTTTTGTTGCCAAGAATTTCAGATATCATGGAGTATTTCTGACTCTTTAGGGCATAATAGATAGAGTGTATTGCAGTCTGTGATGCCCTATAAATATTTACAGGTAGCAGGGATGACATTTCTGTGGTGAATACCTGTCAAAAGAATGCTATGCAAGAGGGATTTTTATGGACAAAGGCACAGTAATGGACTTCAGATATGCAATGCATCACCAAATATTTACCTAAAATCCAACAGGCCTGGGAGATTATTGATAAACTGTAGACTGCAAACCTTGAGAGAAGCAGACATCTCTTAAATAGACAAATGTCAAAGCCACTCAAAATGTTTGTCAGCATGACTAAAAAGGTAAACCATCCATCTATCAAATAGCATCAATATTTATTAAGCGCTGGCATGAAAATAATGAGATCCTGGGTTTGCATGCCTAACAGCAAAGAAATTATCTCTGTTTAGTATATTATGAATGATTATTCCCAAACCAAGCCCACTGCCATTGAGTGGATTCCAATTCATAATGGTTTACATTGTACACAACTCATAGATGTCCATTCTTTTATACATTTTGCAATTCAGTTTATTATTTTTTTTCTTTGGCCATCTGAATTTCTATGATCATAAAATAAGAGAATATGATATTTTGTGTGTGTGTGTGTGTGTGTGTGTGTGCGCGCGCATGCGCAAATTTCTCAGCTGTGCTGCAGATATAATCTTGGACCTTGGAAACGGCACATAGTTATTAAATGGAATAACTACATTTGTTGGTTACAAAGGAACAAAGCAACAAATTAAACAAAGCACAGGCTAATAATTTTACTTTCCACGTCTCCTAAAAGCAGCTCTACGTATGTTTGAAGTATGCTTTCATAAAGAGCCCGTCCTTAGCTTTGAGTTTTAAATATGCTCTTCTTTTTTGCATACCAGCTTCTTTTGATTTATTTGTGTTTTCCACCCCAACCCCTTTTTAAAGTATGGAGACTCCAGTATGAGATGTAGATTTTTGTTTAAGACTTACACCAAAACAAAAGAACAAAACAAAACCAAACCCATTTTTATGGACGGCGAAAGCACCTGACCAGAAGGGCGGACTATTTAGTAGCTCCCCACACCTGCACTCCTGCCCCCACACGTGGTCTGCGGGACCAGGGGCATCTGCAGGACTTTACTGGGTGGCCTCACCCTTTCTCCCAGAGTGGTTCCCTGTCCTCCTCCTCCAACCCCAGCCCAGCCCCAGCGACCCCTGCTGCAAGGGACTCCCAAATACATGTGCACTCAGATTTCCAGTTTTTCTGCTATCTTTCCCACACCACACTTACTTCATAAAATTTTTTGTTTTACCGTTTTACGCCAATGTAACAAAAATGTGAGTGGAGAGGGAGGCAGACAGTGTATTTTATGCCAATAAATGGGTAGAGGGGAGGCGGACTGGGGTGGGGCGGTTGGTGTTTCGCTGAGCGAGAAAACACACATTCTCTATGGAAACCTTTCCGTTAGCAGTATGTGGAGGGAAGAATGCTCCCCAAGAAGAAGGGTGTGTAGCGGCCTTAGTCTCTGGCAGAGACTTGCGGTGCTGTCCATGATGCAAGCTGCATGGGATCTGTTGGCGGGGAGGGATTGGGGTACAGAAAACAAATTTTCTTTTCTTTCTTTTTCTTTTTAAAAATCATATTATTGGGGGCTCTTACAGATCTTATTCCGTACATCAACTGTATCAAGCATATTTGTACATATGTTGCCATCACCATTTCCAAAGCATTTACAGTTTATTTGAGCCCTTGGTATCAGCTCCTCTTTCCTCCCCTCACTCTCCACCCGTGCAACCCCTTGATAAATTATAAATTATTTTTGTTTTCATAGCTTACTCCGACCACTGTCTCCCTACCCCCATGGTTTCTGTTGTTCATGCCCCTAGGGGTGAGTGGGTGGTGTGTGGTTATGTATTGATCATTTCAATCGGTTCCCTTTTCTTCCCCTCCTTTCCCACTTTCCCCTACCCTCCTGTTATCACTACTGGCATTTCTGTTCCTGAGGGGTGTTGTTGATCTGGATTCTGTGTGATGTGAACTCTTATCTGTACCTGTGCACATGCTCTGGTCTAGCCAGAACTGAAAGGCAGGACTGGAGTCATGATAGTGGGGGAGGAGGGTGAGGAAGCCTCAAAGAACCAGAGGAATATTGTGTGTTTCATCAGAGCTACACTGCGCCCTGGCTGACTCATCCCTTCCTGTGAGCGGACGTCCTATTGTCTGCAGATGGGTTTTGGGTCTCTGCTCTGACCCTCTCGTTCTTAACAATATGTTTTATATTTGTTGTTTTGTTTTGGGTTTTCTAGTACCTGTTACCTGATTCTATTGACACCCCATGATCACACAGCCTTGCATGCTTCTTCCATGTGGACCTATTGCTTCTCTGCTAGATGGCTGCTTGTTTATCTTCAAGCCTTTAAGACCCCAGGTGCTATATCTCTTGATAGCCGGGCACCATCAACTTTCTTTACCATATTTTCTTATGCACCCATTTTATCTTCAGTGATTTGCTGGGAGGGTGAGCATCACAGAATGCCAGGTTGTTGGAACAAAGTATTCTTGCATTGAGAGAGGGCTTGAGCCGAGGCCCAAAGTCCATTCACATCCTCAATGCATTTCTATATAAATATATGTACATAGGCCAATCCCTTTTTTATGAACTAATGTATTTACATAAGTATATACCTATGTTTACACCTCTATCCATAGCTTTGCTTCCTGGAGCTTTCCTCTCACCTTCCTCCTGCCCCACCAGCATGCTTACACTACTTCTGCTTCTTAGTAATTCCTCTCAGCTGGACTGCTGTTGCTCCAGCACCACTGGGATATCTACCTCCTCCTCATTGTTGCTTTTAACTCCCTAGTTGTTCCCCGGTCTATGGCATTGTTTGCTCACTGCTTCTTTCCCTGCCTCCTCCCCACCCCCAAGTCCCTCCAGAACCATCAGTCCTGTTGCTTTCTCCTTAGGCTTTCTTCCAATGCCTATTTTACATAGGTAGGAAAAACAACAAAACAGAGACAAAACAAAAGGAAAACAAAAGATTGAATAAAAAGAGAGAAAAAAAAGAAAAGGAAAAAAAACTAGCAAAAAGACTCTAACTAAAAAGCGTATGTAATTCTAGGTCTGTCCTCGGACCTTTATGACTATCTCCTCACCAGTCCTGGGGGGTTCTGGGAACTTCCCCTCTTAGCCTGAAGTCTATTTGGGGGCTTCTCAGGGGTTTTGTGGCTTTGCTTTGCTCCCTTTGCTGATCTTGGTTTGCCCCACTATGGGGGATTCAGACTGGTTTTGCTCCCCACTGTGTGTCCCCAGTATTGTCCTCTGTTGCCCTAGCAAGGGGACATCATCTCTCAAACTGTTGTTGGCCCTACAGTCCTCTCTGTGCCGTAGCAGCTCTGTGCAGGTTTGTCATTCTCAGGACTTGGTGTGCCAGTATGGGGCTTAGTCTCTCCCTCTCTATCGTTCTTTGTTTGCTTCCGGATGGGCGTGACAGAAAAACGAGGTTTCTAAGAAAGGAATCTAATGCGTGCATGGCATGTGTGGTTCGCGTGAGCCGAGGGTTAACATTGCTGCTTTCCTTTCAAAGTCTCCACCAGGTTTTTCTTCAGAGCTTCTTGTTTCGTTTGTAAAAGTCTGCACAGACCTCAGCCCTTTGACGACGTCCTTTGTTTTTCGAAAGTAGATCTTTTTCAGCGTACTTCTGATTTCCCCCATGCCCTCTACGAGGCACCCGGATGTTGGCTATGTGTGGGCAACAGTCGCCCAGTTTCGTCCTTCCCCATCTGTCCCATAAGGCAGCCTCCAGGTTCATGGTGCGGAGCCAGATTTTCTGGTTGAAGCCACAGCATCATCATGGAGTTGAACTTGGAACAGGCAGTGCAGCTGCTGGACTCCTCCTGCAGTTCCATCTTGTGGATGGAATCCCAGCAGTCTGTGATCTCTTTGCATCCATTTTCAGTCTTCTTTATGAGGATCACACCAGCAAAGCCATGATCCGGACCCTAAAGGTAGACAGATGAGATGCCATCTTCAAGATACAGGTCTTGATCCTGGTCGAAGGCTTCCACCTCTAGCTTTCTCAGCCGAGCAGATGGCATGGGCTCACCTTCCAGTAGAGGGTCACACTTGCTACTCTATGGTGACCTACAGGAGTCCCCATCTCCTTTGTAGTTGCACAAAGGTAATACTTCCCCATCACTCTTTCTCTGGTGACTTTAGTGGCTGGTCACCGGAAGACTGATCTTCCCAGAGGCTGGGGACCAGGTCGATCAGGTCACTCAAGGTGTTCTCGATTTGCTGTGGAGGCAGGTGCCTCATTAAATCCAAGGCACAGTCCCACTTCTCAGCACTCATGGTGGACAGAGGATAAAAAGTTTGCTGTGCTGCTTTAAGGTGGTAAGAAAGCCCAGGAGGGACACACTGTTGCTGAATTTGGTTTCTCAACCAAGTGGGGGATGTCACTTGCTTGGTTGAGTATGTCCCTGTTGTTGTTGTTATTGTTGGTAGATGCCATTGAGTCAGCTCCCACCCATAGGGACCCTATGCACAACAGAATGCAACACTGCATGGTCCTGTGCCACCTTCATAATTGTTCCCGTGTCTGAGTCCACGGATGCAGCCACTGAGTCTCTTCATCTCATTGAGACCATCCTCTTTCACTGCTCCTCTCCTTACCCATGATGCCCTTCTCCGGGGACTGATAACATGTCCAATGTGTGTAAGACAAAGTCTTGCCATCCTGGCTTCTAAGGAGCCCTCTGGTCATATTTCTTCCACAACAGATCGGATTATACTTTTAGAAGTCCATGGTACTTTCAATATTCTTCCCTAGCACCACAATGTAAATGCACCAGTTCTTTTTCAGTGTCCAACATTCACACGTACATAAGACAATACCATGGCTTGGGTCAGGTAAACTTTAGTTCTGAAAGTAACGCGCTTGCTCTTCAATACTCTAAAGAGATCGTGTGCAGCAAACTTACTAACGCAACATGTGTTTTGCTCTTGACTGCTGCTTCCATGAGCACTGATTGTGGATCCAAGCAAGACAAAGTCCTCGACCACTTCAACCTTTTCTGCATTTATCATGACGTTACCTACTGGTCCAGTTGTGAGGATTTTGGTCTTGAAATCTATACTGTGCTACAACCCTTGATCTTCAGCAGCAAGTGCTTCAGTTCTTACATATATATGAGCGTCACTGGATTTGCTTCAGCAGATTTCAATCAGGGTTGTACAACACGAAGAGGATAATCAATGACATTGAATTCTACATGTAGAAGTTGTCGACTTGAAGAATGTTTTGTTGTGTATGTTTTTTGTCAAAATTGAAAAAAATTTACACAAATAACAATGAGTACAAGGACAAAGAAAATGTTAGAAAAGTTTTTGTGGTACAGATTGCACAGCACTTCATTTATTTTAATTGTACAGCACTTCTTGATATGATTAAACTGTTGGATTGATTGATATCTGGGTGAAGTGCCAATCAAACTGTTAAAATGATAACAATGTCCCCAGGGGGTAACAGAATGATCCCCTTAGTTTTAGTCCAAACCTTTATTGTCCCACATTCAGGCGGATGTTTTAAAGATGCTGTTGTTTTCCACCCGTCTCTCAGACTCCCAGAGCAGCTATCCAGGCCATCGACTGAGTACGTCCTGTAACTTTCTGCTTTGCTATCTTGTTCTAAATTGTGCTTTTGCTCAAGAACACATCAGAACCTCTCTCCCACAACGCTCCCTATTAATTATATTCAAATTGTAGACCAAATGTCAGTTCTTCAATGAAGCCTTTCCCAGGTCCCAAAGCAGAGATATATTTTTCTTTTTATCTTACAGATATTTTTCTTTCATCTGTTCTCCAAAGTTACTTTATTATAGAGACCGTGTCAGATAGTGACCAAAGGCATAGGACATGGAATTCCCTCACGGCCTTCAAACCCTGCCACAACCACTTACTCATGAGACACTTTACTTCTCTGTACCTCAGTTTCCAAAACAAAGATGATTACACTGATAAGACCTATCCAGAGTTTTTATGAGAACTATTTGAATTGATACATGCAAAGCACTTAAACACTACTTTGAGCACAATATATCATAGATGTTCTTTTTATTTTAGTGCTGGCTGTATTTAGAATTCTAGTGGGTTGCGCATATTGTTACATCACATGGTACCTGGCATGATAATGCAAGTTTCCCAGTAGCAGGGGGACCATATTTGCCGTGTCCACCATCCTGGCTTCTGGTCTGGTGCAGTGTGAGGCCCTATTTGTCAAGATGTGTATAAGGCAGATACCAATTTACTAGGGAAATATTTTGGTAAATATAAATTTCTTGTACATGGCTCAAAATAAACATGTACAGGAAAGCATTTTTGTTTTCATGTAAACACAGAATATTGCCACTCAATAGAGAATCATCAAAGTTACAGGGATATGTGGTAAATATCAGAAGGTTATAAAGGTAATTGTGGGTATCAGCAAGTTCTGACATGCGTGCATGGCATGCAGAGCGGTTTGTGGGAGGCTGTCTCTCTGGAAAATGTGGTAATTATCGTGTGCTCTGCACTTGATCCCTGTTCATAAAAACCATCTAGGGTGGAGTAGAATGACCCCATAAAGTTTACAAGGTTATAGTCTCGTCCAGGCTCAGAAATGCCTGCAGGGAGGCTGGTGGGTTTAAAATTCTGATCCTTCAGTTGGCAGTTAAGATCTGGACGACTGAACCACCGGGGCTTCTCAGGAAGATATTGTAGTAGGTTCTTAAAATCTTATTGCATAGTCAAATCACATTGAAATAAATAATTTCATGAATGTCAAACTAAAAGTCTAGTTCCTTTTTTATTTCCCTGTGTTAGTCTGGGTTGGCTAGAGAAACAAATGCAGAGGCAATCATATGTGTACAAAAAAGAGCTTGATATGAAAAAGTAATTGTATATTAAGAAAACATCCAGCTTAGTCCAGATCAAATCCATCAGTCTGATATTGTCCATATGTCTGATATCAGTCTATAAATTCCTCTTCAGACTGACGCAGTACATGAAATGACACTGAATGCAGGAAGATCACAGGCCAGTGGTGGAAAGTCTTGTGGACCCAGAGGTGGTGGAAGCATCTCAGCAATAGTGTGGATCTCCACATGGCTCCTGCAGCTCCAGGGATCTGGCTCCATCAATGTGTCTCCATGTAGCTTGTCAACAGGAATGTCTTGCAGGGAGAGGGGGCTTGACCTTCAGTGAGCCATTTATCTCTGTAGTGCCTCCAAATGAGGTCATCCAACTGCGACCAGATTGACAGTCTAAACTCCACTCCTTCACTTTAATAGTCTTTAGTTGACATCAGATTATGTAACTACCACATTCCCTTTCTGTCTTATGATTGAAAAAGCCCATTATTGTGGAACATGCCATAGATATAAAAATACACAAAAAACCCAACCCATTGCCATCAACTGGGTTCTGACCCATGGTGACCCTACATAGGATTTCTGAGACAGATGACCTTCACAGGAGCAGATAGCCCTAATTTTTCCCCTCAGAGCTGCTGGTGGGTTTGTACTGCTGATCCAGTGATTGGCAGCCCATGGCTTACCCAATAGCACCACCAGGACTCTATAGACATACAAAAGTGGAGTAAAAATCTCATGTACTTATCACTCAGCATTAATAATGATGAATCCAGGACTAATTTTATTTCTTCTCCATCTCTTTCCATTCTCTTCTCTTCCACCCCAAACTCAAAACTACTTAGAAGTAAGGACTGGGCATCTGAAGGAGCGCTTGGGTGGAACTGCTGGGCATGCCTTGTACTGTTTACTGCAAGGCATTTCAATCCACCCACTGACCTGTGGCAACATATGTGAGACTGTCTGTTCCCATAAAGATCCACAGCCTCATCACACTTAATCTCAGCTCTGATGTAAGAACAGTTAGCTTCTTATGACATGCCCTGCTCAGTACTCACCTTCGTGAAGGAAGCACAGACTATATGTGTGCTATAGCAAAGTGTGGTGAAGGAATTAGATGGTGCCCAGCTGTCAGATAGAATAGTGTCTGGGGTCTTACAGGCCTGTTTCCAAACAAGCAGTCATCGAAGTGAGATGCCAACTAAATTCATATGGAAGAAGCACACCAACATTTGTGAACCAAGAATTATAAATTATATAATCCAAATCCGAAGGAGGAAATAATACCAGAGTTTAATTTGTGACATTCTGGTTTGCAGAAGACTGAGGATGACAGTGGAAGCCCAAAATACATTTGCAGGATCTACACAGGTAAAAAAAGCCTCTCCTGATTTCACTCTGAGCATAATTGAAGGATGGAAATAACCTGGTGATCAGCAATTAGCATTGGAGAGATGACGACAATAGACTTGAATGGTTAAAATCTTTTCTGATACACTCTGGGCTGGATCTGGTTTTTAATAAATTCTCTGTGGTGTTTCTCTTTTCATATTGGGTTTATCTCTGTTGTATTTTGCCACTGTGGGTAGCTTTCTTGAATCTTTGTTATGTGCTTTTCAGAATATGAAACTCAGGATAGATGAATCCATAGAGACAATAATGTGAGTGAGTGTTCCTGGGGGGGTGTGTCGGGGGTGGGGGGGGGCTAGGTGAGGGGCAAGCGGGAGCTGATATCAAGGAGTTCCAAAAGGAAGAAACGGTTTGGAAACGAACTTTGGTAGCAATTGCACAACACTGCTTGGCGTGATGGAACTATGGAACGGTATGATGGCTGGATTAGCTCCTAATACAATGGTTTGGAAAAAAATGTCTGCAGACTCAGAAATTCTATGAATCAGAATAGACCAGTTAGCAGTTTAAAATTGTACTTTTGAAAATGACATTTCTAACGATTTGGCTGGAGGACATTGTACTTGGGCTTCAGAAAATGGGGAAGGAGAAAATTGCCCATTTTATCAGTTACATTTTTGTGCCTCGATCCATCCATCCATCAAAGATCAACTTAGTACCTACGAACTACAGTGCAATGGCCCACATGTTACTATAGTTCTTTCTGATACGTGCCCAGACAGTTAGTCGGCAATCAATCCTGCCGAAGCTAGGCCTCCCTCCTGTGTCTTTTCAACACAGCATTCAGATGGCCATTACCAAATCGAACGCCGTGACACATATAATGACCTCATATCCTTGGGGCTAGCAATGGATGTTTTGCTCAGGCTACGGTAGGGGCTAGGGTTATAAGCCAAAAGGGTAAGGAAAATTTCATGTGACAAGCTCTCAAATGCTTTTACATATCCTCACCCTCAAACACGCTCTTGCAAGCATTGCATGATAATTTTCAGGCTGCAGGTGAAATTGACAAAGAGTGAACTGTATGTTGGCTATCAGTAATGATCTTTTAAACATGTTGCCAGTTTGAATTGTAGTTTTTTCCTTTGTTCTTTTCTGTATTTTCTGTAATTGGTCACATCCCTTAGTTCAGTCATTTCCACTGAGGACAAATCTCTGTCCACTCTTTGAGCATTATGCTCCCTGTCTTTTATAATAAGAAGATAGTTAACAATTGTACCAATTTGAATTTAGAAATATTACGAAGCTTGGTTTCAATCTTGGCTTCTGAGATAGTTAATGTTTATTGTGCCAACCTGGCCTATAAACACATGTGGCGTTAATTGAAGGGCGGAGAGATAAATGGCTCCATGAGCCTTCCGAGTTCTCGGGTCTTTTGCTTTCTGATGGTCAGACCAGGGTGCAGCTGCCTTAGCCAGTTCCCGGCTTTAGTTGGCAAGGCTGACTTCTTGCAAGACATGTCCAAGGAGAAGCAGCATGGACCTACCACGATGCAGCCCTGGGTGCTGGAGCAGCCATGTGGAGACCCCTGCCAGCGCTGAGATGTTTACACATTTACTGACTTGGCTTTCCTCCTGCAGTCGGCATCATTGCGTGTGTTCCGTGAGATGGAGGAGGACTTTGTGGGTTGGTGTTGGGTATATGGGCTAATGCTGGACTTGTGGGCTTGGGCAGCACTGGGTTGGGATGTTTTCTTGATGTGCACTTACCCTTTATAGAAAATTCTCTCTTATACACAGGTGTTTCGGTGGGTTTGTTTCTGTAATGCACCCAGCCTAACAAAGCTTCTGATATAGACTAATTGTTTGACCAGGGAAATCACTTGACTTCCCGGCCTGCTTCTTTATGAGACTCAGCTGAGAATGACAACGTTTGCTTATCTTCCACTTAATGTTGCCAGGAGCAGCAAATGAAATAGGTAAAATACAATAATGTATTTTGAAGCAAACTTGGCTTCCTCTCATGAACTTTACCTGAGGATATCAATAATAGTGATGCACTAGATTGAAAAATTATAGTATTTTTGGCTGAACAAGCTGCATGTATTTAATTTTTGATATTATGTGCCATCAACTATTTAAGCAAATATTTACTTGAAGAAAAAGGAGACAGTATCCTGGCAACACAATTGATGAATGTGCTCAGCTGCTAAGTGAAAGAAGGCTGGCAGTTTAAGTTTACCCAGAGATGCCTCACAGAAAGACTTGACAATCTACCTCAGAAAAATCAGTCATTAAAAACCCCAATGGACATTGGCTAAATTAAAGACACTATCAATATGTAGTTGGGCTGCTAACTGCAAGGTCAGCAGTTCAAAACCTCCAGCTAGCTCCGTGAGAGAAAGATGAAACTTCTACTTCTACTGCCACAGTTACATAATCTATCACAGTTACATAATCTATCAACTTGTGAAGGGGTGGAGTCTAGTATGTCAATCAGGTCATAGCCAATGAGGCCTCTGTGTGGGCCTGGCTTTCTCCTGAAGACTCTGGGAATTCCTGTATTCCTCCCTGTGGGAGACAAGTCACATGGAGTGAGGCTGATAGAGCCAGAGCCCTGGAGCTGGAGGAGTCATGGGCTGAGATGCTTCTACCACCACTGGATCCACAAGACTTTCCACCCACTGGCCTGTGATCTTCCTGCATCCTGTGTCACTGCATGTGTTACATGAGTCTGAAGAGGAATTTGTAGACTGGTATTAGACATATGGGCTAATATCAGACATATGGACTTGATCTGGACTGGGCAGGGATGTTTTATTAATACACAATTACTGTTTCATATAAAGTTGTCTCTTAACACATATGAGTGTCTTGTTTCTTTAGTCAACCCAGACTAACACTTTAACATAAAATGACAGTGATGTCTCTAAGGCAGTGGTTCCCCACCTTCCAAATACTGCAACCCTTTAATACAGTTCCTCATGTTGTGGTGACCCCCAACCATAAAATTATTTTCAGTGCTACTCCATAACTGCAATTTTGCTACTATTATGAATAATCATGTAAATATCTTATATGCAGGATGTATTTTCATTGTTATTACAAATTGAACATAATTAAAGCATAGTGATTAATCACAAAAACAATATGTAACTATATATTGTGAAACATTTATTTCTAATTACAAATTAATGAAACTTTGTCTTGAAGTATGGTGTAGCATGGGTAACAGTCTTCACGCTGGGTACTTTATGTTCGCATATCTGCCTGTGGGCAGACCCGCCTGGGGAGGGATAGAGGAGCCGTGTCTCAGTTCCTAAGACCATCAGAAATATGTGTTTTTCCAATGGTCTTAAGTGACCCCTGGGAAAGGGTTGCTCAAGCCCCACAGGGATTGCAACCCACAGGTTGAGAACCACTGCTCTAAGGTGACAGATATAAGCCATAGCTATATGAATGGGTTTTGGGTTTAATTCTAGCTGCAATCTAAGAACAATTATTTCTTATGACATGGCCCTGTTTGATGTTCACCCTCATGAAGACCTCCCTGGAGACATAGGTGCCGCAGTAAAATGTGATGAATAAGCTAGACGGTGCTCAGCTATCAGAAGAATAGTGTCTGAGGTCACAGGCTTGTCTTCAAACAAATAGTCATGTAAGTGAGGCATCCACTAAGTCCACATGGAAGAAGCACACCAGCCTGTGGGATCTCAGGATTGTAAATAATAAAATCCAAATATAAAGGAGGAAATGGTGTCCGAGTTCAGATTGCGAGCACTCAGTTTGCAGAGGCGACAGGTGGCAGCAGAGGTGCAAGCCATTTGCAGGGCGCACGCGTGGGTAAACCCTCTAGTGAAGTCCCGCTAATCATAGTTGAGAGATTCGAATGGGCTTGTTATCAGACAGAGAGCATTGTCAAGTCGATTATGACAGATGTAGGAAGGTTAAAAGGTAGGATTTTATCACTTGATCTCCATTTTGACCTATTTTATATTCGTTCCAGTTTTTTAAAAAAGAGTCACATGGATTAAGCCTCTGGTGACCCCCCTCTGCCCAAATACCAGGGATACGAATCATCCTGCTATCATGCAGTAGGCATTGGAAAGTGGATTATTGCCAATTAGAATTTTAACACACTATCGTTTGATCTCCCTTTTGGTCCATTTAAAGTTCGTTCTGGTTTTTACTTTTTCTTCTCTCTTTTTGATTGAAGGTCTTTTCCTCTGTTCTACTTTCTTATCATTGTTAGTTTTTAAAAATGTTTTCTGTGTATGAAATCCAGGGTAGGTGAATTTATTGAAACAGTAACAGAATTAATGGTTCTTTGGGGGTTTGACAGGGGAGGGTGGGGAGGGGGAAATGGGGAGCTAATGAAAAAATACAGCAATGAAGACAATGTTTTAAAATGAATTGTGGTGATTGTACAACTCCTCTCGAAGTGATTGAACTATTGAACGGTATGCTACGCGAGTGATATGCCAATAAAACCGTTATGAAACAAACCAAACCAAACCCATGGTGCACAGCTGTACCGTGTCATACATTGGCTTACCACGAAGGATAATTGATTCCATGGTAACTAGTTACTGGTTTATCTACATGCTTAGGAGGAAACTAGGCCAAAGAGCAGCCTCATGCCTTTGGATGGACCGTGTAGATAGTTTTATGTGGTAGCATCTTTATCTCAAGTAATAAATCAGGTTCCTTATGACCATGCTTCACTACGTTAAGTGAGCTATTAGAAGGTCATAGCCGAAATGCTTTTCAAACATGCAAACACTGATCTGTAGGGCGAAGCATTTTCTGCAATAGTTTCAATAGATCAAATGAAGTCAGCATCCCTTGAATCATTTTCTAGTGGGCTCAGTCAGAATTTATTATTTCTATTTTATTTAAAGACATTTCTAGGGGGAACATTGCAAGATTCTCCAAGAACATTAATGGCTACAATCATTAATAATAATAATATAATTTAGTGATGATTGAGTTGATTTTTCAGTGATAGTAAAGTCTTAGGGACAAAACAAGCAAAATAAAATATTAGCACTTAAATGTAAAGGTAGTTTTCAAGGCACAATTTACCTGTTGAACCAGTCATCTGTGTACCGAGGATATGGATAGGGATCATTGCTGCTGAAGTCATAACTTGCTTTGTGATTCTGAAAGAACACAAGGTGTCTCATTAGGTAAATAAAGCCAAAGAAACAAGCAAAAGAGAATTCTGAAAGACATGGCTGCTTTATGTTCGTTCACAGGCTCTCCCTGAAGTGTTGAGGTCACGTGCAAAGTTGGCACACACTTAAAATTTGTGACAGAGCTAATGTGTTTTCTGGAGTTGTCTACCCTCTTTTTCTACTTATTTCCAGGTTTTCTAATTGCATCCTATTTCAGCCTTCAAGAAGTTAGCAAACTGGAGCCTATGTTTTCCAGGATGGTCCAGATTTTAAGTTGAGATAGCCTGTGAGTTTCATCCAGAATCTGGATATTCTCTGATGCTTCCTTAGACCTATGGTCAGAATGTTCTAGTTCTCATGTTACGAATTAAACAACTTCTTATGATTTTTGCTTTTACGCATGAGGCTCGTGTCCAGTTCCCTGCTTTAGACTGGTGCAGTTCTTGTCCTCATTTCCCTTAGAAGTGTTAAACTCCTGCCTTGGCCACTAACAGCATCCACAATATTGACCTCATTTTTCATTTAACAAGTATCCTTTTTAGTATAATTGAGAGCCAAAGAAATTGCTAAGCGTGAGAATGAATGGTGACATCCTGCCTAAATGTAACTTATAGCCTAGTTAATGAGACAGACAGCAATATAATGATCACATCAATAAATAATTGTGGACTTGGCTAAGTACATACTTTTAAACTTCACAGAAATTGGTTCGAATTTTAAAATTCTTTATAATCCAATATCTCTCATTTTTCCCATTGAAAGTCTTTCTCCCATAGACATCAACTAAAAAAACCATGTATGTTTTCTTCAAGTGATTTCATATTTTAACCTTTTATATTTAGGTCTTTAGTTGATATAACTTTGATTTTGGTCTATGATGAGCCATGATCTCTACCATTTGGCGAATAATTTCTTCCTTTCTAATTGCCTTTTTTCCCTCACCAGGACACAGATTTCCGTGAAGCTGTTTCCTCATTGGATTCTTCATTTGGGCTACACCATAAAGACTTGGGGTTTGCTTCCTAGTCGGGAGTATATGGTTGGCTATGGAACACTGAGTGAGAAGCAGATTCCAGCTCTGTCATGTCTTGATTTAATGGCTTATGAGAAAATTGCCCAAGTTGTGTTCCTCTATGAGGCAAAATACTTTAGTTTGTGACACTCTTTAGTTGCAAACCTGGTATATTATTGCCATAATGTTTGAATAGCAAATTGAATAACTCATGAATTTTGGTTTTGCATGTATTAAATGACAGAGGGTTGCTAGTCACCATTAGCAATGATCATCAGAATTACCATACTAATTTATTAAGGTGCATGCTTTGTCTGGGGGAAGGGTCAGTTTTAAGTTTGGATTGGATCTGGAAGATGTTGTCAGTTGTTTTTTAGTACTGCTGAGGGAGCTCCCACTTATGGCGACCCTCTGTACGACAGAATGGAGACACGCCCAGTCCTGTGTCACCCTTACAATGGCTAGGTTTCAGCCCATTGTTGCAGCCCCTGTGTCAATCCATCTTCTTGAGGGTAATCCTCTTTTACGCTCATTCTCTGTTTTACCAAGCATGACCCCCCGCCTTTTCCAGGGACTAGTCTCTCCAGATAACTTGTCCAAAGTAGGTGCAATGAAGTGTGGGCATCCTTGCTTCTGCCCCTCGCCCATTAGCGTGGCACACTGTGGTGGCTTGTATGTTGCTGTGACACTGGAAGCTGTACCACCAGTCTTTCAAATCCCAGCAAGTTCACCCAAGGTGAAGAGGTTTCTGTAGGGCTTCCAGACTAAGACTAGATTAGGAAGAAGGAACAGACTGTTCACGTCTGAGGAATTAATTGCTGAAAACCTATGCATCGCAGTGGAACACTGTCAGATACAATTCTGGCAGAAAGCGCTTAAAAAGCCAGGGCAGCCTCTTCAAAGTAGAGTTGACCTTCATGGTGTAGATGGAGCTAGGCTTTTGTGACCTTCATCTGTGAATAGGGTACCAACGAAAAATGAGAAGGAACAGCTGCAAACATCCATTAGTGATTGATATATGGAACACATTTATGTTTTATTCCAGAATCTAGAGATTCACCCAACAACTGGTTTTAGGGTGAATGGTTTCCTGATTATTGACTGTAATTATTGGCAAATTCCTGGTTCTACTCCCCCTTCTCATTTGGATCCCAAATTACTTTCATTTATTAAAATTTTTTTATTATAGCAAGGCAATAAGACATACAATATTTAACACATTTCTACATAAACACTTCAATGACATTAAACACTTTATTTTAGTTGTGCAACTATTCACTGCCTTTTCTCAAATTGTCCCCCCACCATTAGTGCACATTCTAAACAAAAACTCTCTCTTTTTCACTTTCTCTTGCTTCCGATGACCACTGATGACTTATGGACCATGGATTTCTATGATCTTGTCACCCTGATGTGGAGAAACACCTGGGGCAGGGGGCTTTGTTTCGGGAAGTTTTAGTGCTCACTTAAACTCCACATTTCAAGTCACTGAGGTGAGGGTGACTTGCTGGGAAGCTGATGGGGCTCCAAGCGTTGATGTGCACGAGGCCTTGTAGACGTCTCGCACCTGAGCGTCACCCAGCATCAGAAAACATTTGAAAGCATGGGGCAGGGAAAGGGTACTAGTCAGCCCACTTGACTCCATTTGTGGGATAGTTCAAGGAATTTCCCCCCGTTTTGAAATCCCTTTTGTATTTTAGCACAAAACTGCTGAGTGACATTTGGAGAAAGAGTTTCAAGGTTGTTCTGAAAACTTCTTTAGCTGAAGCAGAGAAGAGACAACCAGGCATGCGGTCAAAGCTGGAATGCCACCATTGGCGAAGAGCACACCGATTTTCATGCTTTTGCAACGAGAAATCAAAGCAGTTTCATTCCATTCCGGTGTCATCTTAGGTCTCCTCGTAGTGAAAGGCAGCGGAGCAGCTAGGAACGTGCAAAAGTCACTGACGCGGAGGAAGACAGGCTCGCAAAGATGTGCTTGAAAAGAAGGGTTTGCCATTTTATTTATAAGAGAATTACTTGGAGAGAAACTCCCACTTCCAAACCTTGAGCAGCTGGAAGTCCACTGGCCGCTGTCTATACCTTTAAAGAGGCTCCAGAGAGGCAGTGATTCCAAACTGCCGACCTCGGATTAGCAGGCCAGCATGTACCTAGCACGCCACTAGGACGCCTCTCCCGTAGATAGCGCTGATATAATGCCTTTGTATTCCATCTGGTGAGGCCCATGGTTACAGTGTATTGATCAACAAAGATATTCACAAGGAGTAAGTCACTGGTGATGCAAAATCCTATCAGGAGGGATTCAGTGTCTTATTTATCACCTAGGTCTCCCTTTCTACCTCCCAATCCTTCTGTTTCCAACTTTTGTATGCCAATCACCAGAAATATCAATGCATCTGGTTATATGTTTCATGAGTTTCAGACTACACAAGTTGATAAAAATATTCAATTTCTTCATTGTGGGCATTAGTGCTTAGTGTGTAAATTTGAATAATCATAGTAGTAACTGATCTTATTTTCTTTTACATTTTAGCTCTATTGTTGCTTTACTTCACATTTCCCTGACGGTTAATGATGATGAACATCTTTTCATGTGTTTGGTGGCCATTAGAATTTGCTCTTCGGTGAAATGTTTATTGTCAATTTTATGGTTAGGTTGTCTTTTTGCTGTTTGCTTATTGAAGTTTTAGAAATATTTTGGCTATTAGACTATTGTTGAATATATGGTTTCATATATGGATATGAAGCTATTCTCTCAGCCTGTTCACTTTTTGTTAGACTTTTAAAATATTTTATTGGCATATAATTTAGATATAATATAATTTAATAGTTAAATCATATTTAAAAAGAGTTGGCAATCATCACAACAATCAATTTCAGATCATTGTCTTCTGTAGCTCCTCATTCCCCCAACCTCCCTGCCATGCTCCCACCTAATTATTAATCCAATTACTGTCTCTATATGTTTACCTATCCTGGATTTCACATACAGAAAACCACACAAAACAAAAACAGGAGACAGAGAGAAACCTCAATTGAAAAGAAAGCACAAAATATTTAAAACTAAAACAGCTTCTAAAATGGATGAAAAGGGAGATCAAAGATAAGGTGTTGCATTTTAGCTTGCCGGCATCATCCATAACTGACTGTACCAAGCTCCCCAATAGCTAGGCCATTCACATCCCTCAACTATGATCACAAGGTGTTAATCAGAAACTTTATCCGTGGTGAGAAATCCATGGGGCTTTCACTGTCATCCGTAGCCTTCTGCAAACTCCGTGTTCACAACTTGAGCTCTGATACAATTTAAGCTCGCCTTCAGATTTGGTTTTATTATTTAAAATCCTTGAGTCACACAAGCTAGTATGTCTTTTGTTCACAGGGTAAATTCTGACACCGTTCCCTTCTTTTAGGTTTTATTATTTACAATCTTTGAATCATACAGACTGGTGTGCTTTTTCCATGTGGATTTAGTTGTTGCTTCACGAAGATGACAGCTTGTTTGAAGACAAGCCTTTAAGACCCCAGACACTACTCTATCTGATAGCTGGGCACCATCTAGTTTCTTCACCACACTGTGCTATAGCACCTATAGTACCAGTGATGTCTTCATGAGGGCAGTATTGAGTAGGACCATGTCATAAGAACTGATTGTTCTTAAGTGAGATATTGGTGAAGTCTTGATGAGCAAAAGTATTTAATTTTTTATGAGATTCCATTTATTTATTTAGTCATTTGTTGTTTGTATTTTATTGTATTAGATAATCCATTGTTGAAAGTTAGTCCTGACAGTGATGCTTCTGCTTATGTCCTTTTACCCTGTAGAGTAATTGTAGGGTGTTTCTATAACATGTGTACATCTACTAGTAATAACCTTTATTTTATGAATCAATCTGTTAATTAGTCAAAATGTGCCTTTAGGGAACAGATTGGTTCAAAATTTATAGACTATCTCAGGGTAATAGTCTTGGGAGTTCTTATCTCAACCAGTCCAGTAAGTCTGGAAATTTTAAGAATCTGAGCCCTTTTCAGCATTTTTCTACCTTTTATCTCAGGATTCATCTGTTGTGGCCCGCACGCGAATGGCCAGTAGTGGCCACTGGGCACCATCTAGTGGTTCTGGTTTAAGGGCAGATGAGACCATTGTGTAGACTGTTACTCCTGTCGACTAGTTTCTTCCAAGTCTTTGATTTCCTCTTCCTCTTTGGTTCCAGATGCGGAGAGACCAGCAGGCATATCAGAGACAGCCACTTATAAGATTTTAAGAACCCTGACCCCACTTACCAAACAGGGATATAGAACATACATTTTATATATTTTATGCCAATTGAGTGAATTGTCCCACAAGACAATAATCCTAAAGCTTCAAACCCAGAAACCAAGAAGTCAAAGTGTCAGCAACTCTTGCACTTACACGATTTATTATAATATGAGCATATATGTGTACACATATATATATACCTATAATAGTGAGTAAAAATACTGTTATGAAATGTTAGAAACATTGATGTAGCAAATGCATCAAAACCACGAAGCTATTGTTTCTTAGTCCATCCTCCATCTACGTCTTTCTACTGCTGAAGGCAGTGTTTCCATCTCTCTCGCCCTTTCTTAGGAATCCCCTGCTCTTCACTTTGCACTGCAGCCTGGGCGTCCCCACAGGGCTCAGATCACATTCCTCTGAAATGCTCTTTGATTTTTTTGGCACAGAAAACTCTGTAGAGTAAGATCAGGGCTGTCAAGTGGGTGGAGTGATGTTTCCCAACAAAATGCTCCGAGGACAGTCCCGTATCCTCAAAGAACGAGCAGGTGTACTCGTGTGATAGAAAAAATGACTTCTGTATCATATTCCTGGCATTTTCCTCACCATTGCAATTTCCAATTTTTCAGAATTCTGTTTAATAACACCTCAATGATTGTCCTTTGTCCTTCAAGAAAATCCTTCACGATGACCTCCTTTAGGATCCAAACACAGTGACAATGAGCTTCTATGCTGACACCTCAGCCCGGAATTGAACTGGCTCAGCATAGTCTCTCAGAAACCACTGTTTTCATTAGGTCTTTCTCTGAAGGCACTTTAATGAGCCAGAGTCAATTGCACTGCTGAGAGGGCTTGCCTGAAGCAACCCACTACTCACAGACACATGTTGAGGCATGCTGCAGATGTGGCCTAAACCTGTGCCTGTGTGAACTGAAGCCCGAGTAGCAGTACTTTTTAACTTACCTTCCACTATATACATACAAAGTGGCTTTCAAAAGTTTGTAGAAAATACAATAAAAAGATAAGGGATTTTTTTCCATTAAAAAAGTTTAAACAGTTTCATTGACATATAATTCATATATCACACAATTCATTGGTTTAAACATATTTAAGAATTGTATAATCACCACCACAATCAATTTTAGAACATTTTTTCTTTCTTGAATTTATTATTAATAGCTCCCCAGTTCTACCCACCCCTGCCACCAATCTCTCCTGCCTAATCCTAAGAAACTGTTAATCCAGTTACTGTCTATGGGAGAGGATAGGCAAATTGCTTGCATTTCTGAGTTTCAGTTTACCAAGGATAACAATACTAATACCGAAGAAGCGGTGCATTTGAATGGTACTGGCAAAGGTATTACCAGTATCATGTACTGCCAAAAGAACCAACAACTCTGTCTTGGAAGAAGTACAGCCAGAATGTTTCTTAGAGGCAAGCATGGTGAGACTTCATCTCACATACCTTGAATATGTTATCAGGAGACACCAGTCTCTGGAGAAGGAGATCATGCTTGGTGAAGTGGCAGGGCAGCAAAAAGATCCGCAACAAAATGGATTGATACCGTGGCTGCAACAATGGGTTCAAATGGAAGCATAACTGTGGGTAGGAGGCAGGACCAGGTGGGGTTCTGTTCTGGTGTACATACTGCTGCGAGGTGTCAGCATGGACTTGACAGCACCCAACAAGAACAACGTTGTTGTTGGGAGGTCCGAAGGAAGGAATGGGTGTGAAGGGATTGGGTGAACAGCAATAGAGATGGACATAGCTGACCTCTTCTGGCTTCCCTATTGTCATGAGGCAGCGGTCAGCCATGCCTTCACCCTCCATCCTTCTTTATTCAGATACCAACCATTCCTCCCATGGCACACTAGTCTCTGCTGGGTTCAAGAATTCATTCCACTGGCCACACAGGAATACCTCTCCGAGGCCAATAACCACCTCTCTCTCTGGTCTCCAGTTTCTCAGCCACATGGTCCCTTGGCCTTTGCCTCCGTGAGTCAGGAAGCCAGCCTGCTGGTCCTTCTGTCCCAGAGTTTCATCGTCTGGGCGCTGCTCTTCTGGGTCTCCATGCCACAGTCTGTCGTACATCTGCTCGGGGCAGCCTCCGTCATTTCAGACAGAGATTGAAGGGGCGCTCTTTCAGATGGCCCTGTGACTTGTCTCTGTGTCCCATTTGGCTGTCATGCACTCAGCAATGGCTTTGACGGAGGTGTGGTTTGTCCTTTACCTGACCATACTGCCAAGGGAAATGAAAGGCGGTGCCTTAAGTCTTACCCTCGACTAAAATAGTATTATAGTTGCCTCCAAGGAACCAAAGGCTCATACTCTTGGTTCATACTCTGTACTGAACTCCAGACTTACCCCCACCTTAACCCTGTAACACAGAAGTCCCTCCACAATGGGACCACAGCCATGGGTACAGAACCCAGAATTATAACACATCGCGTAGGAATGATGGCTAGGAGGGACTATGGCTATGAACTACGGGCTATGACAATAGCCTAAGGGTATGTATTGACTACATCCCAGCTGGCAGACACATTGACTGACGTATTTGGCAACCTCTCTCACTTCTCCTTTACTGTATTAAAAAAATCATTCATGACAAACGTTGTAAATTAGTTTCACAGGCCAAATATATCTCACTTTCCGCTTTTGTGAATTTATAAGTAAAGCTTATTGGAACACTGCCATGCCCACTTGTTTAAATATTGTTCCCGGGTAGTGCGAGTGGTTAACATTCTTGGCTGTTACCTTAAAGGTGGTTGGTTTGAAGCCACCCAGCAATGCTTTGGAAGAAAGATCTAGCCATCGACTGCTGTAAGATTACAGACACTAATATCTCTATAGAGCACATTTTATACTGACACACTAGGTTTACCATAAGACAGAATCGACTCAAAGGCAACCTGCTGTACAGGTCTGCTTTGGGGTTTCACATCCACTTTAACTTGATAGAAGAAGCCTGGTTAAACTTCTCTATTAACTCAAATGTTGGTGGTGCTAATGGATCGGCTAATCCATGAGCGAAAACATTACACTGTTGGAAATTCTATAGGGACGTTCTACTCTGTCCTATAGGGTTGCGATGAGTTGAAATTGCCTCAATAGCATATTTTTATTTTGGAAGATAACGTCAGAGCTGAGGAGGGGTAGCAGAGGCCCACAAAGCCTAAGGTATTGACTATCTGGCCTCTTGTCCATGGTTTATTGCCCAGTGGGCTGCCCTCTGGGCTCCTATCTTTCTGTGCTGGCCCATGTCCCTTCTCTCTGGAAGAGGAGCACTTGTGAAGACAATGCAGAGCTTCCCACTGGGAAGGAGAGGACATTCTATCATTTCCCACCAATTCTCTGCACACCACTAGCTGAGGGCTGCTTCGGGGGCTCCGACTTTCAAGCCTATTCCCCGTCCATCGGAAATGTTGGTGGCTCGCTGGTTGGAGCAGTGTCCCCGGCAGAGAACAGCAGTGCTGGCACTTAGCAGCCCCCAGGCAGGCAGACAGCGTCACCCCGACGACGGGGGTATGTATACGTGGTGTCTACTGCACCAGACTACATCCTGCTTCATTTTAAACAGTAATGCTACATCTGGACAATATTGGACTTTTCGAATAGGCCAATATGTTTGCTGTAAGGGGTCCACTGATGTGATGAGCAGACATTTTAAAGCACCGAGAGGCCTACACAATTTGGAAAGTCGTTCTGTAATCAGGGCTGCCACTGCCACACACAGTTGTGCAGGTTGTGTCTGACACAAAGTTGCCTGCCGGAGGGCAGTGAGTCTAGCCTCTTGAAGCTGTACACTCCAAGAGGGAACTTTAAAAAAATATTTGGTCAACTCGGGGGGAAGGAGAACATTTTTCTCATTTGTTTGCTCTGTAGGGTCCTGTTTACTAGTGTATTTATCACAAAAGGGGCCTGTTTACAGTTCATCTACAGGTAGGAGATATACTTTTCAATATTTCACAAGTGTACTATAACTATTAACATGTCTAGGTGCCTTAATAAGAAATGTATCTTTATAGTTATAGTATATAGTTTAATAACGATATAGGTTTGAGGGCAGATGGCAGAGACATTGTACAGGTAGATAGGACCTATGCAATATCAAACTGTAGAAGACAACTAACATCTCAAGGCAATAGGTCATAAGCACCATGTGGCATATGATGGTCGGAAATCTCATAGCTGTAGGAGCTCATCCCTTTAATCTGATTTGCTCTGTTCCCTGAAGGCATTTAACCAAACCCAGCTAGCAGCAATCTAAAAGTATTAGCTAAAATTACCCTGTGCTCATGGACTCATGAAAGAGCAATGAGCTTTCCCAGATGGAGCTTCAAACTGCAACCATATTGTCCCAGATGAAAGCTTCTCTGAATGGAAACTGAGCAGCAAGATAGTCCAATCCATTAGAGCCTAAAGGATTTTGCTATTGTGTCAACTTGCATCCAATATAGCCATGGTTGAGTGTTCCCAACTGTGCCTATTTTGATTTTTCCAAATAAGTCTCCCATATGCACTGGTTTAATGATAATATTTGGCTCACTTTTCACTGAAATCAACATTAAAGAGATTTATGTCTATATTAAGCCTGGCTATAAAACTTAATGAAATTTAACATTTCCCCAGCACTCAAAAATTAAAAAAAAAAGATACTTAGATGATTGCTTAAAGCTTTTCTTTACCATTAAGATTTCCAGACCATGTATTCTTCCAGTGACAGAATGCGCTCTGATTATGGGCTTGCCATCTTCTCCCATCACTCTCTTCTTGCTCCTGGCAATTCTAGCAACTTTTTTTTTTAGTTCTTGGATTACTCTATTAAGAAAAATGATCCAGTAGCTAGGCCAGGAAAATATTGCTATTTCCTAAGCCAGCAGTTCTAACACATGGGTCATGACCCCTTAGGGGGTTGAACAACCCTTTCACGAGGGTCGCCTAAGGCCATCAGAAAACACATAAATATTTCACAATATATAATTACAGATTATTTTGTGATTAATCACTGTGCTTTAATTATGTTTAATTATGTTCAATATGTTAGTAATGAAAACATACCCTGCATATTGGATATTTACATTATGATTCATAACAGCAGCAAAACTACAGTTATGAAGTAGCAATGAAAATAATGTTATGGTTGGGCAGTCACCACAACATGAGGAACTGTATTAAAGGGTGGTGGCATTAGGAAGGTTGAGAACCACCGCCCTAAGCCACATTCATAGATGGCTGGCCCGTTTCTGTTTTCCAAACCTGAACATCTCCATTCGTCAACTCTTAATATCACCTTTATGAACATATTTGGGAGAAGTTCTAAGCTCTAAATACTTTTGAATGATATTAATAACTTTATAGTGGTTAATAATGTGTTCAGCTGAGTGTAAAATGGGGCCTAGCCAATTCAAGCAGCTCCCTCCCATGCCTCCCACTCGCCCTCTCCTCCCCCCACACCTTCCTGAGGATGCCCAAAGCCTCCCACACCACCAAGGGCCACATTAGCGCTCCTCCATCCCTCTCCTTCAAACTTGCCCATCAGGAGGCTACATGGTGCCCTCCCACCGCTGGCTACCAGTCTCCACCTCCGAGGGAATGTCTGTCCAGGCCTCCTTTGTGTTGGGGTTCGCCATTGTGGAGTAGCCTGGCTGACTTCACTTCCCAGTACCTGTTACTGATGCCGTGTTTCGTCCCGTTTTTCTATCAGTGAACACAGTACCCCACATTAACAGAACGTCTTCAAATGTTTCAAAGGAGAATCTCTTATTTTATTCGACACTCTCCAAAATTCGATAGAGTGGGAAAGCAGATCTATTGAAAAGGAAGAGGGGCTGTTACTACTGAAAATAGATAGCCAGGACCCCACCTCCGGATGACGTCTTTGGAGTTGTTCTTTGCCTACCTAATGAATCCTAGTGGTCCAGTGAGTTTAACATTGGGCGGCTCTCTGGAAAGTTAGTCGTTCAAATCCACCAGCCACTCTTTGTGTCTGTAAAGACTGACAGACTTGGAAGCCCAATAGGGGGTTGTTATGAGTTAGAACTGACGTCATGGCAGTGGGTTGGGTTTGCAATAAGTGAATTGTTAACTGGTACACCTTCAAAAGTTAGGTGACTGGACACTAATATGGTTACACAAATCATGAGGGTTGGAGATATGCCAATGCCTTGATTTGGACCTATAGCCCCCAAAACAGAGAAAACCAATTAAAGTTTTTCAAAGCCACCCACTTGGGGACATTTTCAGAAAGTTTGTGGAGAAATTCCATTATTTTTCTATTGAATTTTCCATGGACTTTTTGAAGCCCTTTTGTATGTGTCTGGGTTCTGACAAATGACAGTGAAAAAAATCAAATGAAGACTGTAATAAGATATAATCTGCATCTGGTAAAAATTGAGTGTACCAAGTGTGCTAGACCAAAGTGTTCTTGCATCCAGAGAGGGCTTGAGCAGAGGCCCAGTGTCCACTTTCTCAATGTGTTGCCATATAAATATATGTACATAGGCCACTACCTCTATTTTTATGAATTAAGATATTTATATGAGTGCACAACTATGTTTATACCTCTATTCATAACTTTTCTTCCTAGATATTTCCTGTTTCCTTTTACCTTCCTCCTGCCCCATCTGCATGCTTGCTCTTCTTCTGTCTCTTATTAATTCCTCTCAGTTAGATTGTGGTTGCTTCAACACCACCAGCATATCTATGTCCTCCTCATTGTTGCTTTTAATTCCCTCGTTGTTGGTCTAACAACGTGGCATTCTGTGATGCCCACCCTTCTGGAACAATCACTGAAGAAAAAAAGGGTGCATAAGCAAATGTGGTGAAGAAAGCTGATGGTGTCTGGCTAACAAAAGGTATAACATCTGGGGTCTTAAAGGCTTAAAGTTAAAAAGTGGTCATCTAGCAGAAAAACAACAAGTCCACATGGAAGAAACACATCAGCCTGTGTAATCATAAGGTGTCCATGGAATCAAGTAATAGGCACCAGAAGGCCCCCACCCACCACTACCACCACTACCACAACAAAATCATATTGTTGAGAATGAGGGGGGTCGGAGCAAAGACCCCAAACCCATCTGTAGAAAATAGGACATCCCTTCATAGAATCATCACAACGAAGGGATGAGTCAACCAGGGCACAGTATAACACCAATGAGACACATAATATTCCTCTGGTTCTTTGAGGCTTCCTCACCCCCTACTATCATGACCCCTTTCAAACTACTGCCTTTCAATGCATGCTAGACTGGATCATGTACACTGGTACGGACACACACAGAAGCCAGGTCAGCTAAACCCTTCAGGAACAGAAATGGGAGTAGTGATTCCAGGAGGGTAGGGGGGAAGCTGGAAGTAGGAGGGGAAGAAGGGGAACAGATGCAGTGATCAATGCATAATCCCCCTACCCAGGGGAATGAACTACAAAAACGTAAGAGAAGGGAGACAGCGGTCCGTGTACAATATGAAAATATCGATAATTTATAATTTATCAAGGAATCACGAGGGTGGGAGCGGGGCAGGGAGGGAAAAAAGAGGAGCTGATACCAAGGGCTCAAGTAGATTAGTCTGGGTACTTTAGAGAAACAAATGCACAAAAACTCATGTATAAGAGAACATTTTATATAGAGGTTAAGTGCGCATCAAGAAAACATCCCAACCCAGTGCTGCCCAAGCACACAAGTCCAACACTAACCCATTAACCCATATGTCCAACACCAATACACAAAGTCCTTCTCCATCTCACAAAACAGATGCAATAATGCCGACTGCAGGAGGAAAGCCGAGTCAGTGAATGTGAAAGCATCTCAGTGCTGGCAGGGGTCTCCACACAGCTGCTCCAGCACCTAGGGATGCATTGGGGTAGGCCCATGTGGCTTCTCCACAGGGATGTTTGTAGGAAGTGAGCCTTGCCAGCTGAAGCAGGGAACTGGCTTAGGCAGCTGCATCCTGGTCTGAGACTATCACAAAGCAAGCGAACTGAGAACTAGAAAGGCGAGGCTCCCTGAGCCATTCATCCCTCCGTCCTTCAACTAACCCCACATGTGTTTATCGGCCAGGTTGGCACAATAAACTGAGTACCTCAGAAAGTAAATGTTTAGGAAAGGATCATGGCAACATATATACAAATATGCTTGATACAGTTGATGTATGGAATATTATAAGAACTGTAAAATCCGCAATAAAATGATTCACAACAACAACAAAAGAAGACAAGAAAAGAAAAGGAAAGGGAGGGTGTGAATGGTTGCTTCGAGGGAAGAATGTCATCAATGTCACTGAATTGTTTGAGGGGGCTTTAAAAAGTTTGTAGGACAATTCCATGATCTTTTATATTTATATTCTACGAATTTTTTTTCTATGAATTTTTTTTACTATCCTTCCTACCTATAGAAGTTATTCAAGCAGTTTATGTATTGCCATGGATTGTCTCAACATGAACAACAAAATGAAATTAGTTTAAACATTGTGCTTCTGCTTTTTTCTGGTTATTGCAGCACTAGGAATCATGGGTAACTACATCTCTCATGGTAGCCTCCTGGAGGCGGTGCAGGAAGTCCTGCGTGGGAACCAGTACAAGAGCTGTAAGCTTTTGGAGACAGTGGAGCTGCAGATCAGTTTGAAGATCCTCAGGACAAATGCTTCTTGGGCACGGTCAGGCTTAAGTTAATCTCTACCCCTCCCCCCCAAATTTTCCGGGTGTTCCTGAGGACCAAAAGCACGGTGATGAAGCCAAAGCTGTGAATATCCCTCATATGGACATCAATGCACTGAAGAAACTCAACAAGATTTAAGAAACTGGTCACAAAAGGTGGCCAAAATGTTTGAAGCCTTTTTGGCTTTTGAGTCTCTGATAAACCAGATTCTTTATATTCTGGGGCCAGGCCTGAATAAGGCTGGCAAGTTCTCTTCCCTGCTTACCCACAATGAGACCATGATAGCCACAGTCAATGAGGTGAAGTCCATCACGAAGTTCCAGATGAAGCAGGTGATGTGTTTGGCAGTGGCTATTGGCCATGTGAAAATGACAGATGATGAGCTCATTTACAACATTGGCTGCCAAAGAAGAATGGGCAAAAATGTCTGGGTTTGCATATTTAGAGCACGAGGGGCAAACTCCAGAGTCTGTACTAAGGCACAACTCAATAAACTTTATTGTTCCTGTTTTTAAAAATGTGCTCCTCTCTTTTGAATGAGCCGCAAATGATATTGAAGACAGCACCCAGCTGTTCACTATTATTTCTTTTGTGAATGATTTTGAAGGTTTGATGAGGTAAAGGACACTGTTCACAACTCCTGATTTCTAGGTTAGAGGAAGATAGAGTTAAAGTTTATTGTGCCCACCTGACCGATAAACACATGTGGGGTTAATTGAAGGGCAGGTTCTCAAGTGTCTTGCTTTCTGATGGTGGGACCAGGGTGCAGCTACCTTAGCCAGTTCCCTGCTTCAGCTGGCAAGGCGCACTTCCTGCAAGACATCCCCGAGGAGAAGTCACATGGATGTATCAATTTCTCTTCTATCTCTCATGCTCTCTATGACTTTACTATAATCTTTACTTATTACCGCTGTACAATTGTGCCTACTGGATCTGTGATGATGTGTTAGGGGCTGGGTTCCCTCACATTGTTGTCCTTTTATTTCACTAAGCATGATGCCTTTTCT
Organism: Tenrec ecaudatus; assembly: GCF_050624435.1. NCBI lineage: Eukaryota > Metazoa > Chordata > Mammalia > Afrosoricida > Tenrecidae > Tenrec > Tenrec ecaudatus. The sequence goes on along the minus strand of NC_134541.1, from coordinate 49,510,686 downwards.
AGGGAACGGTTTCTCCTGATAACATGTCCAAAGTACATGAGATGTAGTCTTGCAATCCTTGTTTCTCAAGGAGCTTTCTGACTATATTCCTCCAAAGGTAGATTTTCTTGTTCTTTCAGGAGTCCATGGTACTTTCAGTATTCTTCGCCAGCACCGCAGTTTAAATGCTCTGATTCTTCTTTGATCTTCCCTATTCAATGTTCACATTTCAAATACATAGGAGGTGATTGAACATAGTATGGCTTGGTTCAGGTGTACCTTAGTTCTTATGTGGACACCTTCACTCTTTGAAGAGGTCTTGAGCTGCAGATTTACCCAGTGCAATATGTCAGTGGATCCCTTGACTGCTGCTTCCATGAGCATTGGTTGTGTGCCCATGCTAGACCAAATCCTTGCCAATGTTAATTTTCTCTCCGTTTATCATGCTGTTGCCTAATTATTCAATTGTGAGGATTTTGGTGTCTTTTACATTGGGTTGCAATCCATATTGAAGCCTGTAATCTTTGCTCCTTTTCAGCAAGTGTTTCAAATTCTCCTCACTTTCCACCAACAATGTTGTGCCATCTGCATATTGAAGGCTGTTATTAAATCTTTGTCCCATCCCGATGCCTCATTCTTATTCATATAGTCTAGCTTCTCTCATTATTTGTTCAGCATACAGATTTAATAAATATAGTGAAAGCATACAACCCTGATGCACATCTTTCCTGAATTTAAAGCATGCCGTACTTCCTTGTTCTAATGTACAGAGGCACGTACAGGTTCCACATGAGGAGAGTGAGGCATTCTTGAATTCACATTCTTTTCAGTGCTGCCCATGGTTGGCTATGGTCCACACTGCTGAATGCCTTTGCCTCGGCACTAAAACCGAAGGCTTTTTTTTAGATCATTTTATTGGGGGCTATTACAACTCTTGTTACAATCTATACATCAATTGTATCCAACATATTAGTGCATGTATGCCATCGTTCTTTTCTAGACATCTACCTTCCATTGAGCCCTTGAGATCAGCTCCCCCTCCTCCCACCCTCCCCCGAGCCCTCATGTGCCCTTGATAGATTATAGATTGTTAATTATTTTCAAATCTCACACCAATCACTGTCTCCCTCCCCTCTGGCTTCTGTTGTGCTTCCCCCTGGATGGGGGTGTGGGGTTATATGCCATTCATTGCGGATTAGTGCCTCCTCCCTTCCCTCCTCTCCCCAACTCCCCTCTGTGCTTTTGCTATTGTTATTCCCATTCCTGTTCCTGGGTTCCATGTGTGGTGAGTTTTACCTCTTGCCTATATCTATGTACATGCTCCTGTCTAGTCCAGAGTGGGATGCGGCACTGGTGTGTTGGTTTTTTTTGGGGGGGGGTGGGTGGAGGGATTTTCTGCTTTGAGCAAAGATATATTTGACATCAGCAATGATATCTCTTGTTCCATGCCCTTTTCTGAATCCAGCTTGAAATTTGGGGAGCTCTCTGTCATTTTACTGCTGCAACTGTTAATTGAATTGTCTTCAGCACGATTTTACTTGCAAGGGGGTATTAATAATATTGTTTGTTAGTTTCTGCATTCTATGGGGTTACTTATCTCCAGAATGGGAGCAAATATGGACCTCTTCCAGTTGATTGGCAGGTCGCTGTCTTTCAAATGTCTTGGCATAAACAAGCGAGTGCTTATCATACATCGTCCGCAGATTGAAACGTTTCATTTGGAGCCTCACTAATGTCTTCAGTGCAGCTTGGATTTCTTCCTTCAGAACCATTGATTCTTGAATCAATGACTGACTATCAGCTAGTTCTTGCTGATATAATAACTCTGTGTTCCTTCCATCTTCTTTTGATGTTTTCCTGTAACATTCAACTGTTTGCCCATTGAGTCTTTTGGTATTGCAAATTGAGGCTTTCAGCTTGATATATATATATATATATATATATATATATATATATATATATATATATATATATCGTCCTTTCTGGATTTTATTTGTACATTTCACTGTCTAATACAATGCCAGAAGCTGAGCCCCATAGGTTGGAAGGCACTCAAAATACAACTGCCTTCTCGAAGTCCAGTTGACTACAGTGATGCTGACGTAGTAGCACAGGACCTTCATTTGCTGACGGGACACGGCTCAAAATTAGTGGAAACAGCTGTAAACATCTATCAGTAATTGGAACTTGGACTGTACAGAGTACAAATCTAAAAACATTGGACGTTATCAAAAATGAAATGATATCCTACACAATAAGGAACTGCTATTGGCCATTTAAAATCAGACAAACACAAGGTTTAGTATGCCAGGAATGACAAGTTGAAGAAAGGCCTCACATTCATTAGCAAACAGGACATTATAAGATTTATCTTGAAGTACAATACTGTGTTTGATAGGGCAATATCTATATGTATATAAGGAAATTTAGTCATACAACTATTATTCAAATTTATGCATTAACCATTAAAATTAATGATGATGAAATTGAAGAATTCTACCAACACCTTCAGTCTGAAATTAGTCAAACCTGTAATCAAGATGCATAAAAAATTAATAGGATTGGAATGAGAAAATTGGGAAAAAAGAAGGAGGAATAGTAGTTGGAAAATGTGGCTTTGGTGATAGAAACACAGCTGGAGCTCAAACACTCTTCAAGACCAATGACTTCTTCATCACCAATACCTTTTGGAAACAACATAAATGCCTTCCCCAGATGGTAGAGCCTTCCCCAGATGGTAGACACAGATAATGTAAGCTCAATATCATCAGCCAAAATGAGGCCAGGGACTGATTGTGAAACAAACTGTCAATGGCTTATATGCAAGTTCAAGTTGAAGTTGAAGAAAATTGAAACAAGCTCATGGGAGCCAAAATAGGATCTTGAGTATATTCTATCTGAATCTCAAGAACATCTCAATAGATTTGACTCATCTAAGGACAAAAGACCTGATGAGCTGTGGGATGACATCAAGAACATCCTACATGAAGACAGCAAAAGATCATTTAGAAAACAGAAAAAAAAAATGTAGATGTCAGAAGAGACTCTGAAACTTGCTCTTGATTGTAGCGTACTAAAGCAAATAGAATAAATGATGAAGTACGAGAACTGGACAGAACATTTCAAAGGGCATCTTGAGAAGACAAATGAAAGTAATATAAGAAATTTGAAAAGATGTGGAGATAGAAAACCAAAAAGGAAGAAAGACTACAGATAAACTATGAAATGTCAGCAATCTGAAGCCTAATCATTGCTAGGTGGGGTACTTAGGGCTTTGAGCCACCAGCCACGTCCACATCCGTAAGAAGTCAGCCTCAACATTTGTTAGTCATCTTGGATAACCTGGCTAACAGGAGAAAATTGAAATAGAGGATGATGATTTTGGGAGCTAAGTGAAAAGAAAGCACAAATCATGTTGTAAATATCTCAGTATTTACATATGAAAAGAGCTAAATGCATCAATTTTCTCCCCAGCACCCTATCAATTTTCTTTCATGAAGAAGTTAACTTGAATCACCTTTGAACAAGGTCAACTTTTTTTGTGTCCAGTTAATGTGAAATGTGACCAAAAAGAAAATAAGAAAAGAAAAGGACTGATTTCCAACTGTTCTGTAGGAAGATTAAATGCACGCTGGTTCCTTTCACACCTATTCGTCATTGTAATTGGATTTGGAGCCAGAAATCATTGACAGCATTTGCGATGGGAATCCAACTTAATAATTCACAAGTATGGTGAAGTGATTAAGGTCTTCATTTGGAGGCTGTGCACATACCCCATTAAATTGTTACAAGGATGGAACACCAGAATCCACATTAATCACACAATTGATTTGCTGCATGGGGATTTCAGCAGATGAATCACAAACACTGATCCATTGAGGAGGAAATACTTTGCTCTACACCTGTGTGAAGCCCTAGGTGGTGTGAATGGTCGAGGAGCCCACTGTGAACAGTAAGGATGGAAGCTCAAATTCAACCTGAGACACTAGGTGATTTATTAAAAAAAATCATTGAAAACCCTATGTAGTATAATCCTTTATGGCAAAAGTTAAGAGCTTTTGAGGATGGAATGTATCCAAATTCCCAGTTTTTCTGACTATCCCTACTACTACTGTTGTTCTTGGCAGTTTCAACAACCATTAAAAGAGCTCCTTGAATGACCTTGTTTATTTAAAATCATTTTATTGGGGCACGCACAGCTCTTATCACAATCCATCCATCCATCCATCCATCCATCCATCCATCCATCCATCCATCCATCCATTGTGTCAGGCACATTTGTATATATGTTGCCATCATAATTTTCAAAATATTTTCTTTCTACTTGAGCCCTTGGTATCAGCTCCTCATTTTATCCCTCCCTCCTACACCCTCCCTCTCTCATGAACCCTTGATAATTTATAAATTATTATTATTTTTTCATTTCTCACACTGTCCGATGTCTCCCTTTACCCACTTTTCTGTTGTCTGTCCCCTTGGGAGGGGGTTACATGTAGATCATTGTGATCGGTTTCCCCTTTATCCCCCCACCTTCCCCTTACACTCCTGGTATCACTACTCCCAATATTGGTCCTGAGGGGTCTATCTGTCCTAGATTCCCTGTGTTTCCAGCTTTTATCTGTACCCATGTACATGTTCTGGTCTAGCTGGATTTGCAAGGTAGAATTGGGGTCATGATAGTGGGGTGGGGTGGGGGAAGCAAGCATTAAAGAACTAAAGGAAAGTTGTATGTTTCATTGGTGCTATACTGCACCCTGTCTGGTTTGTCTCTTCCTTGTGACCCTTCTGTAAGGGGATGTCCAATTGTCTACAGATGGGCTTTGGGTCTCCACTCCACTCTCCCCCTCATTCACAATGATATGATTTTTTGCTCTGTGTTTTTGATTCTTGATACCTGATCCTATCAATACCTCATGATCACACAGGCTAGTGTGCTTATTCCATGTGGACTTTGTTGCTTCTCAGCTAGATAGACATGTATTTATCTTCAAGCCATTAAGACTCCAAACACTACATCTTTTGATAGCCAGGCACCATCAGCTTGTTGTTTTCTTTTTCTCTGTCTTTTTTTTTTTGTGTGTGCTTATTATTGTCTCTGCATGTCTATCTAGATAAGACAGGTGGGATACACAATCCGGTGGAGAAAACAATGGGATCTAAGGTTCTGGGGTGGGCGGGTGTGGTGGTGGGGGACACTGGATAGTGGGAGGTGGGGGAAAGAAAGTGGGTGTTAAAGAAACAAGGGAGAAGGGAAAACAAATGATCTAAAATTGATGTCTGGTAGTGCTTGATTAGGGCAATGTAACTGAGAGGAATTACTGTAACCCAAATGAAGGCCTAGCATGATAGTGGGACAAGAGGAAAGTAAAAGGAAATAAAGGAAAGAACTAGGATGCAAAGGACATTTATAGAGGTTTAAATATAGCCATGTACATATGTAAATATATTTATATATAAGGATAGGGAAATAGATCTATGTACATATGTTAAGTATTAAGGTAGCAGATAGACATTGGGCCTCTACTCAATTACTCCCTCAATGCAAGAACACTTTGTTCTAATAACCTGGCATTCCATGATACTCGCCTTCCTGACATGCATGATCGCTCAAGACAAAGCGGATGCATAAGCAAATGTGGTGAATGACCATTTTTCTTGACCTTCTCATAACTCAAAATGGTTCCACTGTTTATTCCATTAAGATTTGAATTTCTCAGCCTCTATTGCTTATTCACTTTCCCAGTTCCCCTTTTTTCTAATCACCAATAAGTCTCATAAGTCCTGCAAATCCCTTGGCCTATCATTTTTGCCTCCAAACATCTCAATTTCCTTTGAACTTGTGTGCTGTTTTAGGGGACAACAGGAACCCCAAATTTCAATTATAATTTAAGGATACCATTTATTAAGCTATAATCAGGACAAGACAAAAGCCAAGACACATAATCTGAATGAGGGAGACCTTTAGCACTTGAGGTCATAATGGTGTCCGACGGTTTGCAGAGATTTAGAGACTTAAAGGAGACATGGGATGTCACAGAAGCATTATTGGTGGCAGATCAATACATCACAATCACAGGTAGGACTACTGAGAGAGAATGGGATCATGCTTTGTAACGGATATTATGTGTTAGACAGAATAGCGTACAAGATAGAACCAAAGTCTTCTAACCAAGGGACTCGGTATGACTCGTGACTAGGTGACCCTGATTTGGCAGTTTTCATCAAGGCCATACCCAGGCAAGTGCTTAAAGGAGACTGCCCTTCATAGACTGGTCTTCCTTACCCTGAGCTGTACTCCACACTGAAGGCTAGAATCCTTGGTCTTCATCAGCAAGTGCTTCAGTTTCCCCTCACTTAATAATCATAGCTTTGATTGCGTTTTACTTTCAGGATCACATTGGAGAAACCAAATTCCATTTCTTGTCACAGTTCTTCAGAGCAATGCTTCAGAAGTTTGATCCCACTGGTTTAAAATTCCCATTCCAAGCTTCACTCTTATCTGCAGCTGATCAGGACTCAGCAGCTTTGGCACCCAAGTAGCATAAAGTTTTCCCAACTTCGAATTCTTCAGAGTTATGTAAATTGAACCACCTGAGATTTCTCCAGTGGTGGCTATTGTTTCTGCTGCTGTCCATCAGTGCTCTTTAAAGAGGACACAAACAAGATGCATTTTTTCCTCCCACATTCATTTGGATGGTCCTGCCACTCTGGGCTGCAGCTTCAGCATTGTCTTGTCTCTTGTTACAATGAGTTATTTCGAGCACTGTCTGGATAAACATGGTGTCCACCATTTCTCCACCAGTCACCATACATTACCCCAATCATCATAGTACGTTTCACTTTTTTCTATATCAGCAGAATCCATGTTGCTCTGATAGGAACTGAGAGTATCTTAGTGCCTCACACTAGACACAGTTCAGACATGTTGTAACAGGCTAGCATCAGTTTATTCGGAGGTAAAAACAATTTGGAAAACAACCCCAAAATTTGAAATCCAGACATAGTTCTTTCATAATATGTTTTTTCTATGAGCCTTTTGAATGTCTGTATAATTAAGATGAGATTGCATGTACGTATGTAGATTGGGCAGACTGACACAGGTATGTTTTGAAAGGCTACCAAGTGTTTAAACATTCAACATTTTATTACTTGTCTTCTTGTGCATTAAATTTTCATATCTCAAACCTCCTTTTTATATATAATTTTTGATCATTCTGCTTTTAGCTATGGCCATGATATGAGCAGCATTATTTACACATTTTAATTGCATTTTGCCCTTATTACTTTAGAAATTTAGTGAAAGTGAGGCAAATAAAATAGCTAACAGTGGAATTAAAAGTACGATGTCAAAAATCTAATAAAATTGACATGAGATGGAAATAAATGGGTGCATTTGAAAATAGCAAATCTTTAGTTGAAATTGAATATTCATTAGATTTATATCAGCCATGTGTTCAAGTGTGATCAAAAAGAATAAAAGCATTTTAAGACCATTTTGGAGATAATCAGTAAATTCTAAAAGTTGAGGTATCATTAAAATGAAAACCAAACTCACGGCTATCAATTGATTCTAACTCCTAGCAACTCTCTTGGGGACAATAAAACTGCCCCTGTAGGTTTCAGAGGAGGAAATCTTTATGGGAGAAGAAAGCATCCTCTTTCTCCCATGTAGGATCTGATGGTTTCAATTTGCTGACCTTGAAGTTAGCACCCCAAGATATAAGCCATTATATCACCGGGGCGCCTTGGGGTATGGTAAGCCCCCAATAAACTCATTGTCATTAAGTGGATTCCAACTCAGAGCCACCTTATAGAACAGAGTAGAATTTCTCCCATAGTTTTCCGAGACTGTAACTCTTTATGGGAGCATACAGCCTCATTTTTCTCTCACTGAGCAGTTGGTAGTTTCGAAATTCTGACCTTCCTGTTAGCAGCTGAACACCCAACCACTATGCCCCCAGGTAAAGTAGAGGTGGTAAAATTATCATAGTTTTCATCACTCATTTTTAGTTTTCTGAGAGCACCACTTTATAAATGTACATCTATTGTTCAAATTTGGGGGTTGCCTATATTAAAAAAGAAAACAATTTTGAATGGAAAAATGAATCAGAATTTCATTTAAATATATCACAGAATTAAAAATCCTAAGCAATCTCTATGTATACATTTTCTTTTTTAATATAAAACTATTTGTTGATCACCGTTGACCAGTATTTACAATTAAATTAGACAATACACAATTGGATTAACCTGCTGATCACTACAAAGTGATTTTTCCTGGCTTTAGCTAAGCTAGAGTAACCCACATCCTGTGAAGAGTGACACTACATGTCAAGAAGGGGTTGGGATAAAAACAAAGGCTGTAGATCAATAGTCCAGATGATGTTTGCTCACCCATTTAATCCAGCAGGTCCTAAACAGCAACATTGCTAACCAGCTTAATTGGTTTTCACCAGCGAGGTCTTAAGACATTCCACGAATCACAACCTTTTCCTTAATATAACAGAGACTTAAACGTTCTGTTAAAAATATGCTTATCTAACAGGAACAAACTCCCACTTAACTAAGCCTTGAGAACAGACCAATCTTAGTCTACTTGTCTTATTTGGGTGGCGAGGTTTTGAGTAGTGCTGAGATTTTTCACTCAGGGAATATTGAAAATAAAGTTTCATTTGTATGATTTTATAGATATGGATTTTAATAGAGTTTTAAAAGTAGCTTAATTAATTACTCAATTATTTATTTGATTTGAAAACTTATGGCTCACAAGTACCCCCCCTGCCCCTCCCCCCCCTTGCTTGCGGTGAGCTACTACTTAAATTGCTCAGAAGGCTAGGATCCCTGTAACAATAGGGAGACACCAATGATGGTTAAAGGCCACTTTTGTTCATAATCGTTTTACTTTTGGTGAATGTAAAATAAAATAAAATAAAAGGTGTATATGTATTGATGCAAGTACACATATAAAAACTAAGAACCCAAAAATGCAGCATAGTCCTCAGCATACATTATGGGTTAAACAAGTTCAGATTCAGTAATGATGAAGAACAATTTCCTAATATTTAGAAAAGCTGTTCTCTAATGCAGAAGAGATAATATACCACGGTATCACATGCTCTTTTTGATGCATGAAGCCATCCATTACAGAAAGCTTTATTTGTTCAAAGTAACCAGTGCTGTTGACACCCAACAATTCCCCTGACACTACTTCCAAACAAACATTTCAAACTTGATTTCCATTAGAATGCAGTTATTCTGCACACTAATAATTCAAAACAAAAACAAAAAACCCAAGATCCAAATGATATCTATAATATCATTTATGCAATATAGGTATGCAATATATATATATATATATATATATATATATATATATATATATATATATATATATATATATATATATCAATCAGTACAAACAATTATTGAGCTTCATCCTCTGGACAAGAATGCCAAGTTAGTCCCTCTTCAAGAAACCCAGTGACCATTTGAGGGCCTTTCATGTGTGCCTCTTTTGCCAGCACCAAGTCCACCTTGTCTGAATCTTTCCATTTCACGAGAAACGTTCATCCTCGGTGGCATCAGTTCCTCATGCAGGATCCTGAAAAGGCCCTTGGTTTGTCAGCAATCTCGCTTTTCTGTGATTTGCTGTTATCAGATTCACTGTCAGATTAAGACTTTCTTTTGTACCATCTTTTTATTTACTAGCCTTTTGAAAACTGGGAAGTCCTTCAGTGAATTCTGAGCAATCTACACTTTCTTCAGGTTCCCAAGTGTTATCAGCATCTAGAAATCCTTTGTATCTCAGGAAACATCCCACCTCCTAGCCACAGCACATTGGTCCAGTACTTTTTCTACCCCAAATTTGTCAGGCACAGCCTCTTGGGCTTTTTCACTCTTTTCATCCTTTTTTTTGCAATGTCCTTTTATTGGAGGCTCCTTTTTGTTACAGACTTGAAAGCTATTATTCACCGCCTCCGAGCTGCTTCAGGTCTCGGGTCTACAGCATCTTGGGCCCTGCAAGCGCCTTCAGCTGGAGGCATAGTCACGCTAAATCTTTATGAAACTTTAACAATGCAAGAATTGCTGGCCAGAGCTCCCAATGGTTGTCCTAGCTCTGTTAATTACCAGCTAAGACTTCAAATCGCATATATATGAATAATGATAATGTCACAAGGCTTTTCCAGACAACAGAATGAAATAAGTAAAAGCACTTTGCAATCTCTACAGGGTTATTTAAATCTCAAAGAGGTTATTAAAATGCTGTGCTCATTGCAGGTGGTATTAAGGCTTGTTTGCATCTTAGCTGTCTTCAACAACGAATGAGGTTGAGTACGAGGCACCTGACAGGAGTGTTGGAAAAGACCTTTTGGTGTAGGTGGGTTCTCAATGCCCACTCTCCTGCTCACCCTTCTAGATGCATGTAGATTCTCACCCACTTTGGTGACAGATTGGACAGGATCTGATCATTGTCCCTTTGAATATATAAGGTCACTGAAAAGGCATTAGCAGTTGGAAAAATGCCAGCATAATCTCTTCTGGCAGCAAAAGAAGGGGATTCATACTTTGATTTCTTTTCTTGTATCTCTGCAAAGATTAGGCAATGAGGTGCTATTTTAGGTGCTGAAGATGAAGGGGTTTGACCGAAAACATCAGGTTGATTGTGACCTACTCAGCTCCCCAGTTCTTGAGAAGAACAATACTTCTCCAACAGCTAAATGGCACTCTAGGATTTCGCGGATGCTCTGGGTTATAATTGTAACCTAGGAAAGAAGACAGAAGTGGACACAGAGAATCCACCCCCTTGGAAGGAGACGGAAGCCGCAGACTGTGCAGTTGTGTGAGAGGGTGATGAAATGAGATGGTGGTGAGGAATGTGGCTCCTGTAGTTAAGTAGCCCATTTGAATCCTGGCTTCATCAGTACCCTACTGGTAACTAAGCAAATAGCGTATCTTTCTATGGCTCAGCTTTTTGTTTTGTTTGATTGAATATAAATGAATGAGCATTTTCTCCTTAATTATAATTGTTACCAACAATATAGGGGAAAATATAGTTCATGAGCATAGTTCGTTAAAAAATGTTGAGAAAAAAAGAGCAATTGAGGTGTCTTCCCTTAGTTTGATGTGTTGCTTTTGTTAGGCGCTGTCAAGGTGGTTCTGATTCATAGTTCCCTAATGCATAACAGAATAAAATGCTTCCCGGGGCTGTGCCATCTGCATGATTGTTTTTATGTTTGAGCTCGTTGCTACAGCCACTGTGTCCATCCAACTCACGTGGAGTCTTCCTCATTTCTGAGCTCCTCGACTCTATGAAGCATGATGCTCTTTCGCAGGGCTTGGTCTCTCCTGATCATGTGTCCAACGCACATGAATCAATGTCCTGCTGCCCTTGCTTCTAAACAGGACTGTGACAGTATTTCTTCCAAGACAGATGTATTTGTTCTTCTGGCAGTCCACGGTACTTTCAGTATTCTTTGCCAGAACCATAATTCAAATGCATCGATGCTTCTTCAGTTTTCCTTATTCATTGTCCAATTTTCAAAATGTCATGGCTTGGGTCAGGTTCACCTTCATCCTCAAAATGGATGCGCACTGCAACACTTTAAAGAGGTCTTGTGCAACATACTTACCCAAAACATTGCCTGGTTTCGACTGCTCTTCCATGAGCACTGATTGTGAGTCTAATCAAGACAAACATCTTTGGCAACTTTAATCTTTTCTCCACTTATCATAATATTATATGTTAGCTCAGTTGTGAGGATTTTAGTTTTCTTTGCATTGACTTGCAATCCACACTACAGTCCTTGATCTTCCTCAGCCGGGGTTTCCAGTGTTCTTCCCTTTTAGCAAGCAAGGTTGTGTCATCTGCATATCACAGGTTGTTATTAAGCCGTCCTCCAATCCCAATGCCACGTTACCCTTCATATAATCCAGCTTCTTGAGTAATTTGTGCAGCTTGTAGAATGAATAAGTATGTTGAAAGGAAACAACACCGATGCACAACTTTCCTGATTTTAAACAGCTCAGTATTTCTGAGTTCATGTATAGATTCTGCATTAACACAATGAATTCCCATCTTTCTCAATCCTATTTATAGTTATGATTCACACAGTAAAATGCCTTTGGATTATTAATAAAACACAAGCTAACATCTTTCTAGTATTCTCCGCTTCCAGTCAGGACATATCAGATATCAGCAATGATCCCTTTCATGACTCATTCACTTCTGAATCTCTCTTGAATTTATGGCAGCTCCTTGTTTATGTACTGCTGCAGAGGTTGGTGAAGAATCTTCAGGGAAACTTCAGGTGCTTGTGGTATTAACACTGCTGTTTGATAATTTCCACATTCTGTTGGATTGGTGGGCAAATACTCAAGGGAAATGGTTGCTCGTGTAGAAAGAATATGTTTAACTGTATGAGAAGCTGCCAAACCTCTTTCTAGGGGGTTTGCATCATTGCACACCCCACTGGTGAGGGTGGTGGTGGTGAGGTGGCACATATTTTTTCTCTCTGCAGAGACCCTCTAGATAAGGAGGAGGGAATTTTTTCCTGACCACAGCATTTGGAATATTTGTAACATCATTCATGGGCCGCACTGGTCAAATATTTAATTAATACACCCCTAGTGTGACAGCTAATCGACAGGTAATTCCTGGGGCCTAATTGACAGCTAAATGACAGGTAATTCCTGGAGTCACAAAGTCTAAGAAAGCTCCAGGCCTAAGCAGGCTTTCACATCTTTTCCAGCAACCAAAAAGCATATTTTCCTCCAATTAACACATGATTGTTTACTTGAGAGTAACTCCCTCTTTCTTTCTCATTATCCCATTATATCAGTTGCTTTCTGCAGATATATGAGCATTTGAATCTCTGACCCAGGCATCCCATTGTCCTATTGGTCTGACAAATGAAGTTTTCCATCGAGGTTCGTACTACACAGTCAGACCAGTCACCATCAAGTCAGTTTCAGTGCATGGTGACTCCATGTGTATCTGACTAGAAATGAGCTCCACAGGGTCTTCAATGACTGATCTTTTGGGAGCAGATTTCTGGGTCATTCTTTCAAGGCATGCAACTTTAAAACCAATATGTTAATTTAAAATATTGCATTATTAAGTAAAAATGATTTAATAAACGATAGCTCAGTGAGCCACGAGAATTTAGGCTTGTCTTCATATTTAGAAAATCCTATTTTTAATTAGCTGTAAATGACACTGAACAAGTGATTTACCATCACAATCAAAAGATATTTACTACATACCCATTGTCACTCAAAATATAATGAGCTCCAAAGTAGATATGGGTCCCTGGTTGAGATTGAACATCAGTGGTAATATTACTAAATATACTTCTGTCAAAATCTTTGTAATATCTAACACTCCATGATGTGAGAAAAATTTAAGTATGCAATTATTTCCTAGCTCAACACGGCATGCTTTCAAATTAAGCATCCTGACTGCTTGCTATCTATTGCTCTCCAAGGTCTGGTCAGCCCTCCTGTTGCTGATGAATTGAGGCATGATGTTTGCTGCTGGCTCCTATGCTGTGTTCCCATTGAACAAGCCCCCCGGAGTCTGGTGCCTGAATTTTTACAGACCCCTGATGAGACCAGCGGTACTTATCAGTATTTTTGCCTACTCTTTTTAGACTTATTTGCTTAACAGGGAGACCTTTTTAAAAAAAATCTTATTTTACATGTTCCTGAATGTTGCTTGTTTGTTTGTTTGTTTAAAGAGATAGAAGGAAGCATTATTTAGTGAGCATCGCCTAAGTCTATGACATTTAAAATACATTTTCTCATATTTTTAATTATTGTAAACATATTTACATTATATTTATTATTTATATATATATAACATGACATTTGCCAATTATTTAGCCAATTGCATTAATTGAGCTGTGACCATCACCAATAGTTGTTGCCAAAATTGCCACCACTCTAAAGACAAACTCATTACATCTCAAACAATGGATGCCTCTCTCTCCTTCCCTTCCACTACTGGGAATTACTAATAAAAAATGGTCTTGATCTATTTGTCTAAGGATCTCTGGGGGCACTTCTGGGTAAGCACTGGACAGCTAGCCTCAAAGTCAGTGGTCCAAACCAACAAGCGATTGCAGGGAGAGAGACCAGGACATCTGTTCCTTAAATGTTTACAAAACTTGGGAAACTCACAGTAGGGTCGCGATGAGTCGGAAATGATTTCATGGCAGTGTTTTTATCTTTTCAATATAATTGCTTATTCTTATCATTTTGCATAAGTGGGATCATCCAATGGGTTTCCTTTTTTAGGAATGAATTCTTTTAGTCAATCTGTTTTCAAGGTTCATTCATCTGTTAGATTCCGGACTTCATTTTACATTATGGCTTAGTAGTATTTCATTGTATGTGCCAAATTTTATTTCTTCTTTTTAACCACAATTGCCCTTATTAACATTTCTAGAAATACTCCCTCTATATTACTTCTATTCTCACTTACCAATCCATCTCAACAGCAGACAGATCTTTGAAAAAATGTTCATTCCAGACCTGCATTCCCCAAACTCTCTTAAGTTTCCTTGTGCTACCATATCTTTAGGAGAGTAGATAGCCTGGTCTTTCTTCAGTGGAGCAGTTGGCAGGTTTGAACCACCAACAGTATTGTTGAGTCCAATGCTCACCTCACAGATTCAACAGGGCTCCAACAGTTTACTGGGTACCATTCCACAAATAATTGGTATGGTATGGTATTCAATAAACTGTTGAGGAATGAAAACCTCTGAGAGGTGGCTTAACTTCACCTAACACACAAATAACAAAATAGGTGGAGGTAGGCCCACCTGCATGCCCAAGCCTCCTTGTTACCATTTCTACTATACTCCTTTATCTTTGTTGAAGAGAAGATGCTTAACCCATATCTGGCCAAAGGAATTTTTATGCAGGAACTTTTACTGATCATTCTAAACTTCAAGATACAAAGGAGGTAGTGGTCATAAGAATTCTTGCCTTCCATGCAGGAGACTTGGGTTCAATTTCTGGCCTATGACTACCTATCAGTGAAGGCTTAAGTGTTGCTTTGATGATCAGTGGAGGCTTATGTGTTGCTTTGATGTTTAGCGAGTTCTACTGGTGCTTCCTGACAAAGACAGACTAGGAAGGAAGGTCTGGCAATCCACGTTTATAGAATCAGCCAGTGAAAACCCTCTGGACCAAACTAATAAAATGTGCAATGGAGAGTGTTTAATTCTGTTATTCACAGAGTTGCTATGAGTTTAGTGCCAGCTTAATGACAGCCAATAACAATAATGATTTAGTATAAAGGACCTTAAAGTGGGATATGCTCAGGGAACATACAAGGTCCATTAAAGTATGAAAAGAAAACACTATGACTACATTTATTTTAATTTTATCTCTCAATGTCTTTTTCTTGAGCATGTCTTCTAATTGTACAAAGTACATTTCTCTAGTACTGCACTAGTATAATGTGTGAATCAAGAACTATGCATATATCAGGAGAACATGATTAAACATTTTATGGAAAGGATTCTGTGGTTATAATTTCGAGGTCTTATGATTTCATCAGTGTAACAGATATTGCTGTTACAATCTTGCTCTAACCTTATCATTACTCTTATCATTTAAATGTTCATTGGCTCAATTTGAACCAACATTCTCATCTCTCTATCTCTGGAGTCTGATCAGCCCTTAACTGTCCCAGCCAAGCTGTGTGGGAAACCTCTGTCCTCACCAACCTGTTATTAACTCCTAGCTAATGATGGATGGAATTTGTGTATTAGTACCACAACTCTTTCCTCCTCATGTTCTCTAACTTCTCCCCTTAGTTACCAATGAGAATTGACTCCAGTTGTTTATACCCTACATGGTCTTCCTTTCTTGTCCCACACCTCCATTTCCCTACCAGTGTTTCCTGGAAATATTTACCAATAAACTATGAATCTTTGACACCATGTCCTGAGATCATATTCTGGGACAAACTGTGAATGCAAAGTTTTCCTTTGAAATAACTCTAATGTTTGGAGCAACATGTATGGGAGATGACATAAGTGTGGCTTTAAGCTTGTAATTCTCTAAAGCAAAATGAACTATATTTAAGCTACTTGGCAATATCATTTCCTTACAAAATTTTTGTTTATTAATGAGTGATTTTATCGAGAGGGAGGAAATTTTCATAAAGTTTTATAGCTACACAAGACAAGCCTAATTTTCTTGGCTAAAAAATGAAGATGACATCATATCCAAGTTAGCAGTTTGCTAGATGCCACACAGTGAGAAAGTGGCATAGCCAATGATTACACTTGGATAGCTGTCCTCGGGACTCATGTTTCCAAAAAAACCACTTTCCTACATAGACATTCCTTGTGTTACTAAGGTCCACTGCTAAATGTGTCTCTAGGTGAATTTGTAGTTAAGTTGGAACAGGTGGGAGACTAGGCTAGATGGCATGCTAGGTAGGCTTCCCAGACCCTCTATTCAAAGACGCATGAAGCCAACTGAAGCAGAGTCAGGTGCCAATGCTGGAACCCTGAGCGTCAGAGGAAAGCATTAAATAAATGGATGGAATAGAGCATAGGGCTCTTGTTTGGCACTACATTAATGTAGCCAAAGGTTCAGAGACTTTTTAATGCTTTAAAAGATGCACATCACACAGTGAATGTGATTGGGATGAAGAATTTGTTGCAAGCAAGGGTTGGTTCACATGAAAGCAGCCACAGAAAATTGTACATTAAGAAAGCATCCCAACCCTGTCCAGTCCAGGCCCATAAGTACAAAATTAGCCCATATGTCCAACACCAATCTATAAAGTCCTCTTCAGATTCACGAAACACATGCAATGATGCCAAATGGAGGAAGACCACAGGCCAGAGAGAGTGGGAAGTCTTGGAGATCCAGTGGCATGGTAAGCATCTCAGTGTTGGCAAGGGTCCCCACATGGTTTCTCCAGGTCCAGGGTTCTGGCTGCATCAGGGTAGGTCCATTTGGCTTCTCCTCAGGGATGTTGCGCAGGGAGTCAGCCTTGTCAGCAGAGAGTCTCCAAGGAAGTGAACCAAGAGACAGTGTGTCTCCTCCCTCCAAGGAGGTAAAAATCAGGAATTCCCAGAATTCTCAAGACAAAGCCATGCCCACACAGAAGCCTCATTGGCTATGACTCAATTGACACTAGACTCCAACCCTTCACTCTTAATCCTCTCAAGTCCCAAATTGACACTAGATTATGCAACTACCACAGTGCTGATTAGATGTGTTTGTCTCTTAGCAAAATATATGTGGTAAAGGAGGTATAAATAATGCCAACTATGAGCAGGACAAAAAGTGAATGAGAGAGAAAAAGAGAGATTGATTATGAGAGTAGGGGGTACTGGACAGAAGAAATGAAAGGGGAAAGGAGAAAGAAAGCTAGTTTTCATTCATTCATTCATCCCAGCAATCATTCATTCAAAACAAATCTGTTGCTAATTTAGTCTGTTCCAACCACTCTGTAATTCTGAGTATAGAGGTGTGAACAAGACGGATAAACATCCCTACTCCTTGCCCCTTCCCTGAGCTAACAAAAGATGACAGTAACACAGCTGGGAAGAGACTTAACAGGGTGCGATATTTAACCTGAGCACGTGGACTCAGCTGTGGGAGAAGCTAGGATAAGGGCCTTTTAAATCTTAACCACACAGGATGGGGTGGGGGTATCTTGTCAGTTTAGAGCAGTGGTTCTCAACCTGTGGGTCATGACCCCTTTAGGGATCAAATGACCCTTTCAGAGGGGTCACCCGATTCATAACAGTAGCAAAATTACAGTTATGAAGTAGCAATGAAAATAATGTTATGGTTGGGGGGGGGTCACAACAACAAGAGGAACTGTATTCAAGGGTTGCGGCATTGGGAAGGTGAGAACCGCGGCTGTACAGTCTGAAGTTAGTGACAAAATAAAAGATTAGGGGAGAGTTGTGATAGGACCAGTTGCTTCAGAGGATGTAGGAAGGGGAAGGTCTGTGAGCTTAGGAGCAGAAAGGGGAAGCAGAAAGCGGAGGCTTTTATGGGCTCCATGGGATACGACATTGGACGGGTCCCAGATCCCAACAGCAGTAATAGCAAGAGGAGGACACGCTGTAGCTTGGAGCTGGGAGCAGCCAAACTGGCTGAGGGCGTGGCCAAGGTTTGAGAAGCAAAGAGACTAGTCCAGTATGCCTTGTATGTTTGGGACTTTAGTCATTGTGGCCCTAGTGTGGGAAACAGAAAGATTTCTCCCAAGTGGTCTCCCCCCAATATATGCCAGACTTAGCTGCTTGCTACCCATGGTAAATGTCTATACACGTGGAGGTTGATAAGAGTGGTCAGAGGCTATTGTCCCTAAGGACTATCCGTCATCTAGAGCAGTCAGACTGTATGAGCTGTCCCACCCTAAGGAGGGCCCACTCCCTTCTGATAAGGATAGTAGTAGATTGTTTCCCTGAAGGAGAGCCCAGGGAGGCCTAGCCCATTCAAGGGTGACCAAGGTTAGGCCACTCATCTTGTCACATGTATATCCCTAGTCCCTCCCCTACCTCTCATGTATACACCCCTAGCTCATCCCTACCTGTTATGCTATGGCCCCTCCTATTGCTCATATTGCCTATTGTACAACCCCTTCCCGTGACATATGTCTTTACCTGTAATTTGGAAGCATGCACACGCCCAAAGATATATAAGCCTTGGTTAGCAATAAATCACGCTCTCTCTCCTACAATTCCCACCTTCCACTTCCTGACGTGGACCACCAAGCGGGGGTGAGGGGAGCATGGTACTATAAAATGTGTCTGACTCCATTATTTCAATCTCTCTTGTTCTCTATGACTTTACTATAGTCTTTACTTATTATCACTGTATAATTGAGCCTACCGGACCTGTGATGATGTGTTAGGGGCTGGCTCCCCTGACACCATAGAAGTACTATTGCTGAGATATGGAGGACTAGACGGGTTGGGGAATCAAGTGACATTGACTATGGGCAAAATTCACAGTTTCTTACTCACTGACTGTGAGAACTAGAGCAAATCACTGCGCTCTCTGGTTTTCAGTATTCCAGATGCAGGCAGTAAATATAAAACTGCCTTCTTTATTGATTTAATATGAATACTAAATGTGCTAACACATATAAAGTACCGTAGCAACCTTATATACAATAGAACGAGACAACGCTTGGTCCTGTGCCTCCCTCACTGTTGTTGCTACGCAAGCCAGTGCGCAGTCCTTGTGCCAATCTCTCTTGTTCGGGTCTGCCTCTCTATTTCACCAAGCCCGATGTCCTTTTCCAGGGACTAGTCTCTCCTGATGACATGACAAAAGTCTGTGAATGGAGGTCTTGGCATCCTCTCTGCTCAGGAGCATTCTGCTTACAATTCTTTCAAGGCAGCCTTGTTTGTTCTTTTGGCAGTCCACGGCACATTCACTGTTCTCCACCAGCACCGCATTCCAAGTGCAGACGTTCTTCTGTAGGCTTCCATGTTCAACTTCCACATGCATATGAGGCGATCAGAATGACCATGGTCAGGTGCACCTTAGTCGTCGGAGTAACATTCTTGCTTTTCAACACTTGAAAGATGTTTTTTTAAATACAATGCGTTGTCTGATATACTGACTGCTGCCTCCATGCACATGGATGGTGAATCCAAGCAAAATGAAATCCTTAGTGACTTTAATCTCTTCTCCATGTACCATGAATGTTACTTCTTGGACCATTTTTGAGCATTCTTGTTTTCTTTATATTAATTTGTAATCCTTATGGAAGACTGCAATCCTTGATCTTCATTAGCTAGTACTTCAAGTTCTCCTCGCTTTCAAGAAGCAAGGTTGTATCATTTGCATATAGTAGTTTGTTAATAAGCCTTCCTTCAATCCTGATATGCCATTTTCCTTTTCATGTAGTCCAGCTCCTCCAATTATTTTCTCAGCATAGATTAAATATCACAGGAGGAAACGACCTTGACGTACACCTTTCCTGATTTTAAACCATGCAGTATCTTCTTCTTCTGTTTGCAGAACTGCCTCACGACCGATATACAGGCTGTGCACGAGCACCACAAAGTGTTCTGGAATTCCTGTTTTTCTCAAGGCAGTGCAGAGTTTGCTATGATCCGCACAGATCTGTACAGACCTTTGGCTCATAAATAAAACACAAATGAACATATTTCTGGTGTTCTCTGCCTTCAGCCGAGGCCCCATCTGACATTAGCAATAATATGCCTTGCTCTACTTCCTTTTTACACCAGCTTGAGTGTCTGGCAGCTCCGTGTCTAAGGTACTGCTGCAACCACATGCAATGGGTGTCAGCAAAATTTTTCTTGAACACGATACCAATGACACTGTTCTATATTGTGTACATTCTGTTGGGTCACCTTTTTTGGAAATTGGCATAAATATAGATCTCTTCCAGTCAGTTAGATAGGTAGATGTCTTTCAAGTTTCCTGTCACAGAAACTGATTTAGTATAGGATAATTGTGAGTGTTTTGAGTGATTAATTTAAATGTATGCAAATGCTGGTTATGGGCTTATCCACTGAGAAAGGACTCTTTGTAAGGTGGCAGGATAAGATTGAAGAAGGCTCTAGATGACAGTGGAAGCCCATAATCCATGTTCAGGGTTCACACATAGATTAAGCCTCTGCAGAATCCCCCGCTGCCTTGTTATCAGGCAGAGCATTGTAAAGTTGATTATGGCAGATGTAGTTAGGTTAAAATGTAAAATGTTATCATTACATCTCTCCTTTGCCCTATTTTAAATTTGTTTCCCGTTTTTAAAAAGATGGTTGTTTTTCAAAAAATGTTTTCCTCTATGTGAAATACAGGATAGGAAAATTCCTAGAAACAGTAACTGGGTTAATGGTTCTTTGGTTGTAAGGCAGGGGAAGTTGGGAAGAAATGGAGAGTTTACAACAATGAAACCAAGAATAGAAAAATGGTCTAGAATGGATTGTGATAATGATCATACACCTCTTCTTGATATGGCTGACCTATCAAATTGTATGATATGTGAATTATTTATCAATAAAAATTTAAAAAATATGCTGTCTGGTTACCACCTTAGTGCTCTAAGGGATTGGCTCTTTTCCACTCAGTCTTCTGGAACATTCTTTGCCAGTTATAAAAAGAGTATGTGTGAGTTATGGTGGAGAAGAGAAGGAAGAGGTAATTCAGGAACTCCACAAGAATAACACCAATGTCTTTAGCATTCTGGAAAGTTCAATTTACACTGTTTGAATGATAGACAAAGACCCGATGTTCATCCCCGTGACATCAATAATTATTATACTCCTGTGATTCCCAAACAGGTCTCACCATAACACCGTGATGCTAAAGAATGTTACTGTGTGCAAAACCCAAATAGGGCTTCAGGTTTTAATTGTTGGACCTGGCCAGATCTTTATCAGATCCAAAATGGACTAAAGAAGTACTATTTCAAAATAGGAACCCGAAGACAAGGAGAAAGTGAAACCGAATACCACTTCATTAGGTTCAACATATTATTACATGCTAGGAAAATTTTTCTGATGACAATTCAAAAACAATTGACCTGTCCTTTAACAGGAACTCCCAGAATGTCAAGTCAGATTCAGAAGAGAATGAAGAACAGAAGAGTTCATTGCTGATGTCAGATGAGTCTTGGGTGAGAGCAGGGAATATCAGAAAGAGGTTTACCTGTGTTTTATTGATTATATAAAGGCATTCAACTCTGTGTATTTTAATAAATTACAGATAATTGCAAATCTGGATATGGATAATTGAAATTTTCATTGCAAAGAATGGAAAGTCTAAAAATGCTGAATTGTGCTCATGAGGCCCTCTTCCATAGATGAAAAGGTAATCGTAACAGCAGAACAAGGGGATGCTTCATAGTTTATCATGAAAGATCCTTGTCAGGGTCTTGCCCTTTCATCAGACTTATTTAATCTGTGTACAAAGTAAATAATTTCAAGATGCTGGACTGGACGAAGGAACACAGCACCAGGACTGGCGGAAGGCTTAACAGCCGGTGTTTTGCTCATGGCACAACCTTGCTTGGTGAAAGTAAAGAGAACTCGAAACACTTGCTGGTGAAAGAAACGTGGAGAAAAGCATCATGCTTGGTGGGGCAGAGGGTCAATGAATGGCCTGACACAGTGACTGCAAGAAGGGGCTCAAACATAGCAATGAGCCGGAGCACGGTGCAGCACATGCTCTTGTATGTTGGCTGCTAAGAGTCAGAACTGATTGGAAACCACCGACAACAACAACAGGCGCACCATGTCCCATCATGACTGCGGCAAAGCCTTACTGGCAAATCAATGCTTTGTAAGATTCATCCACTTTCAGCAAGTCGCAGGCACAGCTTTTTGGTTCTGGTATAGAAACCCAAAGAAAAATCTATTGAAATACTTCACATCTTAGAAATTCAGGGAGTATGTGCTGATGCTGAAGAAGAGAATGGGGAAGAAAGGCAGCACAGAAGTCATTTTTCAAATATTTATTTGCAAAATGGCCGGTGACATGTGATGCAATATAAATCTAACTACACTACCTTCTGAATACGTGCGCTTGGTGGTAAAATACAAAGTCCTAGCAGTCTCATTAGCACCCACCCGTCCACAGTTAGGTCACTTACTTATACAATTCTGGACTAATGTTTCCTTGGGAACGAGGCCTCCAGCTGATTTTCCCATGAATCAAAAAGAATCAGAGGGCAATATCCTTGTGTTCAAGTCAATTAAATTCTTACAGGATCAGACAGATAGGAGATTTGGAGTAAAGAGTTGCTTTTGGTAGGCTGTTTTAAATCTAGGTTTCTTAAAGGAACAACTAATCACAATCCTATATCACTCAGCTGTTCAATATCATATAAATCAAGCTTCTTGATGAATTCACATGAATTGAGGCAAGAAAATAAGTCCATTCCTCATTTGGCATGTTGCTGCTCATTCTTCAAATGTATGAACATATTCTTTCTTCTTAACTTTTAGGGGAAACTTGGTTGTTTTTCCTGCTCTATTTCCATGTTAGGCTCTGTTTTTAGTCCTAGAACATGCCATGAGCACATTATAAGGTAATTATATAATTACAGATGTATGCCCTTACTGAATTCTGAATTCCCTGAGGGCAGGAACTGAATTTTTCACATTTTATAATCCAGGTCCCTGGTATAATATCTGGTATACAGCTTTCTTCAATGGGAAAAAACAAAAACTAAAAATTGCCTAGTTGAGCACTTGGGGAACATCACATGACCAGATTATTTTCCTTGTTTTCAACTGTATCTGTTTTCTATGTTTAAATAAGTAATTTCATTTCAGTTTAATAAGATTTTATTTTCCCCCATTTTTATAGCAAAAATATGTTATAGTTAAATGGAAAAAATTTTTAACATGCTGATTGTGTTCAGATGAAAGCCATTTACTGACGGCCTGTCAAATGCTTTTTAGAAAAAAGTTCTTGTGTCCCCATGGTTCATCCTGTCCTCTGAAGAGCTAAAAATGACCCAGCTAACATTCATGAGTGAAAAGAAGAAAGACAGCCCTGCTCTTCAAAAAGACACAAAGGTTATTTTAACCTCCTTGTTCGCATGCAATATTAATATGCTTACTTAAATATTAATAGGTCTTAGACCCCGTCGTGATCAATACCTCACGGCCTCTGAGTCACTCAGGGCTGGCAAACGCACACATTTCTCGACGTCATTCTTTTATTGCGGTGCCCACATGCGGCCCGGAGCTCTGGGGCACACTGGCTGTCAAGTTCAAAGCCCTTTCCTCAGGTGCAGTCTTGACAGCCGTTCTTCACACACAGCCACCTCTCGGGTCCATCAAAGGAATTGAAACAGGCTCATAGGGTGGATTTTTTCCTATCATAAGAACTTAAAGGACATCCCTAGGGCATGCATCATGTTCCAAATTTTTAATGAGACCAAACAATATAATTTATTTTCTATCGGCAACCTTATTCCCATCAGTCTTTGAGGTGTAGACAATACGGAAACAGCAGTTCGTTTTCTGAGTGTAGATAGTCTACACTGAAAACCCTACTATCCTCCAAATGTTCAGCTACGGGTCTTTTTAAAAAAAAGATTTGTTCTCCCATACAATTTAATAGTTTATTCATTTGAAGAATTGTGCACTAATCACCACAATCAATTTCAGAACATTTTCTTCTTTTTCATTATTAGCTCCTCATTTCTCCTGACCTCCCCTGCCATTTCTCTAAACCGAAAAGCCAAACACTGCCTTCGAGTTGATGCTGACTCATAGTGACGATATAGGACAGGGTTGAACTGCCCCTGTGAATTTCTGAGACAGTGTAACTCTTAGTGGGAGTAGAAAGCCCTATCTTTCTCCTGCAGCGTGGTTGGTGATTTCGAACTACTGACCTTGTGGTTAGCAGCCCAACATGTAACCACTAAGCCACCAGAGTTAGGTTAAAATCTAACATCATTTCATCTCCCTTTTGACCCATTTTAAAGTTGTTCCAGTTTTTAACATTCTCTGCTGTCTTTTTGGTTGAGGTTTTCTGTTTTGTTTTGTCATTGTCAATTTCATCTGTTAGTGTCTTCTTTGTGTCAGAAGGGAGATCAAATGGTATGATGTCCCAATTTAACCTAACTACTTTGGCCACAATCTACGTGACAGTATTCTCTATTTGAAAACAGTGTTATTCTATTGCTCTGTACAAATCATGAGGTCAAACCCAAAGGCAGTGGGTGGGAAATAGAATTCATCTCTTTAGACAAGGTCCTACAGAACACACGGCAGAAGTTGTAGCTCTGGGGATGAAGCAGCATCGGCACTAATGAAGTTGTTGTTTACATTTGTTGCACTCACAACGAATTCATGGAAAACTGGACCTTAAGGGGGCCCTGCGAATCCAGGCTTACACTCAGCACAAGACTGTGGAGCAACGTAAAGATGCTAAAAGATGGAGGCCTTCGTGCAAGAAGTGGTCTTCCTCTTGACTGTCTGGACTCTGCTGCTCCCCACTTTAATTTCTTGGGCCGGAAGAAAACCGCATTTGGAGAAGCTAGTTGCTACCTTATATTCTCTTTACCTCTTTTAGAATGGGCCCATGAACCTGGGCTGATTCTCAGCACAGGACTTTGGAGCTGCCTCAAGAGGCTAAAACATGGAGGCTCTTGTGTAAGAAATGGCCTCCCGCTCAGCCATCAGGGCTCTGTTGCTCCTCTCTGTCATTTCCTTGGGCCTGCAGGAAAACTTCTGGAATGAACAGTCGATACCTTACGCCCTCTTCCCTTATTTTAGAATTGGCTCACTTTTTGAATAGTGATTAATATCATTTTAGTAGGAAGATTGTGGTCGGGAAGATATTAGATCAGAAATTCAATGTGGGATATTGTCTTCATTAAATCCCTGGCCATCAACCTTATTTTTTGTTCTCTTGTATGTCATTTTTCAAAGTCTTTGATTAGGCTTTTGGCCAGAACTCTTCCGGTTTCTCCATCTTATCCCGATCCAGGTCATAAACGCTTTTACTCTTTTTATAATTCAGAGTTCAGAGGAGGGCACTGGGTGCTCAAGGATGTTACTTTGAGGACCGAGATGCACCTGACCCAAGCCCTACTGGTTTCAATTGCATCCTATGCTTGTGAAAGTTGGGCATTGAATAAGGAAGACTGAGGAAGAT
Organism: Tenrec ecaudatus; assembly: GCF_050624435.1. NCBI lineage: Eukaryota > Metazoa > Chordata > Mammalia > Afrosoricida > Tenrecidae > Tenrec > Tenrec ecaudatus. Next base: position 49,485,072 of record NC_134541.1, on the reverse strand, counting down.
TCAATGCATTTGGATGATGGTACTGGCAAAGAACATTGAAAGTACCATGACCAAAAAAAGAACAAACAAATCTTTGTTGGAAGACGTACAACCAGAATGCTCCTTAAAAGAGAGGATTCAGAGACTTTGCCTCATATGTTTCAGACATGTTTTCAGAAGAGACCAGTCCTTCGGAAAGGGCATCATGCTTGGTAGAGTAGATGGCCGTGAAGAGGGGGACTCAATTACGGTGGTTACAACCATGGACCCAAACAACGCTGTACAAGGACCACGCGGTGCTTCATTCTCTTGTACACAGAGTCACTGTGAGTCAGAATCGACTCGATTGCACTTAATGCAGTCTATATTTTACTCCTACAGATGTACGACAAGGGAGCCAAGAATGAACCTCCGGCCGGCCCTAAAACCATCCACCCAAACACACCTTCTGGACATAGCTCTCAAGCAGTGATTGACAGGAGCTGGCAGATAACTCTGTGCCAAACTGGGTCTACACAGAGTCTGCCTGCTCCTCTTTCTAGTGACATTGCTGTTCTCCCCTCTGGGTGTTTCCTTCAAACCAGAACCCAAACCAAGCCAAGGCAAACACTGAAAACAAAGCAATGCGACAGACGGCTGTGACCCTGAGTCACGGGGACCCCATAGGTGTCAGAGATGAACTGCGCCTCCCATCAGGGGTTTTCAGTGACTTTATCAGAAAGAGGCCAGCTGGGTACCTCTGGATGGATTTGAACCTACAATTTTCATTTAGCGTCGGAGGGCATTAACTCTTTGCACTCCCCAGGAATGAACTATGTGCCTTGTCTTGGATCTACTTCTGAGAAAACTCAAAAGCTCAGAGAGCAGGTTTCTTTGGATTTTATAGAATCGTTAGTGTCTCTGTGTCATAGCAGCTTCCACAGAGAAGATTTTTGTCGGAAAGCAGATGCACCGCTGTTGTACTCATGCTCTGCACACTTTCACGTACACCATGCTCCACAAGTTCATGGAGAATCCTCCTCTATTTCACGAGTCACATATTCCCCCGTTTACCCACTGTGCTCATCACTGGCCTGGGAGCCGCGAGGTCAAGAGCATCCACCCCTCCAAATCAGACTACCCCTCTGCTGTGATCCAAATCTTACACATGTCTGTGCTGACCTGAATGCTACTCAGGAGCATATCTGGAAATTAGATTTCTCTTTCTCACAAGAAGCTGTGCTTGCATTAAACCCGAGCAGATCCCCAGATCATGTTCACTGAGAAGGAGGAACCCAGGAGGCTCTGATTTTAACATGGCCCGAGAGAGCTTCTTGACCCGTGGTGAATTACCCAACAAGCAAGGCAAACATGCTCAGCATGCTTACTGAGGATTTGTCCCTGTTGGGGATTAAACTGTTGAAAAGAGGCTTTGTTTCTGTAGGAAGGTGAGACAGTTAAAGTTTATTGGGCCAACCTGGCTGATAAACACATGTGAGATTAATTGAAGGGCAGAGAGCTAAATGGCTCAGCGAGTCTCGCCTTTCTAGTTCTCGGGTCTCTTTCTTTGTGATGGTCGGACCAGGGTGCAACTGCCTTAGCCAGTTCCTGATTCAGCTGTCAAGGTTCACTTCCTGCAAGACATCCCCAAGGAGAAGCCACATGGATCTACCCGGATGCAGCCCTGGGTGCTGGAGCAGCCACATGGAGACCCCTGCCAGCGCTGAGATGCTTACACGCTTACTGATTCGGCTTTCCTCCTGCAGCTGGTGTAATTGTGTGTGTTTTGTGAGGTGGAGGAGGTGCTGTGGGGTTGGGAGACAGATGGCAAGTCATGCTTAGAATCAGAATTTTTGATGTGAAAAAACCATGAAACTATTCACCACAGATTAGCATGTAGGCACAAATCAACCTGTGTTTACCTTGCTTACTGAGTAATCCAACCTTGTTCTTGGTCTATAGCTACCTCCAATTATTACCACTAGGATGGAAAAAGGAAAATTTCAATTATTTGGAATAGCGAACTTTTACAAGTGGGACTGGATTCCTCAGATTAAATTCAACATCCATAAAATGATAGAGTAATAATAAATAAAAGTAGCTAGTGTTATCAAAGGTTTGTTGAATTAAATTGACACTAATGATTTATATATTCATTTTCACTTTTCAAAGTGTCTTAACTCTAAGGTAAAACACCGAGAAATGACATTGAACAATTGATACATTCCTTCTCTTTTAACACACAGTATCATGAAACCTCAAAAATTAGTCTGCTTTTGAGAATGCTACATGTCATGTGACTACAAAGACATTTTTTGGTCTTGCTTGTAAACATCTGGTAGAGTTTTTACTTCATGGAAAATAATTAGCAACAGGGAGTTTTCTCAACACAGCACACCGTTATTTTAACCTTCAATGTATTTCATAGGCATCTTGTCTGCAGCAGATGTTTCCGTGCCCAGACCATGCCCCTTTGGCTGGATACCCTCAGGACCCTTGGGGAGCTCTAATGGCCAAGATCTGCATATCCTTGCCCAGGGTCAAGGGCAGCTACTCTGTTTTCTCCAGTCCAAAAGATAGGAAGTGCTGGGTGCGAACACTCTCGGGAACAGACCTTCAGTTGACTTCTGATGAGAGTCAGTATAGAAACACCTCGGGTTCATACTGCTCCTGCCTGAGAACCTTTGACCCTGTACTGCCAGAGTTCCCCCACAGGATTAAGCTCCAGTTGCCCCCTGACGTAACTGGCTACCTTCCCTTGCTGATTTCATTCCTTGTTCCTCGACTTAGACTCAATCTCGTATCAAGGCCTGCTTCCGGAGGAACTCAAACAAAGACTTCCAAAAGTACGTTTCATTGACAGCACGGGCTACCTCATCATATCCAAGTTACGAAGCCACTTACAACGGAGTGAGGCGCTCTGTTGGTCCTGTGCTCAAATAATCTTTGAGCTGATCAACTGGCTTCATTGCTCTTGGGCAAGTCTTTTTTACTTCCAATCTGCATGCTTCTAATATCAGTGTAAACTTTACAATTTAAAATAAAGAAGGTAAATGTAATCAGTGACTTGAAAGTTAGCGCTCTTAACTCTACATAGACCGAGAGAGGCACTGGGACTGGTAGGAACCTGGTTGTAGTTCTCTGTGAGATATTTGGACATTAAGTTTTCTTACCTATTTAACAGTATAGACATATTCCATAGGTATTTCTCTGTGTATGTGTGCATGTGTGTACGTATATCACTTTCCTCGCAAGGTTCCAAATATTTAATAAATGATGAGGGTTCAGATTGTTGTTCTAGATGGGAATTACCGAGATGTGCAGTTTTGAACGGAACGATTCATAATTTCTGCTCAATGCTTAGATGCTAGATCATTTGCTAACATGGGTGTTGTCAACTCATCTACAACTTTATCTGCTGAATGGCCATCAACACTCTTCTTTAAAAAATCATTATTATTTATTTATTATATTTTCACACTTAGATAAGGAGAACTCACTACTTCCTCGGGGGGCTAGTTCCATTTATTTATTATCTCTAGCCAACAGAGAGTTCTTCCTTAAATTACACTAAAATGTCCCCTCTGCTGTGGCAATTTTCATGGAGGAAATCTCCCAAACAGTTAATGCCTCATCTTACATGGAGACTTTGACATATTTTAGAGACGTACTTAATGCCCCACTTCAGTTCTCTTTAGTGTAAGCATTTCCACACTGTGTTTGGCGTTTCTTCACCACCTTTGTCACTTGTTATCTAGAGTTCTCCCTTTTAGACACCTTGTTGGAAATAGCCTAATTTTGTAGCAAATGAAGTGATGACATAATGTCCTGTCAACTTGAGCAAAGGGGGGGGTGGGGTCTAGCCTGTCAATCAGGTCCTAGTCAATGGTGCCTCTGTGTGGGCATGGCCTTCTCTTGAGGATTCTGGGAACTCCTGTCTTCCTCCCTGGTGGTGGGATACACACATTCCCTGTGAGACATTCCAGTTGACAAGCCAGATGGAGCAATACTGATGACAGCCAGAGGCCTGGAGCTGGGGGAGCCACGTGGAGACCCATGCCAGCACTGAAATGTGTCCACTGACATTGGATTCACAAGACTTTCCATCCATTGGCCTGTGAGCTTCCTGCATTCAGTGTCATTGCACGTGTTACATGAGTCTGAAGAGGAATTTATAGACTGGTATTGGACATATGGCTAATATTGGATTATGGACTTGATCTGGACTGGGTTGGGATATTTTCTTAATATACAATTATTCTTTGATATAAAGGTCTCTCTTGTACATGTATGAATGTCTATGAATTTGTTTCTAGAGTCAACTGGGACTAACACAGACATAGTCACAAGGTCATATTATTTTGCTGTTAAAGTCATATTTCACAACACAGGAAGAGTTCATTAAGTGGAATAGGGGACTAATGAATACATAAAAAGAGCCCAATTTGAAAAAAATTATACATGTACAGGTAGAAATGAAATCCCAAATATCTGTCAATCTGTAAAGAATGGTGCCATTGTGGCTAATTTTAAATGTCCCTAATGCATTTCCAAATTTTCTACAGTATGAATTTATAGTTTAATTGGGAAAAAATTTCAAAAGGCCTTAATATTCATAGAACCCATAGAGCGCTTCCGATCTATTCTGCAAGTTGCAGATTTGGGGGAAGCTGACACTTCTCCATTTGATCCTTCACTCAGATTAGATTAGGATTATTGACAGGTGAAGCACACTGTGGACGACGTTGGCCTGCAGTTCATCATAGCATCTGCAGATTTTTCTTTTCAGGTATCATTTACTATGTCTTTTAAACCTGGTAACTGGCACTGGGAGTGGCAGAAATGCCAGGGTTGTATGTGAGCAAGGAAGAACAACATCAGTCCCACGTAGATGGCCTTCCTGGGAGCTTGAAGGCATGAAGTCTTGGCAATTTGTGCAGGAAGGGGACTCACCACAGTCCGCTTTCCAGTCTGATTGGCAGCCAGCCCACTTTGAAGCCTCCTGAGTTGGGACAGGATAGATCAGCACTGCTTCACCAGAGCAGCGGCTCAATTTGGCTGTCTTTAATGAAGATGGAGGCAAGGATGGCCAGATTTCTTCTCATGTACGTTGGACATGCTGTCATGAGGGACCAGTCCTTAGAGAAAGACATCATATAAAGTGGAGGGGCAGGGATAAAGCAGAAGGCTCTTGATGAAATGGATTGGCACGGTGGTCGAAAGAATGGGCTCAGCTATAAGAACACTTGTGCTGATGGCACAGGACTGGGCAGTGTTTTGTTCTAATATACACAGTGTTGCTATGAGTCAGAACTGACAATGGCACCTCACGACAACAACAACAAAAATAACAACAAAGTAGATGGATGGGTACCTGAAGGCATAATTATTCATGTGCTTAGTTTCTAATAGAAAAGTTGGTGAATTTAACCCACTTAACCACTCTTACAGAATGCCCTGACAGCTCGACTCTGTTACATGAAGCGACTAGGATTCCCCTAGGATAGGCTTTCCCTGCATACAACAATAACCATGAAGATGACCATAGACCAGCCGAGAAAGCACCTGAAATCCCACGACAAGAAGGGAGATGCAGCTTGAACTAGAGGAGGTGACCCTGTGGGGCCAAACCTGCTGCCCTGCCTGCTCTTTGTAAGTGCCCAGCCACGTATTTGTGAGGAAGGCTACGCACACACCAGAACCTGGAAGGAAAAGTAAATTGTATGTGTCTTTAGCTCCTTTTTGGAGACATCTGTAGGGTCTCCAGCCCATGGGCGGTGAGGAAGGGAGAGGTAGCAGAGATGTTATCAGAGTTGGGAGCTGGGCCTACGTAGGGCAGCTGCTTACAGTTTGTGGCATTAGTTTCTAGGGAAGCAAAACAAACTTCTAGCAAGATGATTCTGAAGTTTTTGCCGGGAGAGGAGACAGGGGACACAGAGCACACCGTTCTTTATATGATACATACTATATCAGAAATGTGGAATCTATAATTCACAGGCAATTATTTATTGTCTTGTCTGCAAGATGAGTTATCATCTTTGGAACGTGGCTTGAATCTAACTTCTCTCAATTCTCTCTAAGGGTATATTATCTGAACTATGCCAACGAGGCATTTAGCATTTAAAAATTAACAAATATGCTCAGTTGATGCATACTCTTCTATGGTTATTAAACCCATGCATGGCATAGAAATGCAGTTTCTCACGATTCAGCAATTGTGGTAGTTACTTAATCTGTTGGCAATTTGAGACTGAAGAGCGAAGTGGTGGAGTTTAGCCTGTCAATCAGGTCACAGCTTGATGACCTCATTTGGAGGCATCATGGGGATAAATAGCTCGCTGGAGGCAGGACACACACGCACTCCCTGGGAGACATTCCAGCTGACAAGACACTTGGAGCTACCCTAGTGGCCTGAGCTGGAAGAGCCATGTGGAGACCAATGCCAGCGTTGAGATGCTTACAATGTCACTGGATCCACAAGACTTTCTACCTGCTGGCCTGTGATCTTCCTGCACTCAGCATCATTGCATGCGTTGCATGAGTCTGAAGAGGAATTTATATATTGGCATTGGACATATAGGCTAATATCAGACTTATGGACTTGATCAAGCTGGGTTGGTATGTTTTTTCAATATTTAATTGCTCTTGTATATAAAGCTCTTTCTTATACACATATGAATGTCTACGAATTTGTTTCTGTAGTCTACCCAGATGAACACACCAATGCACTAGCATCTCGCAATACACAAAGCACATCAAAACTCCTCATTGTGTCTACATTTCACAGTGTAGACACACAATTTCCAGGACCCAGAACGCTGATTCCTGAGCACTTTTATAGATGACAATGACACCATTTATCTCTTTGTTGTAAACCACACAGAATGGAAGACTACTTCGGAAATTATTAAATATGTCGAAGAAAATTCTCATTTGCATATAAAAACTATCTAACAGGCGCTCCTTCCACGTGTGAATGATTTCATAGCCGTTGGACCTGCACATTTCTGTGTTACCAATGACCACGATTTCGCTCAGTTTCTTAAAGTATTTGGAGCTATTTGTTCCTTTTCTAGTTAAATCCGTGCTCTCCTAAATCTTTAGCAAACAAAATTTCCTTCTAATGCCATGCTTTAGAGATGGCAAGAAAAGTATAGCTTAATTTTAGTTGGGGCTATTTTAAGTGAAGACACCAATGCCTGAATGCTGGGGTTCCTTTAAAGCAATCTCTTATTTTTCCAGTGGTGTGGTTTCATCAGGAGAGCAGTGTGCAATTTACTGGCGACATCAACACATAAACAAAAGCAAGAACAAGGAGCGTGTATGCTTCCCGTCTAGCAGTGTGCATGGCTATTCTCTTAGTGCTTCTTGTTTGTAGAATACACGAAACACACTGCGGAAAGTGGGGGTAGAGCAGCTACTAGCAAAATACAACGATGAGATAAAATCCTTGCGTTGCTACTCTCATTGTAATGTGAGCTGTGTGCTCAGGCCTTTTGTCATTGGTTTTGTCCACCAAGAACCTAAGCACCTCATTCCCATCCCTATATTTCCTGTTTCTGGCTGGAATTTAGTTAAACCTCCCGGTCTCGGTCTTATTTACCCATCTATCTACACATCCTCCTGCCCCTCTGTTCTCTCAGGCTTTAGGTTCTCTTCTTTGTGTCTCACTAAGTCATCCGTCACTGCACTTGAGCCTTTGGATTGAACTTGACTCTAACAAGGACAGTTCCCAGTGTGTGTGTGTGTGTGTGTGTGTGTGTGTGTGTGTGTGTGTGTGTGTTCCTAATAATAAGGTGTCAGAACACGGAAGTCACATACATTTCCAAACAAAGATCAGCTTGTACTTACGTAATTAGAGGCCAGGTCTGGATGGAGGTAGTCAATCCCTGTGAACAGACAGAGACAGAATGGGAATCCCAGATTAACATCTGCCAAGGGAGTCCCAGAAAAGCTGCTATAGACAGTCCTCTCTTCATGGGGTTGGTAATGGGAGATTTTTGAGTGGGGTGAATTCCGACAGATACCAATCCAAGATATACCTGCCTTATATCTGTTAGCATGTTAAAATAGGAGGCATAATCATGTGGAGAGACAGCTGCCACCAGAGACTGGTGGAGAGCGAGGCCAATTAGAGGTTGGGACCCAAGGATACAGCTTCTCATACAAACATCAGTGAGAAGGGGTTTTGCTGACCTTAGATGGATAGCTCATCAGAGCAGTGATTTCAGCAAGATTTGCAGGAATTGTGGCATTTCTACAATATGACCTGACATTTCTTCCAAAATATAACTGGCCCAGGGGAAAGAAAGTGATAATTATAGAATGGGGCACAGACAGCAAGGATTAAGAGTGAATTCTCTGCTGTGGAAATATGATTACGATCCTGGCTGGAGGAGGATATCGCTGGCGAAGAGATACCTGGCTCTCAGACATTGTCTTAGGTCTCCAGGAAAGAAGAATCTATAGACCTTCCAGACTGTCACCTGATTAAAGGGGTTGAAGCTGGGTCTGGAGATAGGGACATACTTCCCAACAGTCTGGTCTTCTTCCGTGCCAGTCTAAAATATCCAGGACTCCCCAGCTCTGTGCAGCTAGGCCTGGGAGAGTACTAATGATGGATCTAAAGGAGGAAACCCCGAGGACTCAACGATGGGGTTAATATGGCCTCGTTCAACGCACGTGGCATCAGCACTTTCATAGATGATGATGACCCCGTTTATATCTTTTCTGTAAAGCATGCAGAATTCAAGAATACCTGTATAGTGGGAACTGTTGACTATGACAAAGAAAATTCTCTTTTCCCTATAAAAACTATCAAACTCGAGCTCCTTCCAAGTGTGGATGACCTCGCAGCTGTTGGACCTGCACATTTCTGTGTTATCCATGACCACCATTCTGCTGACATATTCATAAAATATTTGGCACATACTCCAATAGACACTGCGCAGACATTGTCTACTATACTCCAGATGGGGTTAAAATAATAGCGGAAGGATTTGATACAGCAAATGGGGTCATTATTTCACCTAATGAGAAGCACATCTATATTGCTGATATTTTGGCTCATGAAATCCACATTTTGGAAAAGCACACTAATAGGAATTTAACTCAATTGGAAGGACTCAAGTGGGATTCACTGGTGGGTGATTTATCTATCTGGCCTTCCTCGGGGGACATCTGAGTAGGCTGCCACCCTAATGGCCAGAAGGTCTTCCTGTATCATCAGAACAATCCTCCTTCAGCAGAGGTTCTGCACATCCAGCCTATTCACTGACTACAGTTTATGTCTCCAGACCTGCTCTTCAGGGAAGTTCTGTGGTCTCAGTTGGTGACAGGGAGCGACTCATAGTCTTGCACTGTGAACTCTAAACCATTCTTTGGTCAGCAAAAGTGACTTCTCTGAACAATTCTGTATAAATTATTAATTCTGAGGTAATCTACCTACCAAAAGTTCACCATGATATCTATGGCATTTATAATTAATGTTGTTTCAGTAGGAAAGACCCCTTAAAGTCCTTACAATACTTTTAATATAAAAACAAAATGAACATGTTAAAAATGCCGAGACAGAGAGAAGACAGCCACTTCTGAGTTAAGTAAATACACTTACGCACATAAGCCTCAACTTTGCCTTGTTCGTCCTATTGAGTGAGCTGCATTTCCTTAAAACGTGAGTGATTTCAGTTCAACTGGGTGACCGCTGTGACCATGAAGACTACTGAGAAAGAGAGCATTTTCTGATGCTTCATATTTACTTTTTTTTTGGTGTATGCCTAAAGAATTAGAGTTTTCATAAAGACTAAGAGAAGAAGAAGAAGAAGAAGAAGAAGAAGAAGAAGAAGAAGAAGAAGAAGAAGAAGAAGAAGCAGAAGAAGCAGAAGAAGCAGAAGCAGCAGCAGCATGACTTGAAGAGAAAGCCAACACAACAGGCAGAGGGTAGATGGTCTGGAGCACAGTATTCCTTAATAAGAGCTGATACTTGAGTCTTCCCAGAATGTGGAATTACAGAAAACCCGAGGTCTTGAATCTCTCAACTGGGGCCCTGGGCTTTCAGAATGGGAGTAATCAGTTGTTCAGTAATCATTGCAATTTGGTACTTTGGTCTGGAAGCACTGATGAATGCCACTAGACTCTTGGGCATCAGGAAGGACCAGGAAACAGCAAAGGCAAATAGAAAAGCTCACGCCAAGGTCTGCAAAGTTCATGTATTTTGTGCAGCATCCAGTTTCCCAAGAACCAGGCCAGGCAACCTGATGGCATTGACGCACAGTGATTAAGAGTGTAGGCTTGTGAAACATATTAAAGTGTGGATCTCAGCCATTTCAATAAATCTGCGTGACTTTGAGCAAGCTCTTTGCTCTTTCTATGCTTCCAGGGATTAAAGGGAAAAACACGTGTGTGGTGTGCTTAGCTTATGAACTGCCACAGAGCCAACATTTGGGAACTACATTTATTGGGATGGCGGTATTTCAAGGGTAGAAGTATCATTAACTCTTTCCCGTGACTGGTGTCCTCAGTGTATGCATCGAAGACTGGGTCACAGTCACAGCATTGCAGAAAGACTTGTATCTGGGACAGAAAGAACTTGTATTGAGGGAATACTGATATGAGGGGGTTTTTCCCTCCGTATAGAAATTCCTGATCTGGATGTCACTATCCTACAGCGTGTGTTCCACTTTGCCGTTGACATTTTGACGTGAGGCTCTGGGTGTCATTGTGGAGCGGCTCTGCAGCTCAGGGAAGGCACCTTACTTAGCCCACGCTCACAAATCACAACACCTTATCTTTCCAGTCCCCTCCCCAGGAGGGAAGAAGGAAAGATATCACAACAGTTAAAAACAACAAAAAAAAACATTTAAAAGGCTGCTGATTCTTGTTTTGAAAAGCCAGAGGTGGTCAATACAGACTGGGAGTGAGGTCGTGGAGGGAGGGCAGACTGTGAGATAAGCAGATCCAACTTCAATCCAGGCAGACACTGAAATGTTTACTTGGCTTTGGTCAAGTGACACAGTCTCTCAGAGTTGCACTTTCCTCATCTTGGAAATGGGGACATTCCTTCCCCGAAGCAAAAAGGAGTTGTTAAGATTAGAGATTAAAGTGTTTAGCTCACAGGAAGTAATTGATATATTTATTTACCATCATCACTATCATCATCTACCACATCACAATGGTAATAGAGACAGCGTAGATAGAACAGAACAGCAGACACAGCTTTAATAATCTACATTATAGATTAATGTTTTGAAACTAAATTTTAAATATTTGTTGAAATTGATAAAATATCATGAACTTGCTTTTATGAACTTACTTTTATGAATCCAAATGAAATTGATAGCAATGGCTTATTGTAAATATGTTTTTAAAAATCATACACACATATAATACTCTCTTTTGTAAAAGGCAGCCAGTTTCTAAAGTGTGCCTCTATGTTCTGATTGTATAAAATTTTTAGGAGAAATGATAGTCTCTTCCATGTTAGGGGAAAATATTCAAGCAAGGAGATAATTTGAGTTCAGAAACAAATTGGGATCTAACATGGTAAATAGAGCATAATTAAAATAAAGTATCTTTAATTTGGTTAGGAAGAAGATTTTTGTTAAATTGCAAAAATATGCTTTATCAGAGAAAGAAAAGATTGTTGAAATAACTATGAAAAACGAGGCATGACTCAGAAAAATAATAAGGAAGTTAAGCATGAAGATAATACTTTTTAAAAATAGCATTTTAGTATTATTCATAATTCATTAAATTAACGTCTCTTCTTAAATTATTTTCAATTTTTATATTATTTTCATTTTTTATGCATGTACTCAGTTTCAGCAATGAATGCCAAGTACTGTGTAGGTCAATACAGACAATTAAGACATAGGACCCTAGCTATATAATTATCTGTGATTCACAGTTCATTGGGGACACTGACTTATTACCAATCATAATATAATGTGTGTACAAAACAACAAAGATTTGATAAATTAAACAATTTATGAGTTTATGAATTAATTTAGAAAGAAGGATATCTTTCTAAATTACTTAATTTTAAAATCACTTTTCTAAGTTATTAGCATGTTATAGTGGGTTATGTGTTGGGCTGCTATCTACAATGCCCGTAGTTCAAACCCATCAGCTTCTCCTGCAAAAGACAGCTTTGAGTTGTTGTTGTTGTTGTTGTTTATAGCCATCTGTAAATTTAATGAAGATTGATATTAGAAGTAAAGGCACATCCAGGAAAAGTTAACAGTGCTCAATATCAACTGCAAGACCACCTCCATTTGGAAACTTCTCCAGTGAAGATCTTCAGCAACCATTCTCCTAGAGTCCTTGTCTGACCTCCAGGTACGTGCCTTCTTTTTGTGTGTGTTTTACTTTAAAAATTTTTAATCATTTTATTGGGGGCTCGTACAGCTCTTATCACAATCCATACATCAATTGTATCAAGCATATTTGTACATATGTTGCCATCATCATTCCCAAACATTTTCTTTCTACTTGACCCTTTGGTATCAGCTCCTATTTTTGCTCTCCCTCCCCTACCTTCCCACCCTTGTGATCCCTTGATAATGTATAAATTATTTATATTTTCATATTTTACACTGTCTGCTGTCTCCATTCACCCACGTCTATGTTGTTCATCCCCCTGGTGGGGGGGGGCGGGGGCAGGAGGGTTATATGTCTATTGTTATGATCGCTTTCCTCTTTCTCTCCCTTGTCTCCCACCTTCCCCCTAGCCTCAGGGTAAGGCTACTCTCATTATTGGTCCTGAGGGGTTTATCTGTCCTGTATTCCGGGTGCTGAGAGCTCTTATCTGTACCAGTGTACATGCTCTGGTCTAGCTGGATTTGTAAGGTGGAACTCGGGTCCTGATAGTAGAAGGTGGCGGAGGGGGCATACGGGGTGGGAGAGGAAGCATTAAAGCACTAGAGGAATGTTGTGTTTCCTCTGTGCTATACCACACAATGGCTGGCTCATCCCTTCCTTGTGACCTTTCTGTGAGGGGATGTCCAATTGTCTACAGATGGGTTTGGAGTCTCCATTCCTACCCACCTGGTTCGCATTGAAACGGTGGTTTGTTTTGGGTCTTCTGAGGTCTGATACATGATCCTGTCAACATCTGATGATCACATGGATTGGTATGCTTCTTCCATGTGGGCTTTGTTGCTTCCCTGCTAGATGGCCACTTGTTTAAATTCAAGCCATTAAAACTCCAGACCAATAGCTGGGCACCATCAGCTTTCTTCACCACATTAGCTTATACACTCATCTTGTCTTTAGTGATCATTTTGGGAAGGTGAGCATTACGGAATGCCTGGCTATTAGAACAAAGTATTCTTGCCTTGAGGGAGGTGTAGAGGCCCATTGTCCATCTGCTACCTTAATACTTAGCCTATAAATATATTTACACACCTATATCTCTATTATTATATAGTAATATATTTACATAGGAACTTGCCTATATTTAGACCTCTGTAGATGTCTTTGGCCTCCTAGTTCTTTCCTCCATTTCCTTTTCCCTACCTCCTGTCCCACTATCATGTTCGACCTTCATTCAGCGCTGTACTTCCTCTCGGCTGCATTGCACTCACTGTTGGAACCCCATCAGGCATTCTATGCCCTCCTCACCATTGATTTTAGGTCCCTTAGAGTTGTTTTTGTTTGTTTGTTTGTTTTTGAGACTTCTGTGCTGAGTTGGAATCTTTTCAGAAAATTAAATCACAACAGTAAATCAAATTTCCAGGATGCTCTGTCAGTTCTGGAGACATCATGCAGTTACCAAGGAGCTTCCTGCATTTTTCATAGTTACAATGTCAATAGTTCCATTGTGATATGCTAAAATCTCACAACTGAACTGCCCTGGCCCCAAGAGAACTAGTTCCTTGTACCACTTACCACTACCTATGAATGTTTTGCTGATGAGGAGTGGCCTCAGTGGACAGGTTTTATTTTTCAAAGATAGCCACACAGTATCCTCCATGCCATATGGATTTCTACAATGTGACATTGCCCTGTGTCACAATAAGAAATACTCTATTCACTTCTTTTAAATGTAGGTGGGCTTCTTACTGCTTCAACCAATAGCATGGGGCGGAACCACATCTTATCTTCCTAAGGCAGGGTACAAAAGGCCATGCATATTCTGCTGGACTCTCTTAGGCCCTTGCTTTGGAGCATTCCAGCTATCCCATAAGAAGCTACGTGTAGGCGCTCTATTTAACAGCCTCAATTGAAGTCCTGCAGCAGCCAGTATTAAATTCCAGCTCTGGGATTACACCATCTTGGAACTCTACTCCAGTGTAGTTTTCAGTTGATTTCAGCCCAGTCCGTTACGTGGGCAGAGACTCTGAGCGCTAATCTTGACCTTGCTACATGGGAGGACCTTCCTATCCCAAATAAGCTCATCTTGAAAGTCAACAGAAGGTTTGGAATATTGATTTGAAATCATTATTTTTTGTAGGATCTCACTGGATAAGCTTGAATCAATGATGGCCACAAGTCCTTCATCTGGAGGTGGAATCTACTTCTCCCCTGCTGGAATCAGTACTGGCTCTGTGACTGCGTATCCCATAGAAATGGTAGAAGTAATGCTGGCTCATTCCAGGTTCAGACTTGAAGAAAACTGGCATCAGCTGTGTTCTCTCTGTTGGAAAACCTGCTCTCAGAAACCTGGAGAAGCCCTATAGGAAATGTAGCTACCATGCTGGAGAGACCTCATAGTGAAACCTCATGGCGAAGAGTGGCCCTGGGACAACGGGAAAAGGGAAGGAAGCCAAACCAGGCTGGCACTGTAATGGATCCTCGAATTGATCTCAGCCCCAGCCACCGTCTCACTCCAGCCACAGGGAAGAGCCCAGGTAAGCAGCAGAACTGGCCAGCTGGCCAGTCCGCAGAAATGGTAGAGAAAGAACAAGATGGCTGCCTTGAGTAACTCCATTTGGCGGTGGTTTGTTCTGCAGCGGTCGATAACAAACAACATAGACTCCAGAAATTGTAACGGTGGAGGAGAGGCCAAACAGCTCCCACTGAGGAGCTATTGAAAGTCAGCAATCAGCGGAAGAAATAAGACCAACCAGAATTTCTGCTGAGACTTTCTTACCAGCTTGGCCTCTTAATACCTTGGAATGTTAACTAGAGACAGCAGTTCCCTCTCCTTTCGCATCTTTAAAAGGGCTGATTGCAGAGTCAGCCAAGGGCCTGCAGCCAGAGAATTGCAAAATAGGCATCTACGGATCTGCTGGAGGTTGGAGCAAAGCAAGGCGCATGGGTGGCTTCTCTTTTATCCACAGGAGAGCTTAGTAAATATTTGCTTAGAAATGTTCAATGCAATATATACTAATCAAGTTTACGCAGACCTAGATGCATCCTTTCCATGGGTGAGTGGTCCTAAACCACTTTGGAGCGAGTTCCAAGCCAGAGCATTAAGAAGGAAGAAACATTACGTAAGTGCTTGGCATGGTGCATCCGCGGCCCCTCCCTGCGCCATGCTCTTGGCCCTTAAAGAAAACTCTTACTCCATTTCAGACTGTCTTACACAGAGAGAACACTAAGGCATAGTTTCCAAGTGGATATTTAATGAACCCGCATAGAGATAACGCAGGCTTGAACCTCCGCCGTCCTTGCCTTTTCCTCATCAACTAAGCTTCAAAGGCTTGCTCTGGAGAAGGTGATGCTCTTTAAGCATCTTTAGAAGGGAAAGGCTCCATTGTTTCACGTCTGTGCTGCCTTTATAGGGAACTGGAACAATAAAGCCCCTACGAGCTTTTACTAGACTCCGGTGGTTGAAATGACCGTGGCCCTACAAAAATGAAGTGGCCTCACGGCGGCCACTCTCTAGAACCTCGGCAGAGCCACGGACATGTGCCAGAGGTTTACCAACGTCCAGCAAACCCACTGATTCCCTAATGGTAAGCTATAGATAAGAGACATGGCCAAATCTTTGGCTCAGGGGCATACAGGCTAGAAAAACACATTCTGGGGGATCTATATTATAAAAGGTTAACAAAGTCTGCCTTATAAGAGCTCATTCTAAAGTAGCAACAAAGTCAAAATTCCTTAAATACTAGCCCTGTTTCTAAAAAATAGATCTGTTTGATCTAGAGCTGTACCATCTAATGGAGTGTTTTGCTGTGATGGACATATTGAATTCAGTACTCACTACCTACATATGCCTATTAAAAACTTGAATGAGGCTAGTGCAAGTGAGGAACTGAGTTTTAGCTTTTATTTAATTTTCTTTAAATTGAAGTCAAATATAATTAGTGGCTAGTATATGGGATAATGCAGATCTAGAAAGACAGGTGGTAAATGTAACAGGCTTAGAAGAAAGCTGCAGAAAAGATATTAGCAGGCTACAAAAAGTTTATTAAAAGTACAACTAAAAGATAATGAAAATTTAAATATCATTTTGTTTATTAATTCAACAATATTTTTCAAGAGAATAAGTTGAAGAAGAACTTATGAGCAGCAGCACCGCTATTTGACTACAGAGGAGTGTGACAATTGGCCCGGTATCTGACCATTTTGTCTTGGATTGGCGAATCAGTGACTCTTTCATATTCTGAAGGCATGCAAATGATGGAAAACACAAAATAAAACCAAACCTGCTGCCACCAAGCTGGTCCCACTCCATAAGGGCCTACATAAGGTTTCTACAATTTTCATTATTTACTGGAGCAGATAATCCATCTCCCTGTCTCTCACAGAGGCTTGAATCGCACACCTTTCGGTTAGCAAAGCAATGCTGCGCCACCGGGCTTCTTTCCAGGTGATGCAAGGGGTCCAAAACACTCACCATCATCCATGATGCCGATGGTGACCCCTTTCCCCGTGTAGCCCAGCTCCCAAGCTTCTGCCACATTCAGATCCAGGCCGGGAGTGCCATCAGCTTGTCCAGTGTTGATCTGGTGCAGAAATATCCAAGCAGAGATTCTGATTAATCTGGTGTAGTGACGCACTGCATGTTGTTCGCTGCATGTGCAGGGTGGGTGGTACCCCACAGGCTAAATGGATGAGGGTGTTCAATGTCTCAGGCCTCTCCATCCATTCTGCATATAAATGATTGGCACTTTTTATTTTATGTCATTATGCAAACACACTTTTACAACTCGATTGATATTTTAAAGCTGCTCCTCTAGAAATATCTCAGAGTTGAGAATGATTGCCCAAAGGTTTCCCCAATTTAGACTTTAATGGTCATTTGGGTAGGTCTTTGCTTAGGTCTCCATTTCTAACATAGCATATATTGATTTTGCTTCTTTGAAGATGTTTTAGGCATGAACAATATCTTCTTTGGGTAGGTGCACTCCCATTTGTTTTTGTAATTTCAGCATCAGCATACCAGGCCTGGTTCAAAACTATTCTAATGAAGAAAAATAAGCCATCGCCTTCATCAAATGAAAAAAGAGAAAATCGTAAGTAATTATGCTTACTATCTTCTTCTCATGTACCGTGTTCTGGGAAAAATTCCTCATAGTTGGGTTGTGAAAAAAAAGGGAGCTAGATTATATATTGGCAAATGCCTGCAGAGTAATGGTATTAGTGAAAGTATTGTATGGTGCTCTTTATAGATTCTTTTTCCAACACATGCAAACATTATACATCCTATATATTGAAATTACAATGGTCATGTGTGGTGAAATGAAAAATTTTAATATGATTTGGGCAGTTTTCCCTTTCCTCTGGATATAAAAGATCCATCTTCAAACACAGAAACAAAGAGATTCTGGTGATTACCAAAAGAGAGGAGTCTCCAGTTGGAAGTGATGGAGGTACAGAGGCACCAGAAGGGCCATGCCATGGAGACCATGAGATTGTGAGACAGAGTCCTGGGTGGGTTTCCGGGCCCTGGGAGACTGAGGCCAGGGGATTCTGTGTCTGAGAGACCAACAACCAGAACAGCCAGTCTGCCAGCATGGCTGAGAAGCACCACTGCTCGTGGACTAATGACAAGATCCTTGGCTTTCTGATGCTGGCTCGTGGTAAGTGATGAATAAGCTTCATCATCACGAGCATTGCCTGTTATGTATGATCACTGCAGTGGATTAGTATATACAGCAGAGAAGCAGCATGCACACTGTGAGAGGAATGGGCAGTGTCGGCACCATTGGTGTTGGGGTCCGAGGAGGATGGAGGGTGCAGACATGTCTGGGATCATCAGCTTGCTCTGGTGTGGAGTGAGATTCTTCTGCTCCTTAGGAAGCTGGAAAAGGTTATATATGGCAATGACATCATTATCTCACCATGTGGCCAAGAAGATGTGAGTGAGATTATGTGCCATCTGTCCCTTCTAAGCACAAGTTTTAAGAATAGTGTGCAATTTTCTGCTCCCCCCTTCTGAGGCTTCATGAATGCAAGTATTGGGATGGAACTGAGCTCAAGCCTTCCTCAGCCTCAGCTCCTGAGGAATATGCAGTGTTGGACATGTAGCAAGGAATCCTGGTGGTGTAGTGAGTTAAGCATTGGGCTGTGAACGGCAAGGTTGGTGTTTTGAACCCATCAGCTACTCTTAAGGGGAAAGATGAGGCAGTTTGCTTCTCTAAATATTTGTAATGTCAGAATCTCTGTGAAGCACTTCTTTTCTGTCCTATGGAGTCGCCATGGGTTGTAATCGTCATGGGTTTGGGGGCGGTTTGTTGGTGCAACAAACGTAGTCCACTCTGACTAACGTAAGCACAAACAAGCTGCTGATGAATTGATTCTGATTCTCTGGGACCCTGCATGTGTCAAAGTAGAACTGTATCCATAGGGTTTTCAAAGGTTCATTCTGCAGAAGTAGACTGCCAGGCTTTTCTTCCAAGGGAAGACTCGGACTATGAGCTCTTTAGTTGGCAGTCAGTGGGGTAAACTTGTGTACCACCTGGGAATTCCTGCTCACACATAAGCATGTTCAGAAATTTCAGAATCACAGGCCACAAAGCATAAGACCGAGTCAAGCTATATGAAGCCCCAAAAGGCACTGAAATATATTTTCACATGTAGCAGTCCACGGGCCTTTATTTCATTTGCTTTTTTGATATCGCCATCGAATATTTTTTAAAAAGAAAATCTTCTTTTACATTGAAAGATTTTAGTCTCTTTTTCCCCACTCAATACACTTGTAGTTCAGGTTGGCTTAGACTCGCTGGGCCTCTCCTAAACATCACCAAGTAGATCCAAGTGACCTGGTGACAAGCAACAAAATATCCACAAAATAGTCAGTCTGGATTTCAGTGTCTTTAATCTTGCTTCAATTAAACCAATAGAATTGCTTTCCTCCTATTATTTTAGGAAGTTCTGCTAGATGGTACTTTGTTATTTTAGTCTCTAAATATTTTGTTACTTGAGTCTCTTGCTTGTCCTTTTGTAAAGACACCTGACTCACTCTCGGTGCCTACGACTCCTGCACATCCTCCTGTTTCTCCGCCTGCTGAGACCATTGGGTCAGGCCTCTCAGGTCCTGGATTTGACTTTTACATGCTTTTGCAAGTCGTCATTCATGCATCTACATATTTTCCAGAGTGCTAGGAGAATTTTATCAGCCGTTGGTTTTAGATTTGCTCGTGGGTGATCACTACTATTCAGTCGTTTTTAAAAAAGCAGATTAGAGAATGAGATGCCAATCAATATATGTCAGAGGGGAGCAGAGGTTCACAGAGAGGTTCACAAGAGTTGAATGAGGAACTAGAAATAGTTCTTTTTATGCAAAGTCTCAAAATGTGTGACATTAGAAAAGACACAGAGGCACTTACCAGATACCACTGTTTGGTAAAAAGAGGATCATTCATGTTGATATCAATCTCATTGATGTCTCTGTAACCTCGTTTTTTCCGGTCAAATCCTTCTTGTTGCAAGGCCATCTTAATCTGGAATGAGAATTTTGGTAGGTTATCTGAAACTCAACCTGAACAGCCATGGATTTATTCCTCTGGGTTCAATTCTTATTTATATACCTTGTTTACTTTTTTTGCTCAGAATAATCCACGTTAATCTCATGAACATTCACTTTGCTTGAGCTGTCTTGGTGACAGCTCCAAGAGAGTTTCCTTACAAGAGGAGTTGGATGGGGCGGGGCGGGGGGCACTTTCATAAGGAAGCAAGGGGGGTGGAGGTTGCTGCATGAAATGAAAAAAATATGAAGGACAATAAACTGGTAACGGGTCCCGGGAGGGACAGGATGAAGATAGAGACCATTTCACTGGAGGGCTTCCCAGGCATCACATTTGTCAACAGCACACTGCACTATCTCTGTTACATATCAGTTATGCATCAGTAACAGACAGAACCTGCCCGGAGAACCAGTAAGCCATATAGCAATGCCATAGGCACATGAAAGGAACCTTTAAGAGAAGTGATGGATGACATCACCCTTGAAATGACCAGATGCTCTGTGCATGGCGAGTCAAACAGAATCTCAAAGTCTTCAAAGGAAATAAAGCACATAAGCTAAGTGAGTTGATCCAGTCTCCCGGCAATAGGGAGGCTTTGTCTCCTTTAGAACACTTTCATTTAGGGTAATAACTAGTTGATCTTCCAACAGCCATGACTAATATCTGAATATCTAATACCTGAAGGACTACATGCAGAAATGTAAAAATGAGTGTGTATTTGGTTTTTGTTATTGTATCTTAAATTATATATTTTATCTTTCCCATTCCCAAATATTCCCAATATGTTTGAGGAATTGCTTCTTGCTCCTATGCTTTGGTGTTAGGGGAAGCGCAGTCATAAGCATTTCCTTACTGGAAGGGAATGGAAAGGTATTTCTTCCTGCTGCAGACAGAGGGCGCCTCAATGAGTGGCCCTCTTTCAGCAGCCTGACCTTTGGGAAAAGGATATAAAGACTCATGGAAACCCCGCAGGCTCATTTTCTCTGATGTTCACTCAGCAGACTCTCCCTGTAAAACACCCTTGCTATGGTTCCTGATTCACCACGTCTCTTTGCAGTACTGTGGTGGCTTGTGTGCTGCTGGAAGCTGTCACTACTATTTCACAACCATAGTGGAAAGGCTTCAGCAGAGCTTCCAGACCAAGAACGGACTACGAAGACAGAACAGGATGTCCACTGTGGAGGAATGAGTTGGTGAAAACCTTATGGATAGCATCAACCCACTGCCAGACACTGAAGACCTAAGGAACAGAAGCCGAACTTTGTCAGATCATGCCAGAGGCAGCGCCTCCGACCGGAAGACACCCAAAGTATGACTAAGGGCGAGCTGTCTTCTCAAAATGTAGCCTGCCCTGATGATGAGAATGGAGTCAAGCCCGTGGGAGCTAAGCTAATTGAAGGCGAGCTGCCTTCTCAGAAGGGAGTCAACCACAACGAGGTGGATGGAGTCAAAGCTCCGGAAGAAAGTCTTTGAGACCTACATGTGCTGAGAAGAAAGCACTGCACAAACCCACTGTGGACATTGGTGCTGTTCAGCGCCATTGAGTTGGCTTCAGCTCATGGCCACCCTGTTCACAGCAGAAGAAAAGACCGCCTGGCCCTGCGTCAGCCCCGGTGCTTGTGCTGGAGCACAATGTGGCAGTCTCTGTGTCCATCCATCTCCTGGAGGCCTTCCTCTTTTAAGCAACTAGAGATAAATTATCCCTCGCTGCCAGCTAGCTGATTCTGCTTCATGGCCACCCCATAGGACAGTGTAGAATGGTCCCCCTGGGTTTCTGAGACTGAACCTTTTTATGGGAGTAGAAAGCCTTGTCTTTCTACCGTGGAGAAGCTTGTGGTTTTAAACTGCTGGCCTCGTGGTTAGCAGGCCAACACACAACCACTATGTCACCAGGTGTCTCATAATTCACATTCGCATACTTACATATATGTGTATACGATTTAGGGTACTCGAATAAAATGTGCAAAGACCTGGAATTAGAAAACTTAGAGATAAGAACAAACTTGACATTTCCCAGGGTGAAATAATTGAAGAAAAAACTCAAGCATGGAGTTGAAATATTTCAGGATTGTATAGACCAAACTATTGAATGCCACAGGACACATCAAAAGAAGACAGAAGAAATATAAGTGCTATGGTACCACAAATAATTTGTGGACATGGAACCATTTCAGGAGATAGCAGATGTTCAAGAACAGAGAGTATTGAAGGGAAGGTTGTATCCAACTGGTACTAAAGACATTGGTGAAAAGCAAACCGTTACAAATTGAGAGATGATCAATTGAGAGGTTTCAACAAACAGATGCAATGGTAGAAATATTCACTAGTCTATGCCCCAAAATTTGGAGGACAGTAACCTGGACAACTTTTTGGAAAAGATCTCTATTTGTGTTCCTTCCAAAGAAATGTAGTCCAACAAAATGCAGAAATTATCCAAAAATATAATAAATAGCACATACAAGTAAAATTTATTTTTTTTCTCTGAGAATGGATCTAGGCTGAAAGCCAAGGACATCAGAAAGATGTCTACTTGTGTTTTATTGACTGGACAAAGGTATTTGTGTGGATCATAGCAAATTATGTATAGCATTGAGAAGAATAGGAATCCCAGAACATTTAATGATGCTCATGAAGAACCTGTACACAGAGGAAAAAATAGTCACTAAACCAGAACATACCACATACACTCAAGTATAAGCCTAGTTTTCCAGCACATTTTAAATGCAGTTTTTGTGGTAAAATTGGGTGCCTCAGCAGATATTCAGGTTGGCTTATACTTGAGCATATACCATAGTGGAAAATTAGGAAATGTTTGCATCAAAGTTGTGTCCATTAACCATACTTATTAAATCTCTGTAGTGAGTCAATAATCCAAGAAGCTGGACTGTATGAATTACAATATGGGCTCAGGATTAGAGGAAGTTCATTAACAGCTTGTGATATGCAAATGCACAAACTTGATCTCTGAAAGTGACTAGAACTTGAAACACACACACACACACACACACACACACGGATGAAGATCAAAGATAACCAAACTACAGTGTGGATTACATGTCAACACAAAGAAAACAAAATTTTTCACAACTGGGCCAATAAGCAACATCATGATAAATGGAGAAAAGTTTGAGGTCAGCAAGGAGTTTCTTTTACTTGAATTCACAATCAATCCCAATGGAAGCAGCTGTTAAGAAATAAAAGAAAACTCCATTATCCCCAAAACTTTTCATATAAACGGTTTATTGGAACATTACCTCAATATACAATTCAGTAATTCAATCATATGCCACAGTTTGAGCAATCGTTAGCACTAGACATTTTAGAACATCTGTGCTCACACTCCTGTTGTCCTCCTATTCCCCCCAACCTCCCTTCCATACCCACAGGGAACCATTACTTTAATATGCTGTCTCTTTAGGTCACCCATCCTGGATTTCATATGAAAAATATACAAACAAAATACAATGAGTCAAAAAAGCTAACAAAAATAACAATAGAAGACAGAGGAAAACATTCAGTTGAAAACCCCTAGAAAATATTAAAAACTAGAACAACTTTAAAATGAGTCAAAAGGGAAATGTTAGGGAACATTGTGAATCATCTCGGGGCATAAGGCCATTCTATGGACAGTGTCATAAATGGCCAAGGATTTAAAACCCAGGTGAGAACAGGAGACTACACAGGGGTAGGCTGGCTACGAACTGCAATACACAAATTAGTGACTTGTGCAGATTAACTCTGAGTGACTGGACACTATTTCCACAAAAAATGGTGTTGGTGATAAGGCAAACATTTCAATGATATCCATCGTCAGTGGCAAAACCAGGCCTACTAGATTAATAAATATCTTAATAAAGCAAGAAGGGCATTGAAATAGTAAGTAGTATGATGACTGTCATTTCTATACTCTTGGTATAACCTCTTTCTGCTTATTCTCCTACCATGTAGTTTCTGCCTCAAGTCCAAGTTTGAGGTGGAGCCTAGCTCATGTCGTGGACAGCAAGTCCTTCTGGTGTGATCTATGAAGGCTGTTGTGCACCTTGAAATCACAAGGTCTAGAGACTGAGTAGTCTATAGCACATAGCCTGGATCCCCAGGGGCTGAGTAGAAAATATGTCTAAAGTGTCTAATTGGGAACATAGGACCAGGCATGTTCTCTCCTTGGGTTCTAGATGACTGTTGTTAAGCACTCTTTCCCGTTACGAGGTTGGCCCTGCCCTTTTTCCCACCCACAGAAATGCACTTGCTTTCTCTAAGATGTACATGCTTCACTCCCTGCATCTTGACTTGAATTTCCCATCAGGTTTGCTTATCATTCTGGAAAACCTCATGACCCATTAAGCTGAGTGAAGTTAGTCAATCACAAAAGGATAAATATTGTATGAGTCCATCAGTATAAGGATAAACACCAAGATGAAGGCAGGCTCCCACTTCCAGGTTATGCAATCTGTTCATCCAGTCTGCCAGGCAAGAGGGTAGAGGGTTTGATTCGTACCCATGAAACATCCAGGGCCCTATACATATATCTTAAAAACCACTTTGATGATGAAAAGACCTCACTTCGACTGGGGTCAGCATTTCAGGATTGGGGGAGAGGGAGATGATCATTAGTTGTGGCCACACAAAATTGTGCTAAGTTCCCCCAAGCTCCCACAAACTTCATATCTATAATAAAATACACGTGGGGGTAAAGTTATAGGTATTTTCTAGACATAACCAAATACCTCAAAGGATTTGGTTATTGGATTTGAAGGCTTAGAGACTATGGTTCTAACATGGGACAACTTGTTCAGTTGCATAGTTTATAACGTTTATGTTGTATATCTTAGTTTGAGGAGTAGAGTTCTTGCTCTTAAAAGTTGTGAGCAAACATCTCAAAAGCAACTACTGGTCCCTGTTTGACTGGAGCAAAGGGAAAAATAGGGGATGGAAGATTTAAAGAAGAAATGCGTGCATAGGACTGAGTCCATACGAACGATGGACTCATCTGTCCTCACCACAAGAACTAGACGGTGCCTGGCCTGTGACTACTGGCTATTGTGTTCAATGACACAATAGATGATCCTAGATATAACAGTAGAAAGATATAGTTGGGTGAGACTAGAACTCAGGAACGTCTGAGATTATTGCCCTGAGAGTGTATGCTGTAAACTCTGAACCGAAGCCATTCCTGAAATGACTTTTCAGCTCAATAGCAGATTGACTCATGAGATAAACACGATCACTTCTGAGCCCTGGGATGCCCCTGTTGAGACCCCCCTTAACTATAAAAGCAAGTATTTGAGCGAGAATATGACAAGAGCTTGGGAAAAAAGAAGCTAGAATATTGTCTTTGCAGTTTTGCGTTTCGGTCTCACAACAAGGACTTCTATCTACTGTGTTCTCTTAAAGGAAGAGGCTTTGATTCATCGTCACGGAGGCAATTCCCATTATATTGGATTCAGTGATGCGGATGGTATCCTGAGATACCACCTTTATCTTTGCTCTTGCAAGAGCAGCCGTTATGCCAAAGTGCTCTGTATTGAAGTGTCGCTTGAATATTTGTTATATGTTTTTCAGTGTATGAAACCTAGGACTGATGAACCTATAGGGACAGCAAATAGAATGAGGATTTCTTGCGGGGTGGTGGTGGTGTGAGTTTAGAGTGAGGGAGTCATGTAAAAGGGGGCTGAGGTCAAGGAGTTCAAGAAGGAAGAAAATCTTTTGAAACTGTGGTAGCAATTGGACCATTCTGCTTAATGTGATTGGACCATGGAATAATATGATGTCTCTATTAACTCCCAATAAAATGGTTTTGGGGAAAGACACACAGTTGAATTTCTGGCCCCATAGATCTCTGAGTGTGTCTGTTTTCAAATACGTTTTCTCTGTGTTATATTACTGAGGTCTTACCAGCGTAGGGTGGGCTCTACATAGAATCCCTTCTGGGTTTTAAAAGACAAGAGCATTTCCAGAAAAACTCATTCAGGAAAACAGAAGCCCACAACAAATGCCAAGGAAGCAGGCTACCTAGCAAGATGGGAATGACATGAGCAAGACTCTAATTCGGACTTTCCCACTTAACACCTATGAGAAACCAAGTGTCTGCTCTTTAAAGCCATTCATGCGAGGTAACCGGGTTACCCCTAGGTACTTAAGGCCGGAAGTCGGAAATCCGCATCGTAGATTGCTTCCCCGAGCAGCCTAAGCAACAGCTCCCCCCAAACTCATACCCCACTTCATCTTTTAAAAATAACAGAGCAGAAAAGACAATTGCAATATTACCCCAAACACAATTAGACCAAGCGCCGTGTATTGAAATGACCGCTTAACTTCTTGTCTACATTTTAATGTTCAATCCCATACTGTGGGCTTGGATGGAAGCCAGCACAGCAGTGGATGGCTGCGCTCCCTGGACACAGCCTGCCGCTGCAAGGTCCCAATGTCGACACAGGACTTCACTGCCTGCAACGTCATCTTTTCATGCTCCTAATGACTAAGAAGTCTGAGGCTGGAAGAGGTTTTCTGAGTCCACAAATTAATAGTTCTGTCCTCAGCAAAACTCACAGTTACATCTGGCAAAGACATGAGCTCTTAAGAAAAACCGTTTTTTCATTTGGTACAAATAACTGGAGAGTGGTGATTTCACAAGGACACCATGTAACTCCTTCAGCTCTTCGTTTTTCTGTGGTTTTGTTCAATCCTAATTTGTATTTATACTTAATTTTGACATAGTAGCAATCATACTAAAGACAAAACCATATATTCTTTCTACACTAGGTATCTTACCATGATAATTTAAAAATACTGTTACATAGCTTGCATATTTTAATTTTAATTGCTACCTTAGTATTCTAGAGATTCATGTACTATACTAAAGTTAACCCAACTATACTTCTATTTTGGACTATTTATATTGTTTTCTATTATAAATGGAATGGGC
Source organism: Tenrec ecaudatus (assembly GCF_050624435.1). Classification (NCBI taxonomy): domain Eukaryota; kingdom Metazoa; phylum Chordata; class Mammalia; order Afrosoricida; family Tenrecidae; genus Tenrec; species Tenrec ecaudatus. The sequence goes on along the minus strand of NC_134541.1, from coordinate 49,458,333 downwards.
ATGACCAGAGAAATGAGGGTTATCAACTACTTTAAAAGACCACCAGGGGAGTGTGGAGGGAAGGTGGGGCAGAAAGGGGGAACCGATTACAAGGATCTACATATAATACCCCTCCCTGGGGAACAGAAAACAGAAAAATGGATGAAGGGAGACACTGGACAGTGTAAGACATGACAAAATAATAATAATTTATAAATTATCAAGGGTTCATGAGGGAGAGGGACAGGGAGGGAGGGGAAAATGAGGAGCTGATACCAAGGGCTCAAGTAGAAAGCAAATGTTTTGAGAATGATGAGGGCAGGCAATAAATGTACAAATGTGCTTGACACAATGAATGTATGTATGGATTGTGATGAGCTGTACGAGCTCCCAATAAAATGATTAAGAAAAAGAACTCAGGGAAGATTTCAGTATTACAATTCTTTATTATAAGGTCTTACATGTGAAAGCAGTCTGTCCTAGTGTCTAAACCATATTCTTTATGTGATAACTGAAAGACCGCTGACTTATGTTCTCTTTCTCCTCCTCTGAATTTAAGATTTTTACAAATATATTTCATTACCACTTAGATTTTGCTTCAAGGAAATACATATAACAAAATTATAATTTCTTCCTGCTCAAAAACATGCAGTTCACTTTGATATTTAGTTTTAGAATGCAACTCCAAATTGGCTCATTAACCCACATATTAATATAACATTTGTTACTGACTGTTAGGTTATTAAAAGCAAACAATTGGATATCCTATAACTCTGATTCCATTTCTAAAGTTTAATTTTCCATCATGTGAGACGTTATATCAAAATATCGCCACAGTCTAATCCCCTTCCAGTTCCTCTCCTCCCTACATCTTTCTCAGTGGACAGTGTACACCCACACTGTGTCTGTAAGTTACACTGTCTACAAGGATGACACAGACATGGTCTCTGTACACTTGCATATCCTGTGACATATAGCTAAGTGTTTTCACTGCATTTAATCTTTCCAGGAAAAAGTGCACGAAGGGTTTCATTGTTGAAAAGTCAGCGTTCAAAGGCCATTGTCACGTGAAAATCGTGGTGGAATAGCACAAGTTGTTCAATTCTAAATGCTGTGAGCTTCCCACCAAACGGCATCGACTCTCCCTTAAGGACATGTACCACGTCCAGAATCTAGGACAGCGTAACTTTGGTTGTGCTGCTTGAGTGACTGGGGGTGATCGCCTTCCTTCCCGCTAGACTGCTAATTAAACAGCTGTGATGCGGATTGGCAGTGGCAGGCAGGAGAGGCCAGGACAAAGGGGGTCAAGAGGGGACAACCTAATGGGCATGCAGAGAGCAGAGAAAAGACAAGACAAGACAAGACAAAAGGAACCTGTTGCTGGGAAATTGATGTTTGCACATGCGTGATGCTCTTGCTTATGATGCACGATTGTGTCCTGTAGCACTAAGAATTAAAATGTATCACCATATTCTCATGTATAGACTTTATTTTCTACTTAAAGAGTTCTTTTAGCTTTATTTTGACAGTGATTTCTTTTACTATATTCACAAACCAGTCCAAGGATACTAAGGTCATTCACCTCCGGTGCCAAATTGTGGGCGGGCAGTAAATCCCACTCCGGACTTCAACTTCATTCCATGGGAATCTCATCTTCCTTCTCCCTTTAGTTCAGACACCTGGTTCCCATCAGTCCTTCTGTCTCATCCCCAGCCATATAGGGCTGGGCCCATGAATACTGCTTGCCTGCTCAGTAGTTCACATGGATCCTTTCTGATGGCCTCAAATCTTCCAGCTGGCCTCAAATCCAGAGCCTTGCTCCTAACCCCTTAGGGTGCCACACACAAGCGTGGGTGTCTAATGTTGTTGTTAGGGGCCAACGAGTCAATTCCAACTCCTAGTGAGTCTATGTATGATGGACCAAAACACTGCTCAGTCCTGCACCATCCTCACAATTGTCCTCATACTTGAGCCCTGTTGCAGCCACTGTGTCCGTCCATCTTGACAATGACCTTCCTCTTTTGTGCTGCCCCTCGGCTTTACCAAGCATGGATCCTTATCAAGGAAAAGTCCCTTTGGTCTCTCCTGACAAGATGTCCAAACTACAAGAGACACAGTCTTGCCATCCTTGCTTCTAAGGAACATTCTGGCTGTACTTCTTCCAAGAAAGGTTCCTTGTTGTTCTTTTGGTAATCCATGGTACTTTCAATACTTCATCAGAACCAAATTTCAAACCCATTAGTGTTCCTATTCAATGTGCAACTTTCCCATGCACACGAGGCAATTAAAAATACTGAGTTTTAGAGCAAGCACACTTTTGTCCCCAAAGTAACATCCTTGCTTTTCAACACATTAAAGATGTCTTGAGCAGCAGAGTTAACTAATACAAAGCATCTGATGACTTGGCTTCTGCTTTCATGAGCATCAGTTTTGGATCCAAGCAAGATAAAATCCTCAACAACTTCAATCTTTTCTCCATGTATCATGATGTTACCTATCGATCCATTTGTATTTTTGTCTTCTTTACATTGAGTTGTAATCTATACCGAGTTAGCAAATGGTTCATGTCCTCCTTTTTTTCAGCAAGCAAGGTTGCATCATTTATATGTTGTCGGTTATTAATAATCCTTTCTCCAACCCTGATGTCACATTCTTCTTCATATAATCCAGCTTCTAATGTATAATGACTCCCTCCAATCTAGACCTACTGCCTTCCCCTGATACTTGGGGTCCAATAGTTAGCTGAAAGGATTCATACTTCTTGAAGAGGATGACACACACACACACACACACACACACACACACACACGACACAGCTTTAACATAACAAAGGAGTACACAAATAATGAGATGCCGAGTGAAGTCTTGGAGGGAACAACAAGGTACTTCCATGTCCTCAGGCGACATGCTACCCTCTTTTGTGCCTGGTCACCAACAAGGCAGTTCTGTCTAAGCCTAAGGCTTCAGAGCTGTTATTGGCCTGAGAGATCACATCATGTGGCATGAGGCTGAGTCAGTAATGGACGAGGGGGTACCCCCCAAATCCCAGATGTAATGTGAGAGGGATAGTGCATTTGGAGTTCATTCCACCAGGTCAGACTGTTAACTAAGCTTTCTATTTAGAGGTTCTGAAAAGATAACATAACTGTGTATGACAAAAAAGGCTTGATTTGTGGCAGTAAGAAGACTGGTTTTGCCACCATGACAATGCACCTGCTCCCGCAGCCATCGCAGTGCATGAGTTTTTGTCAAAAAACAGCATGCCTTTCTTGCCCCACACACCTTACTCACCTGACCTACCTCGTTCCATGTAATTTATTTTTGTTTCTGTGGATGAAGAGAGACATGAAAGGACAGCAATTTGGCAATGTTGACAAGGTGAAGAAACAACCGAGAAGTACTGTCAGTCACCCAAACAGATGAGTTTGAAAAATGGAATCACAGATTTGATGAATGTATTAAGTGTAATGGAGAGTACTTTGAAGGTGACAGGTTGTTTTGTAAAAAAATTTAAATACATAGTTTTGGAAAAAAATTCCGTTTTTGGGGGGCATACCCCTCGTATTCCTAGATTGTCCCTTTTGATCTGTTCAGTTCCCATTCACTAGCTTTGAGGGTAGACTGCTCTCAAGAACCCATAAAATAAAGGCCAGATTGCTTCCTGCACCTTACACCACGTACACCTCTTTTGCATACAAATAGAATTTTTTTTTTAGCAAAATCAGTTGGTTATGGTGTTCCTAAAACTCCTACCCATGCGGTGTCTAACTCAGAACTGTCCATGTCAGTGATTTCCCACACAATTTTACTCTCAGTACCACCGAACCACCCACCACTGACTCTCAGTAGAAGCACCCCCCCTCCTATTTTGTTAGTGCTAGTTAGCGGAGGTGGTAGGGATGGCAGGGTCCTGGGCTGGGGCAGGGTAGTGTTGGGTATAGGTTAAGTATCAAGGATAGAGTCAAATTTTCCCAGATTTGTATCTTTTATTTATTTAAAACTTCTGACTTACACTGTAATTAGGAGCTGAATTAGCCCTGAATTAGGAGCTGGTAATTTAAAAACAAAATATTCATGCCAGAGATAGCTTACCCACTACTTCATGTAGAGCAGTGGTTCTCAACCTTCCTCAGGCCACAACCCTTTAATACAGTTCCTCATGTTGTGGTGACCCCCAACCATAAAATTATTTTTGTTGTTACTTCATAACTATAATTCTGCTACTGTTATGAATTGGGGAACCCCTGTGAAAGGGTTGCGACCTGCAGGTTGAGCTGCTGATCTAGAGCATTCTCAGAAGGGTGCACACATGGGTCAAAATATTGAGGCATTAGTTGGAAAGCTCCTCTGGTTTCTTGCCTGCTTTTCCTCACCATATTTATTCTCCAGGGAGGGAAGGGAATTTGAGTCATTAACGTTTTGCACTCACTCTGCCTGTTCTCCCTTTCATGAGACGCCAAAGGCACCGTGGAACGCGTTTGTTTGAAGCTGCCAGGCAAAGCTAAGGTAGATTATATTGGCTCTCGTTCATTTTCTGGAAGGAGAACATGGAAGGGGAACATAGCAGGACATCTACCTAAGTATACTTTCAGTATAGAGTGTTGTGGAAAAGGAGGGAGTATAGCATTATGACTGAGAGCTTGACTTGGGGGCCTGGCAGGTGTGTGAGTTACAGACCATGCCGTAGCTAGCATTCACTGGCTGTGCTTACTCACCTGACAATTGGGGATTAGCCTTGATATTGATGCACATTTACTGAGGTTTGGCTGTGCACCAGGTAGTTCTTTAAGTATTTTATATCTGTAACCCCAAATGTTTTCACAATAGCTCAGGAGTTGGAAATGAAGGCATAGGGTGATTAAGTGACTGACTGAGAATTGCACAGCTAATTAAGAGGACAGTCGAGGTTCTGACTCAGGCACCTAGTTATAGAACGTGCATAATTCCTTATTGCTCTGTGCTGTCTCTTTATCTCTATCTTCTATTTGGGTGTTTTCAAAGATCATTCATATGGATACCTGCATACAGTACATGTTCAATAAACACCAATTATCATTACTCCACTTATTGCCAATATCATTATTATAATTTTTTAGGTTATATGGAAAGGCTTTCCCTTGCTTTATCTCATCTCATGCCAATTTATTCCAAAGCAGCCTTTGATTTTTATTCCCTCTGCTTGCTCTTAGCTACTCAAGCTAAACCTAGGAAGAGAAACTGACTGGACTTCCCTCCACATGAGTTCTGAACACAGCAGGTCCTCCCTTCGGAAACAGCACCTGTTCACTCTTTTTGACTTTGCATTTCCCAGGTCGTGTGACACCCTACTGTAGGAACACAACTCATGGAACAAGAAATCAGGAGTATCCGTGGCTGGCAGGGATGCCAAGATCACGGAGGTACGTGACCACTCAGACTTTCTAGCGCACCTGCTTTTTCATGCTCCTACCCTTAGGGGTCAAGCTCTGAACCAGAATCTGGAGGTGAGAGGGTCGGGAAGTTCAGATGTGACTAAGGGCAAACACTGGAGGGAGGGAGAAGACAGTTACCGGTTAGGGAGCCCAGCTGTTCCCTTTCCTAGTTACATGGGCAGGTAGGACTTTTTGGAAGGCCTAATTATGGACAACTAACAGGATTTAACTTTTCAAAAGACAGAGGTAAGCCTTCACTATGGGTGAATGCACCACAGTGATTGCTTGCATCGAGAGTCCTCACAGCTCCTAAGAAAGGAGGAGATGAAACAAGGAGAGAGACTGACTGTACACCTCGGGTGTCAGTCCCAGTCACTGTGTCCACGGCAAGATATGAACAGTCATCTAAAGCCTTGCATATGAGATACCGAAGTACGCTGTGAGATGAATCAATATAATTAGTGAGGGATCAAGCATGTTTCTAGTGCAGTACAAAGTGAGCTGTCAGGAAGGTCTTTACATGGCAGAATCAATCCCCACACCAGGCTGGATTCATAGTTGGGATGGTGCTTCAACACCATCTTGATTTACCTCTTGTCCCATTTCCAGCTTGGTGTGGGAAAGTTAGATTTAGGGGACCATACATTGGATTTAGATATAAAGAAGTGTAACATTTAGGGGACCATACATTGGATTTAGGGGACCATACATTGTATCTAGATATAAAGAAGTTGGATTTAGGGGACCATACATTGTATCTAGATATAAAGAAGTGTAACATTCTTGAGCTCCCTGTGGGAGGCAATGTTGAGCCAGTCACAGTGGGGTTTCTAGACTACCAGAAGGGGAAAAGGTTCCCGGGAGCTAGTTCACAAACTTAGCCAAGGAGAAACACAGCAGTCTGATCAACAACCCATCCTGGAGATGCCACAGAGCAGGGCATCCTTTTACTTCATGATGCGTAGGATTGCCATGAGTTAAGGGCTGACTCAATGGCAGCTAACAGTTTTCCAGAGAAGTCAGGAATCTTGGACTATGGTAGTTGGCTAAGATGGCATGGCCTTCTGCTTGGTTATCCTGCGAGGTGAGCGTGGAAAATCAGCAAGATAAGATGAATGGCTTTGGCCACACACACAACGGGTCATATGGAAGGCTCTCTTCCTGACCACAGGTGGGCAGAAGAGCCGTGACCTAGCACAGACAGCTTCTGTGATGGCAAATGTACCCTCAAAGTGAGAAAGGGAGAATGAACCCGAGAGAGATGGGGAGCTGGATTCCAACCTGAGTTCTCATAGCAGTCAGCCCACTCAGCCCCCCACCTGTCCCAGGAGGTACTTAGGATGAAGGCAAAGAATCAGAGCAGGTGCTCACGGATCCAACGGGGAATGATGGGCATTCGCACAGTACAGGAACACAGCTGCCAGAATCCTGACCTACTGCAAAGGATATTTTACATGATCTGCCTCTGCCAGGAGTCAAAGAAGATATGCTGATGTGGTGGTGCCTTGAACGACTAGTTCTCACTCTGGGAGAGGGAGGAGAAATCAAGTCTCTGCAAAGGAAAGTCCTGTACTCTTGTGACATACTGTTGTCTATGGTCGACAAGCTCACGTGGGGAGAGATTGCTTGGCCTGTGTTTTTTCATGGCCAGCAGCGAATACTGGCATTCCGGATCCAGCTGTCCTTCAATAATCATGCACGGGAATGGGGAGGGCGAATGGAGAGTCAAGGTGATTTGATGAAAAGTAACAATGATACGAAACGCTAAAGCCTGTGGTAAGTTACCACGCACTAGATTTGGAGTCAGAAAGAACTCTGTTCAGGTCCTGGCATGACTTGTTATTTGTGTGCTTTCTGGGGTAAGTCCTTCAAATTCTCCGAGTTGTTTTCTTCTCTAACCATATTCATTATGCCTGGCATGCCACCATCATGGACTAATGTAACCAAATGCAAACCGAAACTCGTTTTCTTTCTTTAAAAAAAAACATTTTATTGGGGGCTCATACAGCTCTTATCACAATCCATCCATCCATTGTGTGAAGCATGTTTGTACATTTGTTGTCATCATCATTTTCTTTCTACTTGAGCCCTTGGTATCAGCTTCTTATTTTTTCCCCTTCCTCTCTCCCTCTCCCACCTTCCCTCCCTCCCTCATGAATCCTTGATAATTTGTAAAGTATTATTATTTTCCCATGTGTTACAATGACCGATGTCTCCCTGTACCCACTCTTCTGTTGTCCAGCCCCCTGGGAGGGGGTTATTTCATCGAGTTGATTCTCAATCACAGCAACGTTACAGGACAGCGTAGAACTACTCTTATCGGTGTCCCAGGCAGCACATTTTTACAGGACTTGAGAGTGTCATCTTTTCCCCACGGAATGGCAGGTAGCAAGTGACCATGAGGTTAGCACCCCCACATGTAACCCACGACACCACCACGGCTCCTTATTCCAGGGAAACATCGGCCATTGGTTTACTGTGGCAAAGGTTGCAGAGGGAATTCTTCAAAAGTTTTCAGTGGGAAGCAAATCAATTGCTCTCTGTTAGAGAACACAAGTGGATATTTTTTATATATAAATTGACTTTTGAAGATTCACAATTCTTTTGTCAAACTAACAAGTCCTATGGAAAGTTTGACTTTTAGAGTAGGGAAATAGACTAATGAAGAAAAAAAGAGAAAACATTTTACTCGCTCAGCTGTTCCTTCCCTCGTGTGTTTTTAACGCACCTCAGAGGTCAGCTCCTTTGTCAACGGTAATGCCTTTTCAATTCTTTCCTCCTTTCGGTTCATCAGTGTGTCAGGAGCTGCCAGTGGAACAACTCCAGGTTTACGGGGAGGGAAAGAAAATGTGCACTGGACTTGCCATTGGGAGATGTTGGAAGTATTTAGGAGCCGGTAACTGTGCATCCCAACAAACAAGCAGTTGAAGAGTAACTCTTTTGTCAAAATTATGTAGTCTCTGAGTGACAAACACCAACAAGGAATATAGGTCAGCGAAGATGAATTTTAACACATCTGCTGGTGCAAGAAGCTATAAAGGTGGGTGTTAATGAGCTGCAGTATAACGATGCAGAACAAAGGAGAAGATCATGAATTGATTTGCAATAGTGCTTCTGGAAGCATATTACACAGAAGCAGCCATGCACAAGATGTACTCTGAGAAATGCCAGGAAGAACGTTTCATTCTGCAGTGTCTTAGAACCGTTACAACTAATTGCCACAGGCTTTGTGGCTTAAAACAGCTCTAGTCTCATGTAACCCCAGAGTAGGCATCTGAAATCAGGCTTTGTTTCTTCTACAGGCTCTAGGGGAGTATCTGTTTCCCCTGGCTTTTTCCTGTTTTAAGAGACAGCCTGTAGTCCTTGATTTATAGCACATGTTCTCTACCTTTGAGCCAGTAATTTCCATGGAATTCTTCTCCTGTCAAACCACTCTGCTGCTTTCTACTTTCATGGATTACAATGAGCCCATTGGATAATCCAGGGTAATCTCTTTATTTAAAAGTGAGTTACTTAGCAATTTGAATCCCTGTTTTGACCTTAATTCTAGCTTTGGGAACTTGCTGTGTATATACAATTAGAGGGATTAGGAGGTTAGCATCTTTGGGGGGTGTAGGGTGGGGGTGTTGTTATCAACTGCACACAGGAAGGGAGTTAATAGTGATTCTGGGGAAGTATGGCTAATTGTTGACCAGCTGTACTGAGGATATATGTGAAGATATGAAAGTTTGATGCAGACACATGGGACCTCAATTTCTTCACGAAAAAACCCCCAAAACAAAGCAGTCACATTATTGAATGGACCACCGTCGGTCAATTTTTGATGAATGAGTCTTATTTTGTGCTGAAAAGTCTATAGGATAATCAGGGTCTTGCCCTGTTCAATCTTTCAACCAATAACTGAAGCATGAAACATAGTCAGGAGGAAAGGCTAGTCTGTGGATGCAGAATCCACCTTCCAAGTGATATTGATAGGCTCAACCAGATGGTTTAAATGGAACAATTAAAATATAACAGCACTTGTACAGGGGACTTCAAAAAGTTTGCTCATAGATATAAAACACTATTCTTAGATTAGAAAAACATTGCACAAGGAAAGGAGAGTCAAGAGCGGTCAGGAGGCATATAGGACTTTAGCTGGCCACCAGCACAGTGTGAAAGAATAGTGCTCACTCCAGTGGCTCAAAAGGCAAATTCATATAAGTACCGCGCGCTAACCTATTGCGCCACTGGAGCTTCGTCAAAAGGCAAATTCAACTCTGGCTGCTTTTAGACTCGAGGCAAAGTCTCAGGTGAAGGAAGGATCAGACCTGACACCCGAAATTGTCCCATTGTGCAGCTTCCACTGGAGGAAGACTGACTAAATGTTAGATCCAAAGGAGGGAGCTAAGACACATCCGTCTGGAAGTCAACAGCTGGACGTCAGTAGACAGTTTATGGAGTAGATAGCTAATGAGGACACTCAGAGGGGAGATTGTCACCTTGTGTCCTACATGATGACCCAGCAGGGCAAAAGACTGTCAGGATCTAGTTTAGGACATTTTACCACACCTTCCTGGAAAGAGTGCCTTTGTTTGCAGTGTTGGGTGTGGCAATGTGACTTGCTTTGAGCTCCCACCAGGAGAGTGCACTTGCTCACGTCTCCACTTTAGGCTTGGCTCTATAATGTTCTTTTGTCAATGAGATGCTAAAAGTTTTAACTTGAGCGAAGGGCTCAGATGTGTCTGTAAAGTTGACTTCTAGATCTCAGTCATTGACACAAGGGCACAGCCAGCATCCATGGTCAGGTCTCAAAGACCAAAAGTCATCCGTGGTACAGCTCTCCAGGTAAACCTGCAGGTGTTCAGTTTGTTGTTCACAGAAGAGTTGCTCCAGTGAACCCCCCAAAAGCATAGATGATGACAAGTTCTTGCCACAGACTTTTGGGGCGACTTGTTATGCAGTATTTTTGTGGTTGTGATTCACCATATTTGGAATTATGTTTTGCCTTCTACTGCACCATATGTTCCTTTGATTTCTTTTTAATTCTGGCAAAGTGTAGTTTATCTCCTCTAAAGGTTTATGAGATCTTGCTAAATCTTCCTTTTTTTAGAAATCAGTTTCTAAGCAGGAGATTTATAATTTTGAGTGGACATTACGGAATTAAGATATTGGGTATATTATCCAAGTGGTTGTTTGAAAAGCAGAGCTGCAGGTTCAAGAATTGTCACTGCAGCGATGTCTATTAGAGAAGAGAGGAAAAATTGTATGTTCCATTAATAGAATAACAGCTTTAAGATACAGCAGTTACTCAAGTGGATCATTTAATACTAATTAAAACCTTCCCATTTTGTTATTAAGCAAACCCATATACAAATATGTATAGCATTATCATATTTTATGAGAACAGTGGCATGATTCCTATGTGTTTAGATATATGTGAACATAGAAGAAATAGGATTAGAAAAAATTTCTAGTAGGATAGAGATAAATATTGGCTCCTTAGGAAGATGGTAATGCAGGGAAAATAAGGATAATTTAAAAATAAAACCACTTAGAATAGGAAAACATGCACACAACGAATAAGCTTTCCTTTCCTTTTTATTATTTTCTATATTTTCCAAAAGGAGCTCTGATGGCAATGGCCACTAACAGAAAGATCAGCCGTTAAAAATCTATCTGCCGGCGGAGAGGTCTGGGAGGCTGGCCCCAGCACCATAAATTAAGTGGATTCCTGCCCCTCCCCCGAAAAGAATTTTTTCCAAAGGACGACATTGACTCTGCAGCTCTGGGAGATGGACATATTTGATCAGAGCACACGGGAGCAGATGAAGGGGCAGGAGGAGAGAGTGGAGCACAGCCTGGCCCACCAGGCCGTGATGATGATGTTCCTGAGTAGAGCAGCCAGTCCACAGAGAGAACAACATGGCTGGCCCCACTATGAGACATGATGCCCCTCAGTGACTAAGGGCGATACAGGGGACAGCACCGGAGACACAGTGTGGGAATTGCACCTGACCTGATCCCACCACACCGAGGCAAATCACTGGGGGAGTGCAGCGGAACAGCAAGGGAATGGAGTGGCAAGGTCCCCAGGGAATGCTGAAAGTGGACTTCGGGGCCAGGGCGTGGTGCCCCAACAGACTGGACTGGAAAACGCTCCTAAGGGCCAGCAAACGATCCCTGAACTAACTACAAGCTTTTCTCTTGTGAACTGTTTTATTCTGTTCTTTGTCAGTGGTTTGTTTTTGTTGTTTTGTTGTCTGGTTGTATACTGTTGCTTTGTTTTCCTCTGTCTAGTTTTCATGCATGTTAGTGACTCCACAGGTCTGTCTGAATAGGACAGGCTGGATGAACTATCTGGAGGAAAAACAACGGGACCGACAGTTTTGGGGGGACTTGGGGTGGGGGGGTAGGGGGGGGTAAGGAAGTGGTGTTAACAAACCCAGGGACAAGGGAAAAACATGGGACCCCAAATGGTAGAGAAGTGGGAGTGGCAGGCCTGCTGGGAAAGATCAAGGGTAAGGTTGCTTAGAGAAGAGGTATACTCTAGCCCAGGTGGCGATGAAGCATGGTAGTAGGGCAGGAGGAAAGTCAAGGGAGATGGAGGAAAGAGCTAGGAGTCAAAGGGCATTCATGGAGGTCTAGACAAAGACATGTACATGCAAATATATATAGGAGGATGGGGAAATAGATCTATGTGTCTATATTTATAGGTCAAGTATTAAGGTGGCGGAAGGACCTTGGGCCTCTACTCAAACACTCCCTCAATGCATGAATACCTTCTTTTATTAAATTGGAACTCTATGATGCTCACTCTCCCGACACAACGGCTGGAGCCAAAGTGGGTGAACAAGTAAATGTGGTGAAGGAAGCTGATGGTGCCCGGCTATCAAAAGAGATAGTGACTGGGGTCTTAAAGGCTTGAAGATAAACAAGCGGCCACCTAGCTCAGAAGCAACAAAGTCCACATGGAAGAACACACCAGCCTGAGTGAGCGAGTGGTCCCAAAGGGATCAGTTACCAGGCATCAAAGAACAAAAAATCATATCATTGACTGCACACCTCCATGATAGGATCGCTGAAGACAAATGGGTGCATAAGCAAATGTGGTGAAGAAAGCTGATGGTGCCCGGCTATCAAAAGAGATAGTGTCTGGGGTCTTAAAGGCTTGAAGGTGAACAAGCGGCCATCTAGCTCAGAAGCAAATAAGCCCACATGGAAGAAGCACACCGGCCAGTGCGATCACGAGGTGCCCAAGGGACCAGGTATAAGGCATCATGCAAAAAAAAAGAAAAAGATATAAGTGTGTGTATGTATGTGTATATATGTGTATATGTATGTATATATGTATATATATCATATTAAATGAAGGGGGAAGTGCAGAGTGGAGACCCAAGGCCCAAGTGTCGACCAATGGAGATCCCCTCATAGAGGGGTTTAGGAGAGGAGATGGGTTAATTAGGGTGTGAGGTAGTATCGATGAAGAACACAGCTTTCCCCCGGATCCTGGATGCTTCCTCCCCCCAACTACCATGATCCGAATTCTACCTTGCAGGGCTGGATAGGACAGAGGCTGTACACTCGTGCATATGAGGGTTGGAGGTACAGGGAATCCAGGGTGGATGATACCTTCAGGACCAAGGGTGAGAGGGACGATGCTGGGAGAGTGGAGGGTGAGTGGGTTGGAAAGGGGGAACTGATTACAAGGATCCACATGTGACCTCTTCCCTGGGAGAGGGACAGCAGAGAAGGGAGACTCCGGATAGGGCAAGATATGACAAAACAACGATGTATAAATTACCAAGGGCATATGAGGGAGGGGGGAAGGGGGAGGGAGGAGGGGAAAAAAAAGAGGACCTGATGCAAGGGGCTTAAGTGGAGAGCAAATGCCTTGAGAATGATTGGGGCAGGGAATGTATGGATGTGCTTTATACAATTGATGTATGTATATGTATGGATTGTGGTAAGAGTTGTATGAGTCCCTAATAAAATGTAAAAGAAGAAAATTGAAAAAAATGATTAGGGCAAAGACTGTACAGATGTGCTTTATACAATTGATGTATGTATATATATGAACTGTGAAAAGAATTGTATGAGCCCCAATAAATTGTTAAAATTAAAAAAAAATAAAAAAATAAAAAGTAAAAAAAAAAAAATCTATCTGCGTCTCTGTGGGAGAAAGATGAGCAGTCTGTTTCCATAGAGATTTACCACCTCGGAAACCCCATGCGGCTGTTCTGCTTTGTCTTCTACAGTTGCTATGAGTTGGAATCAATTCAACCAAATGGGTATAGTTTCCAAACTTTCAGCAATGGAAAAGAATTATCACATAGTTAAATAAAGTATCACTAGATGTAACAGATGGAGACAAATAAGAGGAGGTTGAAACAAGTTTGTGAAAATGGAGTTTAAAGGTAATGGAAATTTCCCATAAACTTTTTGAAGCTCCGGTTTTGGTCAGGGAAACACTGAGTCCTCACTGTAATAAACTACTTTGTCTTAGAATAATGATAAAGTGCAATCCTTGTCTGATTGGAATCATGTAAAAGAACACATCAGCCTCAGTGATTAAAGGATTATTAATAATACAAACCATAATTAGAGGGCAGAATTGTAGAGCTTAAACCCTGAGCACCTGTTTTCAGAGGCCTGTAATAATCAAAGCCCAAAGTCCATGTGCAGAGTCCTTGTGTAGACCACCACCATTTGTCTGTGGGTCAGTTGGCTGTGCTGTGTTGGCTTGTGCACTGCTGTGAGGCTGGCAGCTCTATCACTGGCATTGCAAATGGCAGCAGGACCACGCAGAGTGAACAGGTTTCACCAGAGCTTCCAGACTAAGAACAGACAATCAGAGGAAGGGGCCACAGAACCTTAGCATGGCTTTTAAACATTGTTGGATACCAAAGGCCTAATGAATGCAAGCAGAGCATTGCTGGTTATAGTGCTGGTGGATGGCCTCTAGGGGGCAGAAGGGACTTGAAACGCCATGGTGACTTGAGTCTGGCAAGCGTGTGGGAGTGGAACCTTCAGGATTTTCATGTGCCAGTGGGCAAGGAGAAAGAGTTGCAAAATGTTGCTAACGATCTCAGCTTGGAATGTGTGAAATATAAATCTAGAAAAGTTGGAAGTGGATATCTAAGGCTTAGTGAGCTTAAATGAACTGGGATTGGCCATTCTAAGCCAGAAAATCACGTGATTAGTATGCTGGGTATAACACAATCAAGAAGAATGGCGTGACATTCATTGTTAAAACACACAGCAAGATCATGAAGTACAATGCTGTTTGTGATAGTATATCTATCTGCCTTCAATGAAGTCCAATTAATACAACTATTATTCAAATGTATGTGGCAACCACAAAAACTAGTGATGAGGAAATTTAATAATTCTACTAATGACTTCAGTCAGATATTGGTCAAACATGGAATCAAGATGTATTTATAACGATTTGTGACTGGAATGCAAAAAGTTGGAAAAAAAGAGGAACAGTACTTGGAAAATCAGAAATGCAAAAAATTAAAATATAACATACTTTATGATTTACTGGTTGAAAATGCAAAATATAAGTGCCCCCTTGCTTGCAGTAAATATTCTTTTTAGGCTTAATCAGTAGGAATGATCTTCTAACTCAGGAAGGTGCTAAGCAAGGTCATTAAGACAGGTAGCTAGGCATGAAACATCCCCCTTAGATCAGCAGTGGAGCATGGTGCTTCAGGGCATGGTAGCCTGGCTTTGGAAACATATGTGCTTAGACAATTATTTCCCTAATGTGACTTGTAACCAGCCTATACTTGTACGATTTCCTTTTTCAACTGTTTTAAAATTCTATACCATTGGCTAATATGATAACAACATCAATAGAATTACCTTTTTCCCCATGGAGATGATTTATAATGTTCTCTAGCAGAAAAATGATAACGACACCTCTAAAATGAACCAGAGACATATAAAAAACATAAATATATTAAAGTATTTGGGGTTTAAATTTAATTCTAGCCCCAATCTAGAACAATTAATTCTTGTGATATGGTCCTGCTCTATACTTGCCCTCATGAAGAGCTCACTGAACATATTGGTGCTACAGCAAAGCAAAGAAACTAAATAGTTCCTGTCTATCAGAAAGAATAGCATCTGGGGTCTTAAAGGCTTGCTTTCAAACAAGCAGCCATGTAAGTGAGGCATCATCTAAGTTCAATTGTAGAAGCTGTATATATGGCTAAAGAGGTGTGTGAAAGTGTCAAATTGACAAGGGGTGGTCTATGGTAGTTATATAACCTGGTATACATTTGAGGATTAGGAGTGTAGGGGTGGACTCTAGCCTGTCAATCAGGATATAGCCAATGAGGTCTCTGTGTTGACATGACCTCTTGAGGATTCTGGAAACTCCTATAATCCCTCCTAGGACACACTCTCTGCTCACTCACTGGGAGACATTTCTGAGGATAAGCCACATGAAGCTACCCAGAGGCAGTTGACCTTTTGGAGTGAAGGAACCACATGGAGACCCCTGCCAACACTGAGATGCTTACAATGCCACTGGATCCACATGACTTCCAACCCACTGGCCTGTGATCTTCCTGCATTCAGCATCATTGCATGTGTTTCATGAGTCTGAAGAGGACTTTATAGATTGGTAGCAGACATATGGATTCATATAGGATTTATGGACTTGATCTGGATTGGGCTGGGGTGTTTTCTCAATATTCAATTGCTCTTGTATACAAAGCTTTCTTATTCACTTATGAGTATCTATGAATTTGTTTCTCTAGTCAACCCAGACTAACACAGAAGCATGCCATTATCATTGGATCTCCTCTTTGACCCATTTTAAAGTTGTTTCATTAAAAAAAAAAGAAAGAAAGAAAATGAAGGGAAAGTACATTTGAATTAAGCCTCCAGTGAATGTCCTCTCTCCATACAACAAGGATGTCAACAGCCTTGTTACCATTTCAAAGTGCACTGGAAAGTGGATTATTGCTGATGCAGTTAGGTTAAAATGTAACACCTTATTATTTTATTAGCCTTTTGACCCATTTAAAATATGTTCTAGTTTTAAAAAAAAATATGTTCTAGTTTTTAATATTTTCTGTTTTATTTTTGATTAAGGTTTTTCTCTGTTTCCCCTTGTTATTATTTGTTTGTTTTTCTGTATATGAAATCCAGGGTAGATTAATGTATAGATAGCATTTATTTGGTTGTTTCCTTATTTGATATCTGATTTTATAGCATTGTGATCTGAAATAATATATTGTAATGCACAATATTTTAAAATTACTAAAGCCTGTCCTAACATATGGCCTATTATAGAGAATGTTCCGTGTGCACTAGGAAAGAACACGCACTGTGCTGTTGAGGGGAGTGCTTGCTGGGTGTGGACAGGCACCTCTCTTATTGGCCAAATGCATAGACATATTTCTCAAAAATGGTGAAAAACCCCTCCTCCCTATGAGAAGTGATTACATAGCACCGTGAACACTAAAATGCTTTCCAAAGGCACGGGCTACATACTTGTGAGACTGTGTTAGAGCATTTGCAATTTTGGGCTAGAGCTGAATTGCTCCTGGCTCTAAAGAACATATTAGTGGTGGAAGACAAACAAATATCTATGGAGAAATAGCAGAGATTTGATTGTTGGTGGCTTAAGATTTCGTAGTAAGAATATGCAGAAAAGTATAATAGGAACTTTAATTATTATTATTTTTTGCATATGAAGGTGTGATATCAACAGGGCCCATTCCAGTTCTACTCCCTGCTGAGAATTTGCTTTCCACTCCATCAGAATCTATGAGAATCAGAATCAAAATTTAGAAAGATCCAATGGAATCTACAAGAACCACCTGCTGACCTTGTTCAAATGTAGGCTCTGTTTTAGTGTCTTTAGAAAGACAATGTAAAGTATCAGTAGGAAGTTAAACTGGACTGAAATAGTTCAAAACCCTGATGTGAAGCCATTTCTTCCTTCACTAAGAAACCTTCATTCAATATCGATCACTTATTAATGTTTTGTGAAATGGATTTGTTTTTGGGGGGATGGCATTAAATAAATTGAATGCGGACCCCGGAGTGAAAATGATGGCCAGCCACAGGACAGCTACACGGGACTTGTACTACTTTCTTTTATGAGACAAGTCTTCATTATTCAAAAATGTATAATTGCATCCCTCCCACACTTAAGATATATCAAATACTGTGCATTTGGAAGTCAATGTGCATTTGGAAGTATCTAAACATGCCTTCTGAACATAATTTCTATGAGTTGCATTAACTTTATCTACAAATGGCTACGCATTTCCTGTGCAATCCAGCATGCTGCGTTCAGGGCACATTGCTAGTGTAGCCTCGGGAGAACTGTCTCCGTGCCACCCCACCATTGGCTAGTTGTTTGATCTAGTCAAGCTCCTTAAGCTTCCCGTGTTTTGAGTTTCCCATTTGTAAAGTTGAAATAATGATAGTAGGAACCACAATGGGTTGTGGCACAAAAGTTTTAAAAATATCTGTGCATGGCTTAATGCAAATTTAGTTACAGATACATTATTTATAAATAACAATACCATGATTCTGTGATAAGATGAATGCGTTTTGAGTGTAGGAAGGACATAAACTGAGGCTAGGGGCAGAGAGTGTTGGAATCCATGCGTTGGAATCCAACCCTACTTACCTGTAGATGCATTTTAATCGACTTTAATGTAATTACTTTCCATAATGTTCGGTACTGTATCAGTCAGTTGCAGTCAATTAGTGTTGTGTGAGTCAATCATTTGCATATTGACATGAGCATAGGGATGATCCTACCATTGATCATTTTTGAGAGCTATAAAGAGCAGCCTGGTGGTACAGTGGGGTACGGGTTGGGCTGCTCACCCAAAGGTCGGCGGCTCAAAACCACCAGATGCTTCCACAAGAAAAAGGTGAGCCTGTCTATTCCCTCCCATAAGGAGTTTGCATCTCAGAATCCCACAGGAGAGAGTTCTATCTCAGGTGGTCCTTAGGAGTCAGAATCGACTTGATGGCAGTGAGCTTTTGTTTGTTTGTTTGTTTTAAGGCACACAGACGGGAGGTACAGATTCCATCTGAAGAAAGAGGTAGATGAATTCAAATGCTCAGACATTCTAAGCCAGCTTTAAGACGCTAAAACTGTCAAAGTTTCAATGTTTGCGAAACAATCTTCAATGTTGCTAAAGTTTGTTTTGTGCACATCTGTCTCTGTGTGTGTTTGTGGGTAATTTGCCAGTTCCGGGTATACGGTCAGCAGTTTGAAACCATCAGTTGTTCCATGGGAGAAAGAGGAGGCTTTCTGCTTCTGGAAAGATGGACAGTTTCAGAAATGCACAGGGGCAGTTCTGCTTCGTCCTATGATGTCTCTATGAGTTGGAATCGACTTGATGGTAGTGAAGTGAGGTATAACACACCGCAGCGTCTTACCCCCACGTGAGTCTGACAGCATGCAGAGCACTCTTTAAGCTGCTTCCCCAATCAATTTTCCTTTCTGTAAACTGGACCAAATGGATGGTCCTTCACACAAACAAATTACAGTAACAGCTGAGTCAGGGGATCTGCAGTTCTCATTGAGCTGCAGCTGAGACAGGTTGGTCAGGAACAGCTGAGGCCAAGATGTGTGCTGTACACATGAGCACATAGGCTGTGGCTGTTTGTATGAAAGACTGTGAGAACCAAGCCATGGGGAAATATTTCTCAATAAACCAGTCTGGTTTTTGAAGGTATATCTGTTGGTTCTGATCCTGCGCCTGTTTCTCTTACACAGTTTTTCTTCTAGAATTATTTGTAACAGTCTATGGTGTTTTAATGCCCGTTGTAGGGCCTTCACACTTCTCACTGTACTATGTAAGACATACTGAAAAAAGACAATGTTTCCACCTCTACAGAAAGCTCAACTACTATTGGAAAGAATTGTTACTAAATACTAGACCAGAAATGCTTTATAAACAGACTTGATGGTACTACTATGTAATTTCCTTGAAAAAAAAAAAAGATGATGTTTTTACCCCCAAATGGGTTGTGCCCCACTATCTGCCTTCGAGTTTAGCAATAGAAGGCTTTTACTAACTACTGAGAGTTACAGTGCTGAACTTTCATTTTCCCTCTCCACTCCCATGTATTACCCTTTTCAGCATGTATACATGCTGCCCACGTATAACCCTTTTCTTAAGAATCTCACATTTCCAAAAAATGCAGCAAATGGAAAGGAGTAGACACAAGGAATGGCCACCTCACTTGGGAAGCTATTAAAAGAGCCCTTGTCATTTGTGTGAGGCCATCAGGTTGGATCCTGCTGAAAGAACAGTACCATTTCCTCCCTGCCATGCCCTAGCATTTGCAGATAAGACAAGGGGGTGAGCTAGCAGTCTATTTTTTGTCTCCCAAATATCTATGCTCTAGATTCTTCTCCGAAGTGTCAGAGTATATAACCCTCGCTCTCTATCAGTTCATCCTATGTTCTCAAACCACATTCCCTCCACTGTGGTCACCTGGGCCAGTCTCCTTATTCATTCTTCACATACCCCGGCTGCTTCCTACCCACAGCAAAGTAGTACATTTCAAGGTTGTAAAATTATTTTTACAATATCTCCCTATTAAAAGTACTCTTTATTGTCCATTCAATCTTTAATATAGGCTGCATTTCTTGAGGCGGGTTCCCTGCTGGGTGACAGAAAGGATTAAGGACTTGGCTGTGAAATGAAAGACAGGTGACTTAAACCCATCTAGAGGTACTTTGGGAGACAGATTGGTACACTGCTTCCAAAAATGGTGACTAACAATAACATTTCTTGACAAGTTATATTTCCTGATGTTATATTTCTGATAACTCTCCTTGTGGATAGATTGTTTTACTCACATAGTCATGCCTTGAATGGTCATTGAGCATCAGACCCTTGGGTATTTCCTGCATTTTGGTATTATACCCATCAGTAGACTAAGATTTTCTTGGGGACAATAAAGGCAACCTAAATCTACATTTTGTCTTAATTTCAGAGAAAAACTTGCCACCTCCATGATACAATTTTCTGTGTATAGAACAGTGACCATGAGAGTACTATTACCACCAGGATTATCCCTACAATATGTAAATAAACCTACCATTATCTCTGAGTTGGAAGGGCAATTATTTTCAGTTTTACTCCAAAAATGATCTGGATCAAAAAGGGAAACGAAGGGGTCCAGGTTGTTCTATGCCTCATCGGCATTTTTAAAAGCTGCATCCAGCTTATTTCACATGTGAAATGCGGTTGCTGTTAGATAGCAGTTTTGCAAAATCTTAAAAGTACTTGTATCCCGAGAAGGTTTGGAAGGCCTTGTTATTTTAATTATTGAATGTGTCTTCCTAAAACTGTGTGATATACTTGACATGGCATTTTCAGACAAATCCAGAGAAATCATTTCAAAGGTAGGTGAATATTCTTGCAACCTTCCTGGGATTGCTGTCCTAAGTTTTAAGGAGCGTCAATTTGCTTAAAAATTCTTCTGCTAATTTAGATTCAGCTCTCACACTATAAATTTGAGGAAATTATCCCTGAGAATTGTAACAGAAGCTCTTAAGCACTCTGAATGAGCTGTGTCTGCTTTGCCCTCCCAATGGCACTCCAAGCTCCACAAAGATCTAAGCCACCTTCCCTTTCATGTCTGAGTTTCCCAAAGTACAAGATACCCAGCAAAAAAAAAAATCAATCAATAAATATTCTATGTTTTTCAAGATGTTTTAAAGAGGAGGGAGTGTTCTTCAGAGGCTACTCTTCTGAAGTGATCAAGCCAGACAGATAAAAGGATCTCTTAAAAAAGAAAACCCAGACCAAACAAAAATAAAAACCTCCAAAACAAAAAATGTTATTTCTTCTCAGGAGAAAGAACGAGCGTCCGAAGAGACCTCCGATGAGAAGGACCTGAGATTGGTTCGATAAGGATGACCCGCAGCTTCCTGTGTCTGTACTCAGTCACATCATATGTAGGATTAACATAATAGGCTCCATTTCCCTCTCCCAATGCTTTTAAAAACTTTAATATTCATCGCAGGGAAAATAAAGAAATTACTTAGTTTGAAATAAAGTATCTGCATCCCATTCTGATCTACAACTGAAGGTAAAACGAATGCTCCTCAAACCAAGCACTGACACCATCTTCAACGACAGAGCTTGAGAAACACACCATTACAATCTTCAGAGAACACCCCACGTCTGTTACCAACCCCAGGACACTTCATTATGACTTTCTACTGTATTCTGATGAAAGGGATTATTTAATTAACTCAAGAAAATCTGAAGAAATCTCTAGAAAGTTTCTTTCTCTTTCTGGAAATCGCCTTTTCTTATTTTGGGGGTAAATGTTCTGAGATGGCATCAACCTACGGATAATGCATCTTTGAAGAGAGGCCCACCACCACCTCAGGCATTAGTGTCTTTTTAATGGACGGGGCAGGTGATTTCCAACCTGCTTCCCTTAGACTGCCTCAGGGAATCCCTAGCACTTTTTCTGTTTGACAGAGCTCTTTCCACTGCAGTTTCTCTGGTGGCACAGCAATTGGGTGCTTCTGAGTGGCTTATTGGAATATCCTCTATATCAAACACACTAAAAGTATCCGAGTCTGTGTTTATCTAGCATCAGCCAAACAAGCTAAGACAGGCTGTCCTTATAATTTCCAAGGGTAGAATCAAGTCTGTGTTTTATACTAATGTTGCACACCCCATTCTCTGAAATTCACACGGACAACAATTCTATCATGAGCAAGTAATCTTCTCTCCGCCTTTAATCAATATAGGGTTAGATAGAGCTCAATGTCCATGGCTTGGTTGAAAATATTTTCCACGGCTATTTACTATCAGGGTGAACTATATTTTCAACAGGCAAATATTGAAATATGAGGTGATTTACATTTTCTAATCTAAAGTGAGGGGGTTAAGCATCTGAAGCTTAACCAACTTCATGTTCAGAAAGCCACAGATGCCTTGTCCCTCTTCGCTTGATGATTTTCTATGTGATCTGCCATTTGCCTAATGTTTGCTCAGCACCTGGTAAGTAAAGAGCTTTCAAAATAGGCAGAAAAGAAAAATCAATATCTCTGCCCATTTAGTCAACCTCTCACCATTCAGTGACATTCACACAACGCTGCAGAGAAAAGCCAAAATCAATGCATCTTAGAGACATGGAGAAGGCATTTAGTCGATTCATCTAAGCAATCGATGGTGTTCAACGAGTTGTTAGCCCGGACTCTAGTGGTTGGGTTTTTATAAAACTTCTACTTGAATACGCTGCATTATGAACCTATCTTTCTCTCTCGCAACATATATATTTCCAATGGACCCTGCAATAAGCAAATACTTATAAACATCTTAACAATATCAATGAAAAATGCTTTATAGTTATTATATCTAATGCTTTCTTATGATATTCAGCCTAGCAATATGGTCTCTTGTTGCAGTGAATTTTTTAAATAAAAACATACTTTGATGGTCTTCCCACCGAGGTGGGTTTTGTCTACCCTGGGTGGGCTTCTCATGGGCTTAACCAGGGAGGCCTGGTGAAAGTGACACGATCTGATTTCCAAGGCTATGACAGAAGAGGCCACTTGGGTCTCTCAATGCAGGGAGCCAGTCACTGTGTCAGCAATCCAACAGCCCTGACATAGTTCTGCTAGAGGGCCATGCAGAGGCTGGGATCCCACCCGGGATTGTGTGAGTGATCCAGTATGGCTATTTAGTCTGCTAGAAATTTCACATGAACACCCTCCGTATTCTCTGGTGGCAACTATGTGAGACCTCATGAGTCCCCACCCCCAATTCCTGACCCACAAAACAGTGATCCAATAAAACCCTTGTTTGACATCTCTAGGTTTGAGGGTAATTTATGACAGAGCAATAGTAACCAGAGCAATTATCCACCCATTCATGAGTGAAGAAATTGAGTCTCACAAATATATATATATATATATTTAGGAACTGCCCAAAGTTACACAATTTCCAAGAGGTGCAACCATACTTTTACTTCAATCTGTCCCAGTCTGAAACCAGTGTTACTGTCTGTATAACATAAGGCTTTTCTAACTAGCGAGCTAATTGCAAGGGAAACAAAGCATGCCTGAGAGTGTCAATAAAAATTGAAATATTGTCATTTTATGTGCTTTCCCAAAGATCCAGTCCATGGCTGTGATGGTTAGGGTCTGTCAACTAGACACTCCTGGGTAAAGGTATGGTTGCAGTTTGATGGGAACTCTTTGGGTGTGTGGCCTTTTTGTCTAAGAGAGCAAGTCTAAGCAGACCTAGTTTTTTTGCCCTTCATTTTCCTCTGGAGCTGGATCATGTGTCTGGGTTGTCCGTCCATCTTCTGTTGCATAGCTTGCTGATACCAGGATCCATCCGTCGATTAGAATGATGGAATAACTCAGCCAACCTTGAATTCATTTATTTCTGCACCCACCCGCAGGTTCTTCCTTGTCCTTTACTTTATCACTCTGCTTCTTATTCATCAGCTTCCACAGCTATACCTGTCAGGAGAAGCCTGATTGGAGTGGAACTGGATTTACCTACTTCTACAACCGTGTAAGCCATTTCTTTCTGTGTACAAATATATGCAAGCAGCACTGGTTTTGCTTCTATAGAGTACCCAACATAACACAGTGGTGAACATCACTGTTTCTAGACTATAAGTGTGTAAATGAAAAAGTACTTTAAATATAGTTTTAGCTCCCTTTCCTTTGTTCAAGACAGACACCTTGAAAGCTTTGCTCAGTTATTCTTCTCTACTTCTACTTTTTCAGAGCCTCACTTCTTGACATATTTTTCACTCTCCCCCGGTAGCTTTGTTGCAGTTACTATTGCTGTATAATAACCAACCCAAACAAACGCAATGCCATTAAGTCAATCCGACACACAGTGACTGTGGTAGTTACATAACGTCATGGCAACTTGGAAGGTATATAAAAGTGTAGGGATGGTATTCAACCTGTCAATCAGGTCAAAGTCTGATTGTGCCTCCTTGTGTATGTAGCCTTCTCATAAGGAGGGTCTTAGGAAGATCCTACTCTTTCTGCCTTCAAGTTCCTGCTGGCTGACTCTGGTTGCTGCCAGACTCCTGGAGATATTACCATCAGATCCATGTGATTTTGCACCCACCAACCTGTGATATTCCTGCATTCTGCATCATTGCATGTGGCTGCGTGAGTCTGAAGAGGGACTTATGGACTAGTCTCGGACTTATGGACTTGAGTTGGATGGGGCTGGGATGTTTCCTCAATATATAATTACTTCTTGATATAAAACTCTTTCATTTATATGTATATCTAGATTTGTTTCGCTAGTCAATCCAGCCTAACTTAACATCCCTATCCAGTAGGGTAGAACATAGGATTTCTAAGGCTGTAAATATTTCTAGAAACTGCCAAACTTTTCTCCTCCAGAGTGGCTGACGGGTTTGAAAATACAGTGTTTGGTTGGCAGCTGGACTCTTCACTACTGTACAACCTGGGCTTTTTGCTTCAAAATTTAGTGGCTTAAAGCCACAGTAGGAGCATTCCTAATTCAGTAGCAGAACTCTGACTTTCTGTGTGGAAGCTGCTATTAGTTGCCTTTGAGTGGATTCTGGCCCATGGTCACTCATGGACTATCCTGGGCAGTACACATGGCTAAGCACTCAACTACTTACCTAAAGGTTGGAATTCACCCAGAGGTATGTTGGAGGTCAGGCCGAGGAATTCCTGCAGTGGAGGCTTGTATCTTGTTACCATGCTGAACAAGTTTCAAGATTGAGATGGACTAGGGAGAAAGGCCTAGTGATTTACTTCTGAAAAGCAGCTAGTAAGAACACAATTGGTGTGGTTTTCAACCAATCCTAAGGATGGTCCAAGACTGGGCAACATTTCATTGAGCTGGTACTGACTCTATGGCAGGCAACAAAAATATATAAAATGACCTTTGTTTTGAATAATTGGGGGAATATAGATAAGAAAAACATTAAAATTAAAAAAAAAAAGTGCATTAGAGAGATGACCCTAGGACATTGGTTCTCACCCTGTGGGTCGTGACCCCTTTGGGGGTCGAAAGACCCTTTCATAGGGGTCGCCTAAGACCATCCAAAAACACATCTTTCCGATGGTTGTAGGAACCAAGACACCACTCCTCTATCTGTCTCCAGGCGGTCCGCCCACATGCAGATACGCCTACATATGAGTACTTGGCATCATGATATCATCGCACCAACCCCGACACATACACCCCGTACAAATATAGGTGTATGTGACAGGGTTGGCGCCATAATGTACTTATGCGAACCAGTCACACATGTCAAGAGCAGCTACTGTGTAGAGAGCAGCTGCTGTTTTTAAAGCAGCACTGTTTGGAGGTAAAATAACACTTCATAAATTATAATTACTGGGTAAATGTAAAATCATGTACTGTAAAATCACTGACAACTGCAAATATATATATATATATATATATATCTGTACCATGGGAACTTAATCTGGATGCTGATTGGTCTTTTTATATTCAGCTGTGGTTGATGTGAGTACTGCCCCCTTGTGATAGTAACAGGTATGTAAAATAAAACAACAAAGAATGGTAAATCATAGGAAGCTTTAATCAAAATTATAGGAAGCTTTAATCAACTCTATTGACTGAACTGTGCCATGTGTCATCTTTTGTATTATTAAAGCTATTGTTATATGTTATTTCATTAGCAAACCATCCAATATAATGGATCATATAGAGAAGAATGTTAAGAAAATATAGTGAGGACTTTTTACAGTATGATTTTACCTCAATAATTACAGCAGGAATTGAGAAACCACATGTGTTATTTGTTGTGAAGTTCTATCAGCCAAATCTATGAAGCTGAACACACCAAAATGCCATTTTGATAGCAAGCATCTGAGCTTTGTCGGCAAGAATACCAACTATTTCAAAAGCAAATCCGATAGACTCAAGAAAGCCAGAATTGACACTGGATGCAAGTACCACGAACAAAACACAGCAGTCATTGTAGCTTCATATTTGGTGGCACCCAGAGTTGCCATTGTAGAGGATTTACTGTTGCCAGCAGCCACAGAAATTGTTTGAGTTATGATCCGAGACGAATTTGTTACAAAATTGAGTGCAATTTCCTTATCTAAGGACACTGTCCGCAGAAGAAAAGATGACATGTCTGCTGATATTCTTGCTCAGGTAATTCAGGATATTAAATCTGGTCCATATCCAATATTTAGCATCCAGATTGATGAATCTACAGATATTATAAACTGTTCAGTTACTGGTTTACGTGTTTTATTAACGATGGCAACTTTAAAGATGAGTTTCTTTTTGGCAAACCTCTTGCAATAACAACTACTACACATAATGTTTTTTGACAAAGTTGGTACATTTCTGAAAGAGCATTAGATCTCTTGGGAGAAAGTTTGTGGTGTTTGCCAGATGGCGCTCCAGCTATGCTAGGATGTTGACCTGGATTTCAATGTTTGGTACTGAGTCACCAAAAGTCAGTGTGATTCATCAGCAAATATTAGCAATGAAGATGCTGCCACAAAAATTACAAGTAGTAATGAAAAGTGTCATAATTTTAGTCAATTTTATAAAGGCAAGCACTTTAAGCAGTCGACTATTTTTGCAACTGTGCAACGAGTTGGATGTGCCAAATAATGCTCTGCTATTGCACACTGAAGTGAGATGGTCATTGAGAGGAAAAATTTTTAAATGTGTTTTTGAGTTCCATGATGAACTCAAAACTTTTTAAAATCAGAAAGCAAGACCACAGTTCACTGCACTTTTCAGCGATAAAAGTGAACTGCAGAACATAGCTTATTTAGTTGACATCTTTGCCATCTTGAATGAGTTAAATTTGTCACTGCAAGGGCCAAATGCAACATGCATTAATTTGTCTGAAAAGATCCAATCATTCCCAATGACACTTTCAGCTTTGGCAAAAAAAAATTCGATGAAAATAAAATTTACATGTTGCCTACCTTCTCTGCTTTCTTTGAGGAACATGACATTGAACCAGATAAAAGGATTCTGATGATAATTTCTGTGAAAGAACACTTGCACATGCTTGCAGATGAAATTTCATCATACTTTCCAAATCTACCTGACACCTCATTTACACTTACCAAAAGCCCATTCACAGTCAAAATGGAAGATACTCCTGAGATAGCACAAGAGGAGTTCACTGAATTTATTAACAACAATGCAGCAAGAACTTCTTTCTCTATAATGCCAGCTACAAAATTCTGGATCAAGTGTTTGCAGTCATATCCTGTTCTGTCTGAGACTGTGTTGTGCCTTCTTCCAACAACATGTCTTTGTGAGACAGGGTTTTCCAGCTTGGTTATCAAGTCTAAATACAGAAGTAGACTTGTTGTGGAAGATGATCTTCGTTGTGCTCTTGCAAAGACTGCCTCAAGAATTTCTGATCTGGTGAGAAATAAGCTATCTCAACCTTCACACTGACATTGGCTTTTTATGCATACTGTCGCAAAATGTAGTAATGTAGTTTACTGTTGTTATATTTACCCATGCTACACCATGCTTCAAGACAAAATTTCATTTATTTATAATTAGAAATAAATATTTCACAATATATAATTACATATTGTTTTTGTGATTAATCATTATGCTTTAATTATGTTCAATTTGTAACAATGATAATATATCCTGAATATCAGATATTTAATTATGATTCATAACAGTAGCAAAATTACAGTTATGAAATAGCAATGAAAATAATTTTATGGTTGGGGGTCACTACAACATGAGGAACTGTATTAAAGGGTCACGGCCTTAGGAAGGTTGAGAACCACTGCTCTTGGAGATCAAAATGATAAGCCTTACTTAAATGATTAAAACTTTGTCAGTTGATACCACCCCCACCCCTCCCACCTCTGATGCATGTTGGACCTGATCTGATTTTCAACATTTTCTGTATTTTGGGGTTGGGTTTTTTTGGCCCATATTAGGATTTATCTCAGATGCATTTTGTCCTTGCGGGTAACCCTATTGAATGGTTGCTCTATGTTTTTCAGTGTATGAAACTTAGAATTGAGTAATTTATAGTGACAGCAAATAGAATAAGGGTATCTAGGGGGTACAGTGATGGTGGTGGTGGGTGGTAAGAGAGACATGATGCCAAGGAATTCATGTAGAAGAAGAATGTTTGGAACCTGATTGTGGTAACAATTATACAGTCTACTTGACATGATTGAAATATGAAATGATATGATACATGTATTAAATCCCAACTAAGAATAAAAAGGGAAGAGAATGTTTTGAAACTGATTGTGGTAAGAGTCACACACTACTGGTTGATGAGGTTGAATTATAGAACAATATGATAGCTGTATTGGCTCCCAATAAAATGGTATTGGGAAAAATAAAGAGATTGACATTTTAGGGATTAATTTATCACTATATAGTTTTCTTATACTTGTCTGCACTGCTAGAAGATATGCAATTTGTGAAGTCCATACTCATGCAGCTCTGGCCTTTTCGTGGTGTTTTTGGAGACTTAGGTATTTATTCTAAAACCCCTTGAATCATTGATTTAAAAAATCATTTTGTTGGGGCTCATACAACTCTTATCACAATCCATACATATATCAGTTGTGTAAAGCAACCTTATACATTCGTTGCCCTCATCATTCTCAAAATTCACCTTCCACTTGGGTTCCTGGAATCAGCTCTTTTTCCTTTTTCCCTCCCCCTCCGTCTCTGCTCCTCCCTCCCTCATAAACCCTTAATAATTTATAAATTATTATTTTATTTTATATTACACTGCCCGGCATCTCCCTTTACCCACTTTCCTGTTACCCATCTCCCAGAGAGGAGGTTATATGTAGATCCCCGAGATTGGTTCCCCCTTTCTATACCCCCTTCCCTTCCAGTATCGCCACTCTCACCGTTGGTCCTGATGGTTCATCTGTCCTAGATTCCCTGTGTTTCCAGATCTCAACTGTACTGCTGTGCATCCTCTGGTCTAGCCAGGTTTGCAAGGTAGAATTGGGATCATGATAATTGGAGGTGGGGGGGGAAGCATTTAAGAACCAGAGGAAGATTATGAGTTTCATTATTGCTACACTGAACCCTGAGTAACTCATCTCCTCCCCTCTGCAAGAGATGTCCAGTTGTCTACAGATGGACATTGGGGTCCCCATCATGCGCTCCCCTCATTCACGATGATATGATTGTTTTCCCCCCACCTTTGTTGCTTGAAACCTGGTCCCCTCGGCCCTTCATGATCACACATGTTGGTGTGCTGCTTCAATGTGGGCTTTGTGCTTCTGGGCTAGATGGCTGCTTGTTTACTTTCAAGCCTTTAAGTCCCCAGACGCTATATCTCTCAATAGCTGGGGACCATCAGCCTTCTTCACCACACTTACTTATGCACACATTTGTCTTCAGTGTTTATGTGGGGAAGGTGATCACACAATGATGGCGTTTGTTCTTTGGTATCTGCTACCTGATCACTTCAAAACCTCATGTTCACTTAGGCTTGTGTGCTTCTCCCTGTGGGCTTTGTTGCTTCTGAGCTAGATGGCTGCTTGTTTGCCTTCAATCCTTCAAGACCCCAGACACTATATCTTTTTGATAGCTGGGCACCATAAGCTTTCTTCACCACATTTGCTTATGCACCCGTCTTTCTTCAGAGATCATGTCAGGAAGGTGGGTAGGAGCTCTTGTATTGAGGGAATGCGTGCGAGGAGGCCCAATGTCCACCTGCTATCCTACTAATGAACCTATAAATATATGCACATAGGTCTATTTCCCACATAATCATAAATATATCTACATATGTACATCTCTGTATTTAGGCTTCTATGTATTCCCTTTGCCTCCTACTCCTTTGAATAATTGATTTTTAGATTTAATATTTATTCATTCCTTTAGCAACTTTGCCAAATACGAAGAAAAACTTCTTAGCTTAAGTGATTAAGGAAAAATAATGATTTGTTTCTAGTTGACAATGTGTTTAGTTCTTTAATTATTATTACTTTAAATTAAAAAGCCAGTTTACAATTTTCCTTCAGTTAAAAGAGCTGGAGAAGAAAAATAGCAACTGT
This sequence comes from Tenrec ecaudatus, assembly GCF_050624435.1. Classification (NCBI taxonomy): domain Eukaryota; kingdom Metazoa; phylum Chordata; class Mammalia; order Afrosoricida; family Tenrecidae; genus Tenrec; species Tenrec ecaudatus. Next base: position 49,427,913 of record NC_134541.1, on the reverse strand, counting down.
GTCCTAGAAACCAATGTAGGCAAGCTTTGGGGCAGCACAGAGAGTCCATCGAATACCTTAATTTTACTGAGTGCTGGGTCCTGAAAAAGTTTAGATAACATTGATATATAGTGCATAATCTCTGAGTGTTACTTCACGATTGTCTACAATTCAATTAGGAAGCTCTGTGATTTTGCTTCAATTTCATCATTTTATTCATAGTTCTGCAATGACTGGGTTGTGTGATTAATCAACTCCACCAACCCACTTCCTTTCCCCAACCTTAACTTCCAAGAGTATTGAGCTGACAGATAATCTCTAAAATGCTTTCCAGCTCCCAGTTTGCCCCCTCTTCTCTTTTTATACCCCTTCCTCTTTCGTTATAACTAAGGATAGTGGGAATTCATCACTCTCTTTCAGCAAAGATTCCACTTGTCAGTAAAATATACAGACTTTCAAATGTTTAAAATTATAGTCCATTAACTGTATTGCAACTATCCCTTACTAGTAAAATATTGTTGTCATTGTCAGTTTCCTTTGCGTCAACTCCTATGTATAGTGAACTGATATATAACAGCTGAAATATTGCCAGTCCTACATTATTTTTATCATTATTGCTGTTTGATACACATACACGGGGGAAAACTATTGAGGAAAACATAACAATAAATCCTAGACCCCCAAAAATGGCTCTTGGAGAAGTCAAAGAAGAGATAAAATAATTATATTTTAAAATCCATAATAAAATCTAACTTTAAAAGTTCTTGATACTGCTGTTTGGGATTTTGTATTTGGAGAATGCCTGGTTATGGTAGTTGGATGATTTCATGTCAGCTTAGACTCTCTGGGCTAGGGGTGGAGTCAAAGTTGTCAATCAAAGGGTAACTTGATAACATCCCCTTGGGGTTTGGCATGTTATATGGGAACAGGAACTCTGGGAATTGCCTCTCTTTCAGCTATTTTACCTTGCTCACTGTTAGGACTACACTGGGGCTCTGTGTCTGCCTCCAGGGGTGACCCATGTGAACAATCCTGCCCTGAGAGCTGCCGGTGCCCTGACATGCTTCCACCCAACTGGGATGCATGTAACACTGCAGTCAGCAGCCTATGATCTCGCTGCTTTCTGCTTTGTTTCATCCTTCAGCATCATGAGGCCTTGCAGCTCCATGAGTCAGAAGTGGGTCTGGCCAACATTGGATCTGTGGGCTGGGGTTCCTGCTTGATGTAAAGTTGCTTCTGCAGATAACATTGTTTCTTGTACCTAGATAAGTGTCACCAGATTGTTTCTCTGAACTTCCTGGCCTATTACAGTGGTGGGCTTACATTTCCTTTTTTTTTTTTTTTTTTGGCTATCCCTCAACTAGAATTCTTTAGAAAAGGATGCAAGACTGCTTTGTAAGCATTCATTGTGCTACTGACTAATATTTCAGGACAATTATTTTGGGTATACAGTCTGTCTCGAGACTCCACAAACATAGCTCATCAATAAATCACTTCTCAACACGATCATAGCATGCATGTATAAAAGCATGATTTACTAGGGATTATCGAGGCACCAGTAAATAAATTTGGAAGCACTAAATTGTATTAGAAAAATATGACTGAGCATTTAAAGCTTTTTCTCCGTGAAATAAATGGTATGCTTGCTGACAATCTCATTCTGTGCATTAATATGGGAAAATGATTTACAATAGACATCATAATAGATTCCAGCGAATGCCCTAATTGGAGCTGTAGTGGCATAGAGTTCCGTGTTGGGCTGTTAACTCCATGGGCAGCAATGTGCAATCAACAGCCACTGCTCAGGGGAAGGAAGATGCTTTCTAATCCCATACAGAGTTACAGTCCTGGAGACCCACAGGGGAGGTTTCATTCTGCCCCGTGGAGTTGCTGTGAACCGGGCTCACTTCCACGGCGGTGAGGCTGATCTGCTGGAAGACCTGAACTAGAGGAGCACTGCCCTGCCGGTGTCATGGGTTACGCATTCAGCTGCTAACTGCGAGGTTCGGGGTTCTGGAGAAGGATGCGACTGTCTAGTCCTGTAAAGATTTAAAGTCTTAAAAACCCAAAGGGGCAGTTTTACTCAATTCTACAGGGTCACTGTGAGTCAGAATTGGCTCTATGGCTGTGACTTTGGTCTTTGGGAATACCTTAATTTGTATCATTATTCTGATCCATGTATAAGTAAGGGAAATAAAAACGGCCTTGGTGGAAACCAGACCCCGCAGCTGCTCCATGACATCATGTGGTTGGGTCTATTTGAGGGATACTGTGTTTCTATGGCAGCTAACTGTGTTTACAAGCTGCCTGCAACCCCAAATAACTGCTAAATCCTACTGAAGGATCAGGGAAGGAACTGAGAACTGTTTCCTGGGTGTTTTGTGGGAGCACATAACCTAGCATTTTGTTAGCTCTTTAAAGGACCTGGAATCTATTCAAACTCATCTCTTTCTTCAAGGAACTTACAGCTGAGCTGATACCCGAACAAATAAGCAAACCGTTCTTTGCAAAGGGAAGCAGTGGTGGCTAAATTTCAGAATGTTTGCCTTCTATGCAGGAATCCTGGGTGCAAGTCTCACCCCCACACCTCTTGTGCAGCTGCCACCCGTCCGCCACTGAAGGCCATGCGTTGCTGTGATCCTGACCAGGTTTCAGGGAAGCTTCCAGACTGAGATAAACTAGCAGGCAGGCCTGGCTGTTCACTTCTGAAAAATCAGGCACGATACAATCTGTGGCTCACAATGGTTTGATCCCGGTGCAGGTTGCCGTGAACTGAGAACTAGCTTGAGGATGATCGAGCAATAAAAGAGCCGGCTGTTAATCAAACACTAACAGCCCCTTCCTCTGCAGTAAAACAAGACAAAACAAAACAAAATCTCCTTTGAAACTTAATCAGCACGGATGTTCTAATTCTGCAAACCATCTGGGCGAGAGAGGCCTTTTAGATAGCAATGGAGGATAGGGCATCAGGGAGTGACAGGCCCAAGGAGGCCTCCTGTTCTCTGGGAACCACGCTGGAGTCCTCCGCTCTTTGTAACAAACCTGCAAATCATTCCCTTGAACTTGCCACACAGCTTAGGGTATATACATTTTCCCCTGACTCTGAAACAGTGTGGGGGTAGCAAATCTGTTTTCTTCTGTCCAGCACTTGCAGAGATAAACTTTGAATTTCTGGAATCAATTTGGTCTCTTGTCTGGCTATAACTGAGACGGGTCCTCCTGGACCATCGTTTTCCAGTTTCAGTAGCAGTTGGCAGCATGTTACACGACATAGGGGTTTATGTGTTCAAGGGCAACTCACAAAGGAAGGCTGTCGCCACCAGGGATGTTTTCTTGGAAGTGGAGGGGACTTCAATTTGGATGAAGTTGAATGGGCTCTTCTAATGCCATACTAGGCTTGAACGTTGAGTTAGCCTATTGGGCTTATGTTACTCCTTTAGCATCAGGGAGGTTGGAGTTGGAGCTAGAAACGATCTGGTCTGACTTGATTACGCGTAGATGAGAAGAGTATAGACAAGAGGGGAGGTGTTGATGTTCTGAGAGGAGTGGGATGGTGCTGAAATCAGCCTGGGAGAGCCCAGAATAGGGTACAGATGGGCCAAGGGCGGGGAACTCCACATTCGGCGAAGCTTTGTGCTGCCTTAGCCGATTGATGGTGATTCTGACAGGGGCCTGTCCACGTGCCTTTCACCCCTTGCCGGCTCTATGACTCAGGTGGGTACAATCTCTTGTCTCCGAGTTTCAGAAAATGTTGCAAAGATAGGGTTCCTATAAACCCTATACACCTAACATTGGTATAGTAGATTTGTCAGAATTAGCGAAGCAGTATGGACACGATATTATTCACTAAGTTCACGCTGTACTCAGAGGTTCTTAGTTTTTAGCATAATGTCATTTTCTGTCCCAGGATGCCCCATCCGCGATACTACAGCGCATTCAGTGGTTGTGTCTCCTTACGCTTCTCCGACTGCAACATTCTTCAGACCTTTCTTGCTTTGGATGACCCAGAGTTTCCAAGAGTACTAACGCTGATTGTTTTTCATAGGGATTTGCACCTACATCCTGGTTGAATTACTATCATTTGGCCAATTGAGTTTAAAAATGTTTCTTGTTTTTACTTGACCTCTAGCCCCGTAAAGAAGTGGGGTGGCAGAGTGGATTAAACACTGGGCTCCTAACCAAAAGGTTGTCAGTTCAAATCCACCTGCCACTCTGGGAGAAAGATGAGGCTTTCCCCTCTCATAAAGCTTTACTGCCTTGGAAAACAAAGAGGGAGTTCTACTTTGTCCTCTATGGTTGCTATGAGTCAGAGAGCTTGTGGCTAGTTCTGTAGGGGACTGCATTGTTTCCCTCAGTTTTCTATCCTTGCCTACATCTGCCTCTTGTGGTGCCCTCATTGTGGGTAGGGTGTGCTTCCCTAGCCCTTCACTTTGAGCTCAAGCACATGACTTATGTTAGTTCTCTCACTTCTATAGAGCCCATGGTGACTGCCAGCAACCCACGGTAGGGTTAGGACACTGTAACTGGTTACAGGAGGAGAAAACCAATTTTTCTCCAGCCAAGCTGCTGGTGGTTTCAAGCTGCAGACCATGTAGATCTCAGCCCAACCCATAACCATTGCACTCAGTGGTATATGGGTGGATGTGACAGGAGGAGCCTGGATCTTAAGAGACATCCCTGTGGTTTTATTTGACTTCCACGTTTGTCATTGCCACATAGTATGTCTGGCTTACACTATTCATTGGTGGCATAAGAAAGATGAGGATCATATGCAACAGAGCCACCCTCATCAGAGTTCGGCTGAGTTCAGCTTGGCTGTTCACTCACATATGGGTTGGCTGGAGATGAGCTGATCTCAGCTGGACTCGCCTCACCTCCAGCAAACACACAGAAGAGTAAATACTAATCTAATTGATGATTGTTATTTTTAGTTTCTCAGTGCTTTGGAGAGATTTTTATTAAGTAAGAGCTAATGGATATAAGCCTTAAGGCTGAATAGACTCAAGACTTTAAAAACAAACAAATACATAAAATATCGATAAAGGCATGCCAATCTTAAAAAAAATCAAATGAATCTTTGGGACCATGCCATCAAGGAGACTGCCTCCCTCCTTGGATTATCTTACTGAGAGAGAGGACAACCTGAACTGCGTCTTCTGTGAGCCACGAGGACAATCTTTAGCTCTGGATGAACTGTGCTGTTGTAGGGGTAAAGCCTAAACAGAACCCCTGCAATAGATGTTCATTAATTTATTCATTTCTTCAGTCACGATCTATTTAGTGACTACTTGTGCTGGACTTCTTGACCCTGAACATGAAGTTAGATTGTGTGAGGAGGGGGCCTTAGATGGGCATAGGGAGACAGGCCCCTGCTGTCAGACCTTATGTCATGGTGGGGTTGTCAGTAAGTATTTTCAAAGGAAAAGTGCCACGAGCACATCTGTAGGAGCGAGGGCCTGTTTGTGGCATCAGGGAAAGTTCCTCTGGGGAAGGTTGATCTGAATTCTGAAGCAAAGGGGAGCCGACCAGAAGGAGAGGAGAGGGCAGTTTGTACAAAGAGCCAGTATTTGAGCAAATGGATTATTTGGGAATAAAGACTTCCCCCTGCAGATGCTAAAGTGAAGGCAGGGATTTCTCTCTTTACACGCTGGTGTCATGTTTTGAAAACATGGTAAGCCTAGAGCTCCTTCCCAGGGATATTGTCTTGAGAGAGAGCTATGAGCCAAGGAGGGTTAGGAACTTTTGCCTCGCAGTGGCCATTGTTGAGCATCAGGGATAGGAGGAATCTGGGCAATGGGATTTGTCAGTAGGAGGTGGAGCTCAGGACAAAGATGTGATGGGGCCAGCAGGGCTGTCCTTAGCCTCTTGTCTACCCTACTCTCCGTCTTCAAGCAGACTTGGTAAGAGAGTTCCTTCACATAAATTTCCTTTCTGCTTTACTTATCCAGGACCGAATTTTGTTGCTTCCCTTTACAAGAACAGAAAGGTAGCTGATAGATAATTCTAGGTCTTCCTGAGGTTAGTTGTCCTACTGGCACCTTGTAAGGGAAAAATAATTACTATGCACCATCCTGGAAATCAAAATTGTTTGTGCTATAGCCTATGATAGAGGACAAAGGGTAGGGGTCTGCTTTCTGCCGACCCACGTGGATTGTCCCAATACCCTCCAGGTGACTGTACCACCCACCTGGGGAAACCCTGTTATCCACGATTGACTCGTTCAAGACCACCAATCACAAAGCAAAAACCAAACTCACTGCTGTCAAGTCGATGCCGACTCACCGTGACCTTAGAGGACATGGAGGAAGTCCCCTGTGAGTTTGCCCTTTGTGGGAGTAGAGGCTCCATCTTTCTCCCGCGAGCACCTGGTGGCTCCAAACTGCTGCCTCTAGAGATGGCCAGCCCAGCATGTAACCACAATGCCACCGGGGACTCCTATAGGCTACTGACTCCTCACAGACCACCAATCACAAAAGCTGCTATAGGTGCTCAGTTAGTGTGAGTTCCTTTTGTAGTCCAGCCTCCTCACCAGAGGAGGGATTTTACAACGCTTGAGCATTAGTTTCTCTCTCTTTACAGTTGCCACACTTGCTGACAAAATCATCTCACCTCAAAAACCTTATCTGTCTGGTTTGTCTCAAGGAATATGTGATTTGATACACATTGGCAATTTCGAAATTGCTTTTAACTCTTTCTCATAGTCTTGAGAATGCTAGTATCAACTAGAGGTTGGCCAAAGGTTTTCGTTTTTGTTTTCAGGGTTAGTACAGACACGCTGAACATGGTGGGTGAGGGGAGTTTTGCATATTCTTGAAGTTAGTGACTTACAGAATCAACTATTGTTATATAAATTATAGGAAGATATAGGATAATTTCTCTTTCCCTGTAAGAAACTGCCTGCTTTTATTGGATTGAGTTCTTTAAACTGTCCCCACCATCCCAACTCCTTCCAAACTTGTGAAGAATGGTTCTATTTTAATTGCTTCGTACTGGAGGGGCAGAGAAAAAGAGGGAGCCCCTCACAGGAGGGATTGCTCCAGTGGCTGGAACCATGGGCTCCGCCATGGGCATCCTGGTCAGGATGGGGTGGACCTGGCAGCAGTGTTTCCTTCGGTGGCGCACAGGTTGTGTGGGTGAGAACCCACTCCTTGGCACCCACCACCACCACCACCAATACATTTTCTATGCAATCGACGGTACAGTTTTTACACAGTAAATTTTAATAACAGTGTATTGAGTATCACTGAATTTCGTCTCCAGCGATGAGGCTGGTATCTGAATGTAAGGAAGAGAGCGCAAAATGTGTGTGTTCTTCGTGGATTGGCTGCTGACTACTCAGCCTTTCATGAAATCAGGATCTCCCTATGAAATCAGAATTACGTTCCCTTTTCACAGGGGAGAAAACTAAAGCTGAAGCAGATCACTTGCTCAAGGCCACGGCGTTCAGAAGTGACAGCAATATAATGAAACTTCGATCAACGATGGCTTGCTTCCTCATGGGAAGCAATGAAATACAAACAAACAAAACTTTGGTTCCTGATGAGTGACTTGGTTAGATACCATGGCAGGACAGCTCTTTAAGGCAGGGAAGGGATGATTTTTTAAGCAGCAGCATAAATAAGTAAATTCAAGGAGGGAAAATAGAATCAATCAGAAGGGCTGTTTGATGCCATAGCTTTTTACTCATTTTAATAATGCTTTGCTTTCCATGTTCTGGCTTTTGTTTTACTCATTGCTTTAATTCACTCAAACTAGTCTTTATCTTCTAGTTAGTTCTCCAGGCATGGCAAGACAGAAGAGTTGACCCTTAATTCTATTTACCTTCTCTATAATCTGAAAAATGTCTTTGAAAGCCCGATGACTCTGCCCAAAGATTCCTCTCTGGCATGCTAATCCCATAGCTGGGGAAGCCAGAAGTGCTGGAAGAGCAATTCATCCTTGACCAATACTTGATGAGGATTTGGTGTGTAAATGCCTAAATTCGCCCTCCCTTGATTGAAGCCATTCTGATGCGTGTTCTACAGGCTCCCAGAGGTCCTCGGTGGGCTTGAACTCAGTTGGTGGTAATTTGCTTGATAACACACAATTACTTAGTTTTTTTTTTACCTTTCTCAGTTCACTTTCCTAGCATTTTATGAAGAATTTATTCTAGGTAAAAAATTATTTTTTAAAAAGTATAAGGTGTAGGAACATAAGAATTCAACTCTCTCCCCATTTTTGGTGATAAGGAGCTCATCTTTATTTTCTTTTAAAAATGTATTGCTAATTGGGAGTTAATCCATACATCATATCATTTTATAGTTCAATCACATCAAAGCAGAATTGTGCAATTGCTACCACAACCAGTCATCTCTTTTCTGTGTTCAGCATCTGATAAGGGCAGTTATGAAAGAAGGCACTGTTTCCGGCAGGAAACCATCTGGGGAATGAGGAAAGAAGCCTCCTTGTGGCACAGGATGACAAGTAATCTGGGTTTGAGACTACATCCTGGTGCTATATTATTTCTGGGGAGAACCGAGTGCCTCAGAGGATAGCATCTGCATTGAGAGGGCGAGAGCTCTCCCAGAGGAGGCATCGCAGGCAGATTTCTGACATGTCAATATGGGAGAGGTGATTTCAGGAAGAGAGAGGGCGTTAGAGTCTGGAAGAAGAAAAATAGGGGAAATTGGGTAAAGAAGAACATGCATATTAACAGGATACCAATGTGATTCATATGCACATTAAAATTTAAAAGCACTACCTAACAGCTCTAAAAATAACACATAAAATATAAGACACTTTGAGCTTTAACCTGTCTCCCTGAGCTCTATCTTTCTTTCCTAAAGTATTTTTCAAATCTCTGTTCTTGATAGATATTTCCCTCTAATCTATATATTTTTATTTATCTTAAACATTAAATGAGGGCAGCTATTCAGTGGACTTTTCACCTTGCACGTGAGTGACCTGATTGTGATTTTCGGACAATTCCCTCTTCTGTAATGACTACACATCTGTCAGTGAGGTTTGCATGTTGCTGTAATGCTGAATAGAGTTTCCAATTTGAGAAGGATTAGGTCCAGGAGCCTCGGTGGTGCAGTGGTTTCATGTTGGTCTGTGATCCGTCTGGTCAGGCACGTTGAGACTACCAGCAGTTCCATGGGAGAAAGACTGGGTTTTCTGTTTCCATTAGCAGTAAGCATACAGGAAACCCACAGAGGGCTCACACTGAGTCGACACTGACTGGATGGCAGAGAAAGGAAGAAAGGTCTAATAGTCTACTTCCAAAAATTCACCTCTGAAAACCCTAAGAATCACAATAATCCAATCTGCAATTGATTGTGGGGTTGGTTCAAAGTCATAAAACACATCATTCGGTTGTACATGCGATCATCATGAGCCTGGGGCTGATTGAGTGGCAGTTAACAAAAGAACAATAACTAATATGAGCTAACTTGCTCTATCAATGATATAGATGAATTTCAATACCTATATAATTAATGTATTATTAAGTCAGTAATGTGATCTTGGCCTAAATAAATCAATAACCTCTCTGAATTTAAGACAACTCATCTGTCAGAAGAAGGAGTTGAAACTGAACACACCTCGCATGGATTGAGATTGCGTCCCTGTAAAATATATGTCAATTTGGCTAGGACATGATCCTTAGTATTGTGCAGTTGGCCTCCATTTTGTGATATGAGGTAGTTATTCACCATTTTGTGATACGTCGTAAATCCTGACCTCCGTGTGTTGATGGGGCAGGATTAGGTTATGCTGACGAGGATGGGCTGTATTTGTTCTGTGGATGAGGCAAGCATGACACAGTGTGATTCAGACTGAGGGGAATTTGCAGGAGATGTAGCCCATTTCAGCTGGGAGATATGAGCCGGGGGAAAGGGATTACTGTCACCCAGAAAGAAAAAACAGGAGTAGAACATATCCTTTGGGTCTGGGATCTTTGTGCTGAGAACTTACTAGACCCAAGGGAATATTGATGCCAAGACACATGGAGCTCTTCCTGGGAGGCAGGACACACAGATGTTGGAAGGAGGCACAGACCTTCCTGCAGAGCCAATAGAGGTAGAAAACTTTGCCTCGAGCTGACATCCTAAATTTGAATTTAGAGGTCCTCTAAACTCTTGAGAGAATAAATTTCTGTTTATTAAAGCTACCCACTTGTGACATTTACATCCTAATAGCATTAAATAACCAGGGTAATACCTGATACTCATTCTTTCACATAGTTGTATAAACAAAAACTACCATGTTTTCAGTCTGATAAAGATAAGAATGTTTTCAAGAATAATTCTGTGGTAGATTGTTGGAATAATGGGGCCAGTATAATAACTATGTCTCCCTCTCTCCATTCCCTTGAGTACTTTACTCCCACACTGATCCTTGGTCACGTGGGTCTCTTTGGGCATTGGATACAGCAAACATGCTATAGCAGAAGCTTGAAAGGTACTCCCACATTAGAGATAGTCTCTCTTTCTGGACTTGGGAACTTGCGATCACCAGCACAGACCTGGTGATGTGTTTCTGTTGGAAACACGTCCCAGTCATCCCCAGGTTCTGCAACGCCAGCCAAACACCAGAAATGGGAGTAGGGTCACCTGAGTTCAATCAGCCCCCAGCCCTGCCAACAGATGAACGCAGCCTCGCCTGAGTGAGGCAATCAAGCATGTGAGCTATTCTGCTCAACTACTCTACACGGACAGCTCAGCATGCGGAGTTAAGGAGTGGTTATTTTGTAAGCCAGTGCTTTGCTCCATAGCAAAATCTTCCTAAGTATAATTTCTTTGTCTTTAATTCTCCACTCCAATAATTTTGACAACATAGATTGGTAATGATTTACCACAGGCATTATAGCAACCAATGCATGAAGATATTATTTTATCATAAGAAATTAGTTTCCCCTCTTGCCCAACAGTGGTTGGTTCTGTAGTCCCTGAGCAGTGTAAATGGTTAGTGAACTAGACTGCCAAACACAAGGTGGGTGATTTGAATCCATCCAGAGGCACCTTGAAAGAAAGACTTGATGTATTTCTGAAAAACCAGCCATTGGAAACCCTATGGCATAGTTCCTTCTACTCGGACACACATGTGGTCACCATGAACCCGAATTGAATCAATGGCAAACCTTATTGTTAATTGTAAAGTGATTGATTCTGGGTTTCATCTTTCTGATGAGAAGAGAACGTATCCCCCCGACAAAGTGAGCGGCATGTTCCATCTGCAAACATTGGCTCAGACACAAGCATTGCACATAATGAGGTGGAGGCGAGCTTCTCTTGTTTAGTTTCTGCTTCTCACTGTGGTTGAACTGAGTGATCCTGAACCGGCATATTCTGACTGTTGTGTATACACTGCCAGTGGGCTTTTCATCTAAACGGGTAAACATGTCTCGGTTGCTCTGAAAGAATAATCACAATAGAAACAAATTGTGACCCAGTAGCTTATTCAAAGGTGCTGAAAGCAAAGGTGGGCTTCAGAGAAACCCAGCAGCACTCTGCAATTTGTAGGCGTCCTGAGCAGACGGTAGTTATTGGGTCGGAAGCCCTGCGGAGATGAAAGAATTACAGCCACCGTGGTTTGGAACCGCATTGTTTAGAAAATGACAAACATCCTCATTGCTTTCCTGACTTCAATAAAAACAACCAAAAATGACTCCCACCCACCGTCAGAGCCACTTGACTTTACCCAGCTAATATACGATGCACAATGCACTTTGCCTTTGAAACAGGGGCTTGTAGTGCTGTTTTCAGTCTCTGTAGAACATAGACCTCAATATATTTGGGGTTTCAAATGTCAATTCATGGTAGCTAGCTCATCCCTTATCTCTCAAAGAGAAGCTAGGCACGAAGCAATGCCACTATAAAACTCCCCCCCCCCCCAAATGACAAATAACAGGCTGGATCTCAAGTTCAAGTCCTTGGATTTCCTTTCACCATATAATGGATAGAAAGAGAAGTATACGTGTTGTAGTATTTTCAGCTTTCTTTGGCATGTGGAAGCATACTTCAGTCCAAATGATGGCATATAAGTGTATTGTTTTTTGAGGCATGTAGGTGTATTATTTTTAGGAGGTGCCAGTCAGGTCTTTTGTCTTCTGCTGTGCTGTGTTCTTTATGCTTTGGACTGCGTTTATGTGATGTGTTAGGGTCCTTAAGTTCATACCTATTTGTTTTTGATGGCCTTTACAGATATTTAGTCCATCTTAAGTTCATTCTTGCATTTGAACTGCGGTATGGTTTCTGTTTGGAATGAGGTACAGTGCCTCTGAAAATGGAAAGCCAATTTTACCAGTGCCATCTATTGAAGAGGCTATCTCTTCCCTTTGTAAAAATCTCTAGAGACAGTAATTGGGTTAATTGTTCCTTGGGGGTATGGCAAAGGAGGTTGGGGCAAACATGGCAATAATAGCGAGGACAAAAATACCAAAGTTCCAAAATTGACTGTGATGATTATTGTACAACTCTTGTTGATGTGACTGAATCATTGGCTTTTATATGTGACTCATATGCCAATAAAACTGTTTTAAAAAGGATTACATCCAATTAAATTTGAAGAAATACTATCACTAGGCATCCGGGAGATGCAATCAAAATGAGAATGAGATACCATCTGACTCTGACATTGACAATAACGTTAGAAACCAAACAAAATAAATGCTGGAGTGGCTGTGGAGAGATTGAAATATTCATGCACTGCTGGTGGGACCGGAAGCATGTACAACCACCGTGGAAAGTAATAGGAAAATATCTAAAGAACTAGGAGCAGAAATTCCATACAACCTAGCAGTCCCTCTGCTGGATATACATCCCAAAGAAGTGAGAGTCCTATCATGACCGGACATATTCCCATCCATGTTCATTGCAGCACTGTTCACAAAAAGATAGAAACAACCTAAATGTCCATCAACAGAAGAATGTATGAAGAAACTCTGGTACATACACACAATAGAATACCATCCATTGCTAAAAGCAATAACAAAACCACAAAGCACCTCATGACTGGGAGAGCATCTTGCTGTGTGAAATTAGCCAAACACACACACACACACACACACACACACGCAATTACATGAGAACACTAAAAAAGGGGGGAGTGAAAAGATAAAGACTCTCATATCAAAGGGAACAGACGACTTTGGAGTTGTAGGGTTGGGAGGGGCTGAGGTGATGGGCTGGATTGCTGACAGGTATTGACTTGGATGAAAGGGAGGAGGTGGTGCTTAAGGGGGAGCATAGCTGGTAGGGTAGACTGCTGGAGAGTTTTGTTTGAAGTGGACTATTGAAGGCAATGCGGATGATCTAAAATGTAATCCCCCACCCAAGTTGCAACAAAACATTGCTTTCTTAAAACAATCAATTGTCTGTAGGTAGACGGATTTACTTCTGGGTTATCTATTCTGTTCCCCTGATTTATGTTATCTATCGCTCTGCCAGTTCTTAGGCTGTATTGTGGCTGTAGAATAGGTTTTGAGGTTGGGACATAAGAAGCCTCCTACATTGTTCTTCCTAAGCCGTGTTTTGCTTATCCTGGGTCTCTTTCTCCCTTCATTTAAAATACCTAAGACTCAGTCATATGGAATTTTTTCCTGTGCCGCTGCCCCCTTGGCCCTCCCCACCCCCTTGCCTTTTCCTTTTTAGGAAGGTCTTTTGGCACTGCAGCTAACCTCAAGGTGAGCAGTGTGAGACCACCAGCTGCTCCGTGGGAGAAAGATGAGACTTTCTACTCCTGTAAAGAGTGACAGTTTCAGAACTGCCTAGAGGGCCAGTTCAATCCTGTCCTTTATGGTTGCCTTGAGTCGGAATCAACTCGAAGACAGTGAGTTTGCTTTTGCTTTTTGCCTGTTATCTCTGCGCCATTTTGTTGTTCTGGTGCTGGTTTCTACTTGTCCATAAAGTGGTAATGGAGTAGATGATGACCCCTGGCCACTGGTTGTACTTGCTAGACGCGCAAGGGCGAGTGGGTTGTATGCAGACAGTTGACTCCATCACGCGGAGCTAGGAAGGAATACTCAAGACAAAGCCCTCAAGACAAAAGACAAAACAAGCACCAGTACAAGAACACGTATACACACACACAACCTAGCCAACAACCAAACAGAATAACATTCACACCCATAATACACAACACAACACGTGCACTCTGGAACACACAGCTGCTTTCTCTGTCAACAGTGAATTCTTATCAAGGTCTGCTCTGAGTGTGCACAGTGAGGATGGAGCCACAAGTGCATGAGGTGCAGGGGTGGCAACGTTTCTGGTCATAGGACGTTGTGGGGAACTAGGTTTCCCTGGTCTGCCCTCTGCATCCTTTGTCTTGCCTCTGGTGGTTTATGAAAGCATTCAAAGAAGAGGACCGAAAGAAAAAAAAAAACTGAAACCAACAAGATCCAGTCCCTTGAGCTTGACTGGCTGCTGAGTTTTCTCCAGTCTTGGGTCCCTTGGCTGACTTGTGGCATTTGGGTTAATTCCATCCCCCTGGGGTCTGTGTTGGTGGTGTATCAAAACAGAAGGAAGAAGAGGGTGGTGGGGTGGGAAAGAAGTCCTAGCTGCAGCCCCAGGGCATTCCAGATTACTGGAGCCTTCTAACAGAACTAACTGCCATGGCCGGATGGGGATACTAGTGTCTGCCACCTCCACACACGTGAATATTTGGACCAGAGCCACCTCTGGGAACCAGGGCACTGTGGGACTCTTGGGATGAGTTGGTCCCTCTGTGCTGTGTGGTGTTCTTGCTTGGTCTGCCTCTCCTTTAGACCTAACTCCCAGCCACAGGAATGCGGAGGGTGGTCACTCCTGGCTGATGGGTGTACTAGGGTGGGTGCCATTCACTGTCTGTTCATTTGGGTGGGAATGCCAAGGGGGAGCCCACCTCTGTCAGTGTAGGGCACTGGAGATTGCTCTGGGATATTGGAGGACCTGGTCACTTTTCTTGATAGTGGAGAATTTTCCATCCCATTTTCTGGTTATTGGGCACCACAGACTTCCCTGCACTATGGGGCAAGCAATTTGGTTGGTTTCATACCAGGTTTTTTTGGGGGGGATTGGGGGGTGGGGGTTGCTGTCTGCATGTGGGCTCACCCTTCACTTCTCTTGTCAGTGCATTCAGCTCACTCGGCCACCCTTTCCTGTGGGAGCCTGGGCTCCAGATGCACTTTCTGATGTCTTAGAAGTGTGATAACCAAGTCTGTACAGGTCATAATCTTATTTGAAGCTCACTCCATATAAAGTTTTACAGGACGTTCTGTAAACTAGAATATAGCAAACTTTTTCTTTTTATCTGTGTCCTTGACTTCTGCCTCAGGCTGTCCACAGGGTGTGGGTTATTATTTATCTGTGCATGCATTCCCTAGTCAGGAAGACATCCAGAGTTCTGAAAACTCATTTTCTTCCTATATTTGTTCCTGCACTTGCAGCTGCCACCTGTTCTCCTCCAGCCTGACACTCCGATATCCGATTTCACTTCCAATTAATCTTTGAACTGTTTTACTTCAAATGTATCTTTATTCATACCCTGATACCCTGATCCTATGCATCCTTAGGCTGGGGTTGCATAATTTCCCATGTCTTTCCACCAAAGGTGTTGGACCTGGCAGTGGAAGGAGCCCATTCGGAAGTATAGCAGTCATAAGGCTTATGTAATTCATGCTCAATCAAAGGCTGTGATTGCAATGTATATTAATACCAGTTCAAGTTTTTCTCCAATATCAAAGCACATTTACTCACTAAATATATAATGGGAGCTTGTGTGTGGAAAAAAATGAGCATGTGGTAACCATAACACTGCCTTTATTCTATTGCCGTTGGGGAAGCAGATGTGTCTGTCCCATCACTTTGGTCCTACTTTGTCTTTGGAGTGGGAACACTGGAGACACAATGGAGGATGAAAGCTGGCACCGTGCTGGTGCTGCTCTTGGATGGAGAGAGAAAGTATCTACGAGCATTCCCACTGAGGAAAGTGTCTACGAGCATTCCCACTGAGGAAAAGTATCTATGAGCATGACCACTGAGGAAAAGTATCTACGAGCATTCCCAATGAGGAAAGTGTCTACGAGCATTCCCACTGAGGAAAGTGTCTATGAGCATTCCCACTGAGGAAAGTGTCTACGAGCATTCCCACTGAGGAAAGTGTCTACGAGCATTCCCACTGAGGAAAGTGTCTACGAGCATTCCCACTGAGGAAAGTGTCTACGAGCATTCCCACTGAGGAAAGTGTCTACGAGCATTCCCACTGAGGAAAAGTGTCTACGAGCATTCCCACTGAGGAAAGTGTCTACGAGCATGACCACTGAGGAAAGTGTCTACGAGCATTCCCACTGAGGAAAAGTGTCTACGAGCATTCCCACTGAGAAAAGTATGTACGAGCATTCCCACTGAGGAAAGTGTCTACGAGCATTCCCTCTGAGGAAAAGTGTCTACGAGCATTCCCACTGAGGAAAAGTGTCTACGAGCATTCCCACTGAGGAAAGTGTCTACGAGCATGACCACTGAGGAAAGTGTCTACGAGCATGACCACTGAGGAAAAGTGTCTACGAGCATTCCCACTGAGGAAAGTATGTACGAGCATTCCCACTGAGGAAAGTGTCTACGAGCATTCCCTCTGAGGAAAAGTGTCTACGAGCATTCCCACTGAGGAAAAGTGTCTACGAGCATTCCCACTGAGGAAAGTGTCTATGAGCATTCCCACTGAGGAAAGTGTGTACGAGCATGACCACTGAGGAAAGTGTCTACGAGCATTCCCACTGAGGAAAGTGTCTACGAGCATGACCACTAAGGAAAAGTGTCTACGAGCATTCCCACTGAGGAAAAGTGTCTACGAGCATTCCCACTGAGGAAAGTGTCTATGAGCATTCCCACTGAGGAAAAGTGTCTACGAACATTCCCACTGAGGAAAGTGTCTATGAGCATGACCACTGAGGAAAGTGTCTACGAGCGTTCCCACTGAGGAAAGTGTCTACGAGCATTCCCACTGAGGAAAAGTGTCTATGAGCATTCCCACTGAGGAAAGTGTGTACGAGCATTCCCACTGAGGAAAGTGTCTACGAGCATTCCTACTGAGGAAAGTATGTACGAGCATTCCCACTGAGGAAAGTGTCTACGAGCATTCCCACTGAGGAAAAGTGTCTATGAGCATTCCCACTGAGGAAAGTGTCTACGAGCATTTCCACTGAGGAAAGTGTCTACGAGCATTCCCACTGAGGAAAGTGTCTACGAGCATTCCTACTGAGGAAAGTGTCTACGAGCATTCCCACTGAGGAAAGTGTCTACGAGCATTCCCACTGAGGAAAGTGTCTACGAGCATGGCCACTAAGGAAACAGCAGCTCTCTGGTGGGAAGGAGCACCCCTACGAGTGCTCTGCCCAAGGGGGCACCCCGGCTCCAAAAAAGGTCAACTATCAACCAGGTTCACAGTCCATGTTCAGAAATAATGGTGCCAGGACTGTTGATGACTGTATCTTTCTGAATTCTGGAAAAGCTAATTCCCAAGTTTCCTTGTTTTTACTCATGATATCTCTGTATAGCAGCTAGTCTTTCCTGACGACGGGTTCAAAGTATGGAGTGGATGGCTTGCCCTCCTCCTATCTAAGGAACATTCTGGTTGCATTGATTTGAAAATATTTGGTAAAATAGAGCACCAGTAAAAATGAGGCAAGCACCCAATGAGTTAGATGGACACAATAGCCCCAGTAGACTCAGCATTCAAAGAATTATGCCGATACGCGTAGAAACTGGTGATGCTTTGTAGTTACCCTTATAAAGTCACCATGCATTGGAGCAACTCATTGGCAAATAATAACTCACCTATTTAACTCCCTTCCCAGCCTCTCCCATCCCATCTCCAGTGAACACAGAAACGAAGACAGACATACTCCCAATACCACACCTATTGTACGAATCAGAAGGTGACATAAAGTCCATGACAGGAGTCCAACCAAAATGTGCAAGGAGCCAGATGTCAGAGGCCCCAACACCTCCCAATGAATGGAGACAGGGAGAAGATTGCATAGACTTTTCTGGGGAAGTCAAAAACAAAAAACAAACAAAACAAAACAAAACAAACAAATTCTGCCATTAAGTTGACTCCAATTCAAAGCCACCATATAGGATGGGGTGGCATTCTGAAACGGTAACTCTATAGGAGTAGAAAGCCTCATCTTTTCCCCTCAGACTGGCCGGTGGCTTTTGAGGTTAGTAGTCCAATATGTAACCACGATGCCTCCAGGACCTATGTTACTGGCTTATGTTTGAAAGGACTTGAGCAGATTTTATATCATCTACAACCTCTTGTTTGACTGATTTGATGAAGTGGGTTTAGTTTTGAAGTTTGGTTGTAAAGGAGTCCTTATGTCTACTCCATATCTCTTGTGCTGAAATTTAATCACCAGCATGTCCCCAAAGATTGATTTTGCTAAGACAAAAAAGCCTAGAAAGGAGGAGTGTATAGATTGGAAACATTTAAGAAGCATGGAAATTAAGTGGCAAAAGCAAAATGAGAATTTTTAATTTTTAAGGCCACTAATGGGCAAACTTTGGAAAACTGTAAAGAATATATTTTAAAAAAACATGAAACAAAATGAGGAGCTGATACCAAGGGCTCAAGTGGAAAAAATGTTTTGAAAATGATGATGGCAACTTATGTACACATGTGCTAGACACATGGATGCGTGTATGGATTGTGGTAAGAACTGTACGAGCCCCCAATAAAATGTTTTAAAAAATATTTTCCCATCTATGCTTATTTAATTGGCTTTATATATATTTTTAAAATCATTTTATTGGGGGCTCATACAACTCTTATCACAATCCATACATGCATCCATTGTGTGAAGCACATTTGTTGCCCTCATCATTCTCAAAATATTTGCTTTCTACTTTGGCCCTTGGTATCAGCTCCTCATTTTTATACCACTCCATCCCCACTCCCCCCTCGCTCATGAACCCTTGATAATTTATAAATTATTATTTTGTCATGTCTTACACTGTGAAATGATTTTTTAAAAAGCATAAACAATAGAGTGAACCAATCCTCTGCCAGAGATATTATTTTAAAAATCATCTAGGAACCACAATCACCATCTTTGGGATTATCTTGTTTAATGTGCAATGAAAACAGAAAGAAACAAATTCATTTTTATGGATAAGTCAGACACCAACCTGCAGTTCTCTTGGGGTCCTGGACATAAACCATGTCCTTTCATAACCTAGCCACATCCACAACAGGCACCTGCACCTTTTCCTGAGTTTAACTTAGGAAGCACTATTTCATTCTCACAAGTGCCAACACAGCCCAGTTTCTACACAGATAGTAAGCATTTCCTAGAACTGAAGTTTTTAATGTTCTGTGCATTTGGGGGGAAAATGGTCTCGATTGATTCACTCATACTTATTTCTGGGTTTGAATCTGAATATCCTTGAATTGCGGCCATGAAGACGTGTGTACTGTACTACAGACGTGGGGTAACTCAATGGCAGGAACGGCATAGGGAAGAAATCAATGCACATTTGAAATTTTACAAATTATTAAGTGGGACACAGGCTTTATCTTGTGAGGGAAGATTTCAACACATAGTTTATATGTCTAAAATTGCTCTGTATTTGGAGTCCTGCATATTTATTTGGCAGTGTACCTTCATAATCAAAATAATTCAGCCTCTCTGCACAGGGGCAGCTTAAATGTACTTTTCACTGGAAAATAGCACTTAGCCTTCAGTGGAAACAAAAAGTGAGTCATTAGTCACTGTTATCTTGGCATGAAAAATAGAGTTTTCAAAGTTTACCTTGTGTATTCAAGCTATTCATTTACAACCAGGCACACATGGCTTCCTTCTCATTTATCTATTAGGAAGAGCCCTGTAAATGGGATTTGGCCTGGCGTTTTCAATGGCTGGCAGAACAAACATCCACTCTGCTATCGTCCAGGCTGTCAGCATCAATGTTAATGTTGGCCTGCCATTAGCAATAGCTGATTTATGGGGAGATGTCTTATAAATTATGGTCCACTGTTGGTGAGTCACCCTGCAGTGACCCAGAAAAAAACAGAACATGCCTCTCTTTCTCCGGGATGCAAACAGGGCGAGAATGAGTTTGGGGATGACCTGTTGTGCGTAACTTATACTCACAGGCCACTTCAGTTTGTACCAGCCACTTTTTTTCTTTGTATTTTATGTATTTTGTTGTTACTAAGAATATACATAGCAAAGCATACACAAATTCAACAGTTTTCACATGTATAATTTAGTAACATTTATTATATTCTTTCAGTTGTGCCACCAACCATTCTTACCCTCCTTTTCTGAACAGTTCCTCTTTCAGTAACGTAAGCTCATTGTTAAGGTTTGATAATGTTCTTGTATTTTTCTGTTGGCCGTTGTCGGTTTAAGGAGCCCTCTTGGCGCTGTGTGTCAGGCAGTGGCCCATTAACTTCAAACCTCTCCCTGAGAGATGTACAGTCTTGGAAGCCCTTTGGGGGTTGCTATGAGCTGACTCGATGGCAGTGAGAGTGTTGTCGATTTGATCCTATAGAGATAATTCTGAAAAGGTCATAATGCTTATGGAAGTTTTTTCCTTCTTATTGAACTAGTTAGGTTAAACTACTGTTTGATTTTAAGAAGACTTCAGGAGATATTTTTGGTTTCAGGTTTAAAGACCATCCCAGACAATAATTTCAGAAGTTCATTCACCCTCAAAAGTCTAGAATTCTGAAAATGTGAAATTCTACATTTTCACTCCTTTGATCAGGATTATTCTCTAGAATTTTTGATCAAAATTATGTAGTAATAGTAGCTGGGCACTGTGGTAGATATATAATCATTTGTCAATCTGAGTACTAAGAGTGTAGGGGTGGAGTCTAGCTTGTCAATCAGACCATAGCCAATGAGGCCTCTGTGTGGACTTGGCCTTCTCCTGAGAATTATAGGAACTCTGGTATTTCCTCTTTGGAGGTGGGAGACTCTGCTCAAATCCTGAGAGACAGAGCAGCTGACAAGACACATGGACCCACCCTGATACAGCAACCCCTGCCAGCACTGAGATGTTTCCAATGAAACTGGATCCAAAGACTTTCTACCCACTGGCCTGTGATCTTCTACATTTGGCGTCATTGCATGTGTTTCATGAGTCTGAAGAGGATTTTATATATTGGTATCGGATACATAGGCTAGTATCGGACTGATGGATTTGGACTGGACTGGGTTGGCAAGCTTTCTCAATGCTCAATTGCTCTTATATACAAATCTCTTTCTTATGCACATAAGTGTGTCCGTGGATTTGTTTCTCTAGTCTCCCTGGACTGACACAGGACCATCCGATTCTCCCGCTCTTTTGGCGCGTTGTTCCTGGTGGCTATTAGCCTCACATGTTGGTTCTTCTGATTTCCTGACTCTTTTCCTCTCTTGCCCTTGGATGGTCACTTGCAAGATTCTAAGACCCTCAACACGATAAAATGAACCAGGAGGTTCTAACTGAAGCAAAATCACATTATTAGGCCAATGAACTGGAATAGCCTGTGAAACTGATAAAAAACACTTAATTGAAAAAGCAGAAAATATTAAATTCTAGAGTAAATTGAAATGGATCAGAAGGAAGATCAAATGACAGGGTGTTAAATTTTAACTTCACTGCATCTCCAACATCCATTTTCCAATTTGCTGTTTGTATTAGCAGGGCTGTTCACTTCCCTGGTCAGAGGGGAGTCACCAGTGGCTTAATCCACACGTATTTCCACTTCAGTTAAAAAACAAACACAAAACTGAAGTAGTTTTAAAATGGGTCAAAAGGGAGATCAAATGATGATATACTTTTACCCGACTGTACCTATCATAAGTACTGTTCAGTGTTCTCTGTCTGATAACAGGCCTATTCTATGCCTCACCTATGACTGTAAGGGGTCACCAGAGGCTTTATCCATGTATAGATACTGCAAATGGATTTGGGGCTTTTATTGTCACCCAACTCCTTCTGCAAACCAGAAATTCACAATTTAAGCTCAGATACCGTACCCATCTTCAGATTTGGATTTTATTATTCATAATCCTTAGATCATATAGGCTGGTGTCCTTCTTCCAGGTGGATTTAGTTGATCCCTCACATAGATGATTGCTTGTTTGAAAGCAAGCCTTAAAGACCCCATCCGCTTTAATTTTTGATCGCCAGTCCCATGTGGCTTCCTCACCTCATGTTGCTATAGCACCCATGTCTTCAGTGATCTCTTCACGAGGGCAAGCCTCAAGCAGGGCCATGCCATAAGAGCTCATTGTTCTTAGATTGGAGTTAGAATGAAGTGCAAGCTCAAAATACATTCATGCACCGATGATTTCTGTATGTCTCTGGTTCACTTTAGAGAGACATTATTGTCAGTTTATATTAGGGGAAACGGTCAATCATCCCCCTGGAGCATTACTTCCGCTGCCATCCAGTCAATGCTGACTTACAGCAACCCTTTAAGGAAGGGTAGAACTGCCCCTGTGGGTCTCGGCCTACAGTTCCTCACAGGAGTAGGAAAACCTCTATTACAATTGCATTTTAATTGCTTTGATAGTGTTTTTTAAAAGCTGTGTTTTAGAAGTTTAAGGTCATCCATGTGGTTCATGTTATATTCTGATTGGAGTAAAAGACACTTTGATCAGAGTAGCTAAACACATTCTCCCTTTGGGAAATAGTAGTAGGGGGATAGAACTCTAACAATTTTTTCAAGTTCTATAGTTAGTTGTACCCCTTCATCGCCTAATTTGATTGCAATTTTTTTGGGGGAAGAGTTGGTAGATGTAGCTAATATATTCTTTGACACACTACCCATAAATCTATTTCTCCTAGAGTTGAGCCTCTCCTCTCAGATTCTGAGGAGAAACTGCATAAAAGGATAGACAATTTTCATGTCAGTAAATAAAAATAATTTTTTTTCATGCCAGTATGTTGTATTCAAGTCTTGGAGCACTGGGTTGAAGTTTGGTCCCTATGAAGCAGGGAACCAATAAAGAGGTCTGAGGGGCCAGCCCCAGTCCCAACTACGTGGACAATCCCCACTCCCTGCAGAAGAATGCACTACAGAGGACAGCACTGAAGCTACAGCTCAGGGACAGGGGCATGTCTGATCAGAGCACACAGGAGCAAATGAAGGGGGAGGAAGAGAGAGTGGAGCACATCCTGGTCCACCAATCCCTGAGCATGATATTCCCATTCAGAGCAGCCAAAGCACCGAGAGGACCATAGGGCCCATGCCACTACGAGACACAATGTCCCTCTCTGACCCATAACACTACAGAGGACAACACTGGAGACACAGTGCAGGAATTGCGCCCAACTTGCCCCCACTACACTGAGGCGAAATGCTGAGGTTGTGCAACAGAGCAGCAAGGGGAGCAGGAGAAGGAAGGCCTCAGGGAATACCACAGACTGTAGACTGTGGAGCCTGGGTGTGGCACCCCATCAGACTTGGCTGGAAAATACTCCTAAAGGTCAACAAACAGATTTTGAACTCTTTATAGGCTTTTGTTGTTGTTGTCACTGGTTTGTTGTTGTTGCTCTTTTGTTTTCTTTTGTGGCTTTGTTTAGCTGTCTTGATTTTTGTCTATATTATTATCTCTGCACATCTATCTAGATAAGATAGGTGGGATAAACAATCTGGAGGAGAAAACAACAGAGCAATGGGATGGGGCGGGGGTATATGGGAGAGGGGGAGCGGGGAAAGGAAGTGGGTGTTAACAACCCCAGGAACAAGGGAACAACAAGCCATCCAAAATAGATGTCAAGGAGGGTGTAGGAGGCCAGGCAGGGCTTCATCAAGAGCAATATAACAGAGAGGAATTACCGAAACCCAAATGAAGGCTGAACATAATAGTGGGACAAGAGGAAAGTAAAAGGAAATAGAGAAAAGAAGTAGGAGGCAAAGGGCATTTATGAAGGTCTAAATACAGGCATGTACCTATGTAAATATATTTATATATTTATGACGATGGGGAAATAGATCTATGTACATATATTTATCAATTTAGCACTAAGGTAGCAGGTGGACATTGGGCCTCTACTCAAGTACTCCCTCAATGCAAGAACACTTTGTTCTATTAAACTGGCATTCCATGATCTCATCTTCCTGACAAGATCGCTGAAGACAAAGCGGATGCATAAGCAAATGTGGTGAAGAAAGCTGATGGTGCCCAGCTATCAAAAGATATAGCATCTGGGGTCTTAAAGGCTTGAAGATACACAAGTGGCCAGCTAGCTGAGAAATAACAAAGCCCACATGGAAGAAGTATATCAGCCTGTGTGATCACGAGGTGTTGATAGGATCAGGTATCAGGCATCAAAGAACAAAAATCATATTATTGTGAATGAGGAGTGTGTGTGTAGTGGAGATCCAAAGCCCATCTGCAGGCCAGTGGACATCCCCTTACAGAAGGGCCATGGGGAGGAGACAAGCCAGTCAGGGTTCAGGGTAGCAATGATAAAACATACAACTTTCCTTTAGTTCTTTGATGCTTCCTCCCTGCCACTATCAGGATCCCAATTCTACCTTACAAATCCGGCTAGACCAGAGGAAGTACACTGGTACAGATCAGAGCTGGAAACCCAGAGAATCCAGGACAGATGAACCCCTCAGGACCAATAATGTGAATAGAGATACCAGGAGGGGAAGGGGAAGGTCGGGGAGAAAAGGGGGAACTGATCACAAGGATGTACATATAATCCCCGCCCTGGGGGACGGACAAGAGAAAAGTGGGTGAAGGGACACATCAAACTGTGCAAAACATAAAATAATAATATAAGTTATAAATTATCAAGAGTTCGAGAAGGAGGGTGGGTGGGGGATGAAGGGAGAAAAACGAGGATCTGATATCAAGGGCTCAAGTAGAATGAAAATGTTTGGAGAATGATGGTGGCAACAAATGACACAATGGATGTGTGAAGGGATTGTGATAAGAGTAGTATGAGCCCCTGATAAAATGATTTTAAAATTAAATTAATATTTTAAAAATATATAAAAAAGGATAGACAATTTTCTTATTGGGAGGGTGAGTCAGGTCAGGTGAAAATTTTCTTATTCTGCTAAGTCTAGGCTGTATATCCTTGGGCTAATCACTTTGAACCCACTGTACCTTACTGTTTCATATGTTAAATTGTTAACATTTGGCTTGCTGACCTCATGGAGTTTTACATGGATAAAATGAGTTATGGACTTGGAAGTATCTACTTGGAAGTATTTTAGGAAATATTAAGTTTTATTCATAAGTAAGCTTTTAATGCAAACCAAATCTGTTACTGTCGATTCAATTCTGACTCATGGAGATCACATATGTGCCAGAGTAGATTTGTTCCCAAAGCACTTTTTGAGCTGTAAGTTTATGGAAGCAGATCACCACATCTCTCTGTCATATTGCCACTGGTTGGATTTGAACTACCAAATTAGATTACTTTGATAGCACCAGGGACTTATTGGATGATTCAAGGGCAGTAACTTCTTGAGAAATTACAAAAAGTTGTGTGTGCCCTTTGTTTCCTGCCCATGCAGTTGTTGTAACACTATTACCACTCTTACACGGAGTTAAGAATTTGGGGATGGCAGGAGAAATGACCAGATTTGAGAACTGACTTTGGAACTTTGAAGTCCACAAGATTGAGTTGTAAACCTGAAAAATGAGAGACTCCTTTTCAATGCCATTTTCTTTGTAAAAGAATCTTTGATGAAATGACGTTTGTAGCTCATTCCTAATTACAGAGGCTGCAGAATATAGAGTTGGGTAATGAAACTTGGATAAAACGTCTTCTATTATTTTCCTTTGTTTTCTTAGACCTTCCATAGACCCAAATGGAATGAGGATCTGGTGCCATTGAGTAGACTCCAAATCAGAGACCACATGTATAAGAGTGTCCCATCCTGTACTGTTCTCATAATCTTTGCTATGTCTAAGGCCATTGTGCCAGTCACTCTGTCACTCTATCTTATTGAAAACATTCATTTTAACCAAGCATGATGTCCGTCTCCAGGGACTGGTCCCTCTTAATACCATGAGCAAAGACCATGAGTTGACATTTCCTCACCTTTGCTTCCAAGGAGCACTCTGTCCTTATTCCTAGAGGAATTAGCTCACTCTTCTGGCAGTCCATGGTGTATTCAATATGCTTCATCAACAGCATAATTCATATGCACATGTTCTCCCCCAGTTTTCCATATTCATTGTCTAGCTTTGACTATGAGGCAATTGGAAAATCCTTGGCTTGAATCAGACACACCTTAGTCTTCTAAGTTTGCTTTTTAACACTTTAAAGAGGTCTTTGTGCAGCAGATTTGTCCAGTCAATGTCTCACTTGATTTCTTGACTACTGCTTCTATGGGCATTGGTTCTGAATCCAAGCCAAATTGGATCCTAAATAATATCAATGCTTTATTATTATTATTTATCATGATGTTGCTCATTGGTCTAGTTGTGAGGATTTTAAAAATAGTTTTTAGGCATATGCATCATATAGCATACAATTTAATCATTCAATCACATTGAGTTGTACAATCATGACCACAATCAATTTCAGAGCATTTCCTTCTCATACTCATTAGCTTCCCATTTCCCCCCAACATCCTCTGCCATGTCCCTTGACAATTATCAATTCAGTTACCATCTCCATAGATTTACCTGTCCTGGATTTAATGTATGAAAATCATACAAAACAAACAACACCTTCTGGTGAATCCCCTCTGACCATAGTTGAGAGATGTGAATAGTCTTGCTGTCAGACAAGAGCATTGTAAAGTCCATTAAGGCAGATGTAGTGAGGTTAAAATGTAATACCTTGTCTGTGGACCTCCCTTTTGACCCATTCTAAAGTGGTGTAAGTGTTTAATGTTCTCTGCTTTCTTTGAGATTGAGGTTTTTCTGTTCCTCTAGGCATTGTTGTTGGATTTTAGTTAGTTTCCTGTCCTTTGTATAATTTTTTGTATATGATATCAGGGTAGGGAGCTCTATAGAGATAGAAACTGGATTAATAATTGCTTAGGGTCTAACAGGAGGATGAGTGAAGTGGGGCGCTCACAACAATGAGTACAGAAGAAAATGTTCAGAAATTGATTGTGGTGATGATTGCACAACTATTCTCAATGTGATTGTATAGTTAAATTGTATGATATGTGAAGTATATGCCAATGAAATTATTTTTAAAAAGAATGGATAAAAACCAACAACAGCGTAAGGCGGATGTGGCTGGGTCAAAATGTAACACCTCACTTGACCTCTGTTTGACTCATTTCAAAGATGTTTCAGATTTTGGTTTTGATACAGTTGGTGAGGAATTTCATCCCCATTTCTGCACGTAATTCATATGGAAGGGCTTGGTTTTGATCAATTAGTATGTCAAGTCCTCTTGCTGTCAGTAAGCAAGGTTGTGGCATCTGCATAGAGCAAGAGGTCAATGAGTCGTCTTCCAATCCTGATGCCGTGCTCTTTGGTCCTTGTGAAATTTTCACATGAGCACAAGGAAGTGTTCTGGAATACACACCTTTCAGAATGTTACGTACAGTTGTGATTCACGTGGCTTTGCATAATCATGAAAAAACTGAGAAACATCCTTCTGGCATCCATTTCCTTCAATCATGAACCATCTGATATCAACAATGATATCCCTTATTTCATGTTTTTTATTAAACTAAACTTGAAATTCAAGTAGGTCCCAACTGATGTATTGCTACAACCAATTTTGAATTATATTCAACAAAAATTTACTTGCATGTTAAATGACATTGTTCAAGAATTTCCACATTCTGTGAAATCACATTTTTTTGGGCAATGATATAGATATATTCCACTTGGTTAGCCAGGTTTTCTTAGCATAGATGAATGAACACTTTCATTGTTGCATGAGTTTGTTTAAATATATTAACTGGTATTCTGTCAGTAGTTGAAACCTGGTTTTCACCAATGATTTCTGTGCAGCCTGGATTTCATCATTCAGTACCATCAATTCATGATCACATGCTGTCTCCTAAAGCAGTTGAACATTGACCAATTTGTTGTCACACCGTGCCTGTACTCCTGGCTTCCTTTGATACGCCCTGTGCCACTCAATGTTTTGCACACAGAATTATTCAGTATTGTAACTTGAAGCTTGAAATTTCTCTTCTAGGTTTTGTTTGTTTCGGCTTGAGAAATGCTGATCATGTTCCTTTGTCTGTTTCCTAGCTCTAACTCATTGTACATTTTTCTATAATACTTCGCTTTGTCTTCTCAAGCTAACATTTGCAATTTGGACTTATCGGGAAATATATAATTGCACTAACATTTCCTAGGAAGTAAAAATTACCTATTTAGCATTTAAAAATTGAGTTTTAAAAGGAAATATATTAGAAAGCAAAATAGAAATTACCTTTGGGGTTTTTTCCCACAAAACGCAGAGAACTTTCATTACGGTGCTCAATGGGGGGATCTCAGGAGAGCTTCGCCTGAAGCAAGTCTCCAAACGACTCTAGTTATTAAGATTTATGGATTTTAAAAAATGTTCTCTACAAGATGGTGGCTCAGTGGTAGTATTCTCACTTTCCACATGGGAGATCTGGGTTCTATTCCCAGCCAATGTACTTAACACTCAACCGCCACTTACTTACCTGTCAATGGAAGTTTGTATGTTGCTACAATGCTAAACAAGTTTCAGTGAAACTGAATTAAATGGAGTAGAAAGAAAGTAATCTATTAAAAAAATCAGCCAATGTAAACCCTATGAATCACAGTGTTGAATCTGTAGCCAATCATAGGTATAGTAAAGGCCCAGGTACAGACGGGTCATCATAATTTGGGAGCTCACTCCATGGATGCTAACAGCAGCAACAATATTTCTGAGGAATATTTTACTCACTTATCCCATAGATATTTTCTGATAGCCTACTTTGTGGCACATTAGTAACTGGGTATATGAAGATGAATGAAACATAATTGCTGGCTTCAAGGAAATTACTCTTCATTGAAGAAACAGGCTACTTTTGAGAATTGTGTTTCAGAGATACAGTTTGAATACATTTTCATGCATGGAGTTTCCAACATCTATTTTTGGTGTTTCAGAAACCTAGATGAGATTATGTTGGAAGAGCTAATAATGTTCTTAACCAATGCCAGCTATCACTTTTGTGTTTATGATTATTTTTATTAATATCTTTAAATGGTTAGAGATCTTAAAAATAGATTTTCACATGAAGAAAATATTATTATACTTGATTTATTTTTATAAATGCTTTTTGTTTTCTAGTAGTAACCAGATTTAAAACATAGTGCCCATGGGGGAAATGGTCAATATCTACAGGTTGATTTTGCAGTTTTAAATCTACCTGTTAGTTGGCAGCAAATGTTGCAGAGAATCGTAATCAAGGAGAGAGGAGACACACTTTTAAACTCTGGGTTTTCTCCTGACTTCCTGGACACAGTAAAAGTGAGACTCAAGCATTAGGATTGCCCACGTTACCTCCATATAATGTTGTTAGGTGTGGTCCTGTCAATTGTGACTCATAGCAACCGGATGCACAAGTGAATGGAACACCGCCTGGTCCTGCACCGTCCTCACACTTGTTCTTCCCTTTGAGCTCATTGTTGCAGCCACTGTGTCTGTCCTTCTTGTTAAGGGCCTGCCTCTTATTGGCTGCCATTCTCCTTTACCAAGCTTGGTGCACATTTTCAGTGACTAGCCTTTCCTGACAATATGTCCAAAGTACATGAGACGCAGTCTCATCATGCTTACATGTAAGGAACAATCTGGTTATATTTCTTTCAAGACTGATTTGTTTGCTCTTTTGGCAGTCCATGGTACTTTCCAATTTAACATGCATTTGAGGAAATTAGAAATACTATGGTTTTGGTCAGGCACACTCTCTGTCCTCTAAATACCATCTTGCTTTTCAACACTTTAAAGAGGTTTTGTGCAGCAAATGTGCCCCATGAAATGTGTCGTTTGATCTCCTGACTACTGCTTCCATGAGCATTGATATATATAAGTATATAATAGTCATTAATATAACTAAGTATACTTATGTATATATTATAAAAAAATCACCACTGACAGACAAGTGGTGAATTAGTTATAATATGCATATATACAATTATGTATATGTAGTTATATATAACATATAATATACATATAGTATACATATACATGTACTATGTATAACTATATAACCATATGTAAAACTATATATACATAACTATTGTAAGTACATACTAGTGATGGATTAGTTATAATATGTATCTATAGTTATAGATATAGATACATATATGTATATTATAAATAATCCATCACTTGTCTGTCAGTCTGTGTTACTGCAGTGACTTGTGCTTTGTTGTGATTCTGAAAGCTATGTCACTGGTATTTCAAATGCCAGCAAGGTCACCCAAAGTAAACATGTTTCCATGCAACTTCCATATTAAAAAGAGAATATGAAGAAAGAATAGGCTGTCCACTTCAGAGGAATTTGCCACTGGAAAACTTATGGGAAGCATCGAACCATTGTCAGACACTGTCAGGTCCTGAAAGTCTTGTGATCAGAAATAGAACCTTGTGAGATCGTGTGCTAGAAGACGTGCTCCTCCGGCCGAAGATCCCGAGGAAGAGAAATCTCCTCAAGGCAGAGTTGACTGGAAAGATGTAGTAACGTCTTCAGGAGTAAAACTATCATGACCTTTTGTTGATGGGGCCTTACTCAAAATGAGAATAAACAGTTGCAAGCATCAATTAATAATCAGGTCTTGGTATGTGTGAAGTATGACTCTAGGAATATTGAAAGCCATTAAAAGTTAAATGAAACACATAAAGATTGATAATACAAGCATTAGTGAGCTGAAGTGGATTGGTTTTGGCCATTTTGAAAAAGCAAATCATATAACTTACTATATCAAGAATTATAAAATCAAGAGGAATGATGTGTTCATAAGAAGGAAATTTCAAGATATGTCTTGAAATATAATGCTGTCTGGGATAGAATGTCTATCCCCAATAAATTCCAATCAATCAATACAGCTATAATTCATACTTTTGCACCAACCACTAAAGCTAGTGATGCAGAAGGTGAAGAATTCTACTAAATTCTTCACTATAAAAGTGATCAAACATGCAATCAAAATTCATTAATAATTATTGGTGATTGGAATGCAAAAAGTTGGAAAGCATGATCTTGTTGATAGAAAGAAAGGTGGAAATTGCATGATAGACCAGTGACTTCTTTATAGCAAATATCTTTTTTCAACAATGCAAAAGGTGACTTGTGCATACTCATGGACTTCTCCAGATAGAATACACAGAAATTAAATTGGCTAATCTGTGAGAAGAGAAAATGAAGAAGCTCAATAGCAGCAGTTAAAATCAAGCAAGAGGTTTATGTGTAACAGACCATCAATTGCTCATATGTAAGTTCAGGTTGAAGCTAATGAAAATTAAAACAAGACCACAAGAGCCAGAGCATGACTGTGAGTCTATCCCACGTGAATTTTGAGAACATCTCAAGACCAGGTTCAATGCTTTGAATACTATTCATTCTGATGATCTGCAGGATGGCATCAGAACATCATTCATGAAGAAAGCAAAAGTCCATTAAAAAGAAAGATAGAGGTTTATGTAAGAATAGACTCTGAAACTTGCTCTTCATCAGAGTAGCGAAGAAAATGGAAGGAATGATGAAGTCACAGAGTGGAACAGAATATTTCAAAAGGCACCTTGAAAAGACAAAATGTTATAATAAAATTATAGGTGCGAAAGACCTAGACACTCTAGGTGCAAAGATCTAGAGTCAGAAAACCAAAAATGAAGAACATGCTCAGAATATGTGAAGCTGAAAAAACTCAAGAAAAATTTCAAGCCTCAAGTTGCACTATTGAAATGTTCTATGGGGAAAATGATGCAGGAAATGTGAAAAGATGGAAAGAATACACAGAGTCACTGCATCCAAAAGAAATAGCTGACGTCCAATCACTTCAGGAGGTAGTGTATAAGCAAGGACCAATGATACTGAAAGAAGTTCAAGCTTCACTGAAACCATTAGGCAAAAACAAAAGTCCAGGAATTGGTGGAAGACCAATTGACATTTTTCGACAAATTGATGAAATATTGGAAGCATTTACTTGTCTATATTAAGAAATTTTCAAGACAGCTACTTGGCCAACAGACTGGAGGATATCCATATTTGTGCTCATTCCAAAGAAAAGTAGCCCAACAGGATGCTCAAATGATAGAACAAAATCATTGGTATCAACATGCAAGTGAAATTTTACTGAAATTTCCAGGAAAGGTTGCAGCAGTACATATGATCCCACATAGATATATCTTTAATGATTAAAGATTAATTCAGGTAAAAAGTTTCAGAGGTTAAGCCACCATTCATAGATGCAGAAAGTCTATGAAGATTTGAAAATATGCATTTCCCCCATTTTGATCAGGACGCTTCTGTGGAATTTTTGATCAACATGTTCAGTCATAGTTGTCAGACTCTATCCAATTCTGGTATCATGACAAAGGAGACAATTTTTGTATGGAAGCAATTAGCTATACATCCCATTTCCTCATCCTATTCTTAAAAAAATTGTTGTTTTAACATTTAATTCACATATCATACAATTCGATAGCTCAATCATATTAGAAAGAGTTGTAGAATCATCACTACAGTCAGTTTAAGAACATTCCTTTCTTCTTGTACACATTGTTTTAGCTACTCATTTTCCCCCAACCTCCCCTTCCGTACCCCCAAGGAACGATTAATCCAGCTACTGTCGCTGTGGATTAACCTATCCTGGATATTATATTGAGGAAAACGTGCCAAAACATCAACCAAACCCACCACCAACAGAATAAACCAGAGAAAGCCCTCAGGAGAAAAGAAAGCAGGAGATGAAAACTAGAACAAATGTGTTGTTAGGTGCCATGGAGCTGGCTCTGGCCCATAGCAACCCCGTGTACAGCAGACCGAAACACAGCCCAGTCCTGCGCCAGCCTCACCTGTTTCCTATGCCTGAGCTCATTGGTGGTGCCTCTGTGTCATTTCTTTTTCATCGAGGGCCTTCCTGTGTAGTTTTACAAATTTTAAATAGGCCTAAAAGGAGCTCAAATGATGAGGTGTTAGATTTTATCCCAACTGCATCTGCAACAGTCCATTCTACAATGTACTCCGCTATTCACAAGCCAAGTCTATGGTCAGAGTGGATTCACCAGGGGCTTAGTCCACATATATTTCCTCTTTAGTTTTTTAAAAAATGAGACAACTTTTAAAAACGGGTCAAAATGGAGACAAAATGGTTATATTTTAACCTAGTATAATCCATCTACCACAATTGATTTTACAATACTCTCTGTCTGACAGAGAACTATGGGCAGAGGGGGTTCACTGGAGGCTTCTCCCTGTGGGGATCCTGCAAATGCTTCTTCCACTGTCATTGATAGCTTTCTGCAAACCAAGTGCTTACAATGTGACTTCAGATACCATTCCCTTTCCTGGATTTGAGTTTTATTATTTACAGTCCCTGCGTCAGGCGGGCTGGCGTGCTTCTTTCAGGTGGAGGTAGTTGATGCTTCACCTAGATAGCTACTTGTTTAAAGACAAACCTGTAAGACCCCGGATGCTATTCATTTTGATAGCCAAGCACCTTCTGTTTTCTTTACCACACATTGCTACAACGCCTATATCTTCAGTGATCTTTACATGGCAAGCATGGCACAGGTCCGTGTCATAAGAACTAATTGTTCTTAAATTGGGGCTGGAATTAAGTGCAATCTCCAAATCCATTCATATATCTGGGGTTTATATATGTCTCTGGTTCACTTTAGAAGTGTCATGATCGTTTTATGAAGGAAGCTATAAATTATTAACATTATCATATAATTACAAACAATTATAATTTTTAGAATTATAAATCATCACCCTGAGGGAATAAGGTAGTTCTATTGATAGTGTCATTAACTCAGCTAATGATATAGAATTTAAAACACTGTTGAGAAGAGTAAAATATACAAGTATAGGCCAGCTATGAACCACAATACATGAATTGTTGACTTGTACAAATTAAACTCTTAAGTGACTGACAAACAATGATGGTTGATGATAGGGCAAAACTTTCAATAGCATTCATTCACAAAGGAAGAGCCATGCCTACTAAAGAATGACAGAGGTCATAAGATATCAAGGAGGGCATTAGAGTAGTAGATACATGGTTCATTCAGTGGGAACTTTCAAAGCAAGAGATCAGAACCAAAGTTCAATGTCCACCAATTCCATAACCTTGGGTTGGTAGTCATCTCTTTCTCCATGCACTAGGAGGTCCGTAAGTCCTAGGTCTTAAGTCATCCCCTTAAATTCAAGGTCTATGGACAAGTTTGAGGTATTGCCAAGTTCACTTAATGGAATCTTCACATTGAGTCCTCTGGTGTCACCTATGATGGATGCTGTGTGCCTTGAAAGGACAGTCCAATGTCCCAGGAGTCTATACCTCAAGGCCTGGGTCAACAAAGGCTGGATAGAAACTTGGCCCAAAGTGTCCAATTAGGAACCAAGTATCAGGCTGATTCTCCCCTTGGTTTCTGCATAAATGTTATTAAACATTTTTCCCCACATGGGAGGTTTCTCCTCCCCATTTACCCAGCAATAGAAATACAATTGCCTTTTATGAGACACACATGCCCCTTCCCCTATCTTGACTTGTATTTCCAGTAAGGGCAGCTTATCACTCTTGTAGGTGTTTCTGTTGGCTCTTATCCTTGACTCTACTTCTTCCTAAGTGGTACTAGGTAAATAGGGGTCAACTGCTGTCCCTTAGATGGCCACTTTCAAGCTTTTAAGACCCCAGGCACTACCCAATGAACTAGAAGGTAAACCAGAAGCACTATACTTGTGGTTAAGCCAATTAACTGGCATGTCACATGAAACTATTACCCAGAACATCCAAACCAAAAAACTAAGTCCTAGGAAATACATGATTATAAATAAGCAGCCTCAGCAGTAAATATTTTCTTATATATATTCACAACTTCTGCCAGTTCAATTTTTACAAGTATATAAAACATTGATAGCACTTATAATGCATGGCTCTGCAAAACTAATCTTAATCAATGAATTTTTTTCATCACTACAACCCCAAACTTGGTACTCCTTAAGCAATAACCTTACCTTTTCATCTCCTTAACTTCCCTGGTATATGGGATCATACAGTATTTGTCCTTATGTGATATTTTATTAGGCAAATATCTTCAAGCATCATCCAGATGTGTAGTGTCTATCAAGATTCTGTTTTCCCTAATAGCTAAGAAGTATTCCATTGTCTATACGTGCCATATTTTGTTTATTCATTTTTCTATTAATGGGCATTTATGTCATTTCAACCTTGACTCTTGAACTCTGGTTCAATAAAGCTACAATGAACTCTGGTGTACAAGTCTGGGAGTCTCTGCTTTTAAGTATTTTGGGTATATGTCCTCAGAACCGAATGGCTGGGTCATATAATCGTTCTATTTTTAGTTATTTATGGGCCTGACTAATTTTTTTCATCAGTTGTACCATTGTTCTCTCCATTCCCACAAGGAATAAATATGGATTCCGCACATTCTAGTCAAAGTTTATTTTCTGTTTGTCTTGTTTTTGTTGTTACTGTTGTTTTAATTCTTAGGCATCCTAGCTACTGGGAGTGAAATACTATCTCATTTGTTTTGATTTGCATCTCTCTGAGGACCAAAGGCATTGACTTAATGTGTTTGTGTTTAGTTACCATCTGAATATTCTCTTTTTTGAAGTGTCTAAGTCGCTTGTCCATTTTATGATTGGTTATTGGTCTTATGTTTGTTGAGTTGTAAAAATTATATCTAAATTGTTACTATAGTCTAATAAAATATGTGATTTCTGAAGATATTCTCTTAGATTGTTTATGTTTTAATTTTTTATAAACTCTCTTAATGAACAAAAATCATTTTTTGTTTCTTGTTTTTGTTTTGCACGATTTTCTGTAAATGAAATTAAGGAGAAGTGAATCTATAGGGACAGTAACTGGATTAATAATTACCTCAGGACTTGAAAGGGGAGTTTGGGAGGAAATGGAAAGCTAATAACAATGATTATAAGAAGAAAACATTCTGAAATTTGTGGTAATGTTTGCACAACTCTTCTTAATATTAATCTTGAACTATGATGCATAATATAACATATTAAAGCTTAAACTGTTAAAGTGTATGATATGTGAATTATGTGCTAGTAAAGTTATTAAAATAAACAAACAAATATTTGTTGCTTTAGGTGAAACATTTCTTAGAAAATTAATTTTTCAGTCAATAGTTCATAAACACACAAAAATTGGTTTCAATAAATACTAAAAAAAGAAAATTAAGTTTTATGAAATTGCATTTACTTATTTTGCCTTTTACTACTTGTGCTTTTGCTGTTATATTAGATAATCCATTACTAAAATGTAGGCTCAGCAGCATTGCCCCTGTATTTTTTTCCCTAAGAATGTATGGTTTTAATTTTCACATTTAGATCCATTTGAATTTGTTTTTCTTTGTAGTGTGCATTTGGAAATCCATGATTTCCGTCATCATGGAATGGACTCCCCATTGAATAGGCTCATTGCCCTTTTAAAAAATCCACTGACTACAGATGTGTGGGTTTATTTTATGGGTTCTCAGTCATATTCCATTGGTCTTTTTTCTTCTTGCTATACCAGTACCAAGATGTTATTACTATTATTATTTTTGTTTTTGTAGTTAAATGGCCTCTAGTTGGTTCTGACTCATAGCAACAGCTTGAAACACCATCTAGTCTTGCACTATCTCCACAAATTGTTCTTCTGTAGGTACCCACTGTGGCACTGTGTGAATCCAGCTTGTGGAGGAGAGTCCTCTTTTTCACTTCCCCTCTACTTCGCCTAGCATGATGTACTTCTCCAGGGACTGGTCTCTCCAGAAACCATACCTAAAGTAGGTGAAATGAAGGACGTCTCACCATCCTTGTTTCTAAGGCTCATTCTGTCTCTACTTATTCCCAAACAGGTCTGTTTGTTCCTTTGGAAGTCCACGATCCTCTCAATGTTCTTCACCAGCGCCACAATTCAAATGCGTAGATTTTTCTTTGGGTTCCCTTATTCAATGTTCAACTTTCACAGGCACATCTTACAATTGAAAATACATGGTTTGGATCAGGCACATCACAGACCTTAAAGTAACATACTAGCTTTTCAACAATTTAAAGAGGTCTTGTATAGCAGATTTACTCAATGCAATTTTTCCTTTGATCTGTTGACTGTTACTTCCACGAGAATTGATTTTGTATTCAAGCAAGATGAAGTTCTTGACAACCTCAACCTTTTCTTGATGTTACTTATTGGTCATATAATATGTTTTAAAATCATATAATATATTCTAAATCTGAAATATTAATATTCCTATTTTGTTCTGACCTTTTGACATTGTTTTAGCCATTTCAACAAAGTTGAGGGTTGGTTTTTCCATTCCTATAAAGAAGATTGTTGGGATTTTGATTGTGTTAAATTTATGTATCATTCTGGCTAATCTTAACACTATTAAGTGCATGAACAGGAGCATATGTGACCATGGGATATTTTTCCATTACTTAACCCCCCAACACACTGCCATTGAGTTGACTATGAGGCGATTAACTATAGAGGACAGAGTAGAACTGCTCTGTTGGTCTTCTGACACTAACTTTTCATGGAAGCAGACAGCTTTGTTTTTCTCCTGAAGCTGCAGGTGGACTTGAACCACCTACTGTGCAGTACAATGTGTGACCCACTAGACCACCATGACTATTTGCTTTAATGTAATCAGAAGTGTATCATAGGAATTTGGGGGTGGGGAAGGAAGAGAATATATTTAAAAAAATTTTTTTTAAAGAAGTGTATCATAGTTTTCAAAACTATAAAACTCACAACCCTGATAATTTTATTTCTAGGTAGTATGTTCTCTTATGTGCTATTTTAAATAGAATCTTTTCCCTAATTTCCCTTTCAGATCTCTCATTGTTGGTGTATAGAAATCCAACTGATTTTTGTTTTATAAAACGTCAACCCTGCAACTTGGCTAAATTCCTCTATTCACCCCAGAATCATTCTTTTAGACTCTTGGATTTTCATCAGTGGGGACTGACTCAATGGCAGTGAGCATGAGAGTTTGACTTTCACAGTTGAAAAGAGGCAGGGCTGGGTTTGAAGCTAAGTTGACGATCTCTGCCACTGTCATGTACACAGCTCCCCCCTTTCTCCCCCAGTCCCCTTCCTTTTTTATGTGCCCTGTCCTGCCAGGGTTTGGACCCACTAGAGCACTTCCCAACATGTGTCCTCACAGAAAAATCGTCTCTAGATCCTTAACAGATGCCCTTTCATGTATCAAGTAGCTTACTCATTTCCTCTTTTCAGAGATGTAACAGAACCTTCTTATATTAAAAATACCAAGCTGTCTTGGGATAAAGTCTCCTGTTTTGAAAAATAGACACCCAAAGCCTTGACTCATAGAAACATTTTCTTGCCTGACATTTACTAATGAATATATGATCAAAATTAGTATTTTGACAAAATGACTTTTCGATAGAACAAAAACTTAGTTTTCTTTTTTTTCCTTTTTTTACATTTTATTAGGGACTCACACAACTCTTATCACAATCCATACATATACATACATCAATTGTATAATGCACATCCATACATTCCCTGCCCCAATCATTCTCAAAGCATTCGCTCTCCACTTAAGCCCTTTGCATCGGGTCCTTTTTTTTTTTCTTTCAAAAACTTAGTTTTCTATAGATTCACTTCAAGCCCAGTATTGAGGAGGCAAAGAATGTTTTTCAAAGAAGTAATGGATGGATTCAGGTAGAATAATGAATGAATTCCCAAATTTGTGTAAACAGGTGGTGAGAAGATGGATTCTAGAAGGAGCTTCAGCAAACACAGATGGGCTAAATTATTAACAATGTGTTCACATGATGGGCAAATAATTCAGACAGGGGGAAAAGGTAGTTCAGAAGAGCAAACAAGAAATCATTTCTTCTACAGCTTGTTATAGCATCTGGGCACTACAAGTGCTCTTCCTATTTTATCTTCTTCAGAACAATTAAGTGATTATGCTTGTTACTTGGTTATTTTTTATTATAACTGTAGCTAATACTGCTAATGTAATATATAATGAGTGCAGTGTTCCAATCTTTTGCATATATTATCTATATTACTATGACTTTGTGTTAGTAGACACTATTATTACTTATATTTTATAGATGGCAATTGTGAGGCACAGAAGAGTTCAATTTTGCATTACCATACAGGTATAGATTGAACTGCATTTAGAACTCATAAATAGTTACTTAATTTTTAATAGTTTTATTGACATATAATTAATATACTATACAAGTTAATCATTCAATAACATTAATATTTGGCAATTATCACCACAATCAATTTCAAACATGTTCTTCTTGTACTCATTGTTTTCTGCTCCCCATATTCCTCTAACCTGCCCTGCCATGTCTCCATGGATTTACCTATCTGGAGTTCATATATAGGAAATCATATAAAGCATAAACAGGAAGCAAACAAAAACAAAAAAATGATTAAAAACTGGGGGGAAGATGTGGAATAGATCATTAATTGGTAATATGTAAGTTCAAGTTGAAACTGAAGGACAGCATGAGAAGACAAAGCAAAATATTATATTGAAATGTGCAGCTAAGACCTAGAGCAAGAAAACCATAAATGAAGGACATGCTCAGCATATACTAAACTGAAGGAACTCAAGAGAAAAGTTCAAGCCTAGAGTTTCAGTAGTGAATGATCCTAGGAAGAAAAATTACTGAATGATACAGGAAGCATCTAAGAACATGGAAAGAATACACAGACACGCTACGTAAAAGAACTAGTAGGAATTCAACTATTTCAAGAGGTGGCATATGAGCAAGAATCAATGGAGTTGAAGGAAGATATTCAGAATGCATGAAGGCATTAGCCAAAAGCAAGGCTCCAGGAACTGATGGAAAAACAACTGAAATGTTTCAACTAGGTGACGCAGAACAGGATACACTTCCTCCGCTATGTCAGGAAATTTGTAAGATGGCTGCTTGGTCTACTGACTGGAAGAGACCCATATTTGTACCCATTCCAAAGGAAGGTGATCCAACAGATGCTCAAAATATAGAAAAATATCATTGATCTTACTTGGAAGTAGAATTTTTCTGAATGGGTGCAGTGTCCATTGACAGGGGGCTGCCGGAAGTTCAGGCCAGATTTAGAAGAGAATGTGAAAAAAGGTTTATCATTCCTGATGTCAGATGGATCTTGACTGAAAGCCGAGAGTACCAGAAAGATGTTTACTTGTGTTTTAATGATTATGCCAAGGCTTTCAATTGTGTGGATCATAGCAAACTATAGATAACCTTGATAAGAATGGGAATTCCAGACACTTAGTTGTGGCACCATGCCATGGTCTTTTCAATTGTCTCGTATGCATGTGGGTCGGACACTGAGTAAGGAAGACCAAAGAAAAATGGATCCATTTGAATTGTGGTGTTGGAGAAGAATATTGAAAGTACCATAGACTACTAAAAAGGACAAATTCATCTGCGTTGGAATAAGTAAGGCCAGAATACCCGTTAGAGGCAAGGATAGGAAATGTACATACTTTGGACGCATTGCCAGGAGAGACCAGTTCCGGGAGAAAGACATCATACTTGGTAAAGTGGGGAGACAGAGAAAAGGAGGAAGGTCCTCAAGGAAATGGACTGACATAATGTCTGTAACAATGAACTCAGGCATAGGAACAACCGTGAGGATTGAGCAGGACTGGACCGTGTCATTCTGCTGTGCATAGAGCTGTGATTTGTTGTAATCAACTCCATGGCATCTAACAATGTCGGTGCTGTAAATTTCATCATAAACCCTGATCTACTCATGTAGCATCAATCAGAATCTTTTCTTCATTTATCCTTTAAGTTATGGTCTCTATACTTCTTGACTTGCCTTTGAAAATGGATTTTTGTCTACAACAACATACAATCCTTGGCTTGTAAAGCCACATCCCAAGACATAAAGCCAACATCTAAGTTTCTTTGTCCTCCTTTTTTTTACCCCCACTTATTCTATTGGATCACTTCTGTAAATATCCAAAAGTTCATTTAATGTATTAAAGTTACATAAAGCAATGAATGTTTTTGTCAAATACAAATTTATTTTTCAAGTAAAATATCTCAGGGCATATAATATTATAAAGAACTTTTTGGAGATGTCACCTAAACACAATAGTGTCTTCTCTCAGGGTAATTTTGGCAAAATCTCAACTCATATTAGGATAATTAACTATTTTATAAATTATTTTGAATAATGTTGTTCAAAAACGTTTCTATTATTATTATTCTGCAGTGTAAGACATGAAATTACTCTCAATCTAAGAATGGAAACAAATAAAGCCTGAATTTCCTTTGAGTACCTCGCTACTTCTTTTGTTTTTAGTTTCTTATTGTCAATTAGATGAGAGGTTACACATCAGATCATCTTTGCATTCCATAACTTTCATAACCTAGCAACCCTTAAAATAGATTTCCCCTTACTCCATTTTCCAGCCTCCCTTTGGCTGGGTATTATTTCCCTTTCAGTAAGCTAACACATGCTTATCCTCTACCCTGTTGCTTCCCCAACCCTCCCTTTTGTTCCCATCCCTCATAAACATCAATATTTGTTTCCTTAGGTGTGAGAAGACATATCTCAAAATTTTTCATGACAGTGGTCTCATACAATATGTGTCCTTCTGTGTTTAACTTCTTTGGTGTTTAGCTTCAATAAGTATAATATTTTTATTATATATAATAATCATTGTCATTTCGTGTTTAGTTTCATGAAGTATAACATTCTCCAAATGTATGTTGCAAGGCGTTTCATAGTTGAATCATTATTCTTTAGTGGTGCATAGCATTCCATTGTGTGTATGCACCAAAGTTTATTTGTCCCTTCTTCCACTGATGGGCATTCAGATGTTTCCATCATCTTGCTGTTGTCCAGAATGCTGCAATGAACATAGGTGTGCTTATTTCTGCTAGTACTTTATTCTTGGTTTGATTCCTAGTCTTTGGGGTATATACCGACCAGAAGGATTGCTAGGCCACATAACATAGTATTTCTCTTCCCAGTTGTATGAGGAAGCATTATCTTGGTTATACAGTGTTTTGATTTTCTTCTTTCAGATGGCTAATGATTTCAAACACTTCAGATAGTTGCTACCCATCTGAATGCCTTCTTTGGTGAACTGTCTGTTTATGCCTTCTTATTTTGGATTTTATTGTTATTGTTGATGGTTAGCTCATTACATTTTAAATGTATAGAGAAAGGACTGGACACAGACCATCGATGTTAACCCCCCCCCCCCCCCATTTGA
Source organism: Tenrec ecaudatus (assembly GCF_050624435.1). Taxonomy (NCBI): domain Eukaryota; kingdom Metazoa; phylum Chordata; class Mammalia; order Afrosoricida; family Tenrecidae; genus Tenrec; species Tenrec ecaudatus. The sequence continues at coordinate 49,385,593 of NC_134541.1, read as the reverse complement.
AAATACCTCTGGAAATGCAAAATGAGAAAATGCCAAATAAGTTATAGGGATATGAACTAGGAAATGTACTAAGAGCTGGGCAGCATTTCTTCCAATTCAAGGTCTGGGCAGGGACCTCTGTCCATGTCCTGAAACAGAACTGGTCATGTCTATGATAGCAGCACCCATAGAAGGGCAGACTCTAGGATACCTTCCACTGGCACAGATGGCTTGATGAATGTCAGAATTGTGGGCTTCTAATGAGCTAGGTGAAACAGAGAGGGAGTCCCTGCGAAGCTAACTCATGGATTAACAAAGAAGTGGAGAACAGAGCTGAAGACGGTGAACACTCTACCTGGCTCTGAAATTTTCCACGAGGCAGCTGTATCTCTGAGCAGGAGGAAGCAAATCAGAGAGATTGTCCTTTTCCCTCCTTCCTTCTCTGCACCTGAAGCGTATGTATGTCAATCTTTCGCCAAACATTCTCAAGTCTGAGCAAGTTATAAACACACACACACACGCACACATGCACACCCCTATTTAAGAAAAGCAAACAGATGTATCACTAGCCTTTAAGAAAGCTGGATTGTTCAAACAATGAAAATCACCCTGAAGAGTGAGAGCAAATGCTTTCCAAGATAGACTCAAGGGAACAACAAAGAGACAGATGATCAGATTTCTAATTCTGAACTAGATTCATGAAAATAGAACTGAGAGTCTCCAAACACTCGCATGTCAGGAACGATTGCACGACGAGGAGAAGCAGGACCATTAAAGTCAAAACCACTGTGCCAGAGGATGATAGATAACGGAGAGAAAGTCAAATTAGTGGAGACGGTACATTTAAAAACACATGTACCTTCCTCCAGGATGCAAGAGGAAGAGACAATATAAAAATGATGGATTAAATGAGAATGGAAGATGGATCAATATTGCAAGATGGATGGTATCCAGGATTGCAAAGATGTTGATTCCGCCTAAGTTAATTTGGTAACTTAATGCCATTAAATAACATATTTTAAACGATGGTTTGAAACCCGGTAAAATTACCCCCAAAGTAATTGGAAGAATAAATGGTCAAAGGGAAATTTAAAAGATGTCTATTAAAATTATTTTAAGGATGAAAGATTGGTAGGTAAAAGCACATATTTTCACCAGCCTGTGTGACCACAAGGTGCTGAAGGGAGCAGTTATCAGGCATCAAAGAACAAAAAAATCATATCATTGTGTGCTCACCTCCACGATAGGATCGCTGAAGACAAATGGGTGCATAAGCAAATGTGGCGAAGAAAGCTGATGGTGCCTGGCTATCAAAAGATATAGCATCTGGGGTCTTAAAGGCTTGAAGGTGAACAAGCGGCCATCTAGCTCAGAAGCAACAAAGCCCACATGGAAGAAGCACTACAGTCTGTGCGATCATGAGGTGTTGAAGAGATCAGGTATCAGGCATCATCAGAACAAAAAATCTCACCATAGTGAATGAGGGGTGGGGGAGGAGTGCAGAGTGGAGACCCAAAGCCCATTTGTAGGTCACTGGACATCCCCTTACAGAAGGGTCTCTGGGAAGAGATGAAACAGTCAAGGTGCGATGTAGCAACAATGAAACATAAAACTTTCCTCTAGTTCCTTAATGTTTCTTCCTCCCCCACTATTATGATCCCATTTCTACCTTACAAACTGGCTAGACCAGAGGATGTACACTGGTACAGATAGGAACTGGAAACATAGGGAATCCGGGACAGATGCACCCCTCATGACCAGTGGTGAGTGGTGATACCGTGGAGCGAAGATTGAGTAGAAAGTGGTAACTGATTACAGGATGTACATATATAACCTCCTCTCTGGGGGTTGGACAACAGAAAAGAGGGTGAAGGGAGACATCAGACAGTGTAAGATATGACAAAATGATAATTTATAAATTATCAAGGGTTCATGAGGGATGGGGGAGCAGGAAGGGAGGGTAAAAAATGAGGACCTGTTGCCAGGGGCTTAAGTGGAGAGCAAATGTTTTGAGAATAATGAGGGCAATGAATGTACAAAAGTGTTTTAAACAATTGATGTATGTATGGATTGTGATGAGTTGTATGAGCCCCTAATAAAACAATTAAAAAACAAACAAGCACATATTTTATAGCCAAAATAACTAAAAAGAATGGGATGAGTTAAAGAAAAGCTAGATTCAATAAAATACACAAAAATTGCAGAAATAGACTGCTGTACTTAGTATATGATAAAGATTGCATTTCAGACAGGTGCAAAGTTAGACTGTTTAATAAAAAATACTCTGACTATTGCTCCACTATTTGGAGGTACACTGTAACAAGCCCCACGGTAAACCCTGACAGTGGAAAGTAAGCTTCTGGAATAGCATAATTGGTGGCAATAAAGGACATTATCTGATCTCAGAATGATACGGGGCTTTCTGGCCAAAAAAAGAGAAACAACAGATTGCAAAGTAATTTTTTTAAAACTAGAAATAGCTCTAAAACATCAATGGCTCAATATTTGTAGTATATATTTTAGACATAGAATTCCTAATTGTTTTAAAGTTAAAAAAATTTAAACCAGAGGGAAAACAAAAACCAAGTCTCAAACATCCACCTATGTAAACTGAAAATGGGAAATAGACTAGGAGAAAGGAAGTTACAATGTGCTAAAGTTTAGAATTTCACTCAGGGATGATTGAGTAATGTAGTTTTATATCTAGATATTTTTATTTTCCACATGATTGTCATAAACATTTAAACATATTTGAACCGAGTTCCTCTAATTATAAATGCTAACTATCAAACAACATGTATTCAATTATCCCCGAGTGGAGTCCTAAATTTCACTTACATTCAAGTATTTTGAGTGCAGCACTTAAGATACTTGAAGTAGTACACAGACATAAATCAAATTTACATAATAAAGACAGAAAGAAAACAAGTCAAGAATTCATAAGACAAATATGCTAGTTTTGATAATAAATAAAATGCCTTTATGCATCTATCTAAAAGAAAAGACTATTTATAGTAAAAAAATAAAATCGAATTGTCTGCTATTTTAAAAATATCACCTAAAAAATTAGACACAGGAAGACAAAAATAAAAGGAATTCAAAAAGGTACATCCAAACTCAAAATCAAATTCACTGTATTGAGTTACACGGAATCAGAGTGGCCCTTATTGGTCAGGGTAGAACTGCCTCTGGATTTCAGAGACGGTTAACTCTTTATGGGAATAAAAAGCCTTATCGTTCTCCTGCAAAGGTGTAGTAGGTGCGTGGTATCATAAGAATGCAAGGGTGACAGTGTTTAGTATTGGACCAAACAACATGCAAAAAGATAAAATGCGACAATTTCATATGAATAAGAAACTGTGTTCACAATGAGGATATAATGATGGTGACTACAACAAAGCATATCAGATCAAAACCACGAAGCCATTTTTCGAATTTGCCACAAATACTAATATTGGTGTCAAGGAGCTGCTAAGCTACCAGGACAAATGGCACATAGAAAAGATTCAAACCCAGCCTTTAGCCTGAAGTGGATAGTTCTGGATAGCTTGCAACTTATTATTATTTTTAATAAATTATTTTATTGGGAGCTCTTACAGATATTATAAAAATCCATAATTCAGCTAGTTCAAGCATAATTTTATAATTGCTACCACCATCAGTTTCAAAACAGTTTCTTTCATCGTGAACTCTTTCATATTGGCTCTCCTTACCTAGCCCCCAGGAGCCCTTACGATTATATTATATATTGTTATTATTGTTGCCATATCTTTCATCATCCAATGTATCTGTTTACCTGCAATTCCATGATTTGTTCCACTCAAGTGGGGTTCTGCCATCATCATTGCTATCAGCACCCCTTGCCCCCCCTTTCCTGTACCCTCAGGAAATCATTACTCCTGTTGCTGTTTCTGAAGGGTTATCTATCTCAGCTTTCATGCATAGAATACTCTTAATTATACACATGAACATACTCGGGTCTAACAAGATTAATAAGGTCATGTTTGATTAATTGAAATGTATCTGAGAAGAATTACTGAGAGGTGAATGATGGGTAAACATGATAGTGGGGCAGGAAGAAAGAAAAAAGAAAAAGAGGGAAGAAGAAAATAAAAATTATATACGTAGGTATAACTATAGATATGTATATATATAAAAATAAAGCTAGATATATATATATATATACATATAACTGCAACAAGGAAGTAGATGGACTTTGGGCCTCTACTTAAATCTTACTTCAGTACAAGAAAAGTTTGTTCTACTAATGTGGCAATGTTTGATATCTTCCTGACGGGACTGCTGAAGACAAAATGGGTGCATAAGAAGAAAGCTGATAATGCCTGGCTATTAAAAGATATAGCTTTGGAGACCTTAAAGGCTTGAAGTTCAATAAGTGGCCATCAAGCAGGGAAGAACAAAGCCCACGTGGAAGAAGCAAACCAGCCTGTGTACTCATGAGGTGTTGATGAGGATAGGTATCAGAAATTCAAAAATAAAAAAGCAATCAAATTGATGTGAAGGTTCATGAACAAAGTGGAGACCCCAAACCCACCTGTAAGATAATTGGACAGTTCCTCTCAGAAGGGCCACTCGGAAGGGATGATAAATCTAGGGAGCAGTATTGCACTGATGAACCACATAACTATCCTCTAGTTCATTAATATTTCCTCCCCTTACTATTATGGTCTTTGTTTTATCTCAGCTTTCAGCTTGTTGAATCGAGCCCTATTCACGACAAACACAGCCATGGGGAACGGTGAGGCTGTTTGCTCCTGTCTCAGAAACCCCATCACATTGGAATTAGTTCAAAGACAGTGGGCTTTGGGGGCTTTGGTCACGGTATGTGGGTGCTGAAGCTACGAGTAACAAAATAATAAAAGTTGTATGACCATATATGTTTCTTTCTTGAAGAGCTCATCACACCATACACAAAGAAAATTAAGCCCATCTTAACTTGTTGAGCTTCACTTCTGTCATTCCCTGCCTCTTCTTTACTTCAAGTCTCTCTCACCTCTCTCTCTCTCTCTCTCTCTCTCTCTCTCTCTCTCTCTCTCTCTCTCTCTCTCTCTCTCTCTCTCTCTCTCTCTCTCTCTCTCAAAAACCATCCTGAACACGAAGGTGTTGAAAATGCTTCTTTGTCCCTGTGAAGAAGTGAGGGGATTTTTGTTGCTGCTTGCCTTACTTTTTCCACCATGTTCTCTCAGCAGCCCTTTCCAAACTGCTGGATACTCCCTGTTTTATGCATTTGTCTGCTCAGTACACTGTGAATTTTGATGCCTCTCGGGGTAGGGACATGGGATGAGCATGTGGGAGAGGGAAGTAAGGACCAATCTTTGTTTCAAAAAGCACAGGAGGTGGACTTTAAAATATCAGACACCCAGGATTTAAATAGACATGTAGCTAAGGATGATATGCAAATACTTCTTCCAGTGCCTTTTAGTAGTTTTAATTTTTTCATTTGAAGCCCAAGCTCCTGGAAAAATTAGGACATCTCTTATAGAGCATCTGTGACATTCTACATGTTAAAAAAAAGGTAATTTGCTTATAAAAATTCTGTGCGGAGAATTTGTTCTTCCAGTGGCACTGAGACTGCGGCTGGAATGTCCCCATTTATCCCCAGTGTTCTTCCTACTGACTCTGAAACGCTTGCGTAGTTTAACATTAGCATTTGATTAACCTTTTAGGAGACATCTGGGTTTTATTATACACTATTATTCTTTTTGCTTGTTTTTATTTCATATAATTTTCAAGTAGCCACATTTCCCAGGTAACCAGGTCTGCTCTTATTGCGAGATCTCAGCAATTAAAGCTCATTTCCCCAAACTTGTTCACTTGTGGAGGACACTGGAATAATCAAGTTGTGGCAGTGGGACTGTATCCATGGTACAGAATTATCCACGAGAAACCCTTGACCAGCTTTGCCCTAGACTTAGGTATTTCCTATAGGATTTTAAAAGAATGTTTTCTATTAAATAAAGTTCTCATAAAATACAACTTAACTAAAAACACGAAAGATAAACCTGTAGTTACGCTCCAGTGGCATATTCTCAGCAGCTTTTGTGGCTTCTGGCAGTCAGATTGGTTTTCTTCAGGCGTCCTTGGAAGCCATTAGTCCACAGATGGCTCTCTGATGTGCTGGGGCCTGGAGAATGCAGACTATGGTTTCACTTTTAGATCCTGGTGGAAGGAAAATTCTGCTCCTAATATTTTAAGAGTGATGATGGATCATGGTTACCAGGGGTGAAACTGATCCAGGATTTGAATGTGACCTTGTCACGTCTTCAAAGTTTTGGTCTGAATGTTACTGCTCTCCTGGGGCCGCACTGTCTGCTGCTGTGTGGGAAAAGAGCTTAAATGTAACTTCCAGAATCGAGGGCCGGGAAAACATTTATAGAATGCACGTGCCTATTCTCCCACGCAGGAAAACACAAGGAGTGGTCACCGAGAACTCCTTGAAGCAACAGCCCAGTGGTGTCAGTGACGATTAGGATATGGTTTAGAGAAAATGAAGAAACATTTTCACCACACAAAACGCCATCGTGAAGAACCTGCTGTGCCTTACAGTTAGTCAAACATAAGAGTCATTCTAGGAGACTGTATACAGGTTGGGAGCCCAGTGGCAGAGTGGTTAATGTGCTCAGCTGCTAACCAAAAGGTCAGTAGTTCAAGCTTACCTGTTGCTGTTTTGGAAACCCTATGGTGGAGAAGTTCTACTCTGTCCAAAGGGTTGCTATGAGTCCTGAATGACAGCAATGGTTACTAATCAAAAGGTTGAAGGTTTGAGTCCACCCAGATCTGCTTCAGGAGAAAGGCCTGGCAAGCTAGTGCCGACAAGCAGATCCTGGCAGCTGGGTAGTTAGGTTAAAATGTGACTCCTTATCATTTGACCTCCCTTTTGACCCATTTTCGAGGTGTTTCAGTTTTTAATATTCTCTGCTGTCTTTTCAGCTGAGATTTTTCTGTTGTGTTTTGTAACTTTTGGTTTTCTTTTGTGTGTTTTTCTGTATACAAATCCTGGAGAGTTAAATCTATAGTGACAGTAACTGGATTAATAATTTCCTAGGGGCATGGGAGGGTAAGGTGGGAGAAATTATACAAGAAAGAGTAAAATGTTCTGAAATTGATTGTGGTAAGGATTGTATAACTCTTCTCAATATGAATGATTAAATTGTATGATATATGAATTATACGTCAATAAAACTTTAAAAACGGCATAAGGCACATTTCCATTTTGATGAAGATTGGGTTGCCTCAAATCATAATCAATTTGTTAGTAAATGGAATGGAAAATTAGTTAGGAAGTAGTGAGGAGAGGCTTTGTGTGTGTGGGGGGGGGGGTAAGATTACTGTTACTGAAGAGCTGAAGGTTATTCTAACTTTTACCAATAAATTCTGTTAGCCTCAGAAACTTCATTTAATGTGGGGTCTATCTGTCTCACACAGTATTGGGGAGGATGAAAGAAAGGGCTTTTATGAAAGAGTTCTGTGAACTCTTAAATCCATTCAAGATGATGATGAAGCTCATCTGAGCCGAGACTATCTAAGATCTTAATATCGAGGGCGAACGAGGGTAGACTCACACACATTAGAGGGAAGAGGAGTGGATTTTATGTTTCCTTTTAGCAAGGATCATTGGGTATTCATAAGATAGTCATAAAACTCCTGGGAGGCTGATTTTTCCCTCCATACCCATAAGGACAGGCTTGAGTCAAAGCGAAGGTCACTAGCTGCTGCTGATTCGGTGTCTGCCTTATGGCAGGCCTAGGGCGCCAGGACCAAAGAGCTGTGCATTGTGCTGGGGTGCTCTACAGGGCCTCAGGGGCTGCTTTCTGAAAGTAAATCACCAAACCTTTCTTTCTCATCAATCTAGTCTGGATGGAAGCGCTGAGGAAGCCTCTTCAGCATCCTAGCAGCACACCTGATATAGCTGACAGATGGGTGGTAAAGGTACTTGAGGTGCATTATCTGTAAATCAAACCTGGACATAGCTGAACCCCGACCAGTGCCCCTTACATGTGACATAGATAGAACCACTGCTTCTCCATCTTCCCCAGGCTAAGCCAGGCCGAACCTTTTGCTTAGGTGGAGTAAGCAACCAGGAGTGCCCGCACCTGAAATCACATCGTCGTTTTCCGTCTCTTTCTTAACCATGACAAGCTGGTACAAGAGAGCGCAGCATTCAGTGCCTTTCAAACAAAACCAAACAAAATGCCAATCCTTGATATAATACAGTGACCTAACTCTGGCTTGAGAAAGAAGGAAGCTGCAATCAAAGCTTGGTCTAAGAAATACTTTGTAACCCACATGTTTTAGCCCCAGACACATAGATACATAGAGTGTGGGTACAGCGTCTGTATCTTTTAACTGGATCCACCAGCATATGAGCTCATTAAATGGGTCCCTTTTTTTCCCTGGAATTTTTGTGGCTGTCTCTTAGTGTATCCATTGTGACAGAGTGTGGCAAAAATGAGCTCAAAAGATCTCAATTACTTATGCAAATCCAAGCCCCAGGCCTCCTGGAAAGCCCCTTAAGGATTCAGACTCATCCTGAGTTGTCCCTCTTTGCATACCTTTATTATTTTAGTTATCTCTGCAGAACTTGTTGTTGTCAGCGGCCATCATGTCAATTTCAACTCCTGACAACAACGGAACGGAACAGTGCCTGGTCTTTGTTACCCTTACAATAGGCTGCACGTTCTCATCCCTGTAAAGTTCACCCCGCATTTTCCCTCTGGTCTCTGTGCTTCTTCCACCTCTCCATTGTTCTCATCTATCTACTGGAGCATCTTTTGTCTTTCCTATCTGTGTGTAGGTTAGGACTAAGGTGTACTTGCCCATTAGGCTGTTGGTTGAAAAATATTGAAAGTACCATGGACTGCCAGAAAAAGCATATTTGCCTTGAAGAAAATACAGCCAGAATGTTGTTTAGAAGTTAAAATGATGAGATGTAGCCTCTTGTACTTTGGCCATATTACTAGGAGAGATGGGTCCCTGGAAAAGGACAGCAGGCTCGGTAAAGTAGAGGTCATGGGACAACAAGGAGGACCCCAGTGAGATGGACTGATGTTGTGGTTATAGCAATGGGCTCAAACATGACCACTGTCAAGCTGGCAGAGGACCATAGAAGGTTTTGTTCTTTTATGCCTAAGATCACTATGTGTAGGGACAAATTCAATGATGGCACCTAAAAACAACACATCCATGTAGGTATCTTGAGAGAAGGGATCCCATTTCCCTGTCCACTTGTTCGTTCAATGAGACAAAAGCCACAACGTGGTCCTGGCCAGTGGTGGAGCAGTTAACTGGGCTCATGGAGACGCAGCCACAGTTCTAGAGAGGCTCCAGTTGTATCCTCCCTCCTGTAGGCACGGCATGAACAATGAAGGCAAAGCTTCCTGCAGACAGCGAGAACTAGGAAACTTGAGATCTGAGTAACTTTCAAGCACCGTGGCTTATCTAGAAGGCTTACTCAGACTGACTCTTGAAAGCTTGTATGACTAACAGGGAAAAAGACAAAAGTCTTGTTTCATTAAAACAAAACAAAAGCCCTTGATGTAAGCCCTTTTTTTTTCTTACCAGCATGTCTACTCTTTCAAAGGAAACATTTCCACTAATGGGTCTCCTTTTCTTGTCCATTAGTTATTAGGCACTTCTTGGGGAAAAATTGTTTAATTAATGTGCCTGTTATTTAGCCTCCCTCTGGAGTTTTTCTTTTTATTCTGGGCTTTATGAATAGCTGGAGGAGGAGGTATTATGCAGATGAGTTCATCTGCATTTGGTATAACTGGAAGTTTCCATTTCTCTCTTTAGAATAAGATGCCTTAGAAAAGAATATGCTGATACCCACTGTCATCAGATCTATGTCAACTCACAGTGAACCTACAGGACAAGGTAGAACTGCTCAGGGAGTTTCCAGGAGTAGAGCAAAAAGCCCTATATTTCTCCTGCTGAGAATCTGGGTGGTTTCAAACTGCTGACCTTGTGGTTACCGGTGTAATGTGGAACCATTACCCCACCAGAGCTCCTTTAGAAAAGACTAGTCCATGAGCTAAAGATGGGGCATTTGGGTCAAAAGTAAGCACAAGCAATGAGAGGTGAATATTCTGTGCTTACCGTTATATGGGAAATGGAAGGCATGACAGACTGAGAGCCATTCCCCATCTCCTCTCTCATTTAAATTCTGAGAGCAAGCGAGAGCGAGAGATGCGCACGCACATAAACAATGATACAACTGCATTGGAAAACGTGAACAGACTCTCTTGCGTTCATAAACCATGAGAAATTCTTAAAAGATGGAATCAGGTTGATAGAGAGTATTACAAATCAATAAAACCACGCTGAGAATTGTGTGCATAGGAAATTCAAAGTTTGAGACGTGGATATTGGGAGAGGATGGAATCCAAGGAAAACCATCAAGTGGTTTATTGTCAGATTGGATACCATTGCCCTACAAGTCTCAGGGATAGTTTTTGTAAGTAGATCAATGAATGTGGGAGTCTGGAGAGAGGGGTAGTTGATATTTCGTGGTTTGGGAGTTATTATCATTCTCACAAAATGAGTACAAGAGCACCTGCTGGTGCACATTCTGACCATGGCTCACGCTTCCTGGGCTCACAGGCACAGCAGGCACAGAGCAAACAACCAGGAATCGCTAACATAGAGATAAATATATGATAAAACACTGACCAGGAATGTTTAGTGGGCAGGTTAATTAGAATAAAGGGAAACATTTACATATAGCCCCTCACATACAGATCAATCATCCTTAAACAGTACAACAGTTGAAAGAAAGTTCTTTGAAACATTTTTAGCATCGCCATGGAAACCAAGATATCATAGGAAGGGTGAAACTGGTGTCATAAAACAAGCAAGGTTAGTTCTTACTGGGGTTTACACCCACAGAGACAGGATTGCATCACTTCAAAGAGAGTGACATTCCTTCTGAACCTCACCGTCATCCATCTGGTTCCCAGACAAGTGTCCAGATGAAATAAATGAGAGCTACAGGAGGGCGGAAACTTGATCAGGGGACCTGACCAGCCAACATTGTGCATGATGTAGGTGTCTTAACTTTCAATCACTGAATAGAAGAAATAATATATTTTGCTGCTTATATGCCCTTCATAGCATCTAAAGTTAGGCAGGACCATGTGAGATACTTGGCATCTGGGCTTCTTGCCACCTTCTTATTTTTGTTTTCAGTGATCTTCAAGAATGACCTTATATTTTGCTAGATTGATCTCAAGAGCAGTACAAATTTCATTTATGGGACAGTGGATTATTTTTATGGGGTAGTAAATATTTTCATCACTCACTCTCACTACCGTTGAGTTAATGTTGACTCATAGTGACCCCAGTGGGTTCCTGAACCTATAAATGTATATGGGAGTAGAAAATCTAGTGTTTCTCCCAAGGAGCTGCTGGTGGTTTTGAACTGCTGACCGTGCAGGTCACAGCACAAGGTGTAACCACTGCATCACCAAGGCTCATAAAATAAAGACAACAATTAGAGGATTATATAGCATGTATTCCATCGAGGAAAGAGCTTGTTTGTCTTATATATAGCATTTCCCCCCTCAATTAGGTGAAAGAATGTTGTAGAGCTTAAGAAAGATGGAAAGGAAAGAAATAAAACCAAATTGAAAAGAGAAACAACACCTATAGGATAATTGGACAGTCCCTCTCAGAAGGGCCACTCGGAAGGGGTGATAAATCCAGGGAGCAGTATGGCACTGATGAACCTCATAATGATCCTCTAGCTTTTTAGTATTTCCTCTCTTACTATTATGGTTTTTATTTGTTTTACCTCATTAATAATTATGTTAGTTTTTGCTAACAAATCATGTTAGATTTGTCTATGTTCATTTGATTATTTAAGATCATTTGGTACATGAGAGCCAAGATAGATAGCCTTTCAGAAACAGTAACAGAGGCAACGGTTCTCTGGGGTACGAGAAGTGGGGGGGGGGTGGAGAATAGGGAGTTGAGAGCATTGATGGCTGTATAACCTCATTTGATGGGATCAAACAACAGACTTGTACATGGATGGATACCTTGGATTGTGTAAGATATGGCAAACAGACAAAAACTACTATAGAGGGGGAAAAGGGGTTCCTGACAGGTAGGGTGTGGGAAGGAGGGGATAAAGGGAAGCTTATATCAAGGAGTTCAAGCAAAAAAAAAAAGTTCTGAAACTGATTGTGGTAGCAATTTCACAAGACTGCTTGATGTGTTTGAACTATGAAATGATATGCTATCTATAAGCATGCCCAATAAAAGATTAAAACAAGGGAAACAGAATAGGAACAACTGTACGGATGGCCCAGGCCCTGGAAGTGCTGTTCTGTTGTGCGTTGGTTGGAACTGACTCGATGGCACCTAACAATAACAACAACAACATCATTTTTTGAGCACTCATCCTAGTGTCATCTCATTTAACCCCACACCAATATCCTCAAGATAGGTATTATTATTATAAATCATATTTTATAAATCAGCTTCAATAAAGACCAGAAAACAGTTGCCAACCAGTCAGATTTGACACGGCCAATTTGTTTTCATGGCTGCGACTTTTCAGAAAGAGACCACCTGATTTTTCTTCCAAGTGCTCTGGGCGGATTTGAAGCACAATAATTTTCAGTTAACAGCTGAGTGCTGAACCATTGATGCCACCTGGGGACTTGTAGATGAGATTAGCTAACTGGCTTATGTAAACTCATGCAGACCTGAGCTTTTAAAAAGTTATAATCATGCAGAGAACTCTGCTCCAGGAAGAGGAGGAGGTTACAGGAATTCAGAAAGGGGCAAGTGAGCCTCATCCTTTTCTTCCAGGACAAGCAAGGTGAGAAGAGCCCTGTTAGTGGACTGGGTTATATGCTGGGCTGCTAACCTCAAGGTCAGCAGTTTGAAACTGTCAGCCACTCAGAGGAATATGACGGAGCTTTTTCTCCCCCGGAGTTACAGTGTCGCAGTTCTACTTACTTTATCTAATACGAAGGGTCACTATGACTCAGGACCAACTTGATGGTAGTGAGTCTGGTTTTTTGGAAGCCATGTGAAGGTTTCTAAAAGACTGGAAATTTCTTTGTTCTTTAAAGAAAATTAAAATCTACGGTAATTTTCTATTTTATCAATGACTTGAAAAAATGAGGTTCTTTAAAAATCTATCCCTACTCATTTTTAGTCAGGTATTTTTAGAATTTGTCAGCATCAATCTTAAAATGCTGTCTTGGCTCGCTGTGCATGATAATAACACTTCACAGATTTTTTTAGACCTTTCCCTTATGTCATGCGTTGTGATCAGATACCACACAGAAACGACACAGAACACTAACAGACACATGCTCTCCCTTGTTCGTTGCGGCACAGTTCATAACAGCAAGAAACTGGCCCATATGCCCATCAGTAGAAGAATTGATAAAGAAACTCTAATATAGACAATGGAATATTATGCATCCCTAAAAATATCCAATATAACCATGAAATACCTAATAACTTGGATGGATCTAGAAACTTTTATGCTGAATCAAACTAGTCAACCATAAACAGACAAATATTGTGTGAGTCTACTACTATACAGTAAACACCGAGATTAGGGCAGGTTTCTGCTCTTAGGTCATGTAATCTTCTACTTTGGTCTCCTAAGCAATGGTCTAGACAGCCTGCCTAGTGCCCTTGAACCATATATCATCCCCTTATATTTACATCTTACAACCCACTGTGACAGAGGACATCTCACCTCAGCTGGGGTCAAATTTTTCCAGATGAGGAAAGAGGAAGAAAATCATTTAGTTGCTTCTATACATGAGGTAGTTAGTGTACTGTGCCAACCTGGCTGATAAACACATGTGGGGTTAATTGAAGGGCGGAGGGATAAATGGCTCAGTGAGTCTCACCTTTCTAGTTCTTGGGTTCTTGCTTTCTGATGGTTGGAACAGGGTGCAGCTGCCTTAGCCAGTTCCCCACTTAAACTAGCAAGGCTCACTTCCTGCAAGACATCCCCAAGGAGAAGCCGCGTGAACCTACCCTGATGTAGCCCTGGGTCTTGGAGCACCTCTGTGGAGACCCCTGCCAGTGCTGGTGCTGAGATGCTTACACATTCACTGACTCATCCTTCCTCCTGCAGTTGGCATCATTGTGTGTGTTTTGTGAGATAGAGGAGGACTTTGTGGATTGGTGTTGGATATATTGGTTAATGGGTTAATGTTGGACTTGTGGGCTTGGACAGTACTGGGTTGGGATGTGTTCTTGATGTACACTTACCTTTTATGTAAAACTCTCCCTTATACATGAGTTCCTGTGGATTTGTTTCTCTAATGCACCCAGACTAACACGATACAGCATTGTGTTAAGGTCACTGCACATCAACAAACACTCCTACAAGAGTGATAAGCAGAACTTCTTTGAAATTCAAGGCAAGCTTGGGAGAGGGAGTCACGTCTATCTTGGAGAAGGCAATTACATTTCTGTTGGTGAGTAAACCAACAGAAGCAATATGTATCCCATTGGGGAAAAACACTGATCTATATGTATATCCCAAGGAGAGAATACTCTTACTGTATTCCTAATTGGACACTTTTGACCTAGTTCCTTACTCAGCCCCTGGTGACCTAAGTTGGGTGCTTGAGACAACTGGGAGTTTAGACTTTGTCCTTTTGGGGGATGCAACATCCTTCATAGGTCACACCAAAAGGATTCAAAGAGGAAACTCTAGTAAGCAAACTGGCTGTACCTCAAAGTCACCTGCAGCAGGTTTGAGGAGCCAACGTAAGGCAGAAAGACTTAGGCTGAAAGACAGGTGCTATAGTGAAGTGTGGTGAAGAAACCAGATGGTTCCTGGCTGTCAGAAAGAATAGTGTCTGGGGTTTTCAAGACTTGTCTTCAACCGAGCAAGCATTTAAAGTAAATCCCCATGGGAGAAGCACATCAGTCTGTGTGACCCAACAATCACCAATAATAAAACCAAAACTTGAAGGGAGAAATGGTATTACAGCTTAAGATTTGAATACCTGGCTTGCAGAAGGCTGCGAATGACAGAGGAAGTCCACAATCCATTCGCAGGGTCCCCACATGAATTCAGCCTCCAGTGAATCCCCTCTGACCACAGTCCAAGGATGGGAATAGCCTTGCTACCAGACAGAAAGCTTGGTAAAGTTGATAATGGCAGATGTAGTTCGATTAAAATGCAATACCCTACCGCTTGATTGCCCTTTTGATTTATTTTAAATTTGTTTCGCTTTTATTGCCTGCTTTTTTATTGAGGCTTTTCTATGTTTTGTCTAATCATCATTACTGTTTGTTTGCTTCTTGTTTGTGTTGTGTATGATTTTCCCACATATTAAATCCAGGGTAGGTAGGTCTATGGACAGTAATTGAATTAATAATTGCATAGGGCCATGGCAGGCAAGGGTGGGAGGAATTGGGCCCTAATGGCAATGAGTATGAAAGGAAAATATTCTGAAATTGATTGTGATCACGATTGCACAAATTTTAATATGCATGACTGTTTAATTCGTATGATATATCAAGTGTATTCCAATAAAACAATATTTTAAAAAGGTATACCTGACAGTCATAAACCAAAAACAAACCAACAAACCACTGTTATGAAGTAAATTCTGACTCACAGAAACTCTATCAGAAAGAGTCGAACAATTTCATGGGATTCCTGAGTTGCAAATCTTTCTGGAAGCAGATTGTCTTATCTCTCTTTTATGGAAGAGCTAGTGGGTTCTAACTTTCGAACTTTGGGTTTTCAGCCTGATGTTTAATCCACTGTGCCACCAGGGTCCAGCTGTCCATTTTTTCCAAGTAAATAAGCAATAACCTTAGTAGGAGTCGAGTCATCTTTTATCCAGGGTACACACTCTCTTGTTCACAAACCCACCTCTCTCTCTTGTTACCCACTTAGAAGCAAATGCTATGTTGTCATTTTCCTCTTCCTTGTGCCACTGCTCTGCTTACACGCAGCCCATTTCAATTACTTCATTCCGTTTCTTGGTGCTTCCAAGCATTCAGTTAATAATCTCTCTTCGATATACCGATGGCGTTGAAAAGCATGTCTTGTTTAGATATCAGTTGTTTCAAACGACTTTTTAGTTGAAAGTCCTCTCCATAGCCACTATGCCAAATGAAATCTCAAATTTTAAATGTTAGAGAACCTATTATCTTTGAAGTAGATAAATAACTTCTACCTATATTCAAATTTCTATTGTATCAACAAATTCAGGACTGTGATGTACTGGTTTGGAAACAGTCTGACATTCTCTTCTAAAAGATGAAGGTGCTAATATGAAGATGATAGTTATTTCAATTACTCTGGAGTATTGGTTGAAACCAAACAGCATATTTTATTGAGAAAATCGGAGGCACTAGATCCCTTTAAAGTGTTGAATAACAAGAACATAACTTTAAGGATGAAGCTTGTGCTTAAGGCACTACACGATCTTTTCAATTGTCTCAAAATCATATGAAGTGGCATAAGGAAGACTACAGAAGAGTGGATGCAAGAAGAGTTGATGCATTTAAATTATGATGTTGGTGAAGACACTGAAAGTACTGCGGACTTCCAGAAAAACACATAAACATGTTGTAGAAATACAGCAAGAATAACCTATGAGACTTCACTTTATGAACTTTTGTGATGTTGTTAGGAAGGATCAGGTCCTTGAAAAGGACATCATGCTTGGTGTAGTGGAAGGTCAGCAACAAATACCAAGATTCTCATGGAGGTGGACTGACACAGTGACTGTCACAATGGGTTCAAATAACACTTGTGAGGATGGCAAGGGTCAAGCAGTGCTTCATTCTGTGATACAGAGGGCCGCGATGGGTGTGAAACATCCTGATAGCCCCCATCAGTAACAACATTTTCTTGGCTTGAAAGAATGAAAACATTTGTCGGATGAAAATAAAGATAAGTTCCAGGAAGAATAAAAATCTGATGGGGGATATCTAGGTTTGACCTTAACTTTGAAATTCACTAGTTAGAAAGGTTTAAGGCTTTTTGCTGGAATTTCCAATGTCAAGACTTGAGGGAGCATTTTGGAGACCCAAATACCCCTTATTCCTTATGGTATAGATAAAGAAAGTGCAGGCTGGGAGATGACATGGTTTGGTCAAGCTTGTACTCGACCCCCAAAATGACCACCACTTGGACTTTTCCCATTAGACGTACGTACTGTCCCTTGAATACACGATACTGCGAGTCTGCAGTCCTGGGGGTTGGGTGCCAGGCTGTCCACTAGGAAGTGAGCTGTTTAACATCGCCAGCTGCTCTGCCGGAGAAAGATGAGCTTTCTAACCCTACAGGGAAAGTTCTACCCTGTCTGAAAGGGGCTCCAAGTCAGAATGGACTCTGTGGCAGTGAGTTTGCTTGTTTGGGTTTTTTTCTCGGTATGCGAAGTGTTTGAATTGTTTTTCCTTTGTGATGGTCTTGGGGAGAGCTTTCTCCTGCCAGGCCTGCTAGACGTCCTTACAAACCAACCCCCGTAGTAATGGTTTTCTTGGAGCAGGCTGTTCTTATTCAGGAAAAATGGGGGAATGTTTTGTTTTACCTATTTTCTCTCAGGCAATACATTCTTTATTGCAAAATGGGACATATTTGCCCTAGAGATGATGGAAAGCACAGCGTTTTGGCACAGGTAATGGGAAATGAATTAGATAAACTCCAGCAATTGGGTTGTTGTTCAGACACGAACCTCTTTGTCTAACGGCTGTTTACTCATCTCTAGATCAGCTTCACTGTTATCCTCTCCTGAACCCAGAATGTGTCGAATTACTGGAAATTGTAGGAATTCAATTTCACTCACTTTCAAAATCCGCTTGGCTTAGGTTTAAGAGTATGAAGCCTGATTTTAGACAGACATGTGATCAGAAATATGTTAATGGTTTTCATAAATGTAAAATGACTAAACCAATTAAAAATACTTAAAGAGAGTTCTTAAAATCCTTCTTTCCTTCCTTCCTTCTCTTTTTGAACTCTTCGAAGGCATAGTCAGCTTAACATTTAAATTCGCTCCACAAATATTATAGGAAATTTTGTTTATGACATCATTAAGGGATAGTTATACTCCACTTCTCCTAAGCATTAATGATATCCATTTTGAAGTAATGGATTGAGGAATGATAAATTACTTTCTACATTGGCTTTGAATCCTAACAGGAAAATATTTTTGAAGTATGTGGAAATGTGCTCACGATTGAATCAGCACAGCTTGGACTTTTGTTTCTCTTAATTGGAGATTACAGTGTTTTCCTTTAGTTTTATAGTTACCTTGGTAGTGGTTACTTTGATGATTTTGGCCACATTGACCATCATAAATTGCATTGAATTAAAGGTATACATGAACATGGGTATAAACATGCATGAAAAAGTATGCAGTCTCAATGAAATTGGCATCTTATCAATGTCAGTTCCCTGGCCATAACATAGCACTGTGGTTACTAAGCTATTACCATCGAGGGAAAAGTACAAACGATCTCTTTATATTATTCTTATAATTTCACGTGAGATAATAGCTATCTCAAAATAAGTACCATATATACTTGAGTCTAAGCCGAATTTTTCAGCATATTAAAAAAATAATTTTATTGGGGGCTTGTACAAACAACTCTTATCACAATCCATTCATACATCTATTGGGTCAAACACA
Source organism: Tenrec ecaudatus (assembly GCF_050624435.1). Lineage (NCBI taxonomy): Eukaryota > Metazoa > Chordata > Mammalia > Afrosoricida > Tenrecidae > Tenrec > Tenrec ecaudatus. Next base: position 49,366,958 of record NC_134541.1, on the reverse strand, counting down.
TTTGTACGTTTGTTGGCATCATCATTCTCAAAACATTTGCTTTCTGCTTCAGTCCTTGGTATCAGCTCCTTATTTTCTGTCCCCCTTCTCCCTCCACGAACCCTGGATATTTATAAATTGTTATTTTTCATGTCTTACACTACCCGATGTCTCCCTTCACCCACTTTTTCTGTTGTTCATCCCCCAGGGAGGGGGTTATAAGTAGATCCTCATTATTGGTTTCTCCTTTCTACCCCACCTTTTCCTTACCCTCCTGGTATTACTACTCTCATTATTGGTCTCGAGGGGTCTATCTGTCCTGAATTCTCTGTTTACAATTCCTATCTGTACCAGTGTACATTATTGGGTCTAGCCAGTTTTGTAAGGTAGAATTGGGATCATGATTGTGGGGGGAGGAAGCTTTAAAGAACTAGAGGAAAGCTGTATGTTTCATTATTGCTACAATGCACCCTGACTGGCTCATCAACTCCCTGTGACCCTTCTACAAGGGAATGTCCTGTTGCCTGCAGATGGGCTTTGGGTCCCCACTCCACACTCCTCCTCATTCACAATGATATGCTTTTTGTTATTTAGTGCCTGGTACCTGATTCCCATCAACACCTCATGATCACACAGTCTGGGGTGCTTCTTCATATGGGCTTTGTTGCTTCTGAGCTAGATGACCGCTTGTTTATCTTCAAGCCTTTAAGACCCCAGATGCTATATCTTTTAATAGTCGGGCACCATCAGCTTTCTTCACCACATTTGCTTATGCACCAGCTTTGTCTTCAGTGATTGTCAGGAAGGTGAGCATCATAGAATGCCATTTTAATAGAACAAAGAGTTCTTGCATTGAGGAAGTACTTGAGTGGAGACCCAATGTCCATCTTCTATCTTAATACTTATTCTATAAATATATGAACATAGATCTATTTCCCATGATCATATATAAATATATTTACATGCCTATATTTTGACCTCTATAAATGCCCTTTGCCTCATAGTTCTTTCCTCTATTCCCTTTTACTTTCCTTTTGTCTCACTATCATGTTCAGCCTTCATTTGGGTTTCAGTAATTCTTCTTGGTTACATTGCCCTTGATCAGTCCCTACCAGACCTCTTAAACCCTCCTCACCATCGATTTTGGATCACTTGTTCCCTTGGGTTTGTTACCACCATTTCCTGTCTCCCACCTACCCCTCTCCCACATCCCCCTCGAATTGTTGGTGCTGTTGTTTTCTCCTTCAGATGGTTTAGCCCACCTATCCTTTCTAGATAGACCTGCAAAGATAATAATATACACCAAAACAAGACAGAGCAAAACAAAGCAACAAAAGAAAACAAAATAACAATAAATCAGTGACAAAGAAAGAAAGAAAAGCCTGTAAGTAGTTCAGGGTCTGTCTGTTGACCTTTAGGAGTGTTTCCTGCTTGAGTTTGATGGGGTGCCATGCCCTGGCCCCAAAGTCTGTTTTGGTATTCCCTTGGGACTTCCTTGCTCTGCTCCCCTTGCTGTCTGTCATACTCCCTTAGTGTTTTGCCACTGTATGGTGGGGTCCAATCAGGCATAATTCCCACACTGTGTCTCCACTGTTGGCCCTGTAGAGCTGTGGGTCAGTGAGGGACATTGTATCTCATAGTGGGGCCGGCCATATTGTCCTCTCTGTGCATTGGCTGCTCTGAGCAGGGATTTCACCCTCAGGGCTTGGTAAGCTAGGATGTTCAGCACATTTTAAATGCAGTTTTTGTGGTAGAATTTGGTGCCTCTACAGATATTCAGGTCGGGCTTATACTTGAGTATATATTGTACGTTTAATTTTAAAATAGACTTTAACTGTTTAATTCACTGCTGTCGAGTCATTTCCAACTCATAGCAAACCTATAAGGCAAAGTATAACTGTCCCTGTGGATTTCTGAGACTGCAACTCTTCATGGGAGTAGAAAGCCTCATCCTTCTCCCAGGGTGCAGCTGGTAACCAATAGCCAAAGGACTATACCTCTGGGGCTCCTTAAAGTTAGACAGGGGAGGTAAAAAGTAAAGAAGTATATTTAATTGATATCTCCAAGTGGTCCTAATAAGAAATAATTATAAGGATGAGCAAGTTACTTTAATAAAAGGTAGAACATGCTTAAAACGAAGTCCTTGATTGCCTATCTCCTTCCTAACATGTTCTCCCACCATCTTATTTATGCTATTTCCATTCTACAGTAACTTGAACCTCAAACTTTGAAATCATCTTTGACTTCTCTCTTTCACATTCTTCAGTCAAACCAACCACAACACAGTACGTATGAAGACTCTTCTTCGCAATAATCCCCAATATGAAGTGTTTCTTACCACTTCTACTCTTTTCAGCCACTAGGCTCTGTTTTCTGGAATGCTGTAATTACCTTGAACTCATCTCTTGGATTCCAGTTGTGCCCTCTTCACTCCATCTCATCCTAAAGTGTACTACTCACCCAGAGACAGAAACCCCATCGCAGGTAAAGTCATTCTGACTTCCTTACCTGCACCTCCGTGTTTTGTTCCCTTGCTCCTTTTGACCTCATCTCGTTGCTGCCTTTCTTTTTCTCAGCTCAGACCTTCACAGTGTTAGTGGTACTCTCGATGCTTCTGAAGGACATTGAGTGTGAACTAACTCCAGGCCTCTACCCCTGCTGGTGCCTCTGCCTGGGATGCCCTTTCTTCAGACCTGTTCAGAGGTAATTAAAGCTTGAGCAACATCTCTTTGAGACAAGAATCTAGGTATATGTGCACTGCCACGTGTGAAGCTAAACGAACACTTTGCTCGGGCCTCTCTCTTTCACCAATGGACTCATGATCACAGATTTAGTTTTCCCCTGAGGAGTAAATGTTCTTTCTGAAGGATGGGAGTGGCAGTCCTCCCTGAGAGCTGGTGATGCTAGGAGAAGAATATAGGGCCACAGCTTTCTCAAATGGGTCCAAAGTAAGAGAGGGGAAAGAGTAAATCCCTTTATTCCTTACAAGTCACTCTGTGTGTGGTAGGAAGAATTTCATCTTCCATGGTCTCTCACTTCCTGTGCTAATGTTACATACGGCAACAGGAACTGTGCAGATGTAATTAAGGTTACTAGTAATCTGCTTTTAAGAAGGAAAAGCTATCCAGGATTAGCCCCACCGTATACCCAATGAAAGTCATGAAAACAAAATTAAAAAAACATTCAAAAAGAAAAACAGTTGGTGGGATCAAATTGATAATAGCAACAATGAAGATTAGAAGATTATTTAGAGAGCAGGGAGTTTATGTTAATGGGGGAAGAACAATTTTTAAAAACCCAACAAAGTTAGAATGGCTGTACAACCTGAAGTATGTCATCAGTGTCCCTGAATGGTACATGTAGAAATTGTTGAAAGTATATTGCCAATAATAACAACAAAAATGTTTAAATAATTTTTAAAAGGGATTATAGCTGATAAGACCATTTGGGGTTTAGTTTTATTCTGGAACATGGTGGGGTGCTAAGAGGAGGCTATGGGTTAGAATTGACTCCATGGTAATGTGTTTGGTTGGTCATTTTCTTAGTTATTGGCTATAATTCAAATGCTGTTGAAGCTTTTACATTATTTACAAATCCTTCCTGTATTTTTATCTAAACGCTTGGGAGAGTTATAAGGTCAAACGTCAGAAAAACACTAGGCTTTCTGTGCAATAGCTGTTTGAGAAAATATGTAAATATTGCTTTTGGGAAAATAAATAAAAAGAGTTGCCATTGAGATAACTCCAACTCAGGGAGATCTCTGTCTGTCCAAGTAGAACTGTATACCATAGGATTGTCAATGATTGGTTAAAAAAAAAAAAGGTTACAGACTTTTCTTCTAATGTGCCTCAGGGTGGCCTCAAACCCCCGAACTTTCAATTAGTGGTCAGTGCACCAGCCATTTGCATCACTCATTAACAAGAGTCAGTTATCCTTGTGTCAGAGAGTCCGTGTGTTAGAGCACAACTGTGCACCAAAGGGTTTTCAGTGGCTGATTATCTTGGAACTAGATAGCTATACTTTTCCTCCCAGGGTCTTTGTGTGGACACACACCTCAGACCTTCCTGTTAGTGGTCCAATCAGTTATTGCCATTGCTATTTTCTTTGGGGCTAGTTCTACCTCATAGCTGACGACCCAAATACACAGAGGAGAATTGCATTACATAGATTTTCCAAGGCAGACCTTCCCGAAGCAGATCACCAGGCCTTACTGAGTAGAATTGGATCTTCAGCCTTTTTTGTTGAATGTCTATGCTTAACCATTTGTGTAGCCAAAAATTTGCCAAATGCATTACCCAATGCCGCCAAGTTGCTCTGCCTCACAGCCACCCTGCAGGACAAGATAGATTCTGTACTCCACAGGGTAACTAAGACAATGCATTTTATAGAAACAGGCTACTTCATCTTTCTTCCAAGAGCTGCTAGTGGGTTTGAACTACTGATCTTTCAGTTAGTAGGCTTCCAAGTCCTTAAAGAAAAAGAGGAAGTTAGAGAGTTTGGAAGCATGGAAGTATTTGATGTGTTATTACTATCTTGAATAGAAGGGCTCATGTAGAAAGAAATGCAGTCAGCTAGGAGAAGAATACAAACATTGGCTGACAGCCAGCAAGGAAATGGGGCCTCCAATCCTACAAACATAAGTAATTGAATTCTACCCATAACACAAATGGGCTTAGAAACAGATTCTTCCCTGGAGTCTCCACTTAAGCTTCTAGTACCTGAATTTTAGTAAGGCCCTCATCCTAGAGTCTAGCCATGCTATGCTAAACTAAGCTACAGAAACTGTGAAACAGTAAACCTGTGTTGTTTTACACTGTTATGCTTATATTATTTATGTATCAAAAGAAAGTTATGATATTATGTTAAATGTCCTAACCCACTTAAGGACACTTATACCAAGGTCCCTCATTTGATTTTAAGGGGACAATGGTGACATTCAATACTTTGCCAGCACTATAATTCAAATGCATCGGTTCTTCTTTGGTCTTCGTTATTCAATGCCCATAAGAGCCTAAGAGGCAATTGAAAATACCCTGGCTTGACCGCACCTTAGTCCTCAAAGTAACAGCCTTGCTTTTCAATACTCTGAAGAGGTCTTCTGCAGCATATTTGCACAATACAGTGAAGATGAGTACTGACTGTGGATCCAAGCAAGACAAAATCCTTGACAACATCAACCTTCTCTCCATCAACCATGACGTTACCACCTGGTCCAGTTGGGGAGCTTTTGGGATTCTTTATATTGAATTGTAATCGATACCAGAGGCAGCAATCTTTGATCTTCATCAGCAAGTGTTCAATTCTTCCTCACTTTCATCAAGCATTATTGTATTAGCTGTATACTGCAGGTTGTTAAGAAGCCTTCCTCCAATCCTGCTGCCACATTCTTCTTCATATAATCCAGCTTCTGTGGATTTGAATTATGGTGCTGGTGAAAAACATTGAAAGTACCACGAACTGTGAAAATAACAGACAAATCTGTCTTGGAAGACATAGAGCCAGAATGTTCCTTTGAGGCAAGGATGGTGCGAATTTGTCTCATGTACTTTAGACATGTTGTGAGCAGAAACCAGTCTCTGGAGAAGGACATCCTGCTTGGCAAAGCAGCAGGGCAGTGAGAAAGAGGACGACCTTCAACAAGGTGGATCGACCCAGTGGCGGCGTCCATGGGCTCAGGCATAAGGACCACGGGGAGGGTGGCGCAGGGCCAGGTCGTGTTTCTTCCTGTTGCACACGGGGTTGCTATGAGTCAGAAACGATTGGGTGGCACCTAACAGTAACATGGTGGAATAGTGTGACACACTGAGCTGCTAATCACAAGATCAGATGTCCAAACCCACAGTTAATCCATGGAGAAGGAGAAAGCTGTCTACTCCTACAAAGGCTTGATCATGGAAACTCAGGAGCAGTTTTACTCTGTCCTGTAGAACCAATAAGAGTGAGAATCGACTTGAAGCCGGTGAGTTAGGTCTGGGTTTGGTTTGATTTTTAGGAATACATTCCTACTATTACTCTACTATTACCAATCCCCACTCCTGCCCCGAAGGGAAGAAAAGAGTCCTCGGGACTAATGTACTTAAGGTCACCCAGAAGCAAAGGGGCAAAGGTTTAATCATAGCATGACTGACTAAATCTAGGGCTACTCTCCTGTATCAGGGGGTTTGGACTAATTTGCTTCTACAATTGTGCGAGCTACACACACACACACACACGTATGTATATATCCATATATACATACATACATATATTCTCTCTTTACATATATGTATCACTGGTTTTGCTCCTCTAGAGAACCTAGTCTAACACAGTTTCATTTATTGTATATTCACAGTTGTGTTTGGGGCTTGTGATAGTTAAGGTTTATTGTGCAAACCTGGCTGATGAACACATGTGGGATTAATTGAAGGGCAAAGAGATAAATGGCTCTATAAGCCTCGCCTGTCTGGTTTCTTGCTCTCTGATGGTTGGAGCAGTTGCGGCTGCCATAACCAGTTCCCTGCTTCAGCTGGCAAGGCTCACTTCATGCAAGACATCCCTGAGGAGAAGCAGCATGGACCTACCCTGATGCAGCCCTGGGTGCTGGAGCAGCTGTGTGGAGACCCCTGCCAGCGCTGAGATGCTTACAAGCTCACTGATTTGGTTTTCTTCCTACAGTTGGCATCATAGTGTGTGTTTTGTGAGTTTCAGGAGGACTTTGTAGATCACGGTTGGACATATGGGCTAATGTCGGACTTATGGGCTTGGTCTCTACTGGGTTGGGATGCTTAATGTACAATTACACATTATATAAAACACTTATAAAATATGAGTGTTTGTGAATTTTGTTTCTCTAGTCTACCCAGACTATCACAGGGCTGATCCATGAATGAAGCTATTATGAATGAATATGAGTTTGCTTCTTCAGAAAACTAAATACATCAAACTGGTGGGCAGTGTGGTTACCCCCAAGCTCCTTTTCAGAGCCCTCCCACACATCCTCTAGCAGTGAAGCTTGGTTTAGAGTTTGTCTTATATTGACAATGACCTTGGATAGCAGACACCTTGCTTAAGACCATATTTCCTTTCAGGGACAAAAATTGGTTACAATCGAGTTCAAAGTCCTGGTTCTCTTTTCTCATCTTGGGATAAGTCTGATAGGATTTACCAAGGTCTTCCATTCTGAATTCGCATCGCTTGCTGTCCAATTCAGCCTTTCTCGCTTCCTTGTTTTGTCTAAGGACCTCCTGCATGCCATTCTTCAACTCGAACGTTTGTTTCCAGGAGGCCTAGCCGGCAAGCCATCTTGGTGTCAAAGAGGAATCATTTACTTTATCCTTGAGCTCTAGTATATGTAAAATGAAAATTAAGCATAGTGAAATTTTCTTTGAAAATTTAGATCTATTGAATTTCAGTATGTCATGAACAGAGAAAACTCCCTTCCTTGTTGGAATCTGTTCCTATCTCTTTGGTCACACAAATGAAATTATTGGCTTGTGTTTGGGAAATATTTTTTGTCAAAAATAAGATCTTAAAAAAATCTTTGAAAACTAGAATCTCTCATACAAATATATGAGATTATTCCCCTGTGAGAGTCACAGGAAAACAGAAACCAATCGCATACTCAGCTAACTGGAGCAGAAGTACTCACCAGGAGTATTATTTCCCTCTCAGACTTTTTCATTTAGAGTTGAGCTCATTGAATTAACAGATAAACTTATTTTGTAACTTTACTGTCATTATTTTGGAGCTCAATTATTAATGAATATGAAAGAATTAAATCACAAATTCATAAGCCATGCCAATTCTCATCTAACTTTATTTAAATCACATTTTGTATTCAGAAGAGTCACGTGTTTTCATTCCTTCCTGTCAGTTATAGCTGTGTGGCCCTATGTTACTCTTAGTTCCCTTTGACTAATGGACATCTTAATGACTAGCAGATTGAAACATTGCCTGATCCTGTGCCATCTTCATTACCATGCCTATGTTTGAGTCCATTGTGTAAGCTATTGTGTTAATCCATCACACTGAGGATCTATCTTATTTTTAACATGATATACTTTTCTAGAAACTGGCAATTCTTGGTCATCACGTATTCCTTCTGCGTCTAGTTTGTCTCAATGGTAAAATTATACTTTAAATTTTCAAGACAAAGGACTGGATCAGTTTGTTCTCAGAACTCTTTCTGCTCTATAATTCTCCCTGTGTAGAGGAAAGGGTGAATTGAATTTATTGAATACAAATCAGTCATTCAGTGGCAAGAAAACTATGTGACTCTTGGTAAGCCACAAACTTCCTTTTCCTCATCTGTAAACTGGGGGTAGCATAGTCCCCAATTCACAAGGGATATGTGAAATTTTAAAAGATGATGCATGTTAAAAATTCATTATGGAAGGGATGATAAATCCAGGGTCTGGTATAGCTCTCGGGTTCTTGAATGTTTCCTCCCCCTACTATTATGGTTGCAGTTCTAGCTCATTAATCTTGTTAGACTTACTTATGGTCACTGATAAAATTAAGATCATTCAATGCTTGAAAGGCAATGTGGTAATCCCTCAGAAAAAGGTAACGGTTTCCTGAGGGTGGGAGAATAAAGGGAGGGAGGGAGGGAGGGAAGGGAGAGCAGATAACAATGAGGACTGTATGAGGCCAGTTGAGGGGAGCAAACAACAGAATTGTAGTTGAATGAATATATTATATAGTGTAAGATATGGCAAAATTATATGTCTATATAGTAACAATAGTTTCAGTAGTCTCTATCGCTGACCCTTGGTCTGGGCGCTTCCTCCAGCACAAGGAGACTTTATCAGTCTATGCACAGCCAAGTCTAGAAATGCTGGTATTCAATCTCCCAACAAACAGTGAGAAGCAGAGTCAGGGGGTTACGAAAGCCGTAGCCTCCCATCTTGTGGGAGAAGGCTGAAGCACCAAGTCAAAACCTTACAGTGCCCCAAGAAGGATCGAGTCCCAGTTGCCCCACGTGGAAACCCACTAAAACATTGTATTTGCTCTCTCGCTTGCCTTTCTCATTCCTCGCCTTTGCTTGGGCTTCCTGGTATCAGTTACCCACATGCCACTGTTTGTTCCAGGCCTTTCTGGCACAGAAACCCAAACGAAGACATCGGCATGCAACAAGCATGGTGGTTCTGACAATTATACCAAAATAAGCTTCTAACCCAAGGCGGCCCTGAATGAGCCTTTCTATTCTCTCTTCTGATTCAGTGATTCAGTTAGTACCCAAGCAGCAAAACTGTGCCTTCATGTCTCCTTGCTGAACTGCAGAAGGTCACTAGCTGGCTGTTTAGGCATTTAAGGGTATGAGGCACAACGTTTCCTAGAGGGTTTCACTGTGTGTTATTCACATGCTTGAAATGTTATTTTTTAGGTTTTATTTTTTGTAAAACACTTCCCCTCTCAGAGCTTGAGACAGATTACATACTCGATAAGAGAGTGAGGGATGCTTGAGAATTAGAAATAGGCATGTTTGTGTGTTATGTGGATTTGGGGGGGGGGAATAGGAGAAATAGAGGAAGAAATCATATCTATTTAATTTTGTAATGTAATTCTCTCTTGACAGGAATTTATGGTAGAAAATTAAACTACTTACAAAACTGAAGATTCAGGTCATGGAAGGCATCCAGTTGATACTAAGATAGTTGTTAGATGGAATGGCCCAATGATTGCTGGGGGGTAAACCTTGACCACTGTCCATTCAGTATTATAATTTTTTAACTGTGAAAATGTTCTATGTGCTCCCAATTTCCATTCTCTTCCTCACTCTGAAGCCTCAACTCCACCTAAACACAGCCCATTATGTCCCACGGTTCTTTATTTGTCTGCTTTGATCACAACATCCGGAAGCACTCATGAATATATGTTTCTTGTGAGAATTTAGACTCAGCTTAGCCGCTAACACTCCAAGATTTCCGGGAATTTCACTCTACTTTCAAATGCTACCAAGGTACGGTCTTCTTTGTGCCACACCAGGCTGGGCGTTGGCTGTAATAACTATACTTTTCCTCGGAGGGCCCCCATTCCAAAGAGGCTGTTCTCTGTGAGACCGCAAGACTGAAATCCGTATTGGAAAAGAAGCTCACGATTGTTGGAGACCCGGGTCGCTGTTGTGAGCCTGTCACAAGCTCACGTGTGACCCGGGTACACTCACTGAAACACCTTGGTCCACCATTTCAGGATAAACTAACACCAGTTATCCCAACACATGCTGCAAAAGAATGACAGTATGAAAACACAGGTGCCACAATGCCTTCTGCAATGGAAAGTCTACAAAAAACAAAGGTATTTCTTATTACCGTGGCTTTGTGATAATGTAAATAGTAAATGTATCATCCCTGTGTTCTAGGGCCGCCATAAGAAAGTATCACAAATTGGGCAGCTTAAAAGGGTACACATTTATTCTCTCTCAGTTTTGAAGTTTATTCTCTCTCTACGTAAAATCAAAATGTTAGTAAGGCCAAATTTTTCATGAGGCTTTAGGGAAAGATCCTTCCTAACCTTTTCCAGAGTTTAAGGATCCCAGGTGCTCCTTTGCCTTATGACAGTAATGTCAATGTTTAGATGGCCATCTGAGGTAGGTAGTTTATTGTGCCCACCTGTCCGATAAACACATGTGGGGTTAATTGAAGGGCGGAGAGATAAATGGCTCGGTGAGTCTCGCCTTTCTAGTTCTCGGGTATCTTGCTTTCTGATGGACCGACCAGGGTGCAGTTGCCTTAGCCGGTTCCCTACTTCACCTGGCAAGGCTCACTTCCTGTGAGACATCCCTGAGGAGAAGCTACATGGATCTACCCCGATGCAACCCTGGGTGCTGGAGCAGCCGTGTGGGTACCCCTACCAGCGCTGAGATGCTTGCACATTCACTGACTCAGCTTTCCTCCTGCAGTTGGCATCATTGCGTGTGTTTTGTGAGATGGAGGAGGACTTTGTGGATTGGTGTTGGACATATGGGTTATTGTTGGACTTGTGGGCTTGGGCAGCACTGGTTTGGCATGTTTTCTTGATGTGCACTTACCCTTTATATAAAACTCTCTCTTATACATGAGTTTCTGTTGATTTGTTTGGCTAACGTAACTAGACTATCACACCATCTTAACTCTGTGTTTCTTTTCTTCTTTTTATAAAGACTCCAATAACATTCAAAGACACCAATAACATTGAATTAGGGCCCACTCAACGAAAAGTTTTACTTAAATGGACTTGAAAAAACAAACCAGGCTTTAAAATATATATATATATATATATATATATATATATATATATATATATATATATATATATATTTAAAGGAATAATTGTAATGTCTGTAATAAAATTCATTAGGAAAAGAAAAAATGTTTTTAAGTATTGAATCTAATGTAACTGGTGAGTAAGACCCAAGAATCATATGGAAGCAAAGTAATTTAATTAATATAAATTTTATTTGGTTTATGAGGGAAGTTATGCTTTTACATGTATTTCATTTCAACACTCCATATATTTCAGATGTGCAAAACAGTTGGATAAAACCACGAAACAAATGTTATCCCAGGCCGATCTATTCTCTGGCAACTTTTTCAAGTACCACAGAATTTTTAAATAACATATATTTTTATATATAACCTGTTGAGCACAATTAAGCTTACTTTAAATTTTTTTACTTCTGTCTTAGCTGGAATATGTCAAATCCCACAGAGGTTTGGGCAGAGAATATTTATTCTTGACACTGACTCTGAAGAGACATACTTGGATTGATGATTAACTTTCAGTTTTGACTTATTTACTATATCTTCAATTTTTTTTCCAAACCCAGTCCTTGCTTTGTTGGAAGTACCATGAAAGAGACTATGAATGAGAACACAGGCTACAGGACTTTAGAAATTAAAAATGGTTCTTCCTGGGCTTTTTTGCACCAAAACTTGAAATGAAATGCTAATTAGATTGATTTATCCACAAGTAAGGCTGCATCTAAAGGAATTGGTTTAAAAAAAAGCTTTACTTCTGTTTCCTATGGATGCACTTTCTAGAACAGGGATGAAAATATAAAATAAGAAGAGTAACACAATCCCATGGATTAAAAAAATAAGAAAAAATGTTAATCACCCAATCATTCAGCAGGTTGTTTATTTATTCATTCAATCATTCATTTATCTATTTATTTATAGTTTGAGTGAACTTGTTTGTCAATGAAGGATCCAAGTGTATTTCAATTTTTCTTTTTCTCCTTAAAATTTTTTTAATATACTACTAATTAGATTAGGGGGAATAACAAATATGGAGTGATTTTTTTTTTAAAGAACATGATAGTGGGACAAGAGGAAAGTAAAAAGAAGTAAAGGAAAGAACAGAACTAGATGGCAAAGGACACTTATAGAGATCTAAATACAGGCATGTACATATGTAAATATGTATATATAATGAGAGGGAAATAGATCTATGTACATATATTTATATGTTAAGTATTAAGGTAGCAGATAGACATTGGGCCTCTACTCAAGTACTCCCTCAATGCCGGAACATTTTGTTCTAATAACCCAGCATTCTGTGATGCTCGCATTCCTGACATAATTGCTGGAGACAATTTGGGTGCATAAGTAAATGTGCTGAAGAGAGCCAATGGTGTCCAGCTAGCAAAAGATACAGTGTATGGGGTCTTAAAGGCTTGAAGATAAACAAGTGGCCATCTAGCTGAGAAGCAACAAAGCCCACATGGAAAAGGCACTCCAGCCTGTGTGATTATGAGGTGTCGATGGGATCAGGTATCAAGCATCAAAGACCCAGAACCCAAAATCATGTTATTGTGAATGAGGGGTGGGGGTGGGGCAGAGTGAAGACCCAAAGCCCATTTCTAGACAATTGGACATTACCTTACAGAAGGGTCACAAGGAAGAGACGAGCCAGTCAGGATGCAGTATAGCACTGACTAAACATACAACTTTCCTAGTCTAGTTCTTTAATGCTTGCCCCACCGCTCCTGCCACTATCATGACCCTAGTTCTACCTTTAAAATCTGGCTAGACCAGAGCATGTACATTGGTACAGATAAGAGTTTTCAAAACATGGAATGCAGGACAGATAAAAACCTCAGGACCAATAATGAGAATAGTGATACCAGGAGCATAAGTGGAAGGTGGGGGAGAGAGAAGGGGAACCGATCACAATGATCTACATATAACCCCCTCTAAGAGGGATGGACAACAGAAAAGTGGATGAAGGGAGACAGTGGTCAGTGTAAGACATGGAAAAATATTATAAATTATCAAAGGTACATGAGGGAATGGGGGCAATGAGCGGATACCAAAGACTCGAGTAGAAAGAAAATATTTCGAAAATGATGGTGACATACGTACAAATGTGCTTGATTCAATGGATATATGTATGGATTGTAATAAGAGCTGTACGAGCCCCCAATAAAATGAATTTTTAAGTAAAGAAACATATTATATATATTTAAACATCCTATCTCAAGAAACAAAATTAACAATACCTTTTTAAACCTTCCATACATGTAAATCTTTTTCTCTGCACATCCTTCCTCCCTCCCTCCTCAGTAAACTATGCTGCCCCCATCCCTACTTCCTCATTTTTATCAACATCTTGTCTATTGGTGTGTAAACCATATTCCTTTTTTTCCCCTTATAACAATGGTGCTACCAAATATTTAAGTTTGTGAGACTGACTGAGTTTGCTAAGAATATCATTCTCAAGTTTGTTCATGTTTTCAGTGTTTCGGAGTGTTGTCATTGTTCTTTATTGATGTATAATATTCCATATTATGAATGTATATGAACTGGCTCCTCCATTCTTCTATAATTGCAGTTTTTGGTTGTTTCCATGTCTTTTGCTATTATGGACATTACTGCAATAAACCTAGATGTGCATTTGTCTGTTCCTTATCCGTTCTTGATTTCTTTGTGGTAAAGAGATTCCTCAATCATAAGATACGTGGTTTTAGCATTTGTTGAAGAAAGTGCTGTACTAATTTCCATATTGGTTGTACAATCCGTCAGTCCCACAAAAATGTAAAAGCATTCCTATCTCTCCACACCTGCCCAGTATTTATTATTTTCTGTTTTATTGAATTTTGCTAAAATTTTTGGTTCAAAGTGATATCTAATTGCTCTGTTAATTTCTCTTATATCTAATGATCTTGAACATTTTTTCATATGGTTGTAGGCTGCCTGGATACCGTCTTTGTCTATTTGAAATAGTCTATTTAGTCTTTTTTAAAAAAGCATTTTATTGGGGGGCTCATACAACTCTTATCACAGTCCATACATACATCAATTGTGTAAAGCACATTTGTACATTTGTTGCCCTCACCAGTCTCAAAACATTTGCTTTCCACTTGGGCTGTTGGAGTCAGCTCCCGTTTTTCATTTTTTTCCCTCCCTCCCCGGCTCCCTCTATTTAGTCTTGTATCCATTTTTAAAATTGTGTTATTTGTAGTTTTCTTATTAAGGTTTTGCAGTTTTTTATAAATTTTGGAGATTAGCCTTTTAGCTGATGTATTATTACTGAGTATTTTTTCCTCAATCTGTGTGTTCTCTGTTGACTCTTTTGATGAAGGTGTTTGTTATACCTAAATGTTGTATTTTTAGGAGGTCCTAGTTCTTTATTTTGTCTTCTTTAATGTGATTATTTTTCATTATGTTTGCTTGTGTGTTTATGCTTTGTATTTGGGTAAGTTTGTCCCTATTTTTTCACGGGTGGTCTTCATAATGATGTGATTTATAGTTAGGTCTTTGATCCATCTGGAGTTCATTTTTGTACATGGGATCAGATATAGGTTGTTTCATTCTTTTTCTAGAACCATTTATTGCAAAGGCTAATCTTTTGCCCATTTAGCATGTTTTAGTCCTTTATAAAAAATGAAGTGTCTATAAGAACTTGGTTGTATTTGTAGGTTCTCAGTTATAACTCATTGCACTTCATATCTACTGTTGTACCAGGCTGTTTTGATTACTGTGGCTACAGAGTAGGTTTTCAATCTGGGAGTGAAAGACCTCCTACTTCGTTTTTATTTTTTGATAGTTTTTTTTTAATTTATCCTGGGTTTCTTTTCTTTTAGTATAAAGTTGGTGATTAGTTTTTCCATATCTTTGAATAATTGTGATGGGATTTGAATAGGAATCACATTGAACTTTTAAAGTATTTTTGGTAGTATTGACATTTTCATAATGTTTAGTCTGCATGTCCAGGAGCATGGTGATTTGTTCCATTTGTGTAAGTTTCTTGGAAGAGTGTTTTGTAGTTTTCCTTGTCTAAGTCTTTTGTTTCACTGGTAATATGTATTCCTAAACATTTTATCTTTTGTGTAGTTATTATTGTAAATGGCATTATTTTTTGATATCTTTTTCTGTATCATCACACTTAATATACAAAATCAATATAAATATGTATTTGTATGTGCTGAAAATAAATTTAAGAATATAGTACAGCTACCTTAGTACTTAATATATAAAATATATGTACATAGACCTATATCGCTCTCATTATATAACATGTTTACATATATGCATACATATATTTATAACTCTATAAGTGCCTTTTGCCTCCTAGTTCTTTCCTTTATTTCCTTTTAATTTCCTTCTGTCCCATTATCATGTTTGACCTTCATTCGGCTATCAGTAATTCATTTCGGCTATATTGCACTTGATCAAACCCTACCAGGAATTCTATGACCTGCTCGCCATTGATTTTAGATCTCTTGCTGCTAACTTGTCCCTGGGTTTGTTGGCTCCCACTCTTTCTCTCCACCGCCTCCTCACCTAAGTCCCTCTGGAACTGTCAGTCACGTTGATTTCTCCTTGGGATTATAAACAATCCTATTTTATCTAGATAGATATGTAGGGGGTTGGGGAGCCTGTAAACCATTCCAGGCCTTCCTGTTGACCCCTATGAATGTTTCTGATTGGGTCTGATGCGGTGCCAAGCCCTGCCTCCTCCAGCCCCACCCCCACCCCCACCCCCACCACCCCAGTCTGAAGTCTATTTTGGGGATTCCTCAGGGACTTCTTTACTTTGCTCCCCTTGTTACTCTGTTTCATTCTTTTCAAGTTTGTCACGGTATGTGTGTGTGTGCGTGCGCACGCACGCGCGTCAAGGGAGGGGTGGTGGTGTCCAGACTGGGCACAATTCCCATACTGTGTCTCTACTGCTATCCCCTGTAGGGCCAGCCCTACGTCCTCTCTGTGCATTGGCTGCTCCAAGGATGGATGTTGTCCTTGAGAACTGGTGAGCCAGGATTTGGTTTTCTCTCTCTCCTTCCCCCTCCCTCCCTCTCCCTCGTAGTTTGCTCATGTGTGTGGCCTCAGCAGACCCGCCACTCTCTAAGGTCTATATCTTCAGTGCTGCACTCTGTAGTGTATTATTTTGGGAGGGAGTCAATATAGCTAGGTTTGGCGCCAGCCCTGCAGTCCTCTCTGTTATAGTTCGCTGCTCCATGCCAGTATGTTGCTAAGTATTAAGGTGGCAGACAGACTTTGGACCTCTACTCAAGTCCTCCCTCAACACAAGAACATTTTGTTCTAATAACCTGGCATTCTGTGATGCTCACCTTCCCAACAAGATGGCTGAGACAAAATGAGTGCATAAGCAAATGTGGTGAAGAGAGCTGACAGTGCCCCGCTATTGGTCAGCGGTCTTAACGGCTTGAATTTAAACAAGTGGCCATCTAGCAGGGAAGCAACAAAGCCCACAGGGAAGAAGCACACCAGCCGATATAATCACAAGCTGTGATGGGATCAGATATCAGGCATCAGAAGACCCAAAGCAAACAATCATATTGATGCAAATGAGGGGGGTTGGAGTGGAGACCCAAACCCCATCTGTAGACAATGGGACCCTCACAGAAGGGTCACAAGGAAGGGACAGTGAACCAGGGGGAAGTATAACACCAATGAAACACACACATTCCTATAGTTCTTTATCACGACCTTAGTTCTACCTTACAAATCAGGCTAGACCAGAGGATGTACACTGGTACAGATAAGAGTACTCAATACACGGAATCCAGGACAGATTAACCCCTCAGAAACAGTAATGTGAGTAGTGATGCCGTGAGGATAGGGGGAAAGTGGGGAAGAGAGAGGGAAACAATAGCCATGATCTGTGTATAATTCCACCCCCACCCCTGCCCCAGGGGGCAAACTACAGAAACATGGTGAAGGGAGACAGCAGATGGTGCAAGATGTGAAAAATAGTAATTTATATTTTATCAAGGGTTCATGAGGGTGGGAAGGTGGGGAGGGAGTGAAAAAAGAGGAGCTGATACCAAGGGCTCATGTAGAAAGAAAATGTTTTGAAAACGATGGCAACAAATGTACAAATGTGCTTGATACAATTGATGTATGGATGGTTATAGAAGCTGCAAGAGCCTCCAAGTTTTGAAAACTTCTTAGCCAGACCCAAGCACCTGAGGTAATGATTCAACTCTTTTTGCCCTAATTTCTTTCACATGTTTCTCTTTGATTGATTTTTGGAGTAATGCCTTTAACTATGGATAAAGCTAAGCTAAAATACAAATAAAAGTGAAGTAATGGACCATATAGATAAAGATAATGGAGATAGAAATGAAAGAAAACCAATATCAAAATGGTGTTGGAGTGGACTTTGGCTACTGAATTGATTCACAGATGAAGACTGAGAGTGCCCATGTTCACCTGAGATATTTCGCATTAAAAATAAATTGCAACAAATGTATCCAAGACTGTTACCACCCATTAAAAAGAGTTTTGACTTAGGTAGTGATTCCAGCGTCTGCCAAAGACCCTCTAAGAGTGCAGGGCATTCGTTCAGAGCACAGCAGCTTGGGTCTTGCTGGGAAAGCAAAGACAAAGTGATTTCTCAGAATAGAAATTCCACTCCAGGGAATGTTGTAGCTCTGAGTTGAGGAGTTATAGGAAAATAGCATGTGGCTTGCCAGTTGGTGGTTTTCTGAGGAGCCTGCTTCATTTGCATTCCTAATTGAATCTCAAATTAAACCCAGTCAAAATGTTCACACAAACCCCACAAGAACAAGTTTCCAGATTCAATCAGCTTAAAAAGTATCTCATGTGTAAATCCCCAGCTCAAACATCTGACTCTCTCTCAGTTTTTCTCCAAGAATCTTGTTTATTATCCTTTCTTTAATGTGTGAAGATCAACTTACTGAATTATTATTTCCTCTGTTAATAAACTGATGCAGGGAAACTAGAGTCCACCCAACCAGATGTATGTGTAACTATATGGGGATAATAGGAAAATTTTGGAAGATGGAAAATTCAGTGATGATAAAGTTCTTATTCTGAAAATCAGGGAGTGGGACTATTTGGAAGTAAGTGGATTCTAGCTGAAAAAGATAGATATTGTTTGGGAAGAGATGCGTTTGAACAGCAAAGATGATCAGGAGCTCAAACTCAGCATAAGAAAACACAAGGTGGGCACGGGGGCTGAGAAGGTCCTTCTACCATATAGTGCATAGACACTGAGCATGTGAATTCACCAGGAGATTCCTTCTAAAAATGATTCATTAAATTTCTTTCTGTCTTCCTGTCCGTGACAGGACAAAATATGTTCCTAAGCAACCAAAAATCATTACACATTAACTCGTGAAAATAAAACCGGGATTAATGTAAAATCCCTGACTGCCCCTTCTCCAGCTCTATAAAGAGGTCTGCAATTATTTATTATCTACAAACTAGAGGACCATAGTCCCTGGTGCTACTCTGCTAAGTGTCCATTTGGCTGTTCATAACTCATTGCAAGTGGATGCTTCAGACGTCCCTGAGTACTCACTGCATGCCCCCTGCAGTGAGCTCAGATGTGGCCGTAGAAATTGGAAGGCAAGTTTTAGGGGAAACTCACCCTGGGGTCTCTTTCCAGTTGCTGCTTATGATGTAAGCTACGTCTCCTCTTGGCCTTTGCAAGGCCATTATGGTAAAAATGGTACAGGCCTTCAGTGAAGGGCAGCTGTGGAGAGAGGAAAGCAGATATAAGGCATGGTTAGCTTCAGGGGTAGTCCTGAGAAGGGGCATCAATGATGGGGCTGCATGCAGAAGCTTCCAAGGAAATGGTACAGGTAGGGAAACCACTAAACCTTCCCTCGGATCAGTGCTTTCTTTCTATTTATATCCATGTACCCTCTCCGCCTCCTTGCCTTTGCTTATGCTGTGCCTGCTCCTGAGTACATTGCCTGTCACTTTGTCATCCTGTGGTGGCTTGTGAGTTGCTGTGATGCTGGAAGCTGTGTTCCGGGTATTTCAAATATCAGTAGCATTACCCCAAATGAATGGGTTTCAGCAAAGCTTACAGAGTAAGAACAAATTACTAAGAAGGCATAAACTGACCACCTCTGAGAAATTAGCCACTTAAACCCTTACGAATTGCATCAGAACATTGTCCGATACGGAAAGCCTTAGGAGTAGCAGTAGAACATGGTCAGAGTTAGTTCCAGAAGATGAGCCCTTCAGGTTGGAAGGCACTCAAAACAGGACTAAGAAAGAGCTGCCTTTTCAAAGTAGAGTCAACCATAATTTCATAGATGGAATAAAGTCTTTGGGACCTTCATTTGCTGATTAAGCACTACTCAACATGAGTAGAAACAGCTGCAAACATCTATCACTATTTGGAACTTGGAATACATTAAGTAGGAAGCTACAAAAATTGAAAGCTGTTAAAAGTGAACTAGGATGCATAGAGATTGAGATCCTAGGCATTAGTGAGTTGAATTGTACCAGCATTGGCCATTTTGAGTCAGACAATCGTATGGTTTACTCTGCCAGGAATGAAAAATGCAAGAGGAAAGAGGTCACTGAAATCGTCAAAGAAGACATTTCAAGATCTATTTTAGAGTACCATGCTGTCTGAGAGGATACGCTCTCTACCCCTACAAGGAAATCTAGTCAGTATGATTATTCAAATTTACGCACTAATAAAACTAGTCATAAAGAAACTGAAGAATTCTAGCATCGGTAGTCTATAATAGATCAAACATTCAATCAAATACAGTGATAATTACGGGGCAATAGGATTGCAAAAGCTGGAAACAAAAAGAGGAAGGCATAGTAGTTGGGAAATGACCTTGGTTATAGGAATGAAGTTCGGGATAACATAATAGAATTTTGAAAGACCAACAACGTCTTCAATGCAGATATCTCATTTTAAGAAAACACACACAGCAACTGTACATGTCAACCTCTCCAGATGGAATGAAAATAAATAAAATTTACTAAATCTGTGAAAAATGCAATAGAAAGGCTGAGAATGATGAGGGCAATGAATGTACAAATGTGCTTTACACAATTGATATATGTTTGGATTGAGATAGGAGTTGTATGAGCCCCTAATAAAATGATTTTTTTAAAAAAGGAAAGAAAGGCTCAATATCAGCAGCTAAAATGAGGCAAGAAACTGACTGTGGAACAGGCCATCAATTGCTTCTTTGAAAATTCAATTTGAAGCTGAAAAAAATGAAAAGAGGTGTATGAGAGTCCAAATACAACATCGAGTATATCCCACCTGAATCTTGAGAGCATATTAAGAGCAGATTTGATGCATTAACCTGATGCATTGTGGAATGACATCAAGAACATCATGCACGAAGGAATATCCAGAAAGGTGAAAGGTAGTTGAATGTCAGCTCTCCTAGCGTGGTATGGCTATGGTAAACTTCTACAAGCAGTTTTCCACCAGACAGCATCCTGGCACACTGGTAGAGGCCAGTGATGGGAATGGTGGGATCTTGCGCTGGATTCACCACTCCTTAGTCTGGAGGTACATGCACTCTGTCCCTCCTCAGACCAGCAGGGCACACAGTATCTACCATATATACTCGAATATAAGCCGACCCGAGTATAAGCCAGGGTACCTAATTATTACCTGGGAAACCAGAAAAACTGATTGACTTGAGTATAAGCCTAGGGTGGAAAATGCAGAAACTATTGGTGAGTTTCAATAATAAAAACAAATGAAAATAAAATTACTAAAAATTGAAACATCAGTGGGTAATGTATTTAAATATTTATTTTAAATTAAAAAACATAAATAAAAGGACAAGTCATTTAACATTAGTAAACCAGCACAGTAAGTGGAAAATAGGTTCAACAAAAACAATAAGGTATCAACAATGATACCTTAAGAGTACTATTCCTTGAGCTCAATCAGCAACCAAGCTAAAATGTACAGAGTTAAAATCCTTCAAAACTGGATTCCTCATCATCATCCGTATCCCAATGCAGAGCTTCAGCTGGTGTGAGGTCATCATAGACGATGTCCTCACTGAGATCGCCGTCATCACCATCACTGCTGTCATTTTCATACAAAGCGCAGTCTTCACTGCCATTCATAGCATTACTAATACTACATTTCTGGAAGGCACGTCACACCATGTCTTCTGGAATGTGTTCCCATGCATCTCAAACCCACTTTGCTATTAACTCTATGTCAGGCTTCATGAGAGTTCCTCCTTTTGTTAGTCGGGCTTGACCAAATGACATCCATTCATGCCACATGATTCGCACACGGTCTTTAAAAGGCTTAATGGTTCCCTGAGACTACAGGAAGGGGGGTGGGAAGGGGGAGCTGAGAGCATTGATGACTGTATAACCCCCTCAAGGGGAGCGAACCACAGAATTGTATGTGTGTGAAAGGATATATTGGATGGTGTAAGATATGGCAGTATCTATCTATCTACATGCACACACACATATATATAGTAAAAGAGAAAGAAAATGTTTTGGAAAAGGTGATGGCAACGTATGCATAAGTGTGCTTGACAATTATTTTAAGGACTGTAAGAACCTCCAATAAAATTATTTTTTTAAATAATAGAAATAGTAAGATTTCCTGGGGATATGGTGGGGGAAGGAGGGAATAAAGAGGAGCTAATATTAAGGAGTTCAAGAAGAAAGAAAATGCTTTGAAACCGACTGTGGTATAAATGGTTCAATACTGCTTTATGTGATTGAACTATGGAATGTTATGATAGCTATAAGAGTTTCCAATAAAATAATTAATTAAAAAAAGGCTTATTCAAAGATACATGTCATAGGACGGCTTTGAAACATTCAAAGTCCTGCAGTGTCAGTGGATGCTACACCTCGCTGGGTTACCACTGACCCATGCATAAGCACATTTTTTTTTTACATTTTATTAGGGCCTCATACAACTCTTATCACAATCCATACATATCCATACATCAATTGTATAAACACATCCATACATTCTTTGCCCTAATCCTTTTCAAAGCATTTGCTCTCCACTTAAGCCCTTTGCATCAGGTCCTCTTTTTTTTCCCCCTCCCTCCTCAGCACATTTTTTGTGCTGAAAAACTCGGCTTATACACGGGTCTATATGGCACCCCTGTGCCATCCCCAGGGAGGGTTGTGAAGCTTAGCTTTATAGGAAGCTGCCCTGACCCCAGCCACCACCTGAGCCAGGAGTAACTATTTTCACATCATGTGGCCTGATCCCAAATAACACAGAGTTCTGCCAGAACTCCATCTAGGACCATATATCACCCCCACCCACTCTCTGAACTCTGGACCTGGCAGAGTATGTGCACACATACCATATGCTCTTACTTTCTTTTTTTTTCTTCTATTGTTGCTTTTCATTTTCTTTCATTTCCCTTTTTTTAAAAATCCTTTCTGATTTCCATTTTTGTTCTTTCCTCTTATTCCTTATATTCTATTTTTTGTTTAATATTATTTTTCCTTTCTCCCCACCTCCCTAATTTTCCTTACTGTGTTTGTGAAGTTTCTTTTTTTGATCTACCTTTTGTCTACCCTTGATTTTACTTTACTTTCTGTCATTAATTTTTTTTGCTAGCTGTTGTTGACCAGATTTGCCCTCATTTTTAATTCTTTTAATTATCTTTTATGGATATTCTGTGTGTGTGTGTCCCATACACACACCTACAAGAGAAACATCACCTGATCCCATGTGGCCCAATAAAACTCAGACCTCCTTCAGCATGAACCTACAGAGAGAGGATCACTACTTGCTCCTGTACCACCACCCCCTAATTACCTACAGATAAATGAAATCACCAACCAACATTACTCTCAACTATGCTATACAAATAACCAAAAAATGAACCACTCACATACACTCTCTATTACACCTATCAAGGGACAGGGAGGAAGAGGGTAAGATATCACCAACATACAATCATTACATTAATATAAATATAACAGCTCTACAATGTCTATGAGACATCAAATAGTTTCAGTTCACACAAAGAGACAAGACAAAGTGGTCCATACAAATGACTACTACACAGAGCCAGGAAAACTTTCTCAGGAAGAAAAGGCAATGGGATTACCTGATAAGAAATTGAAAATATATATATAGTATTTAGACTCCTCCAATGGATTGAGAAAATGATCAACAAAAACCTAGAAAACCATAAAGAATAAAATAAGAAGAATTCAGGAAAGCACTGAAATAGCAAACAGAAAAAAAGTGAAAAATTAGAAAATTTTCTAACCAAAACAAAGAATATTAATATTAAAATTTCAGAAATAAATTATATGTGGAGAGAAGAAGGAAATATTGTTGAATCAGTGAAAGGTCAAAAGAATCAACTTGAAGAGAAATCTCTAAATACTTATCTGCTAGAAGAACAATTTAAAAAGAACCAAAAAAGTAAAGAAAGCCTAAGAATTATGTAGGACACCCTCAAACAAGGTAACATGCACATGATTGGAATTCCAGAACAGGAAGAAACAACAAAAAGTACAAAGAAAATTGTTGTGGAGTTGTTGGAAGAAATCATCCCTATCGTTATGAAAGATGAAAAATAAATTCAAGAAGTTAAACACACAAAACCCAGAAATCTACAAACAAAAGGAACTCAACACAGGAATTTATATAGAATGGAGAATCCACAAGCACCACACATACACACAAACAAAGCAAAAAAACACACAGCAATAAATCCACATATCAAAGAAGACAGTGGATGTAAAAGAATAAAGACACCTGCCAAGAGACAGAAAGTAGTAGACTGGATAAGAAAACAGAATCCTTCAATGTGCTGCATACGAAAACCATGCCTCAGACACAAAATGTAAAAGTAGACTAAAAATAAAAGGAGGAAAACCGTCTATCCAGCCAATGGTAGTCAGGAGTAAAAAAATACAGGAGTGGCAATAGTCCTCTCTGCTAAAGTAGACTTAAAGGCAAGACCTATCATGATGACTAATGAAGGACATTTTATAATGATTAAATCTAACATTGAACAAGAAGGCATAATCATAATAGACATGCATACACCAATAAAAGACTGTAAAAATAGTAATCAAATTCTTAAAGTGTTCAAACAAACAAGAATACAGAAAGTATTAAGTATAACTATTAAGTAGGAGATGTTCTCTCTGGAGGGACAGAGCATCAGAAAACTAAACAACACAATCAACTTGACTTTCTTTTTTGTTCCAGGGGAGAGCGCTAACGCAGTCCCCCACTACCACAAATGATGCAGTCCAGTTTCCCACATTTGGGAATATCGCAGGGGCCAGCACATCCGGAGTGCAATGGATAAGCCTCGCCCTGGGAAAACCACCTTCATGATCATGGTATCTTCCCTGCCAGGTAAGTATTCAACTTGACTTTCGATACATGTACAGAACACTTTAAGCAACATATGTAAATAATATCAACTTTATTATTTTTCTGTAGTCATTGCATTAATGATAATACTACAGACTATGTTCACCTTCTTTGCTTTTTAATCACCTCTCAGTCTCATCACAGATAATTGTGGTTTCGTACACCATCTCCTGATAGTTGGTGTCATGCCCAAAGTTGCTCAGCTAATTAGTTGTCGAGACACTGACTGATGTTCCTTTCAGTGTAGCTGCTTTTAAAATCTTTAAAAATCATTTTATTGGGGGCTCGTGTAACTCTTACCACAATCCATACATACATTCTTTGTGTCAAGCACATTTGTACATTTTTTTGCCATCATAATTTTCAAAACATTTTCTCTTTACTTGAGTCCTTGGTATCAGTTCTTCATTTCCCCCCCTCCCTCGCTCCCTCATGAAGCCTTGATGATTTACAAATTATTGTTATTTTCCCATGTCTTGCACTGTCCAATGTCTCCTCTTACCCTCTTATCTGTTGTCCATCCCCCTGGAAAGGGGTTAGAGGTAGGTCATTGTGATTGGTTCCCCCTTTCTTCACCTCCACCTTCCCCTTCCCCTTCCCCTCCTGGTATGGCTACTCTCAATATTTTTCCCAGGGAGTTTATCTGACCTTTATTTTCTGTGTTTCCAGTTCTTTTCTGTACTCATGTACATGCTGTGGTCTAGCCAGAATTGTAAGGTAGAATTAGGGTCATGATAGTGTGGGTGAGGAAGTATTAAAGAACCAGAGGAAAGTTGTATGTTTCATCAGTGCTATACTGCACCCTGACTGGCCTGTCTTCTCCCCCCGACTCTTCTGTTAAGGCATGTTCAATTGCCTACAGATGGGCTGTAGGCACTCTGTACTTCCCCCACCCCCATTCACATTAACATGATTTGTTCTGGGTCTTTGATGCCTGATACCCGATCCCGTCGACATCTCACGATCTCACAGGCTGGTGTGTCTCTTCCATGTGGGCTTTGTTGCTTCTCAGCTAGATGACCACTTGTTTATATTCAAGCCTTTAAGACCCCATATGCTATATCTTTTGATAGTCGGGCACCATCAGCTTTCCTCACCCCATTTGCTTATGCACCCATCTGTCTTCAGCGATCATGTCGGGAAGGTGAGCATCTCAGAATGCTGGATTATTACAACAAAGTGTTCTTCTGTTGAGGAAGTACTTGAGTAGAGGCCCAGTACACAAAAAATTATCTAAACTAGACCATGTTTGTCCACAAATTAAGGCTTAATATATATGGACAAAATATCGAATGATGAAGCACCAAAAGAAGATGGAAAAAATACACAGTCACTGTACCAAAAAGAACTAGTCAACATTCAACCATTTCAGGATGTAGGAAATAAGCAAGAACCAATTGGGCTGAAGGAAGAAGTTCAAACTGCAATACAAATATTACCCCAAAACAGGGCTCCAGGAATTTATAGAATAGTAATTGAAATGTTTCAACAAGCTGGTGAAGCACTGAACACCCTCACTTGTCTATGCCAGGACATCTGGAAGATGACTCCTTGCTCAACTAATGGGTAGAGACCCATATTTGTACCCCACACAAAGAAAAGGGATTCAACAGAATTCTCAAGCTATAGAACAATATCACTGATAAAATATGCCAGAAAAATTTTGCTGAAGATTGTCCAACAATGGCTGCAACAATACATTGACAGGGAGCTGCCAGAGAATCAGACTGGATTCAGAAAAGGACACAGAACAAGAGATATCATTGCTGATGTCAGATGGATCTTGGCTGAAAGAAGAAAATATCAGAAAGATATTTGCTTGTATTTTATTGACTATGCCAAGGCATTCGTTTGTGTGGATCACAACAAACTATGGATAACCTTGAGAAAAATGGGAATTCCAGCACACTTCATTGTGCTCATGAGAAACTTGCGCATGGACCAAGAGGCAGTTGTGGGAACAGAACAAGGGGATATTGCATGGTTTAAAATCAGGAAAAGTATGCGACAAGGTCGTGTCCTTTCCTTATACCTATTCAATCTGGATGCTGAGCAAACAATTAAGATAATGTATTTATATGAAGAACAATGAAGCATCAGAATTATTGGAAGGCTTATTAACAATCTGCTATATGCAGATGACAAAGCCTTGCTTGCTGAAAGTGAGGAGGACTTGGTGATGAAGGCCAAGGATTGCAGCCTTCAGTGTAGATTACCAATTAAAGAAGACAAAAATCCTCACAACTGGACCATTGAATAACGTCATGATGGATGGAGAAAAGATTGAATGGTCAATGATTTCATCTTGCTTGGCTACACAACCAATACGCATGACAGCAGCAGTTCATATATCAAAAGATGAGTTGCAGTGGGTAAATCTGCTGCACACGTCTTCTTTATATTATTGCAAAGCAGGGATGTTACTGTGAGGACTGAGCTCACCTGATCCAACCTATAGTGTTTTCAGGTGTCTCATAAGCATGCCAAAAGTCAGACCTTTAATAACGAAAACCAAAGAAGAATCGGTGCATTTGAGTTGCAGTGCTGGAGAAGAATATTGAGAGCACCACGGACTGAAGAAGGACAGAGCAATCTGTCTTGGAGGAAGCATGACCAGAATGGTCTTTGGAGATAAGGACAGCAAGACACCACCTTGCATACTTTACATACGTGTTGTCAGGAGATGCCAATCCCTGGGGCAGAATACCACGACCAGTAAAGTAGGGGAATGGTGAAGGAGAGGAAGACCCTCCAGAGGCGGATTGACAGTGCGGCGATAACAACGGGCTCAGGCATGGGGACGATTATGGGCATGGTGTTTTGGACCGGGCAGTGTTTTGTTTTGTTGTGCATGAAGTCATTATGGGTCTGAACCAACTGGATATCACCTAACAACAACAAACTTTCATAAACTGAAAAACATTGATGTACTACAAACCATTTTATCAGACATAAAACTCCCAAATTAGCGATCAACAGTAGAAAAAAACGAGAACCCCCCTCCAAAATACTTGGAAACTAAACAACACACGCTTGATAATGATTAGATGTTCAAATAAATTTAAACCTCCTTGAAAAAAATGAGGATGATAATATGAGAATGAAAAATAAATAATCCCTTGGAATTTAGCAAAAGAAATATTCAGGGAGAGTATATTTTATAGCTATAAACATGCATATTAAAAAAGAAGCGAGAACCAAAATGAACGCCTTGTCCCAACATCTTCAATAATTTAAAAAGCTTCAGATTAACCTTTAATTAAAAGGAGAAAAGAAATAATAATGATTAGATAAGAAATAAATGAATCTGAAAACAATGGAAAAATCAACAATACAAAAAGCTGGTTCTCTGAAAACATGAACAAAATTGACAAGCGACTTAACAGAGGGGGAAAATATTTAGAGGAAAAGAGATACCAAGAATATCAAGAATAAGAAATGAAAGGGTGACATCACATCAGAACCAACAATTTTTTTAAATAATAGAGATCATATACTCCAATAATTTTGAAAAACTAGATGAAATGAATAACTTTCTAAAGACACATTGTCTGCTTACATGAACACAGACTGATGTAGAAAACCTCAACAGACCATAACAAGGAGGAAATATACCAGGTCATTTAAAAAAAAAAAAACCCTGCCCAAAATTGCCCAGATGCAGGCACTTTCACTGGGGAATTCTACCAACTCAGAGAAAAGTTGACCGCAACTTTACGCTAATTATTCCAGAATATAGGAAAAGTTGTCAAACTCCCGAACTTGTTTTATGAAGTAAGCATAATTCTAATACTAAAATAGGCTAAGATATCACCAGAGTAGAAAATTATAGAACAATATCCTTTATGAACATAAATGCAAAAATTCTCAATAAATACTAGCCAATAGGACTGAACAAAATATCAAAAAAAATATATTATGATCAAATAGGAAGCATACTAGATGTATGATTTGTTCAACATTAGAAAAACAATCAATGTAATCCATCATATAAAGGAAACCAAAGAAAATCACTCTGATCATATCAATGGATGCAGAAAACGCACTTAACAAAATACAATACCTATTCCTAAGAGCGATATAGTTAGCAAAATATGACTGGAAGAGAACTTTCTCAACACAGTAAAAGCCATATACCCCATCTGCAATATTGTCCTGAAAGTCCTAACCCGAGCTATTAGAAAACAAAAGGAAATTAAAGGTATCCAAGTAGGCAAAGAAGGAGTAAAATTCTCTCTATTTTGTAGAGGATATGTTTCTACTTGTAGAAAATCCCGAAGACCGACCAAGAAAACTGCTGAAAATAATTCGAGTCTGCAGTGTAGCAGAGTACAAGATTAATACATAAAAATTTATCAAATTCCTATATACAAAGAGCTCTTAAAAAAGAAAATCAAGAAAACAATACCATTTACAATAGCCACACATACAAAATGAAATATTTAAGGACAAACCTAATACATAAACAAGCTAAAAAACTTGTGCAAAGAGAATGCAAAACAATATGACAAGAAAGCAAGAAAATGGACCTCCTCTCACGCTCAAGATTGAGCACTTGTTCTGTTCTTCAGTCAACTAAATACCACCCACTTCTATTGGCGGCCTCTCTCGAGAGAAACTTAAGAGAATGGGATTGTGGCTCAACCTTTAAAATATGGGCAATGTGTGGAGTGAGTTTGCTGCTCGATGGTTGACAGCTATCACAGGTCCACACTGAGGTTCTTCCACACTGCAAAGAGCCCTGCTTTCACCGAAGCATCAGCTATGCACTGTCATGACAGTGCGGTGCTACCATCTACTGAGAACATCAGTGGATTATAACAACAGCCATTTATTTAGTTCAGTGGATAATTTAGGAGGTGGGATGGGGCAAGCAATTTAACCTCAGCTGCTTGATTCTTGACCTAACACATTTGGGGTCAGTTAGTTGACATAGTGACTGAATCGATGGGTCAGACATAGAATTGGGAGTGTGGCACAGGATGGGGCAGTGTTTCTTTGACTGCAGAGAGGGTCAGTATGGATTGGGACTGACTCAATGGCACCTCACAACAACAACAAGTTACTATGCTTCTGATTTTGGGGGTGGGTGGGTGAAGCTTTTCGCTGGGTACCTTTGTTCCCCACGTGGACTTCCATCCTTTAACAGAACCATGCAGGCTTGTTCTTATGGAAAAGTTAAAGTTGTAAAAGGAAATCCAATAGTGCAAAAGGAGAAATAAATACGTGAAAGGACTCCTGAGTGTGCACTGAATTAGTATACAGGACTTCTGGTGGGTTCTTTTGTCCAAAGTAAGTCAAGAGGCTAAACCAGAGTCTGAGCAGGGTACAATGCTAAAGTTCAAGGGGAAAAAATGAATGAAGGCCAATCACTGAGGCCATTAATAAACCTACCATACTGAGTCACAATGAACCAGAATGCTCACCCCAAATATGACACACGTATCAATGTGAAGGTATTGGCTGAGATTTTGGAACAGTCTAATTTTTGTCTCTCTCTAGAAAGCAGGATTCAAATCACCCCCTTAGATCTGCCAATGGAGTGACTGATGAAGGAGGAAGGCCATTCTCAGTGTAAGACCCACAAGCTAGGTTGTTGCTAGCTCCCCCCCAAAAAACAGTTTAAATAGGATAAAGCTATTCTGGAAATTCACATTGCTTAATATATATCAGTCTCTATACAAACATTATTCAATTTACCAATCATAACAGTCCTACAACTTAGATGTTATTATCTCCATTTTACATATGAATAGACAGAATTTCGGAAAAGGTTTTGCTGAGTTGAAAGCTCACGCTCTTTCTCTTTATTTTTCCCTCCCCCTAGAGTTTCTGTCCAATAAAGCACATGTCCCTTTCCAGGTCACTCAGAGCGTGGGCTCTGTATTTGTGGATAGCTGCCCAGAGACCAACATTAATTTCCCTAGATTGTGTGCAAGGCAAGCTGGTCTCAGCAAAAATTCTGAAGCCTAAGGTTTCAGTGTCAACTTAAGAGCAAAAGGATAGAGGAGAATATTTTCCAGCATGGTTATATTTCCCAATTAATCAATCAAAAAGTGAATGTACTGTACAGATTAAACATCTCTTTTCATTACGAATATATATACATATATAGTCATCCAGGGCAGGAGTGAGGTTAGTCTGATTGACAGCCCAGAAGGACAAGAGGACAAATCACACTTTTCAATTCAGACCATAAATCTCCTTCGGATAGACTAGATCCAGTCGTGAATAGTACAAAGAGTAGGTATCGCTACCCTAGACACTTTCTGGAGGAAAACATATTTTATTACCAAATTCCTAAACTGGGAACCTGGACACTCTTTCGGTCTACATTTTCCCAATTAGGTCCTTACTTTGCATTTTCAAATTTGTGATTTATTTTTTTTTTCAATCGCTAGTAGTAAGGTCCATCATTGTTATAGTCATCTTGTCTCCTTTTCTTTCTGGGTGTAGTATCTTTATTGGAAAAAAGACACCTGCCACCATGTGGCAGTTATATAATTTCCGGTCAACTTGAGTAAAGGGGTAGAGTCTAGCCTGTCCATCAGGTCATGTCTCAGTGTGGGGATGGCCATCTCCTGAGCATCTTGTCTCCTTCTTATTGTCAACCAGTCAACTATAAGTTCCCAAAGAAGTCCAGCAATCCCTTAACAAAATGGATCATGCATACTTAATAGTAAGGAAATGCTTTTCTTTTCCTTTTTAATTAATATGCAATGTTTGTTTTATATGTAGTAACAGAGATCAGAATCTTAAACTTAAAAAAGAAAATTGAACTACTGACATTTTGCCTAAATTTCCTTCTTTCAAAATTATTCCTCTGTATTGAAAAGAATGTTCTCTCAGGAGATAAACACGGGACTAATCAGACAGCACACCCACGAGGTCAATGTCTGTTTTATTCCTGAGTATCTGTCACAGAATATACGCTTCATAAATGCTTGTTGAATGGATGCTCATAAATCAGAAAGGTCTAGATTATAAAACAAGTCATTAAGTAGCCGTGTAATTCGATGTGCATGACTCCACCTCTCTGGTTGAAGTGTTCTTTGGACAATAGCAGAGCATTTAGTGATTTGGAATGCAGTAGGTAGTATAACTATGTTAGACAGGAGTGTGACAACTGAGACACTGTTCTGGCCAAATGAAACTCAATCAATGATACAAAGAGTGAAGTCTTGTAATTCTAGCTCTGATCAATCTAGTACTCTGTGAAGCACTGCCAGGAGGCATATCTTCAGAAAGCTTGAACTCCAAAACTCAAGAAGTTGAATTGGGAGTAAAAAATGCAATCCTGCATTTCATAGCATGGTATTGAACGGATCAGGTATCAGGCGTCCAAGAACAAAAAGTCCCATCATTGTGAATGAAGGGGAGTTTGGAATGGAAACCCAAAAGCCCATCTATAGGCAATTGGACATCCCCTTACAGAAGGGTTGTGGGGAGGAGACAAGCCAGTCAGGATGCTGTATAGCCCGATGAAACATACAACTTTCCTCTAGTTCTTTAATGCTTCTCCCCAACCCCACTATCATGATCCTAATTCTACCTTACAAAGCTGGCTAGAAGATAGGATGTACACTGGTACAGATAAGAGTTGGAAACACAGGGAACATAGGACAGAGAAATTCCACGGGACGAATAATGAGAGTAGCAATACCAGGAGGGTAAGGGATAGGTGGGGGGAGAAAGGGGGAACTCATCACACTGATCTACATATAACCCCCTCCCTGGGGTATGCACAATAGAAAAATGGGTTAAGGGAGACATCGGACAGTGTAAGACATGAACAAATAACAAAAATTTATAAATTATCAACAGTTCATGAGAGTGGAAGGGTTGGAGAGGAAGGGGGAACATTGAGGAACTGATACCAAGGGCTCAAATAGAAAGAAAATGTTTATGGGACAATGATGGCAACAAATGTACAAATGTACTTGACATAATGGATAGATGTATGTATGGATTGTGATACAAATCCCAATTTTTTTTTTAAAAGAGCTTAGGATGCACAGAATGCAAGTCTGATAGACCCTTCAGGACTAGAAATGGGAGTAAGGATGCCAGAAGAGTAGGGGAAAGATGGGCAGAGGAGGGGAGCAAGAGAGAACCAATGGAAGTGATTGATATGAGCAACACTTAATTCTCAGCCATCCCCCCCACCCCAGGGAGATGAACAACAGAAATGTGGGTGAAGAGAAACAGTGGTTGGTATAAGATATGCAAACAATAATAATTTATAACTTATCAAGGGTTCAGGAGGGTGGGAGAGGGGACAGAGGAGAAAAGAGGAGCTGATACCAAGGGCTCAAATAGAAAGTAAATGTTTAGTAAATGATGATGGCAGCATACACATGTATAAATATGCTTGTTAGAATGTTATAAAAGCTGTAAGAGCCCTCAGTAAAATGATTGAAAGGGCAAAACAAAAAAACACATACACAAAAATGTAATTATGTATTTCAAGGGAAAAGATTCAAGTTAATTATAGACTTGGCTCTAGTTAGGCCCAAACTTTCTGGAGCAGCCTGAGAGAAGAATCAGTACTGGGTTTAGAGTAATCTCTAAATGATGTAGGGATGGAAGAAATGAAAATGTCTATGCTGGGAAATTACTTGCTACCAACTACAGCAACAAGTTTTCCCTTCAATAAGCCTAGAATGAACCAAAAGAAGGCTGAACTTGGTTAATTCAGTATTATATATGACTTGTTATTATTTCAAGGTGCCACCAAATCAGCTTTGAGAAATGGTGATCTTGTAAATAGCAGAATAAAACATTGCCTCTTCCTGCGACATCCTTACGATGATTTATATATTTGAGTCTATTGTTTTGGCTCTTGTGTCAATATCCCTTGTTGAAGGTTTCTCCCATTTCACGGATCCTCTACCAACACGTGTCCTTTTCTGGTGACTGGTTTCTCCTATTGATGAGTTCAAAGTAAGGGGATTTTTAAAATGTGCTTTTATGGATGCCGCATGAAATCTCATGTAGCTAACACCTTTGTTTTAAAAAGCCAAAATAGCATGTGTAAATGGAATTCTTTCTTTGGCAGGATGCTCATCGAATGCTCATGCAAATTTTAGTAACAGGTCGATTTAGGATGCCTTCATTTTCTTCTCTACATTATACCCTACAATAAGGTTTGCATACTTTTATAGTTGACACATACAATGAAGCTAACTCCATTTTGCATAATAAAAGTGAGCACACGTCTCAGCATTTTCATATTGGAATATCTTTAAGAGCATCTACCTCTGTATCTTACTTTCCAGAGCTCGTGAGGCAGAGAATGTTACCTTTAGCTGGAAACGCAGTTCTTCTAGGTAAGGGAATTGTCTTAACTTGGGGGAGGTGGCTGTGATGGTTCATACAGCTTTGAGGCTGTGGCTTCCTAAAATAACTGAGTCACTGAGTCAATCTCAACTCATAATGATATGCAGAAGGTATATAGAGGGTCTATAAGTACAAAAATATGTAGGGGAGAGAGAGAGTGGGTGTCAGGGTTTTCGAGACTGCACATCTTCCGGGAAACAGAAAGTGGCTGTATGACAGGTGGATTTGAACTGCCAACCTTCCAGTTAGTGGCCCAGTGTTTACCCTATAGTGCCTCAGAACAACAACAACAAAAAGTCCTGCCATGTCTAAGAAGAATTTGCCTCCACGCACCCCATGACAGGAGGGGATGCTAAGGAAACCTAGGGACTGAGAAAGAGAGGAGAAAAGCCAGCAAGATATGTGAGTCTGAGCATGACATGGACAAAGGCCTACTACAAATGAGGACTTTTTAAAGCAGGACTGGTGCCTAATTTAATGTGACTTCTGTTTCACAAGAGTAATCGTCTCTCTATCCTCTACCCTCTCCAGTAAAATATATCATAGTCTCAAATGCCTTGGATAGATTCTCAGGACTCGGTGTGTGCAAGGATATTGAAGAAAAGGCCAAGATTTACATCGGAATCACCACGAGGAGGAATGGACACATGCGTTAGTTGGAGACACCATGTGTTACGTAGTGAAGTTTAGTAGAAGCAGAACCTGTGTCCAGGGATAAATGAGGATCTAATGCTCATCCTTAGAGTTTTATTAATACTGGGAAGGGTTTTATACTTCTATAGAGTTCATAATTGGGGTTTAGGTGGGTCTTATCTAGAACGCAAGAGTCCAGGTATATCTAACTGAAGTCTGGATCATACAGGTAGGAAAATGATGCACAGGAAGGTACATAGTTGCCTACAGTTACAGTTAAATAGTAGCAAATGAGGAACCAAACCTTCATGGCTGCTAAAGAACTTTGACCTCTTTCCATTTCAGAGAGATAGGACTAATGTTAGTTTGCCAATGTACATATTTTCAATTTTTTAGACATTTTAAATAATTCTAGATTTGTAAAAACATTGCAAGGCAAGCACAAGGAAAATATCTTCCGTAAACCCTTCAAACATTTTTAGTAAATTGAAATTAAATTGTAGATGACGTTGTTCCTAAGAATAAGACAATACAAAATTCAAGACCAAGAAATTAACATTGGCACAAATTTATTTTCTAATTTCAAAACCTCGTTCATTTTTTGGGGCTAATTGTTTTAAAATTAAAAGTAGTGCAAGCCGTTTTCAGACACAAAGCAAAGAAGCCACCTTATTAGATGAGTAAAGCAAGCATAAAGGGGTAGAAGCTTTAGCAACTTCCTTACAGAGCTGCCGCTCATGCAGAAGTGAAGTCTAATTGTTGATATTTACCTTTGGTTCCTCCGCCAAAAGGAGTAGCCCACAGAGAGGATGCTATCTCTTTGAGTAACCAGATAGGACGGGGAAGTGCATTCAGCCTCTATTTTCTACAATAGGCTATAAGATCATAAAGGTGGCGATTTTGGGTGAAGAATTGGAAACCAACGGCTAAAACAGATATTTTTACATTTGAACTCATAAAATAAGCCTGGATGATACTATCAGATCAGGAACCCACAGAACTAACAAATGCTTTAATTTCACATACACCTGAATTCATCATTTTCTTGTCTGCAGAACCAATCCCTTCATTGTATTTCATCCCCTCGGGGCTCAATAGAGTTTGTGTGAACAAAATGTGAATATATGGATTATGCTGCTCCAGAATTCCTGGATTTGTAAGGGGTCAGGTTGAAGGGATTCAGTGTGACAATGTAAAGTCATTGGACTGGCTTTCAGACCAGAGTTCTTTGTGGTTAACACAAAGCTCTTTTCTGTGATCCCCAAACCACTCTTCCCTATGACAAGAGCACAAAAGTATGAAATACCTTGGGTTTTCCATGAGTAGTCACTACTCTAGGACTGCGATAATAGTCCACAGTGGTATTTACTCTAAAAAATAAAACAATTGATTTATATTAAGTGTAAAATGACAATCAGATAATGGGAAAGGTAAAATATAGTTACTTAATACTAATATACTAAGTTTCTTTTACCAACCTCAGGTGCAATTGTAATATCTCAAACCAGAAATTAAAAAAAAATGATGCACCTACAATTTGAGGACTTAAGCAGGACAATCCAAGGTGTCTGAGACAGCTGTACCAATTTTAGGAGAGATGTTGGCAGGCGAACAAATAAGGTTTTGCTACATCAATGCCCTATATAGTTTATTAAAATATGTATTATTCTGACAAAGCAGTGATGACCATTCTGATGTGTTTAGTTTCTGTTTGTTCATATCAGGGTTTAGGAACCTATAGGGATATCAAGTAGAACAAAGGGTTCGGGGAAGAGGTGAAGGGAAGGTGATAAAAACGAGATGATGTCAAGGTACCCAGGGAAAAAAATAGGATGTTTGGGAACTGATTATGGAAACAATGTTACAGTTCTGCTTGATGAGAATGAACAATGCAATAACATGACATTTGTGTTAATTTCCAAGTGAGAATAAATTTAAAGACCAAACCTAAACAAACAAACAAACATAGTTCTAAGAATGGTTTGGGGGGCTCACCCTAAATTCCAGCTCCAATTTAAGAACAATTGGTTCTCACATCATGGCCCTGTTTGAGCATCACCTCCAGGAAGGGAACCCGAAAGAGAGGGTGTTATAGGAAAATGTGGTGAAGAAAGTAGATGGTGCCTGCTGTCTGATAAAATAGCATCTGGGGGTCTTAAAAACTTGTCTCTGAACAAGTAGCTAAGTGAGATGTCAACTGAGTCCATATGGAAGAAGCACACCATCAGCTATCACCAAAGGAGTGTGAAACAGAATTTTAAATTGAAGGGAAGGTTTAGTATCAGAGCCTAAATCTGAGAATCTGGTTTGCAGAAGGGTGTAGATGACAAGGGTGCGCAAAATCAATTGGTGGAAATATATAGGAAATACACCTCCAATGAACTTTCTCTGCCCACACTTGAGGGCTAGAAGGAAAGCAGTCCCTAACCTGAGTGCATTGGTGAGTTGAGTATAGAAGGCCAAAGTCAGAAACCTGACTTGAATCTTATGCATTTTGGGATTGTATTGTTTGGTTTGGTTTTTGATTGTACATATTAGGAGGTATCTTCGAGTGTTATGTCATTGGGATCACACTCTTGAAGTTATAGCACACATTTTTTCATTTTGGTGGAGTATGAAAACCAGGACTGATGAATCTATAGAATCAGTGAATGGAATAAGGGTATTTGGGGGAGGAGGACACAAAGGTGGTGGCAGGCGAAGGGGCGATGATGTCAAGGGTCCATGTAGAAACTGATTGTGGTGACAAATGTACAGTTCTGCTGGATGTGATTGAACTATGAAATGATTGGACATATGTGTTAATCCCAATGCATAGAAAAATGATGATCACAATTATTCCTTTTTATGAGGATACTAATCTACCTGTCATATGTACTGGGGACTTCGTAACTTTTAAAAGTCTTTTAAAGGGGCCTGTTAGTGCAGTGGTCCACACGGAGCTGTTAACTGGAAAAGCAGAAGCTACCAGATGGTCCCTAGCAGAAAATGTGCTAGTGTGCTTTTGCTCCTGTAAATATTAGAATCTAGGAACCACCTGGGCAGGTTTACTCTGT
Source organism: Tenrec ecaudatus (assembly GCF_050624435.1). Taxonomy (NCBI): domain Eukaryota; kingdom Metazoa; phylum Chordata; class Mammalia; order Afrosoricida; family Tenrecidae; genus Tenrec; species Tenrec ecaudatus. The sequence continues at coordinate 49,329,384 of NC_134541.1, read as the reverse complement.
CTTGGCAGCATAGAGGGTCATGTACTTGGCTGCTGAATGCAAGGTCAACAATTTGAAACCACCAGCCACACTGCAGGAGAAAGATGGAGCTTTATATCACTGTAAAGAATTATAGTCTTAGAACCCACAGGGCAAATTCTAATCTGTCCTTCAGGGCTTCTCTTAATTGGAATTGACTCTGTGGCAGTGAGTTTGGTTTTTTGGTTTTATAGGGTTGTTCTGTTTGTTTGTTTGTTTGTTTGTTTTTACCATAACAGTTCCAGAGGAACTGTCCTTTAAAGGTTTTTAGATTGGAAACCTTTCAGAAATACTTAGCATCAAATCTATGACCCTCCTCTCACACCCAATCACGTTATTGTCGATGCCAAGCTTCGTAATCTATAGGATATGATCCCACGTGGGGTTGCATAAGGGAAGGTGGAATTTGCGAAAGATTTGACAACTGTAAAAGGTTTCTGAACACACACCGAACAAACATATTTTAGAATTAAAAATAGAACACACAGTAAATCTGAGGGGTTTCTGGCAGTACTTTCCCATGTTAAACATTTCTCTGGCAAAAAGAGCCTCATCTTTTGGTTATCTATTCTTCTGTTGAAGAAGTCCGATTCACAACTGAGGGATGTGAGTAGCCATATTATCAGACAGAGAGCCCTGAAGAGTTAGCTCGATGCCTAACTATGGCAGGCAGTTAGGTTAAAATATAGTCTGATCATTTGATCTCCCTTTTAAGCCATTTTAAAGCTCTTTCAGTTTTAAAAGAAAGTTAAGGAAATACATGTGAATTAAGCCCCTGGTGAATCCCCTCTGACCATGGACCAGAGATGAGAATAGTCTTGCTGCTATGCAGAATGCATTGGAGTTTATTGTTGCAGTTAGGTTAAACTTGAGCACCCTGTCATTTGATCTCCCTTATGATCCACCTAAATTTGTTCTAGCTTTTGATATTTGCTGGTTTCTTTTTGATTGAGCTGTTTATCTGTTTTACTTTGTTATTGTTGTTTTGTTTTTAAATGTTTTCCTGTAGACAAAATACAGGATAGGCAAATCAATAGAGACGGTAACTGGACTAATGGTTCCTTGACAGTATAGCAGGGAAGTTGGGAAGAAACGGGAGAGCTCATAACAATGAGTGCAAGAATGAAGGAAGTGTCCTAAAACGGATTGTACAACTCTTCTTGATGTGATTTATTGAACCATTGAATTGTATGGTATACGAATTACATGTCAATCAAACTGTTGTGGAAAAAGAAGCCTTGACTTTTGGAGCAGGGAATTGGGATTTTCATTAGATGGAAAAAGAGAAAAGATGTCAACTATCAAATATTGGTGAAAATGTGGAGCATCCAAAAGGCTCATGTACTGCTGGTGGGAATATAAATTTATAAAATTACTTTGAAAAACTGTCAGTTTGTTTTTTTAATATATATACAGAATTCTGAAATGGCCTGAAAGATTGCTGCTTCCGGATGTACATGACTGGTATAATCACCTCCTCTCAAGTGTGGGTTAAATTTTGAGTAGAATAGTTCCCTGTGCAGTGAGGAAACATTTCATACAGTGTATGAAAAAAGGATGAGATTTTTCAGATGTAATTAAGGTTCCTAATCAGTTGAATTTTGGTTAATCAAAAGGAAAATTTACCTAGGTTGGCCTGACCTATCCAGGTGAGCCCTAAAAATGGCTAGATGCTTCCTGAGAAAGATTTTAAGGGCTATTTGTCATAAACTTAAGGGTATTTTTGAGGAGCTGAAAACAATTCTGAAATAAAAAACAGCAAGAACATGAATAATTTTGTCCTATAATCACCAGGGACTGAATTTGTTCAAACACCACAACAAGCTTGGAACTAGATCTTTCCCTGAATACGTCTCTAGATGAGGATACAGAGAGCTAACAGACTGATGTCAGCCTGTGAGGCCAGGAGCAGCAGACCTGACCACGTATCTGACTCCCTACTCTTGAAACTGTGAGACAACAGCTGTGAGCTGCTTGATTCCCATACGTTTAGTAATTTTAAAAGAAGTAGAATACAATAGAGCTGATAGCCTTATAAAGATGAATATAGGCATATTCCTTTGCTCAACTGGTCACTCGTAGGTATAATGTCAACCAAAGGGGAATCTGTGCTCACAAAAATACATACACTGTAATACACGAAGCAGCACTATTTCTACTGGCCTGAGGTTGGTAAGTACTTAAAGTGCACCAGAAGGAGAATTATGGGATGCCGACAGTATTTTATTTCTTAATCAGGGGTCTAGTCACATGTGGCATCAGTTTGTGAAAACTTATCCACTAAAAAAAGTAAGATAAGATAAAATAATAATTTATAAATTATTAAGGGTTCATGGAGGAAAGCAGGGAGGGAGGTGGAGGGAAAAAAGGAAAATGAGTTAATTCCAGGAACCCAAGTGAAAGGCAAATTTTGAGAATGATGAGGGCAACAAATGTATAAGGATGCTTTACTCAATTGACGTATGTATGGATTGTGATAAGAGTTGTATGAACCCCAATAAAATGATTTATTAAAAAAGGAACTAACTTTATTCTTGGATTATAGGACAGCACCATTATTATTAGCTATTTTTAAATTTCAGAAATGATCACCATGTAAACATTGTCACAGGATTTTACTTGTGTACTATTTTCAGCTTAAGTCCTACATAGATAAAAGATTTTTAAAAACCTTAATTTACAATTAAAAACTTGTTTTACTTTAACTCTCACTTCTGTGGTTTTTTGCCAATGTTCAGTAAGTAAATTTTTCAGTGGCACATTGAGAATTTTAGAGCATTGTTTTCAGTAACAGTTTTATTGCAATTATAAATTACAGCTTAAATCTTTGGGCCAGGTCATGATAAAATACAACACATGAGTCTTAACATTTTTCTGTGGAAAAGTTATAGATATTTTTACCATACTCTAAAAAGGAAACATAAAATCGTTGCTCAAAAATGTGGACGAGTTAAGCATCACAATTAACACATTTATTGAATACCTCATATATAGATCAGTCTGCTGGTTTGAAGGGCATGATAATACATAAGATACTGGCTCTCTTCTTGGAAAAGTAGGATGTGCACACACACATGTATTAGTGATGTAAATTACTGTCAAATAAGGAAAAGGTAAAAAGAAAGAAAACTGTCAGGACAAAGATGGCACCTCCAGTGTAGCGTTCTGGGCATCTGGGAAAGACTTCATGGAGGTAGCATAATGTAGAAAAATGAACAATTATTTGGGGGCAAGCATAATTGGTTTTAAATCTTACCAGATATTACTTTGCCTTCAAAAACAACAAACTCACTGCCAACTGATGTCGAGTTGGTTCCGACTCATAGCGACCCAACAGGACACAGTGGAATTTCCCATGCGATGTCCTGGGTATGGAAACCCCTAATGCGGCAGAAGGCTCCATCTGTTACCCACGGAGCAGCTGGTGGGCTCAGCCTGCTCATCTCATTGCTCACAGCTCAGTGCCCAGCCCACTACATGACCAGGCTCCTTACTGAGCCTTTGGGAGCCTTACATATTTCTTCTGGGATGCAGGGCTTACTGTCAGTAATTTTGTTCTCATATATATTTGTGATGTAAGAAAGAGATAACTTGGTAAAAATCCATTTCCTCCAGTTGGTAATTGATTCTGCATTTGGATAAGTAAATGATTACTGATAACTTTTGGTGTTGGATATTGAGCACAAGAAAGGATGGGGATAGAAGGAAGGTTGTGTGGGGGATGGGGGGTGGGAATGAAGATCAGACTGAGGCAGGAGACTGACACAGAAAGCCTTGTCCTAGAGCCAGCACTCTGAATTCAAATTTCCTAAACTGAGAAAATCAATTTCTGTTTATTAAAGATGTTTACATATGGTGTTTCTGTTTGTGCAGCACTAGATAAGTAAAACAGGTGTAATGTAGATGCTCTCTTCTCCTTGGTTGGAACTGCATGTTTGCAGTCCAAGAAGAAATGGGGAAGAAAGAGGCCAAACATCTCTCATTTCTGATTTCAACGCAAAGTACAGGCTCCCTTAGATTTTAAGATCTGTGTAAATGGTGATAATAACATGTGATGGGACTGTTTCCACACTTCCTTGCTCAAAGTCCCTCATTAAAATTATGGATCACTCATGGAGACTGCTTACCCCTCTGCATAATTTCCTGTGGGAGAATTAATAACTTAATCCATTTTAGCTCTCATCCACACCTGGATTAGATTAAGTTCCTTAGATCATGTCCCAGGGGTATATTTTCAAAGAGGGAAGCAAAGAGGAGAGAACCCACTGAGATTATGCCTCTGCCACCCGATGAGGAAGTACATGGTGAGGGGAGGGTCACTGGTATTTTCGAGGCAACTTCAGTCCCCTTTGTTTCATTAACTATAGAGGCAACGCTTCATCCCTTTCAGCCTGTCTGAAAGTCCAAACACTGGGAATGGAGCAGCTAGCTAGATCTGGTATGTGTTAATGACTTAAACCTCTGAAAGACAGGTTTAAATTCCTGGGGGGGGGGTGGGGGTGGGGTTCTTAGGCTTCTGTCTGAACCAATTTCTTCATCAGCACTTCAGAGTCTGTAGCAGTGGTTCTCAACCTTCCTAATGCTGCGACCGTTTAATACAGTTCCTCATGTGGTAGTGACCCCCAACCATAAAAGTATTTTCGTTGTTACCTCCAACTGTAATTTTGCTACTGTTATGAATCGGGGGACCCCTGTGAGAGGGTTGTTTGACCCCCAAAGGGGTCACGACCCACACAGGTTGAGAACCGCTGGTCTATAGTAAGAGTAGCTTGCTCAGAGTTGCTGAGAAGATTAAAAACAAAACACAAAATAGAGAGTACAGCATATTAAGGTGCCCTGTACTTGTCAGTTAATGATAACCATTAATATGTTTTATAATAGTGCTTTGGCCCCGAGTCTTGCAAAATTTTGAGAGTAAAGGGTTGTAGGTCTGCTAGTTTACTGTGTTGGTGGCACTCTTGAAATGGCGCCCTGGCTTCCAGGGAAACAGGGGCAATCCCTCAGCCAGAGCCATATCTTCTCTGCTCCACCCACGCTTCCCCTGGAGCAACAAGTTCCCTTCTGCAGGACCTGCCTGCTTGGCAGACAGGGCATCTCTTCCCAGACCTCTGTCATACTCACTGGCTGAATATTGGCAACTGCCTGTGCCTTACAGGGGTGTGAAAGGCTGAAGGAGTTTACCTAGTGGCTGGGAGGGAGGTAGAAGGCAAGAGAAGTTGGAATTGAAGGGATTATTAGGGAAGCTTAGTCCACTGTGGCCCTGAAAGGCAAAAGAGACAACCACAACCAACCCCACCACATAAGGAATGCCCCTTCTCCTCCCGGTGGGCTTCCTGGAATCAGGAAAGAAGACACAGACAAGAATTAGAATGCCGCTGAGCTGCACCCACTGCTCTGATAGCCACTTTGCTTTCGTCAGGCCAGTGGGTTCCCAGCGGACCCTCCCCACTCCACCAGGACCCTGTGCCAGGTCCCCTAAAAACATTCTTGGGGAGATAATTCCCAGTAAGAGCAAGTAGGTCAACCAGCGCTTCACCCAGCATTTTCCTCTCCTTTAACCTCAAAGAATGAAGACCCCCGAATCTCTAAGAGTTCTGAGGAGCCCTAGGCTAGGACCACCCTCCTACTCCCTGTTCTCCCCCCGCTCCCCCCTCCCGCTCCCCAATACTGCCTGCCCAAACAGGTGAATGCCTACAACTTCTTAAAATGGAGAAACCGAGCTCTCCTGGGAAAGACAGGCTGACTGCCCACGTAACCAGGAGAGCACACCCTGACGTCTCCGCAGGGATTCCTCCACAAAAGCCTCCTCTCCGGCTCCAGCAGCCTGGAGTTGAAAACTAGGGAGCCAACCAGGAATGCGCTGAGGGGTGGGTGGGAGGGGGCGAGGGCGCAGAAGTTTTGCCCCGATTTTGTAGAGTGAGGCTTGCTCTCTTCTCGAGACTCCTGGAAAGGAGCAGGGACTGAAGGCACTGGGAGGGAGGGAAGCCCTCCAGGCGTGGAGTCCAAGAAGCCCTGAAGTGAATAGCAGTGTCCAAGCTGTGAGCCGAGTCCTTGGAAAACTGCTCTTTGTGTCCTCCCCGCCCCAACCCCAAGACTGGGAGTGAGGGGAGACATCCCCGGCAAAGCGGTGGGAGTCCAATCAAGCTGTTCTGCACTCCATTCCTTCACCCCCAGCAGCTTCAAGAACTTGGTACCATGGACAGCAGTCCGGGCGCAAAGCATCCTTTGAAAGGTTTTAGCTTATTTTCGCCACCAAGTCAAAGAGCAATACATAATTTTATGACCTTACGTGCACACTATGAAGGACATTTTAATTACATAACCCAGGAAAGATCACCGGAGGCAATGTCGAGTGAAAGAGCCGTTGGCAAAATATCTGCATCGCACGAGAAAAGGAGAAAACTTGCAAATCTGCAATGAGATTGCGCAGGGCTGTCCCCGTTTTGGGGGAAAAAAAGAAAGAAAGAAAACATGCGAAATGCAAGGGAGACCTTACCTTTCGGACACCAAAGCCGTGCTCTGCTGCAACTTGGCGAGCTTCTTCCTCTCCCCCCTTATGCAGCTCAACAAGAAAATGATTCGTGAAGACTGGTCTTTGGGCAGATGCAAAACCCATGACACAGAAGAGGAGTCCGGCGGCCACCTTCCTCCACTGGGAGACACCACCACCCTTCATTTTCCTTTGGGGGTGAAAAGTGGGGCTAGGAGGCGGCCAGGGAGAACGGGGACACGGAAAGAAGGAACCAAAAAAATGTTATCTATGAGCTTGGAAAGATGCCGATCGCCGTGTGCTCCAGCCCGGGACTGGCGGGGAAGCCCTGTAGTCCGACGGGCGGCCCGGCTCCCCGGCAGCGGCACCGATGTGAGTATCCGAGAGAAAGAGCGAGTGTGTGTCTGTGTTTGATGCTAAATCTGCATTTTCCAGCTCCTCCTCAGCTCCAATTCCACCGGGGCTGGAGGAGAGCACCATCCCGGGTGACGCGTGGCCGTCGGTGACCAATGACGGTCGAGAGAGCGGCGGGCTCCGCCCCAGCTCCCACCGGCCCCGCCCCGGCCCACTGGCAGCCCCGCTCCTTGGCTGGGGGGTATGCAGGGGGTGGGGGCGAGCCTTGCAAGCTGCCCCCGCCTCTTTCAGCCCCGGAGAGCGCCTCAACCTCTCCGGTGGGAGGCGTGCGCTCCGGGAAGCCCCTCCGCTGTAATCCGGTGGCGGTGCCTGAGTGATGTCATTGTTAGTGGAAATCTGAAGGTTCAGGAGAGGGAATTACGGTGTGAGCCGCCCTCCGATGCCCGTGGGGAACTGGGGCACCGGCCTTTCCCTGTTCTACTCATTTGTTATTGCAAACAACTAAACCTCAGCTACTCTTTGCACGGCCACACGCGCAACGCACACTTGCTAGCCCAAAATGAATTGGCCTCCGACCAATTTGGGCAAATGCCAGCGGAGATTTTCCCATTCTGGATAAAGGGAGTGCATGGGAAGCCGCCTTTTGCCTGGACTCCTTGGCTTAGAGAGTGCAGGGAATTTATTTATTTATTTTTGCACTTTCCAGAAGGTCTGGAACTAAGCAGCAGCAAAGCCCGGCAGCCAACTAGGCTCCATCCCAGCAGCAATTGTAATTAGAAGAGACTTCTCCATCTGAGTTGCTCCACCCAGACTGACTTCAGGAGCGACTCCTACAGCTAGGCAGTCAAGGGCGAAGTCTGTGTCCTAGCTCTGAGAAGGAAGGCTCCAGGCCAAAATCTCCAAGGAACTTCTTTGGCTGGGGGCAAATTCAGGCCACTTGGCAGGGATCTAAGGAGTTATCTGGTTAAGGAACTTGCTCTTCCCCGCTTGAGGTTGCCAACCACTGACCAGAACTTCTTCCAGCCCAGGTGGGAGGGAGCAGGCAATTCCTGTTTATAATGAAGTGAGGGATTTGTTTTTTAAGGAATTCAACTGCTGTTGAATTACAGAGAATTGACCTCCATCTTGATCATTGAGTTCCAAAAGTGCAAATTCTGCCTTAATTGGATCAGAGGTAAGAGATCTTTTCGTATAGGCTAAAAATGTGTGCAGTACAACCAGAAAGGAGAGAGGAGCATTGGGAAAATTATTCCAACTCCCCAGCCATTCCTCAAAAAGGTGTGAGTCAATGCTGCCCCATAGCAGCCCTCTTGGACATAGTAGAACTGCCCCATGGGGTTTCCTAGGCCCTCCATCTTTAGGGATGCAAACTAGCCACATCTGTCTCTTTTTGAGAAGCTAATGGCTTCCAGCCTCAGACTTTTTATTAGTATCCAGGTGTTTCCTCACAGTGCCACCAGTGGCCCTTGGCAGAAAGATCACTACCTTGGAAATACAATCTAGCAATTCTACACTGTCTCGCGGTCTTACTTATGAGTTAGAATTGGCTTCATTGCACACAATGCACATATTTGAAAATAAATTTGTGTGTGTGTGTGTGTGTGTGTGTGTGTGTGTGTTTGGGAAAGATGAGGCTTTCTACTCATCTTGGTTCTTGGGAACCAACAGGGGCAGATCTACCCTGTCTTTTGGGCTGCTATGCATCAGAATCAACTCCATGGCAGTATGTATTAGAATTGGTAGAATCAAAGGCACACTTAATACACGTTATTTTCAGAGCCTATCTGGTTGCTGACATAGTAAACTCTCTTGCAGCCTTTCGAACACTGCCAAATAGAAACTGGAAATTGTTGAAAGTAGGAAATCTGTATTCTATTATTATATTCATCTTCTAATCAGATTGCTCTAATTAATTTCCTCAGGACAAATTATGTGAAGTGCTGAGGGAACAATGAAGGAGACAGAACAGAGACATGTTCTTGGGAAAGTCTTTATCTAGGAGATAGACTCATTTTTGGATCCCTCAGTTCTTTACTGTTCAGAGATTCCTTTACACAAAGTTCTTTTCTTTCTTTCTTTTTAATTATTTTATCTTGCTCCACAGTGTACTCCAACACCGGTCATTAATTTTACTTTAACACAATGTTTTCTGATTCTGAGACCTTCAACTTTCTCTGAATCTATGTGTTAGTGTCAGACTGGATGCTGAGCACCTAATCCTCAGTAGAAAGTGATGATTCATTCTGCCAGGCCCACCGCCTCAATGATGATCAGAGGTTGAAGCTGTTGTTCAAAGGACCAATCACCAAACGTGACTGGAGAGACATCAACCGGAGATCTCACTAATTCATCAGATCACCAAAGTTAAGACCAATGAAAGCTAGCCAATGGAACTCAACCACCACTCAACAATGAAATTAGGTGCTTTTTCCTTAGACGGAGGCCTGACTCAATCATGGGCATACCTCTGCTTAGGAAACTACTGTTTGGCCTTGTTTTGTGGCCATCTGTTTTGTAACCACAAGCCACTCTTTGAGGACTTGCCCTCACCTCCAGGGACGAACACCCAAAAGCACTGGCACATAGCACTAAGTATTAAGCTGACATGAAGCAATACTAAATGGTTTATGAGGTCCTGTATTGTCACCTGAGAAAAAGGATCCCATTGTGAAAATTAAAGTACGGTAGGTGTATTAAGAATCATGGGAGCATTTTAAAATGCACCAACAGAAATCAAACTTAAAGTCTTTAGAAGAAATACCATATATACTCGAATATAAGCTTACCCAAGTATAAGCCAGGGTACCTAATTATTACCTGGGAAACCAGAAAAACTGATTGACTTGAGTATAAGCCTAGAGTGGAAAATGCAGAAACTATTGGTGAGTTTCAATAATTAAAACAAATGAAAATAAAATTACTAAAAATTGAGACATCAGCGGGGTAATGTATTTAAATATTTATTTTAAATAAAAACCATAAATAAAAGGAGAAGAAGTCATTTAACATTAGTAAACCAGCACAGGAAGTGAAAAATAGGTTCAACAAAAACGATAAGGTGTCAACAATGATACTATTCCCTGAGCTCAATCAGCAACCAAGCTAAAATGTACAGAGTTAAAAATCCTTCAAAACTGGATTCCTCATCATCAACCCTATCCCAATGCAGAGCTTCAGCTGGTGTGAGGTCACCATAGACGCTGGCCTCACTGAGATCGCCATCATCACCATCACTGCTGTCATTTTCCTACAAAGCGCAGTCTTCACTGCCATCCATAGCATTACTAATACTACATTTCTGGAAGGCACTTCACACCATGTCTTCTGGAATGTCTTCCCATGCATCTCAAACCCACTTTGCTATTAACTCTATGTCCGGCTTCATGAGATTTCCTCCTTTTGTTAGTTGTGCTTGACCAGATGACATCCATTCATGCCACATGATTTGCACATGGTCTTTAAAAGGCTTATTCAAAGATACACGGCATAGGATGGCTCTGATTGGTTAGATGTGAGTAAACAAACATTCAAAGCACTGCAGTGTCAGCGAGGCTTTGAATGAACAGTGAGAAACAGCAATTACCAGTGAGATAATGGGTGCTCCTCCTGTTACATCAGGGACCCCCAGAGAGATGGGGTACCACTGACCCGTGTATAAGCCGAACCCCAGTTTTTTGTGCTGAAAAACTTGGATTATATACGAGTGTATATGGTATGTCTAAAGAGCATCAGAAAAATCAATTTAGAGTATTATGGGTGATGGGAAATATTACTGCTGATACGGCTAAATTTCTCTATAAATGAACATGACATTATCATCTACTCAGAGTATTTATTAATTTTTTCCCTGAAACCACAAAGCAATATTTTATTTCCTACATAAATTCCAAAGGTGGGATGGCAAGTAATGTTGAATCTTATGTAACTGTATTTTAAATAATTAAAATGATGTAAAATAAGTATAAGCTAAATGAAGGTTGGATGACTAACAAAGAAATTCATTCTCTGTGTTTAACCTAGAATACAGTATATCATAATCTTGTAGAATTACAGACAATGAAAATGAGAAATCGTTTTTGTAATACAAATGGTAATTTTCAAAGGACCTTCTCTTTGTAGCAAGTGGAGAAATGTATTCACACACGGAATTTCTATAGTAATGCAAAAGCAGATCTTTATGTGCACATGGATTTCTTCTAGAATAGGGCTTTTTAAAACCTTTTCCATTGGTGATCTCTTTTTGAGAGATTTGAAACACTGGCAATCATTGTCCAATTCATTACTCATTTGAGTTCGAACTAATTTTTGATTATTGAGTGTTTAGAAAGATTTTACTGTTGCCAAATTTATCATAATCCACACATTCAGTTATCAATTGCCCCAATTTCAGAAGCTTTTATTTCCTAGAAAACTATATCTCCTGCTCCTCTCTATACTATCAATAATCATTTTGAAGCATGGCATGAATGAGCAAGGAAGTAACAGCAGCCAGTTTTGAGGATAGTGACAGAAGTCAACTGACAGGAGCTTTGCTGTCACACGGACAAATCATTTCACCTCTCAACATCTCTAGCCCATTCTCTGTCAAAGAAACCCAGCCTATTGATCAGTATACCCTACGACTTCAAAAGTCTACAATTTAAAAAAGTTGTCATAGCACAAAATATGATGTAGAAAACTTCAATAGTTTGAAAAGTGTTAAAACAGTTTTACTTTGATTTATTTTTACAATTTTTAAATTATGAATTAGGTGCCAGTTTATATTTTAGTCGAATTTTAAGGAATTAAATAAGCAATGAGGACTCAAAGGCCTTTTAATCTTTTGAACATTGGGCACATATTACTATTCCCTGTCTTTAGATTTCTCTTTAGGTCTACAGAATTACAAAATAATGTTTGCTAATTTGGAAAATTAATAACTCATTCCTCAAGGGCTATGGGAACCTTGTTTACTGTCTGTGGAAAGTGATTACCTATCTATTCCTGACTTCGCTACCTTTCCATTTTCTTTTAAAATATATAATAAACCTCCTTGAAGTCAATTTTTGAATGATTATGGAAATTAACTTTAAGAGGGACATGTTTTTCCCTCCTTAAACTACCCATAACAGAAATGATTCACAGAGAACAAAGTGTGTGACCTATTTTTTTTTTAACATTTTATTAGGGGCTAGTGTGTGACCTATTAAAAACAACAACAACCCCACTGTCTTTGAGGCCATTCCGGTTCATATCCATAGCAACCCTATAGAGTATTCCAGTTCTTTATAGAAGTGGATAGCCTCTCTTTCTCCCAAGGAATGAGTGGCGGTTTTGAACCACTGACCTAGCAGTTAGCAATCTAACCATTACGTGAGAACACAGCATGGTTTGTTAGCATGATATAACTTGGAGGTTAAAAAGACTTTTTAAAGTGTAAAATAAAAATTCAAACACGAAATATTCTATAAAGTCAACTCATCATTTGTAATGAAACATATAATTCTAGCAAGGTCTTTGTTTTGACCTGAATACTTAGGAATAGTGAATCTGCTATTTGGCATTGGTTACGGTGACATGATGAGAAGAGAAATTGATAACTTTGTTAACATTCTGGGAGAATACTTAAGCATTTATGGTGTTCACTCAGATCTGCCATTTTCTATTTACTTTTGAAGATGCATTCTTTCATGGTTTTTAGAAACCTGATATAGAGGCATGAGGAATTTTAACTTAGTTTTATTTATTTTATGCATAAATAGAAATAAGATAAAGCATTTCTTCAGATAATTTTATCATACAATATTTATTTCATCTTCTTTTGGAACTGGAGATAATGAGCCAAAATCTAGAAATATCTAGAAACAGATATTTCTAAAACTTGTCTGTCAGTAGACTTGGTTCCTATAGTAATTTGAGTCTATGAATTTTAGTTTAAACAATCTGGGAGGTCTCAGTGGTGCTGGTGAAGAATATCAAATGGACCATAAACTGCCAAAAGAACAGATAAACCAGTGTTGGAAGAGGCAAAACCAGAATACTCCTTAGAAGGAAGGAAAATGAGACTTCATCTCACATACTTACGACATGTCACCAGGAGAGGCCAGTCTCTAAAGAAGGTCATCATACTTGGAAAATAGAAGGATGGTGAAAATAAGAAAGACCTTTGACACGATGACCTGACGCACTGGCTGCCACGATGGGCTAGGACATCACAACTGTGGGGATGATGCGGGACCAGGCAGTGATTGAGTCTGCTGCACGTCGGGATGCTGTGAGGCAGAACCAGCTTGATGGCACCGAACAGCAACACTGAGGCATCAGTTCCCTTTGCTGTACAGATTTTTGAAAAGACATTAAAATAACACGGGAATAAGAGGGTGTTCTTTAAATAATGGTTAGTATAGATGTGAAAACATAGCACAACAATAACAACACATCAAATGCAGACTTTCAGGTACATGGATGAAATCTTGGCCAACAGTGTTCTCTGTTTACCTCTAACAGCACTCTGGGAGTGAGAACCTGTGCAAGCGTTCAGTGTGGTCCGTGTCTCTCGGCTCTTATGGTAGGCAAGGCCCTAGAAGGGGGCCAGGAAGAAGGTGAAGGCGGCAGTGCTAAGATGAGAAGAACAAAAGACCAAAATCGAGAATTGAATGAATATGCAATCATTTGTAAATACCTGAGAGGGTAGCATGGAACTATGAGGATGTTGTGAAGCTAGAAGTAAAGACTCCTTTGTTGGATGTTAACGGTGTCTTTTTAGTCATGTGACTTGGTGTGAGTTACTTCACCACTCTATGCTAATTTTCAGTAGGAAGCTTCCCCCCCACCCCCTTCCAATTGATTCTTTTTAGGACTGCCATTATCTGGCAGTATTCTAGGCCAGGCATTTTTCTCCTCTCATGCCTCTTATTGCTCTCGCAATATATTGGCTGCATGAGCTGTACACCAGCATGGGAAGCATGGGTCTATGGATAAATGAAGTGTATCAGTCAATTATTGCCAATAGAAGGTCATATAGCAAATCATTCTAATCTCAGTGACTCACAAATGAATTATTTATGTTCCAGTTCCTGTTGTTTAGTTGATCTAGGGTAGCCTTAACTGAATGACTTTACTTCAGGCTTCAGGTTGACTCAGCTTGGCCCTAAGGTATGAGTTTTGTACAGGTGTGCTTTTTTCTCAAAGTGCAAGTTGGTGTGGCAGTGACTACCCAAGGCATGCATTTATGTCTTATCACTGGATATCAAAAGCCAAGCCAGGCCAGGCCATGCAAGGACACTTAAAGTCTCTGTTGTATAGTCCTGTCATATTCTATCATCCAAAGCAAGGTACATGACCAAACCTAACTGGGCTGATAGTGGGAGAGGAAGAAGAAATATTTGTTGAACAGTATTTCAAACTGTCACACCAAAGTCTAATATATATATAGACATTTCTATTATTCTATTACTTCTATTCAATCATGTTTTTCAAGCTGGCTTTGTACAAATAATTATCCCATACATATTCTTAAACATAAGTTTCATTAATATTTATAATATAATGGGATTATTCTGAAAAGTTGATAGAAAACATTTAGATAATTTCAATTGGTATGGAAAGATGACTCACTCTCCTCTAAGGAACCTAAATAATTAAATAAATAAAATCTAAATAAAAAATAATTATCCTCTTGGATGTTTTCTTTATAAAGTACTGGTGGGGTCTAAAATGGACTTGAACAGCAACGCTCCGAGTGCAGACAACTTACAAGAAGTAGAGCTTATCTTGTCTCAACAGGGATCAACTTAGATTTAACCAAAAGAAAATGAGGGAAGCTGGGTTGAGAAAGGGTAATAGGTTCTACTTACATTGACAGACTTTTATAGTTTCCCACTTGTATTAAACAGGATTCTTCCTTAATGGTTGCAAGTGGTAGAACTACAAGGAAATGGACAAGAACCTAACTGTCTCATTCTTGAAGAGTTCAGTGATGGATACAGCTTCGGGAAGGGCTGGATCCAGATATTTCTCTATTTCTATTTTTAGGGTCTGTTGTCCTCTATGTTGGTTTAACTTCAAGGCAAGGAAGTTTCTAATCCCCAGTAGTTTTTATGTGATCTTGAAATAGTGGCTCATTATCTCTGCGTGCGTAATGTAATCAATTCTCTCTCAATTCCCGTGCCTGGAGGTTGGAAACAGGCCTCTTGGCCAGTTGTTCATGTGTGTAGAGATGAGAGGAGACTATTGACCTCACTTGAATAACATAGACTGGGAATGGAAAAAAAAATATTCATTAGTCAAAGAAAAACAAGAAGAAGATTAAAAATAAAACAAACCCACTGCCATCTAGTCAATTTCAACTTAAAGTGACCCTCTAGGACTGAGCAGAATGGCTCCCTGGCGTTTGCCAGCCTGCACATCTCCATGGGGTAGAAAGCTCAATCTTCTGTGGTGGAGAGGCTGGCTGAGGTGTCTGCATCACAAACAGTGTGCTTAACCCACTGTGCCGCTTAACCCACTGTGCTGAACCCAGTGCTTAACCCACTGTGCCACTAACTAGGGATCCATTAAAAACAATGCACCTCCGTTGCATTTCCTGCTCAATAAATATGGACAAAGCACTAAGGTGAGTGACAATTATATTAAAAATGTGTTCTCTAAAATAAAGCTATAAAGTAAATTGTCCAATGCAATACAATCTAAATACCATCCCAACGTCTTAACATTTTATGCATAAACTGTTCATTTCGAGACGTTAAGAAGGATCACTCTAATTGTATGAACCCAACAGGGAAGGATCACTCTGTGTCCATGATATGAAGATGTCACTAATTAAATTTCAGTGATTTGCCTATGATTGTGGTCTCAGCTGGTGTGAGCATGTGGTTGGAAAAGCTAAAGCATGGGTTCAGTCTTCACGAGGGGAAACCAGCTAGTCATTTTACCACGTAAAAGTATACAAATATTAGGATTCAATCTGTGAGAAAAATAAACATTTTAAAAGATAAAACATCGCTATGAGAGTGAGTTTTCATGTTCTTTCACTGGCACAGAGAGGAGGGCTCCATTTTTTTTTTTTTTCCTTTTCCTCCTTTTTCAGCTACTCAGGTCAGTATTTAGATACAAGGTGTAAGGAATCCAGAGGGGTTTTATGGCCATAAGCCTTCATCTTCTCTCGCTCTTTTCAATTTCAACTTTATTTATTTTGGTTTTTAAAGAAAAACATGTGTCTGACCCAGCTCATCAAATCAAATCAGTGATAGTATCCCTTTAAACCCCTCATAAATGTGGTTCTATTTCGCCCCTCTCATCCTCCTCCTCTATGCCGCAATCTCCTGTCCCCCCCCCCCCACCCTGTTCCTGCCCCGTCCCTGGCCTGCTTGGAGTCTTCAGTCTTACCCTTTGGTGTGAAAAACACTTTTCTTTGTTTTTCCTTATAATAGTGGTGTCATAAAATAGTTGTCTTTATAAGCTTGACTAACTTTGCTAAGCATTATGCTCTGTAGTTTTTTGTCCACGTCTTTTGGTGCTAGAGAGTCGTCATGGTATTTTATTGATGCCTAATATCTCATTGTACGAATGTACTACAGTCTGTCCATTACTCCATATGCAGATATTTTTTTTGGGGGGAGGCTTTGCATCATTTTGCTCTGATTGAAATTTCTGCAATAAACAGAGTTGTGCATATACCCATTCATGTTGTAGTGTTTATTTCTTTAGGGTAGATGCCCCTTAGAGGGATTGCAGGATCTTAAGACAATTCTTTTTGCATTTGTTTAAGGAGATGTCATACTGATTTCCACAGTGTTGTACAGTTCTACAGTCCCACAAGAATGTCTGAGCATTCCAATCGTTCACAACCTCTACATTATTTGTAATGGTCTGTTTTTGTTTTTAATGTTGCTAACAGTGAAGGAGTAAGGTAGTATCTCATTGTTGTTTTCATTTGTATTTCTCTTCCGGCTAAGGAAATCAGACATGTCTTCGTATGATTGCTGGCTGCCTGGATGTCATCTTTGATAAATTGTATATTCAAGCCTTTTATGCCCATTTCTTACTGAATTATTTGTATTTTTCTTCTTAAGGATTTTCGTTTTCTATACATTTTTTTAAAATTAGATTTCTAGGCAATATATCATTACTAAATATTATTTCCAAAATATCTGGTGTGCATGGTTTCATATGGTCCCTGTCCTTTATTTTATCTTCTATAATGTGGATACTCTTCAGTATATTTGTTAGTATATTTATTCCTTGTATTAAGGCCTTTAGGTTTGTCCCTATTTCTTTACTGATTGTTTTTATAGTTCTGGGGTATACAATTAGGTCTTTGAACCATCTTCAGTTCATTTTTGTACATGGTGTGAAGTATAGGTTCTGTTTCATTCTTTTGCAAATGCAGATCCAACTATTCCAGTACGATTCATTGAAAAGGCTATTTCTTCCCCATTATATGTGTGTTAGTCCTTTATCAAAAATCAGGTATCTAATGTACTCGATTATATTTCTGGGTTCTCAATTTTAATCCATTGATCTTTCTGTCTGTAGGTGTACCGATACTAGGCTGTTTTAATTATCATGGCTTTATCGTTGGCTTTGAAACCTGGGAATGAAAAATTTTCTATTTTGCATTTTTGTTTTGTTTTGAAGTGTTTTATTTAGACTGGATTTCTTTTCTTTCCATATAAAATTGGTGGTTAGTTTTTCTATTTCTTTTAAGAATTATGCTGGGGTTTGGATCAGAATAGTAAGGCGTTTGTAAAGCGTTCTTGGTAATATTTACATTTACAGTACGTTTAGTTTACCTATCAAGGAGCATGATAGCTTGTTTCATTTCTACAAATCTCTTTGGGTTTCTTGTAGGATTTTGTTGTTGTTTTCTTTGTATAATTGTTTTGTTTCTCTGGTAAGATTTATTTCTAAATATTTCTTTATCTTTTGTGTAGTTATACAAATGGTATTGTTATTTTAAAATATTTTCCACTGTGATCTTTAATATACAATAGTTCAACTGATTATAGACATTGAACTTATAGCTTTCAATGAGTTCAAGCATTTTTTTTAGTTCAAGAAATTTTTAATTGAATCTTTGAAGATACACACACACACACACACTCACATGGGATGATATCATCTGCAAATAAAAAGAGCAGAAGCAACCACACCCACATGGAAGAAGCACGCCAGCATGTGCGATCACGAGGAGTCGAAGGGATCAGGTATTAACCATCATCAGAACAAAAAATCATATCAGTGTGGAGTGGAGACCCAAAGCCCATTTGTAGGCCACTGGACATCCCCTTACAGAAGGGTCTCGGGGAGGAGACGGGCCAGTCAGGGTGCGATGTAGCAACGATGAAACATACAACTTCCCTCTCGTTCCTAAATGCTCCCCTACCCCCAACTATCATGATCCGAATTCTCCCTTGCAAGTCTGGCTAGACCAGAGGATGTACACTGGTATAGACAGGAATTTGAAACACAGGGAATCCAGGGTGGGTGATCCCTTCAGGAAGAGTGGTGTGAGTGGCAATAATGGGAGGGTAGAGGGAGGGTGGATTTGAAAGGGGGAACCGATTATAAGGATCTATATGTGACCTCCTCCCTGGGGGACGGACAACAGAAAAGTGGGTGAAGGCGGGGAGATGTTGGACAGTGTAAGATATGACAAAATAATAATTTATAAAATATCAAGTGTTCATGAGGGAAGGGAAATGGGGGGAGAGGGGGAAACCGGGGAGCTGATACCAGGGGCTTATGTGGAGAGCAAATGTTTTGAGAATGATGACAGTAACAAATGTACAAATGTGCTTTATACAATTCATGTATGTATGGATTGTGATAAGAGTTGTATGAGCCCCCAATAAAATGATATATTTTTAAAAAGAGTTTTGTTTCTTCAGTGCCTATCTGGATGTCTGTAATATCTTTTTGTCTTATATCTCTGGCTGGGACGCCAAGACTGTATTAAATAAAAGTTGGGATAAAGGGCAACCCTGTTCTTGTTCTCATTCAAATTGTTTCCAATCCTCTCCATTGAGATGCCGACTCGGTTTCGCACATAAGACTTTTATTATGTTGAGACGTTTCCCTTCTCTTCCTATTTTATTGAGTGTTTTTATTAAGAATGGATGTTGGTTTTATCAAATGCCTTTCCTGCATGAGATAAAATTTTTATATTTATATGGTTCTTTTTTTTTTGTTTGTGTGGTGAATTACACTGATTATTTTTATAATATTAAACCATCCTAGCATATATGCTATGCATCTCACTTGATACTGATATATTATCTTTTGATGCTTTGTTGGTGTTTGTGGCTAGAATTTTATTGAAAATATTGGTGTCTATGTAAATCTGAGATATTCGTCTATACTTTTCAATTCTGGTGTTGTTTTTGCCTGGTTTAGGTATCAAATTACAGTTGCTTCATAAAATGAATTTGGTAGTATAATGTCCATTTATATATTACAAAGTAGTTCATATAGAATTGGTCTTCATTCTTCTCTAAATGTTTTAGACAATTATCCAGTAAAACCATTCCTGAAATTTTTGATGGTGGGAGTATTTTTATGACTAGATATATTTCTTCTCATGTTATAGGCTTGTTGATATTTTATACATCAATCTGTGGTAATTTAGGTAAATCATGCATTAAAATAAATTCATCCATTTCTACTAGTTTTTCCATTTTTTTGGAATACAATATTTTTAATACTGTGTGGTTTTTTCTATCTTTCACTTCTGTTGTAATGACACCCATTTTATTTATTATTCATAAAATTTGCTTTTTTTTGTTCTCAAAGTAACCTCCTGGCTTTTAACATTTTCAAGAGGTCATGTGCAGTAGATTTAACGAAGGTAATTCATCCTTGATTTCTTGACTGATGCTTTCATGAGGACTGATTGTGGATTCAAGCAAAACTAAATCCTCAACAACTTCAGACTTTTCTCCATTTATCATGATGTTATCCATTGGTCCAATTGTGAGGATCTGGGTCTACTTTACATTGAGTTGTGATCCCAACTGAAGGCTACAATTATTGATCTTCATCAGCAAGTCTTGAAGTCCTCCTCATTTTCAGGATGCAAGGTTGTGCCATTACATATCACAGATTGTTAATAAGCCTTCCTCCAATCCTGGTGCCACATTCTCCATATAAGCCAGCTTCTCTAATTATTTGCTAAGCAAATTGAATTGATTTAGTGGGAGATTGAATTTAACAGACTGAGGATACAACATTGAAGCACACATTTCCTGACAAACCATGTAGTAGTCCCGTGTTTTAGTCATACAACTGTCTCCTGATCCAGGTAGAGGTTCCCCACAAGTACAATAAGGTATTCTGTGATTCCCATTTTTCTCAAGGCTATCCATATTTTGTTATGATCCACAGAGTGGAATGCCTTGGCATAGTCAATAAAACACAAGTAAACATCTTTCTGATATTCTATGCTTTCAGCCATGATCTATCAGACATCCGCAATGATATTCATTGTTCCATGTCCTCGTCTGAATTCAGACTGAACCTCTGGCAGCCCCATGTCAATGTACTGCTGTCACAATTGTTGGGCAGCATCTTATTTGCATGTAATATTGTTCTATAATTTGAGCATTATATTGAGCCACTTTTCTTTGTAATGAGTACAGATATAAATCTCTTTTCATCAGTTGACCAAGTCATTGTCTTCCAAATTTCCTGGAATAGACAAGTGAGTTCTTACAGCACTCCATCCGATTGTTAAAACATTTCAGTTGATATTCCATCATTTTTTTGGGGGGGGGACTGTTAATGCTTTCAGTGGAGCTTGAACTTCTTCCATCAGCACCATTGGTTCTTGCCCATATGCTACCTCCTGAGACGGTTGAATGTGGACTAGTTATTTTTGGTACGGTGACTATGTGAATTATTTAAATCTTCTCTTGATGCCACATGTATCTTTGGCTATTTTTTCCCATAGAATCTTTCAAGATCACAGCTGGAGGCTTGACATTTTTCTTGTCTGTCAGTTTGCCATCCTTTGGTGATTTGTGTGTTGCTGTGATGCTGGAAACTATGTCACTGATATTTCAAATGCCAGCAGGCTCACCCAGAGTGTACAAGTTTAAGTAGAGTTTCCAAAGTAAGAACAATTTACATAGAAGGAATTGGTTGTGCACATTGGAGAAAATAGTGGCTGAAAACCTTATTCATAGAGACAAAACTGAAGGCATAATGAACAGAACAGAACATTCACAGAAATAGTGCCAGAGGATAAACCCGTAAGGCTGGAAAGCACTAGAACTTTGACCAAGGAGGCGTTGCCTTCTCAAAGCAGAATTGACCATGGTGATGTGAGCAGAGGAAGGCCTGTGGGAGGGACGCCTTCAGAACACTTCATTTGGTGATGTGGTACAACTCAAAATGAGAAGAAACAGTTGCAACCATCAATTAATAAGCAGAGCTTGGAATGTACAAAGTATGTATCTAGGAAAGTTGGAAGTCATGAAAACTTAAATGGACTTCAGAGACCTGTATCCTAGGCATTAATGAGCTGAAATGGACTTGTATGGAATTGAAATGGATTTTACACGACACAATCAAGAGGAATGGTGTTGCACTCATCATCCAAAAGGGCATTTCGAGATCTATCTTGAACTACAATGTTGTCTATGATAGGATTATATCTATCTGCATTCATGGAAACACAATCAATATAACTATCATTCAAATATATTTACTAACTACAAAAGCTAATCAGGAAGAAATGGAAGAATCCTACCAATGTCTCCAATCAGAAATTGATCAAACATTCAGTCAAGATTCATTGATAACTACCAAGAATTTGGAATGTTAAAGTTGAAAATAAAGGGGAAGGAAATATGAACTTGTTCATAGAAATGAAAGTGGAGATCACATGATAGGATTTTGCAAGACCAATGACTTGCTCATAGCAAAAAAATTTTTTTCAACAACATAAACAGCCACGATACACATGGACTTCTTCCAATGGAATACACAGTAACCAAATTTACTTCTGCTCTGGGAAGAAATGGCAGTAAAGCTCAACATAGTGGCTAAAACCAGGCCACAGGCTGACTGTGGAACAGATCACCAATTGCTCTCATTTAAGTGCCAGTCGTAGCTGAAAACAAGTACGAGTCCACAATCATCAAAATGAAAGCCGGTTCCATCTGAAGTTCGAGATCCTCTCAAGAACAGATTTGGTGCTTTGAGTGCTGATGACAGACAGCCTGTGGAGCTGTCAGAGGACATCAAAATCACCATTCATGAAGAAAGCAAAAGCTAATTTGAAAAACAAGAAAGAAAGGAAAGATTACAGTGCATATCAGAAGAGACTCTGAAACTTACTCTTAATTGTCGAGTAGCTAAGGCAAATGCAAGACCTGAACAGAAATTTTCAAAAGACAGCAGAAGAAGCCCAGCCTAGAGGAAGCCCAGCCTAGAGACCCAACCACAACTATCACAATCCTCAAAGGGACATCTTTGCTCCTCAATACCTTAAAAAGATCATAGTATATTTGCCTAATGCAGTACACGTTTGCTTGGTCCCCAGTAAAGATATAGTCCTTTTATTTTGCTTATGAATCAAAGATAAGGGACATAAATTATTTGTAAATCTGTTGTTTTGCCTTTAAATCCATAATCATGGATTTGTCACTAAATTGTCTGAGATCTTTATTTTTTCATATTTTGTAAAACTGAGTGGGATGGGAGGTTGGGCAAGATACTTTGTTAAATTCTTTTTGGATTTAAAATGGACAGGATTGCTCAATTATTTCAGTATAACTTGAAAATATAATACTCAAGCTAGGCATCTTTCTATATCTTGAATGCGAGGTCCCCAAGATACCATATAACCAGGCTCTAGGGGAAACACCTTCTAGCTTAAACAATAGCTTTTAGCATAAGAAACCTAGGACTAGAAATACTGACAGATTATTGTATCATTATTGGGCAACTTTTCAACCAATATTTTCTTTAATGAGGTGTTATCACATGAAAAATGAATAAAAATAACATAAAAACATATATAATACTTTATCCAAGTTCCTTCCTAAAATAGATCTGGGTCCATATTCTTCTGATGAAGCATCTGCATGTTTGACATGCCAAAATCAGTTCATCAATTTCAACAACTGGACTGTAAGTAAAAAAAAGAGGAAGAACAGCAACAGAAAAGTAATGCATCTGAAAATTGTAAATAATGGTAATAAAAGCTTATGTTGCCTTAATTTTTGATGAATTACAGTGGAAGTTCTAACACCCAGCAGGTGCTAGTTGACATTTCTTTCTCCAGTGCTGTGAAGAGATTAGCCCTTACTGGCTTTGATTTAATCTAGGATTTATACTAGGCCTGTCATTTTAATGGGAAGTACAATAAAAGAGATTATAAAGGAATTGCCAAGTGGTTCAGGTCTAATCAATTGCAGGATGCTTTCATTGAGAATTTGCAATTTTACCAAGCAGGTTAACCCGTAGCATAAGCAACAGGAAATGAAATTCACATCAAAACTTAAGAATTGTCACCCTGCCCAAATTAAACCACATCCCACGGTAAGTCACGGATGACCGTTTAGCATCACTCTGCTAATTTTCCAAGCAGGTTTTAAAAATTTGTTAACAGAATTAGGGCCAACTCAAGTGTAGTAAATTTCAGCTACAGGACCAAAGGGAACCATATGTGATGTACTTTATGACAGAATATTTAAGCAGCATTTGGGGAAAGTGTCTTAGAACAAAATTCAAGATGAATCAAGTTGAGTACATGATTTTATTTGGTTTTGATTAAGAAGGCAGAATCCCTCCAGCATGGCTGGAAGTCAGGAAGTCTAGTGTCAGTGAACGCAAGCTCATTACTGGGCAGCAAAGGAAATGAAGGAACTAGAGGAAAAAATAATGGGGGGAAGTACTTGTAGAATTTTGAGTGAGAGCCTACATAACAATTAACAGAATGTCATGTGAACATGGAGGCAATAAGTATCAATAAGGATATTGACATATTCTTGACCTTCCAACAACTGTGAGATTACACAAAAAGATTCTAGTTACTATCAAAATAAACACTCAATGTCAGGTATTGTGTAAAAGGCTGAATCTATAAACAGTAAAATATTGGGCTATAATACTCAGGGGCTCACAATATCCAAGAAACTGGAAGTGGATAATTAAAATACAGAATATATATCTCTATATACAAATATATATATAATTTTATGGTCAAATGGCAGAGACAACTCAGAGGAAAATTAAATCTTTCAGATAGCAGAGAATGGGATCAAGGGTGGCTTCCAGGGGAAATTCATATGGAAGCAGAGTTTTGACTAATAAATGCAAAGACAAGGGGAGGAAAATCATTCCAGGCAGAGGGAGCAGCGGAAGGGGAGGCATGGATTATGAATACCATGTAGGATATGAGTTGGAAGAGGGGGTCCAAATTTTGATTTTACTTTCTGGGAAATGAAGATAATTTTAGTTATTTTTTTGTATGTGTGTATGTACATGGTAAGAATGACTTCATTAGAAATGTCTTTAGAAATACTACACGCTTCCATTTATGTTTTCACCAGTTCACTTTCTTCAATAGTTTTCTGTTTAATCCATCTGCTTCCATCTTTACTTTCAGTGTGATCTTCTAAAAATGTCAGCCTTCATTCAAAACTGTCAATCAACCCTTACTGGATTTCAGAGACCTCTTTCATGACGCAGCCTGTGACTTCTGCTTGAATGGCATCTCATAGCACTCCATAAAGATTTCACCAATTTCCAGTTATCTTAATCCCCCAGAAATCTTATTTCTAACTCCACACAGTGCCGGTCTGACTGCTGTATAGGTTAAGTATTCAAAGAACTATACAGTTCAGGCAGTTGTTTGATTGGAATGTTTTCTTTAAAAGGTACACACCAGTTCCAGAATCCAGGTTAACCACCTGCATGCCCAATTATTCTAGAACTTCCATTTATTGCATTTATCACTCATTAATGAAACAAACATAAGCAAAATATTTCCAGAGATAAAGAAGGCACAGATAAAAGAGTGAGCATCCTGCTGACAATAGAAAGGGCCCAGTTGTTTTAGAGAAACCAAAAGCTGTCGTCGAGCTGATTCTGACTCATAGTGACCTTGTAGGTCCTAACTCATAGTCACCCTGTAGAACTGCCCTTGTGAATTTCTGAGATGGTAAACTTCCTTTCTGTTTTAATTATTTTAAGTGGATATGTGCAAATATTGCCATCAATAATTTCAACACATTATCTTTCTTCTTGTGCCCCTTCATATCAGTTCCTCTTTTTTCCCTCCCTGCCTCCCCTGCCCTGCCACCTTCACGAACCCTTAATATGTTATGTATTATTTATGCATCTCTTACATGGCCCCTTCTGTCCCTTCACCTACAATCCTCGTACTCCTTCCACTTGAAGGGCTTATTTTGCCATCATTGCTGTCCGTTCTCCACCCCCCCTTCCCTGCGCTCGTGAAGTCTTTACTCCTGTTCCTGTTTCTGAAGGATTTGTTCATCCTGAGTTCTATAAATTGAAAGCTCTCATCTATACTGCTGTACACTCGACTAGCTGGATTTTCAAAGTAGACTGAGATCATATTAGTGGGGAGTGGGGAAGGGAGGAAGGATTAAAGACCTAGAGAAGTGTTGTGTGTTTCATTGGTGCTGTACTATCCCCTGGATGTATCTGCTCTTCTCTTTTCTGTGGTACATCTGTGCTGGAATGTCCAATTATCCCCCGCTGGGCTCTGGGTCCCTACTGTAATCACTTTCTTTACCTTGATGTGGTTGCTTATTTTTGAACTTCTGATGCCTGTTCCCATTGACACCTCATGGTCACACTGGCTGGTGTGCTTCTTCCATGTGGGCTTTGTTGATTCCCTGATAGAAGGCTGCTTGTTTGGTTTCAAGTTTTTAAGACCATAGATGCTATACCTTTTAATAGCTGGAACCATATGCTTTCTTCACTATATTTGCTTATGCACACAGCTTGTCTTCAGCAATACTGTCAGGAAGGTGGGTATCACCCATTGCCACATTGTTAGAATCAAGTGTTCTTTTGTTGAGGGAAAACTTGAGTAGAGACCCAAAGTCTGTCTACTACCTTATAAATATATGTACATAGGCCAATACTATAGTTTTATGTTTTAATATATTTAGATATGTAAATGTCTATGTTTGTACCATTATAAGTAGTTTTGCTTTCTAGTTCTCTCAAACAAAAAAACCCCAGATTTTTTTCAAAGCTATGCATTTAATTTTTTTCCCAAAATAAATTTATCCCCTTCAAAGTACTCTCCATTACACTTAATACATTTGTCAAATTTGCTGTTCCCTTCTTGGAACATTGTTCAAACCCATCTATTTGGATAGTTGAGAGCACCTCCCTCATTTTTTCCTTCACTTCTTCATCATCAAATTGCTGACCTTTCGTATCCCTTTTCTTTCCTGTAAACAAAAAGAATTCACACAGAGCAAGGTCAGGTGAGTAAGGTGGTGAGGCAAGAGAGGCATGCTGGTTTTTGCCAATAACTGGCACAATGGGGTACATTGTCCTGGTGCAAAACCAGTCCCCCGTCTGCCACAAATCAGGTCTCTTTTGTTGCACACTATTACACAATCTTTTCAGAACCTCTAAATAAAAGCTTGATTAACAGTTTGACCTTGTGTAACGAACTCCAAATGCACTCTCCCTCTTATATCAAAACAACAAATGAGCATTATTTTGATATTTGATTTCACTTGATGAGCTTTTTTTGGGACATGGTGACAATGGCATCTTTCATTGGCTTGACTGATGTTTGCTTTCAAGGTCGTAAGAATAGCACCATGTCTCATCACCAGTAATGACCTTGGGGAAAAAATCTGGGTCGTCTCAGAGCTGTTTTTTCAAAGCAAAGTATGTTTCCAGTCAACACTCTTTTTGTTGGTGAGTCAGAACCCAAGGCACACATTTCTCAGTGACCCTTCTCATTCCTAAACCTTCTGATAAAATTCAGTGAACCGAGCTGCAAGATAGTCCAGAGAACATCCCCATCTCATCAAAGGTCTGTTGGTCTTTGAGCACAAATGCACGAGTTTTGTCAACATTTCTGGTCTTTGAGCACAAATGCACGAGTTTTGTCAACATTTCTGTCCATTCAGGAAGTTGACAGGTGTCCATAATGAGGTTTGTCTTCAATCAACAATCAATCTTTTTTGAAATGAAAAAACCACTAGTACACTTGGATTTTTCCCCATCGCACTGTCCTTATAAGCTGGGTTCAACATCAAAAAAGTTTCTGCAGCACTTTTCCTGAGCAGGAAATGAAATTTCACACCCTCACACTTTTGCCTCAAATTGATCATCACAAAAAATGAGGTTCAAGTGAAACTGCCTTTATGAAAATATTCATTGTGACCAGAGAGAGTTTTCCCAGGCTAAGCTACTGGGTGCACTAACTCAGAGCAAGTTGTTTGATGCTCACCTAACAGGAAAAATATGTGCCCTGAAAGCTCTACCCAGCAAAGCTTTTTCTGAGGTTTTTTTTTGGGGGGGGTACCCCTTTGTACAGATCCATCCTTTGTTTCCTTACTCAACATCCAGCTTTCATAAGCATATGAGGTGATTGAAACCAGTTGACGGTCTGAGGGGCTGGCCCCAATCCCAACTACTACGTGGACACCTGCCCCTCCCCCCAGAAGAATTTATATCAAAGGACTGCATTGACTCTGCAGCTACAGGAGAAGGACATATCTGATCAGAGCACATGGGAGCAGATAAAGGGGGAGGAGGAGAGAGTGGAGCACATCCTAGCCCACCAGGCCTTGAGGATGATGTTCCCAATTAGAGCAGCCAGTCCACAGAGAGGACCACATGGCCGGCCCCACTATGAGACATGATGTCCCTCACTGACCCATAGCCCTACAGGGGAAAACACTGGAGACAAAGTGTGGGAATTGCGCCCGATCTAATCCCATCATACCAAGGCAAACCATGAAGCAGGTGCAATGGAACAGCAAGGAAATGGAGCAGCAAGGTCCCCAGGGAATGCTGAAGGTGGACTTTGGGGCCAGGGTGTGGGGCCCCTACAGACTGGACTGGAAAACACTCCTAAAGGCCAACAAACAGTCCTTGAACTAACTACAAGCTTTTCTTTCTTGCTGTGTTGTGTTTTTTTTTTTTTGTCATTGGTTTGTTGAATATTGCTGCTTGGTTTTGCTCTGTCTTGTTTTTATGCATGTTATTATCTCCATGGGTCTATCTAAATATGATAGGCTGGATGAACAATCTGGAGGAGAAAACAATGGGACCGGCAGTTCCAGGGGGACATGGGAGAGGGGGAGGTGGGGGCAAGGCAGTGGTGTTAACAAAGCCAGGGACAAGGGACCAACAAGTGATCCAAATCGGTGGTGAGGAGGGTGTAGGAGGCCTGGTAGGGTGTGATTAAGGATAATGTAACCAGAAGGAATTGCTGAAATCCAAATGAAGACTGAGCATGATAGTGGGACAAGAGGAAAGTCAAAGGAAATAGAGGAAAGAGCTAGGAGGCGAAGGGCATTTATAGAGGTCTAAATAAAGGCATGTACATATGCAAATATATTTATATATGAGGATGGTGAAATAGATCTATGTGCATATATTTATAGGTTTAGTATTAAGGTAGCAGATGGACATTGGGCCTCCATTCAAGTACTCCCTCAATACAAGAATACTTTCTTCTATTAAATTGGCATTCTATGATTTTCACCTTCCCGACACAACTGTGGACGACCAAGTGGGTGAATAAGCAAATGTGGTGAAGAAAGCGATGGTGCCCAGCTATCAAAAGATATAGTGTCTGGGGTCTTAAAGGCTTGAAGGTAAACAAGCGGCCATCTAGCTCAGAAGCAACAAATCCCACATGGAAGAAACACACCAGTCTGTGCGATCATGAGGTGTTAAAGGGATCAGGTATCAGGCATCATCAGAACAAAAAAAGCTTATCATAGTGAAGGAGGGGGAGAGCATGGAGTGGAGACCCAAAGCCCATTTGCATGCCACCGGACCTCCCCTTACAGAAGGGTCTTGGGGAGGAGACGAGCCAGTTAGGGTGCGATATAGCAATAATGAAACATGCAACTTTCCTCTAGTTCCTCCATGTTTCTTCCTCCTCCACTATCACGATCCCAATTCTACCTTACAAAAATGGCTAGACCGGAGGATGTACACTGGCACAGATAGAAACTGGAAACACAGGGAATCAAGGGAGGATGATCCCTTCAGGATCAGTGGTGTGAGTGGCGATAATGGGAGGGTGGGTTGGAAAGAGGGAACTGATTACAAGGATCTACATGTGACATCCTCCCTGGGGGATAGACAACAGAAAAGTGGGTGAAGGGAGACGTCGGACAGGGCAAGGTATGACAAAATAATAATTTATAAATTATCAAGGGTTCATGAGGAAGAAGAGAGCAGGGAGGGAGGGGAAAAATGAGGAGCCAATGTCAGGGGCTTAGGTGGAGGGCAAATGTTTTGAGAATGATGAGGGCAATGAATGTACAAATGTGATTTACACAATTGATGTATATATCGATTATGATAAGAGTTGTATGAGTCCCTAATAAAATGATTTTTTAAAATCCCAGAGGCGGGGCAAGAAATAACAAGAAAAATGTTTAAATAAATAAAGAAAAATACCATTGTTTGAATCATGCACACCTTAGTCCACAATGTTTCATCCTTGCTTTTCAGTACTGTAAAGAGGTCTTATGCTTCAGATTTACTGAATGCAAATCATCTTTTGACCTCTTGACTGCTGCTTCCATGATCATTGATTATAGATTCAAACAAGATGAAATCCTTGAAAACTTCAATATTTACTCCATTTATCATGCATGATGTTATCTATTGGTCTAGTTGTGAGAGTTTTAGAAAATCTTTACATTGAGTTATAATCCATATGAAGGTTGCTAAAGAGTAGTTCTTTACCATGATATTCATTGTTAAGTACATCAAGCCCTCCTCACTTTCAGCAAGCAAGGTGTGTCAGCTGCACAATTCAGGTTGTTAATAACCCTTCCTCCAATCTGGATGCTGCATTCGTCGCCATATACAACAGTTTCTCTGATTAATTGCCCAGTATATAGATTGAATAAATATGGTGAGCAGATACAGCCCTTTTGCACACCTTTCCTGATTTTAAACCATGCAATATCCCCCTTTACTGTTCTTACAACTGCCTCTTGAATCATGTAAAAGTTCTGCATGAGCACAATGAAGTGTCTGGGAATTCCCATTCTTCTTAAGTCTGTCCATAATTTGTGTGAACAAAACACAGTCAAATACCTTGACATAGTCAATAAAGCACAAGTCCACATTATTCTGGTATTGTCTGAATTGAAGATCCATTTGACATCAGCCCTGATATCCCTTGTTCCATATCCTCTACTCAATCCACCTGAACCTCTAATAGCTCCTTGTCAATGTACTGCTACAACTGTTATTGGATGACCTTCAGCACAATTTTATTTGTATGTGACATCCACGATATAGTTGCATAATTTGAGTATTCTGTTGGGAAACTTTATTTGGAATGGGTGCAAA
This sequence comes from Tenrec ecaudatus, assembly GCF_050624435.1. Classification (NCBI taxonomy): domain Eukaryota; kingdom Metazoa; phylum Chordata; class Mammalia; order Afrosoricida; family Tenrecidae; genus Tenrec; species Tenrec ecaudatus. The sequence continues at coordinate 49,298,990 of NC_134541.1, read as the reverse complement.
TGTGGATCTCTTCTAGTTGGCGGTCCAAATGGCAGTCATAAAGCTTTGCTGTCAAGTGAGTCCTTCCAGGGCTTCATCAGCTTATTGAAACAATTCCATTTGAGTATCATCAGTTCCTGGAGCCTTGTTTTTAGCTAAAGCTTTCAGTGCAATTTGAACTTCTGCCTCCATATTCTACCTCCCGAGGATGGAATTTTATTATATATTTTTGATATAGTGACTCTATATTCTTTCCATCTTCTTTTGATGCTTTCTGCATCATTCAATACTTTGCCCATAGAATCTTTCAATATTGCAACTTGAGGCTTGAATTTTTCTTTTTAGTTCTCTCTGCTAAAGATATTCTGAGTATGGTCTTCCTTGGTGGCTATTAGCTCTAGGGCTGTGCATATTTTGTTATAATATTTCCTTTGACTTTTGGATTTTTCTGTTCAGCTCTATAACTTCATCACTTTTTCTATTTACATTAACTACCCTATGATTAAGAGTCATAGTTTCAGAGTCTCTTCTGACATCAAGTTTGATTTGCTCTTTTTTTGTCTTTTTAAATACTTTTTTGCTTTCTTTGTGAATGATATTCTTGATGCCCTACAATCGTTCGTGAAATTATCTGTCATTAGTATTCAATGTGTTAAATCTGCTCTGGAGATGTTCTAGAAATTCAGGTGGGATATATTCAAGGTCATATTTGGACTCTTGTGGACTTGTTTTAATTTTCTTTAGTTTCAACCTGAACTTACGTATGAGAATTAGTGGTCTGCTTTACCGTCAGCCCGAGGCTTAGTCTTAGCTGCTATTATAGAGCTTCTCCATTGTCTCTTCCCACAAATATAGTTAATTTGATTTCTGTGTATTTCCTCTGGATAAGTGAATGTGTATAATCGCCATTTGTGTTGTGAAATCCAGATATATAGTCACCTTTTTGTGTTGTTGAGAAACAGGTATTTGCTAAGAAAAAGTGGTTTGTCTTGAAAAATTCTATCATTTAATCTTTGACTCTGTTTCTATCACCAAGACTATATTTCCCAAATACTGCTACTTCCTCCATTTTCAACTTTTATATTCCAATCGCCAATAATGATCAATGCATTTTGACTGTTTGTTGGATCCGTTTCAGGGAAGAGACTACCATATCTTTCTTTCTTTCAGAGACTTCTTGCTGAGTTCAAGCACCCAATCTTTCAGTTAGCAACTAAGCACTTTAACCACTGCACTACTGGCGCTCCTTCAAATTGAAACAGACTCCAGGAAACTTGCAGCCATTGAGATCTCAACTCATAGAAACCCCATAGGACAGAGTGGAACTGTCCCCATTGGCTTTCCAAATCATAATCTTTACAAAAACAGACAACTACATATTTCTCCTAGGGAGGAACTAGTGTGCTTCAACGGCCAACCTTTCAGTTAGCAACCAAGTGCCTGCCTACCACATCACAGAGTTAGTGAAGACAGAAATTCCTACATGTGTGACAAACTAGAGACTCACACTTACAGCTATGATAGCAACTATGATGTAAAAGTACAAAGCACGTTGTAAGAGCACAGATAGGCTAAGGTCTGTTATGGATTGAATTGTGTTTTCTCCAAAAGATGTGTTGAAGTCCTAACTCATAGTACTTGCAAAAATAATATTTTTTTGGTCTTTGATGATATTATCAGTTGAAATCACACTGGAGCAGGATATATCCTAATCTGAGTGGGGTCCGTCCTTATAAAAGAGAAGAGTGTCCGGAGGACTATCATGTGACGCTGAGCTACAAGTCAAGCAATGTCTGATGCTACTGGAAGCTTCAGCTCTGGTCTTTGAGTTCGTCATTCTGTAATGGCTTGCATGTTACTGTAATGCTTGCAACTATGCCATTGGTATTTTAAATACCAGCAGGGTCATTCACAATGGACAAGTTCCAGCAGAGCTTCCAGATTAAGACACAATAGAAAGAAAACCACAGGGTTACAGTGCTGAAAATTAGCCAATGAAAACCCATGGATCACAACAGAATATTGTCTATTGTGATGAAAGACAAAAGCAAATTCTGTAGGTTGTGAAACACTGAAAATAAACAGTGGCGTCAACACTGAACTCTAGCATATCAATGACTGTAAAAACAGCTGAGGGTTGGAGATGTTGTATACGCGATAGCTATGTTTGAATTTAACTCCCTGTCAACTAGCACCACTGCCACCAGAAGCTTAGAACACATTCTCTCACTAAGACTCAAAAAGAGTAAATGTGGATGGCATTTAGATTTGGGGTTTCTTGCTTCCAGTTCTGTGAGGAAATGCATTTGTTATTTAACACAACACATTTTTGTGGAATTTTGTTACAGTAGTCACAGAAAATGAGTCACTACTTCGGGGTTTAACATATTTTCTGGAAATTTGAATCTGTGTGATCTTGAATCACAAAAGATATGTAGCTGTTTGTTATACTTTAAAAAGATGAAATATTCTATTCTCTAGAGTACAAAGGGCCTATATTTCCCCCTAGGAGCTTGTTAAAATGCAGATTCTGAGTTTGTATATCTGGGATGGGACTTGAGATGTCTAACTAGCTTCCAGATGATACTGGTCCAAGGACCATACTTTGAATAATAATGCTTTATGTGACAGAAAAAGTTACGGGTAAAAGTAAAATTTAACTCTTTTTCAATTTTTTCAATCAGCTATGTATACATAAGAGTAAAGAAAAAATATTCTATTTTTGAATCTATGAAAACTGAGTAATTTTTTCTCCAAACAATGTATTTTTTTCAAACCCACTTGATAATCCTTTATATCTTAACACTGGAGTAGAATTACAGACGAAGCTGCCAAGCTTCAGCTTTTGAGTCCACCTTATGTCCAAATGGGCAGGCATGTTTGAGTGCTATCTCTGTACACTTTGACACATCTTCAGACCCTACTCTGCTCTCTAACACCTATTCTATATGTAGGAGGAGATAACCCACATGGTGTTTGAAATACCAGTGGCACATTTTTCAGCATCACAGAAACATGTGGACCACCACAGTTCAATCAACTGACAGAAGGGGATGAAGCTTCTAGTAGCACCAGGATATGTAATGCTTTCAACTGTGCAAATACATTGTCACTTAGCAGAAATTGCTGGTTATGAATATTTAACAAATTTGCAATTAGCTCATCTACCAACATGATTACTGAAGTGGAATAAGCCATTGAATAAAGCTTCTAGGATTATGTGCATAATGCCTTTCTGATTATACAAGCTTACACATCTGTTTTTGTTTTCCCCCCTCTCCTTTGGCACAGATTTTACTAATTTTATAAGACCACATGCCACGTCTCACTGCCTTCTACAGTCTCACCCTGTGCTAAATAGATAGAAGAAGGCATTTTCCGGTCCTTGGCAGAAATTTTAGTCTTAGATTTCTGGAATGACATCATCTGATGCAAGGTCATGCCACAGACAGAATGCCAGGAATTTTCCTGAATCCTCAGAGATTTCAGGTGTGGGCCAACTACCAAATTCCCCAACTCAATTGTCAGATTACCTAACTTCATTTCTCCGTCATCTGCTTGATTATAAAACATAATAATTAAAAACAAATTCAGGGAGGAATGGAGAGATCATCTAAGTCAGGAAATCTTACTGGACATGTGAACTTGTGTCAATTGTTCAACTATGGTAGCTTCAGATTCTAATCTGTAAATGGAGGACAATAATGATTATTACCTTAAAATGATCATTAAGATCAATGGAATGTTCTTATTCTATTAGAATTAGGTGTTGAGCTGCTAATCAAAGTCAGCAGTTCAAAACCACCAACTGCTCTCAGTGAAAAGAGGAGAATTTGTGGGTACACAAAGACTTACAACCTCAGGAATTCAAAGAAGCAGTTATATCCCATCTATGTATATTTTTTATTATTTTAAAAAAGGTATTAGGCTGTTTTAACTATTGTGACTGTATAATAGGGTTTGAGGTCAAGAACTGTCAGGCCTCCTACTTCATTGTTGTTCTTGAGAGTTTCTTTGCTTATATTGGGCCTTTTCCTTCTCCACATAGTGATTAGTTTTTCCATTTATTTAAAGAACCAAGTTGGGATCTGGATTGGCATTGCATCGTATTCATAGATTGCTTTGGGTAAAATTGATAGTTAACAGTATTCTCTTCCTATCTATGAACATGAAATATTCTTCATTTATGAAAGTCTCTTTTGGTTTCTTTCTGTAAAGTTCTATAATTTTCTTTGTACAAGTCTTTTCTTTCTCTGGTTATGTTTATTCTTAAGAATTTCATTTTTGACTTCTGGGAAGATGGCGATGGAGTAACACATACCAGAGACTCTGCAGAGTTCAGCGCAGGAGAGTTGCTTTAGAGGGAAATTCAACACTGCTGGAACGCAGGAGGAGCATCATAAAGATAAGTAGGCACAAACCCACAAGGTTTTGAGGGGCTGCGGGCTTTTGGCTTACCACAGTGGGGTTGACTAGGACTTGACCTTAACCCCACCACTGTCTCTGCCAGAGCTGGGATCATTTGGAGCCTGGAAGGGGGCTTAATCTCAACACAGCCAGTTTGCCACCACCTTCCTTGGAGCAGGGACTAAACCCTTGAAGGTCCATTGGCAGGGATCAGGGTTCAGCTACATTGTTACTTTTGTTTCCCTCTCTTCACTCCATTCCCCCACAGTCTTGGAGGCCTGTGCAGGGGCATTTTCTCAACACAGTCACAGCTTGCTGACAGTGACTTGGGGCAGGAACTAAACCCTTGCAGTTCCATGGGAAGGGATTGGGACTCAGCTACATTTCTACTTTTGCTTCACTCTTCTTTATATTTTCTCCTCTTTGTCTCTTCCTGTTCTCTCACACTCCACTGCTGATCTCCAGACCACTCCCCTTAGCCTAAGTCATTTATGCCTGCACCACAACCAGCTACGTGAGCTCCACCCTGTGCAGCTAGCCCAAGGCTTGAAAGCCCTGCTGACCTCCACCAGAGTATACTCTGCCCAACTTCTTACCAGGAATTCCTTCAGGTGTGCTTGGGAGCCTAAGGCAGCATTCCAGGCTGTTGCAGGAACCTCTTCCCAACCTCCACAACACCAAAGCAGGCAACCCACCAGCCTTCTGGGTCACTCCCCTGAGAGGGAAGCCACAGGAGCATAAAGTAGTAGGTGAATTCCATAGTGAAATTAGCTGTAGGCAGTTTTAAAAAGCATTCCTAAAAGTCTCCCAGAGAGGGCCAGTGCTCTTTGACTCCCTGGAAAATGCCACCTGGCTCCTCTAAAACAACACAACTCAAGCAGCCATCAGCCCCAATGACCTCAACGAGAAAACAGGAGAAACAAAAGGCAATGGCAGAACATGTCCCGAAAATAACATGCAGAGAAGAAGCAGATATTGAGCTGCCACAGAAAGAAATGTTCAAAATGCTGCTCAGAATCATACAGGATAAGAGGGATACAATATAGAAAAAGGATGAAATGATAGAGGAGATAAAGGCCTTACACCATAGGGAAATACAGGAGCTTAGGAAGGAGATAACAAAAACTAGTAGCAGAAACTCGGACCTCCAGAATCCCCTGGAGAAAGCAGAGAACTGCACCCGTGACTTAGAGGACAGCCAAGCAGACTTTAACAAAGGCGAACAAAAATCTAATAAGATCATCAGAGAAGCTGAAGAAAACCTAAGAGCTATGTCTGATGCTATGAAGTGGAACAACGTAAGAATTATTGGCTTACCGGAGGAAGACACAACCAAGAAGTCATCTGCAACAATAGTGAGAGAATTCTTGGAGAAAAACTTCCCCAGCTTAATAAATGAAAACCAGGCAACCATTCAGGAGGCTGAAAGAACAGCAGGTAGACTGAATCCCAAGAAGAAGTCTCCAAGGCACATAATAGTTAAACTATCCAACTTTGAGGAAAAGGAGAAAATCATGAGAGCAGCTAGGGAAAAACAAACAATAATATATAAAGGTTCCCAAATAAGAATATGCTCAGACCTATCAGCAGAAACTATGAAGAAGAGGCAAGAGTGGAATAACATATTCCAAAAATTGAAGGAAAACAACACAAACCAAAGAATACTCTACCCAGCCAAATTATTGATCAAGATATATGGAGAAGTAAGAGTCTTCCCAGACAAGGAAAAACTCAAAGAATATGTTAGAAGAAACCAAGCCCTGCAAAAGATCCTTGTCGACCCAGTATGGGCAGAAGAACAACACTCACCAAGCATAAATAAGAGACTGCCACAAAGAACAACTTCACCCATGGGGAACCGATTACAAGGATCTACATGTGACCTCCTCCCTGGGGGATGGACAATAGAAAAGTGGGTAAAGGGAGACATTGAACAGTGTAAATATGACAAAATAATAATTTATAGATTATCAAGGGTTCATGAGGGATGGGGTGAGGGGAGGGGAAAAATGAGGATCTGATGCCAGGGGCTTAAGTGGAGAGCAAATGTTTTGAGAATGATGAGGGCAATGAAAGAACAAATGTGCTTTACACAATTGATGTATGTATAGATTGTGATAGGAGTTGTATGAGCCCCTAATAAAATGATTTTAAAAAAGAAAAAAAATAACAACTTCACCCGAGGGCAGCAAAGAGAAAACAGACCCCAAGATAGCATTGGTTTAAGCATGGAAAGAAGTCAAGAATGACACACGCACACACACACACATGCACACGCACAACACAGTAATGAGAAAGGAAAGTGGGAAAACACCCAACACAAAAGGTATAAGATGACATCACAGAGTCTTCAGATGGAGACAATAATGTTGAATATCAATGGCCTGAACTCAGGCATTAAAAGACTGAGCCAAACTATTAGGGCCATCAATGAGGGAATTGGGACAAACCTGAGAACCTTGGCACAGGGAATACGTAGGCTATCAGAAATAGGGAAGGACACAAACACAGAGGAGGCACAAATTGCCAAATGGGATATACTGAAGATAAAACACCTGTGTACATCAAAGGAATTTACCAAGAGAGTAAGCGAGTTCACGGATTGGGAAAACATCTTTAGCAATGACACATCAGACAAAGGTCTTATTACTAAATTCTACAATACTCTGCTAGCTTCCAAAAAGAAAAAAAAACACAACTAATTGCCCATCGAGGAGGTGGGAAAAGGACCTGAACAGAAGTTTACCAGGAGCAGAAATCCAAATGGCCAGCAAACATATGAGAAAATGTTCCTGATCTTTAGCCATAAGAGAAATGCAAATTAAAACAACAATAAGGTACCACCTAACACCCTCAAAGATAGCCTAATTCAAAATATCAGAAAGCAACAAGTGTTGGAGGGGCTGTGGGGAGACAGGAATTCTCATCTACTGCTGGTGGACCTGAAAGTATGTACAGGCACTATGTAAATCAAGCTTGCGATATCTAAAACAGATGGAAATCGAGTTACCATACTACCCAGCAATCCCCCCTACTGGGCATATACCCAGAAGAGGCAAGGAACAAACCAAAGGCAAACATCTGTGCTCCAATGTTCATTGTGGCACAGTTCACACTTTCAAGGAGTTGGTAAAAATCCAAATTTCCATCAAGTGATGAGTGGATTAAAAAGCTGTGGTATATACATACAATGCAGTACTATACATCGCTAAAAAGCAGTGATGAACATGTGAAGCACATTGCTACATGGGAAGAACTAGAGGATATCATGCAAAGCAAAGTAAGTCAAACACAAAAGGACAAGTACAACATGAGTCTGCTGAGGTAAGCTTTTAAAAAATACAAAAAGGGGCACAGAAAAAAAGCTACTGTATACAAACATTCCTGGGGTGAGGACCAGGTAAATGGCAGGGACCAGATCAAATACAGACATACATACGGTAGACAACTAAAGCAGAGATGAGGAAAGGGAAAAAAATAATAATAAAGAAATGGGTAGCAGGGGCACAGGGCACTAACCCACCCGGGGGGGGGGTATTGTTATATCTCCACAGGGAAAGAGCGAACAGACTTCAACCTAGTTCTCCAAGATGTGCATTCAACATGCTAGTGTGGAGTAAGGAGCCAGTGGAGAGGTCTGAGGGGACAGCCCCAATCCCAACTACTATGTGGACACCTGCCCCTCCCCCCAGAAAAATTTATATCAAAGGACAGCATTGAATCTGCAGCTCCGGGAGAGGGACATATCTGATCAGAGCACATGGGAGCAGATGAAGGGGGAGGAGGAGAGAGTGGAGCACATCCTAGCCCACCAGGCCTTGAGGACGATGTTCCTGATTAGAGAAGCCAGTGCACAGAGAGGACCACATGGTCAGCCCCACTATGAGACATGATGTCCCTCACTGACTCATTTCCCTACAGGGTACAACACTGGAGACAAAGTGTGGAAATTGTGCCTGATCTGATCCCGCCACAGCGAGGCAAAACATTAAGTTGGTGCAACAGAACAACAAGGGAATGGAGCAGCAAGGTCCCCAGGAATGCTGAAGGTGGACTTTGGGGCCAGGGTGTGGTGGCCCAACAGACTGGACTGGAAAACACTCCTAAAGGCCAACAAACAGTCCTTGAACTTACTACAAGCTTTTCTTTCTTGTTGTGTTGTGTTGGGTTTTTTTGTCATTGGTTTGTTGTATATTGTTGCTTGGTTTTGCTCTGTCTTGTTTTTGTGCATGTTATTATCTCCGCACGTCTGTCTAAATAAGATAGGCTGGATGAACAGTCTGGAGGAGAAAACAACGGGACCGACAGTTCCAGGGGGACATGGGAGAGGGGGAGGTGAGGACAAGGCAGTGGTGTTAACAAAGCCAGGGACAAGGGACCAACAAGTGATCCAAATCGGTGGTGAGGAGGGTGTAGGAGGCCTGGTAGGGTGTGATTAAGGATAATGTAACCAGAAGGAATTGCTGAAACCAAAATGAAGCCTGAGTGTGATAGTGGGACAAGAGGAAAGTCAAAGGAAATAGAGGAAAGAGCTAGGAGGCGAAGGGCATTTATAGAGGTCTAAATAAAGGCATGTACATATGCAAATATATTTATATATGAGGTTGGTGAAATAGATCTGTGTGGATATATTTATAGGTTTAGTATTAAGGTAGCAGAAGGACATTGGGCCTCCACTCAATCACTCCCTCAATGCAAGAATACTTTCTTCTATTAAATTGGCATTCTATGATGCTCACTTTCCCGACACAACTGTGGACGACCAAGCGGGTGAATAAGCAAATGTGGTGAAGAAAGCGATGGTGCCCAGCTATCAAAAGATATAGTGTCTGGGGTCTTAAAGGCTTGAAGGTAAACAAGTGGCCATCTGGTTTAGAAGCAACAAATCCCACATGGAAGAAGCACACTAGTGTGTGTGATCACAAGGTGCTGAAGGGATCAGCTATTAGGCATCAAAGAACAAAAAATCATATCATTGTGTGCTCACCTCCATGATATGGTTGCTGAAGACAAATGGGTACATAAGCAAATGTGGCAAAGAAAGCTGATGGTGCCTGCCTATCAAAAGATAAAGTGTCTGAGGTCTTAAAAGCTTGAAGGTAAACAAGCTACCATGTAGCTCAGATGCAACAAAGCCCACATGGTAGCACACCAGCCTGTGTGACCACGAGGTTTTGAAGGGATCAGACATCATCAGAACGAAAAATCTTACCATAGTGAGTGAGGGCTGAGGGGAGTGGAGACTCAAAGCCCATTTGTGGGTCACTGGACATCTCTTTACACAAGGGTCTCAAGGAGGAGATGAGCCAAAAAGGGTATGATATAGCAACAATGAAACATACAACTTTCCTCTAGTTCCTAAATGCTTCCTCACCACCACCACCACCCCGCCTAGTATAATGGTCCCAATTCTACCTGACAAATCTGGCTAGACCAGAGGATATATACTGATACAGATAGGAAATGGACACGCAGAGAATCCAGGGTGTTTGATCCCTTCAGGACCAGTGGTGTGAGTAGAGATACTGGGTGAGTAGAAATACTGGGTGAGTAGAGGGAGGGTGGGTTGGGAAGGGGGAACCATGTGACCTCCTTCCTGGCAGATGGATAACAGAAAAGTGGGTGAAGGGAGGCGTCGGACAGGGCAAGATATGACAAAATAATAATTTATAAATTATAAATTGTTCATGAGGAGCGGGGAGTGGGTAGGGAGGAGAAAAATGAGTTGCTGATGCCAGGGGCTTAGTAGGAGAGCAAATGTTTTGAGAATGATGAGGGCAATGGATGTACAAATGTGCTTTACACAATTGATGTATGTATGGATTGTGATAAGAGTTGCATGATCCCCTAATACAACAATATTTTAAAAGTATTTCATATTTGCATGTGTGGCTATTTTAAGTGGCATTCATTTCTTGATTTCTTTTCAAAGATCTCTTCACTGGACCCTTCTGTACGGAGGTGTCCAATGACCTACAAATGGGCTTTGGGTCTCCACTCCCCTAAGCCCTCATTCACTATGGTAAAATTTTTTGTTCTGATGATGTCTGATACCTGATCCCTTCAACACCTCGTGGTTGCACAGGCTGGTGTGCTTCTTCCATGTGGGCTTTGTTGGTATATAGGAATTTTATTTATTTTTATGTTAACCTTATATCCTATCACACAGCTGAACTTGTGAAATTTTTCCAATAACTTTTTTTGTGGAGTTTAAAAAATTTTTTTGTTTTAATAAATCATTTTATTGGGGGCTCTTACAGCTCGTATAACAACCCATATATCCATTGTGTCAAGCACATTTGTACAAATGTTGACATCATCCTTTTCAAACATTTCTTTCTACTTGAGCCCCTGGCATCAGGTCCTCATTTTCCCCCCTCCATCCTCTACCCTCCCTCCCTCATGAATCCTTAATAAATTATAAATTATTATTATTTTCATATCTTACAGTGTCCACTCTGTCCTTTAACCCATCTTTCTAATGTGTATCAAATCACATTATCTGCCCATGAGAATTTCACCTTTTTTGCCAATTTGTATTCCTCTGAATTTGTCATCTGTTTTAGCTAAGACTCCTGTGACAACATTGAAATAAGTGTGATGATAAGCGCATCCTTTTCTAGTTGCTGCTCATAAGGGAAATACTCTGTTTTCATCCATTGATTGAACTGATGGCCATTGGATCTTCATATATGGTCTTTACTATATTTAGAAATTTCCCTTCTTCTATTTTACTGCATGCTTTTAAAATCAAGAAATGGGTGTTTGATATTGTGGTAGTTAGATAACTTTATGTCAATTTGGAAAAGTATAAAGTGTGCAGGTGGATCCATTTTGTCTTCAGAGATCGTGTTGGGAAGGTGAGCATCACAGAATGCCAGATTATTAGAACAAAGTGTTCTTGTGGTGAGGGAGGACTTGAGGTGGGGCCCGTAGTCCATCTGCTACCATAATTCTTAACATGTAGATATGACTACATAGTTCTATTCCCCTCTCATTATATATATATTTACATATGTACATGCCTGTATTTAGACCTCTGTACGTGTCCTTTGCCTCCTGGTTCTTTTCTCTGTTTCCTTTTACTTTCCTCATGTCCCACCATCATACTCAGCCTTCATTCATCTTTGGTAATTCCTCGCTACTACATTGCCCTTGATTAAGCCCCACTAGGCATCCTATGCCCTTCTCTCTATTGATTTCATATCACTTGTTCCCTTGTCCCTGGGTTGGTTACCCCCTCCCTTCCTTTCTGTCACCTCCCCTTTTCCCGTATTCCCTGGGAACCATCGGTTCCATTGTTTTCATCTCAGAATTGTTCATCCTGCCTATGGGTGAAGGGCGACAGAGAAAAATGTAAGATATGAAAACAATAATCTATAACTTATCAAGGGTTCATAAGGGAGGGTGGGCGGGGGAAGGAGGGACAAAAATGAGGAGCTGATATCAAGGGCTCAAGTAGAAAGAAGACGCTTTGAAAATGATGATGGTAGCATTTGTACAAATGTACTTGACACAACAGATGGTTGTGTGGATTGTGATAAGAGATGTAAGAGCCCCCAATCAAAGCATTTGATTAAAAAAAGTATACAGGTGGAATCCAACCTATACATCAGGTCACAGCCTAATGCTGTATGCTTGGGGTGTGGGCTTCTTATAAGGGGGACCCTGGGCACGTCTCCCACTCGGCCACCTTTGTCTTCCTGCCTGCTAAGCTTCTGCACTGACCCTGAGAGCTGCCAGAGCCCTGCCATGTTTCCACTGACTTTGATTCCCCATGGCTCTGCATGCATAGACCTGTGATCTGCCTGCATTCTGTATCATTGCAAGTGGCTGTGTGAGTCTGAAGAGGGACTTCTGGGCTAATATCAGACTTATGGATTTGAGTTGAGCTGGGCTGGGACCCTTTCTTGATATATAATTACTTCGTGATCTTGAGCTCTTTCTTATGCATATGAGTGTCACTGCATTTGTTTCTCTAGTCAACTCAGCCTAACACAGATATTGTCAAATGTCTTTCTGTATTGGTTGATATGGACATGTGGTTCTTATAATTAGTTTTGTTTATGAGGTAGATTACATTACTTTTTTTAAAATGTATTGAATGATCCCTTTGTGTGTTTTATGAATCTCACTTGATCATGGTCTATTATTTTTATGATATATTGCTGGATTATCTTGGCCAGTATTTTGTTGAAAAGAATTGGTCTACAGATGGGTTTGGGTCTCCACTCCACACTCCTTATTCATATTGATATGATTTTTTATTCTGGTTGTTGATGCCTAATAACCAATCCCATTGACACCTCATGATCACACAGGCTGGTGTGCTTCATCCATGTGGGTTTTCTTGCTTTTCTCAGCTAGATAGCCACTTGTTTATTTTCAAGTCTTTAAGTCTCCTGATGCTATATCTTTTGATGGCTGGGCACCGTCAATTTTCTTCATATTTGCTTATGCACCCATTTTGTCTTCAGCGATCATGTTGGGAAGGTGAGCATCACAGAATGTCAGGTTATTAGATCAAAGTGTTCTAGGATTGAGGGAGTACTTGAGTGTAGGCCCAATGTCCATCTGCTACCTCAAAATTTAACATATAAATATATGTACATGGATATATTTCCTTATCCTTATATATAAATATATTTACATATGTACATGCCTGTATTTAGACCTCTGTAAGTGTCCTTTAAGGCTTAAGAAATCTTAAGTAAATATTTAGCATAACTATCAAATCTCATGGCTCATTGGGGCAATTTTACACCGTGAATGTGTCATCTATAGACAATTGGACATCCCCTTACAAAAGGGTAACAAGAAAGAGACAAGCCAGTCAGGGTGTATTTTAGCATTGATGAAACATATAACTTTCCTCCAGTTCTTTAATGCTTCATCCCCCCTCCTCCCCACCCCACTATCATGATCCCAATTCTACCTTACAAATCCAGCTAGATCAGAGTATATACATTGATACAAATAAGAGCTCACAGCATAGGGAATTCAGGATAGATAAACCCCTTGAGACCAATAAGGGGAGTAGCATACCAGGAGGCTAAGGGGATGGTGGGGGGAGAAAGGGGAAACTGATCACAATGATCTATCTATAATCCCCTCCCAGGGGGACAAACAACAGAAAAGTGAGTGAAGGGATACATTGGTCTATGTAAGACATGACAAAAAAATTATCAAGGGTTCATGAGGGAGGGAGGGAAGGAGGGAAAAAAATGAGGAGCTGATACCAAGGGCTTAGTAGAAAGAAAATGTTCTGACAATGATGATGGCAACATATGTCACAAAAGATTTATGTATGGGTTGTGATAAGAGCTATACAAGCCCCCAGGAAAATGATAGAAAAAGGAAAACAATTGTCTGTGGTTCTGAGGGATATTGGTCTGCAGTTGTGTATTTTGGCTTACCTGGTTTCGGTATGTTATGTTGCTTCATAAAATGGGTTTCGGGGTTTACTCTATTTTTCTATATTCTGGAATCATGTGTAGAATCGGTATCAATGATTCTCTAAACAATAAAGCCATCTGGCCCTGGGTTTTCTTTTGTTGTACTTTTATATGACTTGATCTATTTTTTTTATTCTTTTCTACCTCAGTCTGTGTTGACTCGGGTAGTGCTTTTCTAGAACTTTGTCCAATCCCCTAGGTTTTCTAATTTATAGAAGTGCAATAGTTTGTAACAATGTGTTATATGATGTCACCTCTTTCATCTCTTCTTGAAATTTGAACCTTCTCTTTCTTTTCCTTAAGTTTGATAATTGTTTGTCAACTTAATTGTTTCTTTCAAAGAAACAACTTGTAGTTGCTTAACATTTTTTCTATAGTGTTTCTGATTCATTTATTTCTGCTTTGACCTTTACAGTTTTTTATTTCTCCTGGTTTTGAAAGTTTATTTTCTTTCTCTTGTTCTAGTTTTTGAAGATGTTGGCTTAAGATGTTGATTTTGGATCTCTTCTTTTTTCATACATGCATTTATTGTTTTCAATTGCGTCTGAGTGATGCTTCTGCAGTGTCCCAATGGTTTGGGTATGTTGTATATTCGTTATCATTTGTTTCAAGAAATCTAAAACTTTTAATTTTATTTCATCAGTTACCCAGCAGTTTAAAAGCAGTGTGTTGTTCAGTTTCCATGTATTTCCTTTTTCATCCTTACTCTTCCTATTGTTGATTTCTCATTTTATAGCACTGCAATTTGAGAACATGGATAGTAATATCTCAATATTTTAAAATGCATTCTTACTTGCTTTTCGAGCATATACTCTATTCAAGAGAACATATATATGTTATATATCTTGTATGTATGTATATTTAGAAGTAGAATTAAAGAAGAAGAGAGAAAAAATAAAAGAGATGGAAGGAAAACAAAAGAAAAAAGGAAAAGGGAAGAAAGAGATTGGTAAATTTTAAATGTGCAGAGAAAGAATTAAAATGATGAGGATGTGGCTTGGCTGTGGATATGGGTTCTGTTGTTATGGCAACATGAACAAGGTTTGGTCTGGTCTCTCAGAGGAGAAGGAAAAAACCTGGTGTGTGTAAGTGTGTGTGCTGTAAATCCTGGCTTGGGTGGGTGTGCCTTTATCTGCAGGGTTGCCAGTTTCTGCCTGAAAGGTGTGATTATATGAAGTGGGTGGGGGGGGGGCACATGGAAAGTAAATACCAACAAAGATAAAATAAAACAAAATGTAAATTACGAAAACAAACAAACAAAAAGGACCATTTGGGTTGGGATATCTGATACTTTGGCAGTGTTGGTGGGTGTGGGCATCTGCCATCTTGGGGAGGGGGTGCGTGTCTAGTGGGAGTGGTGTCAGAGAAGGAAGAAATAAGGGAGAAAATAGCTGCACCAACTTGCTCTCTTGCTTTGCTGTCCACGCATGACCCCTAGAGGCCAGCGAGGCAAGAGGTTTGACTGGGTTGGTTAGAACAGAGGCAGGGAAAGATCTCATGCAGGCGAAGGACAGTTTACAGAAATGGCTCAGACCACTGGTCTATGATGAAGGTGAGCCAGTAATTAGCATTCATTGATAATCTTCCACTTTCAGAAATGTGTGCTTAAATTTAAGTTGTTTTTCTGGGGAGCACAGGGCTCCCTCCTTGGTGGGTTCTCTATGGTCATTGGTTAGGAGATCGTCCTGTATTGGTTACCAGGTGCCCATATTCCAGTTGATTACCGCCCTGAGTGCTGCCCCACCCCACCCCTGCCAGCCCCGCCGCCGTATTACATAGGTTATTTCGTGTCTTCTTGCCTGTATAATTTCTAATAAAAATTCTGAGTTTATTGATACTGGTTTTTCTTGGTAGGTGGCTGTTCTTTTTCCCTGGCTGCCCTCAGGATTCTCTCCATCTTCTGGATATTGGAAAGTGTAACTACAATATGTCATAATGTCTTCCTTTTGAGATTTATACACTTAGGGGTTCTCTTAGCTTCCTGGGTAGTTATTTGCTTCCTTTTTATTCTCTTAGGAAGTTTCCTTCCTGCGTTTATTGAACAGTTTTCTCTGTGAATTTTGTTTGTTTGTTTCTTCCTACTCTAGAATCCCAGGACACATAAATGTGTCCTCTTGAGAATGTCCCATAGCCCTTTTCGGCTTCCCTCAGACCCGCCTGCGCTTTTAACTGATCCAGTTCTTCCACTCTGTTACTCAGTTCTCTTAGATTGTTATCCAATTCTGTTATCTTTGTACCCATATTTTGGATTTCTTTTTAGGGTTTTGTTTTTGTTAAGGTTCTAGTTTTTCCTCTTCTTTTCACCATTCTCCTGAACATTTTTTTCCTGGTTGTTTTAAATTTATATTTTACCTATAAAAAAACAAATAAGATTTTTTGGTCAAATAAAAATGCTGCCGTAATTAAAATAAAGTTGATTTTCTATTCACAGACAGGTCCTTGGTGAGTGCACCAATCGTGTTGAACTATTTCTTGATCCTTTTAAAGTACCTGAACATTCTTCTGAATTCTTTTTCTGGCTCTACAGAGCCTTTTTTCTTTTAGCGAGCTCCTTTGGAGTCCAGTGTTGTTCACTGTTGCCTAATTCTCTTTTCTTTCATCTTTTTTTCCCCCACGTGGAACAAGATTGGCTGTTGTGGCCACACATCTCGGTGCAGCTGTTAGTGTTGGGCGTTCACTTGGCCGTGTGGGGTTAGTGGGCTCTGTAAGTGGTGCTGAAAATAAATAAATAAATGAACCAGAAAACCAAAGGGAATAAAGGAGATGAAAGTGAAAAAAAGAGCGGAGAAAGAACAAGAGAAAAAAGAAACAGAGAAAAGGTGGTTTGCAAGAAAGGAGAGGAGGGTAGAGAAAGAGAGTCCTTTTTTAAAAAAAATAAAAGACTATTCATAAGACAATAGAGGAGAACATTTAAAAAGAGTTTGTGTGGGTGGATTTTTTCCCTTTGGCCTGAGACCTTGGTAGCTATAATCAGTGAAAATGTGGGTGAGTTCTAGTGAGATGGTCATCTTGCTGGGAGTCCTCTCTGTTCCGTTAAGCATGACAGGGACCTGCTTGCGGTGCAGAGACCTGCGGATTGGTGCTGGCGGGCTTGGGCTGCCCGGGGCTAAAGGTGCAGAGTGGGGCTGCCAGTCACAGGGGAAGGCAGTATGCTGGGAGCCTCCCGAGGAGCTGTTCATGAGGAGCCAGGTATCCCTTTCTCTGCCTGCGTTTCCGTCTCTGGGCTTTGGAGGTTTTGATTTACTTGCTTTTAAGCGGTTCTCTGGGATCACAGGCACCTGGCGTTTACTTAGTGTTAATTCTCTTCAGGCCAGTTGGAGTGCGATTTAGTTGTTTGTTTTGGGTCCTGGATCATAAATTATTGTTTTCTTTGGCTCTAGAATCAGTAGTGTAATACAGACTACCTGCTGCTGTAGGGTACAAGCTAATCATATATTTTCAAAGGGAAGATCAAGAAGACAAAGTAAAACATCATAACCAAGTGTACAAAGGCCTGGAGTTAGAAGGACATAAAGGAAGCTCACGCTCAACATATCTCAGCAACGTTCGATAAAGCTGAAGTAACTGTAGACAATGTCAAGCCTCATATTGCGATAGTAAATGATTCCATGAGGAAAAACTGAACAGTTCAGGAAGCACCAAGAGAAGATTGAAGGGATACACGGGCACTGTGTCAAGAATGACAGGTCGACATTCGGCCATTTTCAGAGGCAGAATGTGATAAAACAACAACAATGGCACTGGAAGAGAAACCAGAGCTACACCGAGGCTATTAGAACAAAACAAAGTTCCATAGCCTTTGTTTAGAATGCCAATTGAAATATTTCAATAAGCTTATGAAGCACTGAAAGAAGCAGTCCTTTTTCCATATCTAGAGATTTGGAAGGCAGGTACCTGGCAACCACCGGAAGAGATATAGCTTTTTATCAGTTTCAAAGAAAGCCTACCCAACAGAACGTAGACATTATTGGGCAATATCACTTATATCACAGACAAGTAAAATTCTGTTGAAGAAAACAGCAGCCAACACAGATTTTGGCACCTCTAATATTAGACTTATTTCTGGGTCTCTTTAACCTAGTCATATTAAAAAATGGCACCAGTTTTCACCTATCAGTTCAAGTTTTTGAGCTATAGACCATAAGCCATATTCCACTTTCACTCTGCTCACCCATAAAAAATCAGGATATTTTAATGTAGTGTTAGCTACCTGAGATAGAGGAAGTTTAAACTGGCTTTATTTGAAGTAGTTGGTGTCGTATTAAATATTTGGGCCAAATTATACTTCACAGGGTATACTTTGATCCAAATATATATTTGAACAGTGCAAATTTGGAATTTTTCCTAAGTATCACTTTATTTTATTAGGAACTGAATAGCAGGCAATTCAAATATGTTATCTTTTAAAGAGCCATAAATGGGAGTCACTGTACAATAAATGAGGAGCTCTGACGGCATATGATGTACTTGACTGCTAACCACAAGTTCAGCTATTCGCGCTCACCAGCTATTCTGCAAGAGAAAAATGAGACTTTCTGCTCCCATAGATTTATAGCCTCAGAAACCCACAGAAGTTCCATTTTACCTTCTAGTGTCACTATGCGTCATCACGTACTGACTGGTAGTGCATTTGGTACAATAAATATTCAAATTTTCTGAAACCCCAAAAAAGTCTCTCAATATTTAATGTTGAGAGACTTATATGATAGCACATATAATTATAAATTATAATGTTACAGTCTTATATGATAACACAACATCTCTACCTTTGCCCAGAAACTCTTAAAAGCTAGAATTTTTTAAATAAAGAATCTTGGAGTCAAGTTCACATCTGAAGCATTTAACATGAATTATCCTTGACTTCTATATATTAAAGTGTGTTCTGAAATGTGCATTGCATAATTTGAATAAGAAAATTTAGATCTTCAAAATATGTATGAAACTTGCTAAGAAATTTTCCATTGTTGACACTCTAAATTGCCCTCGTACCGTCCACACGTGAGTCTTTTCAATGTTCACTTTTTACGTCCCACTCTTCTCAAGGTGTGATCTGGCTTTGCAGTGTCTGACGCGTGGTGCCAGCAGACGTTGCACAGTCTCCTTTACCAAAAAGAAAACCAGCTGCCGTCTAATCCATCACAGCTCACAGTGACCCTACAGGACAGAGAAAGCTTCCCCTTTAGGTTTCCAAAGCTTTATAGCCTTTAAAGGCTAAGAGTGACTGATGGGTTAAAACCACTGACCTTATGATTGGTAGCTCAATGCTTGGCAGACTAGCCACCATGGGTCCATATATATAACTCCTTTTTTTTCCCACCCTCCTGCTTCTGGAAAGTATATAGCTCCTCTTGAGAGTCCCATAATTCCTAATTGCTTTTCAAATTTCATATCTTTATTCGATCTTATCCTGTGACTTGTGAGCCTAAATTCTTATCATATTTAGAACTAGGATAATCAATAAATTGGTATAACTTAATAGCTGATATTATAGTGGAACACCTTATCTAAGAAATCTAGAGCCGATTTGCTCTATACAATGTATTTTTCTGAATCAGGGCCCCAAATAACCCCAATTACAGGCCTAAAATCATGACCCCAAGGGG
Source organism: Tenrec ecaudatus (assembly GCF_050624435.1). Classification (NCBI taxonomy): domain Eukaryota; kingdom Metazoa; phylum Chordata; class Mammalia; order Afrosoricida; family Tenrecidae; genus Tenrec; species Tenrec ecaudatus. The sequence continues at coordinate 49,279,546 of NC_134541.1, read as the reverse complement.
AAAAAAAGCATTATTGGCTGTAAAATGGACTGGTACTTCAAATAAACCCCCAGTGAAGACTGTGTGTTCCTTTAAAGTTATGTATTTAGATCTTAGTCTAGCAGGCAAGGTTCCGCCATCGTGGGTGAGCTCTATTGAAAGTTTGTCCCTATTCCCAACCCTCATTGTTTGTGTAAATAGTGTCCAATCACGTGAGCTTTTCTCTGTACAGGTCAACAATGCATGTCGTTTGGTCTAAAATGCTGCCTCACACATGTATACTTTCCTTTTCTAAAAAGCATTTGAAATTCTGTAATAATGAATTAAATTAGGGATACTATCAATAGAATTACCAAATGTCCCATAAGGATTGTTTATAGTATTTCCCATTAAAAGGCCAATGATGTCTATAAAGTGGACTAGGACATATATAAATGACAGATACATGAATGGATTTTGAGCTTTCACTTAATCATAGCTCTAAACTAAGAACAATCGGTTCTTATGATGTGGCCCTATGTAGTAATTGCCCACATGAAGAGATCACTGAAGATAGGGATGCTCTAGAAACATGTGGTGAAGAAATCATATGGTGTCCAGGCATTCTGAGACTTTCAGAAAGAATAGTGTCTGGGGTCTTAAAAGCTTGTCTTAAAATAAACAGTCATCTAAGTTAGGTGTCATGTAAGTCCACAAGAAAAGCATAGTGGAATGTGTGGTCCCAGGTTTGTAAACAATAAAATCTAAGACCAGAGGAGAGAGCAGTATTAGAACTTAAATTCTGAGTACCCAGTTTGTAGAAGGCTATGGATGACAGTGAAAACCCAAAATCCATTTTTTTAAAAACATTTTATTAGGGGTTCATACGACTCTTATCACAATCCACACATATACATACATCAATTGTATAAAGCACATCTGTACATTCTTTGCCCTAAGCATTTTCTTTTTTTCTCCTCTTTTCTTTTTTTACATTTTATTAGGGGCTCATACAACTCTTATCACAATCCATAAATATACATACATCAATTGTATAAAGCACATCCATACATTCCCCGCCCCAATCATTCTCAAAGCATTTGCTCTCCACTTAAGCCCTTTGCATCAGGTCCTCTTTTTTTTCCCCTCCCCCCTCCCCCCTCCCTCATGTGCCCTTGGTAATTTATACATTGTTATTTTGTCATATCTTGCCCTATCCGGAGTCTCCCTCCCCCGCCTTCTCTGCCATCCATCTCCCAGGGGCGATGTCACATGTGGATCCTTGTAATCAGTTCCCCCTTTCCAACCCACCCACCCTCCACTCTCCCAGCATCGCCCCTCACACCCTTGGTCCTGAAGGTATCATCCACCCTGGATTCCCTGTGCCTCCAGCCCCCATATGCACCAGTGTACAACCTCTGCCCTATCCAGTCCTGCAAGGTAGAATTCGGATGCTCCCACGTAGATTAAGCCTCTGGTGAATCCCCACTGACCACTGATGCTTTGCTATCAGACAGAATGCATTTGAAAGTGGATTAATGCAGGTATATGAGGCTAAGATGTAACACTTTATTATCTGTTCTTCTTTAAAAAATTTTATTGGGGCCTAGTACAACTCTTATCACAAAACATACATATATATACTGTGTCAAGCACATTTCTACATTTGTTACCATCATTATTCTCAAAACATTTGCTTTCTACTTGAGCCCTTGGTATCAGCTCCTCATTTTTCCTCTCCCTCCCCACAAGGCCTTTCTCATGAACCCTTGATAATTTATAAATTATTATTTTGTCATGTCTTCCACTGTCCAACGTCTCCCTTCACCCACTTTTCTGTTGTCCATCCCTCACGGAGGGGGCTATATGTAGATCCCTGTCATCTGTTTCCCCTTTCTACCCTACTTTTCTGTCTCTTAAATTTGTTCTAGTTTTTATTATTTTCTGTTATCTTTCTAATTGGTTTTTTGTTTTATTTTGTTATATTTTCACTCTTTCTTTTTGTTTTTGTACTTTCTCTCTATATGATATCCAGAAGTAAATCTATAGAGATGGTGATTGGATTCATTGTTTCATGGGATTATGGCAGGGGAGCTTGGGAGTAAATAGGGAGCGAATCATAAAAGTACAACAAAGAAGAAAATGCTCTAAAATTGATTCTGGTGGTGATTGCATAGGTTTTTAAATATGTCTAAACTATTGAATTGTGTGATATGTGAATTCTATGTCAATAAAACTTATACAAACAAGTAAATAAAATGAAGTTTTTATGTGGAAAAAATGTATTTATAGGACTGTATTGGTCTGGGCACTTTAGAGAAACAAATCCACAGAAATTCATATGTATAAAAGAGAGTTTTATATAAAGGGTAAGTGCACATCAAGAAAACATACCCACCCAGTGCTGCTCAAGCCCAAAAGTCCAACATTGACCCATATGTCCGACACCATTCCACAAAGTCCTCCTCCATCTCACAAAGCACACACTATGATGCCGACTGCAGGAGGAAAGCCGAGTCATTGAATGTGTAAGCATCTCAGCGCTGGCAGGGGTCTCCACACAGCTGCTCCAGCACCCAGGGCTGCATCGGGGTAGGTCCATGCTACTTCTCCTTGGGGATGTCTTTCAGGAAGTGAACATTTCCAGCTGCAGCAGGGAAATGGCTAAGGCAGCTGCTCCCTGGTGGGACCATCACAAAACAAGAGACCCGAGAACTTGAAAGGCGAGGAGTCATTTATCCCTCCACCCTTCAATGAACCCCACTATGTTTATCGGCCAGGTTGGGACAATTAACTACCTCAAGGACACTAAATATTCAATATTTTCTCCAAAGCAAAGATGATATTCATGGGATAGGCATGGAAAAGGAGCAACCAGAACAGAATACCAACTGGAATATTTCTACAAGTTGAAGCAATGGAAGCTCTCACCTAGCCAGCTGACTTGAAGAGATCCATATCTGTGCCCATTCCGAAGAATACTCAGCAGAATGCAGAAATTACATCATTAATATGCAAGTAAAATCTTGCTGATGATTATGCAAAAGTGCTTGCACCAAAATATCAACAAGGAGTTGCCAAATATTCAAGCTATTTAAAAAAAATCATTCTATTGGGGGCTCGTACAGCTCTTATAACATTTCATACATCAATTGTATTGAGCATATTTGTACATACATTGCCATCATCATTTCCAAAACATTTTCTACTTGAACCTTGGTCTAAGCTCCTCTTTTTTCCCCACCCTGCCCCCACTGTCAGAGTAAACCAGCCGCTAACAACTGCGGGGTCCATAGGTGCAATTATATGGGTCTAATATATAAAGGTTATAGTAGAGTCATAGAAGATAGGATAGGTAGGAGAGCAGATCAAATAAAGGAGTCACACACATTTTATGGTAGCATGCTCACCTCCAGGATGGCCATGATCGCAGTAGCCAGGTCTGGGCAGAGAGAGAGAATCTTTACTGTCTTTACTGTAAGGCATGCATATTCAGTAGTTACATACTTCACAAGGTGGGTGGCAACCATAGTGAAGTCCCTGAGCTCACAGGTGAGGAAACCCATTTCCTGCATTGGGGGAAGGAATGAGGGGGAAGGGTGCCACAGCTGGAGGAGATAACAAGAGTGTCTGCTTCTACAGGGAGACAGAATCAATCATGTGCTCACTTCAAGGCAGCATAGTTGTTAGGGGAGAATCTGTGGGAATGATATTTAAAGCAGGATCATGTACTTGGACTTTATCTCTAACTTACCAAAGTGGTGGCTTTCCTACCATGGAATAATAGCTTTCCATATTTCCTCCGTTGTAAGTTGGGGAATATAGTCTTAGTCATATTTTCCTCAGTGTTAGTTTCCCACACCCCACCCTCCTTCCCTCATGAATCCTTGATCAATTATATATTGTTATTATTATTTCATATTTTATACTATCCATTGTCTCCCTTCACCCACATTTCTCTTATTCATTCCCTTTGTGTGTGTGGGGGGGAGAGTAATATATCCAATTTTGCTATGGGTTCCCCATTTCTCCCCCTCCCCCCTCCCTGACTATCCCCTTACCCTCATGATATATTCCCACCACTTTTCCTGAGGGATTTATCTGTCCTGAATTCCATGTGTCGAAAGCTCTTATCTGTACCAATATGTGTTCTTTGGTCTAGTCAGATTTATCAGGTAGAACTGGGTCATGGCAGTGGGGATGGGGAGGAAGTATTTAGGAACTAGAGGAATGATTTGTGATTTGTTGGGGCTATACTGCATTTTGGTTGACTCATCCCTTCCTTATAACCCTTCTGTGGGGGGATATCCAATTGTCTACAGATGGGCTTTGGGTCTCCACTCTAACCCCCTCATTCACATCTATATAGTTGCTTGTTTTGGATCTTTTGATACCTGATACCATTAACAACTCATGATCACACAGGCTGATGTGCTTCTTCCATGTGAGCTTTGTTGCTTCCCTGCTAGATGGGGCTTGTTTAACTTCAAGCCTTTAAGACCCCAGGTGCTATATCTTTTGATAACAAGGCACCATCTGCTCTCTTCACCACATTTACTTGTGTACCCATTTTGTCTTCAGCAATCTTGTCAGGAAGGTGAGTACCAAAGAGTGCCAGGTAATCAGAACAAAGAGTTCTTGTGCTAAGGGAGGCCTTGAGTCCATCTGGTATCTTAATACTTAACACATCAATATATGCACATTGGCCTCTATCTCTTTAATCATAAATTAATATATTTACATATATGCATGCCAATAGCTATACCTCTATAAATAGCATTTGCCTCCTACTTATTTCCTCTATTTCCTTTCACCGTCTACCTATCCCACTATCATGCTCATCCTCCATTTGGCTCTCAGTATTTGCTTATGGATTCAGTGCTCTTGATCAACCCCCACCCCAATTATAGCCCTCCTCCTCATCAAGTTTAGATCTCTTGTTGTTCCCTTATCATTGCGTTTTTTGGCTTCCCACTTCCCCTCTCCACCCTCTCTTCTCCATATCTCCCCGGAACCACTGGTCCTGTTGTTTTCTACTTGAGATTGTTTGTCTTGCCTAGCTTATATAGCTAGACCTAGGGTGATAGAAAAAGAAAAACAAACAAAAAAACTTAATAAAACAAACAAAAACCCTATAAAAAGTTCCACGTTTGTCTGCTGACCCTTATGTATGTTGTCCGGTCAAATCTGATGAGGTGCCCAGCCCTTTCCCCCGAGTTAGAAGTCTATTTTCAGGATTCCTTGAGCACTTGGTTACTTTGCTGCCCGGTTTCACTCCCTTCACGTTTCACCCCATTGTGCATGGGCCAGACCAGGAAGACTTTCCGCATAATGTCTCCAGTGCTGTCCCCTGGGTCAGTGAGGGAACGTCTTGTCCTATGGTGGACCATCCCTATGGTCCTCTCTATGCACTGGCTGCTGTGAGCAGGGATGTCATCTCCAGGGCTTGGTGGGCCATGATGAGGTCCACTCACTCTCTCCCTCTTAGTTCTCCCCCGTGTGGTCTAGACCCACCTATCTCTCCGGGCTGTATCTTCAGTGCTGTCCTCTGTATTGACTTCTTCTGGAGAGGGGGGTCAACATAGCTCGGCTTGGGCCCAGCCCTGTCCTGCTTTCTGCTAATTTGCTGCTCCATGCCAGTGTATTCCCTCAAGGCTTGGCGCTCTGGGCTGGGGTCTGGTCCCTCTCTCCCTTTCCCGTGGAGACATAAACAATTCTCTCCCCATGGGTGTATTAGTGCCCTGTTTCCCCATCACCTTTGTTTTCTTTTTTTAAGTTTCTTTCTTCCCCCTCTCTTTTCCCTCCTTTTTAGTTGGCTGCTACATGCATCCCTAAGTTGGATCAGACCTCAACCCGGGATTTGTGCATTAAGTAGCTTATCCTTTATCTATGCCCATTGTGCGTTAAAGTTTACCTCAACAGACTCATATTGCACTTGTCCCTTGTGCTTGGCTAACTTCACTTAGCATAATTTCCTCCAACTCTTCCCATGAAGCAATGTGCTTCATGCCGTTCATCGCTGCTTTTGGGGGGGGCTGCATAGTACTTCATTGTACATGCCGGAGTTTTTCAATCCATTCAGCAGTTGATGGAAATTTAGATTGTTTCCAGGTCTTTACAATTGTGAACTGTGCTGAGATGAACTTTAGAGCGCAGATGTCTGGTCGTGGTCTGTTTCTTACTTCTTCTGGGTAGGTGCCAGTTTTCAAAGGAGATGCCCCTGAGAGATAGCATGACTGACATCAGCTGGATCTCCGCTCAGAACAAAGAATACCACCAAGATATTTACCTGTGTTTTATTGGCTATGAAAGGCATTTAACTATATGGATCATAATAAAATATGAATAACATTTTGAAGAATGGGAATTTCAGAACACCTAATTGTGCTCATGTGGAACCTGGGCATAGCACAGCTGTCCCTGTTAAACAGAACAAGCAGTTCTGCCAGGTTTAAAATCAAGAAAAGTGTGCATCGAGATTGTAGCTTTTCACCATTTTTATTCAATCTCTATGCAAATAATCGAGAAGCTGGACTATATAAAGAAGAAAGCAGCATCAGGATTGGAGGAGAGCTTATTAACAGCTTTCAATATGCAGATGACTCATATTGCTGGCTGAAATCTAGGAGGACACGAAGCACTTGCTAATGAAGATTGAAGGACTGTATGTAGCCTTTAGTATGGATTGCCAATTCAACGTAAAGAAAACTAAAATACAACTGAATAAACTATGGAGAAAAGATGAAAATTTTCAAGGGTTTCATCTTGCTTGGATCCACAATCAATAATTATGGAAGCAGCAGTCGAGAAATCAAATGACATATTGCATTGGGTAAATCTGCTCCACAAGATCTTTAGCGTGGTAACGAGCCAAGATGTCATTTGAGTCATAAGGCTCACCTGATGTAAGTCAAGGTATTTTCAATACCCTCATATGCATGTGAAAGGTGGACAATGCATAAAGAAAATGGCACCAAATAGATGTTGTCAGAGAATATGGAAAGCACCATGGGCTGCTAAAACAACAAACACAAGTTCTTGGGAGAAGGGCAGTCAGAATGTTCCTTAGAATGGATAGAATGACTGCTTGTCAGATCTTGTAGACATGGTGTCAGGAGGGATGGATCCCTGGAAATGGACTTATGCTTAGTCAAGTGGAAGAGGGCCGACAAGAAGAGGAAGGCACTCAATGCGATAGATTGATACAATAGTGACCCAGGACTGCAGAGAAATTTATTATTCCTCTGTAAGTCAAACACAACAAAATGACATTTAAAAACAACGACTAAAAGCATTAATATATTAGTACATAAAATGGGAACAGGAAACTTGGTCCTCACATAATAGGGAAATTTCTCATTGTTCTTGCCTTTTGTACACCCAGTTTACAAATAGAAATGGAAAACACTGAGCTCCGTTAGCCTGGTGACTGGTGTTTACATTTGCTACAAGTGGGTACCCAGGTGTTGAAAACGGTTTAAAACCAACTATCAACCTAGAGGTATCTATTGAACCTATGCAGTAACTTCACAAATGAAAAATATGGCCAATTCCTTTTGTAAAGTTTGTAGGCAAGAAAGATCTACGGAAGCAATTGCACTCTATAGCATGCTAAGTTACCACAAGTCAGAATTGACTCAATGCTAATTGGGTTGCTTGCTTGCTTGTCTTTTGGTCAACATCAGTCCCTGGGCTAGAAGACCTATCTACCACAATCTGGGGATGTCTGTATCCTGTGGTTGTGTCAGTGGCCACTTTATATTTTAAAATTTCATTATTCATCAGCTGGATAAAAGAAAAAGCAATAAACCCTGCTCAGAGATATTGTTTTCAGCAGAGATCAAGTAATAACATTTTTTTAATTTTAAAAGATGGTAGGAGAAGAAAAATATGAGATTTATACTAATATTAAAGAAAAGTTTAGGGAAAGGCATACTATGCATTATAAATGGCTTCATTGTAAGAGGGATTTAAGTAAGATTGTTATAAGCAAAAAAACCTCCACGGCAATCTGTACTTGTTATTTTCATAGACTTCAAAAATAATTTTTTGTGGGCAATTTGTTTGTGAAATATTCTTCATGGATCTCTATTCACTTATCTCAAATAATTAACCAACACTCTCCATTCCCTCTATAAAACCAGTCTATTAATATCCCTCGCATCCCAATCCTTTGTAGCTAAAAGCAGATTTTCAAAGTAGCTTGTCTCCTTTTGCTTCCAAGACTTGAGTAGTGTTCTTTAACACTGTTAGTTGTCAAGTTGGCTCTGACTCATGGTGAACTATATATAATAGAATAAAACATTATCTAGGCCGGAGCCATCTTCATGATAAAAATACCAGAAGGTAAAAGAACAATGATGCCTTCAAATGGTTGTTTGTCAAAGAAGAATAAATATACCATGAGCTTCCAGAAGAACAAACAAAACAGTCTTAGAAGACATACATAGAACTTTATCCTTATGAAGATGATGAGTCGTCTGCATCCCTCTTTTGCACTTATCACAGGAAAGAGCAATAACTAGAAAAGGCTATCAAATTTGGTACTGTCAAGGGGGTCTGTGAAACGACAGAAATCATCAATGAGATGGAGTGGCAGAGTACTCACTAAATGGACTCCCTAAGATTTGTGTTTGTTCCTAAATCTGTTTATACAAGTTTCTCAATTTCTGTAATTGTGTAAATCGCTTAGAGACCACATAAACACCAATGAAATACGAGTTGTTTTTTATTAACCTAAACTGAGTACTATGGGAAATCTCAACAAAGGTGGCTATAATTTCCAAATTGCAATCAAATTAGAAGTGGCATTGTTGTAAAATATTAGGGAGACATTCATTATTTTTATGGTGTTGTTCCTGTAGTTGCTATTTACCCTGTTCTTTTTGAAAAATAAGAAGTCATACATGAATCAAGGTTCAGTTAATGTAAGTAACAGTAAGCAGTCCTGACCATCAGAAAAATGTTCACTGATTTTTTCAGGAATTCATTTTGGATCCCACATCCTGAGATGCTTTTTTTCTTGGTCTAGGAATTTTAGAAACCCTTGAACTAATCCTAATGTGCAGCCAAATTTGATAAAGCCTGTTTCTCCCACTTTATCCTGCACAGAAATTACCTGGGAATATTGTGCAAATGCGCATTCTAGTGCTGTGGGGCTGAGGATGAGGCCAAATATTCTTATTTCTAACAAGTTCTAAGGTGATGCTAAGTCTGTGGTCCAAGGAGCCACCTTTGAATAGAAAGGTTTTAAAGAAAATGAAATGCAGACCCTTTCTGGAACTGGTTCTCCATCTTGGCTGCTGGACTTCCATTCAACGTAATTCTTATGCCTGGAGACCCTGTGTGCAACAGAAAGAAGCAGCACCTGGTCCTCACCATCCACATAATCCTTGCTATGCTGAGCCATTGTTGTCGTCATGGTGTTAATCCAACACAAAGCAGCCCTTGGGGAGCTGGGTTTCCTGACCCACGCAGCTAGAGATGAGTGTCTTCTGCCTCAGGCTTATGGTGGACCAACGTGCCCTTTGGGCATTTAAGAAATTCTGAAAGGACAAATGAAGGTCCAAGTACCTGAGGGCCAAGTACCTGACTGTAAGTGTGGCAGAAAAGAAACTGTCCTTACCAAACACCTGTATCCTGAGCATTCATCACTTAAATTGGAACCTATTAACTTCCCTAATAAGGCTCATAATTAAGAGCATTGTCTGTGAGTCCTTTGTGGCCATTGTCCTGAATTATTGAACTCAGACACAGATGTAGACCTTGGGGGGGGGCGGTTGATGAGGAAGGTTGGAGGGCTAGGGAGATAGATGTCTGATCTTTGTGACAATCTGTCTTGAGAGTAAGAAGAGGTCGTTTGTGGGACCCGTGCCATTTGCTGCCCAGGTGATCCCATTGTTCATCCAAGCCTGAGAGTCACATCTTTAGAAAGTGATGTTTTCAACTGGGCACAGCACATTGAGGCACCCTGCCAGAAAAATCCCCAAAGATGTTTGATTTTTTGTGCCCAGGTGGGTCTTTTTATCCACTGCTTTGCTTTCATTTATAAAGCTGTTGTCTGTTGTATGACAAACTCACAATTAAGTATCCTCCCTGTATAATCGGTATCATGTCACCATTATTCCTTCAGAAGGTGACCTTCTCAATCAATTCTGCCTTCAAGGATGCTTTATAAGCATACGAAGCCATTTATTTGAGAACAGAAACTATGCGATATACTTGCTGTGATCATCCAAACTCAGCTCCTAGCACAGATGGATGGAAACCAGATGTCAGACTCCACAGAGGCTGGCTTGACAACAGGCTTCAGTCTTATGAATATTCATCCTTTGATGAGCAGAATGGCCTCCTGTGGATTGGAGCTGAAGGGCAGCTAGCACTTTCTTGAGAGGGTCTTTGGAAATGCAAAGAGCAATTAGAATATTCCACAGCAGAAATGTCTAAGTTGAACTTGATCCTGGTCCATGGAATGACTGAATTAAGGTGTATTTTCCCAGGCATAGTGACATGGAGACAAGCCCTGTCCAAATTCCTCAGTCCCCCAAACCATGATATGCATAAAATGACTGTGATATGCCACTATGTTTTGGGGTGATCTCTTACGCAAATGGGGTCACCATGGTTGGAACAGACCTGAGAGCAAAGGGTTTTTTTTTGGTCTTTACTTTTATATTGCAATAGATAACTGATACAATATGAATGACTTTTTTGTCATTCATTATGACTGTAATAGCAGGCTTCAGGATAATGGAGTGATTAAATCTGAGGCTCTATACTAGTTTAAGAAGTTTAGAAGTCTGAACTCATAATTTATAGCACTTCTAGGAGAATAAAAATGATAGGTGTGTTTGAAATAAAAGGTGAACAAAATTTAAATGCCAAACACTGTTTAACTGTTAGCCATATATCATTGAATAAGCATGTAGATAACAAAGGACACATAAATTTTAAATATTAAGATATGATTCAATTTCAGAATATGTTAGTAAAATGCCGGTTTTAAAACGATCTTTTTATATGTAAGGCGGTGCTGTAGCTTAGGCAATGGGCTTCTAACAGCAAGGTGGGCTGTGGACTTCACCAGTCACTCAAAGGGGGAAGATGAAGTTGTCAGCTGCCATAAAGATTTTTCAGTCCCAGAAAACTTATAAAAGGTCACTCTGAGTTGGAATCAACTTGATGGCAGTGGATTTAGGGGCCTTTTGTTGTTTAGGGATACAGAATCTCTCCAAGATATTGCAAACTCTGCCTCTGATTGCCTGGGTAAACGGAGTACCACAATAAGGTAACTGACACAAATTTTGGTTTCCACTGGTCGGCGCTGTCACATCAGTTCCAACAGATATCAAATGTCCAATCAAACAACGTGGTGAGTCCTGCGAATCCTTGCAATTGTGGTTCTGTTGAGCCCATGTTGCAACTACTGTATCAATCCATCTTGTGGAAGGGCTTCTTCTTTTTGTTGACCCTCATCTGGATCAAGCATGATGTCTTTTTCCAGAGGCTGGTCTCTCCTAATTACAGGTCCAAGGAAGTGACACGCAGTGCAGTAGGGGGATTATTTCATGTGGCTCTTCTAGCTGAAGTCTCTAACTCCCATTTGCCTGCCTGGATCTGGTAAGAAGGTAGGAGGGGGCAGTGCTTGAATTTGTCTGTGAGTGATTTTGAAGAGAATTCCCTGGAGTGCTATTCAACTATGTATGAAATGAGCCCTCTGAGAAATGGGATCTTACTAGCAAGAGCCAAGAGGGGAGGGAATCCTCTGGACCTGAGATCCCTGTTCACTGAACCTCTGGGATCCAAGTGACAGCGGAGGAACAGGAGCAGAACCAGGAGCCAGAGCATGGAACAGAATGATGAACTTCCCAAACAGGTAAAGATGCGTGCTTTTGTGCAGGAAGCTAGCTTGTGGAGCGGGGTGCCTCCAGACACTTACTGGGGAAGTTGGTTTTGCTGATCCATGGAAGTGGAGCTGAGCGCCTTTGGGGTGAGGCTTACTGCAGTGTGGTGCCTCTGGACATTGAATTCAGGGAGCTGGGTTTGTTGACCCATGGAGCTTGAGTTGAATGCCTTCGAATTGAGCCTTACAGCAGAGTGGCATTCCCCTTAGAGCATGTATTGGAAGAGCTAAAAGTTTGTAGCATGTACTGGTAAACAACTTACCCTTCTATTTCTCCCTGGCATTACAATTTAACTTCTTAATAAACCTTAGTTATGAATTTTATCTGTGTCACCATTACAATGAATTGTATAGAAATAGGAAGATAATATGAATTAAAACAATGCACAATCTCACCCTCTTCTAATGGGCATTCTGACTGCACTTCATCCAAGACAGATTTATTCTTCTGGGTGTCCATGATTTTTTATTTTTCAGTATTCTTCACCAACACCAAAATGCAAATGCACTCATTCTCCTGTGGGCTTCTTTATTCATTGACTAGCTTTCTTATGTTTATATACAAGCACAGCCTAGTCCTCAAAGTGACATCTTCACTCTTTAACACTAATAAGAGGTCTTATGCAGTAAATTTGCCCAATGCGATATGCCCTATGATTTCTTGTATGCTGCTTCTATGGGCACTGATTGTGGATCCAAGCAAGGTGAAGTCGTGTCTCCATTGGCCGAGTTGTAAGTATTTTGGTTTTGTTTACATTGAGTTGCAATCCATATGGAAAACTGTTGACTTTGCTCTTAATTAGCAAGTGCTGTATATCCTTAGCCCTTTCAGCAAGCTAGGGTGCAACATCTGCCATTGAAGGCTGTTGATAAGCAGTCCTCCAATCCAGATGCCGTATTCCTCACATACCCCAGCTTCTTGGATTATTCTGCAGAAGACAGATTCTGAAAGTATAGTGAAAGGATGCACCCTGAAGCACACCTTTGCTGATTTTATTTACCGATGTTCTTTCTTTTCATTTTTAATTAATCATTTTATTGGGAGCTCTTATAGAAATTATAACAAGCCATAATTCAGTTAGATCAAACATAATTTTTCAATTGTTACCACCATCAGTTTCAAAGCATTTTCTTTCTTCTTGAACTCTTTGATATTGACTTCTCTCCCCACCCTATCCCCAGGCTCATATAATGTATTTTTTGGGCACATATTCACCTGAAATTCTGTTATTTGTTCCCCTCAAGTGGGGTTATACAGTTATCATTGCTATAAGCTCCCCCTTTCCCCTGTTCCCATGCCCCCTTTCCCATACCCTCAGGAACTCATTACTCCTATTATTGCTTCTGTAGCGTTATCTATCTTGGTTTTCATGCATCAAATTATCTTAATTATACAAATGAACTTATACAGGTCTAACAAGATTAATGAGGTAAAAAAAGACCATAATAGTAAGGGGAAGAAATATTAAGAGGATAGTTATGTGTTTCATCATTGCTATACCACTCTCTAGATTTATCATCCCTTTCATGTGACCCTCTCTGAGGGACTGTCCAATTAACGTACAGATGGGGTTTGGGTTTCCACTTTGTCCCCCTTCCTTCACATCAATTTGATTACTTGCATTTGATTTTCGGATACCTGTTCCCATCAACACCCCACGATCATGCAGGCTGATGTGCTTCTTCCATGTTGGCTTGGTTGTTTCCCTGCTGGGTGACCACTTGTTTAACGTCAAGCCTTGAAGACTCCAGATGCTATATCTTTTGATAGCCGGGCACCATCAGCTTTCTTCACCACATTTACTTATTCTGAGTGGTGTGGGGAATGGGAGGGGAGGAGGCGAACAGTGAGCCAATAATGACAGGGGTAGGGCAATAGTAAGGGTTCTAAAATTGACTTTGAGCAGGGTGTTGCATCCTGGTCATGTTTGATTAATGGAAATGTATCCGAGAGGAATTACTGAAAAGTGAACAATGGGTAAAGATGGTAATGGGGCAGGAGGAAAGAAGAAAATAAAAATTATATATAATATGTATATTATAATATATATAATATGTATAAAGATATGTGTATTTGTCTATATATGTAAATAGAACAAGGATGCAGGTGGATTGTGGGCCTCTGTTTACTGATGCTTTTAAAACATGTGCTATACCGTTGGTCTGTTTGAATCACTGCCTCTTGCTCTTTGTACATATTCCTGTTGAGCACTGGAATTTATATTTCTCTCAATGTTATCTTTCATTTTTAAGGACCCATATAGTTTAATCCATTTTCTAATCAATAAATCACAAATAAACATCTTGCATTCTCTGCTTTGAGCCAAGATGCATCAGATGTCAGGAATGATGTCTCTTGTGTCACATCCTCTTCTAATATGGCATCAGTTTCTGATTGCTCCCTATCAATATATGTCTGTAATTATTTTTTAGTTAATTTAAGTGATTTTGGGGAGTAGGATCAGTCAAATTAAAGGATCTAGTCTTGATCAGTCCTCTAGTCTCTACTGATCCAATAATTTTGACTTAAAAATTTTCCCTATAATTGTATCATATCTAAAATCATGTATTGTATCTCTTGTCCATACACTGGTAGTAGTCACTGGACATCATGATAGTAATTTTAGTCTCTGGATAGATGAGAACATTAATTAGTCCTACAGACTAATTTCTTCTTTAAGTTTTTGCTTTTCTTCTTTTTCATTTGATCCAATCCAGTTGAGACCAATATTTGTATCTTAGATGAATACTAGAAGTGTTTAATTCCTCCAACACTACTTGCTACAGTAGGATATTGAACATAAACTTTATAGACTATGTTATACCAATCAATTGAGCTATGCTACGAGATTAGTCTTAAACCGTCAAATAAATTAATCTTCCAAGATGTTTATGACTCTGAGGTATCTTTGACTATGTGACCTATGTGCTTTTTTATATTGATGCTTGTGTACATAGGTATATTGGCAGGTGTGTTTGCGTGTGTGTACATATATGTATGTATATATACATATATACATACATACATACATATATATACAAACAGAGAGAGAGAGATGGATGAGTGGGTACCCCCCAAAAACCCAGAGTTGTGCTAGGCTGAGTGGAGCTTTCCGAGCTCCTAGTGGCATTTTCGCCACTAGGCGAGCGTGAAGAAACTCGCCCTGAGTTAGTGCACCAGTGCAATTGCCTGGGAAGGTTTTCTCTGGTCACAGTGAATTTTTTCATGAAAGCAGTTTTGCTCAAACCTCGTTTTTTGTGGTAGCAGATTTAAGAGAACAGCATGTGGCTGTGAAATTTTGTTTCCTGCTCAGGAAAAGTGCCACGGAAGCTGTTTTGATGTTGAACACAGCTTACAAGGACAGTGCTATGGGGAAAACTCAAGCGTATGAGTGGTTTTCTAATTTCAAAAGAGGTGAAATGTCGATTGATGACAAACCTTGTCTGGACATCTGCCAACGTCCTGAACAGATGGAAACGTTGACTCGCAGTGCACTTGGAGTTTGTTCCACCAGGTCAGAGTGTTAATCAAGCTTTCTAGTTAGAAGTTCTGAGAAGATTGCATAGCAGTATGCGTCCTAAAAGGCCTGATTTGTGGCAGACGGGGAACTGCTTTTGCCGCCACAGCAATGCACCTGCTGCTTATGCAGCCATCCCAGTGCGCCAGTTTTGGGCAGAAACAGCATGCCTCTCTTGCCCATGCCTTTACTCACCTGCCCCAAAACTGTGAGAATTTTTGTTTCAACAAATGAAGAGGGACATGAAAAGACAGCAAATTGATGATGTAGAAGAGGTGAAGAAAAACAATGAGGGAGCTGCCCAAACAGATGAGTTTGAAAAATGTTTCCAAGAATGGAATCACAGATTTGACAATGTACTAAGTGTACTGGAGAGTACTTTGAAGGTGATAAGGTTGTTTTGTAAAAATATTTAAATACATGACTTTGAAAAAAAATCTGTTTTTTGGGGGGATTCCCTCATATATCTATCTATTTGAATGTGTTGTATATATGAATGTGTGCATGTGAGCATATGTGCAACACACACACACACACACACACAGATCCATGACTATCGATTCAGCAGTACAGGTTGTTGTCATTAGAGACGAATGCGTTGTTTCTGACCCAGGTACAGCCAAAGGAAGCACTCCACATCCGGTTCCATACTCACAATTGTTATGCTTGAGACCATGGTCACAATCACTGTGCCAAGCCATTGTAATGCGCATCTTCCTCTTTGTGCGAACCCTCGGCTTTACTAAGCATGAGGTCCTCCTCCAAATACAGCGCCCTTCTGATGACATGCCGGAAGGACATGAGATGAAACTTCCGTTTTCTCTTCTAAAGATCATTCTAGCTGTACTTTGTCTCAGACACATTCGTCTCTTCTTCTGACGGCGCATGGTATTTTAAATATTAAATGCATTCATATTTTGTTAAAATGCATGCGTTCTTCTGCAGTCTTCTTATTCGTTGCTCAGCTTCCCCGAGGTGCCCATAAAGCAATTGAGGCCATTACACCGTAGCTCAAGCCCACCGTAGTCTTCCAAGGGACACCTTAAAGAAGTCTTGGGGGGCGCATTTCTCCCAAGCGGTCCATCATAAGATGTTTTCGACTGCTATTCTCTCGAGCACTGATTGTAGGTACGCGTCAAATAAAATCCTTGACAATTCTAGCCCTTTCTCCATTTATTGTGATCTTGTGTATTGGTCCAGGGTGAGGGATTTTACCCACTTGTCATTGCCTTGTCATCCACACTGAAGGCTGATTGGCAAGTGTTTCACTGCCTCTAGGACCCACAGGCACTTTGAAAGCACCAACCTCTCCAAGGGAGAAAGGCTGCTCTTTCCACTCCCAGAAAGAGTTCCGATCTGGGAACCTCGCGGAGGTGGTTACAGTCTGTCCTAAGGTCGCCGTGAGTCTGCATTGACTCGGGGCCGTGAGTTTGGGTTTTGGTTCAGCAGGCAAAGTTGTGTCCTTTTTCGACGGCAGATTGTTAAGGCCCTTCCCTTCATCCCGAAGCCGCAGTCTTCTTCACACCGTCCCATTTCTCAGATTACTTTCTCAGCAAACATATTGAACAAATGTGGTAAAAAGCCACAACCCTGATTCTGTGCCTTGCAGTCTCCCTTCGCTCGGCTGGAAGCTCTGCAGAAGGTACCGAAGCGCTGAGAAGTCCCTGGTCGCAACGCTGCCCAGAGTTTGGCATTGTCCAGTCTATCGAGCACAAGTGAATATAATGTTGGTGTTCTCGACAGTCCATCAAGATCGGTCTGCTGTCAACAGTGAACTCTTACGCCATGTCTTTTGCTTCTGGTTTGAATTTCTGGCAGCTTCCTGTGGATGTACTGCTGCACCTGCTTCTGAGTTTTATTTTCAGAAAATTTTTTTATTTACATGTGACTTTAATGATGTTGTTCTGTATTTTCAGCATTTTATTGGGACACCTTTCCTTGGAATGGGCAAATGTTTCTTCCTGTTCATGGGCCAGGTAACTCTTTTCCAAATTTCTTGGCATGGATTAGTGAGTGCTTCCAGCCCTGTGTCCGTTTCCTGAAGTAGTTAGCATCTACCAATTCCAGAAGTCATGTTGCTCAGACTTCTTTCAATATAATTGGTTCTTGATCATATGATATTTCTAGAAATGGCTGAATGCCAACCAGTTATATGTGATACAGTGAATCTATATTTCTTTCATCTTATTTGGATATTACTTTAATTGGTCAATATTTTCCCTACACAATTCTTGAAGATTGCAATTTGTGGCTTGATTTTGTCTGTAATCTTTCAGCTCGAGTCGTGGTGAACATGTCCTTTCTTTTGGTTGTCTAACTCCAGGTTTTTTCACATTTCATGATAATACTTTCTTTTGTCTTCTCCAGATGCCCTTTGAAATTTTCTGTATATTAATTTTAATTCATCATTTATTCCATTTGCTTTAGCTATCCTATGTCCAAGAGCAAATTGAAGATCAATATATGCACATACATATACCCTGTGATGCACATAAGCTTGTGTATCTATTTATGTAACCACTCATGAATTTTGGTTGCTATTGCTATTGCCAAGTTGTATGTTACAGCTTTAACAAACAATGTCTTGATATTTTTTGTATTTCTTATTGTCATAATTTATCAATATAAGCAGCTAACACCAGGCCAAGGAGCAGAACAACAGTTGTTCATATGTAAGTTCAGGAGTAAGCTGGAGAAAATTCAAACAAGTTCACAAGATTTAAAATGCAACCAGAAGTCCAACCCTCCTGAATTTAGAGACGATATCAACAACAGATTGGATATACTGAACTCGAATGACAGAAGACCTGGTGAGCTGTGGTAGGACATCATGAGGAAAGCAAAAAGTCATTAAAAAGACAGAAAAGAAAGAAAATATCAACATGGATATCAGAAAAGGCTCTGAAACTTGCTCTTAACCAGAGAATAGCTAAGTTCAATGAAAGAAATTATGAAGTCAAAGAGCTGAATAGAAAATTTCAAAGGGCAGCTCCAGAAGACAGGAACATGTTTTAATGAAATGTGCAAAGACCTAGAATTGGAAAACCAAAAGAAAAAACACACTCAGGATATCTTAGACCGAAAGACTTCAAGAAAAAAACAACCTGACATTGAAACACTGAAGGACTTTAAAGTAAAAAATTGAATGATGCTGGAAGCAGCAAAGGAGGATGGGAAGAATACACAACATCCCCAAAGGAACTCCGTGACATTGCACCATTCCAGGAGGCAGCATATGCACAAGAGCCAACAGTGCTTAAGAAGGAAGTTCAAGCTGCCTTGAAAGTATTAGGCCAAAAACAGGTCCCAGGAATTGAGAGAATGCCAATAGAAATGTTTCAATAAGCTGATGAAGCACCAGTGCCGTGGTCTGTGCCAGGATGTTGGAAAGCAGTTGCTTGCCCATTCCAAAGAAAGGCGACCCAGCAGCATGCTCAAACTATACAACAATATCACTAATATCACATGCAAATAAAATTTTTCTGAAGATCATCGAGCAATGGTTGCAGCAGCACGTACACAGGATGTTGCCGAAGGTTCAGTCCGGGTCAGAAGGGGATGATCATCTATGCCTGTCTGATTTTGAGATTTGATGTTTGCCACTTGTTTTGGGTCTCTAAAGAACCCAGCCTAACACAGTCTCCTACATCGGTAAATACAGTCGGGGGCCTTAAAAGCTTGCAAGTGTTACCCCAAGGTACAATTGTTTTCTATCACCTGGGGAAACTGAAAGGAGAGTCAGGAATAGGAAAGTGTGATTAATTGCTTCCATGAACAACTTCGTTTTCTTCCAGGAGACTAGACATGGATGACAGTGCTTGTGAAACGGTAATAATAGCAGTAGAACCGGTCTGAGGATGTGTGTCAGCTTAAACCTGATCCCTATGATGTAGAGTTCAGATACACCTGTATTCTCCAACCTTTTAAATACATTTTGACAACAGACTTCCCACCCATGGAATTTATGGAACGTTCTACTTATGGGTTCAATACTCCAGCACAATGGCCCCACAGAACTCCAGATTATATTCACCGTTAAGTGAATTATGTAAGTAATCCACAATTAAGGCAGCAGCAAGGTGCACCAGGGGATCAGGATCAAGAGGCTACAACTCAGGATCCAAAATCCTACAGGCAAACCTAGCCGGGGCCCTTGAAGAAGAATTTACAACCACCTGTTCTCCAATGCAGGACAGCTTTCTCAACTCCTGTCAGCTTCACAAACAAGCAGGACTTTCACTGCTTTGCCTGCCTCTTCTCAGTCACATATGCCTCTTTGCTTTTTGCAAACTGCCTTCTTGTGACTCCCTGTGGGCAGGATCCCTTGGTTCCCTCAGGATAAGATAGGAAATTATATATATCTATAATTTATAAGATATATATATAATTTATATCATGATATATATAAGATATGTCACTTATTTTGTTTCACTTCACCTTTTTATATCTATCTATCTATCTGGAGTTATATGGTTGATATCTAGAAAATGGTTCTCAGGTGGGAATCTTATTCTGGCTCGTGTGTTGTTTGGACTGATGAAACAAGATCAGAAGGCAGGCTTCCGCCGTCAGAGACAAGTTAATCAAAGGTTTCCAGGTAAGATAGCAAACTGCTGATGACTCCCAGGATCCGTAAGCAATACAAAAGGCTGCTGACTCATTCAAAGAACAAGAGGCCAGATGCAGGTATGGAGACCCAGCAAAAAAAAAAAACAAGCACACTTTTCTGCATCCACTTATATTGAAAACCACTCAGGAGTGTTAATCAAAGAAGAATTGCTACATATTAATTCCAAAACCACTGAGAATCCTGCCTCAACCATGTTAACCCAGAACCTCAAGTATCCCAACAGGTCTCTTCTTGGCTTCTTGAGGATTTCGTTTTTCTACCTGTAGTTTTCCTGCCGTTGATCTTGCCAGTGCTAACTAACCAACCCATAGCAGTTTTGTCCAGCTATCCATGCTGAATTTCTAGCATCTGGTTTCGGACAGCACTGCCATCTCTGCTGCAAGGTCCCTTCGGAGTTCGCTGCTTTCAGGTTGGCTGCAGTGTCCCACTGTTGTTAGAGTTATAGTTGACCTGTATCGCACTATGTTAGGACATTTCTTGCCTTGTGTTGCTCAGTTGCATCTCATTGTCTCTTCCTTCGGTTCCTGTCTTCCCACCTTTTTGAAGTTGGCTGCATATATATGTATAAGCGTGTCCTCATCAATTTGAAGGTGTAGCCCTCCTATCAGGTCTACAGATTGTGTCTCAGTGCGCTATAGATATTTCCTTTTTGAAGTAAGCTGTACTAACTTCATTTGTATAAGCAAGGCGCATACCAATTATAGGGCAGCTGGCAGCAGAGGGCTGCAGTTGTATGCCGCTTACCCAGAAAATGTCGATTAACTTGGGCAAAAGTAATAAACTGTTTAGGGTAGAAAATTGGGTCAAAACTAAGACAAAATTTCTCAAGCTCTTTTTCCAAAGAACCCAGGCAAAAATCAGCATAATGGAATGCAATATCACCATTAACCTCACTACCACTCTGAACATTTTGAACAAAAATTCTATAGAAGAATCCTGACCAATAATGGGAAGGTGTATAGCAGATTTAAAAATTTACATAGATTCAGATTTCCCAGAGACATGGAAGTTGTTTCACGAAACTCTTACCTAGTGATATCCTTTACGTTTAAACCCAATCTATCCCCTGAATCCTTCTGAAAACCAAACATAGTTTAGAAAAAGATATGTACTTTGAGCACTGTGCTTTTAAAAGATCTATCTATATGCAATTAAAATGACAGCCCTTTGAAACGTTAGATCAAACCCTTAAAGGGTCTTGTGGGGACCACGTCAGAAAAGGACCGTGGGAAATGTTGAACAGCTTGAGAGACGAGCCCTAGATGTAGATATTGTTGAATTTGTAGGTATGCTGCTCAGTAAATGCTTCACTATTTACAGCAAACACTTCAAAAAATAACAAACTACTGATATTTAAAATAACACAGTTGAGTCTTAAAGCAATTGTGCTCTTTGGATGCAGCAGATTATATGTCACATAATACATATCATATAATACATATTGTATAATAAAATCTCTAATTATGTGATTCTATTTCCATAAAATTCTAGGCAGTGTAAATTAACCTGCAGTGGTAGAAAGCAGATCAGCAGGACAGACGGAGGATTTACAAAAATCACAAATAACCTTCTGTAGTAAGGATCTAATCATTCTCTTGATTGAATACAATCAAAGGGCTATATGAAGTTTACTTGTATACATCAAATTTTGTGATGTATTATATATTGATTATCCCTTAATAAAAATGATCAAAACAAAATCAGAAAAAAAAAACAAGTCAGTTTGAGGACTTAGTTAAAAATAACTGAGAGACTATTGCGGGAGTTTCATGGAGGAAAGGTGATGAGATTATAAAACAAGCAAAACGGAACAAAAGCACATTATTTTACACTCCCCTCTTGCTGGCTCTCGCTCCCCACATCTTTGTCTTTAATTGAAGATGGTAAAGCAAGCACATTATCTAAGCAGCTCTAATTGTTTTCCCTGGACGAATGTTCAGCCAATTAAGGGGGAATGGAGAAAGAAATCTCAGCTCAGAAATAATCTTGCCGGTGAAGATAATCACGGAATAAAGGAAGCCCGGGCTCCTCAACAGCCTGGCCCGGGGGTTCAGGTTCGCCTCTGGGGTGCCTGCAATAAGCCTTGAGAGGTCATTACCCACCTAGTGTCGGAGCATTCATTTCCTCCTCACTTTCCGGCTGCCTTTCATTAAACAATACAGCTGAGAGGGGTCACAAAGCAAAGTATAAAAAGACTTCCATTAGCTTCTCCCGGTTCTTTACATAAGGAGTCCTGGCCGCATCGTGGTTATGCATTGGGCTGCTAACTGCAAGATCAGCAAATCGAAACCACCAGCCACTCCACAGGAGTAGACAGGGCTTTCTATCCCTGTACTACAGCCCAGACACTCACAGGGACATTTCTACCCCGTCGGATAGGGTCACTATGAGCGGATATCGACTCAAGGGCAGCAAAGCTGTTTGTTTGTTTGTTTAATCCTTTCCAGAGAAAGAGTCCTGGTGCTGCAGTGGTCCAGTATTGGCAGGTTCTCTCAGAGGGCAGCAGTGGGAATCATGAGATCCTCTCTCTGCTGGAGAAAACGGAGTCTGCTGTATTCCCATCAATCACGGTCTAATACACTCACATTGCCCTGTAGTGTCCCTCTGATTCGGAATCAACTCTATAGCCGTGTGAGTGAGTCCCATACATAGATTCCCAAACTTATTGGGGCCACTGCCCCTTTTAAAAAACATATGACTCAGTCCGCTCCCCGGCAATGAAAAACTTGTGTACTAGAACCCATAATTCAGGACAGAGTTTAGGCATGTGCTTCTGCAGCCCCCGGGCTCCACCAGATTGTTCCAGCACTGCCAGGGGACATGGGGTGGTGGTTAGAATTACCAATGTAATACATTTATAATAGAATATGTTTATTTCTTTTTATTTGTCCTGCTTGAAGTCATTGTTCGTCCCAAAGTTAAGGATCAATATTCTTTTTTAGCGGGTCTGGAAATTTCGTAGCCACTCTCTTCAGACACTGCTCATGCCCCACTGTTCCTTAATTTTCTCTCTTGGAGCCCTGGTCATACATATTAAATCTGTTCACATAATCCTCCATCATGCTGCCTCTCTGTCCTGCATTATTCTACGTATCTCTGGGAATTTTATTTTTCAAGTGTATTTTTTCATTCATTTATTTTAGATGATTTTTCGCTTACCCATTGAATGTTTTCATTTTAGGTATGACAGTTTTCCTTAGAAATTCTATTTTTATAATACATCCCTTGATTTTGAGTGCTTATTATTTCTTTCATGTTTTATTTTTTGTCATATATTCTAACTCTATTATTAATTCCTGTATCTGCAGACATCTGCAGTTATTGACAGTGTGATTTCCATATGTGTTCTTTTTGTTACTGTCGCTCACACAGTGATGGTACTTTTCACGAGATATTTGTTTTTAGTTCATTTTCCCTATCACTATCTCTGGGAATGCTTTGGGCCTTGAATCAAGGTGATTTTCATCCCTCCCCAAAATGTGTTTTTATTCCTGCTACCTACCCACTTAGGGGCATTATCAAACCAGAATCACTATAAATTATTGTCAGAGCTTGGTTACTTTCACAATACCTGGGTTATGTAAAATTTGACTCTAGCTTGGGAGTTGGTAGTCATGTATTTTTAAGGAAGTCATTGTTAGTAATAATGTTAGTTCCATTCCCAAGGCCAAGATTTGAATGAATTGCCGCTCTTCTCTCCTTTGAGCTGTTTCTTCTTAGTTTATGCCTCTTGGTGACACCTTTGAAAGGTGCTGTCTTCATGTACAGAACTCTATCTATGTCAGTCCGGGTAACTAGAGAAACAAATCCATAGAAACACCTGTGTGTAAAAGAGAGTTTTATATAAAGGATAACTGCACATTAACAAAGCATCCCAACCCAGTCCAGTCCAAGCTCATAAGTCCTGATATTAACCCATATATCTGACACCAATCTATAAAGTCCTCTTCAGACTCACAAACCTCATGCAACGATGCCGAATGCAGGACAATCACAGGCCAGTGGGTAGAAAGTCTTTGGATCCAGTGGCATTGTAAGCATCTCCATGCTGACAGGTTCTCTATGTGGCTTGTCCGGCTCCAGAGACCTGGTTACATCAGGGTAGGTCCATGTGGCTTCTCCAGCTTGCAGGGCATAGCACCATGTGTCATGTCAGCAGAGCATCTCCAAGAGAGCGAGTAGACCGAGAGATAGTGTGCC
Organism: Tenrec ecaudatus; assembly: GCF_050624435.1. Classification (NCBI taxonomy): domain Eukaryota; kingdom Metazoa; phylum Chordata; class Mammalia; order Afrosoricida; family Tenrecidae; genus Tenrec; species Tenrec ecaudatus. The sequence continues at coordinate 49,255,338 of NC_134541.1, read as the reverse complement.
CTGCCTCCAAAAAGGAATATAAGGATTTCCCAGAATTCTCAGGAGAAGGCCATGCCCACACAGAGGCCTCATTGTCTTTGATCTGATGACAGACTAGACTCAACCCATTCACTATAATCTTCTCAAGTTCCAAACTGACACCAGATTATGTAACTACCACAAACTCCCACCCAAATTGAGCTTCAGTTTTGTCTCCTGTCCCTCTCACATGACCCATTCATGATTTAGAGTGCCTGTGTTCTAAAGAACAGCATAGAAAATGATAATTTAGATAATTTCATATTTCTCTAGATGTGATATTTCATTATTTATACTTTTCAAGACATTTCATTATTTCCTTATCAGCTAAGTTATGAATAATTAAAATTAAGTTTGCATTAAAATCCAATATTGCTATGATGTTTTTCTCTGATATTCTATTAAAGAAGATTATTGGAAATGACACTCAAATACCTCATTCATCTCTGCTGCATTTTAAATTATGTATGTGATCAAGCATGTTCCATCTTTTGGGGCAGTAAAGTTCTATTTAGATGGGTAATTAGAGGATACTGTGTAGAACACAGAACTCTCATGACTAAAAGTGATCAAACAGGTGTTTAAGGAGCAGCTTCCCATCCATCATTGGTTGGGGATTACTGTTAAGTCCTATGCATAAGCAATAAAAAGGCCCTTAGCAAACGAGCCAGTGGTGTTTCCTAAACATGTAGCGATCATGCTGAAGAGTTAAGGAAGTGATTCTGTTTAGGTCAAGTGACACCAACAATAATGCAAAGGTGTATCTTAGAAAACTTGGGCTTTGAGTGTTTTACCTTCAGCAATTCATAGATTTAGAGAGTAAATGAAAACAAAAATGTGGAAGATACTGCAAGGAGACCAAAGCTTGGAACAGCTTGCTGTGCCCCAACACACTGTTTCTGTACCCCTGCAGTGCAGGTAGACCTCTGCAGAAGACATCGGATTGTGTGTGCGTTTTTCACAATAAGATCTTTTATTTGTTAACATTAAATCTTAATTTTATTTATTTATTTATTTTAAAACATTTTATTAGGGGCTCATACAACTCTTATCACAATCTATACATACATCAATTGTGTAAAGCACATCTGCATATTCCCTGCCCCAATCATTCTCAAAGCATTTGCTCTCCACTTAAGCCCTTTGCACCAGGTCCTCTTTTTTTTCCCTCCCTCCCCGCTCCCCCCTCCCTCATGAACCCTTGATAATTTATAAATTATTATTTTGTCATATCTTGCCCTGTCCCATGTCTCCCTTCCCCCCTCTTCTCTGTTGTCCGTCCCCCAGGGAGGAGGTCACATGTAGATCCTTGTAATCCGTTCCCTTTCCAACCTGAATTTTGTGTTACAAGAAGAAAGGTACAAAAAGAGAAGAAATCCATGATAGTTAGAGAAGAATAGGCATGGCCCTGGGGCCTTGAATCATGAGCTATCCGTTGGCAAAACAGAGCTGGTGGTGAAGAGGTCTCATGGAGTTAGCCTGCTATTGATCAAGTTCTGGAACATGACATGGTTTGAGATCTGGTGTACTTACGACTTGGTTCGCAGAAAACCCCAAATGTAATGCCCCTGCACCCCTTTCATAGTAAAATTCCCTTTTAAACTTAAAAATGTCCTAATTCAGAAAGTTTGGAGAATCACCACATCTGGGCAAGGAGGCCATTTAGATAAGTAGTGGAGCCTGAGCCCTTGCGGGAGTGCCTCTGGAACCGTGCCTCCTTTGACCCATTGCTAAAGTCCTCGGTTCCTTGTAGCCCACCTGCTGTGTAGACTGGAGTATCGAGAGTGAGGTATATAACTTGCATGTTTTCCACTGAATTTCTGAGGCACTTTGGGGAAGTTTCAAAACCCACTCTCTCCTTCTGTCACGTGCTTGCAGAAACACATTTAGAATGTCTCAAGTCAGCCTCGTCTCTGTATTTGGCTAACACAGTGACAGGCACCTCAGCCCTGATCCACTCCCACCAATAATGGCTTGCAGCAGCCGGTTAGAACCTTTCTTATTATAAGAGACTTACTGCTTTATGCTTTAAAGGTCAAGGTCTGCTTAAAAAACATCAGAGTGTGCTTAGGGGAAATATTTGGGACAGCAGTTGGCTCAATCCCTGGGGCATAAGTAGGTTTTAAGTCCTGGCTACATGTTTTGTTTCCTCGCTGTCTATTTATAAGAGATCTTCTCTCTCGAAATCCCTGCTGTCTACGGATGGGCAGCAATTGACAACGTTGGGACCATACTGTTTTTATTCATTTCAAATTTGTTATTTCATTGGAGCCCTGCAAGTTCATTTAAGAACTCACTCCTGCCGAAAGGTTTGCTCACAAACACAAAAGCACACAAATTAATCATACAAATCAGTCTGATCCTAATGCAGCAGATAGTGTGTAGCTTGAAGAAACTTCGTTGAATTTGCCCAATGTCCTTGATAAATAAAGCAGCATCTGTAGCGGGTGGTAAAGCAGATTATTTTATAAACAACCAAAGTGATACAATGGGTGCTGCTTATTTCATGTTCATCAGTGGAGATTTGCCTAATCACTGACCCTGGGTGGTTACCTGTTCCTGGAGATCAGTTTCCATGGTACCCACGATTCTAATGGAAAAAGCAAGCCCTGGAGCAGTCTTAGGATTTTTAATTAATATCTCATCTTATATAAGTGGCAACAGAATATATGTATTACCCCTGTGTTTTGGTCGTGGGTGGGGGGCGGGGATGTTCCCACATAATATTACTTCCTGGAGCTTGTTCTCATAACAATATCGAATGACTTCCCTGCTCTTCTTTATGGTTATATGGTTTTGCATGTTGTACATTTTATTGATATGCATTTGAGGGCATTCTTGGGTATTCAAAATGTAAAGTTCTCAACTGCTAACTGAAAAGGTTGGCAGTTCAAGTCCTCCCAGAGGTCATCTACGTGAAAATTATTTGGAGCATAGTTCTATTCTTCAGAATTGACAGGCAGGCAATAAGTTTTGTTTTTAAGATTTTTCCCAATCTTCTGTGATTAGAAACTATGATACAATGATTGACTTTGAACACATACTATTTTGTACTTGGAAAGATAAATCGGAATGATATTTTCCAAAATTTGAATTGCTGAGTTGAAAGATATGTGCACTTGCCATTTTATTAGATTTTGCCAAAATTCTCTTCAGATGAATGTGGACTGATTCTCTTTCTCACCAGCAATACTCATATACGAGTGATCCTCTCCCCCACAATGTACCTGACCCTCAGTGCAATGTGCTGTCAATTTTTTCCCTTTCCCAGCTTAGTTGGAAACAAAGCTAACCCTACCATTTTAAATGAATTTCTTTCATCATTAATGGCAGTGAACATCTTTATTTTTCTAAGAGCTGTGAATTTTTACTTTTATTTCTCTCCCATTGGGTCGTGATTAAGATGGTTTTTCTCCTTTTGTAGTCCTGAAGTCCATTGGAAATTGCTTAGAAGGATCTCAAGGAGGTTTGGCTTGAGAGTCAGACTCAGTAAGCCTGTACGTGTAAGAGGTACTGCGATGTCAAATAGACTAGGTTTATAAGATGATGTTGTAGAAGTGTAGCTAATGAAATGTATCTCAAATTCATGGTACATTTTTAAAGCATAAAAGAACAAGTTGCAGTGCTGCAATAGGTTGTATCTGTAGAAAGATGAATAGAAGGGAAATTGCCTGTGGTTATTTCTGGATAAAAGAATTATGGATTATTTTATTTGTGACCCTCTATTTTTCAGTTATCTTCCACTGTTAAATTTAAATTAACGCTAATATATTTTAAAAGTACATTTATTGTCAGAAAACTATAAAAGTATACAAAGTGTTCTGAAACATTGGGATGGTAGTTTAATTTTATGAGATCCACTTTCATCTTCTGTAAAGTGGGTAGTGGAGGGTAGGCAAGTTTAGTTTTTCAAGTCCTTATAGCTTCTAAATTCTGTCTTATATATTTAGATGAGATACTTATAAACTAATTCTGATTAAGACCTTTATAGATATATATTAAGATTTCAAGTGGTCACACTTCATCAAAGCAAGGTGACTCTGTGTATGTCTGCTATTTCTCATTTAACTATATTGTCTGTGAACCCTGTTGGTGAGCAATGTAATATAAGAGTCTTTACTGAAAGTAATTATCTTTTCAAGGGTTACCAAAGAAGTTACCTTGGTAACAAGAAATCAAACACATCCACTTCATCTTAGAGGTCAGAACAAGGTTCCCATGCAATCATTGTTTCTTTTCTTCAGATAGGAGCTATGAGGAAACCTCACTGTGAATATTAAAATATTAATAACATATAGTTTTTCCACAGAGCTTTGAATAGTTCTCTACCTTTTCCTGTGTACAAGTTTACTCACATAGTGTAGGAAAGGCGCTTTTGATTTTCTTAGGTTTACTAATAAGAAGTTAATTCATTCAGTTTCAAGTCTGTCTTCTGGGCAGGCAGAGGGAATGGCAGAAATAATCAGGAGGAAAGCAGGGAGTTGAACACAACCTGTGGTTGGCGCTGACAGAATCGTGTAATAGACAGGGCAAGTGTGGTGTAGAAGATAGATAACAACGCTTTCATCAGGTGATGGTTCTCTTTCCTCCCTGGGCTTATCATTTTAAACAGGATAACTCATCCTAGCCTAGGAGATGTAATCTTTTTCAGTAAACATCTGATATTTTGTAAATCTTTAACAATAACATGGTTTGAGAACATTTCAGCAGTCTTGCCTGTGACAGATATAGGAATATGATTATTGAGATACATAGACATGTGTTTGAAGCATATTGTGAGTTTTCACACAAGACCTATCATTGATTGCTCTGTTTGAAATATTCTTACCTTATCGGTGAGAGATACAGCTATCTATTTTTTTATAAAGATCCCATGGCTTTGTTTTTAATCAATAAAATCATCCAAACCTTGGCACACATAGTAAAATAATAAGGGGGTGACTTTCAAATGTAGCTATTGGTTTAGCTTCAGTCATGGAAAGATTGCCTTGGACAGATAGAAGTCAGTAGAGGGATATAGGCGCATCCCACACACAGACAAAGCCATGCCAGGGCCACTTTCTTTTAGTTCTAGAAGCTTTTTATGGTAGTTTTGGATGCGGCATCAGGATCAAAGAATGAGTAATTAACAATGCACAATATGGCAATGTGTAGTTCACACCAAAGCAAAGTAGACTTAAAGCACTTACCGGTCAATAGCAAAGACTACAGCCTTTAACATGGATCTTACAAAATAAAGCAAGCAAATAGCCTCACAATAGGACAATATGCAATTTGATAAATGGAGAAAAGGGAGAAATGTTCAAGAATGGCCCTTTGCTTGAAACCACAACCCGTGGCCCTGGAGCCTTTCCTGAGTTGGGACCCATCGTATTCCCTTGCTCAGCTGTCCGACTGTGACCAGGCTCCTCAGGAACACAGTACAATGTTGAGAAATCCCATGACTCCACTAGTAGCCAAGACTTGCTATGTCTTACGCAACGAGTAACGTTGTGGATAACATTTTAAAGAGTGCTCCAAACGTAGGGGGATTTGTTGGAGAGTGGCATCCTCCTCTACGTTTCCTTCAGGCAGATTGTACTTTCACCAGTAGGCAAAATTTATTAGTGAGTCTAATAAGATACCGACAAACCCGGGTCGAAGAATTTAGTTTGTGCTGAATGACAAAATTGAGCTTTGCAGAGGGATTAATAGCCAGAGGCAGGGGCCAGCTGAAGGGACCTAGGGAAACATACATGACACAACTGGTAACTTTGAACAAAAATTTACTTTTCACAGAAATGTGGCAACGAAGAGTAATGACAAGGGAAAAGGGTACAGTGTGCAATGAGGCAAACCGCCAAGAAGGGGAGAGGGCTGCTGGTGCAGAAAACCAAATATTGACTTAGTTGGCAGAGGATTGTGTGCCGAGAGCAAACATTCCCCCCATCAAAGCCGGACCGGAACAAACTGTCAGGGGCAGCTTCTAAGGCTAGCTGACTCTACACTGTTTCCCAGGAACACCAGTGCAATCAGGAGTCCAGGAGCATGATGACCGAGACTGTCAGCAGGGCCCTGTTCTTCCTCAGAGTTCATCTCATCTGCAGAGGAGAGCTGGCTTGCTATGTCAGCAGAATGGCTATCCCTTGTCCTTCCGTAGCTAAGGGAAAAGCAGCATCCCCAGGTAGGGAAGAAAAGCCCGCAATAAAGGGCCAGGGCCTTTTTAGACAGCACCGATGAAGTACAAGCAAGTGTTCTCAAAGCAAGTACAACTTTCTTTCTCTCTCTCTCTCTCTCTCTCTCTCTCTCTCTCTCTCTCTCTCTCTCTCTCTCTCTCTCTCCCTTCCTTCCTTCATTCATTTCTTTCTTTTTTGGCTGAGGGTAGCGGTTTTCTGCAGTAGAATTTCCATCTTCTTTGTGGGAAATCAGTGTCCAATTTTCAGACAACACACTTCGTACACACCATCACCTGTCTGTCAGTATAAGCTGACGAACTGTTCTGATGCCGAGCAGGTTTCAGCAGGGCTTCCCGACTGAAGGGGGACTGGGAGGCCCATGAATTGAAGCACCCTGAGTTGGAGGGTTGGCTTACTGGCGGCTAACAACAACAAGGCTTTATCAAGATCTAAAATTGTTAGGGTCCGGACTGTATTCTTCCTGAGTAATGGTATATCCTTTGAATTTAATCATTGAAATCCAACCCTTGTGATGTAGGTTTACAGTGTATGGAGGCATGTAGTTGATAAGGATTACCTGATAAGGAGGCATGTAGTTGAATTGATGTGGGCTAAGATTACCTGATAAGGAGGCATGTAGTTGAATTGATGTGGGCTAAGTACATAGTCTCACACTTTACAGAGTGCCTTTCTCAAAAGCTAGTCCCCATGAAATACATTCTGTTTTTAATTTCAATTTCTGCTGAGGCATGTTGAGATTAAAACTTTCGACACAGGTGTCGAAGGGATCAGGTATCAGGCATCAAAGACCAAAAATAAAACCATAGCATTTTGAATGAGGAGGAGTGTGGAGTGGGGATTCAGAGACCATCGGTGAGAAATTGGACATCCTCTTGCAGAAGGGCTGTGGTTACATGACGGTCACCAGAATGAGATGGTACCTGGCTACCACTGCTGACCGCTTGAAAGGGAATCTCAATAGCGGGTCCTAAAAGAGTGGGAGCAAACGTACTGGACAAAACTGAAAATCATTGGGGGGGGGGGGGGAAAGAGCCAGGTTTACTATTCTAAGAGACAGGTAGAAACCTTGAATCCATAGTTCTTAGACACCATGCAAGCCAGGAACTTAATACTTGAATGTGACTCAACTTTTAGCCAAATGAGAGGCCTGTACAGTGAACCATAATACAAGAGGTAAGAACTCCTTAGAACAATTAATGATATGACATTTCAAGGGCAGCAGGTAGGAAGTGATCAGAAAGAAGAATGAATGGAAATGGTAAATTCAATGAAGAAATTAGAATAATACTGTTACATTATGGAATTACAATTAATGGCATGACTCAAAATATGAAATGGAAAATAACTTCATCTATAAACTTTTACCTCTCTCATATTTTTTAAAATTAGTCTGAAATAAATGCGTTTTTAGAAGCAAGCCAAACCAAAACAAAAAAAAGACATCTACTACGTCTAAAATTTAAAAACACACCAGAATTCTCAAATAGAAGAATTTACTCATTAAAATGAGTAGAGAGGGAAAAGGAAGTTAAAACTAACTTTAAAAATAACTCAGACAGTGGTACTTCAGACTGTCTTTTTGAGGAACACAATATTCTTCATAGACAACCAAACATGACCAATGTGGAGACACTCATGAGCGAATTGGACTTCATTTCAAACTAACCCATAGCAGATTTAAGGCACTGACAACCCCCTTGGATTCAGGACTGAAATGCCATACTATGAGAGGCAGCAGATGACGGCTATCACAGGGTCATGAAATTGGGGTCACTACACTTTGGTTCTATCGCTTGCTTTGAGGGTGCCCAATGAAGGGTGGCCCAGGACTATCATATATTCACATCGTAATGCTCCTTGAGTTTTCTGGTGACATGTATTTGTCTAGCAGGCATGGTTCTACTTCTGTGAACGAGTGTTACTGAAAGTTTTCCCAATCACTAATCCTTTTTGTTTTAATGAAAATAGTGTATAATAGTGTCCAGGCACTTAAAAGTTTAATTTGTACAAGTCAACAAATCATGTACTGCCCTCTGAAAAACTGGCATATATATATATATATATATATATATATATATATATATATATATGTCATTTCCTCTTTTTCAACAGCATTTTAAATTCTATGCAAGTGGATAAATTAATGGCACTCTCAATAGAACCACTTTATGCCCCGGGGGGGGGGGTGATTTATTATGTACTCAATCATAAAATGATAAAGATGGTGCTAAAGTGAACCAGAGATGTATATAAGCTGGAAATATAGTAATAGATATGGGGCTCACACTTAATTCTGGCCTCCATCTAAGAAAAATTAGTTCATGTGACAGGCCTCCTCAATATTGACCTCATGAAAGACCACTGAAACAGAGTCCTGGGACATAGTGGTTGGTTATGTGTTGTGTTGGGACCACCGTGGTTGGCAGTTTGAAACTATCAGCAGTCCGCTGGATTAAAGAATGGGCTTTCTACGCCCATAAACAGTTACAGTCACAGAAACCAACAGGGGCTCCCTATGAGTCATCATTGACTCCATGGTAGCAAGTTGTTGGGTCTCCCCAAAACCATTTTATTAGGTGCTAATCCAGACATCATACCATTTCATAGTTCAATCACATCCAGCAGTGTTGTATAATTGCTATCAAAATCTATATCAAAACATTTCTTCCTTCTTGAACTCCTTACTGTCAGCTCCCCCTTATCCCTCTACCTCCACCCACACTCCTTGGAGGAACCCTATTCTAGCTACTGTCTCTGTAGATTGCTAAGAATGGTGAAGAAACCAGATGGTGGTTGACTCTCAGAAAAAGAAATCTTAAAGTCTTGTCTTCAAACAAGCAGCCTCCTAAGTAAGGTGTCAACTAAATCCACGTGGAAGAAGCACACCAGCTTGTGTGAACCAAGAATAAAAAATAATACAATCCAAATCCAATGGAGGAAATGGTATCGGAACTTACATTCTACACAAGCAGTTACTGTAATGGTTGCATGTTGCGCTGTGATCCCCAAAGTCAGCCGTTCGAAGCCATCCACACTCTGCAGGGAAAGATGAGACTCTCCACTTCTGTGAAGGGTCACAGTCTCGGAAACCCACGGGGGGCAGTTCCATCAGAAGTGGCTCTGTCTGTGGCAGTGAGTTTGATTTGGTTGGTTATGAATGTCAGTGGAAGCCTAGAATTCACTTTCAGGGTCCGTGCCCAATGAAGGCCCCTGACCACAGTCCAGGGATTTTCATCGTGTTGCTATCAGACAGAAAACACTGGAAAGTCGATGACGGCAGATATCGTTAGGTTAAACTGTAGCACCTTATCAGTTGATCTCCGTTTTGACCCATTTTAAGGGTGTTTCAGCTTTTGACATTTTCTGCTTTCTTTTCATTGAAGTTTTTTTTTGTGTGTGTTTTGTCATTTTAGTCTTGCTTGTTTGTGTTTTGTATGATATTCTGCATATTAAATGGAGGATAGGTAAATCTATAGAGACAGTAACTGGGTTATTAATTATGCAGGGCCACTGCAAGAGTAGGTTAGGGGAGGTGGGGGGATGAGTATCCGAAGAAAATGCTCTGAAGCTAATTGTGGTGATGACTGAACAAAACTGCCTAATACAATTGAACTATTAAATTGAGTGATATACGACTATGTCAATAAAACTACTTAAAATAATTTGACAAACTCAGAAAATGCATAAGCTGGCCTTGAGACTGAAATGTTTCTGACTCTGAAGCAGTCTAGCCATGGCAATGCAATGCAATCACGGGGAATCTCAGAGCAGAAGACTGGCATGACCACCCGGAAGAAAGTGATTTTAACTTCCAAAATTTTCATTACCAAGCATTCTGGTTCCCCCCCCCCCCCCACACACACACACAAAAGAGGTTACTTGCATTTCTATCTACCTAGAATTTTAGATCCATAGAGTTTGTGCAAATGATTGACAGTGTTTGACTTCTACAGCTCCATTAGCAGAGGCAAATATTGGCCTTTATGAAAGCCGGATGTCGTGTTAATCACAACTAAAACAGGCTCACAATCCAGGACCATCTATGATGTCTTAAACAAGGTCAGTACTTGATATTTAGCATCAGGCCATAATTTTGGATAAAAACTATAGCTTTCCCTTCTCTAAGATTTCCCAAGGTCTCATGTGGTGTCCTATATCTACATAAACTACCCCAAACACTTAAATAGCAGATTAAACAGTTTATCACAATTTTGGGGTCCAAATGTTGGAAAGGCTCAGCTGGTTGTTCTTTGATTAATGTGGCATCAGCTGGTGTATCAGCAGTGGATTCATACCAAGATGACTCATTTACCCACATGTGTGAGGTTTCCATGTTCCTTGGCTAAGCTACTTTCCACAAGGTATCTCATTTTCTAGGATCATTTCATGTGATGCAGACTTTTCACAGCATGAAGGTGTTAGGATAGCCCCATTCATACACTCTGACTTCTTACAAAGTGCTGCCTTTTCTTGGAGGGAGAAGTCTTAGGTTCACTGTTCCAGGACACAAGAAGTAGAAGCTCTCAGTCTCGTGGATAGTGGCTCAGTAGCTCGCCCGTCATTTTCCTTTTGTCGAAGCAGTCCTTGTACCTTTCCAGGTTGGTGGGGATGTGGAGTAGTGGGCTGACCCCAACTCTTGATGGGATGCAAAATAATTAGCTGCCATCATCAATCTTCCACATAGCTTCTAGTATTCTATATAGCTATAAATACTGCCACTTTCTGGTCTAAGCTATGTCCTAAAGACCAAAATAAATATAATGAGAAATCAAGCTTCTAGATGATACTATTTCCTTTGAGGCCATTCTATAAAATAATAGAATGAATAACAAGTAAAACTGTGGCAGTTATATAATCTCCTGTCAACTTGCGTAGGGGTGGAGTCTAGCCTGTCATTCAGGCCATAGCCAATGAGGCCTCGATATGGGCATGGTCTTCTCTTGAGGATTCTGGGAATTTCTACATTCCTCCCTGGAGGCGGGAGACTGTGTTTCATCTTCCTGCTGACAAGCCACATGGAGTTACAATGATGCAGCCAGAACCCTGGAACTGGAGGAGCCACGTGTAGACCCAGGCCAATGTTAAGTGCTTCTGCCACCACTGGATCCACAAGACTTTCCACCCACTAGCCTGTGATCTTCCTGCATTCTGCATCATTGCATGGCTGTGTGAGTCTAAAGAGAATTTTATGGACTAGGTATTGACATGTAGGGCAATGTCAGACTTATGGACTTGATCTGGACTGGGCTGGGATGTTTTCTTAATGTACAGTTTAATATAAAGTTTAATATAAAGAGACACATACAAGTGTCTCTGGATTTGTTTCTCTAATCTACCCGGAAACACAAAAACCAAGGAAAATTATAGTGGGAAAATATTGATTCTCTATGCCAAGGCCCATGTCATAATTTTATTATTTAGCCATATATCATGACTTTCAGAATGTTCCTTAAAATTGAGAATGGGAAGATTAAGACAGAGATAGTGAAATAAATTTTTTTAATTTGTCTTATTATTTATTTATTTAAATTAAATATTTTTATTGGGGGCCCTTACCATCTCTCTCTCTCTCTTAATCATATTATTGGGGGCTCATCAATTATATCACAAACCATACATACATCAATCGTATAAAGCATGTTTGTATATTCGTTACCCTCATTCTCAAATCAGAAGACATTTATAGAAGAAAAGGGAAGATTATTACGGATGGATCATGATAAACCTTTTATGGCATTTCTGCTTGGCTAGGCACCACATATGAAAGGCAAAGGCTCTCAAATAAATGAACAAAAAAGTACCTATCATTTTTCATCAGCTTATAAACTTAGAAGTGAACAAAGATGTTTGTTACAAAACCAAAAGACAGCAACTAAAGAAACTATTTTCAAATAAAATTGAGAAATAATTTAAATTTAGATGGAGCTTAACTATTACTGTATATGCTTACATGCTAGGCTTTCTTATGTGCTTAAAAACAACAAGCAAATAAAACTCTAGCAATGTCTTGCTTTTCTGCTATAATATAAGTAAAACTGCATGCTACAGATGTTCCTCATAGAAGTATGTCAAACCTGAAATGACAGCTCTAGTAATCAAAGACATTGTAAAACCGAGAATGCAAAATGCAAGAAATAGCCGCATCCCAGTAAATCCCCTGTCTGATTGCTGCATCCAACCAGCTCTTTAAAAACTGAAGATTTTAAAAAGAAGATGCAACATTGTATCCCATAATGCATAACCTACTTTTTTGGGAGTCAAATCTTTGGCTCTTCTCCTAGTATGGGATACACTAAAGAGTCACAGTTAAAAGATCTGTGGGTTCATCCTATCATAAGCATAAAACAATTAGCATCTGTAAAAATTAAACTTCCTTATATGAAGTGCTAGAATAACCTTATCAAAAGAGTTTAGTTTGACTTTTGACAAATTACTGGGTTACATAAGCTGTAGTAACTCAATTCTATGATGGGTAGCATTTGAGTACCATATTTTACCATGATGTAAAGATATCCAGAGATAATATCCAAAATGAAATATAAAATGCCAGGCATCCCTCAGAACCAAGAACCTGAAAATTACATAGCTAAAAAAAATAGCTAATAAAATAAATGTATCAGAATATCACATTTAATAGATTCATTTTGATTTAGTTTAAAAGCCAATCAAGTTTTGGAAGGACAAAAATAAATAATATAGCCTTTTTCCCTCAGGAAAATTTCAGTTTAACTTAATACAGAGCCAAGTCCAAGTCCATGTGATAATTTCTGTACTAAAGTAGATTCTGTACTTGTAGATTCTGAATTTTGGAGGAGTACGACCTTGAGTCAATCCCACCTGAATTTCAAGAACATCTCAAGAACAATGTGATGCATTGAACATTAATGACAGAAGACATTATGAGTAGGAAATGACACCAAGACATCATATATGAAGAAAGCAAAAGGTCCTTAAAAAGGCTGCAAAGAGAGAGAAAGAAAAGCGGACAGCAGAAGAGACTCTGAAGGTTGCTCTTAATTGTAGAGTAGCTAAGGCACATGTGAGAAATGATGAAGTCAAAGAATTGAAGAGAAAACTTCAAAGTTCATCCATTTCAAGAAATAGCATATGAGCATGGAACTGTTGAACTGAAGGGAGACGTCTAAATTTCACTGAGATTATTAGCCAAGCAAGGCTTCACGAATTGATGGAACACCAATGGAAATGTTTCAACAAGCTATGAAGCATGGAAGTACTACTGCCTTGTCCATGCCAGGAAATTTGGAAGACAGTTACATGGCCAACTGACTGGAAGAGACCCAGATTTATACCCATTCCAAACAAAGGTGGCTCAACAGAGTGCTCTAATTATAGAACAATATCATTACGATCACATGCAAGCATAGTCTTGCTGAAGAGCGTTGGATAATGGTGGTAGCAGTGCATTGAAAGAGAGCTGTCAGAGATTCAGGCTGATTCAGAAGAGGACAAGGAAAACGGATATCACTGCTCATGTCAAATTGATCTTGGGTCAAAACAGAGAATATCAGAAAGGGTTACTTGTGTTTTATTGACTGTGCCAGGCCATTCAACTGTGTGATTGGTAGCTTTGAGAAGAAATGGAATTCCAGAACACTACATCGTGCTCATGTGAAACCTGTACAATGATCAAGAAACAATTATGTGAGCAGAGAACAGAACAAGGGCATAATGCACGGTTCAAAATCAGGAAAGGTGTGTGTTAGGATTGTATTCTCTCACTGTGTTAGTCTGGGTAGACTAGAGAAACAATTCCAGGGAGACTCATGTGTATAAGAAAGAGGTTTATTTGAAGAGTAACTGAGTATTGAGAAAACATCCCAGCCCAGTCCAGATCAAGTCCATAAGTCAGATATGAGTCTATATGTCTGATACTAATCTATAAAATCCTCTTCAAACTCATGAAACTCATGCAATGACATGGAATGCAGGAAGATCACAAGCCCGTGGGTGGAAGTCTTGTGAATCCAGTGGAATTTCAAGCATCTCCACACTCGCAGGGGTCTCCAAATGGCTTCTCTGGCTTCAGAGGTCTGGTTCCATCAGTCTTCTCCACAGGGATGTCTTGCAGGGAGTGAGCTGAGAGACAGTGTGTGTCTCCTGCCTCCAAGGAGGAAATACAGGCATTCCCAGAATCCTCAGGAGAAGACCATGCCCACGCAGAGGCCTCATTGGCTATATCCTGATTGACAGCCTAGACTTCACTCCTACACTCTTCATCCTCAAATTGAACCAGACTACTTACCTACCACATTCACTGTACATATTCAATCTGTCCGCTGAGCAAACCAGAGAAGCTGGGCTATATGAAGAGAATGTAGCATCAGGATTAGAGGAAGCTTATTAACAACGTGAGATATGCAGATGATACCACCTAGAACAGCGGTTCTCAACCTGTAGATCACGGCTCCTTTTGGAGTCGAGCGACCTTTCACAGGGGTCACCCAATTCATGACAGTAGCAAAATCACAGTTATGAAGTAGCAACAAAGACAATTTTATGGTTTGGGGTCAGCACAACATGAGGAACTGGATTAAAGGGTTGCGGCATTAGGAAGGTTGAGTACCACTCCCCTAGATGCTGAAAGTGTGGAGAACTTGAAGTTTTTATTGATGAAGATTGGAACCTCCAGTATGGGTTATAACTAAATATAAAGAACACAAAAATCCTCACAACTGGATCATTACGTTACTTCATGATAAACAAAGAAAAAGTCGAAGGTTTTAAGGATTTTGTATTACTTTGATCTACGATCAATATTCATGGAAGCAGCAATCCAGAGCTCAAACAACACATTGCATAGGATAAATTTGTTGCACAAGACCTCTTTAAAGTGTTGAAAAGCAAGTAGATTACTTTGAGGACTAAGGTGTGTCTCACCCAAGCCAGGATACTTTCAATTGCTTGATAAGCATGTAAAAGGTGGACGTTGATTAAGGAAGAGTGAAGAAGAATCAATGCATTTGAATTATGGTGTTGGGGAAGAATATCGAAAGTACCAGGGACCTCCAAGAGAACCAAACATTTCTGTCTTGGAAGAAGAACAGCCAGAATAATTTTTAGAGGCAAGGATGGGAAGACTTCATCTCATGTACTTTGGACATACAGCCAGGAGAGATCAATCTCTGGAAAAGGACATTATACTTGGTAAAGTGATATGGCAGCAAAAAGGGGGAACCCCGCACAAATGCATTGACACAGTGGCTACAATAGTGGGCTCAAATATAAAAACAACTATGTGGGTGGCACAGGGCCCATTGATGTTTTGTTCTGTTTCACACAGGGGCACAATTACTCAGAATTGAATCAATGGCACTTGACAACAATGATATGTTCCCTCATGCTTCTGTCACATTATAATTCCATTCTTTAGAAATAAATTCTCTATAATTACTGAGAGATACATGCTGACACATGTGAGGTATTTCAAACTAATTCAGTGTCAAAAGACATGTCAAAATCAATATTGCCACACAGACTGACTGCACCTTTCCTAGTCATGCTGATATTGACTTTTCTACTAAAGTACTCAACATACAGCGAGTGAACAATTCAGATGAAATGTCTCCAGGACTTCAACCGGGTGCACCCAGACATGAATGAAACACACAGCAAGAAGTCTGCAGGGATCCAATAGAGAAGTCTGCTGGGCCGGCCACAATCCCAACTACATGAACCCCCATCCCCCAAAATTCCCCCACCGAAGAATACACTAGAGCACAGCACTGGCGTTACAGCTCAGGGAGAGGGAGGTGTCTGATCAGAGCATATGGGAGCAAACTAAGAGGGAAGGAGAAAGAAAGAGAGCGCGGAACACCCTGGTCCACCAAGCCCTGAGGCTGTTCACAGAGAGAACCATAGGGCTGGTCCCACCTCAAGACACAACATCCCTAACTGTCCCATAGAACTACTATGGAGAGACAGTGCAGAAATTTTCCCAATCTGTCCCCACCACACTGGGGTGAAACACTGAGGGTATGCAACAGAGCAGCAAAGCAATGAAGTCCCCGAGGAATAAAAAAAAAATAGACTTTGGGGCCAGGGTGTGGCACCCCATCAGACTCTATAGGAAAACACTCATAAAGGTCAACAAACGCCTGGAACAATTTATAGGCTTTTCTTTTTTGGTGTTGATTTTGTCGTTTTGCTTTGTTTTGTTTTTGTTCTTATTATTTTTGCATATCTATGTAGATAAGATAAGTGGGATAAACAATTTGAGGAGAAAACAATGGATCAATGGATCCTGGGGGACAGAGGAGAGAGAGAGGTGAGGGAAAGGAAGGAGGGTGCCAACAAACCAGGGAAAGGGGAACAACAAGTGATCTGAAATCAATGGCAAGGAGGGTGTGGGATGTCTGGTAGGACTTTATCAAGTGCAATTTAGCCAAGAGGAATTAACAAAAGCCAAATGAAGGTTGAATATGATAGTGGGACAACAGGAAAGTAAAAGGAAATAGAGGAAAGAACTAGGAGGCAGAGAACATTTATAGAGGTTTAAACACACGTGTGTACATATGTAAATATATTTATATATAACAATTGAGAAATATATCTATGTATATATATATATTTATATGTTAAGTATTAAGATAGCAGACAGACATTGGGCCTCCACTCAAGTACTCCTTCAATACAAGAACACTATTTTATTAATCTGGCATTCTGTGATGCTCACCTTCCCGACATGATCACTGAAGACAAAACGGGTGCATAAGCAAATGTGGTGAAGAAAGCTGATGGTACTGGACTATCAAAAGATATAGTGTCTGGGGTCTTAAAGGCTTGAAGATAAACAAGCAGCCATCTAGTTGAGAACCAACAAAGTCCACATGGAAGAAGCACAACAGCCTATGTGATCATGAGGTGTCCGTGGATCAGGTATCAGGCATCAAAGACCCAGAAAAAACAATTATATTCATGTGAATGAGGGGGAGAGAGGAGTGGAGACTCAAAGTCCTCCTGTAGAAATTGAACATCCCCTAACAGAAGGGTCACTAGGAAGAGAGGAGCCAGTCAGGGTGCAGTATAGCACCAACAAAACATACAGTTTTCCTCTAGTTCTTTAATGCTTCCCCTTGTCCATGCCCCCAATTCTACCTTACAAATCCGGCTAGAACAGAGCATGTACACTGGTACAGATAAGAGCTCACAACACAGAGAATCCAGGACAGATAAAGATCTCAGGACCAATAATGAGAGTAGTGATACCAGGTGGGAAAGCAGAAGGTGGAGGTATAAAGGGGGAACCGATCACAATGATGGACATATAAGCCCCTCCCAGAGGGATGAACAACAGAAAAGTGGGTGAAGGGAGACAACAGACAGTGTAAGATATAAAATAAATAAATAAAAATGAGAAATTATCGAGGGTTCATGAGGGTGGAACTGGGTAGGGATGAGGTGATAGATAACAAGGGCTCAAGTAGAATGAAAATGACGATGGCAACATATGTACAAATGTTCTTGACACAGTGGATGTATACATAGATTGTGATAAGAGCTGTAAGAGTCCCCAATAAATTGATTTTAAAAAGAAAGAAGGTGTTGAGGAACAGTGTCTACTGTTAAAAATTTATAGTTGGAGAGCATTGAAACTGGAGATAAGTTTACTAAATGCTAAGTGTGATATTGAGAGTAGCGATACCAGGAAGGGAAGGGGATGGTGGAGTGCGAAAGGGGGAACCAAACACAATGATCTACATATAACTTCCTCCCAGGGGGATGGTCAACAGAAAAGTAGGTGAAGGAAGACATCCGTTAGTGTAAGACACGAAAAAATAATAATTTATAAATTATAAGGGAGTGAGGGTGGTTGGAAGAAGGAAGGGAAAAATGAGGAGCTGACACCAAGGACTCAAGTAGAAATAAATGTTTTGAGAATGATGATGGCAACAAGTGAACAAATGTGCTTGACACAATGGATGGATGGATTGCAATAAGCGTTGCACAAGCCCCCAATAAAATGATTAAAAGAAAATTGAAGGTAGATTATTGTATTATTCTCATTGTGTCAAAGTGAGACACAGAGTGATTTATCTAATGTGTCACATATAACACAGGATGCACACTGGAATCCAACCCCAAGCTTGTTATATCTAGATAATCATTTCAGCACCTCACACTTTCAAAGAAGGGGGATGAGCAAAAGAGGTAAGGGCCGATGGATCTTGAGAAAAGAACTCTGCCTTACCACTTGCCATAACTCTATCATCTCTAAATTGGATGTGATATGAAGAGATATGAAGGAGCCTTGACAGCACAGTGAGTTAAGCATTGGCTAGTAATTGAAAGGTTGGTTGTTCAAACTCATTAGCCTCCCCATGGGAGAAACATGAGGCTGTCTGCCCTGTAAAGATTTGTGTCCTATAAAGTCATTATGCTACTCTATCATATAAACATTATGCATAAATTTAGAATTGACTCATTAGCAGCATGTTGACAATAAGATACCCTGTGAAGCAATTCTACTTTGTTCTAGATGGTTTCTATGACTGATTCAACTCAACAACAGTAGATTCTGTTTGGTTTGGGAGAGAGGAGAAAAGACCTACAGCAACTTCTTGAGAAGAACTCAGGAAATGTCCTCCTTCCCAGCATGGTATCTTATTATTGGTCCTGAGGTGTTTATCTGTCCTGGATTCCCTGTGTTTCCAGCTTTTATCTGTACCAGTGTACATGCTCTGGTCTAGCTGGATTTGTAAAGTAGAATTGGGAGCATGATAGTGGAGGGAGGAAGCATTAAAGAACTAGAGGAAAGTTGTGTGTTTCATTGGTGCTATACTGCACCCTGACTGGCTCATCTCGTCCTTGTGATCCTTCTGTAAGGGGATGTCAAGTTGCCTACAGGTGGGCTTTGGGTCTCCACTCCACACTATCCCTCATTCACAATGATATGACATTTTTGTTCTTTGATGCCTGATACCTGGTCTTATTGACACCTCGTGATCACACAGGCTTCTTCCATGTGGGCTTTGTTGCTTCTCATCTAGATGGCCACTTGTTTATCTTCAAGCCTTTAAGACCCCAGACACTATATCTTTTGATAGCCGGGCACCATCAGCTTTCTTCACCACATTTGCTTATGTACCCGCTTTGTCTTCAGCGATCTTCATGTCAGAAAGGTGAGCATCATGGAATGGAAGAGACCACTTATTTTGAAAGAAGAACAGAGATCTGAAGTACCATGAAAATGTTTGCTGCACTGCAGGAATTCATAAAAATCTTAAGAGATTGTAGATTCCTCCAGTATATTGTTGCCACCCACCTGTCACTTGGTGTTATTTGTGTGGCTTATGTGTTCCTGTGACACTGGAAGCTATGCCACCGGTATTTCAAATGCCAGCCAGGTCATGCATTGTGGACAGGCTTCAGTGGAACTTTCAGGTTAAGATAAACTTGAAAGAAAGGTTCAACAATCTACTTCTGAAAATTAATGAAAACATTATGGATCACACAGACTACAAGGGGCCTTCAAACATTTCACAGACAAAAATAGCTATAAAAGATAATGGAATGTTTATGTGCATTTTTGGATGCCCCTTTGTATTGTGCAATATAATACTGAAAAGCAAGGCAGTCAAACATATCAGTAATGATTATGGCACAGAAATGTACAGAATTTTGTTCTGTAGCATATGTTGGAGTTTCCTAGATAGCAACTAACAACAAAACCAGTCTAGAAAAGGAAATTGTTAGATCTCTATGGCCCAGGTATACCCAGTGGATATAAAAGTTCCCTTCAATGGACCCTTCTGATAAAGTTAGGTTAGAACTAAGATTTTCTGATATCTAATCCATTGCTTTTTAAAAATATAAATCAGAAATAGCTGAAATGCTAATATATGGTCCACAAAAATGGAAGAAACATTAATAAAAAGATCTTTGCTGCTGTTCTGTCCTGTGATGTACACAATATCAACATCCTTTTTAATAAAGGATTTGCTGAATATAATACACTAGGAGTGGCGGTGTTAGAAGCCACCTAGCTTTATGAAGAGGTGTGAAAGTTATTAATAGTTGCCCATAGGTCAGACATTCCTCCTCTCTTCAAACGTTTTATCCGTTCTGACACCAGCGCTTCTTTCTCAGGTGGGATCCATAATTTGTTGGAATGGCCACACGCAAGCTATAGACCATGCTCACAATTACTGGGTTCATTAGGGAAGTAGCAGGCTCCAATTCAGGATCAGTAATGAAATACAATTCATTAATCATGATAGCTTCCAACTTAAACAATTGTAAGTCATATCTACAGGGAGACTTCACTCTTGGCCTCCATTGCCACTCTCTGCTCAGATCTGGGTTCGACGTCCTGACCCACACTGACAAGTGTTACAGCTCTCACATCTCTACTGTCAATGTCTGGAGGCACCCTCCTCCACCAATGAAACTTCTGCTAGATATCACTCAGCTCTGAAGCTCCATGGACCAGTAGACCTGTTGCTCTATCATGCTCAGAGTTCCTACTCTTCAGTAAATTCATCAAAGTCAACTAATTCTATTTCACCCCCAAACCTGTGCTCCTGTAACTCTTTGTGCATTGTATGTTGTAGTGTTATAGCACTCAATCTCTCTCTCTCTCTCTCTCTCTCTCTCTCTCTCTCTCTCTCTCTCTCTGAGGTTCTGAATATAGAGACCCTGTATGCAAAGGACTTGCTGTAATCTCAACTCATATCAATGACAGTAAAGTCACTCTCTTTAGGACTGGCTCTTTTATAAGCCGCAAAGACCACAAAATGCCTAATCTCCCCAATAAGTCTCAGGAACCTATGGACATAGAAAACCATCAATCCTTGCGAGGATTTTAAGCACTTTATTTCCAAAGGATGCTGTCCAATCCCTGGCATATTATGGTACGCCATCCAGATCGTCTTGGCAGAACTACAAACTCAGTACCAGACAGGCTCTATCTATTGGGAGCCAGGTGCACAGTAGCAGGATCCTCATAATCAATGGTCAGCTTTGCAGCTAGCACTAGTTTGTTGTTTTTGTTTGTTTGTTTGTTTTATCTCCCTTTGTCCTAAGTTACTGCATGGCCCTTGAGCACTTTAATTTCCCTAGGAGACTTCAGTCCATAAGGCAAATGTCTCTTCAGCTGTCACTGAAATCCTACATTTATTTATCTATCTATTTATTTATTTATTTATTTATTTATTTATTTATTTATTTATTTATTTATTTAACTAACCCTAACCCTAACCCTAGAAATCCTACATTTAATAAAACATTTTGTACCTCATCCTAAGATAAACTGATTCAAAAGTGATCCTAATGGTGGTCTGACAGTTTAAAAGTCTTGTATCTTCTTCCTTTTGATTATTTTCTCTGACTCTTGGGGATTAGCTTCAAACTATAATCATGGAACAAGTGTCTAGCTCTGAAGATGTATTTTCCCTTGCCTTGTATCTAAGGAAACTACTTATTGTCTGTGCCTTCAGATGGATGAGTAAAGGAAATTGAAGAGGCTTTGCCTTGTTTGCATTGACAAGTGGAGCTGGATTTGTGGACGTTGCTTACCACCAACACGTATATATGTGCACTCTGTGACAATGACCCTGCAGAGAAGATCGGATACTCTTTCTTGTGATCATGTGAGTACTAAAACCGTGAATGCAATTACTGGTGTCCAATACATTTGAAGCAATCAATGAGCATACAGTCTCAGGTAAGAGAGTGCTGTGAGTGTAGGCTAGAGCTTAACTCTTTGACAATGGGGGAGGCAGATAGGCACTGTAAGAGAGACCCTCTGAAAGGTAGAGGAGGCCTTGAGAATTTGTAGAAGTCAAACAGTCTCCATATTTTAGGGTATTTCTCCAAGATAGTACATTTTGAAGAACCAGGATTGAGAAGTTATTTTAAATAAGGATAAAATAGAACTATTTATGTCCCAAAATTTGTACTTCAAAAGAGAACCATGCCCTTGATATTAACCACTCTGAATTTATGCAGTCCACTTTGTTTTGTCACACTTGAGGGATTTTATGGGTTATGAAATTACTATAGGATGAAATACGATTTTGGCTTGGGGCTTGCAAACAAACCAAGTGTGAGTTTGCTGGAGCTCCCGTGTCTATTGTATAACAAACCACCCCCATTTTTTTTCTTTTTAAAATCATTTTATTGGGAGCTCTGACAGCTATCATCACAATCCATACATATGTTCATTGTATTGTGCACATTTGTACATATGTTGCCACCATCATCTTCAAACATTTTCTTTCTACTTGAGCCCTTGGTACCAGCTCATTTTTCGCCCTCCCCTCCTCTCCCTCCCTCATGAACCCTTGATAATTTATAAAAACGAATTTCATGTTTTATACTGACTGCTGTCTCCCTTCACCTACTTTTCTGTTGTCTGTTCCCCTGGAAGGGGGTTATATGTAGATCATTATGATTGGTTCCCTGTTTCTCCCCTCACCTTCCCCTTCCCCTCCTGGTATCCCTACTCTCATTATTGGTCCTGAGGGGTTTATCTGTCCTGGATTCCCTGTGTTTCAAGGTGTTATCTGTACCAGTGTACATGCTCTGGTCTAGCTGGATTTGTAAAGTAGAATTGGGGTCATGATATTGGGGTCGGGGGGAAGCTTTAAATAACTAGAGGAATGATGTATTTTTTGTCGGTGTTATACTTCACCCTGACTTTTCTGTTCTTTGATGCCTGATATCTGATACCATCAACACCTCGTGATCACACAGGCTGGTGTGCTTCCTCCATGTAGACTTTGTTGCTTTTCAGCTAGATAGCCACTTGTTTATCTTTAGGCCTTTAAAACCCCAGACGCTGTATCTTTTGATAGCTGGGCACCATCAGCTTTCTTCACCCCATTTGTTTATGCACCACTTTGTCTTCAGCAATTGTCAGGAAGGTGAGCATCATGGAATGCCAGTTTAAAAGAAGAAAGTGTTCATGCATTGAGGGAGTACTTGAGTAGAGCCCCAAAGTCCTTCTGCTACCTTAATACTAAACTTAAAAATGTATGCACATAGATTTATGACCCATCATCATATATAAATATATATACATATGTACATGCCTGTATTTAAACCTCTATAAATGCCCTTTGCCTCCTAGTTCTTTCCTCTATTTCCTTTTACTTTCCTCTTGTCCCACTATCATGCTCAGCCTTCATTTGGGTTTCAGTAATTCCTCTTGGTTATATTGCCCTTGATCAAGTCCTACCAGGCATCCTATACCCTCCTCGCCATTGATTTTGGATCACTTGTTGTTCCCTTGTCCCAGGGTTTGTCAATACCCACTTCCTTTCTCCTGCCTCCCCCTCTCCCATGTACCCCAGGAACCATCGGTGCTGTTGTTTTCTCCTCCAGTTTACCCCACCTATCAAACAAGACAGAGCAAAACAAAGCAGCAAAAGAAAGCAAAACACAACAAAAAACAATGACCAAAAAAAGCCTGAAAATAATTCAAAGTCTGTCAGTTGCTCTCCAGGAGTGTTCCTCTGGTTGAATCTGATGGGGTGCCACACCTTGGTCCCCACGTCTATTTTTGGTACTCCCTCGGAACTTCCTTGCTCTACTCCCCTTGCTGTTTTGTTGCACATAATTTAATGTTTTGCCTCGGTGTGGTGGAGTCAGAACAGGCACAATTCCTGCACTGTGTTTCCGGTGTTGTCCTCCGTAGGCATGTGGGACAGTGAGGGATATTGTGTCTCATAGGGGGGCCGACCATATGGTCCTCTCTGTGCATTGGCTGCTCTGGGCTGGGATATCGTTCTCAAGGTCTAGTGGGCCAGGATGTGCTCTACTATCTCTTCCTCCCCCTTCATTTGCTCCTGTGTGCTCTGATCAGATATGTTCCTCTCCTTGCGTTGTAGCTTCAGTGCTGTCCTCTGAAGTAAATTCTTCTGGGGGGAGGGGAGGCTGTCCACGTTGGAATTAGGACTGACCCCTCAGATCTCTCTATTGCTTCCCTGCTTCATGCCAGTATGCTGCATTCACATTTTGGACACTGGGTTGAAGTCTGGTTCCTCTTTCCCTGTGGAGATATAAACATTACCCTCCCCTTGGGTGGGTTAGTGCTCTGTTTCCCCACTACCCATGTGCTTTTTTTTCTTCCAAAATTTAAAGGTATAGAACTAGTGGAGTTTATGAATCAGGCATTTTTTAACACAAAACCAATGGTCTTAATGGTCCAGAACACTAAAATTAAAGCACTGGGCACAGTCTTCTTCTTGGTGGTAAAATGACATGGAAGTATCATGCCTTATTGTCCTGCTGTGAATGCATACCTTTTCCATAGGTGAGCGTAAAGAGTTTTAGGAACCTAAAGAAGCCATTCAAATAACTAAATTATCTGGGTTCTTCTTGGAAAACACCTATTTAATTTGTCCTGTTGAATGTTTCTAAGAGGCTGATTTTGATGGTAATTTTTAGTTTCCTCATTATGAGGTATCATTATTTGAAAATATATTAATAAGGAAAAGGTTAAATCTTGGGCACCAGCAAAAATCACAATAGAGAACAAATGGTTAGAAATATTTCATCATTTTGAAACAAACCATGTACCATACAATAATGCACTAAAAATTGTGGAATATGTGCTGTCCTTACCAGGAACAAATGCTGTGACTGAGTGCATTTTTTCTATGGTAAATAAAGTGTAGATATCAGAAAAATCACAATTAAGTGTTGAGACTTTGAAAGCCATTTTATGTGTGAAATATAATTTAACAAATTCTTGTGCAAATGTTCATGACCTTTTAAACAACAGCAATCTACTAAAAAATTCACTCAAATGAGAAATATGCCAAAGAAAAAAATACTATACATAATTTTAATGTATTATATTTGAAAATTGTACTTATGTTGAAACTAAAAAAATATATTACAATACTAAAAAACAAAAGAATTATTTTCCTTTTGAGAAAAGTGGATTTATATATCAGAAACAATTTTACACATACACTCACCTTAAGCTCACACCTATGTTTCTTAAAAGTTATAAAATTTTGGCCTTTCAGTGTAAAAATAAAGGACAATAGCATAAAAGAAAGATACCTCTAAAGGAAACAGAGAGTTAAATCTGTTTACCAATGTCAACCTATGATTTCTGGGAAAACATTGATTTCCCTATCTATGCTTCAGTCAAAGTGTTAGCAGTGATCATGGATGTTGGCATAATCCTGAGTATTTGAAGAACGCATCATTGGTGCACAGCAGGCACGGTGTTTGACAGCAAATACAACTTTGCTACTTCAGCATATAAAAATCAAAAGAGACCTGTCGACTACCATGGTGCACATATGCATTCTGTAGGGCGACATTTGAATGGGTCTTGGATACTAGACATTTGAATCTTTGGACCAGGTCTTCCTTCCTTTTAAAAAAAACAAACACAATTTCAATAAATGACCTTGATGCAGATAGACCTAATTGTCATGAAAAATAAACTGAATAAAGCATTTATCTACTTCAGATGGCTCCTAGGATAGTTTATAATGGATGATTCTGGAAAGCATAGTGCCCTACTCTCAGCTAGCTGGACTCTAAAGACCCTCAGTTCTATTTGTCAAGCTTCACAATAATGTCCAAATTCATGGGGAAAGCGGAGATATCATGTAGTTTTAATATATTGGCCTTTTATACTTCAATATGAGGGCAGTAATGGTTTGGTCGTATTATTCTTGTCCTCTGTACAAGAGACCCAGATTTGCTTTTGAGCCAGTGAACCTTGTGTGTAGCCTCCATTCACCTGCCATGGGAGGCTTGTAAATTGCTACAATGCTGACAAGGTTTCAGTGTAATTTCCAGACTAAGACACTCGGAAGACAACTCTTAGCATGTGCTTCTGAAAAACACCCAATGAGAACCCATATGGACAACTATGGTCCAATTCTCAATCGATCAGGTGGATAACCCAAGACTTAGCAGTATTTTATTCCATTGTACATGAAGCTGCATGCACATGCTTTTGGAACCAATTAAATGAAAGATGAAAACAACTTAAATGTAAGGAAATGGCTGCATTTTGACCCCCTGGGAGCACTGTTGGCACTATTGGATAAGCATTGAACTGGAAGCTTCAAATGTGGCTGTTGAACTCCACCATTCACTCCCCAAGATAAAGATGAGGCCTTCTGCTCCTGTAAAGATTTACAGCCTCAGAAACCCACATGGCCTGTCTTTACTCTGCCCTACTAAGTTCCCATTTCCATGCAGGTTATCTGCATAGTGTACTGGGGATTAAGGCATGGACATAGCTTTTAGATACCTCTCTTTAGCCCACAACAATCCTCCCTCCCAACTTCCTCACTTATAATGAAAGAATATATAATGCAAACTTATGAGATCTTGTATTGGTCATAGATTTCATTCATAACAAGAATGAAATAACTAGGTCAGGTGGATCATCTCACTTGCCCTCTATTCTAGTGATTTTGGATGCAAGATTATTTTCAACTACCAGATCAATAAGGCAAACTTATTTGTTTCTTAGAACTGTCACACAAAAATATTGCAAATTGGGTAGCTTATAAGAATTTTTAAAAATATGTCTAACCTCTAGTTAGTGATCTGTCTTCCCTTTCCCTCCCACATGTGGTAACCATCAAAGAATGCTTCCTTTTGTGTGAAAAACCTTTTCTTGACTTGTTATAACATTGGTCCCATACAATATTGGTCCTTTTATTATTGACTTAAGTTTCACTCAGCTGAGGTCCTTTATGAGGTGTTTAAAAAATCCATCATTATTTCATTCTTCAATGTTGCATAGTATTATTGTGGGGATGGGGTCAGATGGGAGAGTGAGAGCACTATCATATGTTTATCCAGTCTTCCATTGATGGCATTTTTATTGTTTCCATCTTTTTTGCTATTTTGACTAATGCTGAAATGAACAGGGGTGTGCATGTTTCTACTCATTAGGTACCTTTTATTTCTCTAGAAAGGTCAAAACTCATTGGGGGAGATATCGTCTCTTCAACAAGTGGTGCTGGCAAAACTAGGTGTTCATTTGCAGAAAGAAACACAACAGTGACTCGCCTCTCACACCTATACAAAAACAAACTGAAGATGGATCAATCACTTAAATAAAAACATGTAAAACAATGAAAACCATTGATGAAAAAATATTGGCAAATCTAGGGCCATAATAAATACCATAAATACATTATCAAGCATATCTGAAAAATCATAAATGTCTCAGAACAAACTAAATAACCAGGACCTCCCCAAACCAGACCTGTATGCAAACAAAAAGAAGTCACCATAAAAGGTAAAAAGAAACCCTACATATTAGGGAAAGATATTTTGGCAATGACAGATTTGACAAGGACTAATCCCTAAAATTTATAGAAAACTTTAATAACAAAGGACAAATAATCAAATTAGAAAATGGGCAGGGGACACCAATTCATATTTCATCAAATATGACACTCAGGCAGCCAACAAATGTATGAGGACATGTCTGAAATCATTAGCCATTAGAAAGATGCAAATCAAAACAACAGTGAGTATCATTGCACACAAGCATTAGTGGAACAAGAAAAAGAGACCATATAATACCAAATGCTGGAGAAGGTGTGGCGGGACGGCGACCCTCCTACACTGCTGATGGGATGGTAAAATGGTGAAGCCCAAGGGGAAAAAAGTGCAGCAATTCCTTAAAAAGTTGGAAATAGGGAGATCATATGGCCCATCAATTTCTTTACTGAGTCAGAAGCTATGATAAAGATAGAATGATGGCATGAGTCTTAAAAATGAAGGACGATAGCATTCAAGTTTATGATGCCCTCCAGTAACCCATATCTCCATTCTCTAGAAAGATTTCTGACAAAATTCTTCATAATACAGGGGCTTTTTTTTCCTGAGAAAATACAGGTATCTGTATATATTGAAGTAAATACTGAATATGTCAAGGATTTCAATTTGCTTTTATTCACAGTCAATATTCATGGAAGCAGCAGCCAAGAAAATAAAATGTATCTTGCCTTGGGCAAATCTGTTGCACAAAATCTCTTTAACATATTGAAGTACAGCACAACAATTTGAAAAGTAAGGTGTGCTTGACCCAAGTGATGGCATTTTCCATCACCTCATATGTATGTGAAAGTTGAACAGAGAATGAGGAAGACCCTAGAATCATTGACGCATTTAAATTATTGTGCTAGTTAAGGACCATGGACATCAAGAAGAACAAAATATTGGAATAAATACAACCAGAATACGCCTTAGAAACCAGGATGGGGAGACTTTGTAGGATTCTTTCAATGTATTATCAAGAGACTTGTTTCTAGAAAATGGTGTCATGTTTCATAAAGTGGAGCAACAGCAAAAAAAAAAAAAAGGAAGATCTTTATGGAGATGAACTGACATAGTAACTGCAACAATAGTGAGGTAGTTAGCTTATTGTGCCAATTTGGACGATAAACACATGTGGGGGTAATTGAAGGGTGGAGAAATAAATGACTCAGTGAGCCTCACCTTTTTATTTCTCAGATCTCTTGCTTTTTGATGGTCAGACCAGGGTGCAGCTGCCTTAGCCAGTTCCCTGCTCCAGCTGGCAAGGCTCACTTCCTGTAAGACATCCTTGAGTAGAAGCCACAGGGACCTACCCCGATGCAGCCCTGGGTGCTGGAGCACCTGTGTGGAGACCCCTGTCAGCGCTGAAATGCTTACACGTTCACTGACTCGGCTTTCTTCCTGCAGTCGGCATCATGGGGTCTGTTTCGTGAGATGGAGGAGGACTTGGTGGATTGGTGTTGGGCGTGTGGGCTAATGTTGGACTTGTGGGCTTGGGCAGCACTGGGTTGGGATGTTTTCTTGATGCAAACTTAACCTTTATATAACACTCTCTCTTATACATGAGTTTCTGTGGATTTGTTTCTCTAAAGTACCCAGACTAATACAAATGGACTCAAACATAACAAAGATTGTGATGATGATGCAGGGCTAGGCCATGTTTTATTCTGTTATACACAAGGTCACTATGAGTAACAACCAATTGGGTAGTACCTAACAACATCATCCATATGTTTGATAAGAAACATTAGTACCTTTGGGACATGTTAAAAGGGAATGCAAAAAAATGTTCACTTATAAGGCCACAAAGAAAATTTAAAAAAATTATTATAACTCACAAACATTAAAGCAGTTAATTACATAAAGAATAAAAACAAAAGTAAACTTTACTCTATCATTAATTGAACCCATTTGGATATCCAAAAGGCATCTTAAATCTTGAAAGCAATTGATTTAAAACCTTAACAAATAAGCTATCTTTATAGAGTTCAGACATGCCTTCCACAACTTTTACACAAAACAAGTCTCTGCACTCTTTCCTCTTCCAAGGTAGAATTAACAAGAAGAGTCTCTCTTGTCAGTATGCTGAAGGTTTTTAGACTTCAATAAAGAGTCAGAGCTGTTCCACTACACTGTCGAGTACCTTGGACTTAGAGCATCACTGTTTATTATAGGTAGAAAATGACTTCACATTATTTCCTTTTTCAATTTCTCATACTATAACTTATGAAGTCAGATCTCAGAAAGGTGACAAGACTGATCAAGGTGGTTTCTAAGTCAGAGTTCAGCACCAGGTTTTCTGATACCTTAACCTAGTGCTCTTTTCACTAATGTTTTACTTACATGAGAAGAGTGACATAAGCCTTCGTTAGTGCTTTTAGGAACATCCAGAAATAGTCATTAGAGATCTTGCTTTCTTCTTTTACTAATATACAGTTTCTAATGATCCCTGGTGGCATTGTTGAGTAAACATCGGACTGCTAACTGCAAGCTTTTGAGCTAACTGCTCCTGTAAAGATTTACAGCCTAGGAATCCTATAGAGTCACTATGAGTTGGAATTGATTTGATGTCAGTAGATTCAGGCTTACTGTACAGCTCAAGTACTTAGATAGTCCACTTACAAACTCTCCTAAAACACTTGCATTGATGTATAACGCCCTGATTAGGAGATAATTATTTCTCTAATTTGATACTTACTGGTCTTTCTACAAAAAAAATCCTTTTACTATTAGCACACACAAAATTTATACAGCAATGCCCTAAACCTGGCAAGGCAAATATTTTATTAATCACTTAGGACTTCCTGCTTAATAGACAATGTTTTAAAGAGACAGCAAAGACAGATAAAAAGAATCAGGGAGGGAAAATAAATAAGGAGTGCAATCAATGTGATCTGAAAACAAAGTAAGCAGCATTGTAAGATATGGAAATATTCCTTTATAAACAGAGGAATATTTTGAATTTAAGGCTTCTAAGTTGAAAAATGTTAAAGGTTGTGGTATAAAACCTACTTTCAGAACCTTATGTTTATGCATTATCTGAAGGTAAACAAAATTGTGAGGGGCAAATGTAGACATTTTATTTCACACACACAGACTAAAGTTATTAGAGTTGAATTAATTAGTATGAAGAAGAGGTGTTTATCAAGCCACGGACATTTCTGATAGATTTTAGTATAATCCTTCTACTATTAGCTATTAGGAAAACGGCCCCATCTGGCAGGCACAGAGGCGATAAGCAAAAGAAGATGAAAGCTGGAACACTGGGATAAGAATGGCTCAAAGAAACAGGCCTTTGTGATGTACAACAGAAGCCAAATCATTGTAAGTATAGCTAAGTGTTGTCAGTATAGTTAATGCATTTTCATTGCACCTGAAGGAAAAAAATCCCTCTGAAAGGAATCACATGAACTATGTTGTTCTAAATGTGTGCATTTAGAGTAAGTGCATCTATATACAAGCCCAAAACAACAACCATAACAACACTGCCATCTCTGCAAATGTAGTTTGCAAGTTGAAAAATTCTAAGGGTTACAATATAAAGCCAACTTCTCAGAGGGCAGTTGATATTGATTTAAGCGCATCTAACTTACAATAACTTTATAGAACAGGGTAGAACTGCCTCTGTGGGTCCCTTTAAGGACTCACTCCTTCTTCTCAGAACATTCTAACGTCAGTTGAAAGTGTTCTCTCCTGTTCTTACAAAACCCCTAGCCTTACTCTTCACAATATGGTTGTTCAAATGGCTGCTTGTGAATACATTCTAGTCTCGCATCAGAACAAGGCCAGCCTAGAACAGACCATCAATTGTATGTAGGCAAGTTCATGTTGTAGAAAATTAAAATCAGTCCACAGGAACCAAAATACGACCTTAAGCATATTCCACCTGAACTTGGAGACTACCTCAAGTACAGATTCTATGCATTAAATACTAATAGCTGAATACCAGAGATATTATGGATGACAGAAACAACCTCCTACATGAATAAAGCAAAAGGTAATTTTAAGATAGGAAGGGAAAAACCAATAAAAATGGATGGCCAAAGGAATTATGAAACTTGCATTAGAACACAAGGAAGCTAAAGTTACTAGAAGAAATGAGATTTCAAATGTAAACGCAATGAGACAATGTAAGGAAATATTCAATGAACAGAAGTTAGAAAACCAAAAGAAAGACCATGCTTGGCATTTTTCAAAATGAAAAACACTAAAGAAAAATTTCAGACATTGAGAGAGAAGAAAGTCGACTGTTCAATAACAATCAGGGAAGATCTCCCTAGCACCTTCCAGAGTAGGTCCACTAGGGGGGATATCCTGTCGTTTCTGGCAGCAAGAATTTCAACATAAAGATAAGTAGACCCAAATTTCTTAGAGAACAGCATAACCTACTTTTACCATTGACCAGTGGCATTAGCTGCTTTCCTTGAGGAAACCAACCTGCCAAATCTCTTACCTTGCTTGCCTCTGGGAGATCACTCTACATGGGCAGCTTGGTGCGGCTATAATTCGTACCCAAGCTTAACTTCCCACCCACCGCCTTCCTTCTTTACCTGCTTTGTTCTCTAGCACCTTCCACCCCACTTGCATCATCTCCCCCACAAAGCACATGTGTTAACAAAATAACACTATCAAAAAGCGTATTTTCCATACATAGACAGTTTTATTTCCTACTTCATAGTATTTTCTTCAGTTTTTGTACTTTGTTCTATTACAATGCACTGATAATTTTTGAGTTCTCTCTCACCTTCTCTTCCAGTAGCTTCTTCTGATGTGGCCCCAGCCTACTGAGAATATCCATTCTATCCAGGGAATAAAAAGCCAGTACTTTAGATCCAGGCACATCTACCCAAACAAAGGTTTTCTATTTTTTACCCCCTGAGTGCACTGACATGTACATATTCACGTTTCCATGGACACAGAAATTAGCATCCACATCTAGGTCTCTTTTGTTCCTGGTCTCCCTGTGTTCTGGCCATTATCTCTTTCTCTCTTTTTTCTTGTGAAATATATTTCTGTGTAACTTATTAATTCTGAATATTCCTCTTAAAATACATTCTCCAATTAGTTCTACAAATGTGTTGCCCCCGTCCAGAAAACTGCTTATTATTACTATCACTACATTTATTTTATTCTTGCTCATTCCCCTATGCTCCAATTTCTCAACTTAAGGATCTCCCTCCTTTTTCTCCATTTCACACCATGTATTTTCCAGCGTGTATTAGACCTCTTCGACATCAATAAACAGAGCTAAGTGCCCCTAGAACAACAGCAACTCACATACCACTAATAGCTGTAAACATTGCCAAACCACGGTAACATCAAACCTCAAGAAACACAAACAACTTTTTGAGTGAAAATCACTCAAACTCAATGGAGTTCTCAAAAGAAGAGGCCATGAAAATACCAGACGCATAATTCAGAAGAATGATGCTTTTGTTCTTCCAGAGATATGGGGAATAGTCAGGAGGAGAATGGAAGAAACGGAGAGCCTAAAATCCTTACACAAAAAGGAATCCCAGAAGACAAACAATGAGATCACAGAATTAGGCGAATAGGAGAAGACCTGGGAAACAGATTGAAAGGAGAAGAAAACCAAGTCAGTGAACTTGAAGACAATGACTCTGCTTACAATCAACAAGAGAAACAATTTTCAAGGCAGTGTGTGGGGTCAGCAGGGGGAGTGGTGTATAAAAAACAGCACGAGAGTTTTGTGTAACACTATCAAGAGAAACAACCTATATACCAAAAAGAAGATGAAACAAAACAAAAATCTACAGATACAATAATGCAAGAAATCATAGAAGACTTCCCCAACATCACAAAGGAAGAGAAAATAACTATTCAAGAGACTGAGAGAACCCAAATTAGGATAACTCTCTGGAGAAAACCATCATAATAGAATGCAGTCCAACTATCCAATTTCAATGAAAAGGAGAGAATCCTGAGAGCAGCTAGCCAGATAAATAAATAAAATAATAGCCACCTACAAAGGAAAACAGATAACAACTCAAGAATTATCACCAGAAACTAAGCAGGCATGAAGATGATGGAGTAACATATATAAAATTTTGCAATAAAAAACTGCCAACCAAGAATTCTGTAGCCAGCAAAATTACCCCTCAAATACAAGGGGGAAATAAAAGTATTTCTGGACAAAGGAAAAGTAAATTAATTAGTGAAAAAATACCAGCATTATAAAAAATATTAACCAGATCACTGGACAGAAAATCAACAGCAGCCTGCAAACCTGAGAACATCAGATAGAGCAACACGGCCAAGAAACCAATATGATATCAGCACTCAGGACAAAACAGAAATAGAGGAGGAACCAATAAAATGTGCGCACACACACACACAAAGTAACGAAGCAAAAACACAGAAAAATGACAGCAATAAACCCACATATATCAATGACCTTGAAAGCACCAATCAAAAGACGGAGTGTAGCAAACCTGCATTAGAAAACATGACCTATCTAGATGCTGTTGAAACATCTTAAACTCAAAGACAAAAATAGACTAAAAATCAATGAATGGTGAAAATTTTATCAAGCCAATGCCAACCATAAAAAGGCAGGAGCAGCAATATTAATCCCTGTTGAATAAAATAAGGAGAGAAGAATGGCCACCATTCTTACTGATGAAAGGAATAATATACCAAGAACATATAATGACAATAAGCATATATGTACCCAATGAAAGACCTTCAAAACACATCAATTAAATTCAAATAAAGAATGAAATTCCACATGGAAAATGCACACCAGCCTGTGAGATGACAAGGTGTCAAAGGGATCAGGTATTAGGCATCAAAGACCACAAAAAAATAAATAAATCATAGCATTGTGATTGAGGGGGAGTGCAGAGTGGGGACCCAGGGCCCATTTGGGGGAAATTGGACATCTCCTTGCAGAAGGGCTGTGAGGAGGTGATAAGCCAGTCAGAGTGAAGTGTAACAATAATTAAACATACAATTTTCCTCTAGTTTTTAAATGCTCCCCCCCCACACTATCATAACCGACTGGACCAGAAGATGTAACTGACACAGATAGGAACTGCAAATACAGGGAATCTAGGACAGGTGAACCCCTCAGGATCAGTGGTGAGAGAGGTGATATTGGGAGGGTGAAGGGAGTGTGAGGGAGAAAGGGGGAATAGATGACAAGGTCTACATATAACCTCCCTGGAGGATGGACAGCAGAGAACTGGGTGAGGGAGACATCGGATGGTGTAAGATATGATAAAATAATAATCAATTAGAAATTACAAGGGTACAGAGGGAGGGGGAGGGAGGGGAAAATGAGTAGCCGATACCAAGGGCTCAAGTAGAAAACAGGTGTTTTGAGAATAATGATGGCAACATATGTACCAATGTGCTGGACACAAATGATATATGTATGGATTGTGAAAAGAGTTGTATAAGACCCTAATAAAATGATTAAAAAAAGAATGAAATTAAGAAACTCCTTCAAACAAATAAGAATGATAAAACTTCATGCAGGAACCTTTGGGATAGCATAAAAGCTGCTTACAGAGGGCAATTTACAGCAATGTACACACACATGAAAAAAGAAGAGAAATTCAAATTCAACAACTTAAAACAATACCTCCAAAAATTATAATAAGGACAACAGCATAAACTCTCCAACAACAGAAGAAAAGAAATCATAATGATAAAAGCAGAAATAAATGAACTGGAAAACAGAAAATCAGTGAGAAGTCAATGAGATAAATAGTTGGTTTTTTGAAAGAGTTAACAAAATTGACAAACCACTGGCAATCCTAAAGAGTAAAAGAAAGGGAAGATTCAAATATCTAAAATTAAAGATGAAAAGGGTGACATCACAACAGATCTAAATGAAATAAAAAAGGATGACATGAAAGAATGTACATCTACAAGTTTGATACTACCTAGAAATATATCATCTACCCACACTAAGTCAGAGGGATGTAGAATACCTGAAAAGGCCCATAATAAATGAAATAGAGAAGGTCATAAAAAATCTTCTAACCAAGAAAATTCCAGGAATAGATGACTTCATAGGGGAACTCTACCAATACCCCAGAAGAGTTATCACCAATTCTACACAGATTATTTCAAAATGTAGAAAGGGACAGAAAACTCCAAAATTCATTTGACGAAACCAACATATCTCTGATTCCAAAATAGCCAAGATCCCCACAAAGACATAATCCCTTATAAACAAAGATGGAAAAATTTTCAACAACATTCTGGTTAGTAGAATCCAACAACATATAAAAAAATTAATCAAGACCAACTGGGTTCATACCAAAGATGCAAGAATGGTTTAACATTTGAAAGAAAAACAATGTAATCCACCACATAAACAAAATAAAAAATAAGAATGTGATAGTATCAATAGATGAAGAAAAAGCATTTGTCAATATCCAACATATATGTTTAACAAATGCTGGAGAGTCTATGGAGAGAACAGAAATCATATACACTATTTGTGAACTTGTAAATACTTTCAACCACTATGGGAAAATGACATGGCGATACTTAAACACGTGGGAATTGAAATCCCCCATAGTCCAGTAATACCACTAAAAATAAGAGATACAAAACACATAGATATATGCTCTCCCACGTTTATAGCATCACGGTTTACAGTAGCAAGAAACTGGAAGCAGCCCAAATGCCCAATAGTGAAAGAATCGGTAAAGAGATTCTGGTACGTACACACAATGAAACACTTCATGTGCCTAAAAAACAGTGGTGAAAGCATGAAACACTGCATGACATGGAAGAATCTGGAAAACATTTTGTGAGTGAAGTTAGTCTATCACAAAAGGACAAATATAGTATGAGTCCACTGTTATAAGGAAAAATACCAATTTCACAAACCTTCAGGGCTAATTTCCCAACAGAGGGGTCGGAAATATGCCTGCTGGCCAAGGGTCACACATCATCCCTTTCTAGGCACTTCACAAGGACCACCTTCACGTAAGACCTCTCCAGCGGGGGCCACTCCTTCAAGAAGAGTGAAAGAGAGAAGACCATCCACTTGATCCCAAAACACACTGAGACAAGACTGCAATGAATACACAGGGCCTCCACAGGAATGAGAGGAGAACCTTACTGGAAAATCAAGTTAAGTCCCGGGCAGGGGAGCAGTTACATTTCAGAAGAGACACTGATATTTCTGTTGATGGGTCTGGTGGGAAAATGGGGAGGAGAAACCTCACGTTGAGAAGGATTACTCAACAATAATTGTAGAGAACCTAAGGGGAGAATAAACACAGTCTATGTTCCTAGATAGACACTCTGAATAAGTCTGTACCCATCCCTCACTTAATCACCCCATTGATCTTAGACACTGACCTTACAGGAAACATGGCACTCCCCTAGGGTCACACCAGAAGGACTCACCATGAAAGTCCAACAGAATGAAGTGGGCCCTATCTCAAAATTACCAGTAACCTTTGGACTTAACTTCCCTGCTGGGAGAGGGTGTTAGTCTGGGTACTTTAGAGAAACAAATACACAGAAATTCATATATAAGAGAGAGTTTTGTATAAAGGGTGAGTTCACCTCAAGAAAACATCATAAACCAGTGCTTCCCAAACCCATAAGTCCAACATTAACCCATTAACCCATATGTCCGACACCAACCCACAAAATCCTCTTCTGTATCACAAAACAGACGCAATGATGCCGACTGCAGGAAGAAAGGCGAATCAGCGAATATGTAAGCATCTCAGCACTGGCTCCAGCACCAGGGCTGCATCAGGGTAGGTCCATGTGGGATATTTTGGGGATATTTTGCATGAAGTGAGCCTTGCCGGCTGAAGCAGGGAACTGACTAAGGCAGCCGCACCCTGTTCAAACCATCAACAAAGCAAGCGACCTAAGAACTAAAAATGCGAGCCTTACTGAGCCATTTATCCCTCCGCCCTTTAATTAACTGCCAGGTTGGCACAATAAAATAACTACCTCAGAGAGAAAGCAAATGATAGGCACCTCAAGCCTGTGTCAATGGCAGTCATGAGCATTTGGGTGAAAACCCTATCTTAGTTGACGTCTAATGAAAGCAGGACCCAGAACCACCATATATTTAGTATCCCAATGCTCCCCTTGCATTAATATGACTTTCATTAACACTATCAGGTGTTAATCTGATAGTCAAGGATCTGCCCTTTTAAGGAAAGTTACAGGAAAATTTCCCCTAGCACCATCCCCCATACTCAATAAAAACAGAGCTCAATCATTTAAGAATTCAACCTGTAAAAACTAACAACTCATGGACTGCAGTTCACAGCTGGATTATACGCTCAAGAAATACTCATCTCACTAGTACCTTCAATTCTATACCATTGGATAAATTATTGATGCTGTCAATGCAGTTACTTTATACCCCATGGGGATGGTTGACACTGTTTTTCTTTTTTTGTTTGTTTTGGTTTGGGGTTGCTTGTTTTGTTAGAAAATGATAATATGACTGATAAAGTAAACCAGAGTCATTCAAAACCCATGGAAAAGCAGATGGATTCTGGGGCCCCATTTAATTCCAGCCCCTATGCAAGACTAGTTAGTTCTTATAACATGGCCCTGCGCAATACTTGCCTTCATGGAGAGATCGCTGATGGGTGCTACAGCAAAGTGTGGTGAAAAAAGTAGCTGGTGCCAGACTATCAATTGGAATAGTGTCTGGCGTCTTAAAGGCTTGTATTCAAACAAGTAGCCATCTAAGGGATGCCTCAAGTAAGTCCACACCAGTCTGCGTGATCCAAAGATGACCTTAACAAACGAAACCTAATAGGATGAAGGGGAAGGGGAAAGTATCAAAGCTCAAACTGTGAACACCCAATCTGTAGAGGGCTAAGAAGGACAGTGGGAGTCCAAACTCCATCTTCAGAATATCTCATCAGAATAAGCCTCTGGCAGTTCACCTCTGGTCACAGGTGAGGCCTCAAACACTTTGCTATCCTACAAGGGTTAATGTAAACTTGATTATGGTGGATAGAACTGTGCAATAATATGATACTTGGTCAGTGGACCTCTCTCTTAACCCAATCTATATCTGCTCTAGCCTTAAATATTTCTCCCTTCTGTCATGACAGAAATTTATTTTCCTGATTTTTTATATTGCCGGTGGTCTTGTCTTTATTACTCTTTATTTCTTCTTATTATTTTATCTTTCTGTTTCAATTTGTTTTGTTTTTTATTGTTTCTATTAGATTTCCCAGTTTATAAAACAGAAAGAGTAGCTGCATCGAGACAATAAGTAATGCAATGTTTTATGGGTGATGGAAAGGGGAGGGTGAAGGGAATTAGGGAGCAAATAATGCATGTGGCAGGAGGGCAGGCGCACTAGAAATGATGGTCATGATGTACATACAATTCTTTTTTAAAGTGACTTAAGTAAGATGTATGATATGTAAACTTTATATTAATAAAAGTATTTTTAAAATTCATCAAAAGAGTAAAATGATATTGGGAAAAATCTTTAGCAATGACATAACAGAAAAGGGACTAATTACTAAAATCTATGGAATTCTGAAATACCTCAATGAAGAAGAAAAATAAGCAATCCAGTTTAAAAGTGGGGAAAAGACATGAATAGAAAATTCACAAAGAATTACACTCTTCACACCCACAATGAAAGCCCAAATCAAAAACACAGAGAACCAATACTGGAGAGGGCACAAAGAGACTGGAACTCATACCCTGCTGATGGGTTTGTAAACATGTACAATTACTGTGGAAAGCAATATGGTGATATATAAAACAACTGGCAGTAGAAATACCATACAACCCAAAAATATGTCTGCTAGGCCAAAGAAATAAGAGACAGATATGAACAGATATGTGCTCCCAACGAACTGTGTTCATTGCAGCACAGTTCAAATTAACAAGAAGCAAGAGACAGTCCAAATGTCCATCAGTAGAAGAGCCAATAAAGAAACTCTGGTACATACACACAATCGAATAGCATGCATCCCTACATAACAATGCTCAAACCACGAAACACCTCATGACATGGATGGACCTGGAAACCATTATGGAGAGTGAAGTTAGTCCATCACAAAAGGACAAATTCCATGTGAGTCCACTAGTATCAGATAAGCACCAAGATGAACAAGTTGCTACGCCCAGCGCGTGAAATCCAATCTGACCTCCCAAGCACTGAGGTCTGACTAGCTTCCTGGAACATATGTTACCTACTCTACATCTATACCTTAAAAATCACTTTAACAGAGGAGACCGCACCTTAGTTGTGGTCAGTTTTTCAATATGTGTAGAGGGAGGGTGAAGAACATTCCGTTCTTGCCATGCAAAGCTGCGATACCAGAGTGATACAGTGACCATACTGGAAAGTCAAAGTGGGAGGGTGGCTTGTGTGTCGCAAAGAAGGCAATTGGATTTCTGTTGGGAGGAAAATGAGGAGCAACCCCACATTCGGAAAAAAATGCTTCAAATACTTACACAGAACCCAAGGAGAGAATATGGCTGTTACTCTGTGCCTAATTGGACACTTTAAAAAATCATTTTATTGGGGGAGGGATCTTATAGCTCTTATAATAATCCATACATCAATTGTATCAAGCACATTTGTACATATGTTGCCATCATCACTTTCAAAATATTTTCTTTCTGTTTGGACCCTTGGTATAGGCTCCTATTTTTTTCCTTCCCTTACCCACCCTCCCACCCTCGTGGACCCCTGATAAATGATACAGTATCATTATTTTCATATCTCACACTGCCTACTGTCTCCCTTCACCCACATTACTGTTGTTTGTTCCTCAGGTGGCAGGGGGCAGACCGGGGGTGGGGAGCTCGGGCGGTGGGGGGCGGGGGGTGGAGCGCAGATTAAATGCATCCTCATTGTAGTCGCTTCCCTGTTCCTCTCCCTTCTCCCCACACCTTCCCCCTACCCTCATGACATTGCTACTCCCACTGCTGTTCCTGAGGGGCTTTACCTGTCCTGGATACCGTGTCAAGAGCTTTTATCTGTTGTACCAGTGGACATGCTCCGGTGTAGCCGAATTTGTAAGGTTGAATTGGGATCATGATAGTGGGGCGGTGCGGTGGGGGTGGGACCTCGGTGCTGTGCTGCAATCAGTCTGTCTCTTTCTTTCCTTGTGACCCTTCTGTGAGAGAATGTAATTGAACACTTCGACCTAGTTTCTATCCAGCCCTTGGTGATCCAGGCTGTGTGCTATATAGACTACTGGGATTTTAGGCTAAGGCACACAACATCCTTCATAGGCCACACCAGGACTCAATATGGAAACCTCACTAAGAAGTGAGCTGAGCTTTACCTTAAACTCACCTGTGGCCTTTGCACTTAAAGCTGCACTCCCTCGTGTGCAAGGAAGCAGATGACTGCTAGCTGCAGGACATACAACTGACCGATGTTGCACTTGTTTCGAGCTCTTGCCTTGATGGT
Organism: Tenrec ecaudatus; assembly: GCF_050624435.1. Taxonomy (NCBI): domain Eukaryota; kingdom Metazoa; phylum Chordata; class Mammalia; order Afrosoricida; family Tenrecidae; genus Tenrec; species Tenrec ecaudatus. Next base: position 49,214,454 of record NC_134541.1, on the reverse strand, counting down.
GACCAATGAATTAATGAATGGTGACCAGGGGCTACCATATATTTATTATTTTAATGACCTCCTTGCTTGATGATGACTTGTATTAATCTGGCAGGTGTGACTCTGCCATTGTGAATTAGTATTATTGAAAGTTTTGCCTTATTACAAACCCTCATTTATTATGTAAATGATGTCCAGTCACTTAAGAGTTTACTATGTATAAGACCAGAATTTACATAATGACTCTATCAATAGAATTACCTATGCTCCAGGTGGATGATGGATAGTGTTCTCTAACATAGAATGACAATGATGTTTCACAGGTGAATCAGAGACATATATAAACCATAGATATATGAATGCATTTAGGGCTACACTTAATTCTAGCCCCAACTCTGAAGGGGGGGGATGGTATCAGAGCTTGAAGAGTGAACACCTGCTTTGCAAACGTCTATGGATGGCAGTGGAAGCCCAAAATCCATTTGCAGGATGCACACACGGAGTAGGCCTCTGGTACATTCCCTCTGACCACAGTTCAGGGACATGAATAGTCTTGTTATCAGACAGAGAGCAGCGCAAAGTCAAGTAAGGCAGATATAGTTTCATTGAAATGTAATGTTTGATCATTTGATCTCCATTTTGACCCATTTTAAAGCTTTTTCAGTTAAAAAATGGAGAAGAAATATATGTGAATTAAGCTATTGGTGAATCCCCTCCGACCATAGACCAGGGACATAAATAGCCTGGCTATCATGCAGAATGCATTGGAACGTGGATTATTGAAGATGTAGTTAGATTAAAATTTAACATCTAATCATCTGTTTTTCCTTTTGACTCATTTTAACTATATTGTACTTTTGAATATTTTCTGCTCTTTTAAAAAAACATCTTTCTCTATTTTACTGTGCTATTGTTGTTAGGTTTATGGTTGTTGTTTACTGTTTTTCTGTATATGAAATCCAGAATAGGTAAATTCATAAAGATAATAAATGGGTTAATGATTCTGTTAGGCAGATTAGCGCAGGGATGGGAATGTCCGTTAACGCATGCTCAGAGAGCCAGGCACGGAAACAAAGAGCTGTGCACTGCACATGCTCAGAGGCTCAGGTTTCCCACAGGTGGGCATGGGTGGGCCCTAAACCTGGATTGGCCCACCTGGGCCAAGTGAATTCAATTCAGCCAATGGGGTCGATCAGGGGTCATCCACCACGCCTCCCCATGGAATCCTTGAAAAGACAGGAGCCTAGATTTGAGGGAGGGAGATCTAACATAGAGTCGCAGGGAAGGAGAACTTGGTCTACGTGACACTGAGCAGTTTCCGCTAGGCTGCATGGTCGGGAGGAGTCCTATGGGTGCCGTGTAAACCTGAAACTTCTTCTAACTCTCATAAAACTCACTTGGACCACAGACCAGGTTTTGGTGTGAATTCTTTCTCGCACAGAGCCAAGGACCGAGGTACAACTCTATCTCCAAAAAGATCTAGCAATTCCTTGACTGTATGGCAGAGGAGTTTGGGGGAGAAACGGAGAGCTAATAATGAGTACAAGACCAAAGAAAATGCTCTTCAATAGATGTGGTGATTATTGATATGAGTGAACGATTGAACTTTATGATGTGAGTACTATGTACCAATAAAACTTTTAAACAATAAAAACAAAAAATAGAAATGCTTTTAAAAATTCAAATATTTAATTATAATATTGAATATTCTATGGAAAAAATACTGAAAGTTGGAGGAAGCATCAAAAGAAGGTAAAAGGAATACAGTCTATACCAAAAATAATTTGTCTATGCTCAACTATTTTAGGAGATGACGTGATCAATAACTGATGGCATTGAAATATGAACACCAACTAGCTTTGGTGAGAGGAGAAAGTAATGCTCCAGAAATGGACAATACCAATAGCAATTTTCAACACAAAGGTTCTCACTTGTCTATGCCAAGAAATTTGGAAAACAGCTACCTGGCCAACTGGCTAGAAGAGATCTATAATTTTGCCAATTCCAAAGAAAAGTGCTCCAATATAATGTAGAATTTAATGAACAGCATAATAATTAACATGAAAGTAAAACTTTGCTGAAGATAATTCAGAACGTTGTAGCAGTACGTAGACAGAAATTCAAGTCAGATTCAAATGGGAATGTGGAACCAGAGATACAAATGAATATTGGCTGAAAGCAGACAGTTCCAGAAAGAGGCCTGTTTTATTGCCTATGCTATAAAACTATGCCACATTACCAAACTATGTGTAATATCGCAAAGTATGGGAATATCAGAACACAATTTTGTTCAAAAGGAACCTGTTCACAGACTAAGAAACGGTCATTTGAACACAACAAGGAGATAGTGGTTTAAAATCAGGAAAGATGTGAAGTCAGGCTTATATCCTTTTGTGGGATTATAAAGAGACTTTTCCCCAGCTTTGTCCCCCCCCATACCCCCTCCCCACCACTGAAAGACATGCCAAACATTAGAGGCTATTTGCCAGTATATGGTGGGAAGTCAGATGCTTAGAGACATCCTCCCTGAAGGCAGTCAGTTGCCAGCCTACTGTCTGGTCTCACCACAAGAGGGGCCCACTCCCCGCTGTTAAGGACAATGGGCTTCTTCTCCCTAAAGGCTTGTGGCCTCAGTCTGGTCCCTGTAGGTGGGGTTTACACCCTACTGATAATGGTTTCTATAGTGAGCCAGAGAACAGGTAAAACAGCCTCAGTGACATCCAAAATTAAGCTGCCTCCCTGAATCTAGGATCCACCCAACTTGTCATGTGTGTACCCCAATACCTCCCCTTCCTATTGTGGGAATACCCCTAGATCACCCTCCCTTTCATTGCTGTAGTACCTATAGCACAACCCCTTTCTTTGACATATGTCTTTACCTTTAATTAGGGGGCTTATATGCCCCCCAAAGAGATATAAGCATTGGTTAACAATAAAGAAGTTTTCTCTCCCCCATCCCCTCCCTCCTATTGCTTGTTCCTGCAATCCCACCTTCCACATCTCCACATGGACCACCAAGCAGGGCTGAGGTGAGCATGCTATTATGAAATGTGTCTGACTCCATTATGTCAAGATCTCTTCTATCCCCTTATTCTCTATGATTTTATTATAATCTTTATATATCTCAACTGTACAATTGTGCTTATCGAACCCATCATCAGTTGGGGTGGGGCTGGCCTTCCCCCACATCCTCTCACCACATTTACTTAGTCTGTTTGCTGAGCAAATTATTTGAAAAGACAGATTACATGAAGAAAAACATGATACCAGGTTTGGAGTAAGGATCATTAACCTCCTGCAATATACAAAGACACAACCTTGCTTGCTGAAAGCCAAGAGAACTCAATGAACTGATGAAGATGGAAGACTACAGTCTTCAATATAAATTAAACTACAATATAAAGAAAGACACAAAATCTTTAAAACTGATCCAATAAACATCCTGATGAACAGAGGAAATAATACAGTGATTAATGATTTCATTTTACTCGTATATACAATCAATGCTCATAAAAGAAGCATTAAAGCATTAAAAGCACTTACCATATTGGACAAATCTATTACAAAAGAAAGTGCTAAGGAACAAAATTTTCACTTAGCGGATTAAGGTGCATCTAAGTCAAGAATTTTTTTCCAGTTTCCTCATATGCATGGAATACTTTCCAATGAATACCTAAGACTGAAGAATTGATGCACTTGAATCATGGCATTGGTGAAAAAAATGGAATATAGTATGGACTAGCAAAAGAGTGAGCAAAGCTTGCTTGAAATAAGTGCACCTGGAATGTTTCTTAGACTTGAGCATGAGAAGACTTGATCTCATGTGCTTTGAACATGTTATCAAGAGGGATCGGTCCCTGAAGAAGAACATCAGGCTTGATAAAGTAGAGGATCAATGAAGGAGAGGAAGACCTTCAATGAGATGGATTTACACAGTGACTGAAAACTTGGGCTCTGAGATTGCGATGCTGGTGTGGATGGTGTGAGTCAGGACAATGGTTCTCTCTGTTTCACATCACGTTCCTACTCGTAGGCATTGACTTGAGGGCACCTCGTAGCAGCACTCTGGTATAGCCATTTAAGTTTCCCTCTCTCTCTGGGTCTCCTTCCCAGACAAATACTGAGTTAACTATTTTATCAAAGAGCAGTAGTTTTGGGGTTCATTTACCCTATGTCTCAACTACGGTTCAACTACTCTTTGGACACTTGGGAAACAGAAGTAGAGCAGAATTTAAGACATACCAAAGCAAACTGTGCATTCAGAAGACTTGTAAGACTTGTGTGTTCCCTGGAGCTTGATCTGGATGCTTGTTTGAAGATGAGAAAGGAGGACATTTACTTGTTTATTTATTAAATCATAAAAATTGCAATGAATGGTTATTTTACATAAATGAGCCATACGTATCACCCTAGGTGTAGAGAGGCAAACACACAGCCTTTATCCTTACTCATAGAGCATATGCAGTAGTTAAGTAGAAGCCATGCTTTGGATTCACACTATTGTAGCCCTAATCTAAGAACAATTGGTTCTCATGACAGCCCAGCCAGGTACTCACCCTCATGCAGACAGTACGGAAGATACGGGTCCCCTAGTGAAGTGTGGTGAAGATATCTGAGGGCGCTCAGCTATCAGGAATAATAGTATTTGGTGTCTTAAATTCTTGTCTTAAAGAAAAGCAACCATCGAAGTGAAGTGTCAAGAAAATCCACAAAGAAGAAGCACACCAGCCTGTGTGATCCAAGTGTTATAAATAATAAAATCCAAATGTGGATGAAGGGATGATAGTAGAGTTTAAATTCAGAACACCCAGTTTGCAGAAGACTGTAGATAACTGTAAGCCGCAATCTATTTCCAGGTCCTCTCAAGGGTTAAGTCTCCAGTGAATACCACTGACCAAGTTCAGGGATGTGAGTGTCCTTGCTACAGAAAACATTGTAAACTCGATTATGGCGGATGCAATAAGAGTGAAATGTAGCATCTTGCCATTGTGTTTGTTTTTATGGAGCTTTAATGAACATATCACGCAAATCAATAGTTCAATCATATCAAGAAAAGTTGTGCACTCATTGCCACAATCAACTATGGAAACTTCTTTCTACACCTTATCATCTGATCTCCCTTTTGACCCATTTTAAGTTTTTTCCATTTAAAAGTTTTCCTGTCTTCTCTTTGATTGTTTTCCTTTACCGCTGTTATTGGATTTTTGTTTCTTTTTTGTTTTGTATGTTTTTCTGTATATAAAATCCAGGATACATATATAAAAAATGGAGCGAAACATTAACTGGATTAATAATTACCTTAGGGACATGGCAGGTGAGGTTGGAGTTAAATGGAGATCTAAAAATAATAACTACAAGAAAATATTCTAAAATTGTTTGTGATGATTATTATACAACTCTTCTTAATATAACCAAACTTTTGAATTGTATTACATGTGAATTATATGCTGATAAAAAGAAGCAGTCATCAATTTATAATCCTATGGGTCAATATATACTGATATTGCAGTAGGGTGTGAAGCAGGAGTTAAGAGGATGAACATCCTTTCTCTAGATCCTCCAACTTAAACTTTAGATGCTTTGATCGTCTAAGATATAATGCTAAAAAATCACAATGAAAATAAGACAAGAACAGATTTAGATATCATATGTGGGAGTTAATGTCTATGACCACAGGGGGATATACTACACTATGTGGCTTGTGGCTTGTTAGACTTTCTGTCTTACTCGTGCCATATTAGACAATTCAATTTCTGTCTTGGGGACTTGAATATTACCATAATCAGGAATTACAGCTGGATGATTAGTGTGGCAGTTACATAGTCTGTCAACTTGCAAAGGGGTTGAGTCTAGCCTGTCAATCAGGCCATAGCCAATGAGGCCTCTGTGTGGGTACAACCTTCTCCTGAGGATTCTGAGAATTCTGGTCTTCCTCGTTAGAGGTGGGACACACTCTCTCTGCTTCATCTCCCTGCAAGACATTCATGTTGACAAGCCAGATGGAGCTATGCTGAGGGTAGCCAGAGCCTTAAAGCTGGAGGAACTACAGGGAGACCCATACCAGAGCTAAGAGGCTTCTACTGCCACTGGATCCACAAGACTTTCCACCTAATGGCCTGTGATCTTCCTGCATTCAGCATTATTGCATGTGTTGTGTGAGTCTGAAGAGGACTTTTCAGATTAGTATAAGACATATGGGCTAATATCAGAATTATGGAAATGAACAGGACTGGGGTGGGATGTTTTCTTAATATACAATTGCTCTTTGATATAAAGTTCTCTCTTACACATATGAGTGTCTCTGGATTTGTTTCTCTAGTCAACCCAGACTAACACAATTAGTGACATTCCATACAGAACCAAGATTCTCTGTATCAAAGAATCATTTTGTATTTTATTCAAAGTATCTGACAGCAACTATTTTACCATGCATATCTTTCTCCAGGGACTGTTCCCTCCTGAAAGCATGTGCAATCTAAGTAAAGGTCAGTCTTGGTAACGTAGAAGGTCCTTAAGAAATAGGAAGACCCTCATGAGATAAATTGGCACAGGGGCTGCAAGACTAGGCTCAACAGAGCAGCAATTACGAGACTAGCACGTGGCCAGGTAGTCTTTCATTCTGTTGTACATGGAGTTGCAATGAGTTTGAGAGAACTCCATGGTACTTAGCAACCATAGAATCAATTTATTTTCTCAGTGCCTCCACCCACCATGCAGATGTAATAAGTGGAAACCTTTGAACTTCTAAGATTTTTAAGGTATGATTGTGGATTAAGTTGACCCATGCCAGGAATCAGGTTAGGTGCTGGAGAAAAAAACAAAACAAAGCTTAACCATGAGATGAGACAAAGCCCCTTCCCACAGCAGGTCTCACCCAATCTGGGAAGATTCAGTTCCACAAGTGACGTTCAGTCCAGTGAGGCACCATGTTTTCTAATGAAAGAATACTTTGCATGCATAGAGCACAGACGAGGTATGCTGGCTGCTGATTTGGCTTCCTTTCTGCGCTCCACGCTTCAACTAAATGTCAGCCACAGGCCATCTGGACCCAGGAATATCCAGCAGAGCTCACATTTAACTTGACCTAGAAAGAGTAACAGAGTGACCAGATTCCTGCTGTAGGATGAGAATACCATGGCAGGGATAGGGATGTCCAGCTTCCTGTCAAAATAATACCATTACCAACAGTCAGAGAGACTTTGAACTTGTGTTGGTTAATCTTCCCCCCAAGTCCTTTGACCCACTCGTTGCCTCTATCATGCATATATTTCCATCCTCTGGGTTTTGTCTCTCCTTTTCAATCACTGACACAAATCCTCACAGATAGCTGGGATGTGTTCTTCTCACACCCCATCTGTTGTTAGTTGCTAGGGTTCCATAATTATTTCTTCAAATTCTCTTTTCATCACTTTTTTTTTGGTATTTCCACTTCTCCTAGTCCTACGTTATTGGAACAGTCTACTCTTGGTCTTACTCTGTTTACCTCCTTCCCACCCCCATTGTTTTTATGATGTGTGTGCCAATAACCTTGGTTGAGGATGATTGTGTATTTCACTTGGTGACTCACTAAAGAAACCTCCTGGGATCATGGGGTCTCTCCCATAGTAATGAGCACAAATCCTAGGCTAAGCGAGCACCCTCTTAAGGGTCTGGTAGAGTCCCGCAGTGCATCCAATTCAGCCACTAACATCCTGCACTGCACACCAAACCAAACCCACTGACTCAGAGCAAGCATAATGTCTCCAAACCTGTACATCTTACGAGGGCAGAAAGCTTAATCTTCCTCCCATAGAGTGGCTGTGTTCCTGAGCAAGTGACCCTTCAGTTAGCAACCCAACACTTACCCAACAGACACCGGGACTCAGGTTATTTCTCCCCAGAGCCTTAGGGAAAGCCTGGACACTGACATGAATGCCTTAGGGAAGTCCTCCTCCACATGATGCCAAGTCAGCCAGATGGAGTCATTGCTCTCTTTGACTGTATGGCTGTATGCTAATTACATATCTGGGTGGTACTTTAGTTACGTATTCTCCACTGACCTGATGTTGGCCACTTCAACCCACCTGCAGCTGTGCAAGTGAAAAGACAGCAATATGACTGCAAAGGGGACAACTTTGGAAATCTTATGTGGCAGTTCTACTCTGACTTAGAGGGGTCACTGTGAGTTAGAATTGACTCAATGACATACAATAATAAATGATTTATAAAGATTGTATGGAGCCTGCTGTATAGTCAGTGCTCAATAAATATCAACCACCTTATTTGGATATTATGACTCTTCAGTCTGAGCACAGCACAGCTCTCTCTCAGATCACATCATCTGCTTGGGTTTGAGTGTTACAACAGTTGTCATTGTGCACTTTATTTGTGGGAAACATCTATATCCAGGCCTCTGAAGAAAGTTAGTGATACCACCAGTAAGAGGAAAACTTTGAAAACCATGATAGAGTTAAGGAAAGAAATCATCATGATTGGAATCAAATCATTGCTTGTCGACTGAATACAACTTGGCTCTCACTGCCATCGAGTCCAGGCTGACTCATAGTGACTCCCTGTGGGTTGCTGATTATGGGTGTAGAAAGCCTAGTATTTCTCCTGAGGAGCTGCTGGTGGTATTGAACAGCCAACCATGCAAATCATAACCTAATGCTTAACCACTACACCTCCAGGGTGCCATACAACATGACAAAGTTGACAGTGTCAGCACTTTTGAAAAACAAAAGACGAAAAAGAATTCAGACCATCAAAGAGGTTGAAAGTCACTCTTAATTTGGATAAATCAGAAACAACTTGATGGCAGTAGAGTATCTGAGACAGAGATGTCCAAGAAGGCAAAGAGTCTCCTTAGTAATTTAATTAAAGGTGTTGCAGGAGCCAGGGCTGAGCCACCTGCTCAAAGGCGGCCATGGCTGGTTTGAGAGATTCTAAAGGAGAACAGACACACTCAGGGTAGGGAGGCACGGGGAAGGGGTGAGCGCACAGAGGAAGCCAAGCCAATACCTCTGTGGCTGAATCCATGGAGGCTGAGGGTTCCATTTTCCAGCAAGCGTTCAGCTGTGACAAAACTGGACTTTCGGGTGGAGTGGGGGAATGCTCAATAGGACCTTCGTTACTAAAGAGGAAAAGGCATTGCCAGGCCATAAGCCTATCAGCTCACGCTTTTTGTGTGAGAATATGCTAGTGGGGATTTTAAAGTGAAGCCATGTTAGTGTCCCATTCTGAAAACCCATAGGTTTTAAGCAATAAAGCATAATACAAAAATAAGTTAATTTTATTTACTGTATTGTATTTTGATATCTACTATACTGTATTTATTGCATTTAGATACTTTAGAAGTTATTTCCACAACCTAGGGTTGTTAACTTTGTATTAAAGACCTGAGAAAATGAATTTATACGAGTAATTTTTGGACTCAGAACCAATTATTTGGCTTTCCATTATTTCTTATGGGAAAATATGTTCAGTCCTTCAGCAACTAAGGTAGCACTGTACTTTATAAAAGGTTAAAAAAATCTTTTTGGAAGATGCACTTTCACTGGAAAATTATTTTTCTAACTGATAAATTTAAATTAAACTCAATCTGAAGCACAAAGACTGAAACCAACGAAAGTTTTGTAATGCAGTCTAATTGGGATCTGCATGACTCTGATGAGAAACACTGTACACCGTGTCTGGCCTTGATGTTAATCTTAGAGCCAGCACAAAGCAATAGCACATTAAAGGAATACCATAGCTCATTAAAAAGCTGATTGCTTCTTCTATGAATTCAGGCGTTGAACTTAGGAGACTGCATATGGAGTTCTACAGCCCAGTGAGCAACAGTTCTGCCTGAATGGCCTGAGAAGGAGGGGAATCCTGGGGCTCGAAAACACTGGGAGACTGTGAAGTGAAGGCCAAGGTGTCACGACTATAGAAAGCTTCTCTCGCGCGTCCTAGAGGAAGAACACTGCCAAGCAAATCTCTCAGCGCCGACAAGGTGAGGAGGTGTGTTAACAGTGGGCACCAATCCATCAGGGACCTTTACCTGCTGTAGATTCCACCCCAACCACAGCCAGTAGCTCCTTGGCCATGTGCCTTCCTTCATCGATTTTCTCTTCTAGGTATTAATTTTAAGGGCTTGTCAATTTTCTGGATTATTCTGATAAGGAGGCAGCATGCAGTTGTTGAATGTGCAAGAAATCTGTGGTCATAGGGAACTAAATTTAGTTGCTGAGAACCATGAGGCCTTTAGCAATGCTTAATTACCTTTTTTTGTTGCTGTACCACAGTTTCATTATATAAAGTCAAATAATAAAAACTACTTCATAGAATTTTATGCAGCACAGACTAAGCTCATTAAAATAATTATTTTCCTTTATTCATAGCTATTAAAAACTTCATTTGTTAGCCTCTAATAAGATATTTTGTTTAACAAGAATCTCAGCAGAAATAACATTTCAATACAAAGAAATTACTTTGTGTTGGTGAATTTTCATATTCTGGAAAGCTGTGTGTGCACCTTAAATAGAGTCTATCATAATGGCATGGACGGGCTACAGTTCTCAGGCCTTTCATTTGCTGATGTGGCATTGACTTAAAATGAAAAGACATAGCTGTAAGCATCCTGTAATGATCTGAAGGTGGCATGTACGAAGCATAAATCTATGAGAAGTAGAAACTGTCACAAATGACACGGAATGCATAAAGATCAATCTTGTAGGCTTTAGTGAGCTGAAATGGACTATTATTGGCCATTTTGAACCGATGATCAGATATGGTCTACTATGCTTAGAATGAAATATTGAAGAGGAATTCTGTTACATTCAAAATCCAAAAGAATATGTCAAAATCTATCTTAAAGTGCAAGTACAAAGATATCAATGAGGGTATTATGAATACTTATACAAGGAAGATTGGTTACTATACCTATTATTCAAATGTACATGACAAGCAGTAAGTCAACAAAAGAAAAAATGGAAGATTTTTAACAACTTCTGCAGACTGAAATTGATCAAATATGTTGTCAAGATGCCTAGTTAATTCTGGTGATTGGAACACAAAGGTTGGAAATGAAGAATGATTGATAATTGAAAATATCATCTTAATGATAGAAACAGTGCACAGATTGCTAATAGAAATTTAAGATACCAAGATTCTTTGCAAATTCTATTTTTCAACAACATATGCTGAGCTCTCCAGGTGGAATACACAGAAATAAAATCAACTATATCTATTGAAAGATACGATGGAGCTACTCGATATCATCAAAATCATCGATCAGAACAAAGTGAACGGCAGACTTGACCCAACAACCAGGTGCATACAAGTTCAAGTTGAAGTTGAAAATAGTTTTAAATGATCATGAGTATGACAAAGAAAGGTGAATCAGTAAAAATGATCAAACATGAGGGCTGGAGGTACAGGGAATCCAGGGTGGATGATACCTTCAGGACCAAGGGTGTGAGGGGCGATACTGGGAGAGTGGAGGGTGAGTGGGTTGGAAAGGGGGAACTGATTACAAGGATCCACATGTGACCTCTTCCCTGGGAGAGGGACAGCAGAGAAGGGGGGGAAGGGAGACTCCGGATAGGGCAAGATATGACAAAATAACGATGTATAAATTACCAAGGGCACATGAGGGAGGGGGGAAAGGGGAGGGAGAGGAAAAAAAAAGAGGACCTGATGCAAGGGGCTTAAGTGGAGAGCAAATGCTTTGAGAATGATTGGGGCAGGGAATGTATGGATGTGCTTTATACAATTGATGTATGTATATGTATGGATTGTGATAAGAGTTGTATGAGTCCCTAATAAAATGTAAAAAAAGAAAAGAGAAAAAAATGATTAGGGCAAAGACTGTACAGATGTGCTTTATACAATTGATGTATGTATATGTATGAACTGTGATAAGAATTGTATGAGCCCCAATAAATTGTTAAAAAAATGATCAAACAATATCATAATATCACATACAAGTACAAATTTCTAAAGATAATTCAAAATGGGTTGCAGCGGCATATTGACAAGGAAATGCCAGAAATTTAAGCCAAATTGTGAACAGGAACAAGGGATCTCATTGCTAATAACCAGTGGCTCTAAGCTAAAAGTAAAATATACCAGAAAGATCTTTACTTGTGCTTTTAAAAATAAAATTTTTTAAAGACCATTTTATTGGGGGCTCTTAAATTCCTATAGCAATTCATATGTCAATAGTATGAAGTATATGTTGCCATCATTCTTTTTAAACATTTGATTTCTCTTTGAGCCCTTGATATCATCTCCTCTTTTTCCCCCTCCCTCCCAACCTTGTGATCCCTGGATAAATTATAAATTATATTATGTTCATATCTTCCCCCTACCATTGTCTCCCGTCCCCCACAATTTCTGTTGCTCATCCCCCTGGGATGTGGGGGTGGTAGTTATGTGTCAATCATTGCAATTGGTTCCCCGTTCTTCCCTCTGCTCCCCACTTTCTCCCTACTCTCCTGGTTTTGTTACTCCCATTTCTGTTCCTAAGGGGTTTATCTGACCTGGATTCCATGTGTCATGAGCTCTTATCTGTACCAGTGTACATGCTTTTGTCTAGCCTGAAGTGAAAGGCAATATTGGGTTCATGATAGTGGGGTGGGGGGAGTGTGAAGAAGCCTCAAGCAACCAGGGGAATATTGTGCTATGCTGTACCCTGATTGACTCACTCCTACCTTGTGACACTTCCGTAAGGGAGATATCTCTTTGTTTACAAACGGGTTTTAGGTCTCTTCTCTGACCTGCCTCATTCTCAACTATATGTTTGTTTGGAGTCTTCTGATCCCTGTTACCTGATCTCGTCGACACCTCATGATTGCACAGGCTTGTGTGCTTATTTAATGTGGGTTTGTTTCTTCTCTGCTAGATGGCCACTTGTTTGTCTTCAAGCCTTTAAGACCCCAGATGCTATATCTTTTGTTAGCTGGACACCATCAGCTTTCTTCAGCACACCATCAGCTTTCTTCAGCACACATTTGTCTTAGGCAATCGTGTCGGGAAGGTGTGCATCATGAAAGGCCAATTTAATAGAACAAAATATTCTATTAAGGAAGTACCTGAGTGGAGGCCCAATGTCCATCTGCTGTCTTAATACTAAACCTTTAAATAAATGCACATAGATCTATTTCCCCACATCATATAAAAATATATTTACATATGTACATGCCTGTATTTAGACCTCTGTAATGCCCTTTGCCTCCTATTTCTTTCCTCTATTTCCTTTTACTTTCCTCTTGTCCCACTATCATGCTCAGTTTTCATTTGGATTTCAGTAATTTCTCTTGGTTACAGTGCCCTTGTTGACTCCCTACCAGGCCTCTCACACCCTCTTTGCTACTGATTTTGGATCACTTGTTGTTCCCTTGTCCCTGAGTTAGTCAACACCACCTCCTTTCCTTCACTTCAACCTTTCAAATGTCCCCCTGGAACCATTGGTCCCATTGTTTTCTCCTCCAGACTATTCATCTAGCCTATCTTATCTAGACAGACTTGCAGAGATAATAATATGCACAAAAATAAACAATACATAGTTAAACAAAGTGACAAAATAAAACAAAACGATGACAACAAAAATGACAAAAAATAAATAAAAAAAGAAAAATTAAAACTATAAAAAGAAAAACCTGTAAATAGTTCAAGGTCTGTTTGTTGACCTCTAGGAGTGTCCTCTAGCCGAGTCCAATTGAGTACCATGTCCTGGCCCCAAAGTCTATCCTTGACACTCCCTTGGGACCTCCCTGTTCTGCTTTCCCCGCTACTCTGCCGCATACCCTTAGTGTTTTGCCTCAGTGTGGTGGGGTCAGACTGGGCTGATCTGGACACTGTGTCTCCAAAGTTGTCCCCCATAGGGTCATGGGTCAGCAAGGGATGTCATGTCCCATAGTGGGACCAGCCATATGGTCCACTCTGTGCATTGGCTGTTCGGAGCAGGGATATCGTCCTCCAGGCTTGGTTTGTCCAGGATGCACACCACTCTCTCTTTTGCCCCACTTCATTTGCTCCCATATGCTCTGATCAGACATATCCCTCTCCCCAAGCTGCAGCTTCAGTGCTGTCACCTAAAGCAAATTCTTCTAGTGGGGAGGGCAAGGGTATTAAAGGGATCAGGTATCAGGCTCCAAAAAAAAAAAACAAAAAATCATATCATTGTGTGCCCACCTTCCCAATGCAATTGCTGAAGGCAAATGGGTGTATAAGCAAATGTGGTAAAGAAAGCTGATAGTGCCTGGCTATCAAAAGATATAGCGTCTGGGGTCTTAAAGGCTTGAAGGTGAACAAGCGGCCATCTAGCTCAGAAGCAACAAAGCCCACATGGAAGAAGCACAGCAGCCTATGTGACCACAAGATGTCTAAGAGATCAAGTATCAGGCATCAACAAACAAAAAGTCATATAATTGTAAATGAGGGGGAATGCACAGATTGGGGACCCAAAGCTCATCTGTAGGCAACTGGACATCCCCTTACAGATAGGTCACGGGGAGGAGACAAGCCAGTCAGGGTGCAGTGTAGCAACGATGAAACATACAACTTTCCTCTAGTTCTTAAATGCTTCCTCCCCACCACTATCATGATTCCAATTCTACCTTACAAGTCTGGTTAAACCAGAGGATGTACACTGGTGCAAATAGCAACTGGAAACAGGAGTACAGGACAGATGATCCCTTCAGGATCAGTGGTGAGAGCGGTGATACTGGAGGGTGAATGAAGCATGGAGTACAAAGGGGAACCAATTACAAGTATCTACATATAAGCTCCTCTCTGCAGGACAGACAATAGAACAGGGAGACATTGGACAGTGTAAGATATGACAAAATAATAATAATTTATAAATTATCAAGAGTTCATGAGGGATGGGGGAGCAGAGAGGGAGGGGGGAAATGAGGAGCTGATACCAAGGGCTTAAATAGAAAGCAAATGTTTTGAGAATGATGAGGGCAACAAAAGTGCAAATGTGCTTGACATACAATGGATGGATGTATGGATTGTGATAAGAGTTGTATGAGCTCCCAATAATATGATTAAAATATGTTAAAAGGAGTGTACACACACCACCAGGAAATCCAGACTCCTTGTGCAGCATGTCAAGATCACTTAAACAAGGTGCAGAGATGGTCAGATCCACCCAGATCCTGAGCATGGATATTCTGCATCCACCAGCCCTGATGCACAGACTGGTGGTGCCCACTGGGCCTCATGGTTAGGTGATGAGTAGCACCAAGACCCAATTCACAGGTTGTCAGTGTCTGCAAGACCCCATGCCCAGACTGTCATGTCATGTCCCCCAAACCCTGTGTACAGACTTTCAGGATCATCCAGGACCCATGTGTAGACTCTCAAGATCACTCACACCCCACAGACATACTCTCAGTGACCACCCATGCACCATGCATTAACTGTCACCACCCACTCTGACCCTGTACATGGAGTGTCGGTGCCCACCAAGCCTGCATGCACAGACCAATAGTGCTTTCCCAGATCTCATGCGCAGGATTTCAGTGTCTGCCAAGAACCAAAACCAGATTGACAGTGGTCACTCAGATTCTCTTCACAGATGCATAATGCCCTTCCAAACCTCATGTACAGACTATTAGTATCACCCAGACCTGGTGCCCACCTAGATCCCATGCACTGACTGATAATGCCTTTCGGACTTCATGTAGAGAACGTTAGTGCTTATTTAGACTCCTCGTACAGACTTGCATTACCTGCCCAGACTGTCAGGCCACCTAGACCTTGTGTTTAGAATGCCATTGTTCACCCAAGGCCTGGCCACATACTGATATGATGGTGCCTGCTCAGACTTCATGCACACACTGTCAGTGCCCACCTATTTTCTGTGAACAAACTTACTGTGATCACCCAGAGAGCAAGCACAGATTTCAGTGCCCACTTAAACCTCTTGACTCTCAAGATCAGCAAGACTCAGAGACAGTGGGGGTAATAAGTTTTGTGTCAGCCACACCCCATGCACAATCTGAGAGTGCCCTCTCAGACCTCATGCACAGAATGTCACTACTGGATGAGGTCCTATGTACACACAGACAGTGACCACACAGACCCTGCACACAGACAGACAGTGCTGGACCAAACTTGGTGCACAGATTATAAGGTTACCCAGACAGATTGTCAATCCCTGCCCAGATCCATATGTCCATAACACCAGTACCACCAAGATCAGGTACACACACTGTCAGAATCATCTAGAACCAGTGTCCAGACTGTTGGTGCCCACACTGACCATGTATACAGAGTGACATGCAGGCTCAGCCATTGCACACAAACTGTCAATGTCCACCCAACCTTAAGCATTGACTTTCAGAACCACCCAGAAAACAAACAGAAATGCCCAATGCTTTGACCCAGAAAACAAACAGAAATGTCCAATGCTTTGACCCTATGCCCAGTTCGTCAAGATCACCCAGATCCTGAACAGAAATATTCAGGATCACTTGAATCCCGTTCAGAGGCCCAGTTCCAACTTCATGCACCAAATGTCAGTGCTCACCAATACTAGTCACAAAAACTGACAGTGGCCTCCCAGATCCCATGCATGTACAGACTCAAGGGTCACCTAGACTGCGCACTGCCCATCGGTGCCTTCACACATCATGTGTACAGAGTGACAGCGTCAGCCCAGACAGCATGCAGATTGTCACCCACCCAAGCCCATGCTTCAGGATCATTAGACCTGAGGCAGTAACTGTCAGGATCACCCAGATCCCACACAGATATTTCCTATCGCTCACATTCAGTGCACAGAATGTAGGATCACTCAGACCCAGTACACAAACCGGTCAGGATCACTGAGTCCCATGCAGACTCTGTCAGTGCCTACTCTGGATCTAGTAGATAGACTGTCAGGACCACCCACACCTGGTGGACAATACACCAGGAGCACTCACAAAAGTCCATAGATTGTCAGGATCACCTGGATACCAAGTACAGAAATTTGGCATGTCCCAGACCCAGGACACAGATAGCCAATGCCCAGTAAGAGCCAGTGCACACACTTTCAGCATCAAACAGACCCCTTCATAGACCATCGGGACCACGTAAGCTCCTTCTATGTAGACTGCCGGTGCCCCAAGCCCCGTGCATTGACTCTCAGGATGGCATAGATCTTTGCACAAACTGTCGGTACATGCCCGGACGCCCTGACTGACAGTGCTGCACACACCTCACACACTGACTGACAGAGGCAGCCAGAACCCTGTGCTAACAGCAAATGCAAAGACCCAATGCACTGCATGGCCGTGGCCTCAAAAACCCTACACACAGACAGTATGTTAGATCAAGTAGTCACACTAGACATATTGCCCGGATCACGCTGACAATGCCTGCCCAAGCATCGAGCATAGACTTTCAGGGCCTGTGCAAACCCATTTCATTGACTGTCAGGACCACCCAGATATCGTCACAGACTGTCAGGAGCCTGCAGACCAAGTGACTGAGAACAGGTGCACAAACCTTCTCTGGGCACCGAGATCTCGTGCAGAGACTGTTAGACCGGGTGAACAGATGGTCAGTGCCTGTACCAACCATGTGTGCAGTGTGACCATGCTAGTCCAGACAGCATGCACAGGCCTTGAGTGCCTGCCCAGAACTACTGCACCGACCTTCAGATTCACCTAGGAACTGGCATTCCGTATCACGCAGATCTAGTACACAGACAAACAGTGCTCACACAAACCCTGTGCACAGATCAGTGCTGGTGCAGACTCCATGCGTATACTCACAGAACTCCTGTGCACAGAATGCCAGTGCCCCACAAGGCCAGGTACACAAACTGACAGTGGCTGCCAGGACCCCGCTCACAATCTATCAGGATCACTCAGACTCAGGGCACAGACTGATGGTGCTCACCTACAGTGAGCTCAGACTCTCAGTGACCATCCACCCCTCTGCATTGGCTTTCTGTGCCTACCCAGACACTGCACATAGGTTTGCACTGCCCATTCGTACGCCATGCATTGACTGTCAGGACCACCCAGACCCTTTGCAAAGACTGTCCGAATCACTCATATGTGGAACACTGCAGTAAATGGCATGGAGGACCATGTCTGACTTCCCCTGGCTGCCTTACTGTCAAGAGACAGGGGTCACACAGGCCTCCATGGTCCATCCTCCTTTACCTACTCTGAGAGCAACCATTCCTCCCACACCACTCTCCATCTATGCTGGTTCAATAACTCATTGGAACGAGCGCACAAAACTCACGAGCAATACTCACAACTATAGGGATTATTAGGGAAGATAGTAGGTTACCTAAGTCAGGATCAGTGAGCAGTATGGGTAGAGTCATCGGGCCACAGCAACACCTCTTCTCAGGCAGCAGCCAAGTCTCTCTCTGGTCTTCAGTCTCTCAGGCACATGGTCCCTTGGCCTTTGCCTCTGTGGACCAGGAAGCCCACCTGTCATTCTGTCTCACAGTCCCATCATCTCAGCGCTGCTTCTCTTGCTCTGTCTCATAATCTCTCTGCCACAGCCTCTGATGCCTCTTGGCTTGGTCTCTGCCACTTCACATAGAGATCTGGACTGGTGCTGGAATTACTCTCTGTTGTTGCTTCAAAGATGGTTCATCTTTATAGCTAGTGGGGGTAGGGGTGGGAATGGGGGTTGAGTAGGGAGGGGTAATGAAAACTGACCAAGCCCCTCTATTAGTGTTATGCACACCCTATTTGTATAATACCATGCACTCATTTGAGTCATATTAAGAATTTTTAGTCCACCACAAACACAAACTTTAAGATTCACTTAAAACCAGGTCAGAGAGTGTCAGGATCTCTCAGACTCTGGGCATAGACTGTCAAGATTACCCAGACCTAGTATACAGACTCTCTGGGCCCACCTGTAGCTCTTTCATAAACTGGCATTGCTAGGCCATACACCGAGCACAGATATTTAATGCCAGTACACACCCTCTGCATGGACTCTCAAGAGCTTGCAGAACCCACGAACAGGCTGACAGGCACTGACTTAGTACATGGTCAAGACACAGCATATAGATGGTCAGAATCACCCCCCACAGTGTGCAAAGTCTATTCGCTTCACTCAGACTAGGTGTGCAGACTGTCCGTGTCACTCAGACCCAGTGCACAGCCTGTCAGGATCATCCCGACCCAGTGCACAGCCTGTCAGCACTAACCGGATAGCTTCACAGGATGTCAGAATCACACAGACATCATTTACAAACTCTTACCCCCCCCCCATGTAAACACCAGGCATTGACTGTCAGGACAACACAGACCATTCATGAACTGTCAGAGCCATCCTGCTTCCATGCAGTGGTGACCTGGAACCCATGTACAGGCAGGCTGTCAGGATCTCCCAGGTCCTGTGCTCAGACTGTCCTGATCACCTGGATCCACTGTGCAGATGCCAGACCCTGTGCACAGCATGTCAGTGCCAGCCCAGAGTCCTACCCAGATGCCATGCACAGAATGCCAGTGACCAATCTGACCCCATGCAAAGACTGACAATGCTGGCTCAATGTTCCACACAGACTGACTGGCATCACCTAGACTCAGTGCGCAGAATGTCAGCACTTGCCCAGAGTCTGTGCACAGAAAGTTAACATCTGACAAAATCTCGTGTACAGAACACCAGGATTGGCAAGCCTCCATGCACAGAATTTCAGGGCTCATCTAAAGCCCACACATTGACTCTCTGGACTACCTAGACCTAATTCAGAGATGTCAGGACCTGCCCAGATTCCATTCGCACACTGAGGGTACTTGCCCTGACTCCATGCCCAGACTGCCAGGTGTTCCCAGACCTCATACATGTGTTGTCAGGACCATTCAGACCCAGTGCACAGACTCCCAATGGCGATAGAACCCCATTCAAATACTAATAATGCTGATCGTATGCCAAGCACAGAGCGACAGGGGCCACCCCTGTGCACATACAGTAAGGATCTCCCAGACTCTGTCCAGAGACAATAAACACCACCCAGATCAGTGCCCAGAATGTCAGCGCTGTGTCGACACAATGCACAGACTGTCAGGATTCCGCAGCCTGCACCAGGTTCTGTCCATAGACTGTCCGTGTCAGCCATCCCTGGTTAACAAACTCACACAGTGCTCACACAGAATGTCAGTACACATCCAGATTCTGGGCAAGCTAGCCCCAATGCAGAGACTTCAGAACCCACCATTCTGTGCACATGTTGGCAGTAGCCACCTAGACCCTATGCCCAGAGTGACAGTACCTGCACAGCCCTGTGCATAGACTGCCCAGTACACCCAGATCCCATACACTGACAGCCCCGACCCTGTAAGTACCTGACCTGACCACATGCAAAGATTTACCGCGATGGTCCAAACTGGAGCACAGAGTAACAGAGGCCGCACACATGCACAGACTCACTGCTCACAAAATGTCAGCCCTGACCCTGACCCTGAGCACCGACTGTCAGTGCCCTCCGGGATCCTGTGTACAGACTGACAGTGCTCACCCAAAATGGGTGCAGAAAAAGGCAGTACCTACCCAGATTCTGTGTAAACACTCTCAAGGCCCTCCTATACCCCATGGACAGAACCCATAAACTGACGATGTGGACTACCCAGACATGATGAAGAAACTTCATTTCCCGCCCAGATTCCATGCACCTACTTGAGAGGAACCACACAGATCTCATGTGTAAACTGCAAGTTCTTCATTGAGTGCTGAGTGACGGTCCAGTGGAACGCACAGTGACAGAAGACACCTATAATCGATGCACAGCATGTCAGCCTTTCCCTGAACCCCTGGCATACATACAGAGCCTGTGCACAGACTGTCCGTACCCACCAGATCCCATGACCGGAACGTCAGTGCACACCCAGTTGCCTTAAGTCCACTCTCAGACATTCAGACACCATGCAGAAATGTCAGTGTCTGCTAACAGAATGCTAGTGCTCACCAGAGCCCATGCAGAGTACGGCAGTACCTGCCCAGCCTTCATGTACAAAATATCAGTATTCAGCTAGACACCGTAAATTGACCCTCAGGACCACACAGACATGATGCAGAGACTCCAGAGCCAGTCCAGATTCTGTGCGCACGTTGACAGTAGCTGCCCAGACCCTGTGTAGGGGCCATCAGGTGCACGCAGACATCACACATTGAAAGCTGAGCCCTGTGCATAAACAGACAGTTCCTACCTAGACTGCATGCACAAACGTTCAGTGGCCACTTAGTCAAGGTCTATAGCCTCTCCTCTAGCCACTCCGCGGGTCCGGGTGGATGTCAGAGGAGGAAAAGTAAACGTGGAGTGGTCTTGGGTTCTTTGTTATTGCGGTTGTCGTCGGGTGCCAGCAAGTCAGTTCTGTCCCATAGCAACCGTATGCACAACACAATGAAACACTCCCCAGGCCTGGACTTCTTCCAAGACAGATTTTTAAAAAATCATTTTATTGGGGTTCATACAACTCTATCACAATGCAGACACACATCAATTGTGTAAAACACACTTACACATTCGTTGCCTTCATCATTCTCAAAATTCTCCTTCCGCTTGGGTTCCTGCAGTCAGCTCCTCATTTTCCTTTTCCCCTCCCTCTCCCTCCTCACTCCCCTCTCTCTCATGAACACTTAATAATTTATACATTATTGTTTTATCTTATCTTACACTGCCCGGCGTCTCCCTTCACCCACTTTTCTGTTGCCCATCCCCCAGAGAGGAGGTTATATGTAGATCTCCGTGATCGGTTCCCCATTTCTACCCCTCTTTCCCTCCCGGTATCTCCACTCTCACCCTTGGTCCTGAGGGGTTCATCTGTTCTAGATTCCCTGTGTTTCCAGATCCCATCTGTACCACTGTACATCCTCTGGTCTAACCAGGTTTGCAAGGTAGAATTGGGATCATGATAGTTGGTGGGGAGGAAGCATTTAAAAACTAGAGGAAGGTTGTGAGTTTCATTATTTCTACACTGAACCCTGAGTAACTCCTCTCGTCTCCACTACCCCTCTGCAAGGGATGTCCAGCTGTCTACAGATGGGCACTGGGTCCCCATCATGCCAAGACAGTTTTTCTGTCCTTTTAGTCTTTCATGCTATTTCAATATTCTTCTCCAGCACTGCAATCCCAATGTATCCATTTTTCTCCAGTCTCCCTTATTCAAAGTCCAACTTTCACATGCACATGAGGTCATGGAAAAGACCATGGCTTGGTTCAGGCACATCTTAGTCCTCAAAATGACATCCTTGCTTTTCAGTACTCTTAAGAGGTCATGTGCAGCAGATTTACCCAGTACAAGTCGTCTTTTGACCAAAATCACCCAGACACCATGAACAGACTTGTTAATGCCTAACTTACCCCATACAAAGGGTATCATTCAGACACCATGGAGAGACTACAGTGCCTGCCAGGCTTCAGGAACAGAGATAGTATTCATGCTGTCTCCTTGCCAGTACCTGCCTAGCTCTCATATACAGAATGTCAATCATCGTCAAGATTCCATGAACACATTGACAGTAGCCGCCCAGATCCCATCCCCAGACTCTGGTACACCCAGACTTTGTATATGGACAGTCAGGACTGCACAGACCCCATGCACCTATTGTAGGTGCTCATTCAGACCCCATAAGTCAGTTCTCAGGACCATTCAAACTAGTTAGTCCAGAGACTTTAGTCCCTGCCCGTATTGCCTGCACTCACTGACAGTAATCACCCAGACTCTGTGGATGGACTGACATCTCTGCCAAGACCTCATGCCTCATACATTTCCCTGCAGGACCACCCTGGCCCCTTGTACAGACTAATTGCCTGTGTTATCCCATGGAAAGGCTGATAGAGCTGGCCCAGTCTGGTGCAGTGACAGAGGACACCCAGCATTTGTACAGAATGTCAAAGCTCTTCTTGCCCCCAGCCACAAACTGGCAGTGCTTGCCAAGATCCTGTGAACAAATTGATGGTGCTTCCAGAAACCATGGACGGTTGCCCCCCCCGCCCCCTCAACACACACATGCAATATCAGGAACTCCCAGACCTTGTGCACACTCTATCATGATCACCAGAACCAGTATCCATTTTCTCAGCAGCCAACCAGACACCACGAGTAGAACATCAGCTCCCTCCCACAGTCCTTGTGCAGATGGTCCATTGCTGTCCAGATCCCTATCCACCGAATGTCAATGCCCATCTCTCTAAGCACCACCCAGAGATCATGCAGAGGCTTCAGGTCCTGCCAGATTTCACGGACAAAAATGCTATAACTCATTTGGAACCCACGCAGGGAATGTCGGTATGTATTCAAACATTGTACATTGACTCTTGGAAGCATACACACGTGATTCAGAAACTTCAGTACCCATCTATGTGGCGGCACCCCACCAAAAACAAACCAGAATTGCACTGGGCAGAGGGAGCTTTCATAGTAATGCATTTTTTCCCACTAGGTGAGCACAGAGCACCACGCTCTGAGTTAGTGCACCCAGAGGTGTTGCCTGGGAAGGGTCTCTCTGGTCACAGTGAATTTTTTTGTAAAAGCAGTTTCACTCGAATCTCATTTTTTTGTGATGGCCAATTTCAGAGAACAGTGTGCGACTGTGAAATTTTGTTTCCTGCTAGGGAAAAAAGCCACAGAAACTGTTGTGATGTGGTTCCTAGACAGAGTGCATTGGAGAGATGAGTATAGAAATTCAAAGGCATAAATCTGATTTGAACAGTTAAAACTTTGTCAGTTGATTCCCCTTGGATGCATGCTGGACCTGATCTAGTTTTCAACATTTTCTGTATTTTTATTTGTTCATATTAGGAAGTCTTATGTCATTGGAGTCACCCTTTTAAAGTTGTGTTATATATTTTTCTGTTTTTCCGCATATGAAACCCAGGCTTGATGAACCTATAGGGACAGCAAGTAGAATAAGGGTTTTGGTGTGTGGGGTACAATGGTGGTGGTGGGGGGGGCAAAGGGAGACAATGTCAAGGAGTCCAGGAAGAAAAAGACTGTCTGGAAATGGATTGTGATAATAACTGTGAAATTATGCATGGCATGACAAACTATGGAATGATATGAAATATGTATTAACTCCCAATTAATAATACATTATTTGAAAAATTATATGATCAATAGCATCACTGGAATTAAACATCATCCTTTAAACTGAAAATCAAACTAGGAATCAGGATGTGCTCTCAACAAAGTATCGTGGGGATTTGTTTGCAAATGAGAGTCTGTCTGCAAAGGGCTTATTCAAAGCGCAGAGCCCGGGTGGCACTGTTGATTAACTGTAGAACTGCTAACCATGAGGTCACTGATTCAAACCCACCATCTACTCCATGGGAGGAAAATGATGTTGGCTGCTACCATAAAGAATTACGGCCTTCAAACCCCTATATAGATTCAATGTTACGTCAGTCAACTTCATGGGAAAGATGGATTCCCCTGAACAAGAGATCCCGCTGGTCAGTCTTCTTTCTGACATTAGAGAAATCCAGAAATAATAAGATGCCATAAGGAATATTAGTAGACTCTAACCTATGAATTATGCAAAGTATAACTTACCAACATTAATGACGATTTTAAATTGCTGTTGCTATCGTGTGTCAACCTCAGTGTGACTGCAAGTCATGAGCTCACGTGCAGCAGAGCAAAAAAGCTGTGCCCACTTTTTGAATGCAATAAGCATGATTTTTGTTCAAATCTGTTGTAGCTGCCGCATATTTTGATCGCCTTCCTACATGGGAGGGTGCCTCATCTTCCAGGATTCCATCAGAAGATATTCTGTTGTGATCTATCTAGTTTCCTATTTTGAAAACTCAGAAGCAATAATAAGAACACGGAATCCTCTGAGGAGTTTTGCAAGACACAATTTCCAGCTTTGGAGGGGAGAGATGAATCATATATCTGTGTGTGTCATGTTCTAAATCGGAGTAGGTTTGGGACAGAAAAGCATTCCTCTCCAGGGTCCCACTGGTGGGTGTCTTTGCAAACATCATTTCCCTTCTATTCAAAAGATCAAATGCATGAAAATGAGGATCCTTCTCTTTATCCATTGACAGTTAGCCAATCACAGAAGGCAAAGAAGTCAAAAACAACCAGGAAACCTATACACACAAAAACAAGCAGTCAAATTAAGTTTCCACCCGAGAGCACCTGCTTCTGAGCTCTGAGGACTATGTACCTCGATATGGAGGTTGCTGTTAAAACGGAACCCTGATTATTGCCATTTTGTACATCTCCTTTCAGACAGAACGCAGGGAGGCTGGGCAGATTTAACTCGTCTGGTAAAACACAATGCGCCATGAACATCTCTCTACCATAGCACCTAGCCACTTGTGGTTATTTAAAACTGCTTATTCATGGTTCTTGCTTAGTTCCAAATGTAGGCTAAAACATGTAGATGTTTATTAATTTAGCTGGTCTATATGAACTGTTAAGCAATTTAATGTAAATTACTGATTTCATTAATACAAAATTATACTTTGGTTTTAATAAACCAGAAAGTTGAATCCTATAGTTTCTTAACCATAAGTATGTTGTGGACATGTTTCCAAAACAAAGGGGAAAAAAAGGAGGGTTTTTCCCTAGGTGGCTCTTGGTGAATGGAACCCACCATCCTTTCATTTATCAACCAAGGAATCTCAGAAGTGTCAGCAAACGACCATTGCCTCGTTAACAGAAGGATAAAGCCAGGCCATTTGTCAACAGGTGCCTGAATCGAACCTCCACCCTGCCCTCACCTGCAGTTCTTATGTTCCTCACTTTAGGTGATGCCTGGGCATTTAAAAATATCATCATGATGTTTTACATTTATTTTCATGTGAGAATAAATTAGATTTTTCAAAAAACCATTACTTTTTCATAATAGAAACCATATTGGATAATAAATTTTGCTTTAAGTACTTCCTTGTTGCCTAATTCCATCAAATATTTCTGATTCATAAGTCACTATACAGTCTCTATGAGTCAGTAACAAGCCCATGGCAGTGAATTTTTGACACTAAGCACCAGTATTTAGAAGATATCAGGCTAATTAATGACCTTTCCAGAGTAGAGGAGCCATTAGGGTTTGAAAATAAAGAATATCACAGACACATCTTATTCTGTTTCCTCGTGAACTTGATTTTATAGTTCAGGGTAGTTTGCTTGGAATTCTGACCTGACTCTAGACTCTTTATTCCTAATGGAGCCTGTGTTGTGACTTGAACATAGGGAGCATAGTTTCTTTGTGGGATTTCGACTAGGGTCATGGGTTTTCAGGTTAGCTCACAAAAATGTAGAACCTTCCTCATGCAACTTTGCACACAGGCACTAATCAGGATATCTCTTATAAAATGGGTGCATCTTGTTCCCCATTAGAGCAAATTAGTTTTATTGATTGGTTTATTGTGTGGCAGCCTGCACAGGGCAGATTTCCCAGAGGATAGTAACAACGGAGTGGAGGAAAGACTTAATTGAAGAGACAGCACAAAGAAGCGCAGAGGTATCGTATAGAGGGCAGTAGAATAAGACAAGTCACAAGGTGTCATACAGAAGGTGATAATGCATATAGGACTCAGGGCAGAAGCCCGAGTAATACACTGAGTAATAGAGCAGACTGGGCCAAGAGTCAGTGCCATGTAGAAGGAAATTGACTTCAGGCTGCACTTAGGTAATTGCTTCGCCATTTCCTTCTTAAGCTCTTTGTCTTTGGACACATTTTCAGAACTCTCTGAGCCTCCATTTCTTCCTTCATAAAATGAGTGAGAGATGGGGCCCTAGTGGTGTAGTGGGGGTAAGCATTGAGAGCTAACCCCAAGTTCAGCAATTCAAACCCACAAATCACTCTGTGGAGAGAGGAGAGACCATCTGATTCTGTTAATATTTAAAGTCTCTGAAGCCCAAAAGGGCAGTTCTACTCTGTCCTGTGGATTCTGTGAATCAGAATCAGCTTGATGGCAGTAGGGCTGTTTTGGGTGAGAGCTCCTTGAATTGAGACAGCCTTAAATCAATTACTGGTTCTGGACATGCTCTGTTAGAATAAATGGCACAGGTCAGTACCTCACGGTGTGTGTGTGTGTTTACATTTCCTTCTCCTCGTTCTACACATCCATGAATTTTTCAAGTCAAGTTTTGTTAATCTCTTAGTTTACTACATTGCCTTTCTCACTTATATTTCTTCAAGCCAAATTCATACAGTGGCCATTTGGGGAACCTCCTAAATCACAACTAACCCATTCCAATTTTCAAAACTCTGGAACCTGTGCAAGAATCTTTTGAAAATGTAATAAATCCTGTGGGACATTTAACACTAGCCTAAATGTGTCTGTGAAGTTTGTAGATATCATTAAGATTTACAGTCAGTTGACTTTCATGCTTTAAGAACCCATAAAGCTCAAATTTTGTTTATTAAAGTCTATGTTTAAATTTATTTCAATGAAATAATAGAGGTAGATATAAGTACTTCATGGTGGTTAAATTAATATGCACACATATAAGGGAGTACCACCAAAAAATGGAATTGTGTTGGGAAAAGCAGAGCTTTCATAGTATGTATTTTTCCTGCTAGGTGAGCATCAAGCAGTTCACTCTGAGCTAGTGCACCCAGTGGTGTCACCTGGAAAGGTTCTTTCTGATCACAGTGAATTTTTCATAAAAACAGTTTCACTTGAAGCTCGATCTTGGTGATGACCAATTTCAGAGAACAGCATACAGTTGTAAAATGTTGTTTTCTGCTCAGGAAAAAGTGCCACAGAAACTGTGGCGATGTTGAACACAGCTCACGAAGACAGAGTAATGGGGAAAACTCAAGTGTACCTGTGGTCTTCTTGTTTCTAAAAAGGTCAACTGTCTACTTGTAGTGCATTTGGAATTCATTCCACCAAGTCAGGCTGTTAACCAAGCTTTCTATTTATAGGTTCCGAAAAGATAGCGGACAATCTCAGTGTGCCAGTCTGGGGCAAAAAACCAGCATGCCTCTCTTGCTCCATGCACCTGACTCACCTGACCTCCCTCAGCGTCACTTCTTTTTGTTCCCACAAATGAAGAGGGACATGAAAGAACAGCAATTTGATAATATAAAAGAAGTGAAGAAACAAATGAGGTGCTGTCAGACATCCAAACAGATGAGTGTGAAAAGTATTTCCAAGAATATAATAGCAGATTTGACAAATGTATTAAGTGTAATGAAGAGTACTTTGAAGGTGATATGGTTGTTTTGTAAACAAATTAAAGTACAAAGCTTTGGAAAAAATTCCCAGTGATTTTTGGGTACACCCCCTCATAATATTTAAGCCTACATTTTAACAATTGACAATATTAATTTGCATTAATGTAAAATCTATCAATATAAAGCCCTAGTGGCTTAATGCATTATTAAATGAGTGATTCATAAAGTCAGTAGTTCAAACCCACTCACAGATGGAGAAAGAAGAAGCTCTTTGTTCCCATTAAAATTTAGTGTCTCAGAAATCAGAAGAGGTCATTTTACTCTGCTGTATAGGATCATTATGAGTCAAAATAAACTCAATGAGAGTGGGTCAATATTGCTTTATGTATATTTCTCCATTTCCAATTTTTTCCATTACCATAACAGAAATTCAATATCCCTTAAACAATGACTGCACATTGTCCCCTCCTAATTGCCTCTGGAAACCACTAAGAAATGTTAGTCTATATGCTGTTTTGCCTATTTTAGATACTGCATAGTGTTTTAGGAAGGGTTGTGTAGAGAAACAACCAGTGATATTTATCTATGTACAAGAAAGAACTTTATATCACAAAGAGTACACCAAGAAGCCACCCTAGGCCAGTCCAGCTCAAGTTCATAGATCCAATGCTAGCCAGGGCCCTCTTCTGGTGCATGTAGCTTCAGGCCAATGATTCTGAAAGATGAGAGATCACAGGCTGGCGGGTGCAGAGTCAGGTGGACCCAAGGTCAGTGGAAGCACGGCAGGGCACCAACAGCTCTCAGGATTGGGTGGCCGCATGGGGCTGCCCATCAGCAGACAGAGTCTCAATGAAGTTCCAGCAATAAGGAAGGCAAAGTGGCAGAGAGAAATTGTGTCTGTTTGTTCTTTCTTTTATAGAAAAGGCCATGCCCCCAAGGAGGTGTCAGAAAATTATGACTTGACAGATTCAACTCTGCCCTTAACCAAGTGTGTCTAGTTGACGTATTTAACTACTGCAGACCACCCTTGTCAGCTTGATGATATCTTTGCACAACTCTTGAATCATACATAATCACCACAGACAGTAATAAAATCATGTATGTGCCTAACAATACAACCAACCCACATATAACTGAAAATGCACCAGCCTCATTTAAATTTTATATTCTGTAAGTGAAAAGAAAAAGACACTCTATACCTAATAATTTCGTTTTGTGAATTTCTACACTTGAACTCTACAATCTGAATTATATCTTCCCCCATTTTAGGTGGCTAGGTTCTAAATTTCCCATTTCTATCAATTTGGTGTTCTGAGTAGACAAACATGTTCTTAGATGGGAAGAATCTTCATTCCCATTGAAACTTTTGTGTCTGCAGGCTATCCATCAAGTCAACAAGTAATATGCACCCCCTCAAAGTTGAACATCTTCCTCTTAACCCAGTCAAGTTCTCATCAACTCTGTCCTAGTCTTTCTAAGATCAGTGGGTGCGTTGCAAATTAGGGAGTTCCCTACACTATTCCCGCTGCTTCAGAGCACTGGCCTCTTTACAAATTCCTAACCACCCTCGTCCCCTCAGGCTAGGTCATGCCATAGGCTCAGC
The DNA here is from genome assembly GCF_050624435.1 of Tenrec ecaudatus. NCBI lineage: Eukaryota > Metazoa > Chordata > Mammalia > Afrosoricida > Tenrecidae > Tenrec > Tenrec ecaudatus. The sequence goes on along the minus strand of NC_134541.1, from coordinate 49,184,795 downwards.
TTCCACACAACTATAAACCTCAGACCAGCCAGCCTGTTTCATCTCTCCTCTAGCCCCTGTGAGCCAGATCCACAAATTTTACTGACCAGACTCAACCAGTGTGTTCATCGCTCCTTTCTCCTCACTTCCACGTAACAAGTACATGCAGGTGTTCACCTAGCAAGCATTGCAGGCTGCTCAAAGGCTCCCTTTAACTTCAGCCAAGAGGGGGTAGAGAGGAGCAAGTTTTCTCATGGGTGCAGACTCTCCGACCATTCACAAGGTAAAGTGAGAGCTCAAGATTCAAAAGGCCATAATCAGCTTAATTTTCTTTCTTTCTTCAGTGTTTCAGCAATTCGAATTTCATATCTTTTCAAATACAAATGTCCTGACACTCAAAGCACTGAGTTGGGCTACCTTTTCAAACAAAAAGACTTCTTGCAGGTTATTCCTAATACACATTTTAACAGATCCAATTGTAAGGACTGAAGACAGTGGGTTTACAAGAGGTCTCTATTCATTAATCTCCAATATCCACTTATTTCACACACTTTGTAAATAACACACTGCCATCTAGTTGATGCTGACTCATAGTAACCCTGTCAATTAACAGTTGGAAGGAGAAATCAATGCAATTCTCTTACAGCCAGATCCTAAAAGCAATTCTTAAAACACTCAAATATAACACTTTTTATGTACAAGAAAGAATTCTATATCAAGAAGCAATTTTACATTAAAAAGGCACACCAGCCCAGTCCAACACAGTCCAATGCTTAGCCAAGGCCCTCTTCAGATACACGTAACTGCAGATAGATGAAAGTAGGAATCAGGGAGCTCACAGGCTGGTAAGTGCAGTCATGTGGATTCAAGGTCAGTGGAAGAATGGCCAGGAACTGGCAGCTCTCAGGGTGAGGGAGCCCACATGGGGCCACCCTTGATGGCTGACACAGAGTCCCAGTGAAGTCTCAATATGGAGGAAGGCAAATGGCATAGAAAAATTATTTCTGTTTGATCTTGCTCTTTTATTTTTTTTAAAGAAACATTTTATTGGGGGCTCATACAACTTTTATTACAATCCATACATCCATCCATTGTGTCAAGCACATTTGTTGTCTTCATCATTCTCAAAATATTTGCTTTCTACTTGAGCCCTTGGTATCAGCTCCTCATTTTCCCCCTCCCTCCCTGCTCATCCCTCTCCCATGAACCCTTGATAATTCATAAATTATTATTATTTTGTTATATCTTCTGTCTGATGTCTGCCTTCACTCACTTTTCTGTTGTCCATCCCCCGGGGAAGAGGTTATATGTAGATCCTTAAAATTGGTTCCCTCTTTTTACCACACCTTCCCTCCACTATCCCAGTATTGCCACTCTCAGCACTGGTCTTGAAGGGATCATCTGTTCTGGATTCCCTGTGTTTCTAGTTCCTATCTGTAGCAGTGTACATCCTCTGGTCTAGCCATATTTGTAAAGTAGAAGTGGGATCATGATAGTTAGGCGGGGAGAGGGCTGAAGGAATTTAAGAACTAGAGTATGGTCCATTGTTGCTACACTGCCCCTTGACTGGCTCATCTCCTCCCTGAGACCATGCTGTAAGATCTTGATCTTGTATGAAAGGCCACATTCCCAAGGAGGTGTCATCAAGGTGTCACTTGATTGACAGGTTAAATTATGTTTCTAGTCAGGAATGTCTAGTTGACATAATATCTAGCTGCCTTACATAGATTGACATTTCCCACATGCTATTGGATCACCTTTCTTTGGAGTGGACAAATTCCTCCAGTTGGTTGGCAGAGGAGCCAGCCTGAACATTTCTTAGCATAGACAGATAAGCACTTCCAGCACATATCCATTTTTAAAAATCAATATCTCAATTGGTATCTGTCAACACTTGGGATCATGTTTTTCACTAACTTTAGTGCAGCTTGGAATTTTTCCTTTAATGCAATCAATTCTTGAAATGGTTGAACATCCGACTATTCATTTTAGTAGTGTCCTGTGTAGTTTTTCCATTTACAAATCTTAAAGAAGTACAGATAGAGTGCTCCTTAGAAGTCAGTGTGGCAAAACTGCAGTTTGCACGCGCTTTGAGCATGTCACTAGAAGACTTGGAGGCCACCACCTGTCTGTCAGTTTGTCCGACTGTAGTGGTTTGTATGTTGCTAAGATACTGGAAGCGAAGTCACTGGTATGGCAAATACCAGCAGGGTCCGGTACAACTTCCAGACTAAGAACAGACTCTGAAGAAGAAATAACCTTCCTTTGGAGGAATTAGCCACTGAAATCTCCATGAATAGTTGTGGGACACTGTCAGATAGAGTGCCTGCAGATGAGCCCTCAGGTTGGAAGGAACTCAACATCTGACTGAGGAAGAGCTGCCGTCTCCAAGTAGCATCTGTCAGAAGGAAGTAGAGAGGGTAATGCTTCCAAGACCATCATTGGTTTCTGAGGCGCAATGACAATTGAGACTAGACAGCTGCAACAATCTATTAATAATCTGAATTTGGAATGGACAAAGTATGAATCTAGGAAAATTAAAAGTCATCAAAAATGAAACGGAATGCATAAATATCGACATCCTAGGCCTTAGTGGGTTGAAATGGATAGTTGTTGTCAACTTTGAATTAGATGGTTTGCTATGCCTGGATACATGGTTACATGGTTTGCTGTGCCTGGAAAGACATATTCAACAGGGAAGGCCTCAAATGAGTAGTCAAAAAAGGACATTTCAAGATGTAGATTGATGTACAATGCTGTCTGTGATAGGATTATATGTACAAATCCAGTTAATACAATTATCATCCAAATTATACACCAAACACTAACGCTAATTGGGAACAAACTGAAAAATTCTATGAATCTTCCGTCTGAAATTGATCAAACATTCTATCAAATGACAGTGAGTGTTTTGTTGTTTGTTTGTTTTAGTGATCCTGGGAGAAAGAGGTTGTTCTCGGCACAGGGTCAGGAAAAATGAGAAAGACCTTCAGTGCGATGGGCTGCCTATGCCAATGGGCTCACAGTAGCTACAACTATGAGTATGCTGCAAGACGAAGTAATCTTTCCTTCTATTATACAAAGGGTCACTATGAATCAGGACTGATTCGATGGTGTCTCATAACAAAAAGGTATTTCATAGATATGAAATAATGCAATATTTTTCTTTTGTGTTCACTCAGGTAATATTTTCAAAGTTCATCTGTGTACTAGCATGTACAAGGATTTCATTTACTTTGTGGCTGAGTAATGATCCGCTGTTTGTATTTGCCAAACCGGAAAACCAAACTCACTGCCACCAAGTCCATGCTGGCTCTCAGTGACCCCTGTCGGTTTCCGAGGCTGTTCTAATGGCAGCCTTTACATGCATGTACAGGTCCTCCAGGAGCACAGTGAAGTGTTCTAGAACTCCAGTTCTTCTCAATACTGTGAAAAGTTATTTATGATCCACACCGTTGAACCACTTTGCATAATCAATAGAACACAAGTAAGCATTTTATTTGTTTTGTCATGTTTTAGTCAAGATTCATCTGATGTCAACAATGCTATCTCGTTTCACATCCAACTTGAATCTCTGGCAGCTCCCTGTCAATGTACTGCTGCAATCATTGTTGAATGAGCTTCAGCAACATTGTTCTTGTGTGTGATATTAAGGGTGTTATTAAAACTTTTCCGCATTCTGTTGGGTCACCTTTTCTGAGACTGTAAGTGTCTATAGAAGTAGAAAGCCCAGTCATTCTCCCGTGGACAGGCTGATGATCTTAAACTGCTGACTTCGCAGTGAACAGCCCAATCGACGAGGAGCCACTGCGTCACCAGAGCTTCCTCTCCTGCAAATCTCTTTAGTGGGGTACGATTTGGGCAATACAGCTTCGTGTCGCATGTAATGTGGAATTTTGTTTATTTCTTTTCTGCCACACAGTGTTCCTTTCCTACCCACTCCCACCCCCAGACTCCCTGTAGACTTTAATGCCTGCTCTTTTGGGTGTAAACAATTTCCATTTCTTGATTTTAAAAAATTATAATAGTGGTTTCATACAGTATTTGTCCTTATGAGGTTGATTAGCTTTATTAAACATAGTATCTTCCAAATGTGTGCACATTACAAGGTTTGAAAGTTCCGTTGTTTTTAAAAGACACCTAGCATTTCATTGTATGAATGCACCAACATTTATTTATATATTCCTCCACAGATAATCAGCCCCCATCTTCATCTTTTTGCTGCTGTGGATAGTCCTGAGATAAACAAGGGTGTGCATCAATCTGCTCATGTTTTCTTGTTTATTTCTTTGGCATATATCGGGTAGAGAGATTGCTATGTCATGTGGCGTTTCTATTCACATCTGTTTAAGCAAGCGCTATACTGCTTTACATAATGACTGTACAATTCCTCAGACCCACACGAATTGTACGAGTGTTCCAATTTCTCTATATCCTCTGTGGTTTTGGATTTTGCTATCAGGGCTGGTGGTCGCTAATGACCTTGAGCATTTCTTTATATGCTTACTGGCTGCCTGGATGTCATCTTTGGTGAATTGTCTATAAATATCTTCCATAGATTTTAAAGTTTAGCTCTTTAAAATTGTCACTATTCTGATGAGATGGGGCTTCATATGACATGATTTTCTTTGTATGTGCAATATTCCACAAATAAAAAGGAAAACAATAATAATGAATTAATTATTTTTTTAAAAGAAGGCTCGCAATCCTAAAACCCCTCCAGACTCTTTACCCATCAGAGGCAAACACTGATCTTAGTGGTTATAAAAGCAAAATTGAAACTGACAAATTCTTCTGTGACACACAAGCTACTTTTTAAAAATCGTCAGCTCTTTATTCATTATATTGTTGCCAATTTTTTTCTCAGCCTGTGGGTTCTAATTTATTCTTTTAATGAAGTCTTTTGATGTTTACAAATACCATATTTTAGGTCCCATTCCTCTATTTTGTCTTCTCCATGTAGGTATTTGGTAGTTTATTTATGATTTTCAGAACCCTATTTTTTTCATTGATGATCTTTATAGTTCTAGTGTTTATCTTGAAGTCTTTAATACATTTATAGTTAAATTGTTGTATGGCGTGATGTACGCATCCTGTTTCATTCTTTTGCAGTGGAGATCCAATTTCACCAACACCATTTGTTGAAAAGATTATATCTCCCCAGTTAATGCGTTTGCTTTTATTTATGGATTTGCTGTTCAGATCCATTGGCTTATCACTACACTAATACCAAGCTGTTTTGATCACCATGGCTATATAATAGGTTTTGAAATCAGAGAGCTAGCCTCTTATTTTGTTTACCAAGAAAGATGACTTTAAACCTAGATAAATCCTAGGGGATTTTGATCAAGCAAACTGCCTGAGATGGCTTTTTCTGAAATATCCGGGAAACGGGTTTCTGTCTCTAAGGGTGGTGTTGGGTTTTGTCTTAGACACGCTTGACTCTTCCTAAGGCCTCACCTTTGTGAGTCTCTTAGGGCCCGGATTGACTGTATCCTGAATTAATGGGAATTTACCGATTCCTAGGACATATTTGATAGCACCTTTTGGTAAACCTGGGATTGTTAACAACAAGGTCGGGAATTCAAACCCACCAGTAGTTATTTGGGAGAAAGATGAGATTGTCTGCACCCGTAAAGATTTAAAACCCAAGAAACCCTATTTAGGGTCAAATGAGTCCGAATCAACATGATGGCTGTGACTTTGTTTAGTATTGGCGAGACAAGATCTTACCCATTTCCTATTAAGTCACGTTGTTGATGCTCCTGTTGTATTGGTACTATTGCTAGGTGACATCAAGTTTGTTCAGATTAATAATGACTTTATTTGGAACAGGATGAAACACTGCTCAGACCTGAGCTGTCCACACATTCATTGCCATGTTTGAACTCAATCCCTCTCACTGAGCATCGTTTTCTTTTTCACCCTCTACCGTACCAAGCATGATGTCCTTCTCAGAAATGCGCCCTCCTGATCCTGTTTGTCTATATTTCAGGTCCAGCAACTAAACTCCTGAAAGAAAATCCTAGTGAACTACTTAGGAATATCAAACCATGAAACCCATATGAATCACAATAGCTTAATTTCCAGCTGATTTTGTGGGTAGTGCAAGACCAGGCAACATGTTATTCTGTAAGGTTTGCTGCCACCAGGAATGGAGAACCAACTAGATGACAGCTAACAGCAATAACTGGCCCTTACATTGCACTCCAACTAAATGACTGGGAGGAGTTTCTCTCAAAAGATTATGAAGTGAGAAAGCTCAGAGTTCATATTCTACATCTATTAGAACTGTATGACTCTGGACATGTAACTAAGTCCCTTTGGGTCTCAACATTTTGGTCTGGAAAATAGCACAATATATTTTGTACCCAGAATTTTGGAATTCTACAACAAATCTGTGCATGTAAAATCTTGCAGAGCATTTAGTACATACTGTTAGATGCTGTCAGCTCAGTTGCAACTCACAGTGACTTTATAGAAAAGAGAGCAAACCCTGCTCAGTTCTGGGCCATCACCACCACCATAGCTACGGTCTAACCAGTCACTGTCAATCCATTTCATTTAGACTCTTTTGCTTTGTCACTGACCATGATGTCCTTCTGTAGGGACTGGTCCCTCCTGATACATGTTCAAGGTACACAGACAAAGTCTCACCACCCTAAGTCCCAACAAACATTCTAGCTGTATCTCTTCCAAGATAGAATTGTTTGTTTTTCCAGAAGTATATTCAATATGATTTGTAATTCCTTGTATATTGTATACTGTAGATTCAAGAATATATTCATTGGATGTTCAATATTGCATATTCAATATTCTTTGAAACATAATTTGATTCATAATTCAAATGTATCGATTCTTATTGGCACTTTGTACATAGTAGTAATCTAATAAAGAGTGCTTTCTGTTGTAATTATCAGTATTATACTATTAGCAGTAATAGAAGTAACAGTATTCCTGAAGGGATGAAGACTAAAGAATTAATCATTCCAGAAACAGGAGTCTTGCCTCTGAGCCTGGCATCTACCAGCCACCAACAAATTGGCAGGCTTTTCCTACTCCTAGACTTATCTGATTTTGTGGTTTTTACCTGCCAGAGGATGTACCAGTTACTTGTCTCTGGATTGCCAAATGGGACCCTGACCTATCCTCTACCTGGAGGACGTGCCTCTGTGAGTCCCTGCAGCCCTCAGGCCGTTTCCACCTCCCATGCAACTCTGCAAGCCCCAGTATAACATGAACACAATGTTCTCCAAGGAAACTATGCAACCTCGAGCTGCTTTGGGTGATCTCGTTTTAAAATTCTGTGCCAGAAGAGAGCTATGAATTACTTTATGGTCGTGTTATGACATAAAGCAAGGATTAGGTTTTCACAACAATCACATTGGAAGGAAATTCATAACCAAATCATGGGCCACGTTTTGTACTCATCACTTTTTAATACAAATGGATCTTTATAGGGTTGCTGTCGACCAAAGGATTCTCTGCCCCTCCCCTCCATCTTCTATTTTCCTATGTGGCTAATATTTGATAGGCTAAAATAAATAGCAGGTTCAATTCATGTGAAACTCCATTATAATACTGTTTTATCATACATATCCATGCTCAAATTACATCCTCCAAAATACTATAGCTTGTTTTGTGTGGTTTTAAAATATATATCATTTGCACTTCATAGCATATAATAACCTGGAGACCATTATGTTGAGTGAAACTAATCAATCACAGAAGAGCACATGGTTATAAACAAGCAAACACACGAGACAAAGATGTTTGCACCAAAGGGAACAGAATGTGAAGGCAATCCAAGCACAGAGGGCATGTGAGGTAGGTGGAACAATAGGCCAGTGTGGTGACAGGTAGTAAAATAGGTGAAGTAAAAGATAGTAATCCACAAGAGAAATCATGCATGTTGGGGGAAGGGGAGCGTGGCGTGCAGCAAGGAGGTATGGTAAACTATTAGGTGGTTTGATAAAGAGTTTAAAATGTTGATTACAAAATTGATTATCTGAATGCAAACACCCACCTACTTTACAATAAGAAATATTCAAAATATCTCACTTGGTTGATTAATAATACTGACTTTTTCCAATTCATGAAGGAAATACATATTGTGGGGACTCTACAGTTTTTTTAAAAAAAAACCTTGCTCTTCTTTTGTATGAATATTTAACTTGAATAAATGATTCCTTTCATGTAGAAAAGGTATTCTCAAGGAGCTGAAAATAGTTGTTCAGTTAAATACCACTTGGTTCTGGTTGGGTTCTCTAGAGAAGCAAAGCCAGTGATGCCTGTGTGTATATGCATAGAAGAAGAAATTTATATTAAGAACTAGATTACACAATTTTACCAGCTGGTAAGCCCATTCTGGTTCAAGTCTCTGTGTCAGATCATAAGCTGGAGGCATCTCCTGATTCATATAGCTGCAGGAAGATGAGGCAGGGAAACCACAGGTTAGTGGATGCCAAGGTTGGCAGTCTGTTAATAGCTCCTATGATTGGCAGACAATATGGTAGCCACAAATAATCAGAAATTCTGGACTATATGAGGAAGAATGATGCATCCGATTGGAGAATGGTTTATTAACAATCTGCAAGATGCAGATGATGTGCAACCTTACTGAGTGAAAATGAGGAGGACTTGAACCATTTCTGAGGAAAATCAAAGTTTGCAGCCTTCCGTATGGACGACAACGCCATGTAAAGAAAACCAAAGTCCGCGCAACTGGACCAGTAAGTAGGTAGCATGATGTTAAATGGAGAAAAGACTGAAGTTGGCAAGGATTTCGTCTTGTTTGGATGCACATCAATGCTTATGGAAACAGCAATTAAAAGATCACACAACAGATTGCTGGGTAAATCTGCACAAGATCAATTTAGGAGAAAGGAGGAGGGCAGTCGAAAGCACTGTGATGCCTTTATCCTGGTCTCTAGGCTACCGCAGCACTGGGGTGTCGGTTGTTGGTTCCGCCCAGAGCACTTCAATTCTGCTCTGCAAGGATATATAATAACCAATTTCTGGACCTATTTAATAAAAGAAAATGGAAACTGAAGAACCAGAAGAAACCCCAACACTAAAACCAATGGTGAATTTGGTAACCCCCCAGCAGAAGCTATGGAAGAAGAAGAAGCACTTAAATGATCTAGGAACTCTGAGAGATGGTTGAGCTGCGCATTCTGCTTCAGAGCAAGAATGCTGGGGCAGTGGTTGGAAAAGGAGGCAGGAATATTAAGGCTCCTCGTACAGACTACAGTGCCAGTGTTTCAGCCACACACAGCAGTGGCCTCGAGCGCATATTGAATATCATTGCAATATCAATTATGATATTGAAACAATTAGAGAAATTCTGAAGAAAATCATCCTTACCTTAGAAGAGTACCAACACTCTAAAGGAAGCGCCTTTGACTTTGAGTTGAGACTGTGGGTTCATCAGAGTCTGGCAGGAGGAAGTATTGGGGTCAAAGGTGCTAAAATCCAAGAGTTTCATGAGAACACTCAGACAACAAACAAGCTTTTCCAGGAATGCTGTCGTCATTCTACTGACGAAGTGGTTCTTGTTGGAGGAAAACCTGCTAGGGTTGTAGAGGGCATGAAGATCATGCTGGATCTTATATCTGAGTCACCCATCAAAGGAGGTGCACAACCTTATGATGCCAATTTTTACGATGAAACCTATGATTATGGGGGTTTTACAATGATGTTTGATAATCGCCGTGGACGGCCTGTGGGGTTCCCCATGCTGGGAAGAGGTGGCTTTGACAGAGTGCCTCCCAGTTGGGGTGGGCGGCCCATGCCTCTGTCGAGAAGAGATTATGATGAAGATTATCATCAAAGACCTCCTCCTCCTATTGGTGAGAGCCGAGCACGGAATCTTCCTCTTCCTCTTCCTCCTCCACCACCGTCTAGAGGCGGGGATGTGATGTCTTATGACAGAGGAGGGAGACCTAGAGACCGTTGTGACGGCATGGTTGGTTTCAGTGCTGCTGAGACTCCGGATTCTGCAGCAGATACCTGCAGCCCATCAGAGTGGCAGATGGCTTGGGAACCACAGGGTGGCTCAGGAAATGATTATCCCTATGCAGGGGATCATGGATCATATGGTGCTCCTGGTGGACCTATTATTACTACACAACGAACTATTGCCAAAGATTTGGCTGGGTCTGTTACTGACAAAGGTGGTCAGCGGATTAAACAGATAGTTTGCCAATAGGAGCTTCAATCAAAATGGACGGGCTTTTAGAAGAGTCTGAAGATGGGATCATTACCATGACAAGAACACAGGACCAGATGCAGAATCCACCGTGTTTGCTGCAGAACTGTGTGAAGCAGTATTCTGGAGAGTTTTTCTAAGACTAGTGAAGAACTGAAGGAGTCTGGCATCTTTTTAACATGTTTTATCTGCATTTGTTTAAAAAGCCAGCATTCCCCTGCATCTTGGGTGCTGTGCATGTGAGGTGTTGAGGAAGCCCCGCCGTTCACCAGACGTCATGTCATAGTTCCCGCACAGGGTGGGAGGGGGGTGTGCAAACACTAACATTGAAATCTTGGAACAGCAGCAGAGTGGGTGAATTGTATTTTATTTTTCATTGTTGGTTGTTTCAAAAATTTCCCCTATGCAATTATTGTGAACACCTTGCTTTCATGGTCACTATAACCTCTGCGGGGTGCAACAGGGAGGAGGAAAAGTAACAAGAACAATACTTCACGTGTCCCTGGCATTCAGTTCAGAGCCGCATGCACAATGCAGTGCTCTTTTGGAAGAAATGTTTTATGATTTAAAAAGTAAATGTAGTGAACCGAAAAAATAAAAACTCACTGTAAAGTGTTGAGAAGAAAGGTTGCTGCTTTGAGGACTAAGGTGCACCTGACCCAAGCCATGATGTTTTCAGTCACCTCATAGGCATGTGAAAGGCATGAGCCAATGAGCGCTATAACACTAAGGAAGGCAAGAGAGGGAAAAGTGGAGGCAAGCTTGGCGGAGAAACAGCAGCAGTAGACCAAAGAGACCAGCAGGACATGGAGTGATCATCTCCATGGGAGACTCACAGGACAAGGTGGTTACAGTCGGCATGCCATCCCACAGAGTAAGAACATTGAGTGCTTTCAGGCAAAATGCTTGTGATAGAGTGAAGTGCCTTTGGGCACTCATCAGGAAAGCTAAAGTATTTATAAACTTGCCTGAGCAGGGGAGCCACCATGTCTGAGAGAAGGCAGAAGGTCAAAGGGAATGCCTACTCTCTGGAGGCCAAAATGAGAACCTAGACTCTAACAGAGCACGGTGGCAGTCTTGCCTAGGGGCACAGCTCGGGAAGAAGCTGGTCTGACAGAAAAGTATATCCTGCATTGCACAAGTCATTTTCTTTTTTTTTTTTCGTTTTATTATTTTTTTATTATTTTTTAAACAATTTATTGGGGCTGATACAATTCTTTTCACAGTTCATACATATACATACATCAATTGTATAAAGCACATCTGTACAGTCTTTGGCCTAATCATTTTTTTCTCTTTTCTTCTTTTACATTTTATTAGGGACTCCAACAGCTCTTACCACAATCCATACATATACATACATCAATTGTATAAAGCACATCCATACATTCCCTGCCCCAATCATTCTCAAGGCATTTGCTCTCCACTTAAGCCCCTTGCATCAGGTCCTCTTTTTTCCCCCCCCCTCCCTCCCCTTTCTCCCCTTCCTCATATGCCCTTGGTAATTTATACCTCGTTATTTTGTCATAGCTTGCCCTATTCGGGGTCTCCCTTCCCCCCTTCTCTGCTGTCCCTCTCCCAGGGAAGAGGTCACATGTGGCTCCTTGTAATCAGGTCCCCCTTTCCAACCCACTCACCCTCCACTCTCCCAGCATCGTCCCTCACGCCCTTGGTCCTGAAGGTATCATCCACCCTGGATTCCCTGTACCTCCAACCCTCATATGTACCAGTGTACAGCCTCTGTCCTATCCAGCCCTGCAAGGTAGAATTCGGATCATGGTAGTTGGGGGGAGGAAGCATCCAGGATCTGGGGGAAAGCTGTGTTCTTCATCGATACTACCTCACACCCTAATTAACCCATCTCCTCTCCTAAGCCCCTCTATGAGGGGATCTCCATTGGCCGACACTTGGGCCTTGGGTCTCCACTCTGCACTTCCCCCTTCATTTAATATAATATATATATACACATACATATATACATATACACATATATACACATACATACACACACTTATATCTTTTTTTTTTTTTTTTGCATGATGCCTTATATCTGGTCCCTTGGGCACCTCGTGATCGCACTGGCCGGTGTGCTTCTTCCATGTGGGCTTATTTGTTTCTGAGCGAGATGGCCGCTTGTTCACCTTCAAACCTTTAAGACCCCAGACACTATCTCTTTTGATAACCGGGCACCATCAGCTTTCTTCACCACATTTGCTTGTGCACCCATTTGTCTTCAGCGATCCTATCATGGAGGTGTGTAGTCTATGATATGATTTTTTGTTCTTTGATGCCTGGTAACTGATCACTTTGGGACCACTCGATCACACAGGCTGGTGTGTTCTTCCATGTGGACTTTGTTGCTTCTGAGCTAGATGGCCGCTTGTTTATCTTCAAGCCTTTAAGACCCCAGTCACTATCTCTTTTGATAGCCGGGCACCATCAGCTTTCTTCACCACATTTGCTTGTGCACCCATTTGTCTTCAGCGATCCTATCATGGAGGTGTGTAGTCTATGATATGATTTTTTGTTCTTTGATGCCTGGTAACTGATCACTTTGGGACCACTCGATCACACAGGCTGGTGTGTTCTTCCATGTGGACTTTGTTGCTTCTGAGCTAGATGGCCGCTTGTTTATCTTCAAGCCTTTAAGACCCCAGTCACTATCTCTTTTGATAGCCGGGCACCATCAGCTTTCTTCACCACATTTACTTGTTCACACACTTTGGCTCCAGCCGTTGTGTCGGGAGAGTGAGCATCATAGAGTTCCAATTTAATAAAAGAAGGTATTCATGCATAGAGGGAGTGTTTGAGTAGAGGCCCAAGGTCCTTCCGCCACCTTAATACTTGACCTATAAATATCGACACAAAGATCTATTTCCCCAACCTCCTATATATATTTGCATGTACATGTCTTTGTCTAGACCTCCATGAATGCCCTTTGACTCCTAGCTCTTTCCTCCATCTCCCTTGACCTTCCTCCTGTCCTACTACCATGCTTCATCGCCACCTGGGCTAGAGTATACCTCTTCTCTAAGCAACCTTACCCTTGATCATTTCCCATCAGGCCTGCCACTCCCCCTTCTCTACCCTTTGGGGTCCCATGTTTTTCCCTTGTCCCTGGGTTTGTTAACACCACTTCCTTACCCCCCCTACCCCCCACCCCAAGTCCCCCCGGAACTGTCGGTCCCGTTGTTTTTCATCCAGATAGTTCATCCAGCCTGTCCTATTCAGACAGACCTGTGGAGTCACTAACATGCACGAAAACTAGACAGAGGAACACAAAGCAACAGTATACAACCAGACAACAAAACAACCAAAACAAACCACTGAAAAAGAACAGAACAAAACAGTTCACAAGAGAAAAGCTTGTAGTTAGTTCAGGGATCTTTGCTGGCCCTTAGGAGCGTTTTCCAGTCCAGTCTGTTGGGGCACCACGCCCTAGCCCCAAAGTCCACTTTCAGCATTCCCTGGGGACCTTGCCACTCCATTCCCTTGCTGTTCCGCTGCACTCCCCCAGTGATTTGCCTCGGTGTGGTGGGATCAGGTCAGGTGCAATTCCCACACTGTGTCTCCGGTGCTGTCCCCTGTATCGCCCTTAGTCACTGAGGGGCATCATGTCTCATAGTAGGGCCAGCCATGTTGTTCTCTCTGTGGACTGGCTGCTCTACTCAGGAACATCATCAACACGGCCTGGTGGGCCAGGCTGTGCTCCACTCTCTCCTCCTGCCCCTTCATCTGCTCCCGTGTGCTCTGATCAAATATGTCCATCTCCCATAGCTGCAGGGTCAATGTCGTCCTTTGGAACAAGTTCTTTTCGGGGGAGGGGCAGGAATCCACTTAATTTATGGTGCTGGGGCCAGCCTCCCAGACCTCTCCACCGGTTCCGTCCTCCACGCCGGGATATTGCATTCACACCTTGCGACACTGGGTTGAAGTCTGGTCCCACTTTCCCTGTGGAGATATAAACCATACCCTCCCCTTGGGTGGATTAATGCCCCATTTCTGTCATGCTGATTGTACTTACCTCAGGGGACTCATGTTGTACCTGTCCCTTTGGGTCTGGCTTACCTCGCTTAACATAATTCCTTCCAGCTCTTCCCATGAAATAACGTGTTTCATGTGCTCATCGGTGCTTTTTAGTGCTGCATAATACTCCATTGTGTGTATGTGCCAAAGTTTGCTAATCCACTCGTCTATCGATGGAAACTTAGGCTGTTTCCAAGTCTTTGCTATTGTGAATTGTGCCGCAATAAACATTGGAGTGCATATGACTGGTCGTGTTTTATTTGCTGCTTCAACCGGGTATATGCCCAGTAGAGGGATGGCTGGGTCGTAAGGTAGATCAATTTCCATTTTCTTTAGGTATCGCCAGATTGCTTTCCACAGTGTCTGTACAAATCTGCACGACCACCAGCAGTGGAGGAGGGTTCCTATTTCACCACAGCCCCTCCAACACTTGTTGCTCTCTGATTTACTGATCTGAGCTAGCCTGAGGGGTGTTAGGTGGTATCTCATGGTTGTTTTGATTTGCATTTCTCTTATGGCAAGGGACTTCGAGCACTTTCTCATATATTTATTGGCCATATTGATCTCCTCTCTAGTGAAAGTTCTTCTCATTTCTTTTGCCCACTTCCTTAGGGGGTTAACTGTTTTCCTCTTTTTGCAGGTCATGATGGTGTTGTAGATTTTAGTAATGAGCCCTTTGTCTGACGTGTCATTACTAAAAATCTTCTCCCAGTCTGTGGGTTGCCTTGTCACCCTCTTGGCAAAGTCTTTCGAGGTGCACAGGTGTTTTATTCTTATTAGATCCCATTTGTCGATTTCCAGATCACCTGTGTGTGTCCCCTTCCCTGTTGCAGTGAGCCTATGTGCTCCCTGGGCCAGTGCTCTGAGATTAGTCCCGATTCCCTCCTTAATGGTCCTGATGGTTTGGGGTTTGACTTCTAGATCTGTGATCCACCTTGAGTGTATTCTTGTGCATGGGGTGAGGTAGACGTCTTGTTTCAACTTTCTACATGTGGATATCCATTGTTTCCAGCACCACTTATTAAAGAGGGCATCTGCTTCCCACTTGACGTTTTTGGGACCCTTGTCGAAGATCAGTTGTCTATATGCTGATGATTTTACTCCTGGGCTTTCTATTCTTTTCCACTGGTCTGAGTGTCTATCATTGTGCCAGTACCATGCTGTTTTGACCACTGTAGCTATGTAGTAGGCATTAAAATCAGGTAGGGCGAGTCCTCCAATTGTGTCCTTCTTCTTGAGGAGTTCTCTGCTAATTCTGGGTTTCTTCCCTCTCCATATGAAGTTGGTGGTCAGTTTTTCCAATTCTTTGAAGAAGGTTGATGGTAATTGGATTGGTATAGCATTGAACTTGTAGAGTGCTTTAGGAAGAACTGTCATCTTTACTATGTTCAGCCTACCTAACCATGAGCAGGGGAGCTTCATCCATTTGTGAAGGTCACTTTTGGTTTCCTGTAATAGGGTTTTATAATTATGCTTATATAGGTCTTTAGTATTTTTTGTTAAGTATATTCCTAGGTATTTCAGTTTGTTCTTGGCTACTGTGAAGGGTACTTCCCTCTTAATCGCCTCTTCCATGGCCCTGTCCGATGTGTATAGAAACCCTACCGACTTCTGTTTATTGATCTTGTATCCTGCTACCCTTCCGTATTCCTCTATTGCTGTAAGTATTCCAACTGTGGAGTTTTGGGGGTCTTCAATGTATAGGATCATGTCATCTGCAAATAACGATAGTTTCACCTCCTCCTCTCCCAACTGGATCCCTTTGATGTCCTTCCGCTGTCTTATGTTGTTAGCCAGAACCTCCAAAACGATATTGAATAGAAGAGGGGACAGGGGGCATCCTTGTCTTGTACCCTTTTTCAGTGGTATTGTTCTTGTCTTTTCTCCATTGACTATGATGTTGGCTGTTGTTCTTTCATAGATAGCTTGTATGAGCTTGAGGAACTTACCTTCCAATCCTATCTTCATGAGTGTTTTGATTAGGAATGGATGCTGGATGTTGTCAAATGCTTTTTCTGCATCTATGGATATTATCATATGGTTTTTATCCTTTTTCTTCTCGATGTGGTGTATGATATTGATGGATTTTCGGATGTTAAACCATCCCTGCATCGCTGGGATGAATCCTACTTGGTCGTGGTGAATGATATGTTTGATGTTCCTTTGTATTCTATTGGCCAATATTTTGTTAAGGATTTTTGCATCTATGTTCATTAGAGATATTGGTCTATAATTCTCTACACTTGTGGGGTCTTTTCCCTGTTTGGGTATCAAAGTAATGCTGGCTTCGTAAAATGAGTTTGGGAGCTTGCCGTTCTTTTCTATGTTATGGAATACTTTGTGGAGGATCGGTGTCAGCTCTTCCCTGAATGTTTGGTAAAATTCTGCTGTGTAGCCATCTGGCCCTGGGGCCTTTTTCCTTGGTAGGTTTTTGATGACACTCTCTATTTCTTCCTTCGCTATGGGTTTGTTGAGGTTCTTGATCTCTGTCTCAGATAATCTAGGGATAGATTGTTTTTCTAAATATTTATCCATGTCTTCCAGGTTTCTGAATTCATTAGAATACAAACCTTCATAGTACTTTGTGATTATCCTTTTTATCTCATTGGGGTCTGTTGTTATTGCCCCCGATTCATCCCTCATCCTGGCTATTGATGATTGTTCCTTTCTATCTTTGGTAAGCTTTGCCAGGGGAGTGTCAATTTTATTAATTCGTTCATAAAACCAGCTTCTAGTTGCGTTAATCCTTTGCATTGTTCTTTTGTCTTCCCACTGGTTTAACTCCGCCCTGATTTTTATTATTTCTTTTCTCTTGCTATTGGAGGGGTAGTTCTGTTGACTCTGTTCTAGTTGTTGGAGGTTTTGTGTTAACATATCTGTCATACGCCTTTCTTCTTTTTTCATGTATGCATTCAGTGATATCAAGCTACCTCTGATAACTGCCTTTGCAGTGTCCCATAAGTTTTGATATGTTGTATGCTCGTTCTCATTAGTTTCTAGAAATTTCCTGATATCCTCTCTGATCTGGACCTTAACCCATTCATGTCGCAGGAGATCGTTGTTTATTCTCCAATTGGTGGCCCTTGCTTTTCTGGGTGCCCTTCTATTAATCTCCAGCTTTATGGCATGGTGGTCTGAGAAAGACGTCTGGATAATATCTATGTGTTTGAATTTACTCAGGCTGGCCTTGTGCCCCAGCATGTGATCTATTCTTGAGAAAGATCCGTGTGGATTGGAGAAGAATGTGAAACCTTTTGCTTTTGGATGAAAGGCTCTATAGATGTCTATCAGGCCCTGTTGCCTAATTACATTGTTTAGCTCTCTGGCTTCTTTGCTGAGCTTCTTTCCCTGTGACCTGTCTTTCTCTGATAGTGGAGTGTTGAAGTCCCCCACTATTATTGTTGTTTCCGTGACTTCTTCTGTCATTTTTTTAATAGTTTGTTTGACGAAATTTGCCGCACCATTATTAGGTGCGTAAATATTCAGTATGCTTATTGCTTCCTGGTTTACTGAGCCTTTGAGCATTATGTAATGTCCCTCTTTGACTCTTTTTATGTTTTGGATCTTGAGATCCATTTTGTCGGAGATTAAGATAGCCACTCCTGCCTTCTTGGAGTTACCATTTGCTTGGTAAACTTTCTGCCAGCCCTTTATTCTCAGCATATGCTTGTCTGCTTGTTTAAGGTGTGTCTCTTGCAGGCAGCAGATTGATGGGTTATGTTTTCTAATCCAATCCTCCAGCCTCTTTCTTTTAACATATGAATTGAGCCCATTTGTATTCAAAGTGATTATTACAATCTCTGGCTTCATGGTTGCCATATTCTGTTTTGTGTTTTGGGTCTTTGCCTATCTTCCTTCATATCAGTGTACTGCGTTTGAGTGGAGGGTTTCTATCCTGTCCTCTTTTCCATCTGAGACCGTGTTGTCCTGGTACGTGTTGCTGGCATGTTGGCTTCTAGATGGAGATGGGCTATATGGTGGTCTCCTGGTGGTTCTAGTTGGAGCTTGATCTTCTGGCCATAGTGAGTCAGCCAGTATGTTCTGCAGGGTCGGGTGACTTGCAGTATATTTTTTGAGTTCTTCCTTGTCCTGGAAGACCCTTATCTTACCCTCTATCTTAATGGATAACTTGGCAGGGTATAGGATTCTGGGGGAGGCATTTTCATCTTTCAGTTTTTGGAAGATGTTGCTCCATTCTCTCCTCCTCTTCATGGTTTCAGCTGATAAGTCTGAGCATACCCTTACCTGCGCTCCTTTGTATGTGACTGTCTTCCTTTCTCTTGATGCTCGTAGAATTTTCTCTTTTTCCTCTAAGTTGGATAATTTTACAATTATATGCCTTGGCGTGTTCTTCTTGGTGTTTAGCTTAGCCGGCGTCCTCTCTGCTTCCTGTATGAGAGTCGGATTCTCCTTTGTTAGGTTGGGGAAATTTTCTTCTAGGAATTCCTTTGCTATCTTGGCGGTCGATTTGTGTGTTATGTTGTGTTCCGGTAGACCGATTATTCGAATATTATTCCTCTTCATAGCATCTGTCATTGATCTCAGGCTGTCTTCTGTTTCTTTAATTTTCCTATCTGATTGTTTTTCTCGCTTGCTTCGTTTGGTTTGAGCGTCCTCGAGTTCACTGATACGGTTCTCAGCCTCCTCAAGCCTAGATATAGCTTCTGTGACCTTTTGTGTGGCCTCTGCTACCTCCTCTGTTAGTTTCTGCAGTTCCTTTTGGTGGATAGTATTCATCCCCTCTATTGTGGACTTCATCCCCTCTATTGTGCATTTCATCCCTTCTATCGTTGCATCCTTATTTTGGTTTGCTTCTCTTAGCTCCTGTATTACTGCAAGCAGAGTTCTGAAGATTTCCTTTTGTGGCTGATCTATATCTGTTTCTTCTATGAGTGACGTTAGGTCTGTTAAAGTGCCTCGTTTTTCTGATTTTTTTGTTGGGAGTGATGTGGTCTGTTGATTTTTCCTTGATCCTTTAATAGGCCCCATGCTTCTGGGAGACAGGAGTAACCTTATTGTGTGGAGGCTCAGGCCACTGTGCCGTCTCCTGGGGTGGCTGGGGCGGGCTGCGGCAGGCTTAGGGCTGGCACTGGGGACCCAACAGGGCCCCAGGTGGTGAGAGCTGGCTGGAGCTCACTGACGGCTCCTCAGGGACTGCAAAGCCGAGACCCAGGCTCCCCTGCAGGTGGAGTGTTTGATCTGCCCGGGCTGTGAGCGGGTGCGGGGAGGCCCCTTGGATAGCTGCGCAGGCAGCTGCGGGACACTGCAGGGAACAATGGTGTTCGCTCTCCACCCTTTTGGCGCGAAACCGCAGGGGGTAATGGCGCTGGCAAAGGAGGCTTGGCGCGAAACCGCAGGGGGCAATGGCGCCCTTCCTCTGCTCAGGCTCAGAGTCGCGGCCGCCAGGGTCCCCGCAGCACCCTGGGGAGGGCACCTACTCTTGTGCCTTGCGCAGGGGGGGGGGGGCCTTGGTGGGCAGACTCAGCAGCGCGGGGCGCGTGCTCCACGGAAGCTTAGGGTCCGGGACAGGCGCGGGTTGGGCTATGGCTCCCGTCGGCGGGAAGTGCTCAGCGCAGGGTCCCCGCCAGGAGTGGAGCTGGCGCTAGGCTGCCAGGGGCTGGCGGGGGCGGGCGGGGGTGGGAGGCCAGCGCACGGAGGGCAGGTGGAGAGGTCCGCGGCAGCGGTGCGGGTGGATGGTCCCCCGTGGGGGTCGCCAGACAACCCGCGGGTCCGCTCCCCTGAGCTTGGATGAATGGAGGGAGGGACGTGGGCCCGAGGGCAGATCGCTGCCCTGCGGGGAGAGGGGAACTGCGGGAGAGGAAAGCTTCTCTCCCAGTGGAGATCCGCGAGTGGGGAGTGGGGAGTGGGCCGCTGGAGTAGGCAGGGCAGGCAAGCGGCTCTGGGCTGGCGTCGGGTTTGGGGATGGAGCCTAAGCCGGTCGCCAGTGAGCTCACGGCAGCTTAGTGGCCAGAGATGTCCCACTAGTCCGGTCCTCTTTCACCTAGACCCCTGCTCCGGACAAATACGTGGGGTAGGACTGGGGTGCTGTCCCAGGGGGATATTTCACTCACCAGACTCTTACTATTCAGCTACCTGGTCGCCAATCCCGCTTTGTTTGGAGGAGCTCTCAGAGTATGCGGGTGTCCCTGTCGGCCATCTTCCCCGAGTCAGTCATTTTCTTAATAACTCTCCTAAGTCTAAATATAATCTGTGAGATGTGGGTGACCATTGCAACCAGTTATTGAACCCAGCAGAAAAATCCCTTTAAAAGGGACGGCTAGCATCAGAATTGGTGAAAGTTTGGAGGGAGGAGAGATGTGTGGCCTCTCCCTCATATGGATAGTCTTGAACTGACCTTGACGGTGGCTATTCTCTCTCCTCCTGCTTCTGAGGTTACATGACGAGTCTGGTGTCAGAATGGTACTTCTACACTTCCCTGTTTGCCTGGTGGGGCAGCCGGCTCTCTGTAGAGGTAAGTTATAAGTATGCACAGATACTGTGTCCATTCCTTTTTAGTAGCATGACCCACCATTCTCCGGGATTTGCATGGCAAATTGGAAGTCCGTGCCTTCTGCAGTCTCTTCTGCTTTAGGGCACAGATGACTAGAGAAAGAGAACTTGAAAGGCAAGGGAGAAGAATGCTTAGGAAGAAGATAGTGTCCAAAATGCACTCTATACCTTGATGTCAGCGATCAGCAAGTAGGAGAGTAACCTGGTTCTGCTTTCTGACATAGTGTTTTTGGAAATGGGAACATTACATTTGCTCCCATTCCATTCCAGGCTCTTGATAGAAAGCCTCAAAGAAATCACTGCACCCTCAGCTTAATCTGAGTGGTGTGTATCAGGACCCGATAGGTTCTCAAAATCCAAGCCTAGTCTGAATGAAGATGGCTAAGAGAAAGAGAAGAGATAAATGGCGCTGTGTGTCTGTTTCTGTGATCACACAGTTAATCAACAAGATGTATCATTGCCAAAAATTATATTGCATGTTCCACCACAGATATGTAATTACATCTCCAATGCTAAGTGCAGTCAGAGATCAAAAAAGAGTGGTGCTTTGTATGAGAAAAATACAGGCAGAATGATTTCAAAAGAGTACTTCAGCCAATAAAATAGGGGACACAATCCAGCTCCCACTGATGCTTAATATCCCTGAGTGACTGGCTCCATCTAGGCAGCTAGAGATGGTGAGCTCCAGTCTGTTACTGAGACAAAAATGTTATATAAACGTATGCCAAATGATCTGAGAAACCACTGGATCCGAAATGTCGGGACTTGATCAAATTGTACTAGCGGGGATGGTTGCAGAGCCCGAAATTATCATTATTTTTTGTTACAAAATTGAAGAACATTCACGTAGGTTTGAGACTAAATTTTGTGCCTACAAAATGGATTTTTAGGTTTCATGGTTCTTTTGAACTTATCATAAATGCAAATCTGGGGAGAGTGACCATTTAGTCGCTGCCATACAAAATTGTGCTAAGGTCACACCAAGTCAACAGACACTCCTACCAGAACGATCGGTGAAACAAATTCAAGTCAAGATGTGCGGAGGGGAGTTGAGCATGCACATCTTGCAGAAGGCAAGTAAGTGCACCTCTGTACGTAGGAAAATGAGGCAGACCAACATCCCAACGGCGGGAAGAGAAACGGCTTAATAATATGTAAATAGAACCCCAAGGGGAGAATATATGTGTGGTATTATGTTCTTAATTAGACTCTTTAGACCTAGTTGCTATCCAGCCTTTGGTGATCCAAGCCATGTGCTCTAGACGACTGGGACTTTAGACCATATTCTTGAGGCTCACAACCTCCTTCACAGGCCAGAGGATTTGATGTGGAAACCCGACTAACCGAACAAGACTCTCCCTCAGACTCATTTGTATCCCGTGGACTAAAGGCTGAAGCCACATGGTATGAGAAGAAGCGTATGACTGCCAGACAAAGGCATAGAACTGGTGGTCATTAGCCGAGCATGTACTTATCATCTCAATGTCCTTCTTGCTATCAAAATATGTAGTAATCCAGTAGACCTGTATAGCCCCCTCTCAGGGGGATGGACAGCAGAAAAGTGGGTGAAGGGAGACATTGGTCAGAATGAAACATGAAAAAATAATAATTTCCAAATTGTCAAGGGTTCATGCTAGAGGGAGAGGGAGGAGAGAGGGAGAGGGAGGGGGGGGGGGAGAATGAGGAGCTGATACCAAGGGCTCAAGTAGAAAGAAACTGTTTTGAGAATGATGAAAACATATGTACAAATCTGTTTGACACAATGGATGCATATATGTATTGTGATAAGAGCTGTAGGGTCCCCAAGAAAATGATTATCTTTAATCCAGTAGGCCTGGTTCCGCCATGGTCAATAAATATTATTGAAAAGTTTCATCTTAGCATCATCCACCATTGTTTATATAAATTGTCCACTCGTTTAAAAATTTAATCTGTACAAGTCAATAATCAATGTATTGCACTTTGTAGCCAGCCTACACTGTATAATATCCTTTTCTCAAGTGTATTTTAAATTCTTTACCACTGGCCAAATTAATAACACTATCAATAGAATGACCTTATGCCGCAGGGAGAGGAGGCTAATGTTCTCTAACATAAAATGACAATGTTGTCTCCAAGATGAACCACAGACAAATACAAACCATAGGTATATGAATGGACTGGGACTTGCACTTAATTCTAGCTCCAATCTAAGAACAATTCGTTTTTATAACATGGCCCTGCTTGATATGTGCCCTCATGAAGATACCCCTGAAGAGATGGGTGCTACAGAAAAATGTGGTGAAGAAACTAGATGGTGACCAGCTATCAGAAAGAATGGTATCTGGGGTCTTAAAGACTTGTCTTCAAACAAGCAACCATCTGAGTGAGGCATCCACTAAGTCCACACAGAAAAAGCACACCAGTCTGTGTGATGCAAGGATTGCCAATAATATAACTAACAAAGGAGGGAAGGGCATGAGAGCTTGAATGATCACTTGGTTTGGAGAAGGCTCTGGATGACAGTGGAAGGCCAAAAGCCATTTGCAGATCCCCACATTGATTTCCCTCTGACCATAATTGAGGCACGTGAATAGCCTTTTTTTATCAGAGCACTGTAGAGATGATTATAGTAGATATAGACAGGTTAAAGTGTGATATCTGATATGATCCCCCTTTTGACCCATTTAAAAGTTTTATCAGTTTTTAAAAAGAGAGAGAGAGAGATGGAAATACACATGGATTAAGCCTCAGGTCATCACCTCTGAGCATAGACCAAGGGTGTGAATAGCCTTGTTATGATACACAGTGCATTGGAAAGTGGATTATGGCAGGTGTAGTTAGATTAAAGTCTAACACTTTATCACTTGATCTCTGCATTGGCCTGGGTAGACTAGAGAAACAAATTCATAGACATGCATATGTGTATAAGAAAGAGCTTTATCAACAAAGCCCACATGGAAGAAGCACACCAGCTGGTGCGATCACGAGGTGCCAAAGGGATCAGGTATAAGGCATCATGCAAACAAAAAAAAAGAATATATATATATATATATATATATATATATATATATATATATGCCATAGTGAATGAAGGGGGAAGTGCAGAGTGGAGACTCAAGGCCCATTTGTCGGCCACTGGAGATCCCCTCATAGAGGTGTTTAGGAGAGGAGATGGGTCAGTCAGGGTGCGATGTAGTGCCGATGAAGAACACAGCTTTCCCCCAGATCCTGGATGCTTCCTGCCCCCCCAACTACCATGATCCGAATTCTACCTTGCAGGACTGGCTAGGGCAGAGGTTGTACACTAGTGCATATAGGAGCTGGAGGCACAGGGAATCCAGGGTGGATGGTGCCTTCAGGACCAGGGGTGTGAGGGACAATGTTGAGAGAGTGGAGGGTGAGTGGGTTGGAGGGGGAGAACTGATTACAAGGATCCACATGTGACCTCCTCCCTGGGAGATGGATGGCAGAGAAGGGGGGTAAGGGAGACTCCGGATGGGGCAAGATATGACAAAATAACAATCTATAAATTACCAAGGGCACATGAGGGAGGGGGGAGCGGGGAGGGAGGGGAAAAAAAAGAGGACCTGATGCAAAGGGCTTAAGTGGAGAACAAATGCTTTGAAAATGATTAGGGCAAAGAATGTACGGATGTGCTTTATACAATTGATGTATTTATATGTATGGATTGTGATAAGAGTTGTATGAGACCCTAATAAAATGTAAAAAAAGAAAAAGAAAGGAAGAGCTTTATATGCAAGAGCAATTGAACATTGAGCAAACATCCCAGCCCAGTCCAGATCAAGTTTGATGTTAGGCCATATGTCTGCTACCAATCTATAAAGTCCTCTTCAGACTCATGAAACACATGCAATGACTCTGAATGCAGGAGGATCACAGGCCAGGGGATAGAAGTTCTTGTGGATCCAGTGGTGGCGTACGCATCTCAGCTCTGGCAGGGTCTCCATGTGGCTGCTTGAACTCCAGGGCTCTAGTGTAGCTCCGTGTGTCAGAAGGAACGTCTCACAGGGAGTGAGCCTGTGCCCTGCCTCCAGTGACCTATTTATCTCCTTAATGCCTCCAAATGAGGTCATCAAGCTGCGACCTAATTGTCAGGCTAAACTTTACCCCTTCGCTCTTAGGTCTCAAATTGACAACAGATTAGGAAACTACCAAAATCTCCCTTTTGACCCACTTTAAACTTGTTCTAGTTTTGGGGGGCAGTGGGGGGGGAGTTTCTAGTTTTAAAAATTTCTGTTTTCTTTTCAACTAGGTTTTTCTCTGCTTTATTTTGTTATTGTTATTAGCTTCTTTGGGCTCTTTGTTTTTTATTTCTCTGTGTTTCTCGGTATATGAAATCCAGGATGGATGGAGCTATAGAGACAGTAAGGATTATGGTTTGTTGAAGGTACAGCAGGAGGAGTGGGTAGATTTGGGACATGGGGCACTAATATCAAGGAGTACAAGAAAGAAGAAAATGTTCTGAATTGGACTGTGGTGATGATTGTACAACTCTTTTTGACATGACTGGACTATTAAATTGTATATTTGCATTATGTCCCAATAAAACTGTTGATTTTTTAATAAAATAAAATAAACATCCCTTCATGGATGCACATCATCAGCAGGCGTGTCATGCGCTTGGGATTTTATAGAAAGAATACCGCCAAGAAAAAGATACTTAACATCAACAAAACAGACATAATTTTCAATCAAAGGAAAACATTAAGACAAAGGAAATAAAAATAATCAGAAGAAAGTACTTTTATAAAATTGAAAAGTCTATATTAAAATAGCTATTTTCAAGAAAATAGTTATGAAAATCAGTATCAGAATGAATATAAAACTTGCATTATGAATGTTATCAAAGACAGAGCTCTAAAAAGCATGGCACTCAGATGATTCAAACTATCAAAAGCCAGATTATTCCAATATTCCTAACACATAAAAATTGGCAGCAAAGGAATGGCCTCCTCCTTTCCTCCTTGAAGTCATTTTTAAGATGTATATACAGGGAGTGATGTATGATTCATGGACGCTACGCAAGCTCCCTCCCTCTTTGTTTGGGGGAGTGGATTTGAAGTTTACTTGACCTGAAAGCTGAAACCTGCCTACGTCTTGGTCTTTATCCTTATAGGGGTGGACTCGTACAATATTTTTTGTGTGTTTGACTAACTTTGCTCAGCACAATGGTTTCAAGGTTTACCTATGCCATAAGTTTGCTACTGGTTTCTAGGGATGTATCATATCCCGTCATGTGTACATACCATAATTTCTTTATCCACTCTTCTACTGTGGAGCATTGAGACTGTTTCCAGCGTCCTGCCAGTATAAATTGTGCTGCAATAAGCATGAGATGTGCAAGGCTGACAACCAGGAAGAGAGCGTACGCAGACACATTCTCTCTGCTCACATTCAGGAAGCCTGGGAGGCCAGGGTTCTCCAGGAGGAAGCCCTTCGTGTTTGGGGTGGAGCTGCATCCCAGGCACATTCTCTCAGTAAAAGTTGTTCCCCGTGACGTCCCCTCGTAATGATGACACTTGGGAGTGCTGCATGCGAGCACCTAGTTGCTACGATGTGCCCTCCTAGGTCAACTGCTTGAAAGCGATTGGCCTGAAGGTTGTCTGCCACCCAGAGCAATCGGACCCTATTGTCTGTCCCACGTTAAGTAGGGCCCACTCCCCTTTGCTAAGGGCCATAGCTTGTTCCCCTGGAGAAGAGCTCAGGGCCACTTAAGGTCCAGCCAGCGCATAGACCACCAAGGTTGGGCCACCATCTTAACTCAGAAACTCGCCCATCTTGTTACATATGTACCTTCCTACACACTTTCCTAGTGCCCCTCCTTCCTATTGTGTGTATGCCCCTAGCTCATGCCCCTCATACACGTATGCCTCTACAACCCCTTCCAGTCACAGATGTGTGTGCTGTGGCTTGCATGCGGGAGATGATAGAAGCTTGTGGGACAACACATTCCGCCTTCACTCTGGTTCTGTTAGGTTTGAGCTCCCGGCCAGGAAGGGGTGGTACACCTAGGTGGGCGTTACACTTGGATTGGCCCATCTGGGTCAGGTGAGTTTGATTCAGCCAATGGGGTTAATCAGTATCGTCGACCACACCTCCCAGCTGGGCCTCTGAAAAGCCAAGGTTTTACTCTGGGCTCTCTCCCAGCAGCTCCGACGCACAGTTCAGCATGGCCAGGCTGCACAGCCCAATGTGTGGCTGTGCCGCATCACACCGATCGTGCCGTACCCTGGCTTGTGTTCCATTACTGTAAAGCCTGAAACTGCTTCTAACTTTCATAGAACTCACCTGGATCACAAACCAGGCTTGGCGTGAATTCTGTCTCGCGTGAAGCCAAGGACTGAGGGCTATCGCTACCCGAGAGAGAGCGAGAGAGCGAGCTAACAGTTGCAGTCACCATGGACGAGGTGAGCCCTTGCATGTCTTGTTTGTTGTTTTCCAGTTACCCCTCAATTACACAACCACCCCTTGGACCCACTGGGTTTGGGGGAGGCTGGTCCCCCACAATGAGAGGGCATGCAGCTGCCCGAGTTCGGCCGCTGGATCATATAAGAACTCAGAGTTCCATTCGCAGTTGTTTTAGCCAGAGCTTTATTACTTTCCATCATGGTTGTGCATGTTCACAAGTCCACCAACAGTGTAAAAGTGTTCGTTTCTCCACTTCCTCTCCAGCATTTGTGGTTTTCTGGTTTTGTTTCTTTGTTTTAATTGGGCAATCATTGTAGGTGTTATAGCGCATCATAGTTTTAAGTTGCATTTCTCTGATGATTTGTGATCCTGAGTCTTTTTTAATATGTTTGTTAGCCATTTGTTGCCATCTTTGGTGAACTGTCTGTTCATGGGTTTGTTTGTTTTTTTGTCCACTTTTCATTGGGTCATTTCCTATTCTCTTATTGAGTTGCTATAGAGTTCTGTAGATTTTGATAATTAGACCCTTATCCTTGTGTCATTGATGAAAATAAATTTCCCGGTATATGGGCTTTTGATGAAGTTGTTTGATGTGCATAAGTCATAAGGAAATCAAAGGGCCACCAAAAGATTGTGCTGAATATATAAGCTACCAGGTCCAGCAAAAGCTGTGGGCTGCATTCACAGAGATCTAAGGATCCGCCAGGTTGATGTCCATGGTGTTGCCAAAAACAAACAAACAAACAATTCAGTATCCTTTGTTTTGTTTTATTTACCTATTTATAAATTGCTCTAGTTTTTGTTATTTTCTGTTTTCTTTTGGATTGAGGTTTCTTTGTGTTTTTTTTGTTGTTGGTGGGGTGTATATGCTTTTTATATTAATTCTTTATATGAAATCTATAATTGGTCAATCTATAGAGGCAGTAATTCGATTAATAATTCCTTTGGGTTACGGCATAGGAGTCCTGGGGTGTAGTAGTTACCCATTGGTCTACTATCTGAAAGGTCAGCAGTTCAAAACCACCAGCTGCTCCGCAGGAGAAACATCAGGCTTTCTACTTCCATAAAGCCATTAAGTACGATTCTACCCAGATCTATAGGGTTGCTATGAGTTGGAAATACTCAATGACACTGAGTCTGGTTTTGATCTCAGAGGACTATTATCAATGGAGGTTGAGAGAAAATTGGAGAAGAGGGGCTCAAAAATGAAGAAAATTATCTAAAATGGACTATGGTAATGATGGCAAAGTTTTAAAAATATATGGAAAACATTGGATAGTATGGTATATTAGTTATATACCAAAAACAAGTTTTTAAAAGTAAAAGGAAGATGTGGAGTTGAAAAATCAGTCACTGACAAGCCTATAAAGCTCAGTTCTACTCTGACAAACAGTCACCTTAAAGCTGAGTCTACTTGATGACGTGAAAGAAAGCTTTCAGTCTTCCTTTTGTCTTTCTATGAATTTAATCAACCAGTATTTTAGAGGACAAATATTAGAGAACAATCCTTAAAGCCACCTTTTGGGACTCGAATTTGTGCTCCATCTTTAAAAGCTGTATGGCTTCTACATACCATTTTCTTAGCTCTAAAAGAGGAAACAATATCTACTTCACTTGATTTTATCTTTAGAAGTTAATGAGTAAATGCATGCCAAGTGCTTATAGCAGTCAGTGGCTGGCACATAATAAGGATTTGGTAAATGTTATGTTTATTATTTGAAATAGCTAGGTACAAATTTTAAATACACAGATACCTTCCAACATTTGGACTAATTTTATTTCAATTTAAATGCCTTCCAATATTTGGAAAAATAATAAATAGAACAATGCATGCATCCTCATTTACTAATCATCATGGATTATTTTCCCCTATTCACTCATTCAACTTCCGGCCATCCAGTCGTTTCCAACTCAGAGGGGCAATTCCATAGGGCAGGAGTACTCCCAGGAGTTCCCATGACTATAACTCTTTGTGTCAGTCTGGGTACTTTAGAGAAACAAATCCACAGAAACTCATGTATAAGAGAGAGTTTTATATAAAGTTTAAGTGCGCATCAAGAAAACATCCCAACCCAGTGCTGCCCAAGCCCACAAATCCAACATTAAACCATTTGTCCAACACCAATACACAAAGTCCTCTTCCATCTCACATAACAGACTCAATGAAGCCGACTGCAGGAGGAAAGCTGAATCAGTGAGCGTGTAAGCATCTCAGCACTGGCAGGGGTCTCCACATGGCTGCTCCAGCACCCAGAACTGCATGGGGTAGGTCCGTGTGGCTTCTCCTTGGGAATGTCTTACAGGAGGTCAGCCTTGCAAGCTGAAGCAGGGAACTGCTAAGGCAGCTGCACCCTACAAAGTAAGAGACCTGAAAACTAGAAAGCTGAGGCTCACCAAGCCATTTATCTCTCTGCCCTTCAATTAACCCCACATGTGTTTATCAGCCAGGTTGGCACAATAAACTTTAACTAACTCACTCTTTATGGTAGTAGAAAGCCTCCATTTTCTCCTTTGGAGCCACTGATGATTCTAAACTGCTGACCTTCCTGTTAGCATTCCTAGGGCACCACTATACCACAAGGGCTCCCATACCTGTACCTCCTCCCCCATTCCCTCATTAGCTGTCATCTGTTAAAACACAAGAAGTGTATCTAAGACTCCCAGTATGTAGCTAACTTATTTCAGATAGGCGTGAGTGGTGGGAAAAGAGTTTCTTCTTTTTTTTCTTACTTTTTTTCTTTATCATTTTATTTCTTTTTATTAATTAGGATTTAATACATGTAGTGTATCATTCCATAGTTCAATTACATCAAGTAGAATTGTAAAATTGCTATCACAATCAGTTTCCAGAATTTTTTTTTCTACAAGGACTCTGACATCACCTCCCTCTTACACCCTCCTACCACCACCACTGTACTCCCTTCCCCTGAAACCCTTATAACTTCATCAGTCCTGGGTTTCATAGATCAGAAAACAGGAAAGCATATAACAGAACTTAAAGAGGGTGACCTTCAAAGACATAACACCTTAGAGATATATCCTAATATGAACAGACAAAAACCAAACCAAACAATACAAAGCAAAACTACTGAAAATTCTGGAAACCAGATCAGATTCAGCCCACATCATAGGGGAGATCTACTGACAAAGTTGTAACTGTTCAGGTTAGATTTATGCCTTTGATCTTCTGTACTCCTCTCTCCCAAGCTCTCTGTTTCCGTGGCCCTTTTCCCTCCATTCCTCAATTTCAGTTAGGGGGAGTTCTCTGGAGGCTTATTTCCTATATAGTTCCATAAGTGAATCTCAGGCTCCCACTGCCATCCACAGCCTCTGTACAATGGGATTCTCACAGTTAAGGCTCTGATAATTACCCCTCCATCAACTTCAGATTACATGGATTACAATCCTTCAGTGACTGACAATGGTGTGCTTCTTTGATGTGGACTTAGTTTACATCTCATTTCGATGGCTGCTTGTTGGAGACAAGCCTTTTCTTGAAATAATACTGAACCGATGTCAACAAATCTGGCTTGAACTCTGTTCCCAGCTAACACTGTGGTCCTGTGTAAACCATGTCCCTTCTCTGGTCCTCAGTTTTGTTTTGTTGTTTTTGTGAAAATGAACACAAATGCTCTTTCAGGTTCCTTTTAGTTCTGAAAGCCCGTCCCATTCCATGGAGTTCAGGGAACTCTCAACCCAAGGAAGAGTGTATAGAGGGACATCTGACTAGCTATGTCGAAAGGCGAAGGCACTTTCTCACTTTAACCTGACCTCTTTCTTAGACCCAAAATTTTTGTAAAAATAATCAGGTGTACCATGAAACATATTTATTTTAATTTATTTTCCAAATATGAGGAAATACAACCTAATGACAACCTGACCAATATTTTATACAGTGGCTCACAACGTGGGGCCCAGGGATTGGCTCATCTTTACAAGTAGGTCAAAAACAAGTCAGGTAGAAGAATTTTCATCCCTCCTCAACTCTTTATTATTTGTTTCAGATTGTGGAATGGGGTTAGCATATCAGGAGAAACTGGAAGTAGACAATGTAGCTCTGTTCATTTGTTTCCAGGGAATTTGATGAAATAGTTTTGCCTTACTCAACGTTTCTTCTTCTAGCCTGCCCACCCCCCTTCTGCTTGGATTATATTAGTCACATGAATAATTAGCAATTAGCAGCATACAATTTATTGTGTATTAACGGCACTAGATTTATTTTGGCTCAGAAATCTGTGGCTTTATTTTTGTAACATTTTAATTTCATGGTTGGATATTAAAACTGTAAATTATAAATTAGAAAAAAATAAATGGGAGTCTCAATTAATGATGCTTTTGGAAACTGTATGTGCAATTAGGATTAATTCACTCTACCCTACTTAGAGCACCCCTACCTTCCCTACTTTTTGCTTTTTAATATACGCCTTAATTTATCCAACCTCCCATAAAGCTGAAAATTCCCTTGCCTAATTTAATTCTTTTTTAGTAAGCATTCATCAGGAAGTTGATGATACCGACCTACAAATTGAAGCAACTAATTTACCTTATACCGCCTTGTTTAAATAGTCCCTTGGTTTTGCCTAGGACCCCTGGTGAGTCGTGGCTATGAGTTGGACTGCAATCCTCAGGGTCGGTAGTTTGATGGCGCTTCCTACTGCAAACGTTATCATAAACAGTGACAGTCTCAGAGATCCACAGGGAGTCACACTGACTAGATGGCAGTGAGTTTTTGTTGGTTTGTCGTTGCCTGTTCCTCTCCTTAACTATCTTCTTAGTGCCCAGTGGCCATGTCAAGGTGATACTACTCAAGTGCTGGGCTTGCAGCCTCTGAGTTGAGCGCTAGTCTTTCCCACCTGGTCAGTTGAGAACTGCAGGTTACAAAGATGGTTTTGATAGTGTGTTTTTACGTTCTGCAAACCATACCCCAAAGGAAACAAAAGGTGGTCATTTGAATCATGCTCTCTAGTTAGATGGAGACTCAAAATATGCCCCATCTTAATCCTGCCATCTTAGCATAACAGATCACTCGCTCCAAAATAGAATTATAACTATAAGTACACAACAACAACTCACTGATATAAGTTGATTTTCACTCATAGAATTTATAATACACCACAAAGGGAGGATTATTGCCAGAACGGTCTGATTAAACAATTAACTACATTTCAGTGAGGAATTTACATATATATGAGAGAAGCCTAATGGCCAATAGCCAATGAAGATTAATTTATGAGAACAGGATGAAGTAGCTATACAGACTAATCTTCCTTTACCTATACTAATCGATATCCATTAAATTAATTAGATTAGATTAAATTAGAGTACATTAAGCCCAACTAAACTAAATTAAATAATTTAGTTGAGGACTATCCACTGAACTATTAGCCACCATGTTAACAATTCGAACTCATTAGCTCCTCCGTGGGAGAAAGATGAGGCTGTCTGTAGCCATAAAGATTTGAAGTCTTGGAAAAACAGCAACAGTTTTACTGTGTTTTATAGGCTTACTGTGCGTTGGTATCAACTAGTGACAGTGAGTTTGGTTTGTTTTTGTTTTAAACACAAAATCTGAAAAAATAAATAAATCATGGACCTAATGTTAAATCTAAAGCAATAAATTTCTTTAAAGAACATATAATAGCATCAAAGAACAAAAAATCATATCATTGTAAATGAGGGTGAGTGCAGAGTGGACACCCAAAGCCCATCTGTAGGCAACTGGACAACCCCTTACTGAAGGGTTATGGGGAGGAGATGAGCCAGTCAGGGTGCAGGGTAGCAATGATGAAACATACAACTTTCTTCTAGTTCTTAAATGCTTCCTCCCCCCCCCTCACTATCATGATCCCAATTCTACCTTACAAATCTGGCTAGACCGAGGATGTACACTGGTGCAGATAGCAACTGGAAACATAGGGAATCCAGGACTAGTGATGAGAGTGGCGATAGCTGGAGGGTAGAGGGAATGTGGGATGGAAAGGGGCAACTGATTATAAGAATCTACATATAGCCTCCTCCCTGGGGGATGGACAGCAGAGAAGAGGGCAGGGGGAGACGTCGGACAGTGTAACATATGACAAAATAATACTTTATGAATTATGAAGGTTCATGAGGGAGGAGGGAAATGAGGAGCCAATATTAAGGGCTCAAGTATAAAGCAAATATTTTGAGAATAATGATGGCAGCAGATCTACATATGTGCTTGACACAATGGATGGATGTATGGATTGTGATAAGAATTGTATGAGCCCCCAATAAAATGATTCAAAAATAAATAAATAAAAAGAGACCTTAAACTCAAAAAAAAGGACATATAACAGTAAAGCTTTGGTGCATAGTGTTTTTCCTTTCCAATGATGAATTATAAAACACAGTGAAATATGAGCAATAGAGAACAAAATAGATAAGTAGGTCCTAATAAGATGAATAATTTAATTTCAACTAAAGACTACAGAGACAAACTGTAGCCTGGGAAAGAAACTCAGGGATAAGTAACAAAGGAATAATATAAATTGTCAATAATTTAACAATAAAAAGACAAATAACCCAGTCAAGCATTAAGTAAAACTCAAATATGGCAGATGGATTTAGGTTAAAATGTGACATCTTATCATTTAATCTCCCTTTTGACCCATTCTAAAATTGTTTCTGTTTTTTAAAAAAATAGTGAATTAATGTGGATTATGTGGATTAATCCTCTGGTGAACCCCATCTGAAGATAGACCAGGGGTGTGAATAACCTTGCTATCATGCAGAGTAAATTGGAAAGTGGATTATTGTAGATACAGTTAGGTTACAATGTAACACCTTTTAATTTGATCTCCCTATTGACCCATTTTAAATTTGTTCTAGTTTTTTATATTTTCTGCTTTCTTTTAATTAAGCTTTTTCTCTGTTTTACTGTTATTGTTCTTAGGTTTTGTTTGTTTGATTTTTAATGTTTTTCTGTATATGACATCCTAGATAGTTAAATATATAGAAACAGTAACTGGATTAAGTGTTCCTCAGAGGTGGGGAGGTGGTGGTGAGGAGGGAAAGGAGAACTAATAACTATGAATACAAAACTGGAAAACAAAAGGTCTAAAATTGATTGTACAACTCTTCTTAATATGATTGATGTATTGAAGTGTATGATTTGTTAATTATATGCCAATAAAACTTAAAAAAATTAAACTAAAGACCTAACAATACTTCACCAAAGACGATATTTACATGACCAACAAATACCTGAAAAGATGCTCAACATCAGTGCTGTGAGGGAAAGTCACATCAAAATCCTAACAAGATGCCATTTCACTCCTACTGGCATCCTAGGCTACATACTGATCTGCTAATAGCGGAGTCAGCAGTTCAAACCCACCAGCCCCTATGAAGGAGAAAAATGAGAGTGTTTGCTTCAGTAAAGATGAAAATTCTCAGAAACCCAAGGGAGCAGGCCCACTCTGCATTATACGGTTTCTATGCATCAGAGTTGCCTGGATGTTTAAGATAAATGAAAATCAAAAACAATAAATTGGAAGGGATGTGGAACAAGTGGACACCCCCCATTGCTAGTGGGAGTGAAAAATGGTACATTTTTCTGATAGATCATCCAAAATTACAAATATGGTGGCTTCATAAATCAGTAATTCTATTCCTAAGAATATGAGAGTAAATTTTAAGATGTTGCTACTTGGTTCTCAATACATACATGCCTGGTTTTATTTCAAATAAAGCATGCTTAAATGTGTTTCTTAGCTAAGTGGATGGCTACCCACGATTCCTCTCAGTCATACTTTTATTAGCCTCATACGGTACCTTCATAAAAGAGGCCCATTCTGAGATTTGCTGGACCAATTCGATGGCAACTGTTCTTGGGAATCCCACAGGGGTACTGTTGATGCATTTTCTTGAGAGACACAGGATGACCATAGGAGTCTATCAGGGAGGAATTTTATGGACAGAAAATTCAATTGTGGAGAAAAGAACCAGAAAAGGTGCATCAAGGAGATTTTTTTTCAAGCATGAGGATGTACTGGCTCTTTCTTTAAGGCCAGTAAGAGATGTTCCCTGAGCGTTTTGTTGGAAAACTTTACCCACTCTGCCCTACAGAACTGAACTTGGCCCTGGGGACTCCCCCCCCCCCCCCCCGCCTTCCACTCTAACTCAAGGAATATGGTTCAAGTCCTTTGAAGAAGCTCTAACTGCTGTTTTGATGTGGTGTGACTCGAGGAACACAGAATTCTTTCCAGATGGGTTAGAGTGCTGGGAATGCTACTTTCAGGAGTTTATAGAGCTAGATGGAGAGTTTACTAACAGAAACAGTAGGTTCACATTTTGATATTTTCTTTAATAAAGAATTCTATGATTTTGTGGCAATACTTTTAAAAATGATTTACCCATGTGTCCCCTGGGGTTCCAATAGACATATGCATACCTATGTTCATTTCAGCACTATTCCCAATGGCAAAAATATAAAAACAACCCAACTGCCCATGGATGGATGGATGGATACATAAAATGTGGTGAGGTAAAATGAGTTCCCAACACATCTTTGAATGTGGATTAACCTGGAGAACAGCACGCTGAGTGAAATCATACCATAAATCCTCACTTGTATGAAATCCCATGAATAAGTCACTATGCACAGACTAGTGCTCATTGTCTGTCATGGAGGAAGTACCGCCAGAGGGCCCCTCACGTGCAAGGATGGCGAGGCTTCGTCTCACACACTTTGGACGTGTTGTCAGGACACACTAGTCCCTGGAAAAGAACATCACATTTGGTAAAGTTGAGGACAGAGGAAGAGAGGAGGCCCTCCACAGAATGGATTGACACAGCGGCTGCAAGAATGGGCTCAAGCGCAGCAACACTTGGGAAGATGGCACGGGACCAAGTAGTGTGTCAATCTGTTGTGCACAGATAGGGTGGCGAGGGCTCGGAACCAACTCGGTGACACGGAGCAACAACAGTACTAGGATTATGAGGGCTGAGTGATTGGGGGGCATTCCCTAGCTAGCAGTCCCTTTTAGTTTCTAGAAATTCAGAAGGTGGCCTTGAATATGGGAGAAGTTGGAACAGCATGACTGATGCACTCATTGCTAAGAGGTCAATTCCATCTTATATAAACTTGATAGGACAACATAGAATTGTTCCCGTGGGGTTTCCAAGACTGCAGTCTTAATGGAAATAGCCTGTCACCTTTTTCTCCCATGGTGTGTGTGGCAGGCAGGTTTGAAGCGCTGGTCTTTCTGTGAACTGTGGCATTCCTCACAACTGAATTAGCAGGGCTCCTCTGACCGATGTGAGTGATGGCAGTAAGCTGTACTTAGGGAAAAGGGCTCAACGGGAAAAGGCTAGGTTTCACGTGGCTTCTTAACAATAGCAACAACCATAAAGGGGGTGATGCTGATACTAGTCAGCTTTTACTAAATATTAATTAGCAATCACCTTGTAGGCTTGGTTATCTTACTTGGGGAACTTGGAGGCCAGGGAGACTAAATAAAAGGAAGTGAAATAACTAGGACAGAAGTAATGAGATATTAAGAATATTATCAAATGCCATAGATTACTCTGTCTACAAACTGTGGACTGGAAGCAGGTTTTGCTGCATATATTTTCTCCAAAAATAAAATTAGTGTAAAAGGAAAAGGCAATAAATTCAATTCCTTAATTATACAAGCCACATTATATGTGCTCACTACCCCCCTGTAAACAGTGGCTATTGAGTTGGGCAATGCAGATATGAAACTCTCATAAAAAAATAAAACATTTTCAATCGTGTCAGTATCATAGATCAGAGTTTCAAAGAAAGAGTGGTACTTGGCTGATTTTATGCCAAAATGTGTTTATGTAGGAGTGGAGTCCAGACTGTCAATCAGGTCACAGCCTCTTGATGCTTACTGGGAGTTGTGGCCATTTTTAAAGAAAGAAACTGGAACCTCTCTCTCTGTCTCTCTGTCTCTCTCCCCCTCTTCCTGACCAACCCTGAGCGTTGTTAGCACCTGTCATGTTCCCTGGAGACTCAACTATGTGCCCATCGGTCAATGACCTCCCTGCATCTCTATTCACCTTTGTGCTTCATTGGCTTGCAGCCAAAAGCTGCTGAAGAGGGCCCTGGCTAGCATTGGACTTAATGACTAGAGTTGGGATGGGATGGGCTATCTTCTTGATATAAAATTATTTTTTATATAAAGTCTTTTCTTATATATGAATGTGACTGGTTTTCTTTCCCTAGACAACCCAGTCTAAAACAGAAAAGAATTTCTATAAATTACCTCTGCACATGGAAATATGAAATTTTATTCTGGAATGATGAATTCAAACAAATAGAAATTCAAATAAATGAAAAAATTCTATCAACTGATATCACTTAGTTTTAGAATCCTAAAAAAATTCAACTCAAGGTATTTCATACTCTGGGGAAGTTTAAAGTTTGGTCCAAGATTTTCAGATATACTTAAAACACATTTGTTCTCATGGCTAACTCAGTCTTCCAACTGAAAATGAAGTAACTTAAGCAAACAAGGTTAAATAAATTGCCTAAGATCATACAATCAGATCGATATGACAGGAAAACCCAGGCCATCTTTCAAAAGGAGAAGCCCAGTTTTTGCCTTCTAGCCAAGGGGGAAATTTGGAGCTGCATGGGCAGAAGGACAACTCCTATAACAGACCTTGCTATCCATGAAACAGGCAGAAAGATGATGAGCATGGCCTTGAGATTCCTTCTCGGCATCTTTACATTCCTAGGCTCTAAGGAGGAAAATCTCTTTGTCTCCAATTACTGTTGAAAGTCTTAAAAATAACATCAGTTCAGGGGTACAGTCTGAATATGCAGGCTGAATCTATTGTGGAGGAAAAAAACTTGGTTTCATTCTATACAACTCAGTCACTGTTAAAAGGGAGTTAGCAGAGACAAAACTATAAATATAGATCACAGGAGGAAGAAGAATTATTATTATTTTGGAGAGGTAAGATACATTCCAATAAAAGCAAATGAAAACTCAAGTCAGAAGTTAAATCATAGCTTCTAAATTTATCTATTCTCTGTCAAGCTAGAGAAATGATCTAAACAGTCTTAGATTTATGATTGAACTATAAACAGAATAAGACAAATAATTATTCTTGCAATATCAATGATCTTTAACTTAGTTCTTCAAAGGAACTCACTAAAATTTTGGAAAAGCAAGTGCCTCCCAGTTCTTTGAAACACTCTTGTTCACATCTTCCCCAATATTTCCCCCTGCATTTCCTTGAAAAGCATGCACCTAACATTCCTCTTTACCTATTTCATGTTTCAGATAAACACCCCCCGCCCCCCAAGATCTGCTTCCCTGACCACCCGAAGTCACTCAGATCGTCCATACTATAGCCAGTTAGTTATCACCGATGGTCTTGTAGCCACTTTCTCATTACTGTCTTCAAAACCATTTAAATCTTTCATTATATTTCAGCTTTCAATATCTAGTATCCTTGTCTCTTTATGAGAGAAAGACAGGGCTTTCTACTCCCATAAAGGGTGAGAGTCTTGAAAACCCACTGGGGCAGTTCTACCCTGTGCTATAGAGTTGGCATGAGTCAAAACTGATGTGATGGCAGTGAGTTTGGTCTTGGGTTTGTCTCTTTATCTCAGGAGAGAGGTCTAAAAGAAAAATGATGGAGATGGTAGTGCTAGAGTTTTGGAAGCAAAGAAATAGATAAAATTAAATTAAAGATCTGAGGAACAACAGAAAATTATCCCTAATGGAAAGCATACAAGCCTGGAAATCTGGCCACTGCATTCAGATTCTGATTCTATTCTTATTGAGTCAAAATGAGTAAGATGCTTCATTTCTTGGTGGATTTCTCATCTGTAAAAAGGGCCATAACAAAAGCTTGCTGAAAATATTTCTGGGAAGATGAAATAAGGTAAACAAGAGGTGGTGTCTAACACCTTATACCTGCTTATACTAGTTTCATTGCTTTCCATTATAGAAGAAGCACCAGTTATTCTCTCTATGCATCCACTCCCTCTGTGCTTCAGACACAGGGAAATCCAATTGAAACAATAAAACACAAAACAGCAAGAAGAAAATAATAATAATATAAAGATTAAAAATTAAAAGTAAGAAAGAAAAGATCGCCATCAACATTTCTAAAGCTACAGAAGAAATTACTGTCATGGAACAAGCAAGAAATATTTGAGCCTAAAAAAATTCAGTTTGGGTCATATACTTTAAAACTAAGATGAAAATGTATGGTGGAAGAGAAAATAGGTTAATGGAAATAGAACAACCAGAAATAATGAGAATGTTCACACATTAAGAAGAATATAGCCAATTTCACTAAATAACTCATACTGAAACCATAGGAACCTAAACTGCTACAGAAATATTCAGCTAAACCACAATAAGACATTTTTTATAATTTTTAGAAAAGATATCTAAATCATATTCCTATAAACAACCTATAAACAACATGTGCTCTGTCGTGAAAGACAACTTGATAAGTAAAACCTCCCCTTTAATTAGTTTTTCTGCAAATGCTTAGCTGAAAATAATAATATGTTTTACTTCATCTATGTCTCACTAAGATGTTATATAGTGCTGATTCTATAGAAGAAACTCAGAATGTAATTTTTGAATTAAATAATGGAAATTCTACAGGCTACATAGCTCATTAAAAGTGGTAAATATTCTCCACTTTTTGTTGTCTATTTTTAAAAGAGTACATAATTAATTCTCTTCACATAAATGACTGACATGCTAAGCCTTTTTCTTTCTTTTTTTGTTTTTTGGTCTTTTGTTTGTTTTTACAGAGGGCAGCACTGAAGCTACAGCTCGGGGACAGGGGCATGTCTGTTTAGAGTACACAGGAGCAAACTAAGAGGGAAGGAGAGAGAAAGAAAGAGTAGAACTTATCCTGGCCCACCAATCCCCAAGGACGATATTCCTGCTCAGAGCAGTCAATGCACAGAGAGGACTATAGGTCCAACCCCACTACAGGACATGATGTCCCTCACTGACCCATAGTGCTATGGAGGACACCTCTGGAAACACAATGTGGGAACTATGCCTGATCTGACCCTACGACACCAGGGTGAAACATGAAGAGCATGCAACAGAACCACAAGGGAGGCAAAGCAATGAAGTCCCCCAAGGAATCTCAAAAATAGGCTGAGGGGCAAGGCATGGCATCACATCAGAGTCGACCAGAAAACACTCAAAAAGGTCAACAGACAGACCTGGAGCTATTTATAGGCTTTTCTTTGTTTTGTTGTTTGTCTTTATTTGTTTGTTTGGCTTTGTTCAGTTTTGTTTTGGTGTTTGTTATTGCTTTTGCATGTCTAGATAAGAGAGGTGGGATAAGAAATCTGGAGGAGAAAACAATGGGACTGATGGTTCCAGGGGGACACGGTAGAGGGGG
Source organism: Tenrec ecaudatus (assembly GCF_050624435.1). Classification (NCBI taxonomy): domain Eukaryota; kingdom Metazoa; phylum Chordata; class Mammalia; order Afrosoricida; family Tenrecidae; genus Tenrec; species Tenrec ecaudatus. The sequence goes on along the minus strand of NC_134541.1, from coordinate 49,144,273 downwards.
AAGTAGGGGGGAAAGAATGGGGGAACCAATAAACCCAGGGACAAGGGAACAACAAGTGATGTAAAATCAATGGTGAGGCGGGTGTAGGATGCCTGGTGGGGCTTGAGCAAGTGAAATGTAGCCAAGAAGAGTTAAGGAAAGCCGAATGAAGGTCAAGCATGATAGTGGGACAGAAGGAAAGTAAAAAGAAATAAAGGAAAGAACTAGGAGGCAATGGGCATTTATAGAGGTCTAAATACAGGCACATACATATGTAAATATATTTTTATATAATGATAAGGAAATAGATCTATGCACATATATTTATATGTTAAGTATTAAGGTAGCAGACAAACTTTGGACTTCTACTCAAGCACTCCCCCAACACAAGAACATTTGGTTCTAATAAACTGGCATTCCATGATGCTCACCTTCCCGACATGATCATTGAAGACAAAATGGGTACATAAGCAAATGTGGTGTCAAAAGCTGATGGTGCCCAACTATCAAAAGATAATAGTGTCTTGGGTCTTAAAGGTTTGAAGATAAACAAGCAACCATCTATCTGGGAAGCAACAAAGCCCACATGGAAGAAGCACAACAGCCTGTGTGATCATGAATTATCCATAGGATCAGGTATCAGGCATCAAAGACCCAGAACAAACAATCATATCGATGCAAATGAGGATGAGGACAGAGTGGAGACAATTTATAGACAATTGGACATCCCCTTACAGAAGGGTCACAAGCAAAAGATGAGCCAATCAGGGTGCAGTATAGCACTGACAAATCACACAACTTTCCTGTACTTCTTTAATACTCCCCCCCGCCCAACTATCATGACCCCAATTCTACCTTATGAATCTGGCTAGACCAGAGCATGTACGCTGGTACAGATAATAGCTTGCAACACAGGGAATCCAGGACAGATAAACACACAGAACCAATAATGAGAGTAGAGATACCAGGAGGGAAGGGGGAAGGTGGCAGGAGAAAGGAGTAACCAATCACAATGATCGACGTGTAACCCCCCCCCCACCACCAGCGGGATGAACAACAGAAAAGTGGGTGATGGGAGACAGTGGCCAGTGTAAGAAATAGAAAAAATAATTTTTAAATTATCAAGGGTTCATGAGGGAGGGCGGGTGGGGAGGGAAAAAACAAAATGAGGAGCTGATATCAAAGTCTCAAATAGAGAGAAAATGTTTAGGAAATGATGGCATCATATGTACAAATGTGCTTGACACGATGTATGTATGGATTGTTATAAGAGCTGTAAGAGCCCCAAATATAATGATTTTTAAAAGGAAACAATAAAAATAATTTCCAAAACCTAAACAAACAAACAAAACTATGAGGAAGTGGCTTCTGTATTGGCCATCAGTCATCTCTGTATATTGTTTTGCTTGGGGATTGGCAGAATTGAAATTATGGATAAACTTGAGAACAATTTAGTTCTGGTTTAAAAAAAGAACTAAGTGAATGATCGTCATTAAAAATATGCCTTAATATTTCTAATGATGACTATGAAAGCCTTTTATTTCTCTGCTGATGGTTGGAACACCCAGGGCTTATCAGACACAGTGATGAGTGCAATGAGCCCACTCATTTCTGTCTGCATAACTGTGCTTGCATGCCTGAGGCCACCCCTAGGTGGTGTGCCATTTTTATGTTAGTGAAATCTCAAGGGAAAGAGAAAAGGTTGGGGAATAACTTGATAGAAAAAGCAGTTTCTTAAGTGGCTGGTTGCTCTAGGTGGGCACAAACAACTGTTTGGCTACAAAAAGAGTTACAAAATAAAAATAAAAGAAGGCCAGAGAAAGTTTGACAGATTAAGAACATGGCAAATGAGTCGAGGAAGGAAAATAACCATGACTACAAGGGCTACTTAAAAATAAACAGACAATAGTCCAACAAGATGAAAGGGTTAAAAAAATTGTTTTCTTAGGATGAAAGGGCAACATGCTGTCAGCTAAAATGAAATTGAGGAACGCGTAACTATTCTATTAGTATGCTAGCAAAACAATTGGGCTTTAAGAAATATGTAATTAAAATACTGTTTAATTTATTTCACGTGACTTTTATGAAACTTACTTCAAGCAATCCATCTTACTCACTAGCATAGAGTCAGTTCCAACTCAAAGATCGCACAGGGCCGAGTGGAACTGCCTTGTGGGGTTTCCCAGAAGTTTTCAATCTTTAGGGGAGCCAATATCCTCTTATTTCTCCCTTGAGTGACTAGTGGGTTGGTGCTGCTGATCTGGGATTCACAGCAATGCATAGCGCACTAAGCCACAAAGGTTTCCTATTCTGAGTGATAATATACTCCAAAAATACACTTGTCTAGCCCAGCTTTCTTATATGGGTCAACTTGGAGACAAAATATCTAAGAGGATGGACTTCCCCCATCAGATGGCTGACCCTGTTGTGCTTCCCTAGTGGTGGTATCGTGGCAAAAAATAATAAAAGCTTTCCAAATCTTGGTTTTCCTCTCTGAAAAACTGGTTACATAAAATAATGCCTAAATCATAGAGTTGCTCAGAGGTGAAAACAAATAATCTATGTAAATGTGAAGGCAGCATCCAGCCTCCAGGAGGGGCTCACTCACTACCATCAAGCCCATTCTGACTAGTAGAGACTCAGTACGCAGAGTAGCACTGCTCTGGTTGGATCCTCTGACTATGCCTGTTTCAGGGAGTCAAATGCTCCATCTTTCCCCTCGTTTCTCCCCAAAGAGACTGGTGAATTTGAACTGCTCACGTTGTGGTTGGCAGTCCAACATAGAACCCACCATGCCACCAGCGTTCCTTCACTAGGGTCTGGAAACTAAACCAAACTCACTGCCATCGGGTCGTTACTGACTCATAGCGACCCTAGAGCACAGGGTAGAACTACCCCTGTGAGTTTCTGAGACAGACACTTCAAGGGTGTAGAAAGCCCCGCCGTTCTCCAGGGGAGCCGCTAATTGGTGGTTTCTAACTGCTGACCTTGAGGTTAGCAGTCGACTGCATAACCATGTGCCACCAGGCTCCTTCACTAAGGTCTCCTAGGCCCTAAATTTCCTGGGTCCCCAATGCCATGGGCTTCTGAATCACCAGAAAGGAGCAGCAGCCTCTGCATCTTCCAGGCTCACCCAGTCATGTCCATATTATACCACTGAGTCTCTTCATGGCCATCCGTAGCACCATCTTCCAGGGAACCTGGGAAGAAAGCACACAGGGCAGGAGGCTGGCTTAGAATGAAAGAGTTGTAATTTACTATGAAGTTAAATATTCCGTTGTATGGGCTCAACCAGAATTTTCCATATCCCTTTCGTTATGTCTTCAAATAAAGACACAATGAACCTCTGTGAACCGGAGTCTTGTGAGAGGGAGAAGGATAAAGGTAGTAAACTCAGAAGTTTTGCAGGGGCAGGGGGAGGCTAAAAACAACAGATTAAAAAATACTCCATTTGATTTACGTACACTGGTCCTGAATCAAACACACACTTAAGATTACTGAGAAATGTTGAGTGTTAATATTCAGATATGCTTTTTATGTCATTATGCCCTGTCCATAAGTCCTCAACTCCAAATTGACAGCATGAACAGTCTGCACTCCATCAGAGATAGAGTCCACCGCACAGGCCGCATTTCAGACACATGCTGGGGAAAGATGGGGTCGCCATGGCAACAGCATCCAGCCATCTTTAATCACTATCTCCCCTTAGCACTCCCCTTGCCAGGCCCTCATCTTCCCTGGCAGATTTTTATTCTTCACTTTGTGATGTATGTGGATAAAGCGTGCCGAGGGGCAATTACTGCTGCACTGTACAAAGCCCTAGATCTCTATGTTGGTCAAACACCCAAGATCAACATGGTAACCATGCTGTTATTCTCAAGCTGATCTTCTGAAGAGAATCATCCTTGGACTTCATGCTCAGCTCCCAGATTTTTATTTAATGAGCTCTGCAGATGTGGTAAAGCATTAATTTGCTCCAAACCTGTCCAATAAAATTAGATTACATATAAAGGTGAATGAATCTAATCTCCTGACACCTGGTAACAAATTTGACAAACAAATTGAGCCCAGTTAGTGTTCTTAAATTTAAGAGATTGACATCACTAAGTGTCTACTGACAGCACCCAGATTTATAACTTAGCTTTTTCTCATATTCCTTAACACTAACTTACTTGATTGGTGGATTAAAGTTTGCCTAATTATAAAAGACTTCTGTAAATTGTAGCAGAAGCCTCCCAGGTGTTGTTTCTGCAGGTTTCTGTGTAGATGTATTTTTTCTGCAGGTTTCTGTATAGATTTTTCTTATCAAGTGAAAATATCATTTTATTTCTGGTCTAGATAATGACTTTTAATATCCTTCTCATACTTTGTGAATATTTAATGATACTGTGAAACCAGATTCCAAAAGAACATGTAAACAATGGATACCAGTTATTTGTGAACTAATAGAAATTTCTTATTTTTTTCAGTTTTAGAAATAAATCACCAATCCTGAGAGTTCATAAACAGTGCACTAAAGATTTCCATTGGGACAAATTAATGATATACTGTGTTCTCAGAAATTGATTTAACCATAGTGGGTTTCTGCCAAGCCAGACCCAGGATGGCAAGCAACTCCAGGAATTACACTGTGGACTGTGAAATTTTCAGAATAAATGAAGCTGCAAGTTAACAATAGCTTTGAAATCTATTTAACCCAGACTCTTTAGGTGGTGTGGGGTTGCAAAGACAACCCTATGAAGTACCTACTGCCATTTTCCTAGCCCTTTAAGCAGGAGTCCAGCTTCTTAACCCTGCTATCATTGACATTTGGGGCTGGGTAATTCTTTGTGGTGGATGGGGTATCCTGCACCCTGGAAGATGTTTAGCAGCATCGCTGGCATCAACTCACGAGATACCAGTAACATTCCCACTTATGATATTATTATGTGTTCCCTGAGGGAAAACCCCACCCCACCCCATGTAGACCCATTGTGCTGGCCCAAAATTATCTCATATGCAATGCTTTCCCATAGATACGTTTAGAATAACATGCTCCATCCAGCCAAACTGCCTACTTAATTCCTTTTTTAATTCATATCTTTAAATATATTTCACATACCATAAAAGTCATTTATTTAAAGTGTATACATAAGTAATTTTTTTGTATCTTCACAGTTGTGCAAACATCACCACTATCTAATTCCAGAATATTTTCATCACCCCTCCCCACCAAAACTATAGTGTGAATGATCTCTGCTTCTCTCGCCTCCAGCCCTGTACAAACACTTATCTACTTTCTGCCTTTCTAGATTTCTTTATCTTGGCTATCTGTAGAAATGGGCTATAATATGTGATTGGCTCCTTTGTAATTGGTTTTTTCACTTAATAAGTTTTCAAGACTCATCTATATTGTAGCATGTATCCGTACTTCATTTGTATTTATTTTCAAATGACATTCCATTATACAGGCATGGGACATTGTGTTTGCATCTATCCATGAATGGGCTTTTGGACCTGTGAGGCTCAATGATGCCATGAGCATGCCTTTACAACTTTTTCAAGACTGGCTTCCATTTCTATTGACTGTATACCTAAAAGTGAAATGTTAAGGTCTTTAGCCAGACTCTTTCAGCAGTCTCTAGTAATTCTATGCTACATTTCCACCTGCAGTGGTCCCACTCCTTCATGTGCCTGATTCATTCTCAAGCTCTGTTTGCATTTGCTGGGGTCACTATCTCCTAGGTTCTTTATTAAATTTAGTGTTGATACATGAATATTTAAATAGCTAGAAGAATAGCCTTTGGTGATCACAGTGATATTCTTCTCCCAAAGAACTCTGTGCTCAAAACAGAAGTTTTGTCATCTCTGAAGGTTTCACATCATTTTATTTTTAAATGTTCTTTGAGTTTAAGGAATAAACAGAATCTGAAGTGCAAGGTCAGAGACACAGCTTGGATTATTTTTATTAAGACTGTCAGTATAGGTGGTATATCATTGTGGTTTCAATTTATATTTCTCTTACATATAATGAACATGAACATGCATGCATTTCTTTATATGGTTTTGACCACGAGTGTTATCTTTAGTAATTGCCTATTCACATCTTGTGCCCATCTTTAATTGGCTTATTACTGTTTTTCTCATTAATATGTTATGATTTTCTATAGACCAGTGGTTCTCAACCTGTGGGCCACAACCCCTATGGGGGCCAAACATCCCTTTTATCGGGTCACCTACATTGGAAAACACATAAGTATTTCACAATGCATAATTACATATTACTTTGTGATTAATCACTATGCTTTAATTATGTTCAATTATGTTCCATTTGTAATAATTAAAATACAGCCTGCATACCAGATATTTACATTATGGTTCATAATAATAGCAAAATTAGTTATGAAGTAGCAATGAAAATAATTTTATGGTCCACAACATGAGGAACAGTATTAAAGGGTCATGGAATTAAAAGGGTTGAGAACCACTGCTATAGACTTTTGAAATTAACCCTTTATCTGATATATCATTATAAAATATTTTTTCCAAATCTGTGAGTTCTTTTTACTCTTTTGATAAAATCTTTTGATGTACATAAATATGTTTCTAGAAGGTTGCAGTCCTCAAGTTTGTATATATATGGACTGCTAAAAGGGCAAACATCTGTCTTGGAAGAAATATAGCAGAGTGCTCATTAGAGGCAAGGATGACAAGACTTCATCTTCCATACTTTAGATATCTTGTGAGGAAAGATCGGATGCTGGTGAAGTACATCATGCTTTGTAAAGTGGAGGGCCAGTGGAAAAGAGGAAGGCTGAAGGAGATGGATTGACACAGCGGATGCAACAGCGGGCTCTGGCATAGGGACAGTTACACTTGTGAGGATGGCGCAGGACTGTCCAGAATTTTTTTCTGCCGTGAATATGGTTGCTATGAGTGGGAATCGAATCCATGGTATCGAATAACAGCAAGAGAAACAATATACCTCCACTACATGTCTATCAGTCTGTAGTACTGTCGTGGCTGGCATTGTGCTATGTAACTGGTATTTCAGTTACCATCAGGGTCATCCAGGATGCTCCTGAAGTGTTCTGAGACCAAGAATGGACTACAAAGGAGAGACCACAGCTGAGGAACCAGACACTGAAAACCTCATGGGTAGGAGCAGAACATTGTCAGATTCTGAAAACCTCATGTATTGGAGCAGAACATGGTCAGATTCGAGTGCTGGAAGAAATCCCTTTGGGTTGGAAGCTACTCAAAAGATGACTGAAGAAGAGCTACCTTCCACAGTAAAGTTGACTCTAATGAAATGGACAGAGTAAAGCTGTCTGCGTCTTCACTTGCTGATTGATGGGAAAGCTTCAAAGAGATCTGCAAACATTGATTAATATGAATTTGGAATGTACTAAGCATGAACCTAGGAAAATGGGAAGTTATTAAAAATAAAATGGAACAAATAAAAAGCTATATTCTAATGAGCTGACATGGACTGCTATTGTCCATCTTAAATCAGAAAATCATATATTTTGATATGCGGGGAATTGCATGATCAAGAGAAAAGGCAGTGTGCTCATAGTCAAAAGCAACATTTCAAGATCTACTCTTTAGTACAATGCTATCTGTGATAGGATGATATCAACATTGGAAATATGGCCTTGGTGATAGAAACAAAGCTTAAGATTGCAAAATCAGTGACTTCTTCACAAATACCTTCTCAAGCAACATAAATGGTGACTATACACATGGACTTCTCCAGATGGAATACACCCCTATCAAATTGATTACATCTGTGGGAAGAGATAATGCATCAACATCAGGAGCTGAAATGAGGCCCGGGATTGACTGTGAAACAGATCAGCAATTGCTCATCTGGAAGGTCAAGTTCAAGATGAAGAGAATTGAAACAAATGCACCAGAGCCAAAATATGAACCTCAGTGTATCCCACCTGAAATTGGAGGACATCTCAATATATTTGACTCATTGAACACTAAGACAGAAGACCTGAAAAGCTGCATGGTAACATCAAGAACACAATATATGAAGGAAGCAACAGGCTGCTTTAAGACGACAGAAAAGGGGAAAATCAAAATGGATGTCAGAAGAGACTATGAAATTTCCTCTTGGGGTGTTGATAGATCAGGTATCGAGCATCAGTGAACAAAAGATTGTCTCAGTATGAATGAGGGAGAGTGTGGAGTGCCAGTCAGGGTGCAGTATAACACTGAAGAAACATATGACTTTCTTCTAGTTCAGTGGTTTTCAACTTTCCTAATGCCACAACCCTTTAATACAGTTCCTCATGTTATGGTGACCCCTAATCATAAAATTATTTTTATTGCTACTTCGTAACTGTAATTTTGCTACTGTTATGAATCAGGTGACCACAGGTTGAGAACTGCTGTTCTAGTTCTTTAATGCTTCCTCCCTCCCACGATCATGATCCCAATTCTACCTTACAAATCCGGCTAGACTAGAGGATGTACACTGGTACAGATAGGAACTGGAAACACAGGGAATCCAGAAGAGATAAACTCCTCAGGACCAATAATGAGAGTAGCAATACCAGGAGGGGAAGGTGAAGGTAGGGGAGAAAAGGAGAACCAATCACAATGATCTACATATAACAACCCCCCAGGGGGGATGGACAACAGAAAAGTTGGTGAAGGGAGACATCAGAGAGTGTAAGACATGGGGGGAAAATTATAAATTATCAAGAGTTCTTGAGGGAGGGAGGGAGGGAAGGAGGAAAGAAGGGAAGGAGAAAAATGAGGAGCTGATACCAAGGACTTAAGTAAAAAAATATTTTTAAATGATGGCAACAAATGTACAAATGTGCATGACACAATGGATATATGTATGGATTGTGATAAGAGTTGTATGAGCCCCCAATAAAATGACTAAAAAAAAAAGAAATTTACTCTTGCTTGCAGTTACTAAAGTAAATAAGTGAAATGATTACATGAAAGAGTTGAATATAAAATGAATAGTTTTAGAAGATAAAGGAAAGTACTATATTGAAATGTGGTTTCTCACCTGAAGTGAGAAATTAAAAAGGAAGAACAAGCTTAACATATCTTTTTTAAAGTGTATTAATCATTTTATTGGGGCTCTTACATATCTCATAACAATCCATAATTCAATTATATCAAGAACACTTGTAGATATGTTGCCATCATCATTTCCAAAACATTTTCCTTCCACTTGAGCCTCTAGAGCATATATTAAACTGAATGAATTGAAGAAAAAAATCTAAGCCGCTAGTCTCAATATCAAAAGATTCTACTGGGAAAATATTGAATGATGCAGGAAGCATCAAAAGAAGATAGAAAGAACACACTAGTTGAAATTCAACCATTTCAAGAGGTAGCATATGATCAAGAACCAGTAACAATGAAGGAAGAAGGCCAAGCTGTGCTAACGGCAATAGTGCAAACTAAGACTCCAGAAATTGACAGGATATCAACAGAAATGTGTCAACAAACTGACAAAGCATTTGAAGCACTCCCTCACCTATGGCAAGACTTTGGAAGACAGGTAGGCCACCTGGCCAACTGACTGGAAGAGATCCATATTTGTATCCATTCCAAAGAAAGGTGACCCAACAGAATGCAGACATTATAGAACAGTATCATTAATATCACAAGCAAGTAAACTGTTGCTGAAATCCTTCAAAAATACACACACCACCAAGTAGCTTCTAGAAACTCGAGCCAGATTCAGAATAGGATGTGTAACAAGGGATCTCAGCACTGGTGTCAGGTGAATCTTGGCTAAAAGAAAGGGATACCAGAAGAATGCTTACTGATGTTTTATTGACGATGCAAAGACATTTGATTGTGTGGTTCATAACAAACTATCGATAGCATTGAATGAAAATTCCAGAACACTTTGTTGTGCTCATATGGAATCTGTATATAGATGAAGATGCAGTCATTCAAAAAGAAGAGAATGGTGAGTGGTTTAGCATCAAAAAGGTGTGTATTAGGGTATTAGGTGTGTATTAAGTATCCTCTCACCATTATTCAATCTGTATGCTCAGCAAGTAATAGAAAATGCTAGACCATATGAAGAACAATGAGGCACGAGGATTAGCGAAAGACCTTTGATATACGTATGACAAAACCTTGTTTGCTTAAAGGATGGAGGATTTGAAGCACTTGCTGACAGAGATCAAGAATTGCCATCTTCCATATGAATTTCAACTTAATGTGAAGAAAATCCTCACTAGATCAATAATTAACATGATAACTATTGAAATTGTCAAAGTATTAATCTTGCCTGGATCCACAAGCAATGTTTATGGAAGCAGCAGTCAAATGAGTATTGCATTTTGTAAATATCTTGCACAAGGCCTCTTTTTAAAATTTGAAGAATAAGGTGCACCTGTCCCAACCCATGGTATTTTCAATCACTCATATACATGTGAAAGTTGGCCATTGACTAAGGAATACTTAAGAATAGAGGCATTTGAATTATAGTGCTGATGAAGAAGATTGAAAATATCAAGTACAACCAAACCTGTCTTAGGAGACTTCATCTCACAGACATTGAACATGTTATCAGGATATACCAGTCTCTGAAAAAAGACATCATGCTTGGTAAAGTGATGGGGTAGAGAAAGTAGAAGATCCTTGAGAAGACAGATTTACACAGTGGCTGCAACAATGGGATCAAACATAGAAACAATTATGCGGATGATGCAGGACTGGGCAGTGTTTATTTTTTTAAATCATTTTATTGGGGGCTCTTAAAGCTCTTATCACAATCCATACATATATCCATTTTCTCAAAGACATCTGTACATATGCTGCCATCATCCTTTTCAAAACATTTTCTTTCTACTTGAGACCCTGGCATCAGCTCCTCATGTTTCCCCCCTCCCTTTCTCACCCTCCCTCCTCCATGCCCCTTGATAATTTATTAATTTTTTTTAATGTCTTACACTGACTGCTGTCTTGTTTCACCCACTTCTCTGCTGTTCATTCCCCTGGCATGGGGCCATACATCGATCATTGTGATTGCTTCCCCCTTACTTCCCCGCCCCGCAACAACCCTTACCCTCTTAGTATCGCTGCTCCTCTTATTGGTCCTAAAGGGGTTATATGTTCTGGATTCCCTGTGTTGCAAGCTCGTATCTGTACTAGTATATACACTCGGGTCCAGCCAGATTTGTAAGATCTGGGGTCATGGTAGTGGGTGGGGAGGAAACATTAAAGAACCAGAGAAAGGTTGTGTGTTTCATCGGTGCAGTACTGTACCCTGACTGGCTCTTCTCTTCCTTGTGACCATTCTGACAAGGGGTGTCCAATGGACTACTGATGGACTTTGTGTCTCCACTCTTCTCTCCCCCTCATTCCCATTGATATGCTTTTTGTTTGTTTTGTTTGGCGTCTTTGATGCTTGATACCTGATCCCATTGACACCTCATGATCACACAGGCTGGTGTGCTTCTTCCATGTGGGCTTTGTTGCTTCTCTTCTAGATGCCTGCTTGTTTATCTTCAAGCCTTTAAGACTTCAGACTCTATGTCTTTTGATAACCGGGCACCATCAGCTTTCTTCACCACATTTGCCTACGCATTCATTTTGTCTTCAGTGATCATGTCAGGGAAAGTGAACATCACAGAGTGTCATGTTAGTAAAACAAAGTGTTCTTGTGTTGAGGGAGTACTTGAGTAGAGACCCAATGTCCATCTGCCACTGTAATATTTTATAAATAAATATATGTACATATCTCTATTCTCCTGTCACTGTATGTAAATGTATTTATATACATACATGCCTGTATTTAGACCTCCACAACTGTCCTATGCCTCCCAATTCTTTCCTCTATTTCCTTTTACTTTCCTCCCTTCCTACTATCATGCTCGGCCTTCATTCGGGTTTTGGTAATTCCTTTCAGCTGCATTGCCCTTGATTGAGACCCTCCCAGGCATCCTATGCCCTCCTCACCATCAATTTTAGATCACTTATTCTTCCTTTGTCTCTGGGTTTATTGGCACTCCCTCCTTTTCCCCCATCTCCTTCTCCTGTGTCCCTCCAGAACCATTGGTCCCATTGCTCTCTCCTCCAGATTGTTCATGCCTCCTATCTTGTCCAGATAGAAATACATAGACAATAATACATGTAAAAACAAAGCAGAGCAAAACATAACAAAAAGATGAAAAATAAATCAACAACAGCTAATACAACAAAACCAAATAAAAAAGAAAAACCAACAGCAAAAAATGAAAAGCTCACAAAACAGTTTCAGGTCTGTCTGTTGACCCTTATAAGTGTTTTCTAGTCGAGTCCGCTGGGATGCCATGCCCTGGCCCCCAAGTTCACCTTTGGCATTCCTTGGGAACTTCATTGTTTTGCTCCCCTTGCCGTTCTGCTTTACACACTTAGTGTTCACCCCAGACTGGTGTGGTCGGATCGGGTACATCTCCCACACCGTGTCCCCAGTGCGGTCCCCCTTAGCGCTATATTTCAGTTAGGGACACATCCTCCTGTGTCATGGTGGGGCCGGCCCTGTGAGCCTCTTTGTACTTTGGCTGCTCTGAGCTGGAATATTGTCCTCGGGGCGTGGAGGGTGAGGGTGTGTTGTGCCCTCCTTCCTTTTCCATGTGTTCCTGGTCAGACACACCCCACTTCTTGAGCTGCAGCTTCAGTGCTGCCTCTGAAGTGCATTCCTCTGGGGTGGGGTGGGGTGTTGGAGGTGCCCACGTAGTTGCAATTAGGGGCCGGCCCCACTGCCATCTCTATTGGTTCCCTGGTTCATGGCTATATGTTGTATTCTTATCTTGACTCAGGTTAAAGTAGGGTCCCTCTCTCTCTCTCCTGTTTCCCTGCCACCACCACCCCTGTCTCTCTTTTTAATTTTTTTCCCTATCCCTCATTATTTGGCTGCCTGGACCTCACCCCAAGCATGTATTTCATAGCATTTCCCATATGTACCTTTTTGGGTTGTTTGTTTGTTTGACTTACCTCAGTGGACTCAGGTTATACTTGTCCGTTTGTACTTGGTTACTTAACTTAGCATAATTTCCTCCAGTTCTTCCTATATGGCAGTGTATTTCCTGTGTTCATCACTGCTTTTTAGGGACGCGTAGTACTCCATTGTATGTATGTACTACAGTTTTTAATCCATTCATCCGTTGATGGAAATTTGGGATGTTTCTAACTCCTTGCAATTGTGAACTGTGCCGCAATGAACACTGGAGTACAAATGTCTGGCTGTGGTTTGTTTCTTGTCTCTTCTGGGTATATGTCTCTTCTGGGTATGGTAGATCAATTTCCATCTGTTTTAGATATCGCCAAATCGATTTCCATAATGGCTGTACATATCTACAGGCTGTGGATGAGAGTTCCTATCACCCCACAGCACCTCCAAGAGTTGTTACTCTGATTTTTTGAATTGAGCTATTGAAGGTGTTTGCTGGTATCTCATAGTTGTTATAATTTGCATTTCTCTTATGGCTAGTGACCGGGAACATTTTCTCATATGTTTATTGGCCACTTGGTTTTCTGCCCTTAAGAAACGTCTGTTCAGGTCCTTTGCCACCTCCTCAGTGTACAATTGTGTTTTCTTTTCTTGTAAGTTAGTAGTGTATTGTAGATTTTAGTAATAAGGCCTTTGTCTGAAGTGTCATTGCTAAAGATGTTTCCCAGTCTGTGTGATCTCTTGGCGAATTCTTTCAATGTACACAAGTGTTTTGCGGTTAGTATATCCCACTTATCAATTTGTGCCTCCTCTGTGTTTGTGTCCTTCCCTATTCCCAATAGCCTATATTCCCTGTGCCAAAGTTCTCAGATTTGTCCCAATGCCCTCATTGAGAGTCCTAATAGTTTGGGATTTTACCTCTAGGTCTGTGATCCATCTTGAGTTTATTCTTGTGCAAGGAGTGAGGTGAGCATCTTGCTTCATTTTTCTGCAGGACGATATCAATTTTTGACAACACCACTTATTGAAGAGGGCATCTGCTTCCCATTTGATATTTTTTGGGCCCTTATTGAAGATCATTTGTCTGTATGCTGATGATTTTAGTTCTGGGTTTTAGATCCTTTTCCATTGTTCTGAGTGTCTCTCATTAAACCAATACAACACTGTTTTGACCACTGTGGTGGTATAATAGGTGCTAAAGTCAGGTAAAGCAAGCCCTCCAACTTTGTCCTTCTTCTTGAGGAGTTCTCTGTTAATTCTGGGGTTCTTCACTCCATATGAAGCTGTTACCCAGTTTTTCCAATTCTTTGAAGAAAGATGATGGTATTTGGATCAGGATAGCACCTTGGGCAGAATTGACATCTTTACTATATTGAATCAATCTTCTGATCCAAAAGCACGGAATATCCTTCCATTTGTTGATGTCACTCTTGGTTTCTTTTGATAATGTTCTGTAGTTTTCCTCATTTAGATCTTTTGGTTTATTTAGTCAGGTATATCCCTAGATATTTAAATTTGGGCTCTGCTTTTGTGAAGGTACTACCTTTCGATACCCTCTTCCATGGTCTTGTCCAAGGTATAAAACAGTCCAACAAATTGTGTTTGTTGATCCTTTATCCAGTTACTCTGCCATATTCCTCTATCGCTTCTAGCCCTCCCCTTGTGGAGCTTTTGGGATTTTACATATATAAAATCATATTTTCTGCGAATAATGAGAGTTTCACTTCTTCCTTCCCCAGATGAATAACTTTGTTGTCTTTTTCTTTGCCTTTTACTATTAGCTAGGACCTCCAGTATGATAGTAAATAGAAGCGGGGACAAGGAGCATCCTTGTCTAGTCTCCTTTTTCAGAGGGATTGTTTTAGTCTTTTTTCCATTGGCTGTTGGTTTTTCATATATAACTTGTCTTATATTGAGGAATTTTCCTTCCACTCCTATCTTCTTGAGTGTCTTAAACCAGAATTGGTGTTGGATATTGAATGTTTTTTCTCGCACCTATTGATATTACATGTGGTTCTTATAATTTTTCATTTCAATGTGACAAACAATACTAATGGTCTTTCATATGTTGAACCTTCTCTACATCCCTGGTATGAATCCCACTTGGTCATTGTGAATTATTTGTTTTAGGTACTTTTGTATTCTGTTGGCCAGTATTTTGTTAAGGATTTTTGCATCGATATTAATTATGGAAAATGATTTATAGTTCTCGATTCTTGTGGGATCCTTTCCTGGTTTAGGTCTAAGAATTATACTCACTTCATAGAAAGAGTTCGGGAGTTTACCATCTTTTTCTATGTTCTGGAAGAGTTTGTGTAGGATTGGCGTCAGTTCTTCCTGGAATGCTTGGTAGAATTCTCCTATGAAGCCATCTGGTCCAGGGAATTTTTTTTGTTGATAATTCCTTTATAACTTTGTCTGTTTCTTCTATTGATATGAGTCTGTTGAGATTCTTGACTTCTATCTGGGATAGTCTAGGGAGGAAATGTTTTTCCAAGAATTTGTCCATGTCTTCCAAGTTGTTGAATTCATTGGAGTGCAGCCCTTTGTAGTACTGTGTAATTATCTTTTCATTTCATTAGGGTCCATTGTAATGTGCCCTTTCACCCCTCATCCTTGCTATTGAAATGTGTTCCTTCCTTTCTTTGGTTTGCCAGCGGTCTGTCAATTCTGTCTATCCTTTCAAAGAACCAACTTTTAGCAGCATAATTTTTTCCAATAGTTTTCTTATTTTCCCTCTCCTGAATCTCCACCCTGATTTTTATTATTTCCTTTGCTATTAGTAGGATTGTCTTGTTGACTCTTCTATAGTTGCTGTAAATTTTCTGCCAGCATATCAATCATAAGTTTCTCTTCCTTTTTCAGTTGTGTATGTATTGCTATGAAACTGCCTCTGATGACTGCATTTGCTGTGTCCATTAAAATTTGGTATGTTGTGTTCTCATTCTCATTGGTTTCTAGAAATTTCCTAATTTCATCTCTGATCTGGGTCAGTAAACACTCCTTTTGCAATGGAGAGTTATTCATCCTCCAATTGTTTGCTCTTGTTTTCTTCATCTTCCTTTTGTTGATTTCCAGCTTTATGGCACAGAGAGGTCTGTATGATATCAATATGCTTAACTTTTTGCAGATTTGACCTCTGCCCCAGCCTGTGGTCTGTTTTCAAATATGTGCCATGTGGGCTTGAAAAGAATGTGAAATTTTTGTATTTGGGTGGAGAGGTCTTGAAACATCTATCAGTCAAATCGTCTAATAGTAGTGCTTAGATCTGTAGCCTCCTTGATGAGTTTCTTTCCCAGTGATCTATATTTCTCAGAGAGCAGTTTATTGAAGTCACTTACTATCATTGTTAAGGCTGTGACTTCTTTTTTCATCTTTTGGAGCGTTTGATTGATATATTCTGTGGATCTCTTGTTCGGCGAATATATGTTTAGAATGTTTAGTGGTTCTTGACCCTCCTTATATCTTATTATGGCTTGCACTTTGAGATCAATTTTATCCAACATTAGAAGACCCACTTCTCCATCACCTTTGATAGCTAATTTTGCTAGATTGAGTATTCCTAAATTTGCATTATTTTCCTTCAATTTTCGGAATATGTTACTCCACGCTCTCTCTTCATAGTGTCCATTGATAGGTCTGAACTTATTCTTCACTGCTTGCCTTCATATGTGACTGCTTGTTTTTCCCTAGCTGCACTCATAATTTTCTCCTTTTCCTCCAAGTTAGATAGTTTAACAATTATATGTCTTGGTGACTCCTTCTTGGGATTCAGTCTAGCTGGTGTTCTCTCAGGCTCCTGCATGGTTGCTTGGCTTTCATTCATTAAGTTAGGCAAGTTTTCCTCCAAGAATTTCATCACTATTTTGACATTGATTTCTTTTATGTGTTTTCTTCCGGTACTCCAATTATTCTGATGTTATTTCTTCTCATTGCATCAGACATAGCTCTGAGGTTTTCTTCAGCTTCTCTAATGAACTTTTTCAATTTTTTTCACGTTTATTAATTTCTGCTTGGCAGTCCTCTAGATCATTAGTGGGGTGCTCTGTCTCCTCCATTTGGTGGGCGAAGTCCTTGAGTTTGCTATTCGTTTTTGTTATCTCACCCCTTAGTTCTTGTATTTCCATTTGGTGCATGGCCTTTATCTCCTCTATTATTTCCATCCTTTTTCCTGTATTACTTCCCTCATATCCTGTATGACTCTGAGCAGCATTCTGAAGATTTCCTTCTGTGGGAGTTCAATTCCTGCCTTTTCTATGGCTGATGTTAGATCCAGGTCATCCTCTGGCATTGAATTTTGTTTCTCTTTTCTTGTTGAAGTTGTGGAAGCAGCTTGCTGCTTTTTTTCTGTTTGTTGGAAATAGGTGCCATTTTCCTGGATGTCATAGAGCCCTGGGCTCTCTCTTATGGAGGTTGGTGTTGTTGTTTCTGCAGGCTGCCTATAAGCCAACTGACCTGAGGGATTGTGTTTAACCTTTGTCAGCTGGGATTTCCCTCTCACTGTGACATATGCTTTGTGTCCAAGCCACCCTTGAGCCCCCATAGCAGTTGTTTGCAGCTGTGCAGGCTGTGGTCTGAAAGAAAGTGTTGGCCTGGGTGAGAGGGCACATGGTTTGGGGATGGGGATGGGGTGGGTATTGGGTGGTCTGTTCCTGCATAGGGGTACTTCAGTCAGGAAGGAGGGTGGGAAGGAGGTCCCAGCTACTTCTGTTAGTATGCAGTTCCACTGCTCAAAGCACAGAGAGCAAGAGGGATTGCGGGGGGAGAAGGGAGAAATGAAGATGCAGTGGTAGAGCCCCTGCAGGGTTGGGTACCTAAGCCACAGCTGCATAAGCTTCTGATAATATATCCAGCTTTCTAATAATATATCCAAAGGATTAATTATATTGTCTATTGTCCATTCCTGTTTCTAAGGAGCATTCTAGCTGTACTTCTTCCAGGGCAGCTTTGTCTATTCTTCTGGCAGTTCATGATACTTTGAATATTCTTCCCCAACAGTTTAATTCAAATGCATCAATTCTCCTCCACGCTTTCTTATGCAATGTCCAGCTTTCACATGCATACAAAAATGACCAAAAGTACCAGGCTTTAATTTAGGTGCACCTTCACCTTCAAATTGGCATCTTTATTTTGTAACATTTTAAATAGGCCTTGTGCAACTGATTTGCCCAAAGCAATGCATCATTTGATTTCTTGACTGCGTCCATGAACATTAATTGCAGATGCAAGTAAAATGAAACATTCTACCATTTCAATGGTTTCTCCATGTATCCTGATGTTATCTCTTGGTAGTTGTGAGGATTGGATTATTGTATTATTTATACTAAATATTAATACACACTGAAGGATGTGGTCTTTGATCTTCATCATTAAACACATTAAGATCACTTTACTTTTATCAAGTAAGGTTGTGTCTTCTGTATATTACAGGTTATTAATTAGCCTTCACTTCTGATGCTATTTTCTGCTTCATATAATCCAACTTCTTAGATTATTTGTTCAGCATGCATATTAGATAAGCATGGCTAAAGAATACAACTCTGACACACAAATTTACTGATTATTAAACACATTTTACTCACTTGTTTTATTAAATGACTGCCTTTTTATGCACAAGTTCCACATTAGCACAATTAAATTTTTTGGACTTCCCATTCTTCTCAATGTTAATCACTGTGGTAATTATATAATCTGTTGTCAATTGGAGAGGATTATGAATGAAGGAGTGGAGTCTATCCTGTCAATCATTGTATAGTTAATGAGGCCTCTGTGTGGGCATGGCCTTCTAAGGATTCAGTGAACTCCTATATTGCTCCTTGGAGGCAGGAAACTCTCTCTCTCTCTCACTCTCGCTCTCTGCCTCTCTCTCTCTGCCTCTCTCTGTTGGCTCACGCCCTGAGAGACGCTCTACTGACAAGACACATGGCACTATGCTGACAGACCCTGGGTCCTATAACTGGAACAGCTGTGCGTGTGGAGACCCCTGCCAGTGCTGAGATGCTTCTACTGCCACAAGACTTTGCACCCACTGCTCTGTGATCATCCTTTATTCGGCATCATTGCACGTATTTTGTGAGTCTGAAGAGGACTTTAGAGATTGGTATTGGACATATGGGCTAAAAGCAGGTTATGGACTAGATCTGGACTTGGCTGGTACATTTTCTCAATATTCAATTGCTCTTGTATATGTAGCTCTTTCTTATAAACATAAGACTATCTCTGGATTTGTTTCTCTAGTCAACCCAGACTAACACAGTCACAGTTTGTAATGATCCACACAGTCTAATGTCTTTTTGTATTAAATAAAACATAAGTAGACAACTTTCTGCTATTCCACCCTTTCAGCCAAGATTTATCTAACATTAACAATATTTCCCATGCCAAGTCTCCTTAATCCATTTTCAATTACTGGAAGCTCCCTGCTTCAGCTACTTTGGAATTATCTTCAGGAAAACATTTACTTGTAGGTTATATAAACTATATTTTTGATGATTTGGGGATGTCATTAGGTCACCTTTCTTTGGAATTGGTACACATATGGACCTCTTCCAGTCAGTTGGCTAGGTTGGCTGTCTTCCAAATTTTTTGGCATAGACCAGTGAGTGCTTCTAGTAGTGTACTAGCTTATTGAAACATATCAATTGGTCTTTAGTCTGTTTCTGGAGTCGTGCTTTTCACTTATGGCTTCAGTGCAGCTTGGACTTCTCCTTTAGTAAAGGCTTGAAGATAAACAAACAGCCATCTAGCTGGGAAGCAACAAAGCCCACAAGGAAAAAGCACAACAGCCTGGGTGATCATGAGGTGTTCATGGAATCAGGCGTCAGGCATCAGAAGGCCCAGAAGAAACAATCATATGGATGTGAATGAGTGGGGATGGGGTGGGGACAATGGAAATCCAGAGGCCATCTGTAGACAATTGGACATCTCACAGTAGGGTCACAAGGAAGGGATAGGCCAGCCAGGGTTCAGTATAGCACGGATAAAACATACAACATTCCTCTAGTTTCTTAATGCTTTCTCCCCACCCCCAACTATCATGGCCCCAGTTCTAACATACAAACCCAGCTAGCCCAGAGCATGTACACTGGTCCAGATAAGAGCTCTTGACACACGGAATCCAGGACAGATAAACACCTCAGGAACAATAATGGAAGTAAAGATAGCATGAGGGTAGGGGGAGGTGAGGGGAGAAAGGAGGAACTGATCACAATGATCAATGTATAACCACTCCATGCCACCATGCCACCCCATGAGCCCCAGGGGGATGAACAACAGAAATGTGGGTGAAGGGAGACAGTGGTCACTTAAAAGTATGAAAATAACAGTAATTTATAAATTATCAAGGGTTCATGAAGGAGGGTGGGGGAGGGAGGAAAAAATGAGCTGATACCAATGGCTCAAGTAGAAAAATGTTTTGAAAGGATGATGGCAACATATGTACAAATGTGCTCGACACAATGGATGTATGGAATGTTATAAGAGCTGTAAGATCTAAAATGGTTTAAAAGGGAAAAAAAGAGCAGTAATACATGGTTTATGGCCTATAGGTAGACTTTCTCCTGCATTTTTTGGGAATTGGCCTCTAAGATTTGTTTGCTTGGTGTTTTTCTTTATTGTAGTGGAGTCATACAATATTTGTGCTTTTGTGATTGACTAACTTCACTCAGCATAATGGTTTCCAACTCCTTCCGTGTCATGTTGTGCTTCGTGCTATCATCACTGTTTTATGGGGTCGCATAGTCTTCTATTGTGTGTATGTACCATATTTTATTTATCCATCCTTCTACTGTTGGGTATTCTGGCTGCTTCCAGTTTCTTGTGGTTGTGAATTGTGCTGTTATAAACATGGGAGAGCATTCATCAACTACTGTTGTGTGCGGTAGGTGCATAATCTGTTGTTAATTTGAGATTTAAGAGTGAAGGGGTGGATATTAGCCTGTCAGTCAGGTCACAGGCTAAGATGCTAAGGAGGTGCTAAGGAGGTAAATATTTGGAGGTGCTAAGGAGGTAAATATCCCACTGGGTGCAGGACATTACTGACAATGAGCCTGATGGAGCTAATGTGGTGCATCCAGAGCCCTGGAGCTGAAGGAGACACATGGAGACCCACAAGAGTGTTCAGATGCTTCTACTGCCACTGGATTTACAGGACTTTCCACCCACTGGCTTGTGATCTTCCTACACTCAGCGTATTGGATATGTTACATGAGTCTGAAGAGGAATTGATAGATTAAATCAGACTTATGGGCTAATATCAGCCTTATAGTCTTGAACTGGACTGGGCTGGGAAGTTTTCTCAATATTCAATTGCTCTTGTATATATAGCCCTTTCTGATACACATATGAGTTTCTCTAGTCTACTCTGATTAACACAGTTGTGTCTCTTCTTTCTCTGGGATATTTGCCTAATAGTGAGTGGTATTGCTGGATCATATGGGATTTCAATTCCCAGTTGCTTTAATTATCGCCATATCATTTTGACTAATGTTTGTACGTATTTACAAGTCCACAAACAGTGTATATGAGGACCAGTCTCTCCACAACCTTTACAGCATTTGTGTTTTTGTTTTTTAATTGGGGTGTAAGGTGGTATCTCATTGTGTTTTTAACGTGCATCTCCCAGATGGCTAGTGTTTATGAGCATTTTTTCATGTGTTTGTTGGTCATTTAGTCTGTGTAAGTTATTGTAAGTAATGTAATTTCAGTCTGTAACAGCCAACTATTTTGCCTTCTACAGAGTGTGCTTATTTATTATATTTGTTAGTCTATAATATTGTGTGGCAGTTACTTTGTGTCAATCTCATGTTGAAGTGTAGGGTGAACTCTAGCCTGCCAATCAGGTCATGGCTAATGAGGCCTCTGTGGGCATGGCCTTCTCCTAAGGATTCTGGGAACTCCTGTCTTCCTCCCTGGAGGCAGGACACATTCCTGTTGACAAGCTATTTGGAGCCATGTTGATGAACCAGAGCCCTGGAGATGAAGGAGCCATTTGGAGACCGAAACCAGCATTGAGATGCTGCCACTTCATCCACAAGACTTTCCATCCACTGGACTGTGATCTTCCTGCATTCAGTGTCATGAGTCCGAAGAAGAATTTATAGACTGGTTATTGGACATGTAGGCTAAGATCAGACTTATGGACTTGATCTGGCCTGTCTGGGCTGTTTTCTCAATGTACAATTGCTCTTTTATAAAAAGTTCTTTGTTATACACATATGCGTGTTTATGAATTTGTTTCTCTAGTCAACCCAGACTAACATAGCATTCTGTGGCCTTATATGTGGTCTATTCTTGAGAATGTCCTCTGTGTTTAGAGAAGAACATATATTATGTTGGATGGAGCATTCTGTATATGTCTATGAGGTCGATATTGTTGCTTGTGTTTTTCAGCTTGTTTTGTGTCTTTATTGCATTTCTTCCTCAATGTTCTGTCTTTCCTTGAGAGTAGTATATTGGAGTCTACTATAATTATTGTCAAGGTGTCTATATCCTTTTCCAATTCTGTGAGGATTTGATAGATGTGTTTTGAGCATCTTTGATTCGATGCATATATATTTATTATAGTTTTGTCTTCTCACTATTGTCCCCTTGATAATTACGTGGTGTTAGTTCTTTTCTTTTATTACATTTTTTACCTTGAAGTCTATTTTCTCTGGGGTTAATATTGCTGCATCTTCTTTCTTTTATTTTTTTTATTTTTTATTTTTAATTTTAACAATTTATTGGGGCTCATACAATTCTTTTCACAGTTCATATATATACATACATCAATTGTATAAAGCACATCTGTACAGTCTTTGCCCTAATCATTTTTTTCTCTTTTCTTCTTTTACATTTTATTAGGGACTCATACAACTCTTACCACAATCCATACATATAAATACATCAATTGTATAAAGCACATCCATACATTCCCTGCCCCAATCATTCTCAAGGCATTTGCTCTCCACTTAAGCCCCTTGCATCAGGTCCTCTTTTTTTTCCCCTCCTCCCTCCCCCTTCCCCCCTCCCTCATATGCCCTTGGTAATTTATACATCGTTGTTTTGTCATATCTTGCCCTATCCGGAGTCTCCCTTCCCCCCTTCTCTGCTGTCCCTCTCCCAGGGAAGAGGTCACATGTGGATCCTTGTAATCAGTTCCCCCTTTCCAACCCATTCACCCTCCACTCTCCCAGCATCGTCCCTCACACCCTTGGTCCTGAAGGTATCATCCACCCTGGATTCCCTGTACCTCCAACCCTCATATGCACCAGTGTACAGCCTCTGTCCTATCCAGCCCTGCAAGGTAGAATTCGGATCATGGTAGTTGGGGGGAGGAAGCATCCAGGATCTGGGGGAAAGCTGTGTTCTTCATCGATACTACCTCACACCCTAATTAACCCATCTCCTCTCCTAAACCCCTCTATGAGGGGATCTCCATTGGTCGACACTTGGGCCTTGGGTCTCCACTCTGCACTTCCCCCTTCATTTAATATGATATATATACATATATATACATACATATATACATATACACATATATACACATACATATACACACTTATATCTTTTTTTTTTTTTTGCATGATGCCTTATACCTGGTCCCTTGGGCACCTCGTGATCGCACTGGCCGGTGTGCTTCTTCCATGTGGGCTTATTTGCTTCTGAGCTAGATGGCTGCTTGTTCACCTTCAAGCCTTTAAGACCCCAGACACTATCTCTTTTGATAGCCGGGCACCATCAGCTTTCTTCACCACATTTGCTTATGCACCCATTTGTCTTCAGCGATCCTATCATGGAGGTGTGCAGTCAATGATATGATTTTTTGTTCTTTGATGCCTGGTAACTGATCCCTTTGGGACCACTCGCTCACTCAGGCTGGTGTGTTCTTCCATGTGGACTTTGTTGCTTCTGAGCTAGATGGCCGCTTGTTTATCTTCAAGCCTTTAAGACCCCAGTCACTATCTCTTTTGATAGCCGGGCACCATCAGCTTTCTTCACCACATTTACTTGTTCACACACTTTGGCTCCAGCCGTTGTGTCGGGAGAGTGAGCATCATAGAGTTCCAATTTAATAAAAGAAGGTATTCATGCATTGAGGGAGTGTTTGAGTAGAGGCCCAAAGTCCTTCCGCCACCTTAATACTTGACCTATAAATATAGACACATAGATCTATTTCCCCATCCTCCTATATATATTTGCATGTACATGTCTTTGTCTAGACCTCCATGAATGCCCTTTGACTCCTAGCTCTTTCCTCCATCTCCCTTGACTTTCCTCCTGCCCTACTACCATGCTTCATTGCCACCTGGGCTAGAGTATACCTCTTCTCTAAGCAACCTTACCCTTGATCATTTCCCACCAGGCCTGCCACTCCCACTTCTCTACCATTTGGGGTCCCATGTTTTTCCCTTGTCCCTGGGTTTGTTAACACCACTTCCTTACCCCTCCCTACCCCCCCCACCCCAAGTCCCCCCAAAACTGTCGGTCCCGTTGTTTTTCCTCCAGATAGTTCATCCAGCCTGTCCTATTCAGACAGACCTGTGGAGTCACTAACATGCACGAAAACTAGACAGAGGAAAACAAAGCAACAGTATACAACCAGACAACAAAACAACAAAAACAAACCACTGACAAAGAACAGAATAAAACAGTTCACAAGAGAAAAGCTTGTAGTTAGTTCAGGGATCGTTTGCTGGCCCTTAGGAGCGTTTTCCAGTCCAGTCTGTTGGGGCACCACGCCCTGGCCCCGAAGTCCACTTTCAGCATTCCCTGGGGACCTTGCCACTCCATTCCCTTGCTGTTCCGCTGCACTCCCCCAGTGATTTGCCTCGGTGTGGTGGGATCAGGTCAGGTGCAATTCCCACACTGTGTCTCCGGTGCTGTCCCCTGTATCGCCCTTAGTCACTGAGGGGCATCATGTCTCATAGTGGGGCCAGCCATGTTGTTCTCTCTGTGGACTGGCTGCTCTACTCAGGAAGCATCTTCTTTCTTTTAATTGCTGTTTGCTTGGTATGTTTTGTCCAGCCTCTCATTTTTAGTCTGTTCACTTCTGTGTTTCTGACAGGTGTTTCTTGTAGGGAGTATATTTATGAATTTTGTTTTCTCATAGATTGTGCTACTCTCGATCTCTTTACTGGTATATTTAAGTTCATTAACATTTTGTCAGAATATTGATAACTATGTATTTCTGCCATTTTACTTTGTATTTGTTCATGTTGTGAGTGTATGTGTGCTGTGTTTAGTATCTTTGCACTTCCCATATTATTTCATTGCTTTGGATGATGCTCTCTGTGTTAGTTTATGTAAATTGGGTTTAGGTGTGTGTTGCTGTTGATGATTTTTTTAGCCATAATATTTCATTAACTTTTTTGTAGTAGTTATCTTATATTTTTGCATTCCTTTCATTTCGCCTCGTCTTGGAATACTTTTATCTTCCATCATATTTGAGTGATATTTTTGCTGAGTATAAGATTCTAGGTGGGCAGGTCCCTGGCCCTCCTATTTTCAAGACTCTGTATGCATTGCTCCATTGCTTTCTTGGCTGAATGGCTTCTGCTGAGAATTCTGAGGTTATTCTAATTGCTTTGTGTATAATTTTTCTTTCCTTGTTATGGATATTAGACATCTTGACTACACTATGCCAGGGGTTTTTCATTTGGGGATCTCTCCTTATCGGGTTCTTTCAGCTTCCTGGATAATGATCTTATCATCCTTTAGGCATTGAGTAATGTTTACTTTCAGGAGTTCTTGAACTAGTCTCTGTGTGAATCCCTCCCCCCACCCCCATTACTTCCCCTTCTGGAATCACTATAAAATGTAGGTTGTTCCTCCTGATCGTATGCCGCATTGTTCCCAAGCTTTTCTCAGTCTCTTTTGCATTTATTATTATCTGTCCTTTTTTTGATTGGAGTCCATAGATTGAGCTTCAAGCTCACTAATTCAGGTTTCTGACTCTTCAGTTCTGTGCCACTGTTCTTTTATAGGACTGTGTAATTCTGCTATTGCAGTGTTTGACTTTTGTGTATCTGTTAAGAGTTTTCTTCTCAGGCGTGTAGTGAGGTTTCTAGCTTTTCTATTTTTCGCTTTTCCTCTCAGACTCTTCCTTTATCTGTCGTATGAGTACAACCATCGTTGTTTAAGTTAAGTTCTTTCTCTGGTGATTCCAGAGCCTGTTCAACTTCAGGCATTTCATTTAGGTCTGGTAATTTTTTCCTTACATAGACATTCTATGTTCTGATTATTTATAAACATTTGCAACTTTTTCTTCTCATTTTGAATCATAAATCTGTAAATGATGCTCCTGGAAACTTTACTCTATCCCTGTCATTAAGGTAAACTCTATTGTGAGGAGGCAGCTCTTCCCCAGATGTATTCTGAGTGCCTTTCAACCTAAGAGGCTCAATTTCTGGCAGAATACCAGGTAAAATTCTGCTGCTATTCATAAGGTTTTCAGTGGCTAATCTTTCCAGTGTATTCCTTCTTCCTAGACTGTTTTGGAAACTCCCCTGAAACCTCTTCACTATAGGTGATTCGCCTGGTATTTGAAATACTGGTAGCATAGTTTACAGAGTCACAGCAAAACATAAGCTACCATAGTGCAAGAAACTAACACACCACTGGTAGTAAAATAAGTGTATGATGAAAGAAATATAAAGGAGGGAGGATACTTGACTTGAGACATGTCATTTGCAAGTTGTCTTAGAAATCCAGTAGGATTGTCTTAAGTTTATCTCAGAATTTTGCATGAACAACTCCTGAGGATCCTGAATTTACTCTTAGTTTTGCAACGACTTGGTGTAGCTTGCTTTGTGTTCATGAAATATATGGGGGAAAAATTGTGTGGGAGAAGCTTATTTTAGAGCCTGAGTGGGTTTTGAGTCAGAGATTGTGGGAGGCACACATTACATCTGTTGATTTTTCCTCCTCATGACCAAAATGATGTGTTAACCTCCCAGGAAGCAACGTAAATTTGAGTGGCTCTAAACAACCAATTCTGACCAAAGTCGTATCATAAAA
This sequence comes from Tenrec ecaudatus, assembly GCF_050624435.1. Lineage (NCBI taxonomy): Eukaryota > Metazoa > Chordata > Mammalia > Afrosoricida > Tenrecidae > Tenrec > Tenrec ecaudatus. The sequence continues at coordinate 49,117,389 of NC_134541.1, read as the reverse complement.
ATGAATAACAGATTATCATCAGGCAGGACCTGGAGGTTGGCTATTTTACAAATTCACAAAAGCAAACTGGTGGATTTCTCCCTTCCGCTACCCCAAAATGAATGTTAGTGGGCATGCTAGCTTACTCTATTTAAATGTATAATAAAGAAAAAAAGAGAAAAGAGGAAAAAAGAAGAAATAAATCTTTTAAAAACAAGTTTATCATGGGCTGGATGACGCTGATATGGTTCAAGGTTAACTTCGGTATTCAGAGCTGAGCAATGTAGGTTATTTAAGCATCAAAGGACAGGCAGCTTGAAAGACTCCAGAGCGTTTCACAGTGAGTTAATTTTGGCGTTGCCTAATTAACTTGGAACAAAGATGCTTTCTTTAAAAAAATAAGAGAGAGAAAGAGGGAGAGAGTGACAGAAAATATACAAAATAAAGAAAAAGAGAGATAAGTGAGGAGGAAGGGAGGTAGGAAGTACCGGGGAAAGTGAGTTCTCTGAATCAGAAGAAAATGCTCATAGAAAGCGCTCAGGAAGGACCCTTGGCTAAGGAAGAAAGTGAATGCAGGAGAAGGAAAAGGCGAACAGAACCTGAATCGGGCAGTCAGGTCTCCGAGATTATAATTTTCTAATATAAAGATGGTAGAAAACTCTCTTTATAATGTTGGCTCCAGAGTTAGTGGATTTAAGCAAAGTTGGCTATGTGAAAGACAACAATTTCTGCCATGTGTCTTGATTGTATTATTTGTATATTTATGCATGCCAATTAGGGTGAAAACATGATACTGATAATACTAATGAATGGTTATACATGTAGAAGAAATACATAATTGTCAAGATGCCAAGTCCTCTTCATGCCAGCTTCCCATCTCCTTTAAATGTTTCCAAGACTCTGCCAGGCTGGCCTGTTTTAGGGATGCACCCAACACTGTTCCTTGATCACCAAAGAGTCTAGGAGGGAGTAAGTGCCTGAGAGTCGGTATTAACCTGGATCGCATTGTGACTGATTGCAAGACTGATTACAAATACCAGAATGCTGATTCGTCACTGGACTCCTAGTATCAATGTGGGCGGAGGGAGGGATGAGACTTTTTTAAAAACAGAAAATTCCTGCTGTTCAGGTATTTATAAGTAAGGCAGCACCATGCAAGCACTTTTCTGACAAATGAATCTCATAAGAATAAGTTTTTATTTCCATTACTTTCTGTTCCATTGGCAGCAGGCTTTGAGAAAATGTCTGGCCTTCTGGAGATATGTGAAGCCAATAGAAGCTCTGATTTAAAAGTACAGCTTCCCATATGGACGATCACAGTGGTTGAGCCCAGCCTAAGGTTATTTAAATGACTGGTGACAGCATTTCTGAGAAATCAATACCCGGAGAGTCCAAAAAGCTGAAGCAACCACCTCCTTTCCCCTTGCTACTTGGAATCCTTTCCTCTAATTCCGAACTACATTATGAGCAGATGGTCTTCAAATGCAGAGAGTCCATGCATCTCTGACAGGACATGGGGGATCTGAAGCTGGAAATTAAGTTCATAATTAGATTGATTGGAAAAGGATTATTCTTAATATGCTTTTAATGTAGAAGAAGTTAGAGTAATAATTATGTCATTTTATGGATGAGACATCAGGTACTGTCTTTTATGCAAATAGCATGAATGTACTACTATTTTTTCCCAACCCTGCCCTGCTCCGTTAATTTCCTAAGCATGCTATGCTTATTTCCTATACATATTGCTGTAAAAGAATTCACATAGCATGTGTATGAAAGTAGTTCATGATGACGTTATTAGGTGCCATCTAGTCCGTTCCAATTCACAGCGACCAACAAAAAGAAACACCTCCAAGTCCCGTGTCATCCTCACAATTGACGTTACGTTTGAGCCCACTGTTGAGCCATTGTGTCAATCCATCTTGTTGAAGGACGTCTCCTTTTCCACTACCCGCTACCAAGCATGATGTCCTCTTCCAGGGATTGAGCTCTCCTGATAACCTGTCCAAAGTACGTGAAACAAAGTCTCACCATCCTTTCCTCTGAAGCATTCTGGCAATACTTACACAGGAGTGGGAGAAGGAACACGTGGTAATCAAAGAAGTATAACATGCATGTTATTTGTGTGCAAATACCATAATGCTTTCGTCGACTCAGATTGGCTACAGCTCCCAAACACACTGGTGTTGGCTCTAACGCCTTTCACAGGAAGGGCAGCCTTCTCAGACAAATTCTTGAGAGTTTCTGGCTGGTAAAAACAGTTACCAGGCTCAGCTGTTACCTGAAAGATTGGAGGCTTCAATCCATGCCCACGAACCTCAGAAGAAAGGCTTGGCAATCGAAGGTACCACTCTACTCTGATGTAGATGGGGTCCCAATAACTTGCTATGACTCCACGGTAACCTTGGTTTTCCTGAAGCACCATGGTCCATGCCGTCGAGCTACTGTTTGAGCAACCAGCCCTGCAGTCATCTCGCACAGCCTGGAAAGCTAGAACCCTTATCAGCTCCAGTTTCAAAGAGAAGGTCTAAGAAAAGCAGCTCCGGGTGGAAAGAAAGAACAACGTGCTTAGAAACAGCTGGGAGAGAGATTCACCTGTGCGACACACGTGATGATCGGGGTTTATTCCTTCTTGGTGTCTTGCAGTTACTTCAGGATATTCTTAATGCACTGAACTTGTGCTGTGTCCAGTCTGCACTCCTCATGACCCAATGTCAAGCTGGATTTTTCAACAAGTGTATTGAGAACAAAGAACTAGAATAAACTACAGTTAATAACTCAACTCACGGTCATCCAGTTGATGCCCAGCCATGAAACAGTTACCCGAAAACCAGCAGCCATGTCATAAAACAATTTTACCCACAGCATAATTTTATATTGCACTTTATTGAAAATTTTAAATATTAATTATATTTCTTTTGACTGCTTTTAAATAACTAAGTAAGGTTTATCAATCATGTGTGTGTGTGTGTGTGTGTGTGTGTGTGTGTGTGTGTGTGTGTGATCACACAGTGACTGCTTAGGCTATTTCTTTTTTTTAAAATATGCCCTAGGCATGAAGCAGCCTTGGCCACCAGCCAGGCATCAAGCTCGGATGAACAAAGGACTTCAAGTTGTCTGTGTCCCTGACTGATAGAAGAGCTCCACCTCCAAGCAGGTGTCTCTTTGCCCATAGCCGGGGAGGTGGGGGGTGGTTGGGAATGTTTCTTTTATGAAGTGATTTTTACCTAGTAGACTATTTTTATAAATAAAGAAAAAAAACATTACTTAGAGTAAATTCAAAATGCTGATCACCATGCAATGTTCCCATTCAAAATTAAAATAGACATGATATAGATATCCACACACACTGGATTATAATGTATACCCATTTTTAGATTTTTAGAGAAGATGCTTTCTTATTCTTTCATTAATCAAACTTTGACTATATGTGGATACCCTAAGGTAGCAACATCCTGGGGAAATACAGTGCAGGCCATGTTAAACAGAAAAGTTACAGGAACCAGGTACTTAACTCTAATACAGTAATATGTTTATTTTACCCATTAATCCCACATTTTATTTTGGCAATTGTGTTAGTCTGGGTTGCATAGAGAAACATGTGTATAAGATGTGTATACGAAAGAGTTTTATATACAAGAGCAGTTGAATATTGAGAAAACATCCCAGTCTAGTCCAAATCAAGTCTGTAAATCTGATATTCGCCAACACGTCTGATACCAATCTAGAAAGTTCTCTTTGGACTCATGAAACACATGCAATGATTCTGAATGCAGGAAGATCATAGATCCTGTGGATCTATTGACAGTGTGAGCATCTCAGCACTGGCAGGGGTCTCCACACGGCTCCTTGAACTCCAAGGTTCTAGCATTGTTCCATGTGTTTTGTCAGAAGGAATGTCCCACAGGGAGTGAGCATGTCTCCTGCCTCCAGCGAGCTATTATGTCCTTGGCGTCTCCAAATGTGGTCATCAAGCTGTGACCTGACCGACAGGCTAAACTCCACTCCTTCACCCTTAAGTCTCAAATTGACAAGACTATGTAACTACCACAGCTATCAATATAAAAACTTATTAGTATGACATTTTATTATCATTGCGGTCATGATATGATCATTTGTCAGTTTGAGGATTAAGAGTGTAGGTGTGGAGTCTTCCCTGTCAATCGGGATATAGCAATGAGGCATCTGTGTGGGCATGGCTTTCTCCTGAGGATTCTGGGAACTCCAGTATTGCTCCTTGGAGATGGGAGACAGACTCTCTCCGCTCACTCCCTGTGAGACATCCCTGTGGAGAGGACCAATGGAGAGGCTGATGGAGCCAGACCTCTGGAGCCGGGGAAGCCACGTGGAGACCCCTGCCAGTGCTGAGATTACAACGCTACTGCGTTCTCAAGACTTCCCGCTCACTGGCCTGTGATCTTGCTGCAGTCGGCATCCATTGCATGTGTTTTGTGAGTCTGAAGAGGACTTTACAGATTTATATCAGACATGGGCTAATATCGGACTTATGGACTTGATCTGGACTGGACAGGGAATTTTTTCTCAATATTCAACTGCTCTTGCATATAAAGCTCTTTCTTATACACATATGAGTGTCTATGTATTTGTTTCTCTAGTTTACCCAGAGTACCACAATCATGGTGTTCCTTATTGGTCCCGTTGTTAGGATCTTTGTTTTCTTTATATTGAGGTGTAGTACATATTGAGGGATTTGAACTTCATAAGTAAATGTTTCAAGTTTTCTTTGCTTTCAGTAAGAAAAGTTATGGTATCTGCATAGCGCAGGTTGTCAGTGACTCTTCTTCTGATGCTCATGCAAAAATAGGAATCTCTTCAGTCAGTTGGACAGGAATCTCTCTTTTGAATTCCTTGGCATTAGTGAGTGAGCACTTCCCAGTATTTTATCCATTTGGTGAAACATCTCAAGTGGTTCCTGCAGCACAGGGAAGAACTGGCCCTGTGAGCTTCTGAGACTAACTTTCTGAGGGAGAAGAAAGCCTGGTCTTTCTGCTATGGAGCAGCTGATGGGACATGTATGTATGAGGGGGTAACACCCCCTCAAAAAAACCAGAGGCTTTCCCCCCCCCCCAGAGCTATCTATTTTAACTTTTCTTCAAAAACAACCTTATCTCCTTCTAAGTACTCTCTATTACATGTAATCCATTTGTCAAATCTGTGATTCCATTCTTGGAAACGTTTTTCAAACTCATCTGTTTGGATGTCTGACAGCATGGCTCTCATTCGTTTCTTCACCTCTTGTATATTGTCAAATTGCTGTTCTTTCATGTCCCTCTTCATTTGTGGAAACATAAAGAAGTTGCATGGAGCGAGGTCAGGTGAGTCAGGTGCATGGAGAAAGAGAGGCATGCTGGGTTTTTTGCCCAAAACTGGCACACTGAGATGGCTGTGTGAGCAGGTGCATTATCTTAGTGGCAAAACCAGTCCCCCATCTGCCACAAATCAGGCCTTCTGATGCACAGTGTTACTCTATCTTTTCAGAACCTCTAAATAGAAAGCTTGATTAGTAGTCTGACCTGGTGACGAACTCCAAATGCACTCCGAGGCGACATTCTCATCCGTTCGGGAGTTAATGGACATCCAGAATGAGGTTTGCCATCAATTGACATTTCACCTTTTTGGAAACAAGAAAACCAAACCACTGGGACACTTGAGTTTTTCCCATCGTGCTTTCTTTGAAGCTGTGTTCAAATTCACAACCATTTCTGCAGCAGTTTTTCCTGAGCAGGAAACAAATTTCACAGCTGCATGCTATTCTCTTAAATCAGCCATCACACACACACACACACACACACACACACACACAAAATTGGTTCAAGGGGAACTGCTTTTACGAAAAATTCACTGTGACCAGAGAGAACCTTCCCAGGCGATACCACTGGGTGCATGGACCCAGAATGGCTTGATGCTCATCTACTGGGGAAAAATGTGTACTGAGAAAGCTCTGCTTCAGCCTGTGCAATTCTGGCTTCTTTTAGGTACCCTCTGGTATGTGTGTATGTGTATATATACATATGTATGTGTATATATAATAAATTTTAAGGATATATATTATATATACTAATCATTTAACACAAATACACATATCATTTAACAAGAAAATTAATTTAGAAAACTTTTATCACAGTCAGAGATACCATCTCTATGGCCAGGAATGAAAATCTATTAAAAGAGAGCAAACTGAGGTGAAAAGGAAAAATGAGCGGGACACTTAATGAAATAAGAAACACTTGCTGTGAAACTGAAAATACACTTTGCAAGGAGCATGTCTGTTCACCATTATATCACCCAGGCCCAATACAGTGATCTATGTGATATAAAACAATGTCCCTCCACATCCCGGGAAGCTGCCAAAGCATGAGTCGTTTTTCACCTCTTACATATTAGAATATGGTGACCTTCATGTAAAATAGCCCTCTACTCATAACTAATAGATGTTGATTTCCCCCCTCATATTTGCTACCCGCCATTGAGTAAGCTCCAATTCATAGTGACCAAAAATATTGTCTCAAGGCAAAAAGTATTAGGGGTTCGCCATAGCTTCAAAAAGCCTAGAGTCTATGGGAATTGGAAATTTTGTTCTATACTTTCTCCTTTTTCCATCAGGATTTTTCTATGGAATATTTGGTTAAAATGTTCAGTAAGGGTAGTCAGGCACCCTCCAGTTTTTCTTGGTTGTTCATGGAGACAGTTGTCCACACACCTCATGTTGTCCTCTTGTTGCTGCCTCTCCTCCTTCCTCCGATGCTCCAGGTGAAGAGTGATCATGGTATGTTAGGGAGCCGATCGTAAGCTTTTAAGCATCCACATACTGTGCAAAAAAGTAGGTGTAACCGAAGCACTAGACATGTTATTAGGTCACTTTGCTTTTATATCCCATAAAGCAATTATCCTGCGTTTCCAGATCAAGAAAACAATGCCAATAAGGCATTGGGTTGTACGTACACAGGTGGAACAACTACTTTAAAAAGAGAGCATCGTTCTTGAGCAGATTGCTCAATCTCACAGGATGCTGTGGCTTGTCAAAGGTCATGGTTGGTGACAGACTACACTAGATAACTTCCCCATGGGTTTTCCAGAATACTTTAGTAGACAGGAGCGAAAAAAACAACAGCCTGTCTTCGGACATATTGAAACGTATCATTTTCCATGTGACCTGACATGAGTGAATAATGATAAACGGCTGCTATCAGATGAACAATTTTAACTATTAAAATTATGTCTATTAGACAACATTTTGTGCCTCCTAATTGTTTATTACAGAGGTCTGTTAGAATAGAAATAACACACTCAAATTGGTCATGATTAGTGCTTCAATATTCATTTCATTAGACCAGTAACCAATTAGTCTGAGATAATCTGCTATTAATTAATAGTTAAAACTGATTTTTTTAGCTGGAGCAAGCAAGGTATTTCTGAAGGACTTATTGCGGTTTCTGCAAGGTCTTGAGTAGGTCCCTGCTGGACACTCCTAGCAAATCATCTCAGCCTTTGACTTTTCCCTCCTTGCCGCTTTTCCAATTCCAGAGGAGGATTCTGGGACACAAATTCTCATAAAGGAGGATAAATAATCATGGTATATCTCTTCCTTTTCTGAGGCTCAGAGAGAACATGAGGAAAAACACTAGGGAAACAGGTAGATATAATGAAAAACACACACACACAAGCCCACGAAATACGAACAAAATTACGGTTAGAAAATTATCATTTTAAAAACTAGAGATGAAAAAGAAACTTTGGGAACAAACTGTACCATTTACTCAACCCTACATATATAGGACAGTAATGATGGTGGTGGTCAAGGGGCCTGAGAGGGAAAGAAGGTGAAAGGGCAAATGAAGGAATTTGGATCCTTTGTAAAGAGAAACTGAACAATGAATGGGTAAGCAGGTAAAGACAGCTACCAAGCAGAGAATTCTAACTCTTGTTCTTCAAAATCACGAGCTCAGAAATTATTCCTATCCCGCAAAGCTCAGAGATTTGCAGTCATATTTGCTAGGACGTTTTACCCAATTTTTTTAGTGGAAGTGCCTGTGTCAAGTTTGACAAACACAAAAATCCCTGCCATCTGAAGTTTATAAACTCCTGATTGGGGGTGCTTCCGGGCTGAGTGGAAGAGAGAGAGAGAGAGAGAGAGAGAGAGAGAGAGAGAGAGAGAGAGAGAATGAGATGGCAACTGCCTCATCCCCTCACCCCTCTCTGCTACAAACAAAGCCACCCTACTTGCTGAGCATCCATGTGAGAGCTACTGCTGTCTTTCTTAGGAGGGGAAACATCTCATCTTTCCTCTACAGACAAGTGCACTTTTTACATACACAGTGTTATTTTTATTGATAGCTTTTACATTCTTAATCTGTATACACAATAGAGTCAGACAACTTGGTAAAGGCAACACAAAGGTGTAAACTTCTTAATCCAAAGTTCTTCCCATTCTAATCAGCTACCTGAGTCTTTTTCAGTGGTGTCATTACTTTGGATGGGAAGGGGAGTAGGGTAGAAGGAAAGCAGATTTTTAAAGTATATTTTATGAGAATTAGAATACATAGATTTTTAAAGTGAAGGTTGCTAAATCAGTTTTAAAACAACAAAAACTTCTATTACCATGGTTTAAAGTATACTTGTGATTGTTTCCAGTAAATGACTCTCAGAGCCAGCAAAAAAAAATGTTTTGTTTGTCTCATTCATTATAAATTGGTTTTGCCTGTTCTTGACTTTCATATAACTAGATGTAAATATTATGAATAGTATGAGGATAAGTAAAACAGTATTGTTACAAAGCCATAGAAACCTTAATTAAACAATATCAAATGTGAAACTATCGTTGCTTGATGACCCTCCCTCTAGGTCTATACCCTTCTGAAGATGGTATTTCTCGCTCTCGAATCTTCCCCAAAGGATCCCTGACGGTAGTTCAAATCTACCACCTGTTCCACAAGAAAAATACGAGGCTTTTTGTTCCCATGGCGGGTTACAGCCTTAGAAGTCCACCCGGGGAGATGACTGGGATTCACTCAATGGCAGTGAATTTTCAGAGCCCTTTCCAAAGAATTCTGTGTTCTTTGATTTACTCGATGTCAAAATGGTAGTTTGGCATTCTACCAGGACACTAATCATTTTGCTTTTAAATATTCTTTTGAGTTTTGGCAACAAAAAGTAGCCTGATGGGGCCAGATCAGGGCTGGTGGGTTCATGGTGTAAGATTACCCAATGAAACTCCCAGTTTAGCCTTTGCTACTATCCGATCATGAATAGGTGTCACAGGCTAGGACTTCGGCTTGCTAAGAGAATGAAGACTCTGCTTGCAGAAATTCACATTCTGCTTGTGAAGGGAGCTCACATTCTGCAGCTAGGAAAATCCACAGCGGGCCCAGAGAACAAGCCTGGTCCATTGGCAAATGTCTCACTGTTGACGTCCAAGCTGGGTGGACATCTGGAGACATCTTACCCAGAGTTGTAGCTTAGGAAAAGGCCAGCATCTCCACACCAGATTTATAGCCTGAGATAAGACTCAAGACATCCTGACATTAAATTATTGCCTGAGACAAATTAGAAAGAAGTGCATAGAAGACCCAAGCACAAAGTTAATGTCTAATTAGAAAGCAGCGTCTTCAGGCTGTGAACCTTGCCTCTTTGATAATATCCTTTCAAAAGGGGAAAGGTTCCCTAGCCGGCGTCCTCCTCCTCTCTCATCTCACTTGCTTGGCCTCATCTCATCTCAGCCTGCTTGGCTCATGTCATCTCTCATCTCAGCCTGCTTGGCTCTGCAGGTGAGGAGTATCCTATCTATGCCTACAGACCAGGGGTTCTCCACCTTCCTGAGGCCACGGCCCTTTCATACAGTTCCTCATGTTGTGGTGACGCCCCCGCCCAACCATAAGATTATTTTCGTTGCTGCATCATAACTGTAATTTTCCTACTGTTATGAATTGGGCGCCCCCTATGAGAGGGTCATTCGACCCCAAAGGGGGTCGCAACCCACAGGTTGAGAACCCCTGGCTTAAAGTGTGCTCCCCTCACAAGGGTGACTTACGTCATCGTTTGCAGTTGCTCTGTGCTTAAGTAAACGGTGGCTTCCCTGTGCTCCGGGATGTCAGTGAGTGTGTGGCTACTGCTTCTCTTGGGCTCTGTACCATCCACACAGACGGGGTTACCGAGTTCCCCTGCGGACAATGCCTGGAGCGCTTTCAGGAACTGGCAGGCCCCCGCAGGACTGAATGTTGCATGTCTGCGTGAGACAGGCTAGCACTAGTCGCTGTAACACCAGTTTGCTGACTGCTGAATGACCTGCCTCCTTCCCCTGCACTGATTGCAAACGGTACTCGTGTACCTGGAATTAGGACGCTGTAATTAATCTTGTTATTTTCTTTTAATATTGTCCCTTTGGGCATTGTAACCAGGATGTTATCACTAATTTTACCATGTTTTTTTGTGACAGATATACCCTGCTTTGATCGAAAGAAGGTCAACATTCATTTTGCTCTCTGCTTTTGTCATACCTGCTCACTCTCTAGGACAGTCCCCGATGAATGAGTCCCCAGTGAATGGCTAGTGTCTTCTGTCGGAACTGCAACCTCAAGCTTGCAGTCCAGTTAACCAAATACTCTTCTCGATTTCAAGAAACTATAGTGACTGTCATTTATTAGAGCCCACAACAGGGGATCGTGTGGGATGTTCAAAAATCGTCAGGGTTTGCTGGTGCCAGCAGTCAGCTACTCAGGGGATAAACCTCGCCATGGCATGTCTTTATAATCAAAAAAATAACCTGTGTTCCATGCTCTCTCGCTTTCTCTCTGTGTTTCACTCACTTTCTCCTTTCCCCTCTTGCTCACTCTCTCTAAGCTAGATTTGCTTAGGATGCTTGAGAGAGCGAGCAATCTGTCTCTGGTCCAAAGAGGAGGCAGCACTCCTGTATTATGCAGGTGGGGGTGGGGAGGGGGACGAACAAGTCCCTCTCTAGCCAAGAGAATAGGCCATGTTGGAGTTGGGTAGTTTATGAGTCCACATCCCTGTGGTCCCAAAATAGTCAGTTAAGGTGCATCCAGGGTCATATCAGTTGGTCTCTGTCAGCCGCCCCCCTTTCCCCCTGCCATCCAGGCAGAGTGAATTCTGAGCCACCTAATCTGGGTGAGGCAGGCTCTGTGAGTAATTTCTGGTAAACCCTTACACCACTCAAGCAGCACACTCTCTGGCCCATTACATGGATCCCCTGATGGGAGATGAGACATCCTTGCCTTTTCATCTTTTTCTGCTGAAGCTGAAATTTCTGTCTCAGATTTTTTCAGTTTTTCATCTGTTTCTGTCTACATATTACCATACTAGTCCTAAAGGTAGTATGGTAACTGACGGTGATTACTATGAAGGCCAGAGAGAGGATCCCGGTTACTCTCTAAATTTTGTAATAAATTATTGAATTATCATTATTCCCTAGAAGACTCCAATAGAAGCTTTATTTTTTTAGTTCATTTGGGTCATTGCCAGAAATTGAACTCCCTTGTTCAGAAGAATTGTTTCTATTGTTGTAGATTTAAAGAAAACTCACGCTGAAAGGCTTGATACTTTATAAATGTTGACTTTTACTACAATTTGAAAGAGTTAGCCTGCACTTGCACACGGACATTGCTGAAGTCTGATTGTCTTAGGAAATGGCCTGACACCCATCAACTCCAAAGCCCATGATAATAGGCCAACAATTGTGGAAATCCTGGGGTAGGGGACTCCGTTAAACCTTTCTATAGCTGCAGGAGTCCGTCCAGGTTGAACCTTTCAGTTTAGAGTGCTGTGAGGAAGTTTGTCTGCATCCCCTGATTAAAGGAAACTGGCTGTGGAGAAGAGGTGAAGGTTGACAGGAGCTGGCTGGTCTGTACCCTGCAGGTCCTGCTTAGGACCAAGGGGGCACCATGTGGTGAGGGGAGAGATCCCTCCCTAGAGAGAGAAGAGGTGACACCAGGGAGACATCCCTGGGTGCTTTCAAGAGTTGTAGTTTGTGGAGGTGCCCTCTCCCCAGGGTATCGGTGTCGAGGAGTCAACCACTTAGTCCTTTTTGTAACATTAGTTCACAGCGATGGGGCAGAATACTTCAGGGCCTGCCCACAGCCGTTCAGGAGAGCTGCTGAAACACTGGAAAGACCTGCAGTTACCTTTAGATTATCCCAAGTGGAAGAAATGAGTTTCTTTTGAAACGCCGCCTGGCCTTTCTATCAATTTGGAGATTCTGAGGCCTGAGCAGCCAACAAATCTCTAGGTTAAAGCATTATCTGTCCGTTAGACTTGTTTTGTCCAAAGGAAGGTAAATGGAATGAAATACTTTATGTACAAGCTTCCGTGCACCTTAGAAAGCCTTAATACCTGGGCAAAATGGTTTTCCAAAAGCCAAGTCCCCTGAGAAACATCTTCTTCCAGACTGCCGCTCCCCTTGGAGACTCCCTGCTAGAGCTGATCCCTGAGAGCACCTTGTCGCCCAGGCCCTTTAGAAGCAGCAACCCTGGGATGGCCTTGGAAAGCAGTTCCTGGAGAACCTAACACCAGTGCAGCTACTTCAAACCTGCCAGTAGGAGGGAACAGTGCCCAAGAAAACAAAGACAGACAACCAAGCGCTAGTACCTGTGGGCACTGGGCCTCTGCTCTTTTTGTCTGTTTAGCAGAAATATAAACTCCAGTGAAATTCCAGCTGAGGAGGGGGCTGCACGCAGACCTGCCTTATACGCGGAATGGAGGACATTCAGATTGAACCTATGAATTACTCCAAAGTAATTGAAGTGGCCCATGGCCAGGATTAGAGCTCAGTAGTTCTCAGAAACCACCTAGTTGAGACAAACCAGAGATTTACCAATAAACATCCAAAGACATCAATGGGAAAATTATTTTAAGTACCTGTTTTATTTATCAGTCTGCAATAGATATATACGATAAACTCCAGCTTAAAAATTGCAGACCCAAAAGTGACCCAAATGAGCTCCCCTAGGCAGAAACCTTAGTGGACAACAACTAAGATTTAGAGGAGAAAACGTAAAATTATCAGAGATGCTTTTGTAGCCAATGTCAGCCCAAGGTCTCCACAGCATGATGATTCAGGCCTCTCACATCACCCTGACCCAGGGTAGTGCGTTATGGCTGCAGGAAGCCAGGCCACACCCAGTGTGTGTCCGAAGGAGGTGATGATGGCACAAATCTCCATAATATGACTGCACCATTAAATTGCTGCCGATAAAACTACTTTAAAGTAAGAGTTTATTAGTTTAAGTTATAAGTGCTATGCTTTCAGAAAGTTTTAACTTATAATGAATCCATTTTATTTATTTTTAAAATCCGTTTTATTTATGTTTTTTAAAAATCATTTTATTGGAGGCTCTTACAGCTCTTAAAACAATCCATACTTTAATTGTCTCAAGCATATTTGTACATATGTTGCCATCATCATTTTCTAAACAATTTCTTTCTACTTGAGCCCTTGGTATTAGCTCCTCTTTTTTCCCTCCCTCCCCTCCACCCTTATGACCCCTAGATAAATTATAATTTATTTTCATATCTTACACTGACTGCTATCTACCTTCACCCATGCTTCTGATGTTCGACCTCTCGGGGAGGGGGACGAGGTGGGGGCAGGGAGTATGTGTCCCTAAATCCATTTTTGAGCCATCACATAGTTGTTGAATTCTTTTAACCAGGGAATTCTATTAACTGGTGATGAATCCTATTAAACAGGCAGAATCTGTGTGAAAGTGAGTTACCACTCCCCTAGCCAGTCCGAGGAGGAAATGCGTGGTCTTTAGGGATTCCCTGGGTGTACCCTTGACGTGTTTTAGGGTCCACATTGCGGTAGGGCATGGTAGAGTGGAGATTTAGACTGAGCATGCGCAAAAAATCTGTGCACTCTCTCGGGACTACGGTTTCCAGAAACCTTTGCTACCCCCTAGCAGAATTTCTCTTACCTGCGAGTTTTTAAAAGCCTGGTTTCACTTTGGGTGGAGGAAAAGAACCAGGGAGCCAATCATGGAGTTTGGTATGATGTCTCTCTCTTTCAGGGGATTCTTAACAAAATCTCTCTGTGGGAAAACCCCATTCTGCACTTCTCAAAGAAAATCTTTATTTTGAAAAGGCAAGCACCTGATTCATACTATAATTGCCTTGGTTGGCAAGCCCTGAACCAATCTTGTAAACTTTTCTCTTCGAATCATATATGCACCCCAGTCTTGATCCCGTTCCCACCTGAAAAGGAGATGTGAGGTAGTGATCGGCACCAGTCATGGTTTTGTGAGTTTACCTTCTCCTCCAAGTCCTATTGAAGTGGCTGAATTTCTATAAATGTCTATAAACCTTCCGGTACTGTTATGGCCTCATGCGGATGGTCTACCTAATCAGGAGGATGTCTTTGTCCCTTTTAGACGTCATAGAAGTGTCTCCCAAAAATTCTATTTGAATTCGGGGTCTCTTTACTCCCTCCGAACAAAGGAAAAGTGATTGGCATGCAACCCCCCACTACCATTTCTATGGAGAAAGCAGCTAACAAAGGAAGTCTAGTCCCTGGCTTCAACAGCCTGCATCACTGCCCCAGGGCTGTTTTGTGATCTCTTCTAGGGTAAGTGGTTTGTTTACGAATCCTGCAGAAGAGGTTTATAGTCAAGTTGATTTTTCAGCTCTGCCTGTGGAGCCTGGAATTGCCAGAATGAAGCCAGGATGACTTACTTTCAGCAGTCTGCTCAGGAGCCTAATGGATCCTGTGGTCATCCTAGGTAGGGAAAAGCTGGAGCCCAGGGACCCCTCCTCAATGGTTACCCCAAAATTCTTTGACTCAGAATTTGGGGTGGCATCCTTCAAATTTTCCACAGTACTTGGCATCCTCTGGTTTTTAAGTTCACGTTCAATTATTTTCCTTCTTTAAAGAGATGTAAAATAGAGGTTCTGAGAGAACTTCTACCTTTCAAAGAAACTGGAGTGAATTCTGGACTTAGAGAATAATGTCGTGGAGAATAGAAAGGAGTTGTCCTGTTATGCCATTGTAGTGAATAGTGATGTGACCTTGGGACCTTTATTAAATAAACCCCTTAGTCCTTTGTTTCCTCATTAGTGAAATGTAAGGGCTTGTGATAGTTAAATAATTTTGTGTCAACTTTAAGATATAAAAGTGTAGGGGTGGAGTTTGGCCTGTCAGTCAGGTCACAGCGTGATGACCTCATTTGGAGGGACCACCAAGATCAATGGCTCTCGAGAGGGCCACTCTCTCCCTCTCTGCCTTCACCTACACCAAGTAGAGACCCTCGAGCGCCCTGGAGATGCACCCATTGCCATTGGATACACGGGACTTTTTACCCACAGGCAAGTGATGTTCCCGCATTCGACATCATTGTTTGTAGCTTTGTGAGTCTGAAGAGGGACTTGTGGACTAATATAAGACTTATGGACTAGTATTGGACATAAGGATTTGGGTTAGACTGGACTGGGATGTTTTCCTGATATACACCTAGTTCTTGATCTAAAGCTCTTTCTAACATATATATGAGTGTCACTGCATTTGTTTCTCCCGTCAACTCAGCCTAACACAGGGCTTCTATAGATGAGCTCTCTTGTGCCTTCCAGGAATAGAATTCTGAATAGAGGGCTAAATGAAGTTTATTCCTGGCCGTCTCAGTCACTCTAACTTATAGTCTTCATTTGAATGTTCCCAGTCAAAATGGATAAGTCTGTGAGATGGGATTTCCTTCTTGGTATCTTTTTATCTATGATGTGGGGTGGGAACGTAAGGATGTTTCTGAAAGGATCGTGTTTTAGCATTAGCATCCATATTTTGGAAATCAGAAACCACTCCTTCAGTTTTAGAAAGAGAAGCGCATAGTGTCAGGATTAGCAGTAGACTCATTAATAACCTGTGGTATGCAGATGACTCACCTTGCTGTTTATGCTCAAGCTCCAAAGAGGGTAGATTTCCTATGCATAGAACACAGGAGACCAAAAAACTAATCGGAGGCGATCTGAGATACATTAATTTATTTGCATCGGGGGGCTTAAAGACGAGGATGAGCAATTCTGCTTCCAGTGACAGCTGACTGAACAGGGAATGATCTGATATGTAGGTCATTGTGGGTACTCTTTTTATACTGATTTTAACCATTCAAGTGATGTAGGTTGCTGAAACCATCAATATGATGACATTAGGTACCTGAAACTCATCGTTAGGTTGCTGCTATTGTGTGTAATGGACTGTGTCTTTCTGATAAGGGAAGAATCTAGGGAAAACATTCACAATACTTCTGCCTGTGTTCCAAGGTGGCTCCTGTGGGCAGAGGGTGTCCTTATGTTGCTGTCTGTCAAGGGGTCCAGGAGAGTCTGGCACTGTTTATTTTTCTCCATTTAAAAAAAATCATTTTATTGGGGGTTCATACAACACTTATCACAATCCATATATACATCCATTGTGTCAAGCACATTTGTACATTTGTTGCTATCATTATTCTCAAAACATTTGCTTTCTACTGCGCCCTTGCTATCAGCTCCTCATTTCCCCCTCCCTCCCTGCTACCCCCTCTCTCATAAACTCTTGATCATTTATAACTTATTGTTATTTTGTCATTTCGTACACTGTCTGACGTCTCCCTGCACCCACTTCTCTGTTGTCTGTTCCCCCAGGGAGGAGGTTATATGCAGATCGTTGTAATCGGTTCTCCCATTCTACCCATCTTCTCTCCACCCTCCCAGTATCGCCACTCTCACCACTGGTCCTAAAGGGATCATCTGTCCTGGATTCCCTGTGTTTCCAGTTCCTATCTGTACCAGTGTACATCCTCTGGTCTAGCCAGAGTTGTAAGGTAGAATTGTGATCATGATTGGGGGGAAGAGGGAAGGAAGCATTTAAGAACTAGAGGAAAATCGTATGTTTCATCATTGTTACACTGTACCCAGACTGGCCCATCTCCCTGCACCCTTCTGTAAGGGGATGTCCAGTTGCCTAGAGATGGGCTTTTGTTTCCCAATCTGCATTCCCCCTCATTCACAATGATATGATTATTTTGTTTTTTGATGCCTGATACCTGATCCTTTGACACCTCATGATCACACAGGCTGGTGTGCTTCTTCCATGTGGGCTTTGTTGCTTCTGAACTAGATGGCCGCTTGTTTATCTTCAAGCCTTTAAGACCCCAGATGCTATATCTTTTGATAGCTGGGCACCATCAGCTTTCTTCACCACATTTGCTTATGCACTCATTTGTCTTCAGCGATCGTGTTGGGAAGGTGAGCAGCTTAATAGAACAAAGTATTCTTGCATTGAGGGAGTACTTGAGTGGAGGCCCAATGTCCATCTGGTATCTTATCCTCCCTGGTGGTAATCCCGAGTGTGGCTTGGGATAAATTTTAACTGTCAGAAGAAATTTATCATACCTGGAATCTCTACTAGAGAGATTAAAATGAGTAATTTCTTAAGAATTACAGGCCTACAATATAAAACAACAAATGTTATGCAAAACCATGTACTGCTTTGGGTACAAAATTACTGACATAATTAGACTGCCAAGGAGGTTAATACTAAACCTATACATATATACATATATCTATTTCCCCATAATCATATATATAAATATATTTACATATATACATGCCTGTATTTAGACCTTTATAAATGCCCTTTGCCTCCTACTTCTTTCCTCTATTTCCTTTTACTTTCCTCTTGTCCCACTATCATGCTCAGCCTTCATTTGGGTTTCAGTAATTCCTCTCAGTTACATTGCCCTTGATCATGCCCTATCAGGCCTCTTACACCCTCCTCACCATTGATTTTGGATCACTTGTTCCCTTGTCCCTGCGTTGGTCAACACCACTTCTTTTCTCCACCTCCTCCTCTCCCTTGTCCCCCCAGAACCATGGGTCCCATTGATTTCTCCTCCAGATTTTTTATCCAGCCTATCTTATCTAGATAGACCTGCAGAGATAATAATATGTACAAAAAACAAGACAGAGCAAAAGAAAGAGACAAAAGAAAACCAAACAATGACAACAACAACAAAAATTGATAAAAAAGAAAAACCTGTAAATAGTTCAAGGTCTGCTTATTGACTTTTAGAGGTGTTTTCCAGTCAAGTCTGATGGGGTGCCATGCCCTGACCCCAAAGTCTATTTTGGGTATTCCCTCAGGACTTCCTTGCCCTGTTCTCTTTGCTGTTCTGTTGCACGCCCTTAGTGTTTTGCTTCGGTGTGGTGGGTCAGATCAGGTGCAGTTCCCACACTGTGTCTCCAATGTTGTCCCCTGTAGGGCTATGGGTCAGTGAGCGATGCTATGTCTCATAGTGGGGTCGCCCATGTGGTTCTCTCTGTGCACTAGCTGCTCTGAGCAGGAATATTGTCCTCAAGGCTTGTTGGGCCAGGGTATGCTCCACTCCTTGGCACTCTTTTAACCTTGGAAATAGAACAGGTGTACTTGACAAATTCTAAGTTTTATTTCTGCAAGTGCTTACATAAGTAAATAAGAGAAGTTCTACTTCCAAAAAGTTTCAAAATTTAGTCAAAATCCAGCAAGTTATATACCTTAAACTATGTGGCAATAGACCCAGGAGGTAACTGACAGATTTTACAATGACCAGAGGACTTTCAAGCATTGGAGCAAAAGGCATCAATATACACAGGAAAACAGTTTACAGTTCCCCAAGGAATTGTCAGCCCATCAACTGATATTTTTATTACTCCAGGGGATGTCAGATTTATACTCCATTGCCCATTCAAATAGCCCTGCTTCCCCTCACCTTAATGAGAGCATCCTTGAATAATTAGTGGGTTTTGCAACAGACTTTGAATCATTAACAAGTTTAAAAGAATTTTTTTTACAATAGGCTGTTATATCCTGGGTCCCTTTTAACAAACTAAATCTTAGGGGACCAAATCCCAAACAATGTTACCTTATCAGTGATTAACAGCAAGCTGACTCTTTCACCCCCTCTATACTCTAGCTGGACCCAAGGAAACATGCAGAATATCTGCTTCGCTGAAGTGCAACTACTTTGGAGTGCTAACTACTGTCTCTACACGTCACTCTACACTCCTCAATGGCCCTTAGCATCTTACTACCAGTCTTCCACCTTCCCTTTCCAGACTGGGCATTGCAGATTGGCAGCCAGTGATTGCCACAGCAATAACCACAACAGAAGACCACCCCAAACTAAGAGTTCCCAGGATGGAAAAAAAAACACGGGAGACCATGTGGAGAATGAAGAATTAAGCCAGTCAGAGAAAGGAAGCTTGTTTAGAACAATTAGCTTGAAAGGGAAGCAAAAAGGAGCTATCTCCAGTTGAGTCTGGTTCTGTCAGCTCAGAAGCTCTTCCCAAGCATGGGTATTGGTAGGGATAGTTTTCCACAGCAAGCCAACAACTGAAGACATTGGCATTTCTCCAATGTACTCAACAGTCTGTGTGATTACTCATATAAATAATTTTGGCAGTCTAGCTGGTCACAAAAATGTGCCTAGAAACACTAACATGAAAACATTGTGGCCATCGAGCAAAATACAAGCATTTGTGGAAAACACGCTCAAAGTGATCCCTGAATGGGAGGGGCCATGCCCTGGGCTTGCACTGTCATATGGATTGTCCCCAGGGAGACACTCTGGAGAAGGGAGGCCAATATAATTCAATTCAGCGATTATAATGTTTCACAAGTTTAAGATTGGGACTTTTTTCTAATCTTCCCACAGGGATTAGTCACTTGCAACCCTAAATCGAGCCCTTTTTCCCATGGGGTCAAGATACTAAACCTCTGACAACTGGTTTGCCATGTCCGAAGAAGAGAGAAAAACACACCTACCGATGACTAGGTCCTGAGGCAACAGGAGATTGTTGGAGTTTCCAAGCAGTCATAGGAGTCGTTTATCATTTCCAGGTCATAGCATTCAAATAGGTAACGGGTTGTGTTTAGCATTTCTTGGATTCCATGGCTTGGCATCAGTCACTTGATCTATTGTTACAATGAATGGTTATCCAGTCGCAGCACTTGTGTTGGGACTTCATTCATCTGGTCAACTAGTCCAGCAGTGGTTGCATTGGATAAGAGGTGGAGGTGCCAGGACACGCCCATGACATCAGCCCAGGCCTATACCTCGTGCTGGGGAAGTGGGCTCCCCAGTTGCTGTTACTGTCCACTGTGGCGCCATTGGCCGCACACATGTGTAAGAGGCCATGAATGATAGTGCATTGGGTTGCTAGCTTTCGTGGATCGGCCTGTAGCAAGCCAGTGACAGTGTCTATACACATTAGGCCTATTGTGCAATGCAGGGAAGGTCCCTGTGCAACCCACCTGTCACTGGTGGAGGTGTCTATAAGTATTTTGCCCAGTTGCCAAGGGACAGGTAGACACCTTTTCAACAAGCCCTGGAGCAATTTCTACAAGGCTCAATGATTTGCTTCAGAGAGAGAGCGAGAGAGTCTCACCACTTGGACAATAGAACAAAGGGTCTTTTGTCTTTCAATGGAGCCACTCTGCCATCTGTTTGGCAGGGGCCTGCTGTCCAGTGTGGAAACTGGGCTAGGTAATCTCTCTTGGCATTTCCTGGTGGAATGAGTGGACTGTGGATTGATAATGAAACATGGCAATTCCCAAGCCTTATACTCAGGTGCAGATGCTTTTATATAAATCCACTCTTTACAGACCCCACCGGTCCTCAAGTCAGTCCTGGTTTTTCAAATGTGATAACCATATTGAGAGTCCTTTCTATTCTGTCCAGCTGCCTGTACACAGGATTATAGGGCTGGCTTCAGGCACCTCCTAGCTCAGCCGATTCCCAAATGTCAATCCACACACCATCTGTGGCTGACTGGATAGTCACTGCCATCCACCTATAAGGGTTGTCTCAGGCAAGGCACATGTATGCAAGACCTCCTCAGATATGGGTCTGGTGTATTCATGGATGGAGTTTTCCCGCATGGGCAGTTCTGTGCTGTGTGGATTGTCTGTTCCTTGGTGACATATGTTACTGGCTTAAGGATCCGGCCTAGGTCAGCAGCCAGGAGACTAGGTAGCAAGGTGCTTCTCTGCTGCATGTGTGCATGCCCTTTTGTTAGTATATTGGTCTGTGTACACTACTATGCTTTACTGATTTGGTGAAGTCCTTAACCGAGCAGTATTACTGTCACCAGAGTTCCTTGATGATATCTCCCACCAGTGATAAACTATTGTCCAGAGCACAGAGTTGTTTTCTCATAGGGCTGTACCTGGTCCCAGCATCTTTCCACAGTTGGGACCAAAATCCCAGCGGAAAATACAAAATCCATGTTGTAATTACCATTGTCCTCAACCATACCCCTCCAGGTAGCTATCAACATCCACGTCACACTCTTTCCCTAAGCCCTATATTTTCTGTACTGATACTTTAACTTTGTTGAAGACCTGATCTCCCTGCTTGTCATTCCTTTTCTTACTAGCTGATAGAGAATATAGGACTTGGGCTAAATAGGGTATAACCTCTAATATTCTAACATGCTCAGAAGGTCTATAGTTCTTTTACTTTAGGGGCAAGAATATGCTTTGACCTTATCTCTTAAGCTAAGACAGCTTCAAGGACTATCTTTATTTCACTGGACCTTACAACACCCAAGAACTTGACCAATAATCTAGGCCCTTGGAGCTTGGCATCATTGACAGCCCGTCCTCTGGAACTCAAAGGTACCACAAGCTATGGCACAGTAACTTGGGGAGGAACAATAAAACCATCCGTTTACATAGTACAATCAATAGAAAGTATGATCAACTCTACAGGTTTGAACCACATTTCTAGATCCTGTGCCACAAGACCATGGCACACAGTAGGAATGTGCAAATACCCCCAAGGGATAATGGTGAAACCCACAGCTGTGCCTGTCTTCTAAGCCCCATCTCCGTCTGAGCCAACCTGCTCTCCTTCCCCTTACAAACCTCTTCCTGCCTGTTCTCCAGTTCCTCTGGCTCCTCCCACCACCTCCGAGCTGACATTCTGTTATCTGTTTTCTCCCACTCCACTGTCTGCTCTCTCTTCTGACTCGCAATTTTCTGATCAGCCATCTTCCTCATCATCCCCACCCACTTCATCTTCATCTCCATCTCTCCTCCCAGCACTGCCATCTTCCTCACTATCTGACACCTCTCTTCTGCCAGCTTTGTCTCTTCCTCCTTCACATTCAGCCATTCCCACTTCAAAAGCCTCTTCTAAATACCCCAAAATTCCTCCTGCAGACCCTGTTCCCATTTTCCCTCTCCATGAGGTGGTAAGAGCTGAGGGATAACTTAAAGTACGCATACGTATGCCTTTCTCTCTTTCTGACTTAACTGCTCTCAAAAATCTCTGAGATGTTTTCCCTCTGATCCAGACACTTAGATTAAAGAGTTTAAATATCTCATTAAGTCATACGATCTTACCTGGTATGATATCTATATAATTATTACAACTACTTTACCACCAGCACCCCGCCACCCCAAAGACAGGGAGAGGGTCTGGTTAGTGGCTCAGCAGAGAGGCGATAAAGTTCATGCCCAAACTGGGATAAACCAGTGGGCGCTGATGCAGTTTCCTGATGAGACCCTACTTGGAATGATCAACTTGGTCATGGGGTTGCACTCTCCAAGATGACATGGTTATTCATTTCATTGGGCTTACAAAAAACAACCGATATGGCAGACAGTTGTGACAAAATTAGAGAAATCTTTCAGGACCTAAAAGAAAATCCTGCCCATTTTTTGTCACATCCTCAGATACTTTGCTTCAATCAGACTCCATTTCACTGTCAGCTCCTGACATAAGTAAAAACTTAAAAAATTGGAAGACAGTCCTTAGACTCCACATGAGATTTTCTCAATGCAGCATTCAAGGTTTTCAATAACCGGGTAGAACCAATTCTACCTTACAAATCTGGCTAGACCAGAGGATGTACATTGGTACAGATATCAACTGGAAACACAGAGAATCCAGGACAGATGACTCCTTCGGGACCAGTGATGAGAGTGGTGATACCTGGAGGTTGGAGGGAATGTGGAGTAGAAAGGGGGAACTGATTAGAAGAATCTATGTATAGCCTCCTCACTGGGGGATGGACAGCAGAGAAGAGGGCAGGGGAGACATCGGACAGTGTAACATATTACAAAATAATAATAATTTATGAATTATGAAGGGTTTATGAGGTGGGAGTGGGTAGGGAGAGGGGTAATGAGCAGCCGATATTAAGGGCTCAAGTAGAAGGCAAATGTTTTGAGAATGATGATGGCAACAAATGTACAAATGTGCTTGACACAATGGATGGATGTATGGATTGTGATAAGAATTGTACGAGCTCCGAATAAAATGATTTAAAATAATAATAATAGGGTAGAACAGGAAAAATTAGACAAACTAGGAAAGGCAAAGCTAAATATCAGATGTTGGGTAATCCCTTCAGGGCTATATGAATGAATCCAACCCAATTAACACTGGACCACAGTCAGGTAAACCACCTGGATGGACCCTGCTTTAAATGTTCCCAGTTGGGACATTGGTATGACAATGCCTCCAGCCTCATCCTCTGCCAGAGCCTTGCACACATTGCAGACAAGGGGGGCATTGGGGAATTGACTGCCCTATCCAAAAGAAGGCAGGAAGGATAGCCTCTTCCATAATACCTCCAGAGCAACCTGCTCAAGACACCTCAATCTAGGGCTGTTAGATTGGCATAGAAGGTTGAGCCCCCACGGATATCACCCATCTCAAGCCCAGGGTAATGATTACCACCTCAGGTAAGCTTATTTCTTTCCTTTTAGACAGGGGGCTCACTTATTCATTTCCTGAAAATTCAGGAAAATTTTCTTTAGCACCCACCACTACTGTAGTCGTCTCAGGTATAGTCTCACACCTCTCATTACACTACCCCTTTTATGCAGTCTTTCTAATGCACAATTCTCACACCAGTTTCCTTGACCTGGAAGACTCTTACCTCGCTGTCTATCTTAACAGATAATTTGACAGGGTAGAGGATTCTTAGCTTGGTATTTTTTTCTTTCAGCTTTCAGATGATTTTACTCCATTCTCTCCTCTTGTTTGTGGTATCTGTGGATAGGTCTGAGCATATCCTTACCTGAGCACCATTGTATGTGACCACCAGTTTTTTCTCTTGCTGCTCTTAAAATTTTCTCTTTTTCCTCAAAGTTTGATAATTCAACTATCATATGCCTTGGTGAGTTCTTCCTGGGAAGATCTCTAATTGGTGTTCTCTCTACTTCATGTATAAACGTATGTGATTCTCATTCATTAAGGTGGGGAAGTTTGCTTCCAGAAATGCCCTCACTAATTTTTCTGTTGACTTCTTCATTGTGTCTTGTGCTGGTAGACCAATCATTCAAATAATCTTCCTCTTCATAGCATCTGTCACTGATCTCAGGTTTTCTTTCGCCTCTTTGATTATTTTGTTTGACTTTCCTGTTTGGTGAAGACTGCCTGTTTGTCCTCAAGATCACTGTTGTGATTCTTTGCCTCCTCTAATCTGTGAGATCTGTAATCCTGTGTCTAGCTTCTATTACCTCATTCAGTAATTCCTGTATTTTCTTTTGGTGTGTGGTCTTCATTCCCTCTATCGTGGACTTCATCTCCTCTTCCATTGCCTCCTTGTTATGCATTTCTTCCCTCATCTTCTATATTACTCCAAGCAGCCTTCTGAAGATTTCTTTCTGTAGCACATCCAAGTCTGATTCTTCTATGAGCTTGTTAGCTCCACTGTTGTGTTTTGTTTTTCTTGTTTTCTTGTTGACAGTGAGTCATCCCCAAATCCTCCCCTCTCCTGTTGGGCAGAGATATTCCCACTGTTTTAGTTTGGGTTGACTAGAGAAACAAATTCAGAGACATGCATAGGTGTATTAGAAAGTGGTTTATATACAAGAGCAATTGAATATTGAGAAAACACCCCAGCCCAGTCCATATCAAGTTCATAAGTTCAATATTAGCTCATATGTCTGATATCAATCTATAAGTCCTCTTCAGACTCAGAGAGCACATGCAATGAAACCTAATGCAGGAAGATCACAAGCCAGTGGGTAGAAAGTCTTGTGGATCCAATGGCAGTGGTAGCAACTCAGCACTGGCATGGGTCTCTGCGTGGCTCCTTGAGTTCTCAGCTCTAGTGTTGTTCCATGTGTCTTGTCAACAGGAAAGTATCACAGTGAGTATGTGAGTGTCCCGCCTCCAGCTCACTGAAGTGAGCTATTTACCTCCTGTGTGGCTCCAAATGAGGTCATCACGCTGCGATATGATTGACAGGCTAACCTCTACCCCTTCACTCTTAAGTCTCAAATTGACAACAGATTATGTAACTACCACACTCACTAAATTCAAAACTGCGATCATTTTGCATTTCCCAGAGGCCTCGTGGGCTCCAAAATTATAGCCTCACTTACAAGCCCCACCAGATATTCTTCCTGCTTCCATCTCCTCCCCAAATAAAATTGGTGTCCTAACACCTCCCACAGATTCCCTTCCTTTATCACCTGCTCTAGTTAACCCATGCATTTGAGATGTCATCCACCCTTCAGTTGCTAGACATCACCAGCCTGTTTACATCAGGTTAAAGGACCCCTTGAAATTCCGAAATTCCTAAATACTCTATAGCTCTCCAATACCTAAAGGCCCTTAAACCCATAATACAGGTAAAACTAACAAAACACAGAGCACTGATTTCACTGGCAAGGGTTAAAAGACTGATAAGCCCTAAAAGTATGATTACAGTACTGAGGTATGTGCTATTTACGCGTCATGGCCCTATGCGCCTCATTCGCCCCTACTGGAAATTGTAGAATGGACTCTAACTGGTCCTATTATGTATGTGAATGAGTCTGTGTGGACTCCAGGTCCTTGGGAAATTGGATAGCCCTGAACCCTGAGGAAAAAGGCAAAAGACTTAATTTTACTCTAGGTTTTGAGATACTACCTTTATGCATAGGTGCCAGCCCTAGCTGTCTATATATTAAACTACAAGCTTGGAATAGCTAGATTATGTTTAACAACACTGATCATGGTTTATTTATGATAGTAGGAGATACATTTACGGAATATGAGAACTTCACTTGCATGGAGGACAGAGGACATGTATAAACCTGTAAAATCACAAGTTACAGCCATTTCAAAGACACTAAACTCAAATGGCTCAAATGTCAGGGACTTGTGGAGAAGTTTTTAACAAATTGATCCAAAGAATCTGATTTGGGAGCACCAGGGAATATGAAATCCAAGTAGAATCATCTGCCCTGTGCGCCTGTTGTTGTAGCAGAAAATGAAGAGTTAAGGCGGCCAAGATTGGGAGGCTGGGTGCTGAAAATAGATCCAGTGTGCTAGGGTCTGGTTCAGACCATCCCTGGGACCCCTGTGGTTATTGCACATGGAGCAATTCAAGGACTTGCTGAAATGCTCTGAGCTTACGGTATCTGCCCATGGACTCTGCAAATATCTCACCAGGTCCAGTGGAACGGTGTCTGCCACACCTTCCTATGACCAAGATCCAAGACCACAGGGTGCAATAATTTTCCCGGCTGCTGTCTAAAGGTGGTCATAATCCAGGCTTGAGGAGAGCCTCTGAGAACTAGGCACAAGACTCACACTGAAGTCCCCCTCTCTGCTTTCCTCCTGGTTCCTGCATTCTCAGACTTTGCATCTCCCCTCCCAAGCAAGGAACCAAGTGACTACATCAGCCATCCACTCCCCTTCTCTCCTCAGGTCCTTGCCTGTTAGTGTGTGTAAAAATAGATAATTAGACAGTAATTTTCCGTAATTAAAGAGCCCCTTGGATATCTACCTGTGGCAGAATGCAGATCCCCAGAGCACAGCCTGCAGAGCTTGCAGGAGGAAACTTGGAGTGACAACGGAGTACAGCAGGGGGAGAATTCAGACCCAGTTGGCCCCAAACCCACTCTGCTAATCTGCTCCCCCTTCCCTGGGTGACAGGGAGGCATAGCCCTGATAACAGGACACCCCACAAGCCCATTATAATAACAAAAATAAACAAACAAAAATAGCTTTCAATCTTCCCCTGTGTTCCTTTGTGTAGCTTTGAAAGTAAGCCACCAGAAACCTGGTCCACTGGCATAGCATTAACATAACAAGACAGACAGAACTCAGATCCTCAGAGCACAGACTAGGATTTTAACATAAAAAAACAGGAGAAGACCCAGGAATCTGGTCCTGTGTCCTTTCAAAACAACATGCACACTGCAACATACCTCAACAAGAAAAACAAAATGCAAGAACAGCAAGAGAGAAAAATAGGAAGTCACATACAATGGTGCTCATGTAAGAATATGCTCAGACCTATCTACAGATACCATGAAGAAGAGGAGCAAGTGGTGTAACATCTTCCAAAAGCTAAAGGAAAATATCTCCCACCCAAGAATCTTCTACCAGCTATCTATTAAGATGGATGGTAAGGTAAGAGTCTTCCCGAACAAGGAAAAACTCAAAGAATATGCCATAAGACACCAAACCATGTGGAAAATCCTTGCCAACTCACTGTGGTCAGAAGACTAGCATCCACGAAGCAGAAGCAGGAAACCATACAGTTTAGCACATTCCATTCAGAAGCCAACGTGCTGAAAACAACTACTAAGATAACATTGCTTAAGGGGGAAAAGAAGGCAAGAATGAATCCCCCCCCACATAAACACAGCACACTGATATGAAGGGAGATAGGAAAATACCCTACACCAAAGGTGCGAGATGACAGCAATGAATCCACAGATGGTGGTAATAAGAAGCGGGTGGGGGAAGAGGGAGATGATGGCATTGAGGGAGCAGAGCACTAATCCACCCAGGTGGAGGGTATCGTTTATGTCCCCACAGAAATGGGAGTGGGAGTGCAGACCCCACCATAGTGCGCCAAACCTTGAGGGCAGCGTAACCACACGGAGCAGCTCATGAACACAAAGGCTACAGGGCCGGCCCCAGTCAGAACCAAACCGCTGCCCTCCCTAGAAGTATGCACTACTGTGGACAACTCTAAACCTACAGATTGGGGCAAGGGGCTGACCTGCCATGGCTACACGGAAGCAAACCAAGAAGGAAAGAGAGTGAGGGATTAGACCCCATACTGGCACACCAAGCCCTGAGGACACCGTCACTACACGGAGCTGCTAAGGTACAGAGAGGACTGTAGAGCCGGCAACAGCTCAAGACATGATGTTCTCTTGCTGGAACATACCGCCAGAGAGGGCAATATTGGGGACACATGGTGGCGAGTGAGTCTTGTCTGACACCCCCACCCCCACCCCAGCGCACACACACAGTGGGGAAAACCAAGAAAGGAGCATAACAGATCAGCAACAGGAGCAAATCAAAGCCACAATGTCCCTGAGGAACCTCAAAAATAGACTTCAGGGTAGGAAGGGCAGTTCCTGGAACCCCCCAAGACCATTGGGGACAGAGTCAAAGGTCAATGAACAAACCTGGAATTTTGGGTGCTTTTTTTTGGCTCAATTTTTTTCCTGTCTTTTTATTCAATCCATTTTTTGTTTCCTTTTGTTTTGTCTCCATTGGTGTTCTTTTGTCTACCTATATAAGACAGGCATGGGAAGCAAAGCCGAGGAGAAAGCAATGGGACTGATGGTGCCAGAGGGACTTATGGGGAGGACGAGGCTGGAGAAGGGAGCAGTCAACAAATAATTCCATAGACAGGGGAACAACTAAGGAATTAAAATCAACAACAAGAGGACCTAGAGATCCCAGGGTGTTGGAGCAACAGCAATCTAGCTGAGAGGAACTACTAAGAGGCAGAAGAAGGGAGAGCATGATGGTGGGGCAGGAGGAAGGCAAACGGAAACATAGAAAGCTCTAGGAAGTATAGCTATGTATAGAGGTACAAACATAGGTGTATATATATGTAAAGATATTAATTTATAAAAATAGAAATATTGGCATAGGTACATATATTTCTATGGCAATATATTGAGGAAGTGGATGGACTTCGAGCCTCTGCTCAAGCTGTCCCTCAATGCGAGAACACTTTGTTCAAGCAACCTGGCGTTCTGTGATGCTCAACCTCCTGACCTGATTGCTGAAGACAAAATGTGTACATAAGCAAATGTGGTGAAGAAAGCTGATGGTGCCCGGCTATCAAAAGATATAGTGTGTGGGGTCTTAAAGGCTTGACGTTAAACAAGTGTCCATTTAGTAGAGAAACAACAAGCCCACATGGAAGAAGCACACCAGCCTGTGTGATCATGAGGTGTCAATGAGATCATGTAACATGTAACAATGAGATCATTTAACAGGCATGGGAAGATCCAAAACAAAAAGACTTGTTGTTGAGAATGAGGGGAGTTGGAGCAGAGACTCCAAACCCTTCTTTAGACAATAGGACATCTCCTCACAGAAGTCACAAGGAAGGGATGAATCTACCAGGGTACAGTATAGTACCAATGAAAC
Organism: Tenrec ecaudatus; assembly: GCF_050624435.1. Taxonomy (NCBI): domain Eukaryota; kingdom Metazoa; phylum Chordata; class Mammalia; order Afrosoricida; family Tenrecidae; genus Tenrec; species Tenrec ecaudatus. The sequence continues at coordinate 49,088,020 of NC_134541.1, read as the reverse complement.
AGTATTACTCTGTTTTTTTAAGGTTCCCTCACCTCCCACTAGCATGACCTCAGCCCTACCTTTCCATTCTGGCTGGACTAGAACATGTACACAGGTACACACGGGATCCAGGTCAGATAGACCCGTCAGGATCAGAAGTGGGAGTTGCTATACCAGGAGAGTAAGGGAAAGGTGGCGGAGGGGAGGGGGGGTTGGAGGGAGGGAGAAAGGGGAACTGATTGCAATGCTTGATGCATAACCCCCCTCCCAAGGGTGATGCTAAATAAAAATGTGGGTGAAGTGAGACTGTGTTCAGAGTAAGATATGAAAATAATAATTTATCAAGGGTTCATGAGGCTTGGAGACTGGGGAAAGGTGGGAAAAAAGAGCTTATACCAAGGGCTCAAGTATAAAATAAATGTTTAGAAAATGATGATGGCAGCATATGTACATATGTGCTTGATGCAATTGATACATGGATTGTTATAAGAGGTGTAAGAGCCCCCAATAAAATGATCCTTAAAAAAATTCTGCAAGGAAAAATGGGCAGATGTGAGACTATATACTAATTCATGGGCTGTGGCTAATGGCTTGGCTGGATGGTCATGGAATTGGAAGGAACATGATTTGAAAATTGGTGACAAGCAGGTGTGGGGAAGAGGTATGTGGAAGGACTTCTCTGAATGGGCCAAGAAAATAAAGGCAATAGTGTCTCTTGTGAATGCTTACCAAAGGGTTTCCTCTGAAGTGGAGGACTTTAACAATCAAGTGGATTAAATCATTCACACTATGGAGTCTGGTTCTCCTCTTTCCTCTGCCACTCCTGTTATCGCCCAATGGGCACATGAACAAAATGGACATGGCGGCAGGGATGGAGGATATGCATGGGCACAGCAACAGGACTTCCACTCACCAAGGCTGAGTGTCCCATTTGCCAGCAGCAGAAACCAACATTAGTCCAAGATATGGGACTATTCCTTAGGGAGATCAACCAGCAACTTGGTGGCAGATTGATTACATAGGTCCACTTCCGTCATGGAGGAGGCAGCATTTTGTTCTTACTGGAATAGACACCTGCTATGGATATGGATTTGCCTTCCCTGCACGCAATGCTTCTGCCAAAGCTACCATTCGTGCACTTACAGAATACCTCATCCACTGCCATCCCACATAGCATTGCTTCAGATCAAGGAACTCATTTCACAGCAAATGCAGTGCGGCAATGGGCCCATGCCCATGGAACCCACTGGTTGTATCATGTTCCTCCTCATCCTGAAGCAGCTGGCTTGATAGAACAATGGAATGGCCTCCTAAAGACACAATTATACCACCAACTAGGTGGCAATAACTTACGGGGCTGGGGCAGTGTTCTCCAGGAAGCTGTATACGCTCTAAACCAGCGGCCAATATATGGTGCTGAGTCTCCAATAGCCAGAATTCATGGGTCCAGGAACCAGGGGGTGGAAGCTGGAGTGGCACCACTCACTATTACTCCTAGTGATCCATTTGCAGCATTTTTGCTTCCTGTCCCAACATCCCTGTGTTCCTCAGGTCTGGAGGTCCTGATGTAAGGAACTCTCCCACCTGGAAACACAGCACGGATTCCACTGAACTGGCAGCTGAGAATGCCCCCTGGGCACTTTGGGCTTCTCATGCCTTTGGATCAACAGGTCAGGAAGGGTGTCAATGTACTGAGTGGTGTGACTGATCCTGATAACCAAGGAGAAATTGAACTGGTGCTACATAATGGAGGTAAAGAAGAATATGTCTAGAATTCAGACGATCCCATAGGCTGACTCTTAGTGTTACCATGCCCTGTTATTAAAGTAAATGGTAAATTACAGCAACCCAATTCTGACAGGATATATAATGACCCAGACCCCTCAGGAATGAAGATCCTGGTCACTCCACCAGGCAAAAAACCACAGTCAGCTGAAGTGCTTACTGAGGGCAAAGGTAATACAGAATGGGTAGTAGAAGAAGGTAGTTCTACCTATCAATTATGACCACGTGATCAATTGCAAAAGCAAGGTTTGTCATTGTTAGTGTATTTTCTTTATATGTGCTTAGTGCATATCTTTCCTTTGTTCATGTGTAATATATCAGATACAATTGGACTTAGTATGTTTTCATTTATATGTATGATGGATAAGTATAAACGTTATTTCATTAATGTCTAGACATTATATATGGCTAAAGAATTGTGTACAGATGCCAAGTTGGCAACAGGTGGATTGTGATAGGTACATTTTTATTGTGCCAACCTAGCCAGTGAACACATGTGGGATTAATTTAAGGACAGAGAGATAAATGATTTGACAAGCTTCACCTTTTTTGCCTCTTGCTCTTTGATCATCAGACCAGTATGCGGCTGCCTTGCTTGTTCTTTGCCCCAGTTTGAAAGCTACACTACTGTGGGACACCTAACCGAGGGACTGTGTCGCTATAATTTGAGGTTCCTTCAATACCTGCTTCAGTACGCTACTAGAATATACATCTCTTGAGCTGGGGACTGTCAGACCCTGTCATCTGGCTGACTATTGGGGACCTGCCTTGCTGTTTGCTGCCTGTGACCAGATAGCCTAAATTGCTCTACAGAGGACTAGCTGGCGACCATCAAGACTTGAAGGACTGCCGGTGTATTAGCTGTCTCACAGGAGTGAGCTTCACTGAGCCATTTGTATTGCTTTATAGATTACTTAACTGTTTGTTTCTTATGTTATCTATCTATATAAATATATATATATATATAATTTTTAAAATCTGCTTTACATCATCTGCCTTTGTCAGTAATTGTAAATGGCACAAGTCTTCTGATGGTTTTGTTGCCAACAGGTCAGAATTAATGGCGTAAAATCAGGGAGGTCCTGAATTTCTTCATCCTTGCTTGTTGAGACCCAAGAAAGGACTCAAACAGTGGTACTTATGGAAAACACCTCTTGCCATCAAACCTGTAATAGCATATATAGGAAGTTTTCCTAATGCCAATCTATATAGTGCTTCTATGTACACTTACTATAAAAAAGGGATGCGGTACAGTTTCCTGTCTAAAGATGCCCTGTGTATTTAGTGTTGGAAACATCCTAATAGACGAGGTTGCACACAGTGCCATACCCTCTAGTTGTAAACTGTACATTTGCCTGAAGCATTCTCTGCTTATAAACCTCTCTAAAGACAGCATCCTCATCTTAAAGAACCAGCTGGGAGCGTGGGAGTGTGGCTCATAGTGAAATTGAACTGCAGGTGGGGAAGCAGTCCAGACACATACTTAGTCTTGCAAATAATGTTAGAGATGTTAAAGAGACATTGCCGATCCGTGGGTATGATCATTGCGGCCATGATCGGACCCATAGCGATTGCCCCCCTGCTGCTGAGGCAGGAGAGGCACTGCAGGAATCTATTAAATCTGAACATTTTGTACCAAAGCAGCAAGCAGACTCACACCAACTATGGGCTACGCAGGCCAATATGGACGATGAACTAGAAGGAAAAGGGGCTGAATTGCAACAAACTCTTCAATGGCCAGGAGATCAACTCATGGATGTGCAGCATCAATTAATGCTAAAATATGATTGATTGGAATATCACTGATTTCTTTGTAATTCCTTATCCATATAATGTAACCTAACATGATTGGGCTTGGCAACATCTGTAGGGATTTTAGGGAAATTTTTCTTTAGGTGTTATTTAGCTTAAAAAGGAAATTTTCAATACATCTAAGGATGGGTTAGAGGCTAACTCTAATGTGATTAAACAATCGGTCGAAGGTTCAGAGGGACTGGTTCCACCTGCCTGGGTTCACAGCATGTTACATGGTGTAGGTTCTAGCCTGACTGTGCTACTCTGGGTCATAATTTTGTTATTATAATCTGTTCCTATAAATTTTGTTCTTACATGCTGTTTGTATAAGAAGCTTCAGTGGGCAGGGGCGGGGGGAAGGTCATTCAGCTTCAGTAGCTCAGAGGAAATATGCATAATTCTGAAAAGGGAACTGCGGGAACTGAAGGGGGATATCCTCCTCCGAATAAGGCGCTAAAAGGCCTGGGATCCCCATTGGAAGTCTTGGGCCCCGTGGCTTCTGTCACTTGAAGGACCTCTCCATTGAATATGTGTATTTCTGCATTTGGGGGGCCTTGTCTGTTTTGCTGTTTTCAAAACCTTTTACAAGACCTGTGCATGCCCTCACAAATCAGACATACCTGGAGCTGTAGATGGATGGGTCCCAGTCGTTAAGGCGATCCTCTGACAAGACAGCTGTAGATGTCGCATCACCCCTGTCCAGTAGGGAGCAATTACAGAAATAAGACCTTCAGCCCAATTCCCTATTATGAAAAGGTAGGGATAATGAGTCCAGCTGAGCATGGAGCAGCACCTAGCCATCACAAGCATCTCCTTCCCATAATTCTCTCCACCCCCAAATACTTCCCATGCATGCCAGAGTTTATGTCACGCTACCTGCCCCTCCGCCACCGCTGCTGCATTCAAACTCGCCAATCAGGAAGAAATCAGGAGCTCCCCCAAACCTAATTATTAACCACAGCGCCCCAGGGTATATTAGTGTGTGATTTCTGTGTTTCACTCTCTGGTTCACTTACCTCTCTCGTCTCTAATCTGGTTCTTTTTGGCTCTCGCCTGCTCCTATTCTGCCGCTTCTGCTTCTCTGATCTCTCGCTACTCTGCTTCTTTGCTCACCCTTCCATTCTGGAAGAAATCCTCGGGTCATATTTTCCAAATAAAGCCTGTGATAGATACTTGCTTTCTGTCCTCTATACTTTCTATCATCACGCAAGGAGGCCAAAGGTTATTCACGTGTTTACCCGACAGAGTCCTGCGCACTGCATCCCATCATGGAAGCTCTGGGGTTTTTGATCCCTGATTGGCTCAATAATTGTTTGGGCTCAAGCCACAAAGAGTAAGAGATTCCCTATACATAGTGGCTGAGAGACCAAAACACTGATCCAGAGAAAATCTGAGAGCCATCAGTTGCCTCCTTTACTTTACGCGTTTCCTCAGGAGGGGACAGTCCCTAGAGAAGAATATTATGCTTGGTAATGTCAAGGGACAGGAAAAAGAGGAAGGCGCTCGGGATAGTAGACAGCAGTGGGCTCAAACATCCTGTTATAGAGTCAGAGGTTCTCAAGGGGAGAAGAGGTGATGCTGGCAGGAATCTGGTAGAAACTGGAACACAAATGAGAGGCGGAGACACGTTGCCCCATATACATCTCCAGCACAAAGGAAGGTGAAGGGCGGATAAAACACATACTGGGGAGATAATGAAATGGCTGGGTGGAGAAAAACTGTATGTTCACACGAGCCCCCAAATGACTGAATAGACTCTTGAGGTATGGGTCTGAGAGGGGCAAAGCAAGAATTCTGGGGTGTTCCTGTGTTGGGGTGCTGGGATGCACATGCCTAGAAAGAGGAGTCACATTACAAAGGACCAGCAGATAGCAGAAGACTTACTAGAAAGTCAGCCTATGGTGAGAGGCCGGCCATTAGCAGCATATAAGGACTGGCTTTAGGGTTCGCCGGTCCTCTTCAATGAGCTAAGGTCTCTTTGGACTTCCTTTTCAAAGTATCCCTTTCAACAAACAAACTTGGTTCAAATATTCTCTTCAGTTCTGGTTCTCTTGCCTGGAATCTTACTTGGACGCAGGCACAAGAATGGAAGAAGGGAGAGCTGTGAAACTTCAAGGCCCCTCCTGGGAGCAACAGCAGTGATTGCGTGGATGCAAACACAGCAACATTGTGATCATGGGGCAGGAACAGGCTCTGTTTTATTCTTTTGCCTACAGACTCAATATGAATAAAACCAACTCAGTGGCACCTAACAACAATTGTGTTAGGAGTACTGATGTTTCCAAGATCACAGAAAGTCTCAATTAGATACAGAAAGCACGAAGAATAGGAAGTGACAGGAATTATTCGTGCTTTCTCCAGTCCTGAGAGGGGAATTATATTCAGGGGATAAGGAAGAAGGACTGACAAAAGCCTCATCTCATCAAAACTCATATCCATGCCTGTCACTTGTTAAAAAAAAACAACAGTTACTCTTCAACGCTCATATCTTTAGGTACATATGTTTCTTTCTTTCTTTTTTTGGGTATATATGTTTCTTATTGGCAGCAGCTATCGCAGAATCCTGCTACTGAGGGGATCCTGGTAATTGAGTTCTTACATTTCCAGCCCCTGCAGTTCAGCAGGGATCGTAGATGGGGCTGGAATGGGACTGAGTTGTGCACAACCATTTGATACAAGTATGAATGTACAATGAACATGTCCAATGGGGGTGTAGGATGTGGCATTTCCTAACGTTTACGACCACATTGCCTTTATTTAGAAGATCTTAGGATATGTTTCAAAAGACATCAAATAGATCTAGAAATATGTCTTTCGAGGTGTGTGTCTGGGAGCTCATGCGTTTCAGAGGCCCTATGATTCAGAACCTTCACAAGAAAGGCGATGTAGTGGACTGAGCATTGTGATTACTATATTCATGATCCTGACTTGAGCCACATAATTAGTATGCTTGTAAGCCTGGTCAAACCCAATTGTTATTTCACTATAGTGCTCTCACTATGAATCCTGTTACTCTGCCTGTGTAGCCCAGGGGAGTTAATTATCTGACTTCCTGAATCCCATCTCCCTAGGTACAAAGCCGTCTTTTCCCGTATTTCCATCCAAATCCTAGTTAATGATCACGATTCGACCCAAGATCCAACTTGCCTTCCACAGGAAATTCAACTTTCACTTATTCCTTCTTGCTCTGAAATCTTGACATTAACTGTCAACGCTTGTCAAAAAATGTGCTTGTGATGTTCCTCGTATTATTTCCCGGCTCTATTAAACCACTTTTACGTGTCATTCTTTTATCTGATCTTAAACCTTATTACTTCTCAAAGGAAGACATTGGACTAGGCACATACCAAAGCATCTAGAAAAACACGGAGCACAGAACAGACACACGGACATCTGTAAGCAGGATAAAGAAAATTTTTGTTTCCAGGAAAGTTTTATGAGATTTTTAGTTGAAGCAGAACGTGCTTGGCATTTCGGTGCATCTGTCATAAAGACAAGACTGTCACAGAAGCTCCAGAAAAAATGACTATTGCCAAGTGGCAGGAATGGTTTTCCTTGTCTAACATCTTTTATCTACTCTGATGTTCTTAAAGCATGAAGAGAAATGTGACATTTGTGAAGTTTCAGATTATTTTCTTGCCTCCAAGAATTATTTCAATCTTGGATTCCAAGCAATAATGTGACAATTACTATTTCTGCCACGTTCTTACTTTGCTTTTTATAGCTGTTTGTCTTTTTTTTTTTTTACCTTTTTACATAGATTATATATTTCTCTTCCAGCAATCAATTGCCCTATGATTAGGGTAGAAATGCTTCAGTAATATTGTTCTAATTTTACCATGAAGGTAACTGAGGCAGAGCGATGTCGTTTACTGAGTCACAAGAACCAGTTTTAATCTTCTGGAATCCATGGAGCTGGAGTGACCCCTCCAGATCAGTGCTCAGATATCTTCTTTTTGTCTTAAACAAACAAACAGCTTCCTAATATTACAAAGCCAATCAGAGAGAGAGTTATATTTTTAAAAGGGGTTCACACAGTTTAGAAATGGGCAATTCCCATCAAATTCAAGCCATGGGCTTTTCCAGACTCAAGTAGCTGCTTGGGCTGATGAGCCAAGAAGCAGAAAAACATGAACTGCTTCCTCGGAAGTGTGCCAGTGAGAATGTAGGGAGAGAGAGGTTCAGCTTCCCTTCTCAGGGTGAACAAGCCCACCAGGCTGGCTCTTTTCTCTGCGTTAACCTTCCTTCCTTGTGACTGGAAGTATCAGCAGTTTTGACTGGTCCATAGTGAGTGTGGGTATTGCATCAACCCAACCCTACTCTACTCAATGGCGTGCAAAACCAAGACACTTCCCCTCAATTAATCACTCTTGCAATCCATTTCACTCATGGTTCCTCAGGGAGATGACCATACTGATCTACCAGTTGAAACATTTCTTTGCACTGGGGTTTCAGGAGTTTCTTGGCTTTCCCTATTCCCCATCCTGAATTACTTTCTTGGTAACCAGCGGTTGGTCATTTATCCTATTGTTTTAGTGCAATTTTTCCTTTATTAATCAGCTCTGAGACTAGAGGTAAGAAGTCCAGCAAAACTGGTTCTGGATTTGATTCAATGCTACTTGCTCCCTGTCATTGCAGCTATTATTTATAACCGAAATCCAGGACTTGTATGCTTTGCCCTTTCCTATCATTCTGTATTTTCATATGAATTCAATGAGTCAATTCTTGGGGAGTTAGATCTACATCCACCAACTCTATATCCCATGAATAGCAGTTGTCTTGGCTAATGGAATATAACCTAACAGCTGCTTAAATCCATGCTAGTTCTTTATGTCATTTAAAATAAAAAAATTCCTCATATCCTCTTTATTCTTCCTTTTCCAAAATCAATTTTCCAGTGAGTCAGGGCTGTCATAGCCAGCCCCATCATTCTGACACCAACTGTGGTAATAATTTCTTTAAAAAGAATTAATGACAAATTAGTCCCAAGGAATCAGGCTAATATTGTGTCCTGTTGTCTGTAGGGTCACTATGAGTTGAAACTAACTGAACAGCATCTAAGAACAACAATATAGGTAAAAAGTAGAATGCTTCAGGAAGCATAAAAGAAGCTGTAAGGAACACACAATTAATACATCTCAAAGAATTAGTTGATATGGATTGTGATAAGTGTTGTGTGAGCCCCAATAGAATGATTTAAAAAAAGAATCAGTTGATTTTCAGCTACCTCAGAACATAACATGTGATCAAGAACTGATTGGTAGGGAGCCAGGAACCTTTAGTAAATGTTTACTATTGTTCTTAAAGCTTCAGAAATTCTCTTTCACTGTAATGTACTGACTCCCAGAGAAGTATCAAAGCCTGACCAGATTGGAGAGGGGAAAGCAGTCTTGGAGAATTATCTCACTATCCTTACATATCTGCTAATATAACATACACTAATTCTCACCCCACCTCCGTGATAGACTACAGTAGCTGGGGCCCCACCCTTTGCTTGGTTTTATGATGGCACCCCAGGTAGGATGCCTCAGGTTGTACCTGGGCCAACGGCACAATGGGAGTGCACCTTGCAGACTTTCTAAAGGCTCCTGGGACCATTGTCTTGACAAGTTCTGGAGTATACACTGTGGAAGTCTGTCATTTTTATTTTCTGTAGAATCCATACTTTATATCTGGTAATTGTGCACCTGGTTTGATTTCTGTTTGGCCCGATGCCTTATACTTTTGCGTGCTGTCTGTTCTGTTTTGGTAAACCAGCGCAATGATGGAAGCAAACCATTCCATCCAGAGGAAAAGTCTGTAAAGACACATTCTACCTGTTTGAGTTTGTCCCTATGACTAAAAGGAAAAACAAATGGTATTCACTATAGTACAGCTTGGCCCACATACAATCTTCACTTTGGAGGAGAGAAAATAGTCTTTAAATGGATCCTTACATGATTATAGTATCTTACAGCTTGAATTGTTGTGTGAAAGTTTGAGTAAGTAAAATAAAATTCTTTAAGTAAATGCTTTAATAGCTATCCACAACCAGAATTTGGAACAGAAGGAGAATGAATTGTTCATTTCCCCCCTTCTATTCTTTTGTTTGAACTCAGTTTTAATTTTACAACACATGCATACTTATAAATTAAATTGTTTTAATGCCCTAGGAATTAATAAAATAGTTCAGTTTGGAAGGTTTTTGTATGTGCATGTCAACTTTATCATCTAGACCTCTATATGTGTCAAACTAAATATTCCAGGTATTTCAAAAGAAGACAAAAGGAAAATCTAGTTTTCCCACTTTGCTCAGCCTGAGCTAGTGAATCAGGTGCAGATTTGAGGATACATCTGTCCCTCCCCTCCTCTTCACCAAACAGCTGCTTCAACCTTCTTGTGTTTAGTGCTTGTGCGGATCAGAGGAGATAGGTGAGAAAGAATTCAATGAAAATCAAACACGTTATGTGTTAGGCAGGGCTCTATAGAAACAAAAGCAGGACACTTATGCTTATATACATAAAAGAATTGGTTTGTATAGCGAGAAGGAATATAGCAAATAATTAGTCCACACAGCAGTACAGAGGGCTCAGTTCAATTTAACATGCAACAGTTATATTCTGAAGGTCCTTCAGCTGACATGCTGGTCCAAAGTCAAGAAAGCAGACAGCAGAATCTGCCTTCAGACAAGAAGGACTAACAGAGTCAGCCGCAGGCAAGATGTCAAGGTGGGACGGCAATAGCCTGTCACATGGGAGCATAGCAAAGCAGGCCCCAGTGGAGTCTCGAGATCCAGGGATGCACGCATCCCAACATAATCCGCCAGCAGCATAGCAAAGCAGGTCTCAAAGGAGCCTCAGGCTCTAGCGATGCATGACCAGGCGACATGATCAACAGGGTGGCTCGGCCCACAGGTAGTGCAGCACGTGGGTGAGGCAAAGGACCAGCTCAAGCAGCAGCACACTACTTCAATCATCAGGGAGAAAGAGAGAAGGAGTCCAGCCTCCGAAAGCACGTATCCCGGTCCCCCTCCAATCAAGCTGAGACTTCATTAAACACTTACCACAGGTTCCTAAGGTAGCCTTGTTGGCACAACAAACCTAACCATCACAGTTATATACCTTAAGTGTGGCAAAGGAAGCAGACTTCACAGGAAAACAATTTACACTTCTCTTGGGGCTGTTAGCCACCACCACTTGAGGTCTCAGGTTCTGTTGCTTATTTAAATGGTTTTCTTGCTTCCTTCCTGAGTTAGAACATCCTTACTGATTCAGTTTAAAATGAGTTTTTACTGCAAGGCAGGGAGATGTGACATTTTGAATTTCTAATAAACAAAATCTTAAATTATGGTACATTTCTAGTATTTTAATTAACATCAGGCTAATTCTTTCATTCCCGTTATCATTTGATGCAGCAAAAACACGGCCCATCTAATCAAAAGTTTCATTGATTGTCAATAATTTGACCCAGAAAGCCGCCTACGGCTCTTCTACCCAGGAGGTCAGTAAGCTATCCAGGGAGACTGTTCAAGCGCCCTCACTGTTGTTCTTACTCTGTTATCTGAGTGCTATCATACATATGTTTCTTTGTGAGTGTCATTTTTCATAATGAGATATTATTTTAATTATTTTAGTTACTGACTTGTTTCTTTTGGATGTCTACTTGTCTATAGCCTTGATTAAAATGCACCTTTTAGCTATCAAATCAGTTGGTTTTCCTTGATTTACAATGCGTATCATATTCAATTAGTAAAATATAATGCGTAGGGTGATGACCCTACATAAAAGAATTTAGTTTAACGTGGCTGCAGAGCTAGAAAGAAGACAGGCTAACTGATAGTAAGTTGTTCTTTGTTTTTTAAAAGAAAAAACAAAGTAGTTTCATCTTAAAGCAGAATGTCTGGTGATACAGGAACATGAAAGTAAGTTGAAAGTGTGTGGTAAGTTGTAGAAGGCTTATGAAAAAGTACACTTTGCTTGGGTGTAGGAAACAAGAAACAAAGAAATGTTTTAGAACTTAGTATATTAGACCAAATTTTAGGGGGTTGTTTATAAGATAGGAAAAGGTTGGTGAATCTCTCACCTCCCCAATATGGAACCCTGCCCTTGAGTGATTTAACCCCATCAATAGTCACTCCAAGTCAAGCAAAAAGACACGTTTTGCTTATTATTAGAGGATCAATCCCCGGGAAGAACTCCCATGGTAACCAGGTCACCAGTGACTGTGTCTGGGTACTTCCCAGTTCACAAAGATTACAAAGTATTTATATTTGGCCTTTCTCTTGTAATTGTTGACTTATAAGTGAGAATTCACAAAGCAGGGGGGGGGGTATATTACTCCTAGATTTCCTAAGCTCTTTCCCATCGACTAAGTTATCCCCTACCACTTGCACCTCAAGGCTCTCAAGAAGCAAGAAATTAATTAATATATGAAGACTTCTGGCATGTCACTATGCTAGTTTCAGGCTTTAGCTGAAGTTTGGTGAATGTAGATTATGATTTATGGTTTTAGACCTTCAAATCTTTCACCCAAAGATGTTATATGATAATAATACTTTCTATAAAAAGAGCACAGAAGATAAGAGTTGTAAGAACCCCTAATAAAATGCTTAAAATATATATACAATATATATGTATATTTAACAAGGAAGCAGGTGAACTTTGGACTTCTCTTAAATCTTTCCTCAGCACAAGAACAATTTGTTCTAATAATAATGTGACACTGTAAGATATTCACCTTCCTGACAAGATAGCTGAAGTAAAAATGGGGACATATGCAAATGTGGTGAAGAAAGCTGATGGTGCCCAGCTATCAAAAGATACAGCATCTAGAGTCTTAAAGGCTTGTAATTAAACAAGTGACAATGGAAGAAGCACACCAGCCTGTGGGGATCATGGGGTGTCGATGGGAAGGAGTATCAGAAATTCAAAAACATGCAACAAACTCGATGTGAAGGTGCATGGAGGCAATAGAGACCCAGATTTACCTATAAGGTAACTGGGCAGTCCTTCCTGCAGAAACAGTAACAGGAGTAATGGTTCCCTAAAGGTATGGGAAGAGTGGGGGAGAACTGGGCAATGGGAGCTGATAGCATTGATGATTGTACAATTTCATTTGATGGGATTGAGCAACAGAATTGTATGTGAATTGATATATTGGATTGTAAGATATGTTAATAAAACTTTTATAATAATAGAAAAAGAGAACAGAACTGAAACTTTTAAGCCCTCAATCCTAAAATCTTCCTTTTGTTTCACATTCCTTCTGAGTTTTAGCTTGGCATTGGTCTATGGATAGCCTATATATTATATATGTATATATGTATTTTGTGGCTTAGTTATGGCCATGTCAAGTTTTGTCACTTACAGATAGGTTTTGTTTGACAAAGAGCCTTCCCACAGAAAAATGAACTGTTTTGGACTTATTAAAAAGAACTAATATCCTGATTTGAAGTCCACCAATCTAAATCCAGATTTCTAAGACTTTGGAAGTGGACAAAATTTATGAAATACAACTGATCCTAAATTTATCAAGAATAGAAATTAGCAATTGATTAAATTGGATGTTTCTATAAGTTCTATATGTGGGAGTGTTATATTTTAAGAGTTTCTTCTGTATATAAGCCATTACCATTTTTATTTCTCTAAAATTGTTGTAACATGTGGGTTTATAATAGCATGACTTCCAAAATGAAATATCCTATTAGCAGATTTAACAAATTCATCAAAGTAATGATTCCATGAGTGCAAGAGTACAATTTCCTGCTAAGTTCTGAAGAGAAAGTTTTGCACCTTAATAAATTAATGTTTTCAGTGTCATACATAATCTGAGATTTTTGCAAAATTTAGCTGATACTAATATTATTTAGATAAAAACAAATGACCTCATAATACTTATTGGACATAGTCTTCTATATTATTTTTACATATTTGACCTAATATTGTTAATAGTTTTGTTCTGTCTCCGGGTTTTGTAAAAATTGAAAATTTCCCTTGTGTCCTCAGTCTGCTTTCACTAATTTTTTTAAAACTTTAAGTCATAAAAACAGACCAAGAAAGGGAAGAAAAGTTGAACTAGTCCCTTGGGTTTAAAACAGGACATGTAATACTTTAACTGGGCTTCCCAGAAAGTAATATGGCATTTCTGTCTAACAACTATAGTCCATTAATTTGTACGATTTAAAATCAATTATTCAGGAGTTTTCACCTGAGCTGGAGTCAGTTGTTTAGTTTGAGGGACAGTAAAAATGACGAAATAAAAAGGACCCACCATATAGTATTGTCCCAAAGTCACCCTGATTTAATAGACCTTCTCACTAATAAGGGCTCTTGATGAGGCCTCTATTACTCTTGTGATAAAAACATAACTGTTTTAGAAGAATCTTTGTTAAGAGGATACTATGGTTTGTGAAAACATAACTAGAAATCTCCCATAGCTGTGACCCTACACTGAACCCCCTCCAAATTGTTTCACAGCATATCTGTGCTTGTGTCCAGGCACAAATTCTCAAAGATATTATCTAAGTCAAAGACTCAATTCTTACCTGAGTGTTACGAATCTTTGCCTCCCTCCTCATTAAGTGCTGGAGCCTGCATACTCAGCCGTTTTCTCGAGTTTTAGGGTCCATAGTAACGGAAGCACTGTAACAAGATCTTAGTTAAAAGAAAACATTGTTTTCCCAGTTTGTGCCTGTCATTCCAAAGATTATGGCTGTCTGTAAAAATGGTTTCACTCAGGTGTGTGTGTGTGTGTACGAGATGTGAAAATAAAGGGATGGCCAGGAGGAAGGAGACCCCCATTCTCTTTTCCCATGCAGGTGAAACTTTCAATCTACTTGTCTTTTACAATCTGGCCATGGGGACCAGGCCCTCTTTGTGCCTCCCCCTTAACATGACAATTATGTTCAGCAAATTTCTATGGAAATTCATGACCATTAAAAAAATAGCTATCTTTGTCTCTGAGAAGGTGATTTCACTTCTATTAGTTTATACACCAGAGTGGAACCAGGCTGCCTTTAAAGAAAATCACCACCAACAATCGTTTAACTTTGTCGTGCGAGCTTCCACTAGGCAGATCCACCTAGTACTCTCATTCAAACCTTTCGCTTTGAGTTTCCTTTCAGATTTCAGTGGCCTTGGCTACTTTCTGTGCTGTTGTTCTTAGGTGCCATCGAATCAACTCCACCTGCAGGTAGGACAGATGGAGCACTACTAAGGGCTGAAAGGGAACGTTTGCACATGATGCACAATTACTCCGTCTTGTTTGTGGAGGTGGTACTGGATAATGTGTTTTTGTCATGGAAGATTTTACTATTCACAAATTTAACCTTGATTCTATTGCCTTTGAGTCGACTCTGACTCAGAGGTTCTTAATGGACCAAACAGATCTACCCAATAAGGGTAACAGTCAGTCTCTCAACCACTGTGCCACCAGGATTCTCAGTTCTACCTCAGTAAAAAATGAATCTATGTAAAGGACTTTTCTACAAATAGCTTATCTTTCATTTACTCATTTTCTATCGAATTCTTTTTGAGCAGCACTTCTATGGCAGAAAATTTCCAGTAGCTCAAATATATAGAGAAAAATCACGAGGTATTTATTCACACTGTGGTAGGGGAAGTACAATGAATTTCTGACTTTCTTTTTTGATAATACAGACTGTGCCCCACAGAGAGCACAGATAAGTGCTAAGGTTGGAGAGCAAAGGATATAAGAAAGCTTCCTGCTAAGTGTTTCTTGGGGGTGAAGCTTAAAGAACTTTTGTTCTTCCACTTTTCTTCCTTTCCAAATGTGAGAGGTCAGAGCCTCTCCGGGTAAGAAACAGCAGGAATCAAAGGCAGACAAGAGTTCAGGGGACTGCTTCCTCCCCTCCCTGCACAGCAGCTGGTCTACAGAGGTCGCACTGTGCCACAGTGATAGCCAAGAGGAACAGAGGGAGGGCTGGCCCCGTTCACTTAGAAAATACTGCCTGCATTCTCCCTCACAGCTGATTTCCAACCAATGAACAAGGAAAGTGTAGAAGGTATGATGGAATAATTTCCAAGATTTCTAAATGATAGAAAATTGTTTTTAGGTTAACAGTATAATGATAGTTGCTGAAGGCAAACATCAGTGATAAATAAGTGAGGATATGATGAGAAATAGACTATGTTTCATAGTTTAAAATACCTTCTAATATTTTACAGAGGAGAAACTTGCTAGAGAGCCCCTTAAGTGCTTCAAGTAAACATCCAAATTAAGACCTATTGACGGTAAATCCTCCCAGTTTGCTACACTGAGAGGACAGTGATCGCTTCTGTAACCCCGAGAGAAAACAGCAAATAAATCTGGAAGGAGGGACATACTGTAAAATAAATTACTAGCATTATGTGTCGATAGTCAATGTCGCTGGGCTTTCTCTCCTGGAGATACCGGTAAGTCCCTCTCAAGTGCTTGTTTCCACAACCACGGAGCCACCCACGTAAGACAGAAAGGTAAGAGAGAGTGGTGGGACAGTAGCGGAGCAAAGATTTCATAAGCACAGTTCATTTCAATCATGTAGCAAGTCCCCACTCGATTTGAGGGATGCCCCAGCCTGGGGATATTATATCAGGCTCTGTGGGTATTGGGTGACAGGACTTCATTGGCTTGCTTTAGCCCCTATCCTCTTTCTTATTGACCCTAATCTTGCATCCTAGTTGGTCCTTATTCCAGCACACTGGTTGATCTCATAATCTATGGTTTGTGCACCTCATTATCAGGTGAGGCAACTTGTAATGGGTCATCCAGACCTCTAGCTGACCCTGGCAATCCCTCTGAAAGAATAGGACTCTGAATTCATTCGAGGTATTGTATGTCCACCGATGTGGCTACTTCTTGCTGAACTACTTTTTCAGAGGTTCCTTTCTTCACCCCGTCTCCAGGTCTGATGAGGGAGTGGGTATTTACTGGAACTGGTGCAGGAATCAATCTTTGCCCATAATCTAACAGGGCTTGCTGACGTTTGTCCATTTCTAGTCTATGATATGTTCTAGAACAGCAGTTCTCAACCTGTAGGTCGAGACCCCTTTGGAAGTCAAATGACCCTTTCACAGGGGTCTCCTGATTCATAAGAGTAGCCAAATTGCAGTTATGAAGCAGCAACGAAAATAATTTTATGGTTGGGAGGGGGGTTCACCACAATATGAGGAGCTGTTTGAAAGGGGCACGGCATTAGGAAGGCTGAGAACCACTGCTCTAGAAGGCAACTTGCCTCTTGGATCCCTCAGTGCTTGAATGGAAAAGGATATCTCATATATGAATTCAAATGGTGACCCTGGAGATTCTATGTGGAGATGCTCTGATCCTCATAAGGGCAATAGGGAGTATCTCTACCTAATTCCTCTGAGTCTCCTGATATAAATTCACTCAAGTGTCTGGTTCATCCTTTCCACTTTCCCTGAGGACTGGGATGGCAGGCTGTATGTAAGTAATATGAAATCCCTAATGCCACCAACTGCTACTGAATCCAGCTTTCTGGACAGATATGCTGACTTGTTTGTCAGTTTGTTGTACTGGGATGGCTCATGTGTTTCTGTGGTGTTGGATGCTATGGCGCTGGTATTTCAAATGCCAGCAGAATCACCAAAGTGAATGAATAGGTTTCATCAGGGCTTCCAGGTCCTAAAAACGGAAACAGAACTCTTAATTCTACCTTGTCTTTTTCTGACACATATAGGAAAGGGCATTTTCTAGGTCAGGGACCCCTAAGTCGGAGGTCCTAATGAAGGTTTGCTTAAGTACTTTTAAAACCTTATGGGAGTTCTTCCATTTTAGCTCATTTACCCGTCCCTCCCCTAAAAGCCTTATAAAGGGGGTTTGCACTGCTCCCAAAGTTTGGGATCCAAATCCTGCAGTGACCTGCTATTCTTTAATTGTCTTTTAGTCTTTTGGCCTGGGATTGAACAAATGGCTTGAATCCTATCATGAGATAGCCTCCTTCTGGGCATTAATGTAAACCTCAGAGAGTGCACTTGAAGTTGACATGTCTGTGCCTTTTCCTTATCGTTTAATCCCGTCCTCTCCCAGGAACTTCAATGCTGCCTTTTACACAAGCTTTGTACTGTAGTTATGATGCTATATCACTACAGTGTGTTATAAATGGAGTAACAGGAGTCTCTTCCCTAAAATATTCCCAAAGGGGGAAGGGAGTCCCAGAAACTTTGTGGTCAGGCCTTCCACTTATATTGAATGGTCCTTCTGGTTTTAGCATCGCTCGATTTGAAGGCAAAGGTGGATATGACTCTTCATGCAGCAGGATTGACAATAAGGCACCTTTCAGATCTACCGTCATACAGTACTGTACTCCTGGAGGGATTTTGGATCAAGGTAGTACTGGGTATAAGGGGATCATTATCTCTTAATTGCTTTCCAGTCTTGATCCAGTCTCTATTTCCCATTTTACTTTTGAACTCAGGGTCTGGGTAGTAAAGGGAACTGACTTTTCTTCAATCGTGTCCACTTCCCTTAGCTGGCAGATGATTGGGCCAAGACCCTGAATTGCTTCTGGTGAGATCCTGCAGGGGGATTGTTTAGGGTAGCCTGCACCGGGCTTCCATTTGGCTATCACAGGTTCTACAGCAGTCGCCATGGCCAGCTTCCCTTCGACCAAATGTGAGGGCTGACACCCTGGAGCTCTGATGGATGCCTGTATCCTCTGAGAACATTTTCACCAGCAATAAGGTGGTTTCCAAAGTGAAAATTACTTGTGTTCCTAGTCTCAATTAAAACAAACAAACAAACAAATCCCCTTAAAGGTGTAGGAGACACTGGAACAACTGGGAATTGGTGGTAGAATAAGGAACCTCCCCAAATGTAAGGCAAGGGAGTGTGAGAAATATTTTGGTAGGGACTCATCGATGCCAACAACCTGAATATAAGAGTTGCTTAAGAGAAGCCAAAGGTTTTTAGTACTGAAAACGATCTCCTGGGTCCAGCAGAAAACAGGGGGATTTGCTGGCAACAGCCACACGGCTCCTCGAGTTTGCTGTCAATGGTGCTTCCAGAGAGCATGAGAATCAGGCTTCCATCAGTCGATGGGTTCAGTCATCACCATGATTCACTTAGGGGCACGTGTGCATTTGTGGACCAGGTGTCCCTGGGTGCTGTACTGGAGAGAGGAGGAATGAGGCTGTACAGGAGACAGGTGGGGCACTCTGCTGTGACACTCATGCTGGACACATGAGCGGACACACACAACCACAGCAAATAACTCAGGGCCTAGATCATAAGGACCTTGCAAGGCCACCCTGCTCTGGGGGTCTGGGGCCTAGACTGGCTGAAAAAGTGGCCCCAATAATGTGGGCCTTTTGGTGTTCATGGTTTCCTTCTTCCAAGTCACAATGTTGCATACCAAAGAGGCCAATTCATTTGGGTTGCTTTGTGGTCCCAAAGCTTTATCCTGGGGCTTCCTATGGATATCAGGGACTGGTTGCTTATCAAAGAGAGTGTCTAAAACAATCTTCCCCTTTGCTGGTTCTGAATCTAGGTTAGTAACTTCTGGAGTGCCTCTACTAAGCAAGTCCTGAAAGCTGCATGGCTTTCCTGTTTACCTTGAGTGACATCTGTCAATTTAGAATAATTCATTGACAATATGAATATCTTTCATCCCTCCTACAAGGCAAATCTACATACAATCCTGAGCCACTCTCCCATCTTCCCTGGGCTGCCTTTCCTTGTTGCCTTGCTCAGGTATTGCCCTAGCCCCTTCTGCAAGGTTTTGATTATTGGCATGCATACAAGCACCCAAGTGTCTAGAAATCTTCTGTGTACTATCCTGCATCATTAGAGAAAGCGCCTAATTTTAATTTATAAGTTTTATAATTCCTCACACTAAAAGGAATATATACGTTCATGACATTCACATTTAGCCAGGCCACCTTCCGAAGAGGACACAAGGCAGGGTAAGACCTCATCTCATTCAGAGGGCCAATAGCAGGCTAAGGGGTGTCTCTTCAACCAGAGGTGCAGGGGCTTCTCAAGGGACATGATCAGAGCTGATTTGTCAGCGACCACTGTGTAAGATTTACTAAGTAAATTGCTGTGTTCTCTGAGAAATGTGAAGTCTTGTGTAAAGATTTCCAGTGCCAAACATTTGCTAATCCCTTTAATATTCCTGAGAGCCCCAAATGACAAAGAGTCTACTCTTTGTCTACATGCCACCTCTAGAGCTAGCAAAAGACTAAACAAATAGCTTTGAATTTTCAAATCTGTGCTGTGGCAGGATCTGAGGTGGAGCTAAAACCGAGCCAAACTCACCAGGGTCCCTTCATAGTTAATGGCTATCAGAGATATGGTTACAGAATTCACAGAGGAGGGAACAATCATTTTTAGGTCATGTTAAAAGCCAACCTAGGGGGCCCAAAGAATAGCTAGTGTACAGGTAAGACTGGACAAAAGACTGAAAGCCAAGGTCTCCTCCCTGAAGTGCCAGAGCCAACACAGTACAGGGTGAAGACTTCCTTGCCATCAGCAGTGTCTTCATGTAGTGGGCCAGTAGGTACTGATTGTAATGGAATGAGGGCCACCAGCCAAGAGAAAAAGATGAGGTTTTCTTCACCCATAAACATTTACAGTCTCAGAAACCCACGGGGGCAGTTTAACTGTGTTCAATTCTACTGGGTCCAGTAGGGTGGCTCTGAGTTGTAATTGTCTCTGAGGAAGTAAGAGATGAGGAGAGTCATGGATCCCCAAACAGCCCCAAGTGGTGTGAGAGTAAGAGTGGGGTTATACCCACATTTATATAGGTTGACTGAGGATATTTGTACCTTTGTATTTACTGTATTTTTTGAAAATATATTCATGACTGGGGGCATACAAGGGGGCAAATTATAATAAACTTCTTAGAATCAAACACCTTGAAAGGATGAATCACTGGACATGGAAGCTCAGGATTATAGTCTCGGGGGGGGCAACAAGGTCAATTAGCATAACAGAGTCCACAAAGACAATGTTCTATGTCCTACTTTTGTGAATGGCAACGGAGGTCTTCCAAGCTAGTACGTAGCTGTCCAAGGTGTAACTACAGGTCTCCTCCCGTGCAGAGGACAGAAGAGGGATGCGTATTGAGGACACGTGGAAACAATTAGTCCTGTAGACAGACGGTTCCCGAACATATCAATTCAATGACTCGAGACCAAAAGAATTAGCTAGTACCTGGCTATCACCGCATATTGCTCTGAAAACATCATATGGGCAAGTCTTGGATAGAGTAGGAGAAAATGTGGAACAAAACTCAAAATCATTTTTAAAAGACAAGACTTACTGTTGGGTAGATATGGATGGAACCCTTGAGATAAGGTAAGGTTTGGAAATTAAAGCACCTCCAAAAATCAATTTTAGCCAAACAATAGATAGGCCCATAAGAGGAAAAACAACACTAGAGAGATATGCACACCCAGAATAATCAAATATTTGAGATCAAAGGGCAGTATTTACCAGGGGCAAAGTTCAGAAGGCGGGATAAAAACAGGAAACATGGGGGAATTGCATAAGCAATGTTACCTTGCAATCAATAAGATGAAACAAAATGAGTATGAATTATTGAATGAAAAAGTGATCTGTTCTGTAAATCTGATTCACCTAATTCACGATGGAAAGTTACATAAATTAATTTTTTTTAAAAGAGAGAAAACCTATGGGGAAGTTTTACTCTGTGTTAAATAGTCACTAGGATTCAGATTTAACTGGAAGGAAAATTATTCTATCTAGCCCAGGCAGAAACGGGAGGACTGGGAAATGTGAACAAATCTCCAAGCCCTAAAACACGGGAAAAATGCTAATGTATTACGGGAATAATTGACTCAATTCCTAACTCACTTGTGTGTGATAATTTGCCATAATTTTGCCAACTAAGGACTCAGAGGGAGACTTTGGTGCATCGGGCTGCTTGCATTCCTCCATGTCTGCTCTCTTTGCAGCGGCCGCATACAACACGGTAATGCTTGTTTGTCGCCCAGCTCCCCCGCTACCTGTGATGGCTTTGGGTGAACATCTTTCTCTTCACACCTTTACTTTCTTTCTCTTGCTTATCCTCACTTCTTCATTCCCTTCCTCCCTCTCATCCTTCATTCTTTCCATACCTGAAGTTCAAGATAATTGATTACTATGCTTCAATTTATGCCATACCCTTTATTCTCAGTGTAAGCCACTTCCCTCCCATTGTATTAATCTCCTTTTGCCCCATTTCCCCACTCGCATTCCCCTATAGGCAAATACCTAATGATTTTTGTTTGTAATGTTGTATTGTTGTTTCTAGATGTTGTCACATTGGTTCCTACTTTATAGCGACCCTGTGTACAACAGAAAGAAACACTTTCTGGCCCTGCGCCCATTATTCTCTCAACCATGGCTATGATTAAATCATGGTCTTAGCCACCTTATCAACCTACCTCATTGAAGATCATCTTTTAACCTTGAACTTTACCAAGCATGATGTGACTGATCCCTGCTGAAGACATGTCCAAAGCATATGAGACAAAGTTTTGAATTCTTGCTTCTAGGGAGAATTCTGTCTGTTCTTCTTCCAATACATATCATTTTATTTCTTCTGTCAGCATTTTCACAATTGCTCCTGGGCTGGAATATCCAGTCCCTTCAGACAACTTTTCTGCCCTTTCTCAGTATATGTCTGTCTCTTTTCTTTCCGCCCTCTCAGTCCTCAGCAGAAATTCCTCTTGAGATACAAAAATGCTCTGTTGACACTTCCTGTCATGCTGGCAGAAAGAGGCTTAAAATATTAATTTGAGTCACAGAAAAACAAACAAGCTGATTTATTACACGCCTGAGTTTGGATACTAAGACATTGCACAGGTGCTTCGATCACTTCTTCTGGTCTGATGACATATCTAGAATCCTAAAAATATGCCTACAGCACACAGGCTATCCTTTTAGTTGCCTTGCACAAAAGCTGAGCTGTTTTACTGTGGTGCAGCTTACTGTCAATTGAGGCTAATAAATAAACCATGTCATTTTCACTGCTTAGCCTAGCATTACTCAAAATATGTGTCTTTGTCAAAATAGCCGGTGTTGAGCAAGCATTGGTAGAAATATGATGATTATTTTCCTTTTCATTGAGAAGAATTTTGCTTCCTGGAACACCAAATAGCAGCAGTTCAATCAGAAACAACCCAGAGAAGCACGTATTCTTATTCCATGTGGTTTCCTGAACAACTCTCAAAATCCCACTTCTGGAGTCTGATTTTCTCTCTACAATCAGTTCAGAATTGTTGTGGGTTTTGCCTAACGTCTTAGGAAATCCGGAGCTCACGACGTAACATATCAAAACACAGGTTAGATGGAGTTTCTAGGGAATGCACCTGATTTGGGAAGTAAGCATCACCATGCCATGTTGCCAATGCGTCACACTCACTTGACTGAGAATCAGAACTACAGGCATTCCGAATTGTGTTTAATTGGATGCTGAAAACAAAGCCACTGTCAAGGGGTAAGTTACTGCCTAGACAATATGACGTTAATGGAAAGTGAACAGAGTTAAAAATCTATGTGTGTGGGAATGCTGTATAGATTAATATATAAATATTATGTTCCTTGTTCTGATTCTACATACCCATACAATTAGTCTACATAACGAGACAGTAAAGGTTCGGTGGTAAAAATTTCACCTTCCATGCAGAAGTCCAGGGTTCAGGAACAATACACTTCATGCGCAGCCTCCATCCACATGAGTGGAGGGATGCATGTCACAGCGATGCTCAATAGATTTCACTGGAATTTCCAGACTAGCACAGGCAAGGTAGAAGGGCCTATTTACTTTCAATCATCATCGGATGAGCTCCGTGACCACACTGATTCAACCTGCAAGCAGTCATGGAACAGTACCGGACCTGGCAGTACTCACTTCCTTGTGCATGATGTCTCCATGCGCCTGAGGCTGGCGTGACTGCAGCTGAGAACAGCAGCAGGTCAGGAGACATAGGGTTTGGAGGTCTGTCTTTGTGGGGTTTCGTCTGCTCACTTCCTACCCACACAGCCAACACTGCCACCAAAATAACAGTGAAAAACAAAGCAAATCCCAAGGGACAGATTCTGCTGCCTGTTTTGTATATTTCCATCATTTCCTATCTCCATTGGCTAAGATTTTCTCCTCGGGTATTTTCTTTTAAAAAATTTTATTGGGACATAATCCATATAGCATACAACTCAATAGTTTAATCAAGAAGAGTTTTACAATCATTACCACAAACAATTCTTTAAATGTTTTCTTATTATGTTATTAGCTGTCCATTTTCTCCCACTCTCCTCTGCCACACCTCAAAGAAACCATGAATCCAGTTACCATCTCATCAATTGACCCACCCTAGATTTCATATATCTAAAAACATGTAAAAGCAAAGGAACAAAAAAGTTAACAAAATGAAATTGAGGAAACCCCAATATAGAAAAGTAGAAAGTATTAGAATATGACAACTTTAAAATGGGTCAAGAGGAAGATCAAATGATACGATGTTAAATTTTAACCTAACTACATTTGTCATAATCTACTTTCCAATGCACTGTGTAAGATAGCAAGGCTATTGGGGCCTCTGGTTTATATTCATAGGGATTCATTGCAGACTTAATCCATGTGTATTTCTCCTTCCTTTCTTCTTTTTTTCTTTTCTGATTTTTAAATGAGTCAACGGGAGATCAAATAAAACATTACATTTTAACCTAACGGTATCTGCTCTAATTATCTCTACAATGCCGTCTGTTTGGTAACAAGGCTACTAACAGCCTTGCATGTGGTCAGAGGGGAGTCCCCGGAGGCTTTCTCCAGGTGTGAACCTGGCCAATGATTCGGGGCTCTCACCGTCATCCATATCCCTCTGCAAACCCAGACCATTCTCTCCCTCAGATTTTGAGTTTATTATTTACAGTCTTTGGATCACACTGGCTGGTGTGATTCTTCCACGTGGACTTAGTTGATGCCTCCCTAGATGGCTGCTTGTTTGAAGACAGGCCTTTAAGGCCCCGGACACTATTCTTTCTGACAGCTGGATGCCACTCTATTTGGTCACCACACTTTGCTACAGCTCCCACATCTACCTTCCCTACCCGTGGGTTAGTTACATTCCAGTATCTAGGAAAAGTCCGTAGGGATGGAATGGGGAAACCGCACTGAGCAAGCCAAGGGAACACAAGTCGGGGCCCAGGCGAAAATGCTACCTGGGTTTTCCCACTGAGGGTGACAGACGTGTTATCCTTTTGACACAATGTAGACCCAGTGGATCTCCATTCACATGAAAAGGTTTGAAAATATTGGTTATAAAAAATTCAACCAAAATTTGGAGAAAGGAGAAAGGGAAGTTTGAGTCCCAAAGACAAAGCTATGGTGACTGAAGTCTCCATCATAAACCTCCGTGCCTGTTTCAGAAATGACATATTTATCTTGGACAAAAGAAGCATAAAGGTAGCTTGAGACATCAATGTAAGTAATAATATAGTGGGGGAATCCCTGAATTTTTGTTTCAAGTTCTATATCATTGTCAAATGGTGACTGTAATAGTCATAGCATCAGAATTAAGGTAACTTCGGTCAAATAGCAGAAATCAAGATCACCCCAAGGCTGATCCCTGTGAGCTTGAGGTGAAATATGCCTCAATTCTCCAACATTTTTACCAATCTGGCCACCAACCATCATTTTCATAACTATCTATTTCTCCTTGGGGTTTGAGAACCCATTGAGATGGTCAAAGATAATTAGAAAACCATAAGCACAATTAAATGGTTTAATAAGGATCACAGCTCAGAATCGGGGTCAACAGGCTACAACTCAAGATCAGAATCAGAATTAGGAAACATGTAGGCAAAGTCTTCCTTGGTCAACACAGCACAGCTCTCTCAGTTCCACTTGACCGTGCAGGCCACAGCTCAACCTCTTGAGGACAAGTTTTCCTCAGACCCCTAATGACAGGTTTCTCTCTTCCAGTAAAGGCTAGATTCCGGATGGTCTACTCTAAGCCCTCAGGACCCTGCCATCGGTTGCTGCCAGATCCGCCACTGGGTCCTTCATGTGTTCAATATTACAGCCCTTTACAAAGGGTCAATGTGATAGTTTGGAGGGGGGCGAGGGGTGAACATGGCACCCATAAGAAGATATGGTTAGCCTGTCATCAGGTTGCAGCCTGATGATCTCATTTGGAGCTGTCAGCAAAATAAGCATCTCCCTCTCTCTCTCTCTCTCTCTCCACCTTCCTGTTGAAAAGCCATGCTAAGAGATGGGTTTGCCACCTTTGAGTCCATGGGACTTTGTACCCACTGTCCTGTGATTTCCCTGCATTTTTCATCATTGCTTGTGGCTGTGTGAGTCTGAAAAAAGATTTATAGACTAGTATCATGAACTTGATTTGGACTAGACTGGGATGGTTTCCTAATATATAACTACTTCTTGATGTAAAGCTCTTTCTTACACATATATGAGTGTCATTGGATTTGTTTCTCCAGTCCACCAGCCTAACAGAATCAACAAGTTACAGCTCTTTTAGGAGAATCCCTTCTGTTTCTCCCAACTTCCTCCCCTTTCCCTCCTCTCTTCCTTCCTCTCCCTCTGTGCAGTCTACTGTCCAATTCCTACAGTGAACATACCAATCACAGGGTAGGCAGTAACGCGAGGCCAGACGAAAAATAAACTTAAATTGTTTACAGTTGACCCAAGAAATGTAACAAATGCTCTGTATAGAAAATTGGGAGAAAACACTATCAAGATGTCTTTTGAAAATAGCCAAGGAAAATGACCAAATAAAGGAGCTCATTTCACCACAATAACACAGTTAGAATAGAAGAAGCTAGCAACCCCAAACATCACCAAATTTGGAGCAAAAAAAGCCACAACAAATGTTTGCCTTGTCTGCAGGACTAGGAAAGGAGTAACCTAGAAAAATAGAAAGCTTTTAGACAATAACCACTCTTCTTCAGGCAAATACCCCCCAAAAAAGTCTCTGCCTCTCTATTCAGCCCTTTCTGAAATCCTCCTGGAGAGACCATTGTTGATAGCTACGTGCAATTCAGTTCTGACTCATCACGGCCTGATACCCAGCAGAAGGAAACACTGCCAGTCCTACGCCATCCTCCCAACAATTGTTATATTTTAGGCCATTGTTGCGCCCATGTTGCTGAGGGTCTTTCTCTTCTTCATTGCCCTGTACTGTACCTGACAAGAAATCCTTGAGAACACAGACAAGGTGTGTGGGATGAAGTCTCATCATCCTTGCTTCTAAGCTGTACTTATTCCCAGACACACTTGTCTGCTCTCTGACATGCCAACACCGTAATTCAAATGCACCGATTCTTATTTGATATTCCGTATTAATGTCCGACTTTCACTTGCATGGATTGGGTCAGGTACACTTTTGTTCTCAAAGTGACGTCCTTGTTTTCAACACTTTAAAGCGATCTTGTGACTCAGGTTTACCCAAAGCAAGACATTCTTTGGTTTCTTTACTGCGACTTGCATGAACATTGATGTAGCTCCAAGACAATATATTGGACAATGTCAATCTTTCCTCTGTTCCTTGTGATGTTACCTATTTGTCTGGTTCTGGGAATTTGGGCTTCTTCACATTTATGATCCACACTGAGGGCTGCCAGCCTTGATCTGCATCAGCAAGGGCTCCGAGTGCTCCTCACTTTCAGCAAGCGACGCTGTGTTATTCACGTATCACACGGTGTTATTTAGCCTTGTCCCAATTCTGATGTCACAGTTTTCCTCTTGTACACAGGTTTTCTAATCGTTTGCTCAGTGTGCAGCTTGAACAAGTATGGTGAGAGGATCAAACCCCGAAGAAAACCTTGTCTGATGTTAAAGCATCCAGTGTTCCTCTGTTCTCTTTGAAGGAGTCCCTCGGGGTCCATGGATAGTTTCTGCAGAGCACAATTAGGTCTGGGCTATCCTCAATTTGTCATTTCATGTTATCATAGAACATTGTTCGTTTTAATAATGCTCTCATTTGTAGGTGCTATCAAATTGGGTTCTGACTCAAAGGGACGAAATGTAGAACAGAACCAAGCTCTCTTCAGTCTTATGCCATCCTCAGAATTGCTGTGTGACCTGTTGTTATAGCCACCGTATCAATCCACCTTGTGGCAGTCTTCCTCCGTTATAGTTACATGTCTATCAACGAGAACTTATGCACAGCTTCCTGAAATAATTCACAGAATATTTATACTTTTATTTTATGGCTATGTGTTTTACAGACTCTAGTGTGTTTATGAAGCTTGTAATAAAGATAACATGAAATTAAGCAGAAAAGTGGAGTGGGGGACTCAGTCAATAGCCCTGTGTCAGGAGAAATTAATACTGTAACAGCGAGAAGGACACAGAGTGTCTTTCCCGCAGCTTCCTTAAGCTGGCACAGAGATCCATTCTTACCTAACAGATTAGAAATACTGGTTTAGAAAGCTACTTCTTTTTGCTTTAACCCTGGCTGTTGGAACAAACTATATAGCAAGAGTTTACAAAATCGTTGAACTTCAGGAAGGAGAACAGTAAAGGCTGGTCTGAGTGCAGCAGGGTTTGCATTCTATTAAACCTAAACAAAGCTCTCTTAGTCAGTAAGATTGACCGTTCATGCCCCACTGAGGCCTGGTGCACAGTAGTTAAGTGTTGGGCTGTAACCTGCAAAGTCAGCAGTTCAAAACCACAAGCCAGCTCCTTGGGAGAAGGCTTTTCTACGCTCATAAAGATTGGGTGGTTATGTATGGGGCTTTGATCTCCACAGTCGGCAGTTGGAAACCACCAGAAGCTCAGTGGGAGAAAGACTGGGCTTTCTACTCCAGTTTGAGCCTTGGAAACCCACAGGGGGGTTCTATGAGTCAACATTGGCTAGAGGGCAGGGAGCGAGTCACAGACATAGTGTGCATGACAGGAAAGTTTGGTATTATAACAGGTAAGGAAGATTGGGAGGTGGTGGCAGTGGGAAGATTTAGTCTCAGAAGTTCCAAGGAGCAGTTCTACCCAGTCCTATAGGGTCACCCTGTGTCCGCGTCATCTTGATGGCCGTGAGTGCAAGCCCTGGTGGGTCTGTAATTCCTCACTGCAGGAACAGAGGTTCTACTCCCTTGGAATGAGCATTCTTCCTACTGCCCCACGGACATGTTGTTGCTCGGGACCATCCAGCTGGACCCTCAGTACAACAGAACAGAACATTGCCCAGTCCTGTGCCAGACTCATGACTGTCACGCTTGAGACCATTGTGGCTATCACTGTGTCAGCCCGTGCCCTGTAGGGTCTTCCTCATATTCCCTGCCAGCCACTTAATCAAGCGTGAAGGTTTTCCAAGGACTGGTCTCTCCTAATGACAAGTCCAAAGTAAGCAAAAATAAGTGTGGCCATCCTCACTTCTAAGGAGCATTCAGGTGTCCTTCTTCCAAGTCACATGTGTTTCTTCTGGCCGTTTGCACTTCTTTCAATATTCTCCAACAAAACCCGAATTCAAATGTGCCAATGTGTGCACCTCTCGCGATCATTCCTGCTTGTGTAGTACTGCCCGCAGCTATTTGAATTGGTCTGCCACCAATCACGGTGTTTGATACTTTCTTCTGTTGCCCATGAATTACTTACGTGACCAGCTTTCTGTGAATCTTTGCACCCCATTGTGGCCTTGTACTGATGATCACCCTCATCCTGATGATGAATTTTCTTTTTCTTTATTTTGTCTTTGTTCTATTTAAGATTGAATAAATGTGTCTGCCAATTCTTGATCACTTTGAGACTGAAGATGTGGATAGAATTTCTTCATCACTAGCTTTAGTGGTTCCTACTGAATCTGAATGGTAGTCATAATAACTAGGTTTCGTTGTGTGTGTAGCAATTATCATATTACAGATGGCAATGCACTTCAGGGTAGCTCTTGAAATGTCCTTTTGGACGATGAAAGTCACATCATTCCTCTTGAATTTATCCTTCCCAGAAGAGTAAATCATATGACTGTCAAATTAAAAATGAGCAAAATCAGGTTTTTTAAGCTCGCAATGCCTAGCATATCAATATTTATGCATTCCACTTCAATTCTGATGAGTTACAATTTTCCTAGAGTCAAAGTACATTGGCCATTCTAAGTTATGATTGTTACTAGACAATTGGAGCTGTTTTTCTCATTTTAAGTCATGCCCCATAGCAAATGAAAGTGCAAAAGCCTTCCTCCATCCACGCCAGAATGGTCGATGCTGTTTTGAGAAGGAAGCACCTCCTCAGTCCTATTTTGAGGGCGTTCCAATCTGAGGAGCTCACGTTTTCAGCACTATATTGGACGCATGGAAGAAATAATGAAGTAAAATTGTTGAACAAAAAAAAAATTCAAAGGACAGCTCAAGAAGACAAGGTAAAGTATAATGAAATGGGCAAATATCTGAATTGGGAACACCAAAAAGTAAATAACAAGTTGAAAAACCTGAAGAAAAATGGCAAGCCTCGTGTCACAGTGTCAAAAGCTTCCATGCAGATCATATTGAAGACTGTGGGAGTATTAGGACAGAGAGTCGCTGGTCCAAAAGGAGCTGGTCAAAAGTCGATCATTCCCAGAGTAGGATGTGATGACACGGGGAGAATTCAAGCTGCGCTGTAGGGGCACACCGAGAAGATCAAGTACCCTTCAGGAGGGACTACAACTCAACGGAAAGAAAGCCCAAATTCTCACAACTGGACCTAGATCACGATGAACAGCAAAAAGTGAAGAAGTTGTTAGGGATTTCATCTTGCTTGGATCCACAGTCAATGCTCATGGAACCATCAGTCCAGAAATAAAACAACAATTGCATTGACTAAATCTACTGCACATGATTTCTTTAAGCAAGGGTACCATTTTGAGGACTAAAGTGCACCTGACTCAAGCCATGGTATTGCCATTCACCTGATAAGCATGTGAAAGCTGAACAGTGAATAAGGAAAGTCAAAGGATATTGATCCATTTGAATTGCACATTTGATAAAGAATATTGAAAGTACCTAGGATTTCCAGAAGAAGAAATGAATGTGTCTTGGGATAAGCACAGCCAAAACACTCGTGAGAGGAAAGGATGGTGAGCCATCACCTCACATCCATTGGCATCTTATCAGCAGAGACCTGGGAAGGGGTATCACATTTGATAAGATGGAGAGGCATCAGAAGAGATAAAAGTCATCAAGGAGATCTATTGACTCGTAGTGGCTACAACTCTGGTCTCGAACCTACCAGTCATTGTGAGGGGAGTGTAAAGCCTGGAAGTTCGGGGTCTGTTACACTGAATGTTATACTAACATTTCTATGTGGTGCAACCAACTCGAAGACACCTAAAAACAACAACAAATGTGTCTCTAGAAATGTCATTTGAATGTAGGGTCTTCTTTCCACCACTGAGCAGTGGTTAGTGCGGGTGGAATAAGGTAGAGGGGAGGTATTGCTGAGCACAGCGTCTCTAAGGTGATGAAAATGCTTTGAAAGCAAATGGTGGTGATGACAGCACAGCACGGTTGATATGACCCATGCCCTCGGGTTGTACACTTGAAATGGTTAAATGGCAGATGTTATCTATGTTATTTTACCACACACACAAAAGATTCTGGCACCCATGGTGGCAACATCAGGCTAAGAAACTCAGGTCAGAATAGTCATTTAAGGACTTCACGATGATGAGAACTGTCGTATTCCTCTTGTCACAGACTCCCTTCTGTGACTTCACAAGATATCCAGTGGTTTCCTAAGTACATGACATTCCATAAACTCTCCCTACCTGGGCCCATTCATAGAAAGCAGCAGCTAAAATATCAGATGCCTTTCAGGTATTAGGCAAGTGATAAACTGTTTTTCCAGAAACATCATCCATTGGGGCCTGGGAGATGAGGCAGCAGAGACTTGTCTGGTTAAAGACCAAAGCCCACTCTTCCTTTCACAGGGGAGTGCATTTCACAGCATGTCAAACCCTGAGTATATTAGACGTCTCTGAGATTGAGGCCATCCTGTGTAGGAAGAATGGACACAGAAGGGGGGCCGTGAAAGCCACTAGATGCTAGGAACAGAGTTATCATTCTTATGATGATGAATTAATTCGTCTCTTGCCTTTTTTTGTTTGTTTGTTTTCATCAAAATCAAGAACCACGTTTGATTGAGGGAGAGGAAGGCCATGCTCTTAAATGCCATGAGCACCACTCCACTCTTCTTAATAAGCAGTTTCCTAAAGTGATGACATTACCTTCAATCAAAATGGTTAAGGTAGCTTTCTTCTGCCAATGCTGAGATGCTCTTGTGTCAACAGGTAAACTCTCTGCCGATGAAGATGTCATTATAATAAAACCCAAACCAAACCCACTGTCATCGAGGTGATTCCAGCTCTTACTGACCAGAGTCAGCTCTTCCTATGGCTAGAGCATTCTTGTCAAGTTCCTCTTGGATTAGGTTTTGGTTTTGCTAACGTCTTTATTTTATCCATCCGTTATTCTATGGCCAGAAGGTTCAGAGTCTCCACTGACTGCCCTGCCTGTGTTAGGCCAATTTGACTAGAGAAACAAATCCAATGACATTCATATATATGTAAGAAGGAGCTTTATATCAAGAAATAATTATATATCAAACAAACATCCCAGCCAAGTCCTGTTCAAGTCCATAAGTCCGATTCTCGCCCATAAATCCCTCTTCAGACTCATGCAGTTATATGCAATGACGTACAATGCAGGCATCTCACGGGCTGGTAGGTGCAAAGTCATGTGGATCCAGGGTTGCTGGAAACATTGCAGGGCTCCGGCAGATCTTGGAATGGCCAGCACACAGGAAGTTCAAGGCGGAGAGAGAGGGAGGTTCCCTGGGCTCTCACTATGAGAAGACCATGCCCACAAGGAAGCATCATCAAACTGTGACCCGATTGACAGGTTGAATATCACCCCCCACTTTTTATATATATCTTCAAATTTACATGAAAGTATGTAACTACCACACAACTGCCTACCAGGCAAAGATGTGTCTTTTAAACTTGACTTAGTACTCTCCCTTCACATCTCCTACCACATTATATGTTCATTTCCATGCATTCGGCAACAATCAATTATGAGAAAAGCCTCTCTCTCTCTCTCTCTCTCTCTCTGTCTCAGGACAGGCTTCCCTGGAGATTTGCAGACAGGAAGTTTCTTGGTAAGTTCCTTCGAAGTAACCATCTGTACAAAATATGTTAGCTATCTTCTGCTATGTAAAACTTACCCCAGAAATTTGTTCTGTTTCTGTGAATCTGGAATTGGAAGCAGATTGTCTGTGATTCTGACTCACAAATGCAATGCATGTGTTGACGGCACTCTCTTCCTGTGCTTGTGGGCCTCTTCATGGACTGCCCACTTGGTGTCCACCTAGCAGGGCAGTTGGCTTCTCCCAAACCAGTGAGAAGACAGAGGAAGGAAGAGAAAATGGGAGGGAGCACACTTCAGACTGAAGCCAATCCACTGTCATTAAAAACAAAACCAAACAAATAATAATCATAAAGCATTGTTAGAGTTTTCTTGGATTAGGATTTAAATGCCATGTAATTTACCCATATATGTAGCTCTATTTTTCTAGAGAACCTGGGTTTGGTAATATTGACAATAAGGAAAGTCCTTTGAAGCATACATTTTAAAAACAAGAGAAGGAAGTTAAGAAAGAAGGAGGGAAGAGTGGAGTGAGTGAGAAGAAGGGGGAAAGGAAGAGCTTTTGCTTTAATTGAACTTATTTCATCTTATAGAACAGCTTCTCAATCGGTAAGACATAGGGATAATCTATGAATACACTTTCAGCACATGTAACACACAGAGCAAACTTCCTTCGTGTACAGAGAGAGCTCACAAGTCCAGTTCTAAAGAAATCTACAGCTCGTGGGAAAATGGAGAAGCCACATAAGTTAGAAATTTGTATCATAGGAAATCATGAAGTCCTTTAATCATATGAAAATATATTCAACCTCAATTATAATTAGAATAATATAAATTCATCTAAACCATATAAATGAATAAAACTGTACTTCTCATTTGTCGGGCTGATAAAGGCAACAAATTTGATGGCACAGGTTTAGGGAAGGCATGGGAAAATAGGACTGTTTGTGGGCGTGAAAATTAGTGCAGTATCTTCGGAGAGAAAAAAGAAACTCACTGTCACCCAGTCAGTGCTGGCTTATAATAAGCCCCTGGGTGGGTTTCTGAGACTATAAATGTTGACTGAAGTAGAGAGCCCATGTTTCTCCCATGGAGGTGCTGGTGGTTCTGAAGTACCAAGCATACAGATCACAGCCCCATGTCTAGCCACTACACCGAGTCTACATAAAATTAAAAAGACACAAATCGATTGACTTAAAAAGATGTTAAAAATTCTTCTTAAATATTTTACAGATATGTGAAATGACACGTGCATGAATATTAACGACTGTTTACTATTACAAGAAATGATAGCGTTAATATTAAATCGGCTAGGCCAAGATTTTCATAGTTGCTCAGGTGAGGCCTCCCCCATGATGTGATCTCACATAGCGCAAAAACTCCCGGATGGAATCCGAAGTCAACAGTGAAGTCGCTGTGAAAGGCGTACGGAGTGCAGCCTGTTTCCTTAGGTCACTGCCCAGTGTGATGGGAAGAGCATTTCCTCGGGGTTGTGGTCTGTTTTAGTAGATTCTGCGTGAAGCTTCTCTCTCTTTATTGTGGCCCAGATCCTATGCCTGCCCCACAGCCCCGCCACTTTGCCTATGGACTCCGAGAGAAGCCTGCCATATTACCTTCATTTGATTCCTCTGTAGCCAAGGACCTGATTTTGCTGTTTGGTTCATGTCCATGCTTCTTTGCCTGGTTCATCAGCCCTGTTGCTGCACAAGCCAGAAAAGCCACAAACCTAGCTTGTTGGCGTCCGATGTGCTTGCCGAGGCCTCCACCAGTCTGTGGACTTCTTGCTCCCTGGTGCATTATGCCCAGTACCTTTGCAAGTCAGGAAAGCTCTCCAGCTTAACATCTGGTCTGTGGACTTAAATCCAGCTGCTCGTAACCACTTCTACAGCTGTGTGAGCCAATTCATTGATTTAAAATGATATATTTATATAAAATTTCCATTGATTTTGCTTCTCTTGAAAACTCAGCCTAACATAAATAGAAGCAGATTCAATAAATGACGGTCCATTTGCATAGTAAAACACGGGGCTTAATTACAAAGAATAAACCAGGTCTGTGCCTAATACTTTGAGAGGATTGATAAGATATACTGTTGATTGACAGTAAGCAAGATGATGGTGTATGCCACTTAGGCTAAACACACTGGGTACCATTCAGCTGGTGGAACAGACAAGTCTCAAAGAGCGGTGGTCTCTAACAAGGGAAAGTAGAGCACTAGAAACAAGTATAGAACATCGTTTCACTTTCCATTGTTCAGCATGTTGTGCTCTTGTGTTTGGTTTTATGCACGTATGTTCTGATTTATAATATTTTTAATTGAAAATAAATAAATTAAATGCCAACAGTTTCACGACAGGGTTCCCTTCTAAGTTTGAAGGTGACTGCTGGTGTCAAATAGAAGCTACAGGCTGAGCATAAATTAATGTTGCCGTTCTCTTCCAGACAAGACAAAGATCTTTAAAAGGCAACTCATTCAGGCTGACAAGACCCCTTTGTTTACTATTTCTTGGATTGAAAATGATGCCTTCAATTATCTCTTTAATTATATACAACTGTACGCATCATCAGCTCCTCTGAAAATATTTTCTGAGTAAATATTGGTTGTCTGTTCTTGAATTTACTCAAGGTATTTTTGAAAGCAGCTGGGAATCCTGTAAGACAGGCTCTGGATTAGGGAATAATGGAATAAAACAGCAAGGTAAGTAGAGGCTCCGATTCTGATGAGAGCACAAAGGGCAAAAGAGCAGCTAAGAAGAAAGGCTTAGTAAATGCTCTCCTGGAACCAGCCATTCGTACTAAGCCACAAACAAAATAAAAAATATCAATACTATAGAAGACAAAATAAAAATCTGAGACCTACTAACAATATGACCTTTATGCACAACAAAATACTTTATTTAAAAAGTCAGCGGAGAACCTGCAGATTGGGGAAAAATATCAGTAATAATACATCAAATAAAGGGCTCATCTACAAAATCTGTAGAAAACTACAACATCTTTAACAAGAAAAATACAAATAATCCAATCAAAATATTGGCATAAGACATGAATAGACAATTTGTCAAAGACACCATTCATTCAAAGAAATATTCTCAAGCATTAGCAGTAATGAAAATTCAAATTTAAGATCAATGATGATAAATCACCTCATAAACCCAGGATGTACATGTCATTCCAACATAAGGAAGGGAAAAGAGGGGAAGGGGGAAGAAGAAGAAAAGAGGACAAAAAAGGGAGTGGGGGGGGAGACAATGGTAATGGGGGAGCAGGGCAATAACCCATCCAGGAGGAGAGTATTGATTATGTCTCCACAGAATTGGGAGTGTGCATGCAGATCCCACCATGGCTCACCAAGCCTTGAGGGCAATGTAACTACATGGAGCAACACATGAACAGAGTGGGCTACAGGGCCGGCCCCAGTCAGAGCCAAAATGACCCCTCCCTAGAAGTATATCCTACAGGGGACAACACTAACCTATAGGTTGGGGAGAGGGGCCAGCATGCCACGCCTACGGGGAAGCAAACCTCGATGGAAAAAGAGAGAGTGAGGCTCTAGACCCCATATTGGCACATCAAGCCTTAAGGACGACATCCCTGCACAGAGCTGCTGAGGCACAGAGAGCACTGTAGGGTCAACAACAGCTCTAAACATGATGACCCCTCACTGGAGCATACTGAGACAGAGCGTAATACTGGGGACACACTTTGGGGAGTGAGTCCAGGCTGAATCACCCCCACAGCACGGCGAACCAAGAAGGGAACATAACAGATCAGTAACAGGAGCAAAGCCACAGAGCCCCTGAGGAGCCCCCAAAATAGACTTCAGGCTAGGAGGGGCAGTTTCCAGAACACCACCCCCCCCCGCCAGGACCAGTAGAGAGAAAGTCATAAAGGTCAGTGGACAGACCTGGAATTATCTATGCATTTTTTGCTACTTATCATTATTTATATATTTTTCTCTTTATTCAATTTTTGTTTTCTTTTTGTATTGTCTACATTAATGTTGGCTTGCCTACCGATATAAGGTAACCATGGGAAGCAAGCCCGAGGAGAAAGCAATGGGACTGAAGATTCCAGAGAGACTTAGGGGGAGGAAGAGTCAGGGGAAGAGCTGTGAGCAAACAATGCCAGAGACGGGGGAGCAACTAGGGAATTAAAGTCAACAACGAGGAGGACCTACAGATCCTTGGGGTGTTGGAGCAACAGCAATCTAGCTGAGAGGAATTACTACGAGGTGATGGGAAAGGATGAAGGTAAAAGGAAACAGAGGAAAGATCTAAGAAGCAAAGCTTTGCATAGAGGTATAAACATAGGTGTACACTTACATAAATATATTAATTCAAAAAATAGAGGTATTGGCATAGGGACACATATTTATATGGCAATACATTGAGGGAGTGGACGGACTTTGGGTCTCTGCTCAAACACTCCCTCAACGCAAGTACACTTTCTTCTAAAAACCTGATTTTCTGTGATGCTCACACTCCTGGCATGATTGCTGAAGACAAAATGGGTGCACACGCAAATGTGGTGAAGAGAGATGATGGTGCTTGGCTGTCGAAATATATAGCATTTGGAGCCTTAAAGTCCTGAAGTTAAACAAGTGACCACCTAGCAGAGAAGCAACAAGCCCACATGAAAGAATAATCACACTAGCCTGTGTGATCATGAGGTGTTGACAGGACCAGGTAACAGGCATCAGAAGATCCAAAACAAACAAACAAGCAAACAAACACATATTTTTGATAATGGGGGGTGTTGGAACAGAGACCCAAAACTCATCTGTAGACAATAGGACATCGCCCCTCACAGAAGGGTCACAAGGAAGGGATGAGTCAATCAGGGCACAGTATAGCACTGGTGAAACACACAATATTCCTCTGGTTCCTTAAGACTTCATCATCCCCCATTTTCCTGCCTTTCACCGTGGGCTAGGCCAGAGTGTGCACACAGGTACAGATAAGAGTTCAGGACACATGGAATCCAAGGCAGATGATCCCCTCAGGAACAGAAATGGGAGAAGTGATATCAGGAGGGTAGGGGGAAGGTAGGGAGAGAGGGTGGGGGAAGAAACCATGGGGAAGGGAGACAGTGGTCAGTGTAAGATATGAAATTAATAATTTATCATTTATCAAGGGGTCACGAGGGTGGGAGGGAGGAGAGGGTAAAAAGAGGAGCTGATACCAAGGGCCCAAATAGAATGTAGGTGTTTAGAAAAAATGATGACAACATATGTAAAAATATGTTTGATACAATTGATGTATGGATTGTTATAAGAGCTGTAAGAGCCCCCAACAAAATAATCTTAAACAAAAAATCAATGAAACAGAAAATCAATGCGGCAGAAGGTGTGGAGAGATGGTTTTACACTGCTGGTGGGACTGCAGAATTGGACAACCACTATAGAAATCAATAAAGCACTTTATGATCTAGCAAATGCTCTGCTGAATATATTCCATAGAGAAATTAAGAATACAACACAAATAGACATATGTACATCTATGTCTACTGCAGCAATTTCCACAACAGCAACACATGGAAACAACCAAAACCCCCAACTATAGA
Source organism: Tenrec ecaudatus (assembly GCF_050624435.1). Lineage (NCBI taxonomy): Eukaryota > Metazoa > Chordata > Mammalia > Afrosoricida > Tenrecidae > Tenrec > Tenrec ecaudatus. The sequence goes on along the minus strand of NC_134541.1, from coordinate 49,049,818 downwards.
GGAATGGATAAACACGCTCTGGTACATTCATACTACGACATTTTATGCATCGCTAAAGAACAATAACTCTCTTAAACAGTGAAAGACATGGGCAAAACTAAAAAACATTATGCTTACTAAAATCAATAAATGTTACAAAGATAAATATTTAATGTCACCACTGTTATAAGGAAAAACAAGGAAGCATGGTTTATACACCAATAGACAAGACATTGATGACAAAGAGGAAGTCAGGGATGGGAGTGGAAACAGGGAGGGCTGATAGAGAGAGGACATGAAAAAAACAGATGATTTAACATGATGTGATTGTTGATTTCACTTCCTGAGACAGGCTCTGTAATATATATAATATGTTTATATGTTTCATTTTTTTTTTAGTGGTTTTGTGTTTACTCCCACACGGTGCTCGGCTAGGGCTGCGGGTGTTGTGATCGATAGTACAGAGGGGGTTCTCTTAGCTTCTTTGGGGTGTTTTGTTTTTTTCTATAAAAAGAACCAGGCACTTCTCCGACTGTAGCCTGCCTAGTGTATGGGGTGGGCAGGAGGGGCCCTGCTGGTGGTGCTGCTGGCTGATCAAGAGGGGCCTGGTGCTGGGGAGGCTGGGCTGCCAGGGGGCTTCCCCATGGCATCCTTTGCCAGGTCCCAGGCCTGCGGGGGTCCTGGGTGCTCTGGAGACTCCAACACCGGGGCCATGAATGGAGCAGCAGCCTTCCCGAAGAAGCTGGCCCACCAATGGCCAGGGTCAGCCTTGGGAAGTCCCGGGGGTGGGGGGTGGCTTCCCCAGGGAACTCAGCACTTCCACTGGAGCTGTTACTGGAAGTGGACCCCAGGCGACGCCGGTAGTAGTCGTGGGTGGCCACGAGCGAGCCGCTGGAGGGGATGGCCGCCATGCTCCCGCGGAAGGAGACCTGGGGGGCGACCCTCGGGGCCTCGGTGCGTGAGCACGGGTGGCGAGGCGCGGGGACGAGGGACTAAGCCACAGAACCCATTGGCGCGGGAGGCCGCTCCACATGTTCCTTATCCTTAAAGCCTGAATAATGGTTTGAGTGGTTTAAAATAAACTAGAGGGAAAGAGACACAAAATAACAAAAAAAATGTTTGTGGATTCATTATTTTATCCTAAAAATCTATATTTATTGTGTATTCCATGCTCAATGCCATATGATATTCAATAAGGAAAATTCTTCCTCGTGTTTTTTAAATAATTTTTTGGAACACTTACCCTTCCATTTAAAAATGTTCATATTAAATAAATTAATTAAAATGTTTGTGATGAATACTTTTATCTGAAACTATCAGAAGGGGGAAAAGATAGAGCAAATCATTTAAACCAAGAAATATCCTCAAAGTGAAACATTAGGCCTGATTAGGGACCTGTAAGTATGATCATATGATTGACGAATACACTGTGTACAATCATGTTGTGGTTGAGCTGTCACGGGTGCCATCATCAGGCAGAAGTCGATCTTGGTAGAGCTTCACCTTTGCTCTCTACTCTGGAAAGCCACGAACTGTTTAGGGGGAGATAATGGCACAACACAATGTCAACTTGAGAGTAGTAACTGGGATGAGAGCTCAACAGATGGATTATGGAATGTAGATATTTGGCCAGAAAATTTTATAGTAGCCCAAAAGAAATATACTTAAAAAAAAACATTTTATTAGGGGCTCATACAACTCTTATCACAAGCCATACATACATCAATTGTGTAAAGCACATCTGTACATTCATTGCCCTCATCATTCTCAAAACATTTGCTCTTCACTTAAGCCCCTGCATCAGCTTCTCATTTTTACACTCCCTCTCCGCTCGCTCCTCCCTCCTGAACCCTAGATAATTTATAAATGATTATTTTGGCATATCTTGCACTGTCCGACATCTCCCTTCACCCATTTTTTCTGTTGTCCGTCCCCCAGGGAGGATGTTATATGTAGATCCTTGTAGTAGATTCCCCCTTTCCACCTCACCCTCCCTTCACCCTCCCGGTATCGCCACTCTCACCATTGGTCCTGAAGGAATCATCGGCCCTGGATCCCTGTGTTTCCAGTTCCTATCTGTACCAGCGTACATCCTCTGGTTTAGCCAGATTTGTAAGGTAGAATTGGGATCATGATAGTGGATGGGGAGGAAGCATTTAGGAACTAGAGGAAAGTTGTATGTTTCATCATTGCTACACTGCACCCTAACTGGCTCGTCTCCTCCCTGAGACATGTCCAGTTGCCTACAGATGGGCTTTGGGTATCCACGCCACACTCCCCCTCATTCACAATATGATTTTTTGTTCTTTGATGCCTGATAACTGATCCCTTCGGCACCTCGTTATCACACAGGCTGGTGTGTTCTTCCATGTGGGCTTTGTTGTTTCTGAGCTAGATGGCAGCTTGTTTACCCTCAAGCTTTTAAGACCCCAGACACTATATCTTTTGATAGCCGGGCACCATCAGCTTTCTTTGCCACATTTGCTTATGCAACCATTTTGTCTTTAGTGGTTGTATCAGGGAGGTGATCACACAATGGTATGATATTTTGTTCTTTGATGCCTGATAACTGATTCCTTTGGCACTTCGTGATCACACGAGCTGGTGTGCTTCTTCCAAGTGGGCTTTGTTGCTTCTGAGCTAGATGGCCACTTGTTTACTTTCAAGCCTTTAAGACCCCAGGTGCTATATCTTTTGATAGCTGGGCACCATCAGCTTTCTTCACCACATTTACTTATGTAACCGCTTTGTCTTCAGCAATTATATGGAGTAGGTGAGCATGATAGAATGCCAGTTCAATAGAACAAAGCATTCTTGCATTGAGGGAGTACTTGAGTGGAGGCCCATGTCCATCTGCTACCTTAATATTAAAACTATACATATATGCACATAGATCTATTTCCACATCCTTATATATAAGTATATTTACATATGAACATGCCTTTATTTTAAGGTGACCAGACGTCCCGCTTTGGGCGGGACAGTCCCGCTTTTTAACAATTTGCCCTGCGTCCTGCGTTGTCTTAAAAAAGTCCCGGATTTTGGAAAGAATGCAGGACAATCTAGGGAAAGGTAGGAGGACGGGAAGAGAACATACGGTTTTCAGCTGCCATGTCGCTGTTTCGCTAGGATATGAGTTTTATCAATGGTGTCCCGCTTGACCAATGTTAAAATCTGGTCACCTTACTTTATTTAGACCTCTATAAATGCCCTTTACCTCCTAGCTCTTTTACTTTTCTCTTGTCCCACCATCATGTTCAGCCTTCATTACAGTTTCAGTATTTCCTGTCGGTTACATTACCCTTGATCATGCCCTACCAGGCCTCCTACACCCACCCTCCTCACCACTGATTTGGATCACTTGTTGTTCCCTTGTTCCTGGGTTTGTTAACACCATTACCTTTCCCCCCACATCCCCCTCTCCCATGTCCCCCTGGAACTGTCAGTCCTGTTGTTTTCTCCTCCTGATTGTTCATCCAGCCTATCTTATTTAGACAGACCTGCAGAGATAATAACATGCACAAAAACAAGACAGAGCAAAACCCAACAAAAAAATAAAACAATAACAACAAGAAGCCAATGACAAAATACAAAACAAAACACAAGAACAAGAAAGAAAAGCCTGTAGTTAGTTCAAGGACTATTTGTTGGCCTTTAGGAATGTTTTCCAGTCGAGTCTGTTGGGGCACCAACCCCTGGTCCCAAAGTCTATTTTTTGTATTCTCTGGGACTTCGTTGCTCTGCTCCCCTTGCTGTTCTGTTCCACACCCTTAGTGTTTTGCCTTGGTATAGTGGGATCAGATAGGGCAGAATTCCCACACTGTGTCTCCAGTTTTGTCCCCTGTAGGGCTATGGGTCAGTGAGGGATGTTGTGTCTCATAGTGGGGCCAGCCATATGGTCCTCTCTGTGGATTGAATGCTCTGTGCAGGGATATTGTCCTTAAGGCTTAGTGGGCCAAGCTTACCTCAGCGACTCATGTTGTACTTGTCTTTTTTGTGCACCTTTTAGTATAAAGTTTTACTTTGTTCTCATGAGCTGCCCTTTGAAAGTTTCAGTTCAGCTCTTTGACTACATAATTTCTTACTTGTGCCCATGATTAAGAGAGAGTTTCAGAGTCTCTTCTAAATCTGGTTTGGTTAATTTTAGTGATGTTTAATAATGTTCAGTGTACAAATCTTGGATGAGTTTGATCCCTCACACACTGCACCTGCAAGTGGAAAATGCCACCAACTCTTAGAATTGTTTGGCAGCTTCTTTTTAAAAAAAAATCATTTTATTGCAAGCTCTTACAATATTCCATATATTAATTGTACCCAGCATATTTGTACATATGTTTCCATCGCCATTTCTAAACAGTTACTTTCTATTTGAGTCCTCAACCCCACAACCCTCGTGACCCCTAGATAATATATAAATTATTGATTTCCTCTTTCATCAACCGCTGTCTCCCTTTACCCGTGTTTCCGTTGTTCATCCCCCTGGGGAGTGGGGATTATGCATCAGTCATTTTGATCAGTTCCCCATTCTCTCCCTCAGCTGCCCCCTACCCTCCTGGTATCGCTACACTCATTTCTGTTCCTGAGGGGTTTATCTGACCTGGATTTCGTGTGTCCTGAGCTCTTATCTGTACCAGTGCACATGGTCCAGTCCAGCCAGAACTGAAAGGCAGAATTGCGGTCATGATCGATGGGGGGTGAGGAAGTCTCAGAGAACCAGAGAAATGTGTGTCATCGGTGCTATACCGTGCCCTGGTTGACTCATCCCTTCCTTGTGACCTTTCTATGAGGGGATGTCCTATTGTCTACTAATGGGTTTTGAGTCTCTGCTCTGACCCCCCTGATTCTCAACAATATGTTTTTTGTTTGCTTGTTTGTTTTGGGTCTTCTAGTGGCAGCTTCTTAATAAGCTACATATCCCTATTACATGGTCCATCTATTCCACTCCTAGTTCCATAGTCACGACAAAGGAAATCAGATATCCACACAAAGACTTGCACATGAATGTTCACAGAATTTCCACAAAGGGTCTTCTAAAAGCTCATGGAAAACCTTCATTATCCTTTCATTCCATTCCGTTTTGAAATTTCCTCGTATTAATATGTGTCACAGCTATCCAGTTTCATCTTCATTGGCTTTTCTCCCTGTAGTGTTGTCTTTTTCTTGAATTTTTTTTTTACTTGATGACTGTGCGTGAGGGGGCTCATTATAAGAGAAATTTCACGATAAAATAACGAGGTAGGAAAAAACATTTTGTCATTTATTAGCCAACAAATAGTTTGTCTTGTTTTGCAAAAAATCCACTGTATAGATGATGACATTGTAGAGATCCACCGGGGAAAAATACGGAAGGGAGGACAGAAGCAGGATCTCTTCCTGAGAACTAAAAGCATTTAACCAAGAATGAAAAGAAGAAAGATGTGATGAAAACAAAGGGAAGTGAGCAAAAGAGAATAGTGGTATTTGTGGCTCCACTGCAAAATTATTTATAATAATGTTCTCTGAATTCCAATAAATGTCTATAAAGTTCACCTTGCCCACCAATATTTTGGGTAGATGAGTTTGGGGAAAATTTCAAAAATGCCGATTTTCATTTGCACCACGGATGTTGCCTATTAAATGAATGAAAAGACTTCCCAAACACACCGATATGCATGAGGCTCTTCTTTGGGAGAAGAAGGACTGGCCGCTACTCCGTCGTGCCACGGCAGTGATAGTGCTCAGCTGCTAACCACAGGTGGCGGTTTGAACTTACCAGCTCTTCCATGGGAGAAAAATGTGCTAGGCTGCTTCTATAAATATATGCAGTCTTGGAAACCCTGTAAGGCAGTTCAGCTCTGTCCTATAGGATCTCTGAGTTAGAATGTACTCTTCAGCAACAGGTCTATTTTGGTTTTTATCATCTGGCAGTGGGTGGCAGTGGGGTGCGTGTGACTCATCAGAGAAAGGCTGAGGTTATTAAATCAGCATGAGCCACAAGGATTCCCTCGAGGAGGGCTGTGGAATGATAATCAGGAGGGAAAAAACAGTGAGCCTTAGCCCAGCAAGAGTCCTTTACATGAAAACAGGATATAAAGAGAAAAGGTCAGAAAAGGTAAGGACTCTGTCCCCAAACTGAGTTTTGGCACTGTGATATCATGATATTTCCTATTGTGTAGCAACTGTTGGTTAGCACAAATGAACTACCTCATTGATCACTAAGAGCAACATGCTGAGGTTAAATATATCCGTTCTAACTAATTGGGATGGGACTGGGTGGTTTGCAAAGGAGACTATACAAATATAGCCCAGAGAAATCGTGATAATGTTCCATGTGATTGAACACTATGTCTTTGGAAGGGCATGCTGTTATTCCCCAAAGAATATAATATATGAATATATACCACACAATTGTTCATAATATTGGGGAATTGGTATTGCTGTGCATTAGCTCAAATTGTTCATATATTCCACTACTATTTGAGAGGGTAGCAATTCAAATACCTCCATATATGTCTCAGGGAAAAGCCCTCATAATTTCGTTCCAAAAATCACAGCCTTGAAAATCCAAGACAGTGCAGTTCTGGTCTAACACACTGGAGTCACCGTAAGTCACAATGGGTTTTATGGCAACCGGTGGATATAGCCACAGAATTGTGCCAGGTCCCACAGAGGACTGCGTCTTGAATTGAATGAGATAAAGCAAGCTTGTGGATGATGAAGGTGTACAATTGGCAAGGAGTCAGGGGCCAAGTCACATAGTAACTTCAAGGTCATACTAAGGGATTCTTCTCTTCATGTTAGGAGCACACCGAAACGGCGGAAGTGTGTCCATCACAGAAAATCCTGAAATCACTTAAGTGAGAATTTAGATTCTGTGTTACTCTGAGTTCTCCTTAGAAACAAAACCAGTGACATCTATCTATATATGAAATAAATTTGAATCACAAAAGGGACTCACATAGCCACAGGATCGGCAAGCCCACAGCCATGGATCATCTGCTAGATAGAGACCATCATCCACTGGTGTGCCTGCCCACTGATAAACCAGAAAAATGGAACAGAAGGCAGGGGGACTGCAGGCCAGGAAGACAAAGTTGTGTGGAGCCAAGGCAGGGAACATGGCAGGCCACGAACACACCCTAAGGGTCAGTAGGCCATATGGTGGCCACTTGCCCAATACCCAGATTCAGGATCTGTGCCTGCAGGAAGACAAGGAAGAGCCAGTTCTCCAAGCATCTCTTATAGATGTGCCTGGTGACAGTTAGGTTTTATGTCAACTTGGGTGAGCCAGGATTCTCATATGATACGATCAAGCACAGTGTGGTCACCTGCATGATGGGATCTTTGGTGAACACTTGTGGGGAGCATAGACCTCTTTAATCTGGCAGAGCCTGGAAACAATTGAGGGAGGTGACATTCAGGCTGTAGTATAGTCTTAGTATAAATTGACAGAAGCAATGCATGGTGAGACTTCTTATGTATTTGGGACATGTTATGAAAAGAGACTGGTCCCTGGAGAAGGACATCATGTCAGATAGGGTAGTGGGGCAGCAAAGGAGAGGAAGACCCCAAGAAGATGAAGTGACACCACGGCCGCAATAAGGGGCTCAGGCGTAGGAACAATTAGGAAGATGGTGCAGGACTTTACAGTGTCTTTACTCTGTTGTGCCTAGGTCACTATGGGTTGGAACCGACCCAATAGCACCTAACAACAGCAAGCTAACATCTACTCCTCCACCTCCTATTATATTGCCTGCTGATCCCTGGAGCTATCAAAAGGCTGCCAATCCTGATTTGGGCTGCCAGCTTGGTTCATTGGACCTATCTCGGATTCCTTCAGCTTGACATCCACCAGCCTGTAGCCTTCCTACCTCATCATCTTGCTTCCTGTTTGTCAGCCCCTTAAGTTAGGGGAGTCAGGAGCAGCTTCAGCTTACATTTGACCCAGGGACTTCCATCAGACTGCACTTACTTCTGTAACTCTTTGGGTCATTTCTAAATATAAGCCTCTTTATCTCGATAGATAGATAGATAGATAGATAGATAGATAGATAGATAGATAGATAGATAGATAGAGATATATACATACATACATACATGCATACACACACATACATATACATACACACATGGTGGTGTAGTGGTTATGCATTAGACTGCTAACTTCAAGGTCAGCCATTCAAAACTACCAACCGTACCAGGGAAGAAAGATGGGGCTTTCTACTCTGGTCAAGAATTACTGTCTCTGAAGCTCTCAGGGGCAGATCTGTCCTGTCCTATTGGATTACTTTTAGTCAGCATCATCTCGATGGCAGTGAATTTGGTTATGGAGGGTGGGGGGTGGTGTACAAGCATCAATCACTGGTTTTACTTTTCTAGAAGCCTAACACAAAGCCACACTCCCAAAGAGACAACATCCATTGCAAAAGTTCTTGTGCAAAGATTCTGGATTCACTAAATTGATTGGACTATATCTCTTTTTGTGTGCGGTACCTAAGCTGAAGCTTCAAATGTAAGCTTTGTCAGGGGAATGTGAAACCTGTCTCAGTGGAGACATCTTGTGGTTAAGTGTAGAGTTGAATTGTGTGGACTCAAACTTTTTGCTTCTGAGAATCCCTGAAGTCTTAAGATTTATTTAGGGCGAAAAGAAATTTTGTGTATGTGGGCCATATTTTATATATTAAAATAGTTATAAATTACAAAGCTATGCATATATATATGTTAAGTAACATCGTTGTCAAACAAAAATTTACTTGGAATAATGGCATTGTTTACATTTGTAAGCATCGTGGTCAGTCTTTCTGGACTACATTAGACACCAGTGGTTAGAATCATCTCACTCCTGGAGACAAAGAGGGACTTCTTGCTCCAGTTCTGTTACAGTCTCGGAAACCCACAGGGGCAGTTCTACCTTACCCTCTGGGGTTAACGTGAGTCAGAATTGACTTGCTAGTAGTGGGTTTGGGTTTCAAACTCAAACAACCTTACATGTATTTTCCCTCAAGACAAACCATGCTGCATGGTTTCATCAGATAAAATATTAAAATGACATGTGGCCAAGGGCTGATATTCAGTAAAATTACTAACTTCGGTGGAACTGGTGCTTTGTAAAAACGCAATCAAGATGATGTAATGCCAGCGTACGTGTGGCCAAAACAGATCAAAACTCATCTCAACCTCATTTGTGGGCTTCAAATATCATGTGCGTCCATCTAGCTGGCAGAAGCTGATTTGCATCCAGAACTCGAACAGCAAAGAATCTGGAAAACTGTGTTTCTCTCTCTAAGACCTCAACTAGAAGAAGGCGAGATGCAGACTGCATGAAGATGCATTACTCCAGTCACACTCAACCGAAAAGTGTTCACAAAAATCAAGGTGGTCACCATGCTGCCATTTCTTATCCAAGGTCGTCCAGGGACAGACTTTTCTTTTATACTTGTAGCCATGGCCTTGGACCGATCTGTTCAAACTACATACTATAAACCCAGACATATGCGGGATGGCGTGGCAGGATCACACTTGGGGGGAAGGGGTCGTGATGGTGTCGGGGTTATGAGTTGACCTGTGATGAAAAAAGGTCACCAAGTTGAAACAACCAGCTGCTCTGAGGGAAATCGATGGGACTTTCTGATCCCACAAATGGTTACAATCTCGGAAACTCCCGAGGCAGCAAGTCCTACCCTGTCCTGCAAGGTTGCTGTGAGTCACCGTGGACATGATGGCAGTGAGTTTTTGAGTGAGTTCCCGTTGGTAAGAGCATAGGGTCTTGGTCTGAGAGGATTCTGGAGAGAAAGGAAACCATCCAGACACGTGTATACATCTGCATGTGTGTGTAGAAATACAAGTACATGGAGAGAGAACAAGAGAGAGCGATTTCCTTCTAGGAAGTGGCTCATGCAATTGTCAGGGCTAATAAGTCCAGGCTTGGAGGTTCGATATAATACTTTCCAGAATCGTTAGGCCAGGCAAGGAGAAGAATGAAAAATGCACGAGTTCTGGCAAGATGTCTTGTTTATAGTCTGGAAGCAGAACACATCCTAGGGAAAACTTTTGGGTTTTTTTTTTTTTTTTTTGCTCTTAATACTTTCAACTGATGATGCCAGGCTCACTGAAGCAATCTGCTTTACTTTAAACCCGCTTATTTAATCACAAATAACGTCTTCATTACAGAGTCTAGACGAGATTTGACAAAATAATTAAACGCCACAGTTTAGCCAAGTTGACATATGGCATTAACTGTCACAATCTACCTTTGGGAATGACTGGGATGGCACAGTAGGGACACTACAGCCATATTCTAGCATCTCTGTTACGGCTTCCTCCTTCAAGTTCACTTAATGATGCGCATTCGATGCTAATACTTTTCAAAACTGATAATTTTGTTAAAACATGCAAAATCTAGTTGAAATAAAAAATGTTTTCCTATATATACTTACCACATATTTTTAAATAGTAAAAGAAAATAGTAGATTATTAAGTTATCTTGCTGAAGATTTTGATTCAGCATGTCAAAGACTGAATATAAGGGATTTTTTAATCATTTATTATGTTTTAGAGTTTTATTTGCCCTTAAATTTTTCACAACAATTTACCATGGACGATTCTGAGGCAGCTGGTCCATGATTACAATTGGAGAAGTGCTGTTTTAAACCACCTCATCCTAGTCCTGCCAAGATAGCCCAGCCTAGACGACAGTTTCTTTAGGTGAAAGAAAATGCCCTTCCCTGATCAGTTAGCTCTACTGGTGTACAATGACAAACCGGAGCTGAGTGTTGTGATTTCTTCCACTTCTTTTAAGCTAAGAGCATCTTCGCTATCTGAGTCCAGCCGAGATTAACGTACATTTTTGTTTTTCCAGTTTGAGGATATTAAGTGTTCTCTTTGTTTTGTTTCCTTAATTCTTTTTGGATGGACTTTACTTTAACATATAATTTGATTTCACTATTGATCTGACATTTCCCTGATGATTTTTTGAGCAATTAAAAAATCTGAGTCTATTTCAGGATTCATTGCCTTTTTATTGATTTGCTTATAACTTTTCAGCCAGTACAATATTATTTTCATTTTCGCAGATAACCATTATATATTTTTATAATTAGAGGAGCAGTGGATTTTTTTGTAATGTTAGTCAACTTCCCAAGCACAATTTTTATTTGTAACATGACCACCAGTCACACCTTGGATAGCCAGAAATGTTAAGGTCCATCCAGGTTTACCACTGGACCAGTTAGGCAATCTCTCATACCGATTTGGAATTGGAGATGCCACCATGTGGCTACTGCCAACTTGATCATAAGCACAGAAGGTTTGTCTTTTTGTGTCATCTTTCTGGCCATGGTCTTGTAACTTCCACAAAATGATTGAGGGGGATTATGTTTTTCTGAAACATGAGACAGAAGGAAACAGGGGGGTTTGCTACCTCCCAAAAGCTTCAAAAATACAGTGAAAACACACACACACATTGTATATACCTTAAACTATGTGACTAAAGAAAGTTTTTACAATAATCACAGGATACAATTGATGCTCTTAAAAAATCCAGTTTTGCAATGGTCATAGGAAATTACCTATACTTTGCCCCCGGGGTCATTAGACCACCATCCCCTGAAGCCTCGTGCAATCTTGTTTGTCTAAATTGAGGAATGCTTCCTTTATGGGGAATGCTTATGGGAGATGCTTCATGCCTGACTCTTTATCTTAATAGCCTGGCTTGCCTCCTTTCTGAGTTAGAATGTCCCGACTGACTAAACTTGAAAGGAATTTTTACTGCAAAGGAGGAGCTGTTACATTTTAAATTTTAAATCAACCAAATCTTATGTTGCATTTCTGGTATTGATTAACAGCAGGTTAACTCTTTCACCCACTCTATCAAAAATACCCCGAGTCACCTAGTCATCTACGCTTCCCGAGTTTCAATTTCAACCCGCACTAATTGGGTTCGAGTCTCAGAGCCCTACTAAACCCCAGTGATTCACAATATCAAATGGAGTCCCTGGTCATTTCATTTATTGTGTCCTCAAAGCAGTACAAGGCACACTGATCATATTTTTCTTTTTGAAATGTGTTCTTCTTGGCTTCTGATTCATCATTTATCAATTATTCATAATTTACTTGGTAAATATTTACTGAGTGCTATTTGGAAAAAACAATAACTGTGAAATATGTTCAAACAGGGACAATAGAATATCCCTGAGTGTCATTCCAGAGCCCCCTTCTGGGTTTTCACAACCGCTTAACTGACTTTTCTTCAATAAAACTCAAAATTCTCTAAGGTGTAGAAAACTAAGGACAAAGCAATTCATTCTTATCTATAGATATTCAAAAGGACTATTTTCTGTAGAATGCAATAGATTATTTTATTAATTTATAAATTTTTCAGATAGATAAATTTGCATCTATTAGAAAATTTATTTAAACATTCATCACTGCCTATATACAGAAGGTTCTTGGAATTCTCTTTTGAACTGGATACAGCTGACGAGTTTCCTCATTGAAACCCTGATGACAGTGGATTTTGCAAGGGCAGCAGTTCAAATCTGCCAGCTTCAAGGAGAAAGCTGAGGCTTTCTCGCCCATAAAGATGTCATCTTGGAAACCCAGAAGGGAGGTTTTACTATATCCCATTGGGTTGCCGTGTGTCCGAATTAACTCAACAGCAGTGAGCTTTTGTTGTTTTCCTTATTACTAAACGTGTGAGGCTCCTTTTGTTTCACATACTCTGCATGTTATTAGGAGAGGCCAGTCCCTGGAAAAGGACATCATGTAAACTGGAAAGGCAGTAAAAAAGAGGAAGACCCTCCATGAAATAGATTGGCACCAAGGCTGCAAAAATGAGCTTAGACATAACAGCACTTGTGAGGATGGTGCCGGACCAACCGGGCAGCAGTGTTTCTTGCTATTGTACATAGGTGGCTAGGAGTCAGATCAGATGGCACCCAAAAAGCTCATGGCCATCCAGCCAATTCTGACCTATAGTGACCCTAAAGAACAGAAGAAAACTGTCCCTATGGGTTTTCGAGACTGTAAATCTTTACAAGAGGAAAAAGCCTCATCTTTCTCCAGAGAAGTCTAGAAGTTTCAAACTGCTGACCTTTCAGTTAGCAGCCCAACATATAACCACTAAGTCATCAGGACTCCACTCACAACTTCAGCATTATAAGTACCTAACAACAACAAGTAGGTTAATAAAGGCTGAGACCCATTTTCTTAATGTTATATGATAATCCTGATTTTACCTCAAAAAAAATCATTCTTACTAGCTTGGGCTCTGTTTTGTCCACCACCATGCCTTCAGAGGCTAGAAGAGTGGGTGTGAAATAAATGTTCATTGAATGAAGTTATAATCTTAGGGCCATTATGGTTCACTTAATATTATTCTCTCTGTATAGCTTTCTTCTCTCATCTCAAAAAAGTCAAACAAATTATATTCCACCCCCAATAGCAAAACAAATAAACATAGAAAATAACTCTACATTTATCATACATAGAAAATATAGAAAAAAACTACACATTTCTACTTTTAGACGTAAATTATAGCATCAAAAGTTGCTTTCCTCTTCTTTGTTTACTTTCTCTTTTACCTCTTCAGGAGGATCATCCTTTCAAAGCAAACAAACAAACAAAAACCCTTCCAAACTCAAGCATCAAGTGGGTACTGTTGGCAAGAATGCCTAGGCAATGCCAACTGCCACAATGACCACGGAACTCAGAGCATTTCACTGACCCAAGAACAGAAAGTCTTTTGAAAGTATATCTTGTGTAATATGTGTAAGCATTAGCAAACAATTTAGTCTATGGTGCGGCTGAAAACGTAGACTTTTAAAAGAAAATAAAACAAACTCAAACTGATACAAGAAGAACATTTTGCCGTGCTATATTTTTCCTTCCCTAGAGAAGCATCCCAAAGCAGAATGAAAAATAAGCATTCTATTCCTACGCAACATTCCCAACCAACTGCAACACTCTTTCTTGCTGAATTGGGGAAGGCGTCCGTATCCTTTTCAATATTATGGCTGAAGAGACTCCACTACTCGTGAGTTTTCACACCGAGTGAAACCACTTGGCCCGGGACCATTCCGTGCTGGAGCTGGCTTGTGACAATTTGGGGAAGTCAGTTGTGTGTGCAGGGCTTCCTGACTCTGCATCCAGCGCCCTCTAGTGGCTGTCGTTAGGTTCAGGCCAGTCCTTTCTGGTTCATAGTGACCTTGTCTAAGGACGGACAACAGAAGGAAGCGCTGCCTGGCCCTGCACCGTCCTCACAACTGTTGCTGTGTTTGAGCCCATTGTTGCAGGTACTGTGTCAATCCACCTTGTGGAAGGCCTTCTTCTTTTTCACATTCCCTCCGCTTTACCAAGCATGGTGTCCTTCTCCAGAATTAATAGCCTGAAATGGCCATCATGGGAGTATTTGTACCACGAAAACTGGCAAATGCTAAAACCCAGGCCTTATCAGCCCAGCAGTGGCCAGAACATTCAGTCAAAAAAAAAAAATGTCCACCTACTCCTGGAGCCTGGGGACGGGCTCCTTCCGCTGGACCTGCCGGGAGTCCTGCATCTGGGTCTCTGGTGCTCTGAGTTCATTCTAGGTCTCCCGTGTGTCTTCCAAGCATCCTCAGTGATGAGCCCTAGACAGGAAGGTACAGGCTTCCAGGGCTTGTATTGTCCTTGTTCCTCCACTGCGATCCAATCCCTTGTTCCTCAAAAGTAATGCCAAGACCATCTTTCCATGTGAGCCCAGTGGGCGATGTGGTATACCCCACCTTTGTTTTGGTGGCTGCTCCATGACCATTCCATACCTGCTCTGGAATGGTTTCCAGAGAAGCAAGTCTCAGTGCTGCTCTGCCACTCTCCCTGCTGTTCCCACCCTATCCCTGGGAGCTGTCCCGCCTAACTCCCAGGCACTGACCAAGGCGCCCCTAGAGGCACAGTGGATGCATTGAACCCACTAGCCAGGGAGGAATGAGGCTTTGTGCTCCCTAAGGATTAGAACCCCCCCCCCCCCCCAGGAGATCCTACCCTGCCATGTAAGGGTCATTATGAGTCTACTTCAGTAAAGATTGTCAATCTCAGAAACTCACCAGCGCAGAAACTCACTCTGCTCTTTGGGGTCACTATGAGTAGGAACTGACTCCATGCAAGTGTTTGGGTTTGTTTGTTTTGTCAAATTCTAAATCCAACTCACTGCCCTCAGTCGGTTCTGATTCTCGGCGGCCCCACAGAACAAAGTAGAACTGCCCCTTGTGAGTTCTAAGACTGTAACTCTATGGGAGTAGAAAGCCCTGTCTCACAGTGGGATGTAATTCAGGCCGAGTTTTCCAGGGGGGTGTGCTATCAGAGATGGGCAGTGCTGCACTCTGCGGAGCGCCTATGCTGCTTCTAGCAGCCCTGTGCTTAAAACAGAGGCTGGGCACTTGGCCATGCCAGAGCTGAGTGATGGATTCTCACATTGAAAGGCAGCTATGCCGTTCACTTCCTGCACACATCCACAGTGGCTGAAGACGGGCTGAGAAACCCACGCTGTGAAATGAAGGCCACTACAGATGGTGTGAGTTCGCCAGACCCTTCTGTCTCTGACTTCATACAACTGCATCGGAGCCTGCCAGTCTAGCGAGCTGACCATTTTGCTAGGAGTGAATATTTTCCTCATATATTTGCTACTTCTCGTCCAATCTGGGTTTATTACATTCCTCCCGGTGGTTAGGGAAAAACAAAGGATCCTGTCTAAAAAGCCAGAAAAGAGAAGTGGGCTATCAAGAGAATGGAGTAGTTCGGGGAAGCCCTACCTGCTGGAGAGCCCAGTTGGACCCCAAGACCCAGGTAGGAGTACAGCATTTCATTGATTACTGGGAATTTATTCTTTATGGACTTAAGTATGGAATTCCTCAGCAGCTGAACTTGAGTGAAATTTTTAAAAAAGAAAAAAAATCTTGGCAGGCCCAGAAGAAAAGCTTCCTTTGTTTTTCTTGATTCGTCTCTGGGTGCTGGGGAATATCAACATTGATCCAGGAAGAGGATAGACTGTCCCCTTATTGGCATGCATGTATTAGCCAGAGTGGCCCAGGCTTCCTAGAAAAAGCGTTCCGGGCAGTAGGAAGAAGGCTAGAGACCATGTGAACCTCACTCACAAAGGCTACAGGAAAAGAAAAGCCTAGACGAGAAAGGATTACCTGCTTGATTTTGAAAGAGGGCCTTGGGAAGAAGGAGCTCCAGAGAGAGGGGGCAGCACGGAAAAGCAAGGGACTGGTCTGAGGAAAGAAGGAGATGAGAACTGAGGGTGACGGCAAAGCTGGGTGAATTCCTACACCCCGCCCCAAGGGACCCCTTTTGCCAAGGTAATAGAAGAAATCCAGGGGACTTCCAAGCACTCAAGTGGCTTATGCAATTTTAACTCATTTCTACAGCCAGTGAAATGTGAAGCTGGGAAACATCTTGCAATATCAGTTTTGTGTGCTTTGGACTGCTCGGTGCCTCTTTCAGAAAGGCTTTGTGAGCAAATCCATGCAGGCATTATTTTTTAAAACCATATTATTTTTTGTTCCACAGTTGGGCAAGAAGTTTCTACTTGGAACTTAACAGTTCTTAATTACTGAAACTACTTTATTAATCTGATCTTGAAAGATGCCCTTTTTTTTTCTGCAACAGAACAAAAATCAACTTGTTTGCTTTTGAATGGCGATCATGCAACAACAACAACAAAAACCCACCAGTGACTGCAGGGGTTCCCTGGGAATGGAAAGACTTGATCGCATCTGGATCACTACTTGAGGATGTTTGCTTAGCCCCTCTCTTTGGTCACCCAAGGAGGTGACAGAGGTTCTTTTGAAGGGGCTCTGTTTGCTAGCAAGCATTAAGAAAAGCTCTTTCACCTGTTTATTAAATACCGAAAGAGGAGGAGATTTGTGGGGGTCACCTAGACACCTGTCACCTACCCTTCCGAAAACTTGGACTCAGTTGCAAAGAGTTAGCCCTCTGTCTCAGGGCAGCACAGGCTAATAATTTAATTACAAAGGAAAATGATGAATTTACTCCTGGGCATAAAACTATTATATTTACTCTGCCGGGGCTACTCTATGCTATCAGGCTAGAACAAAAGGGCATCTGTGACTCACCTCCAGCGGCAAAGATGAAGCGCCAGTACTTGGCCTGAGCAGCAGCAGCACCAGCTGGGCCCACCTTTCTCGCAGATGCAAGTGAGGGAACTGCCTGGTACTTCCAGTGCGGCCCAGGTTTCTAACTTGCTATTTCATTTGCACCCATCCACACAATCTACCAAGAACCTGTGTTTAATGGGGTGCATGAAATATTTACAAATGCTCATTGCTTCTTTTTCAGAATTGGTAAAAACATTTCTTTGAAGTACTCAGAAAACATTCCCAGATTTCGCCTCCACTATGGCCTGCATAATAATTATGACACATTTTCTTTTTAAAAATCATTTTATTGGGGGCTCTTACAGCTCTTAATACATTCATTGTGTCAAGTACTTTTGTACATATGTTGCCATCATCAGTTTCAAAATATTTTCTTCCTATTTGAGCCCTTGGTATCAGCTCATTTCCCCCTCCCCCACCCTCCTTCACAAACCTTTGATCATTTTTTTTTTCATGTCTCACACCAACCACGGTCTCCCTTCACCCACTTTTCTGTTGTCTGTCCTCTTGGGAGGTGGTTATATGTATATCATGTGATTGGTCCTTTCTCCCCCACCTTCCGTGTACATTCCTAGTATCGCTACTCTCATTATTGGTCCTGAGGGGTTCATCTGTCCTGGATTCCCTAAGTTTCCAGCTCTTATCTGTATCAGTGTACATGCTCTGGTCTAGCCGGATTTGTAAGGTAGAATTGGGGACATGAAAGTTGGGGAAGGAAGCATTAAAGAACTAGAGGAAGGTTGTATGTTTCATCGGTGCTACATTGCACCCTGACTGGCTCCTCTCTTCCTTGTGACCCTTCTGTAAGGGGATGTCCAGTTGATGACACATTTTCTTTTTTTGATTTAAAAAAATCATTTTATTAGGGGTTTATACAACTCTTATCACAATCCATATATACATCAATTGTGTAAAGCACATCTGTACATTCATTGCCCTCATATTCTCAAAACATTTGCTCTCCACTTAAGCCCCTGGCATCAGGTCCTCATTTTTCTCCTCCCTCCACACCCTTGATAATTTGTAAATTATTATTTTGGATAAGACACATTTTCATTCAACAGTTGGTCAAGAAGTTTCTACTTGAAAAAGCGGTTTTACAAACTGTTTCAAGGAACAAGGTTTCCATGGACTATGTTTTACTATTAGTGTTGCTGAGAATCTTTACAGCCTCGGAGGTGGGAGGGGGGACAGAAAAGCCCTGTGTGAGCTAATGTATGAGATGACCATACTCATGTACTCAGTGACTTGCTTGTCCCCGTGACCTCCATCCAGTTCACAAATTACAACTATTTTCTCTCTTTAATCTCTTTCCAAATTTTGCAAATAATTAAATGTGACACAGAAGTTCCTGTTAGATGTCATCGAATCTTGTTTCCAACTGAGAGATAGTTGCTCCTTTGAGAATGGAAAGATTTTCTACTTCAACAGAGCCCACAATGAAGTTCAAGGAGCTGAACCTACACCAGGTTCAAAACCGTACCAAGTTCTCATGAAGACCCCAAACAATGGGTGGTCTGTTTAATCCCTTCAGAACATTATTTTAAACCAGTATCAGACATTTTCCCATATCTTCTTTCGCTTCCGCAAAACTAAATAGGGTATTTTTGTCTCTTTTCTCAAATGTCAATGCGATTGCTTAAATATGAATGCTAATCAAATGCACTGAAGTATCTTAAATAATTTTATTGGCATATAATACACTTTATTAGTTCAATCCTATTATACACTTTATATTTCAATCATATTAAAAAGAGGTGTACAGTCATCACTACAATCAGTTCTAGAATATTTGAACAAATTGTTCACTTGGAAAAATGCAATGCTATATCATATGAGGTAAGGATTTTAAGTTAGTGGTTTTATGTTTTAAAACAGAGATTTTAAGATATTAATATTTGATTCTCTTAAAACTAAATACAATAGCAACTTCCAAGACAGGAAATCATTTCAGTCCTTCGTAAGCTCGTGGATAAGAAGTTGAATCAGAGCAGGGTTTAAGCTGGGGCCTCATTGATTGTTTTTTGAATGTGACATAAAGTAACAAATTTTAAAATAGACTTAGGCCTCCAATTACAGATCTCTTTAATTAAACCTACAATTCTAATACATTTAAAATGCATGATTTCACTCTCGCCTAAGAATTGTTCATTAAAAAGGCACACAGCACAATGAATGGTTAACTAAATTCTTGCTCTAAAAAAATCAAGAATTTCAGTATTGAACTAAATTGCTGTGTATAAATGTTAATAGTATCCACAAAAAGGACAGTGTGTGCCTAGGAAGCTCCTCCTTAGAAAGGTTGACTTCGATGACAATCTCAATGGAGGGAAAGTGAAAGAAGAGGAAGACCTATGGCAGTAAAGACAGCTGGTGCTGTTGAAATTGACAGGACGTTACAGAAGGGTAAGAAAGTGCTATTTTTACTTGAAAAATAACGGGACATTGTGATCCTCTTCTGAAAGAACCTATAAAGGCTAGGAGAACATGAGGGCTGTTTGAAAAGCAATTTAGCAATCTCTCCCAGGGCCCTGAAAACCAATGGGGAAGCAATGTAAATAGCTCTCGAACCCACCATAGGTCAAGCCAGGAGCCCTCTCTGAGCAAGCAATTGGTGAAAGGTGAAATTGGAAGGAAGTGTGCACAACTTTAAAAAGAAGAAGAAACAAACAAAAGAAGTGTCTGAAATCAAGAGAAAATGAAGCACTGCTCATAATTTCTAACAAACAGATTGCAAAGTGTGGGTTCCGCGTGGGCTGTGTGAAAAAATGTGCTGAGTGGAAGGGACGGGATCACGGTGTGCCTTGCAGAGGAAAAAAAAAGAAGAAAACAACAAAACCCCAATCTTATTTAGCAAGTCCATTACAACTCATCTGACTCTGTAGGAGAGGCGGGGATTGCTCCATAGGGTGTCCAAAGGTGTAATCTTTCCAGAAGGGGACTGCTTCGTCTTTCCTGGCTGTTCTTGCGGGGATCATACTTCCAAATCGCTGGGCTGAAACGGCAAACCTCTCAGCTAGTTGATAAGCACTTGTCAATTGGGCCGTAATTCCCTTTGCAAGGTCCCCCTGCACAAACATGTTGTCCAGATACCCGACTCTACCCAATGGCTTGTTACAAAACAAAGACAGCTGGGATTGGATTTAGAAAACAGATACAGGGCCAGACAATTTCTTAGGCCTCCTAGCATTTCTCATTCTTTCAAAAGTCACTTAGGGAGGGAGGGATCAGAGTTTGTCAACCGCAGCACTATTGACATATGGGTCTGGATAATTTTTTGTCATCGAGGACTGTCTTGTGCCCTGCAGAATGTTTAGCAGCCTTCTTGGCTTGTGCCCACTGGTGCCCACAATGTGCCTGTCAGTTTGTTTACTGTGGCAGCTTGTGTGTTGCTGTGACGCTGGAAGCTATGACACTGGTATTGCAAATGCCAGCAGGGTCACCCAGAGCGAACAGGTTTCTCCAGAGCTTCAGAACTGAGAACAGACTACTAAGAAGGAAGAGAATGTCCATTTGAAGGAAATGGCCACTTAAAATACTATGGAGAGCACCGCGACACTGTCAGACACCGAAACCTCACGACCAGAAGCGATGTTAGGCCGGGTGGACTGGAGAAACAAATCCCCTGACACAGCGTATGCATAAGAAAGCTTTATATCAAGAAAGCATCCCAGCCCAATCTAACTCAAATCCATAAGTCCAAGACTGGCCCATAAGTCCCTCTTCATTCTTGTGCAGCCACAGGCAATGATGCAGAATGTGCATCGTTGTGTGAATCCAAGGTCATCGCTGTGGGAATCCAAGGTCATCGCTGTGGGAATCCAAGGTCAGTGGGAACATGGCAGGGCAGCAGTACCTCTCAAGGTGAGCCCTGCAAGCAGGAAGGCGGACTGGCTGAGTGAGAAGGAGCTTCCCAGTGTCCTTCCTACTGCAAAGGTCACACCGTCTAGGAAGCGCTGTCAGGCTGGGACCGGATTGAAAGATTGGATTCCACCTCTATGCTTTCATACAGCTTCAATTTGACATACAATCACCTACCTACCACAGAAGCAGAACCTTGTCCGAGATGTTGTCAGAATATCAGCCTCTCAGTGTAGAGGGCAGCCAAAATATGACTGAGGAAGAGCTCTCTTCTCAAAGGAGAGGCGACTGTAATGATGTGAATGGATGAAAGCAAGCCGGGGTGAAGCCTTTGATACCTCCATCTGCTGATGGAGCAAGACTCAACATGAGAAGAAACAGCCACAAACATCAATTAAGCATCAGAATTTGGAATGTATGAAGTGTGAATCTAGAAAAATGAAGTTGCTAAACATGAAATGGAATGCATAAGGATAAATAGTCTAGTGAGCTGGTGTTAGTGAGCTGAAATGGAATGATATTGGCCATTTTGAATCAAAATCACATGTTTACTCTTCAAGGAATAATAGATTCAAGAAGGATGGCATGTCGTGCACAGCCAAAAAGCACACTTCAAGATCTGTCTTGACGTGTGGTGCTGTCTGTGATAGGAGACTGCTGATCCACATGAAAGGAAGTCCAATCAACTCTTCAAACTGGCACGCCAACCACGAAAGCTAGTGATGCACAAAGTGAAAACTCATATCAATGTCTTCAGTCTGAAACTGATCAAGCATGCAATCAAAATTCACTGATTAAATATGAAAATAAAAATAATGTCTAACTGATCAAGGGTTCACAAGGGTGGGAGACTGGAGGAGGGAGAGGATAAAAAGAGGAGCTGATACCAAAAGAAAGTAGAAAGAAAATGTTTTGAAAACAATGATGGCAACAAGTGTACAGATGTGCTTGATATAATTGATGTATGGATTGTTGTAAGAGCTGTAAGAGCCCCCGATGAAATGATGTATTAAAATAAAATGCGCTGATAATTAGCATGGACTGGAATATATAAGTTGTAGACACAGAGAAAGGAAGGGGAGCTGTGGCTGTGTAGACAAACAGAGAGGAACTGTAGTAGGAAGAAAAGGTCTTGGTAATAGAAGCAAAGCTGGAGATTGCATCCTAGAATTTTGCAATATCAACAACTTCTTTGTTGCAAATACATTTTCTGATCAACACAAAAGGCCCCTATACGCATGGACTTCACCAGATGGAATGCACAGAAACCACATGGACGACATCTGTGGGAAGAGATGATGGAGAAGTTCAATATCAGCGGCTGACACCAGACCAGGCTGCACAACAGTCCTTGCTCCATCGCTCCTAAGTAAGTTCAGGTTAAACCTGAAAAAAATGTAAATCATGTCCATGAGAGCAACTTGATTATAATCTACCTGAATCTTGAGACCTTCGAAAGAGCAGATATGAAACACTGAACACTAATGACAGGATCTGATGAGCCATGAGCTGATATCATGCACATGAAGAAAGCAAACATGCATTAAAAAGAGGAAACAAATAAAAGATAAAAGTGGATGTCAGAAGAGACTCTGAAACTTATACTTAATTGTAGACTAGCTATGAAAATGGAAAGAAATATGGAATGAAAGAGCAGAATAGAGCATTTCAAAGACAAAGTCAAGTGTTTTGATGAAATATGCAGAGAACTGAAGTTAGAACATGCTCAGCGCATCTTAGATGGAAGGAAGTAGAGAAACAAAGCAAGCCTTGAGCTGCAATACTAAAGGACTCTCTGGGAAAACTGTGGAAAGATGCAGAGAGCATCAAGAGAAGACAGGGAGAATGCAGTCACCGTACCAAAAAGAATTGCTCAATAGTCAATTACTTCAAGAGATAGTGTATAACCAAGAACCAATGCTATTGAAGAGAGAAGTCCACTTTCTGCACTGAAAGTCCACTTTCTGCATGGCTGCACTGAAAGAATTAGCCAAAAACAAGACTCCGGGGATTGTTGGAATACCAATTTTCTTTCTTTTTTTTAAACATTTTATTAGGGGCTCATACAACTCTTATCACAATCCATACATACATCAATTGTGTAAAGCACATCTGTATATTCTTTGCACTCATCATTTTCAAAGCATTTGCTCTCCATTTAAGCCCTTTGCATCAGGTTCTCTTTTTTCCCCTCCCTCCCCACTCCCCCTTGATAATTTATAAATGATTATTTTGTCATATCTTGCCCTGTCCGACATCTCCCTTCACCCTCTTTTCTGTTGTCCGTCCCCCAGGGAGGAGGTCACTTGTAGATCCTTGTAATCAGTTCCCTCTTTCCAACCCCCTCTCCATCTACCCTCCCAGTATCGCCACTCACACGCCTGGTCCTGAAGGTATCATCCGCCCTGGATTCCCTGTGCCTCCATCTCCTATCTGCACCAGTGTACATCCTCCTCTGCTCTATCCAGACTTGCAAGGTAGAAATCAGATCATGATAGTTGGGGGAGTGGGGTGGGGGGGGGGTGAAGCATTTAGGAACTGGAGGAAAGCTGTATTCTTCATTGGTGCTACATCACACCCTGACTGACTTGTCTCCTCCCCTAGACCCCTCTGCAAGGGGATCTCCAGTGGCCAACAAATGGGCTTTGGGTCTCCACTCTGCACTTCCCCCTTCATTCACTATGGTAAGATTTTTTTTTTGTTCTGATGATGCCTTATACCTGATCCCTTCAATAACTCGTGACCGCACAGGCTGGTATACTTCTTCCATGTGGGCTTTGTTGTTTCTGACCTAGATGGCCACTTGTTTACCTTCAAGCCATTAAGACCCCAGACACACTCTCTTTTGATAGCCGGGCACCATCAGCTTTCTTCGCCACATTTGCTTATGCACCTATTTGTCTTCAGCGATCGTATCCTGGAGGTGTGCACCCAATGATATGATTTTTTTTGTTCTTTGATGCCTGGTAACTAGAAATATGAATTTTCAACAAGCTGTTTCAACAAACTGATGAAGCATTGGAAGCACTCACTTACCAGGTAATTTGGAAGACAATTCCTTGACCAATTGACTGGAAGAGATCCATATTAGTACCCATCCCAAAGAAATGTGACCCAACAGAACATGTAAATTATTGGACAATATTAAAATTGCGTGCAAGTAACATTTTTCTGAAGATAATCCAACTAGAGTTGCAGCATTCCATTAACCGGGAATTGCTAGAAATTCAGGCTGGGTTCAGAAGAGGACGTGAAACAAGGGCTATCATTGATGATGTCACGTGGATCTTGGCTGAAATCAGAGAATACCAGAAAGATGTATATTTATTTTTTGTGGATTGTGCTAACATTAAACTGTGTGTACCATAAAAACTATGGATGGCCTTAAGAAGAATGGGAATTTCAGAACCCTTCAATGTGCTTATGTGGAACTTGTACATGGATTAAGAGGCAGTTGTGCAAACAGAATAAAGGAATGCTGCTGCGTGATTTAAAATCAGGAAAGGTGTGCTGTAAGGTTGTATTATTTAGCCACACTTATTTAATCTGTATGCTTAGTAAGTATCCAAAGAAGATGGATTATGTGAAGAAGAATGCAGCATCAGGACTGGAGGATTGGAGGAGGGCTAATTTACACGCTGTGCTAGGCAGATGGCACCATCTTACTTGCTGAAAATGAGGAGGACTTGAAGCACTGACTGATGAAGATCAAGAATTTCAACTTTTAATATGGATTACAACTCAATGTAAGGAAGACCAAAATCCTCACAATTAGACCAATCGGTAACATCGTGATAAACAGAGAAAAGGTAGACGTTGTCGAGGATTTTGTCTTCGTTGGATCCACACTCAATGTTCATGGAAGGAATGATCAAGGGCTCAAAAGGCCAATTGTATTGGGTAAATCCCCTGCAGGATCCCTCTTTAAAATGTAGAAAGGCAAGGATATTATTTTGAGGACTGTGGTGCATATGACCCAAAGCCATGGGATTTTCCATGGTATTGTATGCATGTAAAAACTGGATACTGAATAAGGAAGACCAAAGAAGAATCAATGCATTTTAATAGTGATGCTGGTGAAATATCTTGAAAGTACCAGGGACTTCCAAAAGGACAAACCAATCTGTCTTGGAGGGAGTATAGTCAGAATTCTCCTTAGAGGCAAGGATGGCGGCACTTCTTCTCGCAGACTTTGGTCATGTTGCCAGGAGAAAGCAGCCTTTGGAGAAGGACATCATGCTTGGAGGGAAAGCAGCGGGGCAGCCAACATGAGGGAGGCCCTGGACGAGATGGATGGACACAGTGGCTGCAACAACTGGCTCAAATACAAGAACACTTGTGAGGACAGGGCAGGACCGGCAGCTGTTTTGTTCTGTTGTATGTAGGGTCGCTATGAGCTGGGACCGACTCTCTGGCACCTAAAAATAACCACCACCACTCACTGGTACTTTTAACAGAAATTGCCAAATAGTGATGGAAGGAGTTGGGCAAAATGTCACCTCTGGTTGAGATATTAAGCTTCTTTCCCTTTTCTCCAGAGTGCTATCCCAGGGTAGTACAAATGTTTAACATATTTGATTTTTAAAGATCATTATATTGGGAGCAATTACAGCTCATATCACAATATATACATACATCCTTTGTGTCAAGCACATGTGTACATAGGTTGCCATCATCAGCTTCAGAACATTTTCTTTCTACTTAAGCCCTTAATATCAGCTCATTTCCCCCTCCCTCATAAACCCTTGATAATTTATAGCTGCCTCCAATGTCTTACAGAACGCTGTCTCCCTTCACCCACTTTTATGTTGTCCAACTTGCTAGGAAGGGGTTATATGTTGATCATTGTGATCGGTCCCACCCACCCCCACCCCCACCTTCACCTTCCCCTCCTGTTATCTCTATTCTCATTATTGGTCCTGGGAGGTTTATCTGTCCTGGATTGCCTGTGTTGCAAGCTCTTATCTGTAGTAGTGTACATGCTCTGGTCTAGCCAGATTTGTAAGGTAGAGTTGAGGTCATGATAGCGGGGTGGGGGTGGGGGGGGAGGAAGCATTAAAGAACTAGAGGAAAGTTGTATATTTCATAGTACTATACTGCACCCTGACTGGCTCATCTCTTCCTTGTGACCCTTCTGTAAGGGGATGTCCAATTGTCTACAGATAGGCTTTGGGTCTCCTCTTCTCTCAGAGCAGCAGAACATGCAGTGCCAAATGGGCTACCTGACCCCAGCTACCGGAGGCCAGATCTCATGTGTGTGACAGAGCCCCACTGCTATTAGTGATGGTTTCAGTGGGTAATTCTTCAGAAGTGGATAGCCCATTTTTTTCATAGTCTGTTCTGAGATTGGAAATTACACGGAAACTCATTCACCTTGAGTGATCAATGTGAAAAATCAGCAGTGTGAAAAGTATCAATGTGGAAATCATTCACATTAATATAATTTTTTTTGTTCTGGGTTTTGATGCCTGATACCTGATCCCATTGACACTTCATGGTCACACAGGCTGGTGTGCTTCTTCCATGTGGACTTTGTTGCTTCCCTGCTAGATGGTCACTTGTTTATCTTCAGTCCTTTAAGACCCCAGATCTTTTGATAGCCAGGCACCATCAACTTTCTTCACCACATTTACTTATGCACTCATTTTGTCTTCAGAGATCATGATGGGAAGGTGAGCATCACAGAATGCTGGATTACTAGAACAATGTGTTCTTTCATTGAGGGAGTACTTGAGTCAAGGTCCAAGGTCCATCTGCTACCTTAATACTTAACATATAAATATATGTACATAGATCTCTTTACCTATCATTTTATATAAATGCATTTACCTCTGTACATGCTGGTATTTAGATCTCTATAAATGTCTTTTGCCTCCTAGTTCTTTCCTCTGTTTCCTTTTACTTTCCTCTTGTCCCACTTCATGTTTGGCTTTCATTCAGGTTACAGTGCCCTTGATTAAGCCCCACCAAGCATCCCAAGCCCTTCTTGCCAGTCAATTTTAGATTGCTTATTGTTCTCTTTTCCCTGGGTTTGTTAACACTCACTTCCTTTTCTCCACCCACCCCTCTCCCATGTCCCCCAAGAACCATCGGTACTGTTGTTTTCTCTTCTGGATTGCTTATCCTGCCTATCTTATCTAGGTAGACATGCAGAGACAATAAGTGAAAAACAAGACAAAGCCAAACAAAACAACAAAATAGTATGTGTTAGTCTGGGTAGTTTAGAGAAACAAATCCACAGACACTCATGCATAAGAGAGTTTTATATAAAGGTTAAGTGCACATCAAGAAAACATCCCAACCCAGTGCTGCCCAAGCCTGCAAGTCCAACATTATGCCATATGTCCGACACCAATCCACAAAGTCCTCCTCCATCTCACAAACAGACACAATGATGCTGACTACAGGAGGAAAGTCAAGTCAGTGAATGTGTACGTATCTCAGTGCTGGCAGGGGTCTCCACATGGGTGCTCCAGCACCCAGGGCTGCATCGGGCTAGGTCCATGTGGCTTCTCCTTAGGGATGTCTTGCAGGAAGTCAGCCTTTCAAGCTGAAGGAGGGAACTGGCTAAGGCAGCTGCACCCTGGTCTGACCATCACAAAGCAAGAGACCCAAGAACTAGAAAGGCAAAGCTCACTGAGCCATTTATCCTTCCACCCTTCAATTACTCCCACATGTTTTTTTTTTTTTTTGGCCAGGTTGGCACAATAAACTAACTAACTCAGATGACAAAACTAAATAACAACAAAAACCAACAACAAAAAAGATAAAAGCCTATAAATAGTTACAGGTCTGTTTATTGATCTTTAGGAGTGTTTTCCTGTTGAGTCTGATGGGGTGCCATGCTCTGGCCCCAAAGTCTATTTTTGGTATTCCCCAGGAACTTCATTGTTTTTTTCCCCTGGCTGCTCTGTTGCATGCCCTTGGTGTTTCACGCTGTGTGATGGAGTTAGATCAGGCACATTTCCCACACTGTGTCTCTAGTGTTTTTCCCAATAGCACTATGGGTCAGTGAGGGACGTCATGTCTGTGTCTTGAGGGGGGCAGCCCTAGGGTCCTCTCTGTGCATTAGCTGCTCTGAGCAGGAATATCATCCTCGGGACTCGGTGGGTCAGGATGTGTTTCATTCTTTCTCCTTCCCTCTTTGTTTGCTCCTATGTGCTCTGATCAGACAGGACCCTCTCCCAGAGCTGTAGCTTTGGTGCTGTCCTCTGAAGCGCATTCTTCTGGGGGAACATATTTGATAGTTAACTGAAAGGCTGGATGTCTGCGTTCACTTAGAAACACGTTTGAAGAAAGATTTACCTACCTATTCAAAAAAGCAGTCATTGAAAAATCTGTGGACCTCGTTCTACACTGATACACATAGTGCCCAAGAACAACTCGTTTGGTCATGGCCAGCTTGGGTCTTGAGAACCCAGGTGGTCTAGATTCCCACACTTTACAAACAAGCAATTCGTGATGCCATGTCACGTGTCCTTTCCATGCTTCCACGGTGCTCCTTGAGAGGACTGGGGATTCTACTCATCCTCCTCAGGGAACCTTTACCCCTCTCAGCCAGTAATTCTAGTCCTATATGGCTCATCACCAAAAGCAAACATGCAGAATGGGTCTGAAAATGAAATGCCAGCTCTCCCCTGTAACATACATTTTTACATCAGTAGAATTTATTTTAAGAACAGTAACTCTATGGATGACATATGTTAAGCAGACTTAAAATGGTGTGGACCAAATGGAATATGCCCGGCTATCTCAAAAGGCAGTATTACGATATTGACGATCCTAACTGATACTAACTTCACCCACACCTATGGCTGCCATTCCGAGCTCAGAAACAACTGCATTAACGAGACAGATCCCAAGCTAACCAGTAGATGTCAGACTAGTATCACTAAAATGTCCCACAAGTGACTTGCTTGCGCATCAGCGTTTCAGTGTCTGTGGAAGCAGATCAAGTGCACAAGTCCTGCCTTAAATTGCCCTTTCTCGCCATTTGCTGGATGTCTGTTTCCAGGAAGTAACCAAGAAAGGGAGTACATGATTCTGTATTCCCTGAAAAGTACTACCCTGAAGATCTGCAAAGCCATTCATCACATCAACATGAGTAGTTTCAGCAGCAGGACTACAAAGCTCCCTATTTATTCATCACTCCACGGATATGTCATAGCTGCAAATATCCCAGAGGTGTAGTTAAGTGAACTCAGATATTAGCTGTGAACTATCAGACAACAGAGACAGAGATTGGACGCGTGGTCTGTTTGCCGTGTGGTATGAGAAGCCAGGGGAACACGAGAGCTAAGAGCTGAAACAGTAAAGCAATGAGGCCTGAACTGGAAGGATACGGCTCCGAGGCTTTCTCTTCTGCCCAGGTTTCTGTTGGTCTGCTTTAAATAGCTCTGACAAAGTATGGGAACGATTTCCCCGGTACAAAGGAGGTGTGCCATCCCATCTAGTGAGTGTAGCATTTGTCAAGTGCATGTGTGTGTGTGTGTGTGTGTGTGTGTGTTGTGTGCATTTGCCTTCTTGAGATAAATATTTGCAGCATGTGTTTGCAGACTATTTCAAAAAACCTATAGCTCTCGCTCTCTCTCTCTCTCTATATATATATATATATATATATATATATATATATATATATACACACGATGGAAGCACTGCTTAGGATACAAATTTATTACATTTTTAAAACGTGTAATTTAAAACAATTTCATTTTAAAAACCTCTCATTTGAAATTTTATTTCAATACTATTCATTACATACAAGGTACTTTGCTGGGATATGTGTCAGTTTGACATATAATATCTCATTTAATTTCATTCTTATACTCCCCCCTCCCAGACTTCATTGTATTACCTCTGGAGAGCATTCTTACGCCTCAGCAGATGAGCAATCACAAATGCAAGGAATTAAATGACAACGACAGTCACACAAACAATACAATTCTTATTCATTATTTCACACAATGTCAATGCTGTTCCCGAAGGTCAAGTTGCAAAGAGACTTCCACAATGAAATGGTTGACGATGTAATATATGTTCCACTGGTTATAATAAAATTCTGGGAAAATAACCGGGGGCAGTTTTTAAGTGACCTGCCTTTATTATGGGCTCATCCGATGTTGCTGTGGCTAGTGGCCCATTGCCTAACCCACAGCACCACCAGGGTTACAGTGGACTAATTCTTCTCATAGTCACTTCGGTTATTCCATTTCACTTTGTGCTTTCACATGTTAAATCTGAAAAACCTATGCTAGTCCTGGTAAGGAAGGGGTCAAAAATTTCATTTTACTTGGACCCATAATCAATGCTCATGGAAACAGCCATCAAGAAATCAAACCACATATTGCATTTGGTAAATTTGCTGCACACAAATTTAATAGCAAAGTTGACACTTCAAACTAGGGAGTACCTGGCCCGTCATGGTATATTCCACTGCCTCATATGCACGTGAGAGTTGAACAATGAATAAGAAAGGAAGCCACAATCAGAATGGCTGCATTTGAATTCTACTGTGGGTGGAGATTACTGAAAGTCTCATGGGCTTCTGGAAGAGCAAACAAATGTGTCTTGGAAGAAGTCCAACCAAAAGGCTCCTTTGAAGTGAGGTTGGTGAGCTAGCACCACAGCACCTGATGACACAGGTTGGTGCTATGAAGAAGGAAGCCTAAAATTTGAGTTTCTTGCAAAAACCCCCAGCTCTGGAGTTTTTGTTTTGTTTTAATGTTGTGGTTGATCCCTTCTTACAGAGACTAAGGTCCCTCTTTGTGTGGGGGAAGAAGAAAGATACCACAATTTGGGAAAGGTTCCAGAAGGGTCTCCTGTCCAAACCCTGACCGCTCCACAGCCCAACCCCGTTTCTTTAGGTAGAGATCAGTAAGCTACTGGAGCAAGGTTGGCATATACAGTTTAGGACGGTTGAAATTCAATCTTGGGAAACTGGTTCTTTCTGACTTTTTATTTGTTTATAACTAATTAAGAGGATGGTATTAAAACCAACATCTGTGCATCTTTATTGGCACACAAATCACCTGGGTA
This sequence comes from Tenrec ecaudatus, assembly GCF_050624435.1. Classification (NCBI taxonomy): domain Eukaryota; kingdom Metazoa; phylum Chordata; class Mammalia; order Afrosoricida; family Tenrecidae; genus Tenrec; species Tenrec ecaudatus. The sequence continues at coordinate 49,018,814 of NC_134541.1, read as the reverse complement.
CTTTACTGAAAATGAAGATTCTGGTTCAGGAGATCTGCGGCAGGACCTAAGAGTCTGCATTTCCAACCACTTCTCGGGTGATACAGAATGTGCTGGTCCAGGGGCAATACACTGCAGTCAGGGAGGTGAGATGACAATTGACCCAGCAGATGTTAAACCAATGACCTCCAAACACCTAGTCGGCTCAGTCTTGAGTTGGGGAGATGATTGAGGCAATGGTTACGAATGAATACTTCACGCTGAGCTCCTAGGCAGCTGAAGCAGGGCCGAATAGAACACAAGAGGCCAGACCGAAGGTGCAGTGGGTGTGAAGGTGATGTGGAGGGGAAGGGGCTATCTGAATCGAGATGGTTGCAAGGAAGAGAGATAGCTAGTCAATGAGGCACAAGCAGTACAAGAAAGAACAAAATGTTCTAAAGGTGATTGTGGTGAGGATTGTACAACTCTTATATGATTGGACTACTGAACTATATGATGTGAATTATATGCCAACCAAACTGTTACAAAAACTAGTTCTATATGTGTAAATATGCTTGATACAGTTGATGTATGGATTGTTGTAAGAGCGGTAAGAGCCGCCAATAAAATGATCCTTAAAAAAGAGAAAAACTAATTCTTTTCCCCCCTGCACATCACATAGGCATAAAATATTAAAGCCAACAAATACTAGATATTCCCCAATGATACAATACCATCAGGTACACTAATACTACAACTGTAAGAGATTCCATCATTGTCCCCAGGTAAGATCAGAAGCCTACCAAATTTATATACAGGAGTCAAAGAACAGAGAAGAGAAATTATTTAGAAATCATTAAAAATAAATGTATCACCATGTAAGAAAAGAAATAAGCCGAAGCAAATTCACTAGTCTCAATGACCCCACCTGAAATACATGTGACCCAGTCCCAAGTTGTGAGACAATCAGGTCAACAGAAAATAAAAGTGAATTGAACTTCTAACCTCAAATAATACAACACATTTTAAAACAAAGCTAGAAATTTCAGCCGTAAAATTTTGGGTTGCTTCCCCTCCCCCTTTATTTCTCATGTTTTCTTTCCCATTTTTTCTGATTTTCTACTCACATAAGTCAATATCCTGGACAAAATAAAAAAAATTGATGCAAGTAAGTATGGTAAAAAAGCAAATATAGGTTATTTATTTAAAATTATATTTAACAAAGAGATTTTGGATTAAAAATAAATGATGAACTCCAAAATTATGAAATAAGTATCACTCAAAGTACAACTATTTAAAATAAATATACTCAAAGAAAATTTTAATTTCTATTTGATAGATTCACACAAAACTAAAATGTAACGAAAGCAAATGAGTGCGTTGAACCCAGGCTCTTTCGAAGATGTTTTGAATTTAGCTACAGGAGAATGGCTTCCACCTTTCAAGACAACCACCCAATACAGAGCTCAGCAATGACCTGGTATTTCTTGCCTGGGTTTGTAGGATCATAGGGTTTCAGAAAAAGTATAGTCTTTAGGGGCTGTGAAGCTTTGCTTTGCTCCCATTGTCAATGTGTTATGTTCCCTTCTTGGTTCACCCCTCTGCGGGGGTTTCAGACATGGCTAACTCCCTGCTGTGTGCCCCCAGTACTCTCCTCTGTCACAGTATGCTCCAGTAAGAGGACAACATGCCTTGAGCTGTTGTCCTCTTACCGGGCCTTATCTGTGCCTTAGCAGCTCCATCCAGGGGCATTGTCCTCCAGGCTTGCTGTGCCCATACGGGGTCTAGACTGTCCCTTTATCTTTTTCCTTCTTGGTTTGCTTCCATGTGGGCGTGGCATGTCAGCCCTATGCCTCAAACTGTAGGTTTAGTTTTGTTCTCTGTAGCACATACTTCTGTAGTTAAAGTGTATTGTGCCGACCTGGCCAATAAACACATCTGGGGTTAATTGAAGGGCGGAGAGACAAATGGCTCCATGAGCCTCACCTTTCTAGTTCTCGGGTCTCTTGCTTTGTGATGGTCGGACCAGGGTGCAGTTGCCTTAGCCAGTTCCCTGCTTCAGCTGGCAAGGCTCACTTCCTGCAAGATTTCCCTAAGGAGAAGTAGCATGGATCTACCCCGATGCAGCCCTGGGTGCTGGAGAAGCTGTGTCGAGATGCCTGCCAGCATTGAGATGTTTACACACTCACTGATTCGGCTTTCCTCCTGTAGTCGGCATCATTGTGTCTGTTTTGTGAGATGGAGGAGGACATTGTGGATTGTGTCGGGCATATGGGCTAATGTTGGACTTGTGGGTTTGGGCAGCACTGGGTTGGGATGTCTGCTTGATGTGCACTTAACCTTTATAGTAAACTATCTGATGCATGAGTTTCTGCGGATTTGTTCCTCTAAAGTACCCAGACTAACACACTTCTAGTAAGGGAGTCAGTTTGGCTTTAATTGGGCACAGCCCTGTTGTAGCCCAATCTTTTCGTGCATTTTTCCATGTTCGACTTCAGGCTAGGAGGGGCAGCTCCGGGAATTCCCCCAGGTCCAGTGGAGAGATAGTCATAAAGGTCAGCAGACAGACCTGGAATTATGTATTTTTCCCCTTTTTTCCCTCTTTTTTTTTCTTTTGGTCTCTGTTATTGTTGGCTTGCCTACTTATATAACACAGGCATGCAAAGCAAGCTTGAGGAGAAAGAAGCTTGAGGAGAAAGCAACAGGACCAACAGTCCTGAAGGGACTTGGGGGAGGAGGTGGGGAAAGGGAGCAGTGAGCAAACAATGTCAGAGACAGAGGAACAATGAGGGATTCAAAACCAGCAACAAGGAGGACATAGAGACCCTGGGGGTGTTGGAACAACAGCAATCTAGCTGAGAGGAATTACTAAGAGGCGTAATTAGGGCGAGTGTGATGGTGGGGCAGGAAGAAGGTAAAAGGAAACAGAGGAATGATCTAGGAAACAAAGCTATGGATAGAGCTGTAAGTATAGGTGTGTGCATATGTAAATACATTAATTCATAAAATGCAGGTATTGGACTAGTAACATATGTATATGGCAATAAACTGAGATAGTGGATAGACTTCAGAACTCTGCTCAAGCCCTCCCTCAATGCAAGAACACTTCATTCTAACAAACTGGTAGTCTGTGATGCTCACCCTCCTGGCAAAATTGCTGAAGGCAAAATAGATGCACAAGAAAATGTGGTGAAAAAGCAGATGGTGCTTGGCTATCAAAAGGTATAGCATCTTGTGTCTTAAAGGCTTGAAGTTAACGCAAGTGGCAATGTAGCAGGGAAGCAACAAAGCCCACATGGAAGAAGTCCTCATGAAAGAAGCACACCAGCCTGTGTGATCATGAGGTGTCGATGGGAATACATATTAGATGTTCAAAAACAAGCAACAAAATTGATGTGAAGTAGCTTGGATGTAGTGGAGACCCAAAACCCACCTGCAAGATAATTGGACAGTCCGTCTCAGAAGGGTCACATGGCAGGGATGATAAATCCAGGGTATGGTATAGAAGTGATATACATAACTATCCTCTAGTTCTTTAGCATTTCATCTCCTTTCTATTATGGTTTGTATCTGTTTTACCTCCTTAATCATGTTAGACTTGTGTGTTTATTTGTATAATTAACATAATTTTCAATACATGAAAGCCGAGATAGATAACTCCTCAGAAACAGTGTTAAGAGTAACGGTTCCCTGAGGGTATGGGGGAAGGGGTGAGGTGGGGAATTGGGGGCAGGGGAGCTGAAAGCATCGGTGACTGTAAAACCCCACTTGAAGAGAACAAACAACAGAATTGTATGTGGATGGACACGTTGGATGGTGTAAGATGACCAAATAAATACGGGCTCCAGGTGGTATGGCAGGGGAGGGAGGGAGGGCAAAGGGAGGCTGATGTCAAGGAGTTCACGAAGAAAGAAAATAGTTTGAAACTGATTGCGGTAGCAATTGTATAATACTGCTTGATGTGATTGAATCATGGAATGTTATGATATCAGTAAGAACTCCCAATAAAATGATTAAAATATATAAGAACAATTTTTAAAAAAGGATTTTTCCAGAATGCTCTAGTTTTATCAAATCCAGGTGCTTCAATTTTTCCAAATGTAACTCTTTATCACATAAGTGTAACCATAATAAGACTCTGCTGATGTTATTTTATCTTTCTTTCTGATTTGGTTCCATTCTAGGAACACTCAGACCTAAAACAAAAGGGCAAAAGGGGTGGGCATACTTTGCCATTAACAGTAATTATAAATGTCCTTTAAAACCTTATTATTTCTGAAGCGATTGCTGGAAGTTGGGGGCTTTGATGTATCACAGAAGGTGCATGAAGCATCTTTTAAATCAGCTCACATTACCCCAGTCCTCCTTGGCCCCCATCTGAGATGCTTACCATTATGGACACTTCCCTATGTACATGCTGCCCTTGGACGCAGGGAATGAGCAAACAGCCACGATCTGCATCTCATCGTCATGACCATTACCACAGACCTGAGTGCTCATCCAATACAGAGACCGTCGGAGGAAAGCTAAACTAAATTTTCTTCTGAGAAATTTTCATGCATACCTCTTTTCTTTATTGAGAGTGTGAAATGGTTACGTAACTATTACGTAACTCCCCTTTCACTCTGGATTCCAGAGGGCTCAGAGACAAATTTGAAGTTCAGGAATAGGCACTGGGCCCCAATCTTGTGGTCTCACCAACTTATCATTACTTTACGGAGGAGTTCCTAGGAGTTGCAAACAGCTGATATGCTTGGCTGCTACCTGAAAGGATGAAAATTAGAGTCCGCCCCAGAAGCACCTTGCAAGAAAGACCTAGAAATTTATTCCTGAGGGGGAGAAAAAAAGCCATTAAAAATCCTACGGAGCACCTATCTGCTCTGATCCACACATGAGATCAACATGAATCTGAATTAACTCTTAACAAGTGACACTGGTTGTTAGGTTACACCGTCTTGCGAGTTGCCTGAAAACTTTTTTAGAGCTTACACATATATACAATAAACAAAGTTAAAAAGGAATACTTTATTCTGAAGGCATCATATTTCTCAAATGAGCATCTATTTAAATGATTTGACTCTATTACTTGAGATCCTGTCTGGTGATACAGGCAAGGGCAGTAAACCACCTGCTTTCCTCTACTTTGGATGCCTAATCCCATTGAATGTTTTAACGGAAAGAAGCCGAATCTTTGGAATGAAAGAGGGTGCTACAGTATCCTAAAAGAATACAGAAACATATATGGACTGCCAACACAAATGTTTTGTACTTGATAAATCCTCTTAGACATTTTAAAATAAGATTCAAACTATTTGGCTCTCTTTTCTTGCCAAAACATCGCAGTAACCTGTCTGACTTTGTTAAGAAACTTCATTTCTTCAAAATGAAATATTAGCACATATACATGATTTTGGGGGGTGAGATAGTTTATTGTGTCAGGTTGGCTGATGAACACATGTGGGGTTAATTGAAGGGCGGAGAGATAAATGGCTTGGTGAGTCTCGCCTTTGGAGTTCTCCAGTCTCTTGCATTCTGATGGTTGCACCAGGGTACAGCTGCCTTAGTCAGTTCCCTGCTTCAGCTGGCAAGGCTCACTTCCTGCAAGACATCCCCAAGGAGAAGCCACATGGACCTACCCTGATACAGCCCTCGGTGCTGGAGCAGCCTTGTGGAGACCCCTGCCAGCGCTGAGATGCTTACACATTCACTGACTGGACTTTCCTCCTGCAGTCGGCATCGTTGCGTCTGTTTTGTGAGATGGAGGAGGACTTAGTGGATTGGTGTTGGGCATATGGTTTAATGGGTTAATGTTGGGCTTGTGGGCTTGGGCAGCAGTACTGGGTTGGGATGTCTGCTTGATGTGCACTTAACCTTTATATAAAACTCTCTCTTATATATATTGTTTTCTGTGGATTTGTTTCTCTAAAGTACCCAGACTAACACGTTATGGTACCTTGGGAGTGGGGTACTGGGGAAACAAATCATAAGATGGAGAGTAGATGCTTGTTTGACCTCTCCTTTATGGTAGTTTTTCTTTGTCTAGCCAGGGGTCAGATAAAGCCACACTTTACTCGGTTGTTTTCTGGGGAAAATAAGGGAAGTAGGAAGACAGAAAGTTTGTAAGCCCACTTACTTTCAGCCATTAAAATGGGATCTTTAGATGGGTTTAGGCCATGCCTGCCAAGAAAGCTTTGAAATGGGGAGCATGCCCCACCCAGTGCTTTGGAGAACTCAGGAACCAGTAGTTTTGGCAAAAGCTGGGGGAAAAAATCTTGAACCAAGAAGAAAACTTCTCTCTGTGACTGAATGTTAAAGGGAGCCTGAGAGCAGGCTAAAATGCTTGCTAGGTGACCACCTGGATCCACTTGTTGAGTGGAAGTGGGAGAAATGCAGCAATAAAGAGACAGGTTGAGTTTGGCCACTGACACCTGTGGACTTGGTTTACAGGAAAAAAAGGAGAAGACGAGATCGGGTTGACTGGTCTAAAGCAAGAGGGTGGTAGGCTTGTTGAGTATTGGTGAGAGCCCAGGGTCTAAAGGCAAGGTGCCCAATAGGCACCCCGTGGAGGCTGAGTGAGGCAGCCACATTGAGTTGACCAGAACTGACCAACTGGAGATTTTTGAGCCTGTGAACTGGTGCATATTGTTGCTGACTTTATGGATGGTCTGTCCGGATTTGACTTTGCTTATGGATGCAGACTTCACAAGGTTCCAACGGAATGAAGGCTCTTCATCGAAAAATATGATTGTCTCCTCAGAACACTGGGTTGATGTAAGTGGACGGTATGTAAATTGGATACCCAAAATTGGGGGGGATAAAGGCATGAAGTTGTTGGCTTACAGACTTTCATAGGTGGGGGAACATATTCACAGGATTAAGGTGTAGGTGTTACTTAATTGCAATCGTGAGGCTAAAGAATTATGTACAGGTGCCAAGTTGGGAAGGGGTGGATTGAGGTAGTTTATTGTGCCAACCTGGCCAGGGTATACATTTATAATCTCAACATTTTTCTGAATGGTTTTCAAAACTTAAAATACATGAAATATGGGTAATAGAGGAAATATCATGACCAACATATATCAAGACAAGTATATTTTCAAGTAATTTCCTATGTTGCCAGCCCCAAATTCTCCAGCTGCATTTTCTTTTACCAGCTTTGAAAAAAATACAAATCTGCTGCCAGGGTTTTTTTTGTGTGTGTGTGTGTTTTTTTTAACGTTTAATGAATCTACAGTCTGGACCTCTGTAACTTCTTGAGCTATGGCCAGCAAAATCATACCTGTTGGGAAAATATGGAAATGATTGCATTTTAGGCCCCTGCATTTTATAATATTAGTGAAAAGGCAAAGCATAATACAGAGTTGGTAAATCAGGGTGATTCACACCTCACAACACATGGCTTAAGTTCAATTCAAGAAGAGTAAAATAACGAAGGTTAAAGCAGCATCTGCCAAATAAAGAAACCACACTTACAGAAACAAATGTGTGTGTGTTCAATTACAAAGTAGAAAGATGAGGAAAAATTCTGGCAGACACATTTCTCATGTGTACAGAGCTTCTCGGGAGCAAGCCTGTCCATAAATAGTCCATGCACAGTGCAAATGGCTAGAAGACCTGGGAGGAAGAGGGAAAATCTTCTTGCCATTTTTCTTTTTGGGTGGTTTTTGCTAGTACCTTTGGATTGGAAATGGGGACAGACTTTAGTGGCTCATTCCTTTGATGTGAAAACAGAATACCTGAGTAGAGGCCTGTGGCCAGGGGAAGGTGTCCACTGCCCTCTGGCTTTCACTCGACCATCTACTGGCTCTAGGATTTATTTAGCATCTGATTCTCAAGAATATCAAAATCCACGTCTCTTAATACACAAAAACTATTCCAAATGGACTACTCTTAAATCCACTTCAGCTGTAGTTTTTTTCCCTTTTCTTTTTTACTTTTATTGTAAAGTAGATAGGAGTTTACATAGTCCATTATTATTTTTTATTGTACAACTTCAGCAGTTTATCAACTCTCCCAATAACTTGCCCACCCCACTTTTCCCCATCTCACTTCTGTCTGCCTTCACCTCTACCTTATCACTTCCCCATCACCGTCTTCCTTCCTACCACTGGGAACCATCAAAAGCTGTTTTGTTTATTGGTCGGCATGATAAATTTTTTCTTAATTTTTTTATAATAGTGGCCCCATAAAATATCTGTCCTTTGTGTTTGACTGACCTCACTCAACAGGGTCCTTCAAATCCATCAATCTCATGAAGTGTTATGTAGTTTCATCATTATTCTTTAGTGATGTGTAGTATTCCACTGCTTTTATGTATCAATGTTTATTTATGCACTCTGACTGAGGGGAATTTGGGTTATTTCCATGTCTTTGCTATTGTGAATTAACATAAGTGAGTATGTATATATATGCTGGTAATGTTGTTCCTTAAAAAAACAACTTTTTATTGTGAATTAGGCAGGGCTTTATATTTCAGGTAATCATTTTGTATTCAACAATTTATACAACTTATTAAGCAACATATCAAATAACAACAAAAAAGTTTATCCTGCTAAGATAGCTGCAAGAGCAGGATATTGTCGTGGTGGCAAAACCAGTCTCCCGTCTGCCACAAATCAGGCCTTTTTTTATCACACACTGTTATGCAGAACCTCTAAATAGAAAGCTCAATTAACAGTCTGACCTGGCTGAATGAACTCCAAATGCACTCTCCCCCTCATTTCAAAAAAATGAATGAGCATCTTCTTGATCTTTGATTCCACTCGACGAGCTGTTCTTGGGTGCGGTGATGATGGCATCTTCCACTGGCTTGATTGATGTTTGCTTTCAGGGTTTTAAGAATAGCACCATGTCTTGTCACCAGTAATGACCTTGGAAAAAAGCATCTGGGTCACGTCAGGGCTGTTCTTTCAAAGCAAGGCATGTACCGCTTGACGTTCTTTTTCCTGGTCACTCAGAACCTGAGGCATATATTTCGCAATGCCCCTTCTTATTCCAAAATCTTCAGCTAAAATTTGTTAAACGAAGCTCCAAACTAGTCCAGATTACTTCCATCTCTTCAATGGTCCATCGTTGGTCTTTGAGCACAAATGCATGAATTATGTTGACATTTCTGTCTGTTTGGAAAGTTAACAGAGGCCCAGAATGAAGTTTGTCATCAGTCGACTTTTCAGTTTTTTGAAGTGAGAAAACCACTCAGACATGAGTTTTTCCCATAGCGCTATCCTCGCAAGCTGTTTTCAACATCGCAACGGTTTCTACGGCATTTTTCCGGAGTAGGAAACACAATTTCACAGTCACACACTGCTCGCTTAAATCAGCCATCACAAGAAAGGAGGTTCCAGTGAAACTGCTTTTATGGCAAAATTCACTGTGACCAAAGAACCTTCCCAGGTGATGCCACTAGGTGCACTAACTCAGTGAGTTGCCTGATGCTCACCTACAGGGGAAAAATGCATACTACAAAACCTCTGTTGTAGTGATTACTATTCAACTCTTTTAATATGGATGAACAATGAAAATATACGATGTGTGAATTATATCTCAATAAAACTATTTTTAATAGCTTGTCCTGCCACCTTTTTTTTCTCTCTCTTCCTTTTGTTGAACACTGTCTTCCCCTTCACCTTAGGTTCATCTGTGTACCATCTAGCCAATTGCATCCCTTCACCTTGTACCCATCAAAATCTGTTTCTTTTGGTATATAAAAACCTTATCTTGGTTTCTTCCCCTATAACGATGGCTTTAAGTAATATTTGATCTTTTGTGATTGACTAACGCCTCTCCAGCATAATGTCCTTCAGATCCATCCATGCCATGAGATGTTTAGTTTCATCATTATTCTTAACAGTGCATAGTGTTCCATTGTGCATATGTACCAATGTTTATTTATCCTTTTTACACGGGTGAGCACTTAGGTTGTTTCAGTCTTCTTTCTATTGTGAATAGTAATGCGGTGGTCAAGGGTGTACCACACCTGCTATAGCTCTTAAATATGTATTGTGGTAGTTAGATGACTTTATGTCAACTTGAAGATGTGTGGAAGTGTAAGGGTAGACACGTGTGAAGCACAGGAGGAGTGGATGCAAAATGATAATAACAACTCAAGGGCATACAGGGAGTCGGGGTGGTGGTGGGAGATAAGGAGGGACAAGGGTTTTGGGGAGAAACTAATGAAGACAGGAGGGGAGGTAGCACTAGAACAGATTGTGATTGCATAAAGCATCTTAACGGCTATTTAAACCATGAGGGTGACTGTATAATTCGTTGTGGTATAATTGAGTTATTGAACTATTGAGCTATATGATATGCAAATTACTTGCTAATAAAACTATTGGAAAAAAAGAAAGAACTAAAAACATGCGGAAGAACTAGTGAAAAGCCCTGGGAAATAGCAACCATTGAGTTAGTGGAATACAGAATAAAGAATGTTTAAAGAAGAATAGATAGATAGATAGCCAAAGGGGCTCAAGTAAACCAATAAGCGTGAAAAAAAAGGAAAGGACAATTGGGGTGCAATGTCAGTGGAAAGAGGGAATTCTTAAAATTAAACATATAAGAAAAATGTCTACATTCAGGTTAGCAGGGTTGCTTCAGGGTTGATTAAAAGAGCATGGAGTCAGATATTTTTCCTAGATTCTGAGTTGTTTTCAAATATCAACTTATAATCGACACATAACCATACACCCCTCTACAGGGGGAAGAACAACAGAAACCATGGGGGAAGGGAGACAGTTGTCAGTGTGTGAGATGAAAATGACAAGAATATACAATCTATCGGGGTTATGAGGGTGGAGGGGGGTGGAGGGGGGGAAATTAAAAAAAAGAGGAGCCAATATGAAGGGCTCAATAGAAAGTAAATTCCTAGAAAAGAAAGAAGGCAACATAAGCACAAACATGCCTGATTCAATCAATGTATGGATTGTGATTCAATGTATGGACTTTTAAAAAAGATAAATACAAAAAGCAATTTATAATAATCCTTGGTTGCCATTGATGTCAATTACTCAAGTCATAAAGGAAAAGAAATGCTGGGATCTCTATAAAAGAGATGAAAATTTTTAAAAACTGAAAAAAAGCGTAAGGGTCTCTCATGTCTGATGATGCCCCCTTAGGGTGTGGCTTTCTTAGAGAACTCTGGGAACCTCTCCCCTCCTTCCCCCAACCCTTCACCTTGTTGCTTGATGGGACTCTGTCACTGACTCTGGGAGCTAACTTGTCTCTGGCCTGGGATCTTCCTGCATTCTGCATCATTGCACGTAGCTACATGAGTCTGAAGAGGAACTTATGGACTTGAGTTAGTCTGGGGTTGGAATGCCTTCTTCATATATAATTACTTCTTGATATAATTCTCTTTCTTTTACACAGATGAGTGTCACTAGATCTGTTTCTCTGGTCAACCTGGTCTAACACATAGTCTGAGTAGAGATTGCTGGGTCATGTGGCATTTCTGCTGCCAGTTGTTTGAAGACACAGCAGGCCAGTTTCCAGAGCAGCTGTAGAGCTTTACAGCCCCACGGCACAGTGTGAGTGTTCCAGTCTCGCTGCACCTTCTCTGGTGTTTGGGTTTTCTCTTTATTTTTAACAATCTTTCTATCAAGAGGAGTGCAAGGTGGTATCTCAGCGCTGTTTTTCATTTGCATCTCTTGAATGGCGAATGATCACTGGTGTTTCTTCATGTGTTGTTGACCTCTTCTCATGCCTTCTGAGGTGAACAACCATTGCTCCCTGCCTATTTTTAAATTGGACTGTTCATCTATTTCATGGTGAATTGTTGCAGCTTTCTGTAAATTCTACAGATTAATCCTTTGCCTGACATATCATTGCCCCAAAGTTTTCTCAGTCTATAGGTTTATATATATATATATATATACACACACACACACACTTTTAAGTCCTTTGATGTACATGAGTGTCTTCTGCTATGCTGCTATCAATTAATATGCAATATCCTTTTGTCTTTCATGATAGATTTTGCCTTGAAATCTATTTTATCAGAGATTAATACTAGACTTCTGTTTGAGGACACTGTACAAGGTCATTGTCCTCTACCTTGGTGTGTTTTGTTTCCTAGTGTGTTTATGCTTTTAAGGTTCTGGGCTTCTTTTAAATTGATGATCTTCATCATTCTAGGGTTTGCATTACGTCTGTAATCCTTTATGAGTTTGTTTTTGTACATGGTATGATATATGTGTCTCATTTCATTGTTCTTCTACCAGAAAAACAAACAAATCTATCTTGGAAAAAGTGCAGTCAGAATTCTCCTTTTAGATGAAGATGTCAGGACTTTGTATTATGTACTTTGGTCATGTTATCTTTTGAAAGCCAGGGACCATCCACTTTCTTCACATTTGCTTATGCACCACACCCATTTTGTCTTCAGCAATTGTGTCAGGAGGGTGAACACCACAGAATGCCTGGGTTTTAGAGCAAAGTGTTCTTGCATTGAGGTAGGGCTTCAGCAGAGGCCCAAAGTCTGTCCACTACATCAGTTTATTGGCATATAAATATATGTACATAGGCCAATACCTCTATTTTATGAATTAATGAATTTACATACGTACACACTTAAGTTTATACCTCTATCCATAGCTTTGCTTTCTAGATCTTTCCGGTTTCCTTTTACCTTCATCCTGCTCCACTATCACCATTCTTCTGCCTCTAATTCCTCTCAGCTAGATTGCTATTGCTGCAACACCCCCAGAGTCTCTATGTCCTCCTTGTTGATTTTAATTCCCTAGTTGTTCCCCTGCCTATGGTGTTGTTTGCTCACTGCTCCCTTCCCCCAACTCCTCCTCCCCCCAAGTCCTTATGGAACCCTTGGTCCCATTGTTTTCTCATTGAGCTTGTTTCCCATGCCTACCTTACATAGGTAGGTAAGACTAACAATAATGGAGACAAAGTAAAAATTAAAAGTAGAATAAAAAGAGAAAAAAGATATTAATAACTAGTAAGAAAACCAAAAAAGCACACATAATTCCAGGTCTGTCCATGGACCTTTATGACTATCTCCCCACTGATCCTGGAAGATTTCCGGGAACTGCCGCTCCTCGCCTGAAATCTATTTTGGGGGCTCCTCAGGAGCTTTGTGGCTTTGCTTTGCTCCTATTCCTGATCTGTTATGTTACCTTCTTGGTTCGCCCTGTGGTTGGGGGTTGAGACTGGACTAACTCCCCACCATGTGTCCCCAGCATTGTCCTCTATCACGGTATGCTCCAGTGAGGGGACATCATGTCTCGCACTGTTGTCAGCCCTATAGTCTTCTCTGTGTCTTAGCAGCTCCGTGCAGGGACATCGTCCTTTAGGCTTGGTGTGCTGATACGGGGTCTAGACTCTCACTCTCACTTTTTCCTTCTTGATGTGCTTCCATGTGGGTGTGGCAGGATGACCCTTCTCCCTAGTCTGTAGGTTTAGTGCTGTCCACTGTAGCACATACCTCTTGGGAGAGGGTCAGTTTGACTCTGATTGGGGCTGGCTCTGTAGCGCACTCTTTTCATGAGTTGCTCCATATGGATATGTTGCCCTCAAGGTTTAATGTGTCAGGGTGGGGTCTGCATGTACACTCCCAATTCTGTGAGGACATAAGCAATTCTCTCTCCCTTTCAGTGACATTATCCCCCCTCCTTTTCTTTCTCCATTTCCCCCCTTTCCCCCTTCTTTGTGTTGGAATAACACATAATTTTTTAAACAAAGCAATACAATCATATCTGTGCCTAACAAGATAAATCTAAATTTCATACAACTCAAAATGTGGCAGGCTCATTTAAGCATTCTATAAGCAAACAAAACAAAAAATATTCTCTACCTAACAATTGCAGTGATGTGAACACTTACACCATAATCCTGTGAACATATTCCTCCACCCATGAGAGTTTGTAAGCCAGTTCCTTCATGCCTTTGTCCCCCAAATTTTGGGTACCCAATTTCTATACTGTCCATTTATGTCACCCCCGTGCTCCGAGGAGATGAGCACGTTCTTTGATGTGAAGAATCTTCATTCCAGTTGGAACCTGTGAGTCAGTATCCATAAGCAAAGTCACATCAGGACAGGCCGTCCATGTCAGCAGCAGTATGCACTAGTCCACAAGCTTAAAAATCTCTTTTTCATCTGGTCATGGTCTGGTCAACTCAATGTGGGATGCCACCTCACTTAGCCTCACTTGAGTGCCCATTGGTTGTCTCACCTTTTGACCATGGGCCCTGTCGCAAATTCTCAACAACCCTAGCCCCCCTGGGCTAGGTCATGACAAAAGCTCAGGTTCTACACAACCCTTGAAACTTCAGAGCAGCCAACCCACTCTTGGCTTCTCCTCTAGTCTGTATGAACCAGGTCCACGATGTCAGTAGTCAGATTCAACTCATTTCTCTATTGTTGCGTTTCTCCCATTCCACTCAGCAAGTGGATCCAGGTGGTCACCTAGCAAGCATTTCAGGGTGCCTGCAGGCTCCTTTTAACTGTTCAGTCTTAGAGAGCAGAGTTCCTTCATGGCTCCAGATGTTTGCAGTTTCACTTCCAAAGCACTAGTTCAAAATTCAAAAGGCCAAAGTGTTCCTTTTTTCTTTCAGTCTGTCAACAGCTCTCTCAGCAAATCTTTTCAAATGCCAATGTCCGGAGCAATCAAAGCACTGGGTGGGGCTTATGTTTTCAGAGAACTTCTTTGCAGGTGTGCCCTACACTCAAGTAAAGATTCAATTTAGTGGCTGAAGGCAAGCAGGCTTACAAACTCTCTATTTTTACTTCCTATCAATCATTTCTATCACAAATTATATCAATAACAGGAGGCAAAAGAAAACAGTATAAACCTAGTACAGCCAGATCCTAAACTGAATTCTGTTTTTTTTAAAAAAAACGTTTTATTAGGGGCTCATGCAACTCATCACAATCCATACATACATCAATTATGTAAAGTACATCTGTACATTCATTGCCCTCATCATTTTCAAAGCATTTGCTCTCCACGTAAGCCCTTAATATCAGGTCCTCATTTTCCCCCCTCCTTCGCCGCTCCCTCCTCCCTCATGAGTCCTTGATAATGTATAAATCATTATTTTGTCATATCTTGCCCTGTCCAATGTCTCCCTTCTCCCCCTTTTCTGTTGTCCGCCCCCCAGGGAGGAGGTCACATGTAGAGCCTTGTAATGGGTTCCCTCCTTCCAATGCACTTTCCTTCTACCCTCCTAGTATTGCCACTCACACCCCTGGTCCTGAAGTATCATCTGCCCTGGATTCCCTGTGCCTCCAACTCCTATCTATACCAGTGTACATCCTCTACTCTATCCAGACTTGCAAGGTAGAATTCGGATCATGATAGTGTGGGGGCGGGGGTTGGGGGGGAGGGAGGAAGCATTTAGGAACTAGAGGAAAGCTGTATTCTTCATCAGTGCTACATCGTACCCAGACTGACTCATCTCCTCCCCTAGATCCCTCTGCAAGGGGATCTCCAGTGGCCGACAAATGGGCTTTGGGTCTCCACTCTGCACTTCCCCCTTCATTCACTATGGTAGGATTTTTTTGTTCTGATGATGCCTTCTACCTGATCCCTTGACACCTCTTGTGATTGCACAGGCTGGAGTGCTTCCTTGCTTCTGAGCTAGATGGCCTCTTGTTTCTAAACTGAATTCTTAAGTCAAATTAAATCCTTATCTAAACTATCCCATTCATATGCAAAATGGCCTTAGGTCTCTGACTGCATCAAGCCAGGGCTGAGCCTTCTGCAGGCCATTTTGAATAAGCACGTGGTCTCAGTGGAGTTCAAGGGACCATTTTGCCCCCAAGCTCAAAATCTTCATTTACCATTTATTTTCACCACTTCAGACAAGAATAACCAAAAACAACTTCTAGGAAACAAAACCTTCACTTCCCATGTCTTTTCCAGAAAACCATCCAGTAAACGGCATGGTCATATCTGACCTCTGACTACCAAAGAAGAAAACTGTAAAGCAGGTCAAATGAGCATCCACTCTCCATTTTCATGATTTGATTCTCTAGTAGCATAAGTCTCCCAAGGTACCATAATGATTTGGGCCGGGTTGACTCGAGAAACAAATCCACAGACACTCATATAAGAACGCTTACATCAAAGGGAAATTGTATATTAAGAGAACATCTCAGCCCAGTCCAGATCAAGTCCATAAGTATGATATTAGCCCATAAGTCCGATACTAGCCATAAATCTCTCTTCAGACTCACATAGCCACATGCAATGATGCAGAATGCAGGAAGATTACAGGCTGGTGGGTGAAGTCTTTTCAATCCAAAGCATCACAAGGTTGGCTCAGGTCTACACATGACTCAATATGTCTTGTCAACAAGAAGGTGAAGCTATATCCTGATTGACAGGCTAGACTCTCCTCCTAATCTTACCAAGTTGACATGGAATTATGTAACTGCCACAAGTAGTGAAAGAGAAAAGACATTTTGGATTGATGTGGAGGGCCCTTGGACCTATGGGTGTGCTACAGCTAACTGGAAGAATGGTAGAAATACCCTATAGGCAACAACAAAAGTTTTAGCCTAAAGAATGGTCCAGAAAAGCCTCTAAAGATGACCCTCTCCTGAGCAAGAGCAAGAATTTCAGCCCAAAGAATGGTCTAGAGAAAGCTCAGGGCACAGGCCCTTAGATGATAATAAGAGTTTCAGCCCTAAAAATGGTCCAGAAAAGCCTCTAAAGATATCCCACCTCCTGGGGAACAGCAAGAGTTTCGGCCCAAGGAATGGTCCAGAGAAGGCTCCCTTGGGAGACAGCAGGAGCCATGGTGTGAAAGAAGACCCCAAAAAACAACAGCATCAGGAAAGAAGACCCAAAGCAACAGCAGCCTCAGGGGCAAAAAGCCAAGATTCCAAAATGAAAAAAGGACTCAGAATCCCAGAATCAGGAGTAGTTGGTCCATGCCAACAGTCATCAGAATTGGAACTGCCAGTGGTGTTAAGAGCCAGTAATTTTCCATGCTCTAAATGCAAGAAAGCCTACATGGCAGGTAAGAATGGCGACTTTGACCCAGGACAAGCTCCTAACTGATTTCAGAAAGAGGTGGTCCAGTTTGGGGGTCCCTAGGCTCCAGGGAATCTTAATTGTTAAAGAAGCTACACTTGTCCCATTAGAAGATCTGCCAGGAAGCTAAAGCAGGAACACCTCAACTCAGAGTGACGGCCCTCAGCGAAAGAAACTCCAACAGGATGTAATTGAGACAAAAAAAGAAGACAGATTTTGACATGAAGAGGGAAAGGGAAGCGCCAAATAATTTTGTTAGAATTCAATTTCTCAGCTGGGGCAAGAGATTTACTTAGAAGAGCCAGAGAGTGGTATTAAATTCTATAGATGACAGCATCTTTGAGCAATTTCCTTTTATTCATTCTGAATGTTAGAAGTCCCTGATGTAAGCACTCACCGAAAACTTAAAGCTTGGCACTTTGAATCAACCTAGGGAGGAGATAACTTGGAAATCAGAACTGGAAAACCCCGTGGAGCAGGTCTCCTCTGCCCACACAGGTTCACCAGGAGTCTGAAATGCCTTGATGGCAAGTAATGACAATTGGCAGCAGGACTTAAGAGCGGTGCTTACATATTCTCTTGTGCACACATCATACCTTATTTGAAAGGAGTTTGGTTAGATGCAGGCAGTAGCCTAGTTTGACATATGAAATAGTTCAGGGATGATTTAAAATAAAATTTTTCTTTTTTGCCTGGCATGTAGTCTGACCTTGAAGTAAAGAAAACTGAAATAGCATCCAAACCTGTTTTGCAAGGCAATGTTAATAAGACTTTCCTGAAAGTACTCGATGAGGAAGCACCTAATTTCCTGGGTTGTGGTGGAACTATACGAAAGCACAAGTACAGGTAGCCCTGGTTTGAAACTCTGGTCCTTTCCAAGTCCCTCCCTAAGGAGGCTCAACTATATTTCTGGTTGCCCACTGGCCTGATAAAAGACCGAGCGTTTTCCAGAAAGAAGACAATGAGACATTATCCTAACCTTTCTGGTCAACCGTGAATAAGGAATACAATAAAGAACCCAAACACACTAAGTGCTATGGGGAAGCAATCGGATTAAGAGACCAGCCTCAAGACAAGCCCACTTGAAAATACACCTGGCCCCCATCTCTGCACCCAGAGGGAACAAACAGGGGGCAGGCAGGAACCCAGGCCATAGGTTAGGTTCAACCTCAGAGTGAAGAAGCTAGTTTATCTAGCTCAACAAGATAAACTTTTATTTTTGGTCTATAGCCATAACTACTAAATAAAGTGTATGCAATTAAAAAAAACAAAAGAATGGTAGCAATGAAGCGAGATATCTGCTCATCAACATTCACAGCCTCAAAAGAGTGGGATCAACTCGACGGCGGTGGCTTTGTTTAGGGGTGCCCATGAGTGGCAAGAAATGGCTGCGTGCTTGGGACAGGCTTCAGCGCCCCCGTTCCTACCTGGTAGTGCTATGTGGTAGGTCTGGTGGAAGAGTGTGGTTGGCGGGAAAATGGTGGCTAGCATGAAGTTGTAGAAATCTCCTGGAGAGTCAGGGAGGCAGGGATGATTCTCCAGTGTGGATGATGGCAGGAGACCTGGTGCAGTAGCCGTTACCAGCAAGGCCAGCAGTTCAAAGGTACCAGCTCCTTCCAGAAGGGACAAAGAGGCTTCCTACACCCGTAGATTTATGGTCTCAAAAGCCCACAAGCTTGGTCTTACTGACCCAATTGGGTCGTTGAGTTTAAATCCACTCAGCAGCCATGAGTTAGTTGTTTTCTTGGTTTGGGTAGAGACTTAGAGCGGCACCATCTCTCTTTGTCGTTGTCCTGGGGCCCAGGGGTTGGTGTCTGGCTCCACTCCTGGGCTGTTGCTTGGCTGGGCGGCTCTGGCTGGAAAAGAGGCCCGGGCGGTGGGGGCCCAGCGGAGGCCGCAGAGGTGGAACAGCCAACCAGGCGCTGGACCACGCATTCCTCAGGAGCATGTGCTCCGCGGCCGCAGGCATCTTGGTTCATCCGGCCGCTGTAGCTCGGACACTTGGAAATTGCCCTTTGCTCGGAGAACCACGCACACTACAGGAATACAGTTTTGTTTGCATCACCGATTTTGTTATGCTAGCTTTTTGTGCCAACAATCATTTTCTTACCATCTCAAAATACAGGGATAATGAAAGAGCCACCAATAAAATGATTTTTAAAAAATGGAAGAGACGGTGACATTAAGGTTTGTATCTCTGTTTCTGGCCATCTTTCCAATGCAGAGAGGAACATTTTTTGTTTCCAGAACACTTTTTAATGGCGAGAGATACTTCTAGAAGTTCCCAAAGTTGAAACTCAACAAATATGTACTAAGCTCCTATTTTGTGCTACCCAATGACGTAGACTATGGCATTGAACAAAATCAAGTCCCTACCTCTCAATATTCACTTTTTATTGGAAAAGACAGACAATGGGTTGCTGGTTTTTACAAAGTTCTGGGATCGGAAGTTTTAAAAAATCATTTTACTCGGGGCTCATACAACTCATCACAATCCATACATTCATCAATTGTACATTCATTGCCCTCATCATTCTCAAAACATTTGCTCTCCACGTAAACCCTTGGCATCAGCTCCCTGTTTTCCCCCTCTTTCCTCCCTCCACCCTCCCTATGAATCCTTGATAATTTATAAATTATTATTTTGTCAGATCTTACACTGCCCTACATCTCCCTTCACCCACTTGTCTGTTGTCTGTCCCCCAGGGAGGAGGTTATATGTAGATCCTTGTAATCGGTTCCCCCTTTCTACCCCACCTTCCCTCCACCCTCCAAGTATCGCCACTCTCACCACTGGTCCTGAAGGGATCATCTGTCCAGGATTCCCTGTGTTTCCACTTCATATCTGTACCAGTGTCCATCCTCTGGTCTAGCCAGGTTTGTAAGGTAGAATTGGGATCATGATATCGGGGAAGGAGGAGGCATTTAAGAACTAGGGGAAAGTTGTATGTTTCATTGTTGCTACACTGCACCCTGACTGGCTCATCTCCTCCCTGAGACCCTTCTGTAAGGGGATGTCCAATTGCCTACAGATGGGCTTTGGGTCTCCACTCTGCACTCCCCCTCATTCACAATATGATTTTTTGTTCATTGATGCCTTATACCTGATCCCTTCGACACCTTGTGATCACATAGGCTGGTGTGTTTCTTTCATGTGGACTTAGTTGTTTCTGAGCTAGATGGCCACTTGTTTACTTTCAAGCCTTTTAAGACTTCATACGCTATATCTTTTGATAGCCGGACACCATCATCTTTCTTCCCCACATTTGCTTATGCACCCACTTTGTCTTCAGTGGGGATCGGAACTTCTTAAAGGTGGCTCTCCCTCCATTGTTTCTAGGATAGAGGTCCAGTAAGGACCATTTATGTTGCTTATAAAATGTCAGAGCAGGACCCTAAAAGTGACATCCACAAAATGAAGAATTACTAATTTATAAAATCATTTTCTACTGTGTTCCAACAGGAAAGTTGATAGAAAGTAAAAAATTATAGTACAATAAAAGGGTTGGGTTTTTTTGTGCGCTTGTGTGTGTATGAATACAAGTATCTTTTAATTTTTTTCCTCTTCTCCTTCAGCAGCTCTAGGTGGGCCTATGGATCTTTAAAGAAAAATTTCTGGGAGGGGCTTAAAGTTTTAGTCCCCAAACTCTGAACAGGGCTACTGCATTAAAAGTTAGAGCCTTGTTTCTTTTCAAACAAGTCTCTTTGTTTTAAATCATTTTATTGGGGTCTCATACAACTCTTATCACAAGCCACACATCCATCCATTATGTTAAGCACATTTGTTGCCATCATAATTTTCAAGAACCCTTGATAATTTATAATTTTTTTTTCATGTCTTACACTGACCAATGTCTCCCTTTATCCACTTTTCTGTTGTCCGTCCCCCTGAGTGGGGCTATAGATAATTGTGATCAGTTTCTCCCTTTCTCCCCAATCCTTCCCCTTACCCTCCTGGTGTGGCTAGTCTCCATATTAGTCCAGAGGGGTTTATTTGTTCTGGATTCTCTGTGTTTCCAGTGCTTATTTGTACCTTTGTATATGCACTGATCTAGCCAGATTTGTAAGTAGAATTCAAACAAGTCTTAATTCTCCTTAGCAAATCCAATCCAAAGGCAGAGTTACACACTGATTTTTTATTTTTCCTGGAAAGGCTTTATTGTTATTCGGGGGTGGGAGGGAAGGGAGGGAGACAGCCCTTCTTGGCAGCGGCCTTCCTCATGGCAGCCAGCACGTTACTCAGCTCCTCTCTCTTCCTCTTGGCCGGCATGTGTGATCAGTGCCCACTTGTCCTTGGAGACCTTGAGCAGCTCCATGGCCTGACGCATAGGATGTGAAGCTACACACCTCCCGGATGCTGTCCCCATGAACTTAGTGTGCTCTGCGGTGGCTGTGGCTGGGCTTGCTCACATTCTAGGTCACCTTGGGACCCTTGCCAAGGCCCACAGCCATGGCTGCAACTCTTCCATGGCTGCCGCGGTAGAAGGTACACACTGACTTTCATAATACCCAATATTTGTTTCCATCATACATTTAAGATGTTTACAACACTGGGTGGGAGAAAAATTATTTAGTCAATACATTAAAATAACTAAACAAACCTTTTAAAACATTCTCGTTCATTTTCTTTTATCAGCACCTTTATTGTAATCCCATTTATATATGTATGGCCATGAACTTTAGGCTTGGTGGAACCAAAGACCCTTATTTAACCTACAGATCTTTCTAAAAAAAAAAAAAAACCACTTAAGATACAGCTTTCCTGTCCTCTTTCCCTATCTGATAGATCACATTTTCAATTTTAACTGAACAGCTTGGCCTCAGCCAGTTTTAGGTTTGATGTGTCCAAATCATTTTGAGATCAGCTAGCTCAAAGAACTAATCATTCCACCAGTCTTTTAAGCAAGATCAAAGTTAACAAGGATGATGTTATGGAATTAATGGTAACTGGGGATGCAGCTTATATTTACTAGTATGAACCAGGGACAAGGTCCAACCAATACAGTGGTTTCTAAGGGAATCTGGTAGACCTGTTGAATTCAAGGCAAAGAGGTCAACTATTATAACCAGTTTCATGGTATCCTCGAGAGATAATCTTGATAGCAGTAGCCCTGATGGCCTGGTGGGTTACATATTGGTTACAAAAGATCAGTGGATTGAATCCACTCACTGCTATGCAAGATGAAGATGAGGCTTTTCGCTCCTGTAAAGATTTAAACTCTCAGAAACCCTCAGAAGCAGTCCTACTCAATTGTGTTGTTACTATGAGTTGGAATCAACTTGCTAAGTGATTTTTTACTCTTGATACTTTTCAAAGGACAGCGAGTCATCATGGGGATGATTTTGAAGCAGCGTTAGGAACACTGAAAACTGCAATGGTGAAAAAGAACCCCATGAAGTTTGTGCTGGGAATCTGTCCGTTACAAGGCACTTGCTTTTTCCTTAAGAGGACTGTCCAGCTACAACAACAACCTACTTTCATCCCTTCAGGCTCTTTGTTCCCCAGAGTCAAAGAACATTTCAAAGCAAGAACAAAGTAAAAGACCTTGCTCCACCCACCTATTCAAAGCCTATTCCACAAACAAAGAAGTCAAAATAGCCTGTATAATGACAGATACATAGTCCAGTGGAACTGAAGAGAAAACCCAGAAGGACCAAAAAGCACTAAGTAGGACAAGAGCCCCTAGTGCTGGGAAAACTGGATTTACATCCACAGAAAAATACAACAGGCCTCGCAGCGCCCTGGAAAAGGACCTCAAGCTAGGTTAGAGACCTAAATGTAAGCCCTAGGCTAGCAGGGTCATTAACAAGGAAATTAAGGGCCCTGTTGTAGGGCCTACACGAACTATCAAGCAAAATCAAGGAAGCAGGCACAGTGGAAGACATAGATGCCTGAGCCATTAAAAATAAGACATACACATTAAAGATTTCATCAAGAGTAAAACGAGAAACCACAGATAGGGAAAAATTTTACAAGAGCACAACAGACAAGGCACTAATTCATAAAACAGAGAATTTTACAAGAAAACAAATAATCCAATTAAAAGGCGAGCAAAGGACATGAACAGAAAATCCAAGATGATGGATCAAATGGCTAATGAGTACATGAAAAAATGCTCAAGATCACTAGCCATTTGGGAGACGCAAATCAAAACAATGGCATCACATCACACCTGCAACAATAGCCTAACACAACAAAACAAAGAACAAATGCTAGGCCCTGTGGAGAAAGTAGAGGTTTCATACGTCACCGGTGGGATTGTAAATTTATACAACCATTTTGGAAAACAATATGATGCTCCCTGAAACAACTGCGAATAGAAAGACCACACAATCCAGCAATACCTTAGCTGGGCACATATCCCCAAGTAAGAAAAAGAAAACAAACACATCTGCTTCCCATGTTCACAGCCGCACAGTTCCCAGTAACAAGCAGCTGAAAGCAGCCCATATGCCCATTGGTTGAAGGACATTAATGGAACTATGGTGTAGAGATGCGCAATGGTATACTATACATACCTAAGAAATGATGACGAAACCACGAAAATACCTCATCACAGAAGAACCTAATCCTGTCTGAGTCCATGACTATAAGAATAAAAAACAGCAACAAAGACAAGCTCCAGTTCCCAAACCAAGTCGTTTTCTAATCTGGTCCCCAAGCAATGAGGCGCCAGGCCTGTCTAGCTCCGATGGCCCATCCCCTTTTGTTCTCATTCACTACCAGTCGATGCCAACTTAACAAACCCTTGAGGTGCAGTTAAACTGCCCTGTGGGTTTGAGACGGTAACTCTTTAAAGGAGTAGAAAGCCTTGTCTTTTTCCTGAGGAGCAACTGGTGGTTTTGAACTGCTGACCTTATGGTTAGCAGCCCACTTGTAACCACTGCCACTAGGGCTCCTTGTTAGAAAATGATCTTGAGGGGTGGGGGAACCAATTCCCATCATATAGCAGTGTTCTAGTCACTTCAAATTAACAAATAATCCTAGTTAATGAACTTTACTGGGAGCTCAAATCAAGAGGAGGAATTGTATCCGTGTTGGAGGGGCAAATGCACTTCTGAATTCTAAACACCTGCTTTGTAAAGCTACAGGTGACGGTAACCCAGTTTATTGCAGGGTCTGTGTGGATTGCGTCTCTGATGACATCTGCAATGCCCACACAGGCTGAGAAAGAACAGTCCTAACATCAGACAAAAAGAGTGTAAAGTGGACTTTCGGAGCTGTACTTAGGGGAGATGTCCTATCTTTCAATTTGATCACCCTCCGGAGATTCACAAAGTTTTTTGTTTTTTTTTAATGTGAATGTTTTTAATATTCTTTGCTCTTAGACTGGGGTTTTACATGATCATTGATACTTGGTACTTCTTTACCCTTGTTTTGTAGGTTTATTTGTACAGAGAAGCCAGTATGGGTGGACTAAGAAACCAGTAGTTGGACTGACGACTGTCTGGGGGCGTGGGAGGGGAAGAGCGGGGGAAATGGGGAGTCAACATCAATCGACACAGGAAGAAAAGGTTCCAAAGTTGACTGCAGCAATGATTGCACAACCCTTGATATGACCGCACTACCTAACTGTATGATGCTAACATAGCTCAATGAAATCTATACACAATCCTCCAATTCCTCTTTCCTGCCCTCATTTTCACTCCACTCCAGCCATGTGGTCGCTTACTTCCTCTACTACGGTGCCATTAGGTGTGGGGACAGTGAGCTCATCCTGAGATCTGTGACACTTTTTCTGGTCTGAAATCAGGTGAGAACAAAAATAGAGAATTGCTTAATTTTAATAACAGGTGGCACTACTGCAACACCCAAGAGAATGATTGTTTTTCTAGTACTCTACTGTTACTGAGTTAAAGTTGTTCCGAAGAATCAGAATCTGAATGTGGCAGTCTTAGGAATAGACAATGACTGTCTTTCTGTTCTTTATGAATGCATAAAAGTGATGTGATAATGAATCCAAAAGTGGTCTTTCCACAATTAGGTAATAAAAGTTCTAAGTGATAAGGAAAAGTTCAGCTTTACTAAAACAGGTATATAAAAAATATGTCAGTAGCATTCACTTAAAACTATCTGTTTTAGTTGAAAAAAAGTCTAATTCTAAAGATTTAATCATTTCCACTAGCAGGGGACATTAACTCCAAGTCTAACATAAATCAAATGATAAGGAAAATGAACTTCAGAAATATTTAAACACCAAATGTGTAAGAATAAGAGGTAGCAAAACACACTGGCAGCCCTTTGAAAGTCAGGCTATTTGTCTTTAAAAAGATAAAAAATATATTTATTGTAACTAAAAATCTTTCCTGGACATCTTCTGATAAAGAGATTAAACAGTAAAGAGACAATCCTTATGCACAGTCTGTTTCAAGAGAAAATAAGCAAGTGTGAATAAAGTCAGTCACAAAATTTGAAGTTTGAAGAAAACATTTTCTTTCCTTCTGTTTTCTAAACATGTTAATATCATTAATCATAAAGGATCTTGTTCAATTGAGCACTGAACATAAAGACCAATGGACTATTAATACTAGTAGAATGCATTTCATTTCTCTAGGGGTAAAAAGGTCAATTTTAGACCTTGGCAGGGTCTCATTTGGTTCTAACATCCAGGATGATCATCTAGCCACTGACCAGCTTCTGTAAGGTAGATATAATCTAATACTCTGTAACATGATTCGATGCTAATGCCACAGCATTAGCTGCATCAAAATAAATTACATCAGTCACACAAAAAATCAGAAAACCATCCTATGCCTTAAGCTGGGTTCTAGACCAAAAAAAGATTTAATGATAGGGTAAGGGCTAATAAAGCAAAACATATTTGGAAAATACAAAATGTTTATTGTACAAAAGACCTTCATATTTCACAGCTAAGGCTAACAAAAGTTTTAATTTCACTATCCCTTCTGATTCCAATAATAAAAATGATGGCCCAATTGAAAGTTATCAAAACAAACGTTATAAATAATAAGTCCCATCCTTTAAAGAAGACCAGTCCTTCTGATATCACTTCTTGGCGTAGGTGATCTTCATGGCATGCGACGGCGTGATCTTAAACCCTTGTAAAGCATCCCTCGCAGCTCCAGCCTGTCCATCATTTTCAAATTCAACAAAAGCAATATCATGCCTTCCAGGTACCAACCTGACTTCCTTAAAACCAGGAAACCTGTAAACAAGAAAAAGGACATATGTATAGATATACATATAGATCGACAGATGTCACCCAATACATAAATATCTGCTTTGTACTTATTAAACAACTTTCTGACACTAATCTAGTGGAAGTATAATATTCTACAAAGAATCCAATTAAAGGAAATGTAGCCTTTTCCTTGCTAACTCTTTTAGAGTGGCTTTAAATCATGATTAATTCCAGACCAATCAATAGTTCTGCCAGGAGGAACTACTGTGTACGATGCACGACTGAATGCAGCCCAGGAACTACTGTGTACGATGCACGACTGAATGCAGCCCAGGAACTACTGTGTACGATGCACGACTGAATGCAGCCCAGGAACTACTGTGTACGATGCACGACTGAATGCAGCCCAGGAACTACTGTGTACGATGCACGACTGAATGCAGCCCAGGGAAGCGCTGTTTGTCTCGTCTAGTCTTGTTTTTCATCTAGGGTCTTGCTTAAGAAAAACACTTACTGATTAAACAGCATGGACAACATCATCTCATTAGTCTCTTCCGGTAAATTATTAAGGAATAAAATATAGTTTGGAGGGTAATCAGGGACCTAGTAGAAATTAAAAAAAAAAACAGCTTATAAGTACAAAGATTATCATAAACCATTTGGTTGCTAATTAAAATCAAAACTTCAGAGTGACATTCCAGTTTGCAAAAGGCTTATAAAATTTTATGACATCTAAAGCTAATTCTGAAAAACAAGGACCCCAGGGAAGTAAATATAAGCCTAAGAGTAACAAATTAAGACATTCAAGTCATATAATGCAAATTTATTACAGGAAAAAACCGTATTAGCAATTAAATATTTATATTTGGAACATATGGGAGTCAGTCATAATTAAGGATTATGTAATCTGGAGGACAAGTAATCAAAATATCAAACTTAACAGGAGAAGGCAACAATGCCACCCCTTTATTACTGCTGACTCTGGTGTTAACACACAGATACCCCATTACCATGCACGGCTGTTTACTGTCTTCCCAGGATTTGAGAACACATGCAATTATTTCTGAGAACCACTATTTGGTAATTTTTTTTGTGGGGGGCAAGCAAATGATGTGTTCACAGCATCTAGTTACATAGATGTAGAAACAAAAATTGCTTTTATATATTAACTATTCGATGATGCCTCCCTTTGCAGTTATCAAGAACGTCTAACTAATGAATGGGAGGGGGGGTCCAGGATAGAGAAGAGCAACCCTGCAATAAAAAGCTCAACTGTGACAGTCAGTGAACACTCTGTGACCTTAGAGAATAAAGTCTTACCTTCTGTGATCTGGACTGTTGATTAATGAGTGTGAATAAAATAAATAGATAATCCAAGACAGTACAAATAATTCACAATCAGAGGACACAAATCTTAACAGTACAAAAAATGCTCTGGATTTAATGATCTTGCTGACAACAGCCCTCCATGCAAGTATTAAAACCATGAACAAATACTTGAGACGTTTTACTTGAAGAGTTTAAGGGCGAGATTGGTAAGAAGTTTCTGAAACCTCTCTATTGGGAGACGAACGAACAAAGAGGACTGTGATGTAATGGGGAAGGTGCGTATACAATGCTCTGGGACTGATTCTAGATGCACTAAGGGGAAAACCAACATGTCTGTACTCCGCCCTCAGAGCGTTTAAAATGTCATATATTCATTCCAGAAAGCAAAGAATAAAGCCAGATTTTATCTTCACTCACAAAGAAAGGAGATTTGGGTGTTTTTTTTAGATGTTTCATAGATTCATCATTATTCTTTTTTTTTAGAAAGGAGATTTTTGGCAATGTGTTTCTACCTGAAAATGCTCTCTATATTTTAATATGCTGTACACCCTGTTGATGGAATTATTTTCTGTCTTTAGAGATGGTCATTAATAATTTAGTCTTCAGGTGTATTTTAAACAATGTACTGCATGGAAAATAGTATTACCTGAGGACTTGCAGTTGAATTTCCTTGAGCATTAGCTGAATTTGGTAGTCCCTAAGTTAAAAACAAACAAACAACAACATAGGTAAACAGTTAAAATCTCCAACCTCTATTATAAAAGCAACACTTACCTGTATTTACTGAATAAATTCATTTAGACAGATTTCTTATTCCAATTGACTTTAAAAATGTATACCTTTTTTCTGACTTACATGTTCATGGGAAACTGGCAAGTTATTTTTTTAAAGGACTAATCTTAAATTTTACAAAGTACATATAAAATTTAACCTCAACATTTATAGAGAAATACAATGAAAACCCAACAACCATTTTCCTCTTTTGGAAAAAAAAAATTGGACAGAAGTCAAACATTATATTTAGTGAAGTTGATATATAATTCCTTTAAATCCAGGAGTATCTGTTTCCCCTCAGAAGTAGAAAATTTTAAAATGATAATTTTTATCTATTTCTTTACATGTGATCTGACAGTCTTAGATTATTCAAAGAAAAATATATTTGAGCAGAGTCAAAAATTCAAACTTACTGCCCTCAAGGACCCTATCGGACACATGCCCCTGGTAGCTTGAGACTATACCCCTTTAAGGGAGTAGACAGTCTGTCTTTCTCCTGAGGAACAACGGTTTTGAACAGCTGACCTTGTGGTTAGCAGCCCAACGCATAATCAGTATTTGAGCACAGTACTCATAACTAAATACAGTATCTACAGTATTATTTTATAGGCAAAAAAACATGTAAGTAAGGCCAGAAAATATTAACGCATTTTAGAGACAAATGGAATTAAATGAATACTAATTAAAATAAGCCAGGTTTAAAGTAAATCTGCATATGTAAAAGTAGGTATGTAAATTTGCTACTTAAATATAAACACTAACATTTTAAAACCAAACTAGCACCCTAAAAATCTATCCATTAAACATGCATGCATATACAAAGATCACTGCTCATGGAAGACAATCCCAACAAATTTATAACCTCAAAAAAAGTAGTTTCTTTCATCTTACCTGGCCAAGTTTTTTGTTTGTGGCTGTTGCTGTCTGTTCCACAGTTTTGGCTTTTTTCTTTTCTTTTTTCTTTTCTTTGTCAGCAAAAGTGCCACGCATTTTAGATATTATATCAGAATCTGTTTTTGCATACTGGATTCGCTGTTTGAATTTTTTTAAAAACAGGTTACTTTTCATTATGCTGAAGACTGGTTATTCTTGTCATTAATATTTCAAATTTCAGTACACAAATACATTGTGAGCTAATTTTAAACACACTCCCAAGATGTGTTTATATCTGCGAAATTTTACTGAGTGTCATATAAAAATAAATCGTGAGGCATCAGTTTGCTACGTCATAGTGGACGGAGTGCTCACTGCAGCAGGATTCCCAACTTCGACAAAATTCCAGTTTAAATGTGTTGTTAAGAACCATACGCAAGATATGACAAAATAACAATTTATAAATTATCAAGGGAGCAGGAGGGAGGGAGGAGCGGGTAGGGAGGGGAAAAAAAGAGGACTTGATGCAAAGGGCTTAAGTGGAGAGCAAATGCTTTGAGAATGATGAGGGCAAAGAATGTACAGATGTGCTTTATACAATTGATGTATGTACATGTATGGATTGTGATAAGAGTTGTATGAGCCCCTAAGAAAATGTTAAAACAAAAAAAAGAATCCTTCAATCTGAAAAAAAAGAGTTGTGAGTCCCAATAAAATGATTTATTAAAATTAAAAAAAAATTTTAAAAAGAACCATACATTTCCACATGAGAAAAATAGACTTTAAAGCACCTGTACTACCTCCTTTTTCCATAAAAGTATGGAGAAAATTGTTGCAAGTGTTTACTCTAGCAGAAACTCTCAATGGAAGTGTCTAGAAGTGTGAATTGTTGTGCAGTGTCATGTGGAATGTATTACCACACTTGTTAAAGTACGAAAGATTTTCTTTTGGATCAAATTCAAAATTTTTAAGTGATGACACCATTTTACATCATAAATTTTTTTTAAAAAAACAAAAGGATGTATAACAAGTCTATTAGTTATGATGTAACAATATATGCCACAGCTGCAAAAATAATAAGCACCTGAGAGACAGCAGAAATGTGTTGAAAACATGGCTATGGGATAGCTCATAAACTGTATTTGAAATATGGGAACATATTGTAAAAGTGCATTCCGATGCAAGTCTAGGAGAGGCTGACGTTCTGCATTTCAAACACGTGCTCAGGAGATGGTCCCACTGGCACGTGAGGAACTCTGACGTGCAAGTCCCTAACCTGAATAAAGCATTGTCACATAGCTGGACTCAAGAGATTCAAATGTTTTTCTTTTGAGTCTTCTATTCTGTCTTCTATGGTAGACCTACTTACAATCTTCAAGTTTCCTTGCAAATGTTTCCTCGCTGGGGTTGTGAGGAGCCGGCAAGCCAGTCTACCCAGAGCAACTCTATGCGCAACAGACGCAACATTGTCCAGTCCTGCACCGTCCTCACAATCACCCCTATGCTTGAGCCCACTGTGTCTGTCAGTTCATCTCACTGAAGGTCTTCCTCTTTTTCACTGGCCCCTCTACCTTAACAAGCAGGATGTCCTATTCTTCAATTGGTCCAGTCAGTCTGGCTTTATATTTTAATTCTGCATTTTGTTCATGGGAGACAAGACCTGGTGATAGGTTCCCATAAAGATTACAGCCTAGGAAACTCTATGGAGCAGTTCTACTCTGCCCTACAGAATAGCTATAGTCGAAATCAATTCTAAGGCAACACCAAATCCCAATGTATGTTTTGTTGTTTTTTTTGCCCATATGAACTATAATAATTGAGAACTGAATTAAGTTCTACCCACGTATTTCTATCCATACCTTCAAAGCAGCCTCGACAACCTCATCAGGTACAATCCCCTAACCACCTTGTTATCAATGATCAAGCAATGCTGATCCTTGTTCAGTTTCTCAGAACACTAAACTCTATTTCTTTCAGGGACCTTTGCAATCACTTTTCTCTCTGCCTTTGGTTCCTCTTCATTCTTCAAGTGTCAGCTTAAAAGTCTTGCCTCTTCAAGGTCCCTTCCTGACAAGTGTTTCTAAGAAGTAATCCTCCCTATACCAACCAATCTTTTTTTTTTTTAGCCCAAACTGATTTTAAAAATGAAAATTGTAGATGAAAAATTAAAAAAATAAAAATTCAAAATAAAATGAAAAGCAACCAATCATTTTTATCACATCACCCTGTATGTTGTTGTTTTTTTTTTCCTGAGCACTTACAAAAATTAACCCAACATCGCTTCGACAGGGCTCAGCACACCTGAGTTGGATCCAGGTAACATAAAGCAGCAGTTGAAAACCACATTCTACCATGTTACTGGGGTTAGCCTCCCATCGCTCCCAACAACAAAGCAGGTTCCTTTCTGCTCCACTATTCTCATAGGTAAGAGGACTAGTATAGTAGTTCAGATGTTTAATGTAAGTAAATGACGAGAATATTTAACACATAACATTCAGAAAATGCTGGCCTCATCTTCTTCTTTGCATGTTTGCTTCTTTGCTCAATTCCTCCACAAGGATACAAGCATTTTTGTCTTGTTTACTTCTGCATTTCACAAACTACCGGGAGAGCAGGCCCTCACACAGCTCTGAAATGGAGGACACCAACTTCCCGTGGTTCATAAGGAATCGAAATTCATATTTAGATCTCTTATTCAACTAAGTTCACTTCAAGTTGAAGGTTTACCTTGGTTAGGAAGTAAACCTCCAACATAGAGAAGGAAAAGAAGAAAGCAGTAGTCAAAGTTTCAAATGTATGTTTACAAATCTGCCACACCATATAGTGATTAAAGGTAAAATGGGGGGGGGGGGAGGAAGGACTTACCATTGGTTTCCCATAAAATGGAAATCCTTGTAGCTGTCTCAAGGCATTTGTGGATGAACCCAGTTCTTTAAATATAACAAAGGCCTGTCCCCTCATCTTCATAGTCTTTAAAGCCACAATATCTACCACATGGCCAAACTGAGAAAACAGAGCATATAAGGACCTCTTCAATTCTGTGCAAAATCAGAGAAGAAACAAGTTATCTGTGAATGAAATAATTAAAGAAAGTTCATAAAACTATGCCATCTGAATGTCTCCTAACTACTGATATAGAGTTACATGTTTCAATAAAGACACAAACTATTTCTGTTGGCTATGTAATTTCAAACAACTAAGTCTGTATGAGGGAAAACAAACAGGCCATTGTCAGTCTCTACCTATTTTTCTTTTAGAAAGCTTAAAATCCTGATGCAGAGAGGGTAACCATTAGTTCAGGAACTAAGGAAGATGACTGGTGAAGTATGGGGGCAATTCTGGTTGAAAACACATTTTAACTGAACCATTATTATTTTTGAAACACATACCTTCCTTTTTAATTTTGTCGTTCATATTGTTGATATAAATTGTATGGTTTGGTCTGATATCCATGTTTTCGGGTGTACTTCCAGACAACCTAAAGGGTAAACACATATTCTGTTAACAAGGAGAACTGCCTCATAGTTCACGGTGGCACAGGACATAGCACGAGGGTTTCCAGCTCTCATTGGATCAACCTGGCAGGAGTCTTGTCTTTAAAAGTCATCCAATATTTGCTTTCCTTTTAAAGCAAGAGATGTCAGGCTCAAAACATTCGTCAAATGCCAGTTATTTAGCAGACTTTCGAAGCATTATTTTATTCAATGTACTTAGGATAATGAAAAGATTCCTGATGTACAGCAGGTTAAGCACTGGGCTGATGGAAAGGTCTGCTCTTCAAGTCGACCAGCTGCTCCTTGGGCGAAGGGAGAGGCTATCTGCTCCCATGAAAATGTGCAGACTGTATGCTGAACAAATTATTCAAGAAACTAGACTACAGAAGTACAAATCCGCATCTGGATTAGATACCCCTACCTTGCTTGCTGAAAGTGAAGACCTCAAAATCAAAGAGTACAGCCTTCGGTATGGATTACAAATGAATGCAAACAAAAGGAAATTCTGCCCAACAGAACCAATAAACATCATCTGATAGAGAAAGCGGTTTAATTTTACTTGGATACAATTGATACTCGTGGTTTAAGCATTCAAGACGAAAGATGTCACTTTGAGGCTTAAGGTATACCTGGCCCAAGCCCGGGTTGCTTTCAAGTTCCGCATATGCTTGTGGAAGCTGGCCTGAATATATATGGAAGGCCCAAGAACGGATGCATTTGAACTATGGTGTTGGTGAAGAATACTGAAATTATCATAGGCCACCAAAAGAAGCAATCTGGTCTCGGAAGAAGTACGGTCAGAATGGTTCTTATAAGTGAGGTTGGCAAGACGTCGCACTTGGGGCGAGTCAGGTGGGACTACACCTGGAGGAGGGCATTATTCTTCATAAAGTAGAGGGTCAATGAAAACGGGCAAGAGCCTTAAAAAGATGGGCTGACATAGCGGCTACAGCAATGAGCTCAAGCACAATTGTGCGGAGGCTGCAGGGCTGGGCAGCGCTTCGTTTTGCTGCACATAGGTCGCTATGAGTCGGAACCAGCTGAGGGCTCCTAACAAACACCCGGAGATGCTTGGCGACATTGTTGCCAGAGCGTGCACGGAGTCGATTCAGAGTTACAGCGACCATCTACAACAGAGCAGAAAGACTCCGTAGGGTGTCCTCCGCTCTCGTCTTTCTGTGACTAGAGCGAGGCAGGTTCGTCCACCGTTTGGTTTACAGCAGCCGAACTTTTGACCACTGCGTCACGAGGATGCTTTAGGGTGGGGGTGGCGGGCATCTGGCGGGCGCGAATCTGAGGTCTTTCCAGGGAGCACTCCGGACACAAGCACACAGGCTCCAAGCCCTGTCCGGAAAAGAATGCATGCGGTCCCACACGGGACCAGCCTCCCGCGGTCCCAGGCCTTGTGGAGTCAGCCCCTCCGTGCCCGTCCCCTGGTCAGTGCGCCCAGTCCACCGCCGCGCATCAATCGCTCCCGGCTCCGACAAGCGAGAGTCGAGTAGAGACGCGAAAAGCAGCGCAGAGAACCGAAACAACCAGCTAAGAAAGGCTCCGACCCACCTGACGCCTTCTCCCGTTAGCGCCCAGAGCCGGAAACAGAGGCAGGCACCGGAAGTGACGCCGCCAGGCATTACAAGAGAGCGCCGGTAAGACGAGAAGTCGATTACAGAGTCCATCGATGCCTTGCGGTTTCCAAAGGCGACTTCCGGGAACCGCCGCGCAGGCGCGTTTCTGATGGCCCTTGATGCGGGCTGTTTGGAAAGGGTGAGGAAGGTTTCCTAGAGAGCCCGAGAGGTTAAAGGTGCCCTGGCTGTAGAAAGTTCAAACCCACCAGCTGCTGGAGCTGGAGGAAGATGTGGCTGGCCCCGTAAATGGTTACAGCCGTAGAAACACCAGGAGTAGTTTTACTTGGGTCGCTGCTCCGTAGGAATCGTCCAAATGGCAGTGCGTGGTGCTTGGCTCAACAGGACCCCGGGCCCGTAGAAAGAGGGGATAACTGAAGGAGACGGTAACTTCTTTCCTTGACTCCAACCTTGAGCGGTCTTAGACCACAGTCCGGTGCCCTCCATCTCCCCAGATTCTGTATAACTTTGCAGAAGAAGCCCCTCATGCTGAACCTGGGCAAGTGCCTTGCTCTCCCTGTTTCTGGGCCCTGTGGCCCAGGTTTAATATCACCTTTAGGTAAAGCTGGTAGCCCTGTTGGGGTGCTAATTATAAGGTCAGCAGTTCGAACACACCAGCCAACCGTTGGAGAAAGACTGGACTTTCTATTCTTGTAAAGAAGCACAGTCCCTGACCCTGAGGGCATTCTTTCCTTTCTTATAGGATCCCTGTGAGTTGCCATTGACTCCATGGCAGCGTTTGGTTTTCTGAGTTATTTGGGAGCAGTTGGCTTCCCTCAAGAAGCCATTTATCCTGGAGACTCCGAGGAAACTCTCCTTAATTGTGGATAGGCTTGATTCTCAAAGGTACCCCAACTTAGTAAATTGATGTCAATCGTCTGTCTGAACAAACTCACTCAAAAACATTAACCAATGAGCCCTACTGCCATGGTGTGCTTGATTATAAGATCACCATTTTTAACCCACCAGATGATGGGCAGGAAAAAGATGAGGTTTTCAGCTGCGTTAAAGATTTATGAACTTGGGAACCTAAAATGGCAGGATAGCTGTCTTGTAGGGTTAATATGAGTCAATAATGATTCCAGGGCAGTGAATTGTTTTTGTTGTTGTTGGTGGTGGTGGTTTTGCTTTTACCCTTCATATCTTCTCTCCTTCCCAACAAAATACCCCTAGTTTTCTAGAGTAATCCAGTCAGTGTGGTGTTTACACTAAATTGAATAGGAAATGGTTTTTCTAAGCCAACGTTGGGAAAACTAATTTCCAGTCCTTCCTTTAACTAATCTCTCTGAGCCTTACTTTCCTCAGTTGTAAAAGGTATCATAATAGTAACACCTAGAGTTATTTTAAATATTAAATAGGTGTACAAAGTAAATGCTTACTTCCTTTTAGGAGAAATGGTGGTGCTGGAGGTGTAAATATAGATGGAGTAGGATACGTTAGAACAAATAAAATAGAAAGTAGGATATGTTAGAACAAATTAAAAATGGGTCAAGAGGAGAAGCAAATGGTAAGATGCTAAATTTTTAATCCATATCTGTAGTAATCCATTTTCCAATGCACTCTCAGGACCAAAGGATTCACACATCTGATTAGTGGTCCCAGAGAGTCCAGTGGAGGCTTAGTTCATGAGAACTCTGCAAATGGGTCTAGGGCTTTACTGGCATCATAGCCTTTTGCAAACTGGGTGCTAAGAATTGACGCTCTAATACAATTCCTTCCTCTGGAATGGATTTTATTATTTACAGTCCTTGGATCATGCAGGCTGGTGTGTTTCTTCTGTGTGCTTAACTGACACTTCACTTAGATGGCTGCTTGTTCTAGGACAAGCATTGAAGACCCGAGATTGATATCGAGGCAACATCTGCTTTTGCTGTGTCATTCATATATGTGCCATGCCTACTCCCACCAATCTTGAATCCATGGGTCTCTGCACCCACCAACCTGTGTTCTCTCTGCTTCCCACTTCCCCTTTCAGAGGTATTGGCCCGAATCTCTATGAGTCTGAAGAGGGCCCCTGAACCTGAGTTGGATTGGGCTGGGGTGCCTTTTTGATATGCAATCACTTCTTTATATTAAGTTTTATACATATATGAGTGCCACTGATTTTGTTTCTCTAGACAACCCAACCTAACACAAGAAATGTTCACTTATACAGATTAGTAAGTTAAGTGACTTAACACTGCTTGCAAAATCAAAGAGGACAAGACACAAGGCAAAAATTCGATATTCATTCATAAAGCAAGACTAAGCCTATAGAACTAACACATGTCACAAAAATCAATGACAATATAAAAATAGCAAGTATATGTTCATCTTAGGCTGTACAGTCTAAAGGAGAATTTCAGTCCATTTAGTCTGTATGAGGTATTTCGAAGGTAAAGTCTGGTTCATTTAGAGGGTGGTTCTGAAACATCTTTGTGATGTAGCCTTTGAAGCAAAACTTCTGCACCTGGAAAAGCCAGGTAGCCTATAACACAAGGTCTAAGCCATCAAAGGTAGAAAGGAAATCCAGTCAAAAATGCATGATCAGCAATATATGACAAGGTGGGTTCTCCCATGGAGAGCTCTATACCAGTAATGTTACATGTTTTCCCCAGGGTTAGGCTTCCTCTCCCTAATTTACCCATGAACAGAGTGAAATCACCTTTTCCCAAGCATACATATCACCCATCCTCTGGTACTAAATCTCCATTGAGGTTCATGGAACGTGATTGTAGGAGTGTCTATTAAATTGGAATGAGGCTGCCAGTTAGCAACCAAGGGAGAAATCTCTCTGGGAATTCTGGTGAACCCAAAGCGTAAGAACTCAGGCGAGTGATCTGAAAACATAGTGCACCAAGTTTTTCTTTTTCTATTTCTTTTTTCCTTTCTTTCCAGGATAAATCCGAGTTCAGCTCCACAGACTGAACCTCTCCGACCCACCCTCACTATCAGCAGCAGCTGGTGCAAATACTTTGGAATGGTCTGCTCTCCCCTTCTTAATTGCAAGACCTGTCACTGTTCTCTCACTAAGACCACAAAACTAACTGGCAAATGACATACCTACATGGAGAAGGGATTGTGTGCACAGCCTGACTTGCAATTCCTCATAATCCAAGTAGAGAAATTTGTCATTTTATATTGGATCATCAATTTCCCCATCACCCCTTCCCCTTGGAGCTTCCCCAGCAAAACCTGCCAGAGAAATCACTCTTCAGCTCCAGTTAAGGAAGCGATGGTCCCCACTCAGGCCAGGGTCACCTTTTGCATTGTACTTTTATTATAGGCTGATGTGTGTACCCCCCTCCATTTTTTAAAGATCATTTTATTGGGGGCTCTTACAGCTCTTATAACAATCCATACATCAACTGTATCAAGCATATTTGTACATATGTTGCCATCATTTTCTAAACATTTACTTTCTATTTGAGCCCTTGGTACCTTGCCTCCTCTCAGCTCCTCTCCCTAACCCCTTCATGACCCCTTGATAAATTATAAATGATTTTCTTATCTTACACTGACCACTGTCTCCCTTCATGTACATTTCTGTTGTTCATCCTGCGTGTGTGTATGTGATTGTGATGAGTTGATCATTGCAGCCAATTCCCCCTTCTTCCTCCCACCTTCTTCCTTCTCAGTAACCCTTCTCCCATTTCTGTTGCTGAACTGTTTCTCTGACCTGGATTCTGTGTGTCCTGAGCTCTTATCTGTACCAGTGTACATGCTCTGGTCTAGCCTGAACTGAAAGGCAGGACTGAGGTTATGAGAGTGGGGGGTGAGGAAGCCTCAAAAAAAACAGAATATTAAATGTTTCATTGGTGTTATACTGCTCCCTGGTTGACTCATCCCTTCCTGTGACCCCTCTGAAGTGATGTCCTATTTTCTATGGATGGGTTTTGGGTCTCTGCTTCGATCCCCCTTGTTTTCAATAATATGTTCTTTTGTTGGTTTGCTTTGGGTCTTCTGATGCCTGTTACTTGATTCTCACCAGCACAGGATATTGTGCTTCTTCTATGTGGGCTTGTTGCTTCTGCTAGATGGCCTTTAAGACCCTAGATGCTGTGTCTTTTGATAACTGGGTGCCATCAGCTTTCTTCACATTTGCTTATGTACTCCTTTTATCTTCAGTGATTGTGCCAGGAGGGTGAACATCACAGAATGCCAGGTTGTTAGAACAAAGTGTTCTTGTGTTGAGGGAGGTAATAAGCAGAGGCCCAAAGTCCGTTCACTTCCTCAATGCATTTCCATGTAAATATATGTATATAGGCCAGTGCCTCTATTTTTATGAATTAATGAATTTACATATGTGCACACCTATGTTTATACCTCTATCCATAGCTTTGCTTCCTAGATCTTTCCTCTGTTTTCATTTACCTTCCTCCTGTTCTACCATCACACTTGCCCTTCTTCTGCCTCTTAGTAATTCCTCTCAACTAGATGGCTGTTGCTCCAACACCCCCCGGATCTCTACGTCCTCCTCGGTGTTGATTTTAATTCCCTAGTTGTTCTCCTGTCTATGGTGTTGTATGCTCCCCCAGCTTTTCCCCACCCTCACCCCCACTCCCATACCCCAGTCCCTCTGGAACCTTAGATCCCGTTGCTTTCTCCCAGGGTTTGTTCTCCATGGGTAGACAAAACAACGATAACAGACAAAAAAAGAAAACACAAGATTGCATAATAAGAGGGGAGGAAAACTAATGAGAAAGCATATATAATTCCAGGTCTGTCCGGTGACCTTTAGGACTATCTCCCCACTGGCCCTGGGGGATTCCGGGAACTGCCCCTCCTAGCCTGAACTCTATTTCGGGAGCTCCCCAAGGGCTTTGTGACTTGGCTTTGCTCCTGTTGCTGATATGCTATGTTCCCTTCTTGGTTCACCCCACTTTTTGATCCTCCTTGCCCCTCTCTGGGAGCCCACAGCTCTGGATGGCTGTGTGCCCCTCCTAGGTGGGCAATGGTGAGATACTCCCTCTCAAACACAATCCTTTCCTTTGGAGACCACCAAGACCCCTCTAAGGAAAGTAGCACTAAGGCGAATCAGGGGCGTGTTTTTAGCTTCTAGGCTTTTATATTCTGCTTCTAATATAGACCAATTAGGTCCCTTGATGATACCACAGGGGCCTCTCTGCTCTTACCAGAGCCTCATTTCAGGTGGCTACACACATCTCTTCGAGCAGGCAGAGCACAGCCTCCCAAAGACATTCCTTTCTCTGGGAAGCAGC
Organism: Tenrec ecaudatus; assembly: GCF_050624435.1. Lineage (NCBI taxonomy): Eukaryota > Metazoa > Chordata > Mammalia > Afrosoricida > Tenrecidae > Tenrec > Tenrec ecaudatus. Next base: position 48,979,429 of record NC_134541.1, on the reverse strand, counting down.
CCGCAACAAAAAGAGGGGCTTGTTTTTATTGCTTTTCATTTCTGTATCCATTGATGAACATTTGGGATTTGTTTTCTGCCCCCTTAGCTCTTGAATTTAACTTTTATTTTATTATAGGCCGATCTGTCTCTTTCTGACCCTATGGCTTCTTTCTATGAACCCACAGCTCTGGGCAACCTCGCACATGCCCTCCCAAGCCTCACAGGCCAACTCAGATGAAACACACCCTCCCCAAATACATTTATCTTCCTTGGAGCCCGCCAGGGGCCTCTGTCTCTTTCTCTTAGTGTCCAATTATGAACATAATATCGACTATTCCCCCCTTGGGTTCTATATTAGTATTAAGCATTTTCACCCCATGGGAGGTTGCTCCACCCAGTTTACCCACCACAAAAATGTAATCTTCTCCCCCTCTCCCCATATTGACTGGAATTTCCAGAAAGGTTCCTTTATCACTCTGGTAGAAGTACCTGTTGGTTTGGGGTAACCTAACATAGTGTTGTGTGACAACAACTAACTGGTCTTCTCCATCTCCCTCATCTTGAAAGGCTGACCCCAACGGGCTGAGACCTCCTCTGTGGAAATGGGGTTTGAGAAGTGCATATAAAGGGGCTGTGGTGCTGGAAGCGATGCCACTGTTACCATCAATGCCAGTGGGGTCGTGCAAAGTGCACAGATTTCAGTGGAGCTTGCATGTTAAAAAAAATCTAGAAGGACTCGGCTCCCCACTTCAAAGGAAGGAGCCGCTGAAAATTTTATGCAAGGTTTGAAAGCACTGTCAGATAGTGACAGCCCCCAATTGGAAGCAGAACACTGTCGTTGATAGGGCTGGAGAACTGACTTATCAGGTCTAAGGGTACTCAAAATGTGACTGAGTAAGAGCCGATGTCTTGGAGTGCACTCGACCATGATGTCCGGTAAAGCATGTGGAAGTAGAACCTTTGGCTCTTCATTTGTGGACAGAGCACCTCTCAAGGTAAGGGGGGGAAGCTGAAAAAATCAGCTGGTGATAAGAGCTTGGAATGTGCAAAGTATGAATATAGGAAAGTTGAACGTTATTACAAGTGACATGGAATGCATAAAGATGAATATCCTAGGGATTAGTGAGTTGAAATGGACTTATAGTGACCATTTTAAATCAGAAAACCATATTGTTTACTATGCCAGGAATGACATAATCAAGAGGAATGGCTTTTCAATCATTGTCAAAAAGGATATTTGAAAATCAATCTTGAAGTACAATGCTGTCTTTGCTAGTTCAATATCTATCCCCATAGAAGGAAATCAAATCAGTACACCTAGTATTCACACCCACCACAAAAGCTAGTGATGAAGAAATTGAAGACTTCTGCCCGAAGTTTAGAATGGATTCAGAAGAGGACATGGAACAAGGGATATCGTTGCTGATGTCAGATGGATCCTAGCTGAAAGCAGAGACTACCAGCAAGATGTTTACTTCTGTTTTATTGACTATGCAAAGCCATTCATTCCGTTGTGTGGACAATAAAACAACTGGATAACATTGAGAAGAATAACAATCCCAGGACCTTTCATTGTGCGCATGAGTAACTCTTGCACGAGGCAGTTGTGTGAATTGGACAAGGGGATACTGCATGTTTTTAAATCAGGAAAGATGTGCTTCAGGGTGGTATCCTCTCACCATACTTATCTGACCTGTATGCTGAGCAAATCATCAGAGAAGCTGGATTATACGAAGAAGAGTGTATCATGAAGATTGGATGAAGGTTTATTAACAACCTGTGATAAGCAGATGATACATCCTTGCTGCTGAAAGTGAGGAGGAATTAAATCACTTGCTGCTGATGATCAAGGATTGTAGTCTTCAGTATGAATTGTAACTCAGTGTAGGAAAGACCAGAATCCTCACACCTGGACCAATAGGGACTAGCATGATAAATGGAGAAGAGATTGAAGTTGTCAAGGACTTTGTCCTGGTTGTATCCCCAATCAATGCTCACAGAAGCAGCAGTCAAGAGATTAAGATTTATTGCATTAAGTAAATCTGCCGCACAAGACCCCTTTAGAGTTTTGAAAAGCTAGGATATTACTTTAAACACTAAAGTGTGCCCGATCCAAACCATGGTGTTTTCCAATAGGTCATATGCATGTAAAAGTTGGACATTGAATAAGGAAACCTGAAGAAGAGTCACTGTATTTGCATTGTGGCGCTGGAGAAGAATACTGACAGTACCATGGACTGCTGAAAGGACAAACAGATCTGTTTGGGAGAATTAGGGCCGGAGTGCTCCTGAGAGGTAAGGATGGCGAGACTCTGTCTTACATCCTTTGCACCTGTTTCATAGGTGTTTTTAAAGGCTGCATGGTGTGTATGTACCACCGTTTCTTGATCTGTTCTGAGGGCATTTGGGCTGGTTCCAGTTCTTGTTATTATGAACGAAGCTATTGCTACAATGAAAATGGGAGAGAATACATCTGTCTGTGTCTCTCAGTTCTTTGTGGTATGTGCCCGGCAAAAGTATTGCTAGATTTTAGGGTATTTCTATTGCCAGATGCTTTTAAGTCATGGTATATCCCTTTCTGAAATGGTTGTATATATTTACAATCCCACTGTGGTAGTTACATAATCTGGTGTCAATTTCGGTCTTGAGAGGATTATGAGTGAAGGGGGTGGAGTCTAGCCTGTCATTCATTGTATAGCAAATGAGGCCTCTGTGTGGGCATGGCCTTCTCCTGAGAATTCTGGGGGTCCCTGGTATTTCTTCTTTGGAGAAGGGAGACATTTTATCTCTCTGCTCAGTCCCTTGGAGACACTCTACTGACAAGGCTGACTTCCTATGAGACATCCCTGAGAAGCCACATGGATCTATCGGGTTGCAGCCTTGGGAACTGTACAAGCTACACGGAGACCTCTGCCAGCGCTGTTTACAATGCCAGTGGGTCCACAAGAGTTCCAATCCACTGGCCTGTGATGTTTCTGCATTCATCATCATTGCATGTATTTTGTGAGGTTGAAGACAGCTTTATAGATTAGTATTAGACATATGGGCTAATGTTTTGCGTATGGACTTGATTTGGACTCGGTTGAGATGCTTTCTTAATGTACAATTACCCTGACTGGCTCGTCTCCTCCCTGCAACCCTTCTGAAAGGGTGTGTCCAGTTGCCTACAGATGGGCTTTGGGTCTCCACTCTGCATTCCCCCTCCTTCACAAGGATATGATTTTTTGTTCTGATGATGCCTGATACCTGATCTCTTCAACACCTCGTGGTCATACAGGCTGGTTTGCTTCTTCCATGTGGGCTTTGTTGCTTCTCTGCTAAGATGGCTGCTTGTTTATCTTCAAGTCTTTAAGACCCCAGACACTATATCTTTTGATATCCAGGCACCATCAGCTTTCTTCACCACATTTGCTTATGCACCCACTTTGTCTTCAGCGATTGTGTCAGGAAGGTGTTCATCATGGAATGCCAATTTAATAGAACAAAGTGTTCTTGCATTGAGGAAGTACTTGAGTGGAGGTCCAATGTCCATTTGCTGCTTTAATAGTAAACCTATAAATATATGCACATAGATCTATTTCCCCACTATCCTATATAAATATATTTACATATGTACATGCCCGTATCTATACATACCCTTTGCCTCCTAGTTCTTTCCTCTATTTCCCTTTGCTTTCTTCTTGTCCCACTATCATGCTCAGCCTTCATTTGGGTTGCAGTCATTTCACTCAGTTACATTGCCCTTGCTGAATCCCTACCAGGCCTCTCACACCCTCCTTGCCACTAATTTTGGATTACTTGGTGCTCCCTTGTCCCTCGGTTGGTCAACACCACCTCCTTTCCCCTGCCTCCCCCTTTCCCGTGCCCCCCAAACCATCAGTCCCATTGTTTTCCCTCCAGACTATTCATCCAGCCTAGATGAAGATAGATCTTCATACAGATAGATCTGTAGAGATAATAATATGCACCAAAAAACAAGGCATAGGCACAAAGCAACAAAAACAACAATGATAACAAGAAAGAAAATAATGGCCCAGAAAAAGAAAAAATTTAAAAAGAAAGAAAAACCTGTAAATAAATCAAGGTCTGATTTTTGACATCTAGGCATGTTCTCCAGTCAAGTCCGATGGGGTGCCACACTCTGGCCCCAAAGTCTATCCTTTGCACTCCGTCCAGAGTTCCCTGCTCTGCTTCCCTCCCCCTCCCCCACCCTACCCCTGTTCCCCTCCTTTGTTTTGCAGCATGCCTTTAGTGTTTTGCCTTGGTGTTGGGTGTTGTGTTGTGGGAGTCACACCGGACTAATCCGAACACTGAGTCTTCAGTGTTGTCCTCAGTAGGGCCATGGGTCAGCGAGGGATGTCGTGTCTCATAGTGGGATCAGCCATATGGTCCTCTCTGTGCATTGGCTGTTCAGAGCGGAGATATCGTCCTCCAGGTAAGGTGAGCCAGGATATGTTCCAGGCTCTATTTTACTCTTGATAGTGTTTTGATGTGCATATGACTTTTGTGTGCTTTCCTTTTAATCCATCCCAGTCATCAATTTTGTGTTCCATTGCGTGTTTCCTTTATTGTATTTGGTAATCTGTGTATGTCATGCAATAGAGTCCTTAATTTTGTCTCAATTTTCTCATTGATTATCCTTATATTGCTGGGGTTTAGCATTAGGTCTCTAATCCATCCTGCGTTTGTTTTTGTGGCTTGGGTGAAATATGGGTCGTGTTTCTTTCTCTGCAGATGGATGACCAATTTTCTCAGCATTATTTGTTTAAGAGGGTGTTCCTTTCCCATTTAATTTTTTGGGGCCTTTGTCAAAAATCAGTTCTGTGTAGCTGGTTGTTTTTATTTCTGAGTTTTATCTCCTGTTCCATTGGCCTATGTGTCTTTCATTGTACTAGTACCAGGTTATTTTGACTATTGTGGCTGTGTGGTAGGGCCCTTTTCCTCTCCTTAAGAAGCTGGTAATTAGATTTTCTGGTGTTTTTTTTTAACTAAAGTTGTTATTTGGATGGGAATTGCATTTATTTGTAGATTGTTTTAGTAAGTATCAACATTTTCACAATATGTTTTAGGTAGTATCAACATTTTCACAGTACTAAGTCTTCCTATTTATGAACACAGGATATTCTTCCATTTGTGTTGCTCTCTTTTGTTTTCTTGTAATATTGTTCTGTAATTTTCTTTGTGCAGGTCTTTTGTGTATTTGGCTAGGTTTATTTCTAGATGTTTCATCCTTTGTGTGTCTATTGTAAACGATACTGTTTTCTTGATCTCTTATGGGGTTGGCACAATAAACTATCTCACTGGTATATAGGAACCCCATTGATTTCTACTTGTTAATTTTGCATATTGCTACTTTGCCACATCTCTCAGTTGTGTCCAATAGTCTTTTTGTGGACTCCTTGGAATTCTCTTTCTATAAAATCACATCATGTGCAAATCACAAGAACTTCACTTCTTCATTGCACAACTGTATTCCCTTGACTTCTTTTTGTTATCTAATAGTTCTAGCTAAGACTTCAAGCACAATATTAAATATAAATGGTAATAAGGGGCATTTTTTTCTAGTTTCCATTTACAGGAGAAATGCTTTCAGCTTTTTTCCTATTGAGCTTGATATTGGCCATTGGATTTCATATATGGCCTTTATTATGGTGAGGATTTTCCCTTCTATTCCTATTTTATTGAGTGTTCTTATTATCACTGTGTGCTCTATTGATATGACCTGGTGGTTCTTATTCTTTGTCTTGTTTAGGTGGGGGATTATATTGCTTGTTTTCATATGTTGACCATTGTTGCATTCCTGGTATGAATCCCACTTGATCATGATGAATTTTTTTTAACATGCTGTTGGATTCTGTTAGCCCAAATTTTTTGGGAGAAATTTGCATCTATGTTCATGATGGATATTTTATCTGCATTTTTCTGGCTTTGTGGGATCTTTGCCTGCTTCTCTGTGATCAGAGTTATGCTCACATTATAGAATGAATTTGGGAGTTTGCTTTGCATATTTTTCAAGATGAACAATAGAGGGATTCAATGTGGAAAACCCACTAAGTAAAGTGGCTTTTACCTGTAGCAGATTTAAAGAACTGACACACTCCTTTGGACTTAAGTGTGAACTACCCTCTTGTGAAAAGAAGCAGATGGCTGCTATTCCAAGGTTATGGAATTGGAGGCCATTAGGCTTCAGTTCAGATCTCCTGTTTGGAGAATGTTTAATGAACGGTGACCCAGGACTGCCAAATATTCTGTTTCAGTGCTTTCCTTTCTGTCTTATGACATAATCCAGGGGTGTTAAAAACCCTCAGTCACGCAGAGAAGATTCTAAAGCTGAGTATGGCAGATGTAGTTAGGTTAAAAGGTACTGCCCTATTATTTGATCTCCCTTTTGATGCACTTTAAGTTGTTTAGTTTTAAGTATGTTCTGCTTTCTCTTTGACTGAGGGTAACTTTTAGTTTTGGCTAGGTATTGCTGTTGTTTTCTGTTTGTTGGTATAATTTTATAAGATTGTGCTCTGTTTGTATGAATTTCTCTGTGTGAAATCCAGGCTAGGTAGATTTACAGAGACATTAGCTAGATAACAGTATGGTGCTGAACGATGTGGGGAAATGGGGAGCTAACAACAATAAGTATGAGAATAAAATGTTCTGAAATTGATTGTGGTGACAATTGCACAAATCTTGTTAATATGATTGAAAAATTAAATTGTATGTTATGTGAAATATAATGCCAATAAAATGATTTTAAATAAATAAATAAATACATAGGAATGACTGTGGGACAGTGGTATTTGCTAGGAACTATTTGGTTTTCTCCCAGACGTTGCTGAATGAAAAACTGAAATCTACTGAGGTATGGCCTACTCTGAAGCGTACGAATGAGGACCTGATAGATGGACCATACGCACTAGACAGATATGCCACAACATTGTGTGGGAGACCAGATTCAAAGTTTACATTGCCTGAGAATCGATGCCAGATTTGTCTTGGTGTTTAACTTTATAGTAGTGGTCTCATACAGTATTGTCCTTTTGATATTGACTAACTTCGTTAGCATCATGGTTCCATCCATGTTGTGAGGTGCTTTGTGGCTTTATCGTGTTCTTTAGTGGTACATTGTGTGTATGTACCAAAGTTTCTGTTTCCCTTTTCTGCTGACAGACTTTTTGACTCTTTCCAATTTCTTCCTATTGTGTACAGTGCTGGTGTGTGCATGGGGTATATACATAGATTCATGTCTTGTTCCTTATTGCTTATAAGGGACATATACCCAGCAGATGAATTGCTAGTTTCCGTTGATTGAGGTATTGCCGTGTCACTTTCCATAGCGGATGGACATATTTACAGACCACTAGCAGTGGGGGAGTGTTCCAGCCGCTCAGCACAGTCTGTAGCATTTGTTGTGTTTGTGTTTTTGAAATGTGCTGTCGTTGTCACCATATGATGATATCTCATAGTTATTTCGATTTGCATTTCCCAGATGGCTAATGACCATGAACATTTTTCATGTATTTGTTAGGCATTTGAATGTAATTTATGATAAATTGTCCACTTATGCCTTGCCCATTTTTTAATTGGATTATTTTTTCTTTCTGAAGTTTTGCAGTTTTCTATTCAATTTTAGAGATTAGTCCCTGTCTGTTGTCCCTTTGCTAAAAATTTTTCCCTACTCCTTGGGAACTCTGCTTTATGACTCCTTTAAACTCTTCCTATGAAGTCTTTTGTTGCTTTGTTAGGCCGGGTTACCTAAAGAAAAAAATCCAATGTATAAGAAAGAGCTTCATATCAAGCAGTAATTATATATCAAGAAAGCATCCCAGTCCAGTCCAACTCAAGTCCACAAGCCCAATATTAGTCCATAAGTCTCTCTTCAGACTCACGAAGCCACAGGCAATGATGCAGAATGCAGGAAGATCACAGGCTGGTGAGTACAGAGTTGTGTGGATCCAAGATTGGTAAAACATGGCAGGGCACCAGCAGCTCTCAGGGTGGCCATCAGAGTCTCAGCAAGCAGCAAGCTGGACTGGCAGAGAAGGAGAGGTTCCTAGGTTTCTCCTCATGAAAAAGTCACACGCCCCAGGAGGCACCATCAGGCCTCCTGATTGACAAGTTGGATTCCACCCTTACACCTTTTTACATCTTCAAGTTGACGTAAACTTATCTAACTACCATAGTTGCACATAAATGTCTTCTTTTCAGTAGGTCCTCGTTATCTAGTTTGTCCTCTACTGTGTTAAAAAATGTGTCTGTGCCCTGGAACCTCGCTCTCACTGCCACCACGGTGATGCTGAATAGTAGTGAACCTGTAGCACAAGGTAGACTTGTTCACAGGAGCAGATAGCCCCACTTTCTCCCTTGCAGTGGCTGTCGGGTTTGAAATGCCAACCTTTTGGGGCTCAACACATAATCATTATGTGACTAGGGCTCCTGTAATAGGGCCATTAAATGTGTCCCTATTTTATCACTGATGACCTTTATAATTCTCGGATTTACATTTATCTCTGATCTATCGTTAGTTCCGCTTTGTACATAGGGTGAGTTCTGGGTCCTGTTTTGTTTTTGTTTCTTTTTCCAGATAGAGATCTAGTTTTCCCAGCATGTCTTACAGAAGAAACTGTTTTTATTTCCACTCGGTGATTTATGTCACGGACAAAAACCTGTTCCCTGTAGGTGAGTGAACTTATTTTGGGTTCTCTATTCAATTCCATTGGTCTGTGTACCCACGATTGCACCAATGCCAGGCTATTTTGACTTATATGACTGCGTAGTAGGTTTTGAGGGTGGTTCTGAGGGCTCCTAATGTGTTCTGTTTCTTTAAGTGTCCTTTGTTTCTCTGGGGTCTCTTTCCTCTCCGTATGATCTTAGTAACTCATTTTTCCATCGCTTTAAAGAATGAAGTCGGTTGTGGTTGGAATTGTGCCATAGTAAAGCTGCTTTGTGTAGTATTGACATTTTCATGATGTCAATACTTCCTTCTCCAGAGCATGGGATGGTCTGTTTGTGTAGGCCTCTTAATAGCTTGTAGTAGTGTACAGGTGTGTTGTTTCTCTGGTTAGATGGTTCTGTATTGTTTTCTTCGTGTCTTTTCTAGAGCTCTCTTCATTAGTATACAAGAATCTGATGGATTTTTGCTTATTAATGCTGTATGCCAAATTGCCAAATCTTTCCATTGTTTCCAAGCATCTTTTTGTCAAGTTTTAGGGGTTTTCTGCATATTAAATCATACCGCTTGAGACCAGTGAGAATTTTTTCTATCCTTTATTTTTTACCCTACTTCGGTGTCTCTTGTAGGCCACACATTGATGGGTCTTGTTTTCTAATCCAGTATACCTTTCTCTGATTCTTGATGTGTTCATTTAATCCATTGTTCAGTGTCATGACTGATGTCTGTGAGTCTGTTGCTTTCATTTGGCTATGTATATTTTTGTGCTGGTGGGATTATTGCTTTCCTTCTTCTTCCTATATTTGTGTTGTTTTGTACACTCTTTTGCTTATATTATTTTCTGGGTGTTGTTGACCTGTGTGTTACTCTCAGATTTGTCTGCTCCTGTTGGTTCTCTCTTCACAATGCTACCCTTTTTTTGTAATGCTGGTCTTGTTTTTGCAAATTCCTTTAATTTTCCCTTGTCCCTCACTTTTGACGGATAGTTTGACTGGATATCAGATGATTGATTAGCAGGGTTCCCCCCACTCTCCCTCCTCCCACATTCTTGTATTCTTTCCTACATGGTTTCTGCTGAGCAATGCAAGCTTATTATCATTGGCTTTCCTGTGTAGGTTACTGTTCTATTTTCCCTGGTTAACCTCAGGACTCTCTCCCTTTCTTTGATATTGGAGAATTTGACAGTGGTAGGTCATGGTATTTTTCATTTTTACCTAAACATGGTTTGGTGTTCTCTCATTTTCTTTAATAGTTCTTTTCTCCTACTTTATGGTATTGGAGAAGTCCTCTCCCATGATTTCTTTTACTATTTTCTCTGCAGTATTTTTTTGGTGTGTGTGTGTGTGTGTGTGTGTGTGTGTGTGTGTGTGTGTCAGGGGGAGTTCTTTCTACTCTGGGAGCCTAAAGAGACATAGGTTGTTCTTCTTCATAATATCCCCGATCATTTTAGACCTTTTTCATATTCCTGTGTTTTCTTTGTTGATTGTTATTCTCTTGGGCTGTAGTCCAAATAATTATCTTGGAGCTCACTAATTCAGCTTTCTTTTTCCTCATTTCTGTTATTCAGCTCTTTCACCATGGTTGCTAGTTCTCTCATCTTATTGTTTCCTTTTTGGTGTTATATTTAGTATAGGGTTTCATTTTTTAGTTATCCTCTCCTCCATCCATTAAACGTATCTAAGCACTATTTTTCTTCCATCTATTTCTGGTACTTCGTGGATCTCGTTTTCAGAGGAACCCTGTGGGGCCGAGTGCTATTTAGTTGTGTGTACGTATTTTTCTTGCCTGTTCTGCAACTAGTTGCACCGTGGTGCAGCCATTAGTGCCAGGTGGGCTTGCTGCGTGGTGTAGGAGTCGTGGGCTCTGTCCAGCGGTAGAAGAATGGATAAATAGGAAATGTAACAAGAGGTGGGAGAAAGATGAGGACCGGAAAGGAACAAAGGAACCATGCATAAAGGCGGAGAAAGAAGGGGCTGCACAAACCAAACAATTTAAAAAATGATGGATAATGGAGGGCAATGAATGTACAGATGTGTTTTACACAATTGATGTATGCATGGATTGTGATAGAGTTGTATGAGCCCCTAATAAAATGATTTTTAAAAATGATGGAGAATGTATTTTAATTATTAATATGTATAGTAAAACATGTTTTAATAGGAAAAGGAGGGAGCACAGAAAAAACGATAATGGATGGTAAAAGAGAAAGATGAACTAACAAGCAGTCACCTGTCACATGGGCCCGTGTTGTGTAGTGGGGTACGAACTGCATGGTTGGCTGGTCCTCCGTACAATGGGAAGTGTGATTAAGGAGAGGGATGATCTCAGAGTCTCAAAAGCACGCCTCACGTGCAGACTAACAGATTTGAAAACTTCCATCTGTGCTACAAAGGAGAGCTTTCTCTCCTCTAGTAAAAGAGCTGACATTGCTGAGAACCAGGTCCAGAGTCTCATTATACGAGTGGCTGAATTACAACGGCAGCTGAATTGCAGATTTAGAGTAGTGTCTGAAACCAAAGTAGGGGCATTCATTGGGAAAAGTTGGGACCCTGAAACATGGGATGGGAACATATGGGCTGATGATCCAGAAGAAGAGGATATTGAGCCCTTAGAAACACCTGAGCAGATTAGCCAAACTATTCAAGTTGATGTGCCAGGTGGGGCTGCATCAGTAGCATTACCTGAGGAAGATGCCTCGAAAGATATTGCTGAGAGCACCCAGGAAACACCCTCACCACCCGCTAGACCTGTCACTAAAATTAAGTCTCAGAAACCTAATAAAGGTGAGGTTGAGATGATTATCCAAGAAGAAGCACACTACACACATAAAGCCCTGCTCGAGTTCTCAAATACGTACAAGTAAAAGCCTGGAGAATATCCCTGGGAATGGTTACTAAGGGTGTGGGATACTGGTGCACGAAATGTAATATTAGACCGGTCTGAGTTTCTGGATATGGGACCCCTAAGCACAGACTCTTCTTTCAATGTCTGCGAGACAGGCTTAAAAAGGATCTAAGTCATTATTTGGTTGGTTCAATGAAGCATGGACTGCCAGATGGCCTAGATTAGACCAATTTGAAGTACCTGACCTACCTTGGTACACTATAGAGGAAGGCATCCAGAAGCTTAGAGAAATTGGTATGTTGGAATAAATCTATCAAGATATTCCCATAGACCCAAAAAGGGGGTGTCCTGAGGACATACCTTTTACCACAGCCATAAGGAACAAGTTTGTGAAGTGGGCCCCAGCATCTCTCAAGACTCCTGTAATTGCTATTTTATGTGCACCAGGATTAACAGTGGGCACTGCCCTAAGCGAACTCTGACATTTGCCCACAATGGGGCTGATTGATCCCCATAATGGTAGAGGGCAGGTGTCAGCACTGAATCAACAGAGACAGGGTGGGCGTAGTTATAATAGACAAGTTTTCAATAATAATCAAAGCAACCTGTCTCTTGTGGAATTATGGCATTGGCTACTTAGCCACGGTGTCCCTAAGAATGAAATAGATGGGAAGCCTACTAAATATTTACGTTATCTGTACAGGCGAAAGAATGGTAGATCAGGTGAACAGCAGAATAGACAGTCACGATCGCTCAATCAATTCCCAGACCTGAGCCAGTTTACAGACCCACAAGCCCTTGAATGAAGGGGAGGCCGGGTCCCTTGTAAGGAGGACCCTGCTACATCACTGAAGGTTTATACTGTTAGTCTTTCTTCTAGCCTTCCCCAAAGGGACCTGCTGCCTTTCACAAGAGTGACTGTTGATTGGGGGAAAGGAAATAATCAAACTTTTTTGGGATTACTAGACACCGGCTCAGAACTGACACTAATTCCAGGAGACCGAAAATGTTTCGAAGGCCCACCAGTCAGAGTGGGGGCTTATGGAGGTCAAGTTATCAATGGAGTTTTAGCTCAAGTATACCTCACTGTGGGTCCAGTGGGCCCCCGGACCCATCCTGTGGTTATTTCCCCAGTTCCAGAATGCATCATTGGAATAGACATACTTAGTAACTGGCAGAACCCCCATATTGGATCCCTAAAATGTGGAATAAGGGCTATCATGGTAGGAAAGGCCAAGTGGATACCATTAGAATTGCCATTACCTAGGAAAATAGTAAACCAAAAGCAGTACCTCATTCCTGGAGGGATTGCCGAGATCAGTGCCACCATCAAAGACTTGAAAGATGCAGGGGTGGTGATTCCTACTACATCCCCATTTAATTCACCTATTTGGCCTGTAAAGAAGACAGATGGATCCTGGAGAATGACAGTGGATTATCGTAAACTTAACCAGGTGGTGACTCCAATTGCAGCTGCTGTCCCAGATGTGATTACATTGCTTGAGCAAGTTAATACTTCTCCTGGTACATGGTATGCAGCTATTGATCTGGCTAATGCTTTCTTCTCCATACCAGTCTCAAAGGACCACCAGAAGCAGTTTGCCTTCACCTGGCAGGGGCAACAATATACTTTCACAACTCTCCCCCAGGGGTACATCAACTCTTCTGCCCTGTGCCATAATTTAGTCCGAAGGGACCTTGACCACCTATCTATTCCACAAAATGTCACACTGGTCCATTATATTGATGACATTATGCTGATTGGACCCACTAAGAAGGATGCATCAAAGACTCTAGATTCATTGGTACAATATCTACGTACAAGGGGTTGGGAAATTAACCCAACAAAGATTCAGGTACCCTCCACATCAGTACAATTTCTAGTGGTCCAGTGGTGTGGGGCATGTCGAGATATTCCTACTAAAGTGAAGGATAAGCTTTTACATTTAGCTCCCCCAACGACTAAAAAAGAGGCACAACGCCTAGTGGGCCTCTTCGGATTTGGGAGGCAACATATTCCTCACTTGGGTGTTTTACTTCGACCTATTTATCAAGTGACACGAAAAGCCTCCATTTTTGAGTGGGGCCCAGAACAAGAAAAGGCTCTTCAACAAGTTCAGGCTGCCGTGCAAGCTGCTTTGCCACTGGGACCATATGATCCAGCTGACCCAATGGTGCTAGAGGTGTCAGTTGTAGATAAAGATGCAGTGTGGAGTCTTTGGCAGACCCCTATTGGTGAATCACAGCGTAGACCATTGGGATTTTGGAGTAAAATCTTGCCATCCTCTGCAAACAACTACTCCCCCTTTGAAAAACAGCTGTTGGCCTGTTACTGGGCCTTGGTGGAGACTGGACGCCTCACCATGGGCCACCAAGTCACCATGAGGCCTGAATTACCTATCATGAACTGGGTATTGTCTGACCCACGTAATCATAAAGTTGGACGTGCGCAGCAACACTCCATTGTTAAATGGAAGTGGTATATACGAGATCGGGCCAAAGCAGGACCTGAAGGAACAAGTACGCTACATGAAGAAGTGGTCCAAATGCCCACAGTCTCCACTCCTGTCACATTGCCTCCTTTCTCCCAGTCTGCACCTATGGCCTCCTGGGGAGTTCCTTACCATACTTTAAGTGAAGACCAAAAAAGTCATGCTTGGTTTATGGATGGCTCTGCACGATATACAGGTGCCACTCGTAAGTGGACAGCAGCAGCACTACAGCCCCTTTCTGGGATCTCCCTAAAGGACAGTGGTGTAGGGAAATCTTCCCAATGGGCAGAACTTCGAGCAGTGTACCTGGCGGTTCAGTTTGCATATAAGGAAAAATGGCCAGATGTGAGACTATATACTGATTCATGGACTGTGGCAAATGGCTTGGCTGGATGGTCAGGGAATTGGAAGGACCATGATTGGAAAATTGGTGACAAGGAGGTGTGGGGAAGAGGTATGTGGATAGACCTCTCTGAATGGGTCAAGAAAGTAAAGTTAATTGTATCTCACGTGAACGCTCACCAAAGGATTACCTCTGAAGAGGAGGACTTTCATAATCAAGTGGATAAGATGACACGCGCTGTGGAGACTGGTCCTCCTCTTTCCTCTGCCACTCCTGTTATCGCCCAATGAGCACATGAACAAAGTGGACATGTCGGCAGGGATGGAGGTTATGCATGGGCACAGCAACATGGACTTCCACTCACCAAGGCTGACTTGGCCACTGCCACTGCTGAGTGTCCCATTTGCCAGCAACAGAAACCAACATTAAGTCCAAGATATGGGACAATTCCTCAGGGAGATCAACCAGCAACTTGGTGGCAGGTTGATTACATAGGACCACTTCCATCATGGAGGGGACAGCGTTTTGTTCTTACTGGAATAGACACCTACTCTGGACATGGATTTGCCTTCCCTACACGTGATGCTTCTGCCAGAACTACTGTTCGTGGATGTACAGAATGCCTCATCCACCGGCATGGCATCCCACATAGCATTGCTTCAGATCAAGGAACTCACTTTACAGCAAATACAGTGCGGCAATGGGCCCATTCCCATGGAATCCACTGGTCGTATCATGTTCCTCATCATCCTGAAGCTGCCGGCTTGATAAAATGATGGAATGGGCTCCTAAAGACACAATTACAGCGCCAACTATGTGGCAACAACTTGCGGGGCTGGGGCAATGTTCTCCAGGAAGCTGTATACGCTCTAAACCAGTGGCCAATATATGGTGCTGAGTCTCCAATAGCCAGAATTCATGGGTCCAGGAACCAGGGGGTGGAAGCTGGAGTGGCACCACTCACTATTACTCCTAGTGATCCATTTGCAGCATTTTTGCTTCCTGTCCCAGCAACCCTGTGTTCCTCAGGTCTGGAGGTCCTGATGTAAGGAACTCTCCCACCTGGAAACACAGCACGGATTCCACTGAACTGGCAGCTGAGAATTCCCCCTGGGCACTTTGGACTTCTCATGCCTCTGGATCAACAGGTCAGGAAGAGTGTCACCGTACTAAGTGGGGTGATTGATCCTGATTACCAAGGAGAAATTGGACTGGTACTACATAATGGAGGTAAAGAAGAATATGTCTGGAATCCAGGAGATCCCATAGGCCGACTCTTAGTGTTACCATGCCCTGTTATTAAAGTAAATGGTAACTTACAGCAACCCAATCCTAACAGGACTTATAATGACCCAGATCCCTCAGGAATGAAGGTCTGGGTCACCCCGCCAGGCCAAAAACCATAGCCAGCTGAGGTGCTTGCTGAGAGCAAAGGTAATACAGAATGGATACCAGTAGAAGGTAGTTCTACCTATCAATTATGACCACGTGATCAATTGCAAAAGCGAGGCTTGTAATTGTCAATGTATTTTCTTTGTATGTGATTATTGTATATATTTCCTTTGTTCAAGTATGATATATCAGATATAATTTGACTCAGTGTGTTTTCATTTACATGTATGATAGATGATTGATGATAAGGATAAGTGTGATTTCATTAATATCTGGAAATTATATAAGTGTGTATGGGTAAAGAATTGTTTACAGGTGCCAGGTTGGCAAGGGGTGGATTGCGATAGTTTATTGTGCCAGCCTGGCCGATAAACACAAGTAGGATTAACTGAAGGGCAGAGGGATAAATGGCTCGGTGAGCCTCACCTTGGTTGTTCTGTGCCTCAGTTTAAAGGGGTACACTACCTGTAGGATGCCTAGCCTGTGGACTGTGTCACTGTAAGTTCAGGTCCCTTTAAGCCCACATGATTGGAATGTTCATCTCTGGAGCTGGGGACCAACAGTTGATGACAGTTGGGGACCTGCCTTGCTGTGTGCTGCCTGGATATATAGCCCAGTTCTCTCTACAGAAGGGGACTGGCAACTGGAGGCTCTCAAGCCTTAAAGGACTGCTAGTGTCTCACTGCTTTATAATTTAACTGTTAATTTCTTGCATTATCTATCTGTATATAATTTAACAGTTCATTTTTTGTATTATCTATATCTTTATAAATATATTTATATATAATTACTAGCAATCTGGTTTGTCTCTCTAGAGAACCCTGTCCAACACACGGTGGGTCCCTCACCGAATGGTATCACGTGGGTGGGTGATGTGAGAGCCAGGAAGCTGATGCCCAGGAGTGCAGCAGGGTGGCATGGCTGGGAGATGGGGATGTCAATGCAGTGGGAAGGGGGAGGCAAGGCCAAGGTGGATGGCTTTCAGGGACGGGGCTAGGTGCTGCAGCATGCATGGGCAGGGCTGGGAGGTAAAATATATGGGCTCAGCCAGTCTGATACCTCTGGCCAGATGCCTGTGGGGCAGGTGCCCAACAGGTGGTCTCTGGTGGGAGGGTTTGCTGGTAGGCAAGGGTCTCCTCCCTGGGTGGAAGTGACTCTGTACTGGGCAGCAGGAGCTGCTGGATATCAGAGAAGGGCAACCAGTGGCTACTAAGTTGGGTGCTACAGTTGGTGGTAGCGGTGATAACAAGGGAGGAAGGGCTCCTCCTTGAGATCAGTGGGGGCCATGGTGGGTATATGCAAGAGTGACCAGGGTCACTGATCAATGGGGAAAGTAAGACATGAGACAGGAAATGGCTCTCTGCAGACATGCTTGCTGTCTGTCAGTGGCAGCCAGCAGAGTTTGCTGAGTTTCCACATGGTAGGTTGTGTTCCCTTCTTCCCTCGCTCTGCCTGTTCCCACAGATTTTGGGTAAAGGGACCTAGGTCCTCTTAGCATCGAAGTTGTTGTCATTTGCAAGCCTAGTTCTTTCCTCTATCTTCTTTTCCCCACCCCAGTGTGCTATGGTGGCTAAGGTGACCCCACCATGCTTGTTAGATGATAGGCATCTTCCTCAAATTATATTTCTTAAATGCTGGCTATGATTTGGTCATAAGGAGTCCCGATGATGCTTTGGATTAGACATTGACTGCTAATCACAAGGTTGGTGGTTCAAATACCCCAACCACTCTGTAGGAAACCTTGTATAGGGTTTTATGAGTCAGAATCAGCTCAATGGCAGTGGGCTTGGTTTGGGGCTTTTATGACTTGGTCATATGAATAAACAAGAACAGCTAGTTTTGTTAGCTGTTAATTTTTACTTCAAAGGGATACCTGTTGTTGTTGTTGTTAGGTCCCTTCAAGCCGGTTCCAACTCATGGATGACCCCGTGCACAACAGAACGAAAACCACTGGTCCTGTGTCATCGTCACAATTGTGTTGGGCCCAATGTTGCAGTCTTCCACTTTGTCGATCCATCTCATCAAAGGTCTTCCTTTTCCTTTGCTTCTCAGAAGCTATTAAAAGCAGAATTAAGATGAGGCTTTCTACTCCAGTAAAGAGTTAAAGATTCTGAAAACTATTCCACCCTGTTCTATAGGGTTGCTATGAACTGGAATCAACTTGGTGGCAGTAAGTTTGGTTTGACTCATTGGCAATGAATTTTAGATTAGAGAGAAGAAAAACATCCAATACCAACTTAGTAGCAATGTTATGCATGTTCTTTCCCAGGTTATCCTAACAAAAAGACTCAATTAATTCTGTTTCTGGTCAATCATCTGTACTTTTCAGTAGCCTATTAATAGTCCTAAAGAAAATGAAGGTCTCCTGAGTGATTTTGAGAAACCAGTAATTGAAAGCAGAATTGAGAAAAGGAATAAAGGGGACCGATCCTTGCAAAGCCTGATTCTGTCACTTTAATTAACAGCATTATAGCATCTAATCTTTGGTCAGGTGTACAGTAGTGTAAGTATTGTTTCCTGTAAGATCATATTTCTCACTTGAAGGCCAGTTCAGGAATTGAATTTCAAGAACAAACATGTTTTTTTTTTAACGTATTAGAAGAGCAAATGGGTTTTCTTCCAGTTCTGCTCAGTCCCAGGCTTTTGTTTTTCAGTTAGACAACATGATTTACTTTTCTATGAAATAGGTTTTTTATTGAACTAAACTAAGAGTCAGTGCCATAACTCCCCAGATAAGCTTCCTGTAGCCACTGATGATAAAGTTCACTTATTTTAGGAATTGCTAAAAAATTACTACTAACAGTTAGTAATAAAGCTGGGTCAAGATACTTAAATTATCAGAATAACTGAGGTGTTTCTTTCTAGAATCTGAGTATGCATCTATATTTATTTTATCTGACTTATGTGTGTTTCATGTTTCTCATTAGAGGTTTTTCATCTCCTGCTGCAGTAGTTTAGAGAAGGAGCAATATTTAAAGGGAAATGCTTCATAAACCATGGTAGATACATTTTGGTTTATTTGTTATGCAGAGTCATAAAATGTACAACTGGTAGTTTCTTTTCTTAATCTCTCCCCTAGGTATTGACCACATTAAGGAATTGATGTAGAATGAAATTATTTTCACAACATGTATTAAACAAGTCTAGTCATTATTCTTGAGTATCATGTCAGCTCTTAGTTTTCTTCATTGTGTGGGATTATGTTGCCTGAAACATCCTAAAAAGTCTCCTAAAATTCGAAGAAGAAATCATTTTATGCAATTACCTCTTTTCCCTTTACTTCAGCTTTTTTGTTTTACTCTTTTGGGAAACATTTTTGTTTTTAAAGAAGATAAAAGAAACAGAAGTGACTATCAAATTTCATTTGCACTCCGATGTTACAACTCAATGCCATCGAGTTGATGCTGACTCCTTCATGATGTAGTGTTGGGCTGTGATCTGCAAGTTCCACAGTTCAAAACCTCTGTCAGCTCATCCGGAGAAAGACTGGGCTTTCTGTTCCCATAAACAGTTTGTCTCGGGAACCCACAGGGAAGAGCTAGGAGTCAGCCTTGACTCGGCGGCAGTGAGTTTGGTTTGGGTTTTACTATGTTAAATTAATAATAATAATTACTAAAGTTTTACTAGGATAATACCTTCTTCCCCCCAAAAAGTAGATTATGAGATAGGCTGTGTTTATCTATGCATTTTGTTATGTTTGGAAGCATTAGTTTGTTTTGAGGATCTAATAATTAGGGAGAGGGGGTGATATTTGTAGCGCTCAGTAGTATGAAATGTGTCAATTGTGTCGGATATGGCATTGCAGGTCCACTGCTGAGGTCTGTTAAAGTAACATCACAGACTTCTATTCTTTTTGATATTAGAAAAATAAGATGCCAGTCTCAGGAAACCTGTTGAAAAAAGAAAAACATGCAGATAACATTCTTCAGTATAGCAGATTTAGTTTCTCATATGATTTGTGTTATAAATTCCTTTGGCCCTTAAGCAGTAAGACAATTTGTAACTCCATATTAAAAAATAAAAACAAAACTTTGAAACAAATATAGGGCCTTAATTGTGACTTTTCAAATTTGATTTATCATTTATGTTATGATCCTATCCCAGGTGTACTAATCTGTTGCTTCGCAAATGTTAATGTACAGGTGTCGGTCCTGAGGATTTTGTTTCAATGGAGCAAAGATCAAGACCCTTCATGGTGCAAACGGTTAATGCATTCAACTGCTAATCTGTAGGCTGAAGGTTCAAGTTCACAGGCACTTTATAAGACAGGCCTGGGAATATACTTATGAAAAGTAAGCCATTGAAAACCCTACAGAAGACAATTCTCCTCTGAACGTGGAGTCACAATAAATCCATACTGTTGACAGGAAGCAGTTAGGTTTCAGATAGGGCCAGAAAATCTGCATTTCTAACAAACTCCTGAGTGCTGCTGATGTTGCTGGTCCCCACCGCATTTTGGTAGTAAGACCTTAAGTGTTTCCTTTTTTAAAATGACGATCCAAATCACAATACTACCAATTATCAGACCCAGAATACTATCTTCATATGCAACCACAGAAGGCTGCTTCTATCTTTTATTGTAACTTCCTTCTACTGGACATTTGAAAATAAATTTTAATAAAATATATGGAGTGGTAGAATTTTTATTCCTCATTGGCAAAGGTTGCTTGATTTCTTGTGACGTTCTTGGAAATCTTCTAGTGTGTAGTTAGTAGTCATTGTCTGTTAGTCTGGGTAGACTAGAAAAACAAATTCATAAACACACATATGTGTATAAGAAAGAGCTTTATATACAAGAGCATTTGAATATTGAGAAAACATTTCAGTCCAGTCCAGATCAAGTCCATAAGTCTGATAATTAGCCCTTATGTCTGATACCAATGTATAAAGTCCTCTTCAGACTCATGAAACACATGCAACCACGCCGAATGCAGGAAGATCACAGGCCAGTGGACAGGAAGTCTTGTGGATCCAGTGGCATTGTAAGCATCTCAGCGCTGGTAGGGGTCTCCACATGGCTTCTGTGGCTCCAGAAGTCTGGCTCCATCAGCCTCGCTCCATGTGTCTTCTCCACAGGATGTCTCACAGGGGCTTCATGTGTTCAGTTGCCCACCTTCCTCCCTTGCTCTGAACTACAGGGATTTGTTCTACTCAGTCGGGAAGTTGTCCTCCTGGTTTGCAGGGACCCTAGGTGTTCCCTCTCACTGACTTTTACCTGCTCTTTACTGATGCTCCTCCTTTCTGTGCTCGTTCTCAGCTCTCTTCCTGAAAATCCATGCATGCCTGTCTTACCCTAGAAGCCCTACTTACATCTGCCCACTATCTCTGACCCTGCTGATATTTGAAATACCAATGGCATAATTTCCCAGGAACACCCAAGCCACCATGTTACAACGAACCAAAAGATAAATGATGGTATCTATCGGCAATTAATTAGTTGGCAATTAATCACCCATCCTAAAAGCCTTGTGTGATAGTAGCCATTATAAAATGTGTTTGGACTTACAGAAAGATTGTCAAACTTGCTTACAGTCCCAGAGCTTCATATTCTATTAAAACCCCACAAGTTCAAGAAAAGATGACGATGTCATTAAACTGTAGAGGGGAATGTTGCTTAAAAGTCAAATGTATTGTTACATAAATATTTACTACATTAATATTTTGAAATTAAATAAACCAAGCCGCTAAAAAAGACTGGAAAGAAAAAAAGAGTTTAGGCTGTAGCCGGATACCTGAGTGGTGTCAATGGTTAATGCGCTCAGCTGCCAAATGAAAATGTGTCGCGTTGAGTCCGCTCAATGTTGCCTCCGAATAAAAGCTGGGTGGCCTATTTTCAAACATTCAGCCATTGAAAATCCAGTACAATTCTTCCCTTACACATACGATGTCTCCACAAATTGGAGTAAGCTCTATGAAAATGAGCAAGGTCACAGTAACGTTTTCCAAGAAGTGGGAAGGCAGCCAGCCTTATGGTAAGTCAGCTTTCTTGTCCTAACTGTCCTACCACTAGGGGCAGTCAGCAGGAGGAGGGGCCTAGCACCTTTCACCCAAGATGTGAGTGGCAAGAGGAAGGACATTCCAGAGCTCTTCATCAATTTTTTCTCATGGACCCTTCTCTTTCTCTTCCCTGGTCGGCAGCTTTTCTAGCTTTGCTTTCAGGTATGACATTTGGTTGGGGAAAGTACTTCTGTTTCTCTTTTCTCCTGGACAGCCTGCCTTAACTAACTCTAGTATAGACACTCACTGAGATCACAAATCAAAGGATTTGAACTATAATGTTGGGGAAGAATTTTGAGGGTACCATGAACTACCAAAAGAACAAACAGATCTGTCTTGGAAGAAATACAATCAGAATGCTCCTTGGAGGCAAGGCTGGCTAGACTTCGTCGCATGTATTTTGGAGATGTTGTCAGGGGGGATCAGTCCCTGGAGAAGGACATCAGGCTTGGGAAAGTGGAGGGGAGGTAAAAGAGAAGGTGGGTTGGCTCAGTTGCTGCAACAATGGACTTAAACATAAGAACAATTGTGAGGATGGCATGGGGCTGCACTGTGTTGTACATGGGGTCACTCTGAGTCTGAATCAACTCACTCCCACCTAACCACCAGCGTGAGGCCACATATTTTTGTGCGTGTATGTTATCCTTCCCCATTATAACTGGATCTTCACAATGCGATTTTAGTAGAATCCAATGGAATTTTAAAATTTTAACTACTTTCCCTTTCCGCCTACTTTCTCAGCAGCATGCTTGTCCATTTCAAAGTGCATTGGCTACTCAGAGAAAAATAATATTGTAGGGGAAAAAAGTCGATAGGTAGACAGATGGAAAGTGGAAAGGACCTGAGCATAGCCCCTTCCCACCCCATCATTGATTGATCAAGCCCTTGGTGCTTCCATGTGCATACAAATTACAGTAAAATGGGAGACATGAGGCATGCCCTTCCTAACCTTAAGGAGATGGAGGATGTGACAAAATGCATTTGCAATCCACAATAGAAAATCTCAAATGAAAAATCACCCAGCGATGAAACGGAAATGACACAAGGATACAAGTTTGCTTCCAGGCCCTCTGGTGCATTATCACTTGCATGAGTGAAACCTCATAGAGAGCAGTCAGGCTAAAATTGACAACACTGTCAGTGTGGCCCGGACCTGCAGCTCCTGTGAGAGGTGAATGGAACATGCAGCAAAGTGACTCCATGGTTATGAGCCAGCGCCAAAGTGGGCTCTGTGAGGCACTGCTTGGAATCTTACACTGTGGAGAATTATTTCTAGGTGACAGGGATTGCTAGAAATGAAGGAAACTTAAGCAAGGAGAAGAACAATCTATTCCTCGGTTGAAGAGGTGTAAGAGATAAAAATGGCCAGTGTTCCATTTATCATCATATTTGAAGCATTTTTCTAGGGTCCTGGCATCTCTTCCTCCCATCACCAAAGCATAGTCCAGAATGGAGTTCTTTCTGTTCTTAATGCAAAACATTTGCTGGGATTCAACAGAGGCTCCTCCCCGCCCACTCCCCCACCCCTACCCTGGCTGTCATCCTGACCTTAAGCATTTTGACAATCACAAAATGACTTCATCTGTTACTATCTGATGAACCAGCTGTGATGGCATCCATCTCTCCCATTTCTAATTTCTGTGGCTTTTCTGGTCTGTAAACCAGTATTAGGGGAAAACTCATCAAAGTTCTAAGGGAATAAGTGAAGTAAACTATTCATGGTGCTCAAGAATGTAGCCTCCTGTCCAATGTAAGAGTCATTGTATATAAAGTCACTGGAAGATGGTGGGCAGTGCTGTGCATAAATAGTCACCATGGGTCGGAACCTACTGGATGGCCCCTAACAACAAGGAGAAGTATCCCGGTGTCAGGGTCATAGATTGGACTGGGATTAGTAAAGGTGCATTACAACGTGGCTGGTCCAAGATTCCCTGTGTTTCGCTGGTTCTGAGATAATTTGGGAATTATAGGGAGACACTCCTGCAAGACAGTCCTGTTGACAAGCCACATGGTGCTATGCTGATGGCAGCCAGAGCCTTGGAGCTGGAAGAGCCATATAGAGACCCACGCCACCACTAAGATGTTTCAACTGCTACTGGATCCACCAAACATTCCACCCACTGGCCTGTGATCTTCCTGTACTTGGCGTCCCTTGCATGTGTTGTGTGAGTCTGAAGAAGAATTTACAGACTGGTATTGGATATCTGGGCTAATATTAGACTTATAGTCTTGATATGGACTGGGCTGGGATGTTTTCTCAATATACAATTGCTCTTTTATATAAAGCTCTTTCTTATACACGTCTGAGTGTCTATGGATTTGTTTCTCTATTCTACTACATCAATTTCAGAGACAAAACATGCATCAATTTCAGAGACAAAATCTTCAATTGGAAAACAATTGGAGTTTTTCCACCATATTAAGGCATCCCACTAGTTACTTTTTCTCAGGAAACTTAGAATGTGACAGTCTTTTACTCATGCAATGGTTTTCCAAAATGACTGAACATTACAATCAACTGGGAGATGTTTACAAATAGATGTCTGGGCCCCATATCAGTGATTCTGGTTAAATTGGTTTAGGAGTTGCAGCCTGGGATTCAGCAGACATCAAAGAAGAGTTTGAGTTGTGATTACAAATGTTAAAATGTCAAGGTGAGGAAGACCTGAGGCTTCACCAAACCAAACCAAACCAAACCAAACCAAACCACACCACACCACACCACACCACACCACACCAAACCAAACTCACTGTCAGAAAGTCAATGTGGGCTCAAAAGTGACCCTACAGGACAGAGTAGAACTGCCCCTGGAGAGTTTCTGAGCCTATTAACTCTTCATGGAAGTAAAAAGCCCTCTCTCCCAACGCTTCTTCAGTGGTTCTTAATTTTATTTCACATTCTAATTCCCTACACATTTTGGATTCATTTTACTTGAGAATTCCACTCTGACAATATTTTCTACATGGCCGAAGTCAAGGAACCCAGATAGTCTTTCCATTTCCTTTTCTATCTCCCGTAAGTATATTTGAAGGAGCCCTGGTCATATGACGGATTATGCTGTGGACTGCTTTCCACACGAGAAGGATGGGGTGTTCTGCTCTCTAAAGATTTAGGCCCTCAGGGACCCACAGGGGGCAGCTCTACGCTGTCACACAGGGCAGTGCCATGAGTCAGAACTGAACCGATGGTAGGGAGTTGTTTGTTTTATTTCACTTTTACTTATGTTCGTAGGCATCATGGATTGGTCAAAGGAACTCAGAAACCAGTTTCTACGTTCATAAACTTTATTGAATGCAATGTGTGTTGTTACTCTTTCTCCATCAAAGCCTTCCCAAGTGCATTTTTCAATGACGCACCTATTCGTTGGAGTCCTATCCTGGGCATTGTAATGGTAATAAGTCAAAAATAAAATTATATTTTAAGGAGCTGTGCATTTAAGATCACTGATGGTTGAAAATTGCAAATCTCTAAAATTAACAGTAATATAGAAAATTAAAGAAAACCTCGGCTCTCAGAACTTACCAGATCTCAGACCCCGAGGAGAGAGGCTGAGTCTCTTGGGCGTATCATTTTCCACTTTGCATGAGTTTTGCTTTGTCTTCTGCAGAATTCCTTGCAGACATGTGGCCGCAGTATCTGATTTGCATAAATACATTTAGTCCCAGCATTTCAAAAGCACAGTTGCTGGGTAGAGTGTGTGTTGTTTGAGTATATCAGGAAGTTCCCCAAGTGTAGTGATTTGGAAACACAAGGAAGCTGCCTGTTGTAATGAGAAATGCTGAAGATATTGCAATTCCTTACACAGATGCAGGACATTGTTACTCAAGAGGCATGTAGAAAGTCACTTTATCCCTCTTTTAAAGGCACGTTCTCATTTGAAATTTAGGCAGTTAATATGCTGTCTGACTGAAATATTCTGGAGCTCAAGGTACAGCAGGGAATGAGTCCCTATCCCATACTTTCACAGACAAAAATTAAAAAGCATATCCCCACTGTAAGAGTGGAGTCCTGGAGAAACCCTATTTCAAAGTCTTGACCTGGTTCCCCAGAAAGGTAGAAAGTTGTGGTTATTTCAAGCAATGAGAGAGAACAAAATAAGCACTTGAGCTTTAGGATGTGTATATACACACACACACACACACACACACACATACAAATGAAATTCTTGAGAAAGAGCCTTCATTTCCTTTTGTATGCTTATTATTAACAGTGCTTATAATGTCAACGCATAATTTCTTTTTACTCTTCAATTTAAGATAATATTCACGCAAGACATGAAAATATAAAAGAGATGTCCTCTAGCATCCTATAGTTCCTAAAATACTCATTTGCTTAGTTTGCTCTTTGGATGTAAACAGTTTATTTGCCTCTATTATGTTATAAGGTACTCGAGACTAAGTAGTTGGCATTTAACTACCAAAATGTTGATGGTTCAAATCTACTCAGTGTTGTGACAAAAGGGTCTAGTAATCTACGTCCTTAAGATTACAGTCAATTAAAAACCCTATAGAGTACAGTTCTACTCTAAACCACATGAGGTTACCATGAAAAAGAATTGATTTAATTGCAATAGATTTTAATTTAAGTCATAAAAGTAAAACAGAAGAGTCACCATGCTAACTGACTATGGTAAGGGCCTCAGTGAAACATATTATCTTTTTTAAAAAGAAAAGGAAGAAACACACTATCTTTTTAGTTCTGTCTATAGATACAGCCCTGTGCTGGGCACTGGAATGACCCAGCTGTCCATTTTCTTTCTTTTTTTTCCCCTGGGAATACTCTGGTTTTAGCTGTGAAGACCCTGTATTCTGGGAAAACCCTGAGATTAGGTAAACTAGGACAATATGTCCTCCTCATGGGCACAGAGAATACCAAAGACAGAAAAGTTTCTAAATTTAAGGAGGTCACAATTTCATTTCATAAAAAAATAATTCACACATTAAGCTGTCAGCTACCACTTCAGGCATAAATATGATTAGCATATACTTAGTATATAATTAATATGGAGGAATATTAGAAATAAGTGCTATGAAAATGCTTATGAAAATAACTGCTTCAAAAGATGGCTTGGCTTGGCCTGAGCCTGAGATGTCCCCTCCCTAGATGACAGCGCTGCAGAGGACAGCCCTGAAGATACAGTTTAGGGAGAGCAGCTGGCCGGACCCTCTCCCAGGGAGGCAAACCAAGAGCGAGCGCAACAGACCAACAAAGGGAACGAAGCCACCAAGTCCCTGAGCAAGTGGACTTCTGATTCAGGGGTCAGAGCTTGGCACCTAATCAGAACTGGTTGGGGGTTACTCACAGTTGGGCACATGAAATTCTGAAGGTGTAACGTGATGGTAGGAGAGTGGGGGCACCAGACTGTCCCATCCCTGTCTGCAGGAAAAGCAAAGGGCATTTGAAGGATGTGAACCTTTGGGACATGAATCCTGAGGACTCCTAGGGTCTAAGTGTTGTTAGGTAAGGGACTGGGGATATGGCACCCTGAAAGAAATAGGCATTGGGAGATGGATTATAACCAGTCCTGCTTGCTGCTCTGGGTCAGGAGGTCAGTTAGACTTGGAGCTATTTGTATGGTCTTTCTCTTTTTTTGGTGTCTATACAACACAGGCAGGATAAGCAATCCAAGGAGACAGCAACAGGACCAATGTTTGGGGGTGGGTTGTAGTGGGAGGGGAGGAGGCGGAGGCGGTGGCTAGCGGTGGGGGAGAGGTGAGTGCTGAGCCAATAATGACATGGGCAGGAGAATAGCAAGGATACTAAAATTGACAGGGAAAAGGGTGTAGCATTCCTGCTTGTGTTTGATCAATCAAAATGCATCCAAGAGTAATTACTGAGAGTTGATCAATGGGTAAACATGATAGTGGGGCAGGAAGAAAGAAAAAAAAATATATATATATAGAGAGAGAGAAAATGGGTGCATAAGCAAATGTGGTGAGGAAAGCTGATGGTGCCTACCTATTAAAAGATGCAGTGTCTTGGGTCTTAAAGGCTTGTAGTTAATTAAATGGCCATCTGGCAGTGAAGCAACAAAGTCCACATGGAAAAAGCACACCAGCCTCTGTGATCATAAAGTGTCTATGGGAATGGGTATCAGAAGTTCAATAACAAGTAATTAAATGGATGTTAAGGAGCGTGGACAAAGTGGAAACCCCCAAACCCACTTTGGACAGTAAGATAATTGGACAGTCCCTCACAGAAGGGTTACATGAAAGGGATGATAAATCCAGGGTGCTGTATAGCACTGATGGAAAACATAACTATCTTCCAGTTCTTTAATATTTGCTCTGCTTACTCTTACGGTTTTTGTTTTATCTCATTAATATTATTAGACCTGCGTAGGTTTGTTTATATAATTAAGATTATTTGATGCATGGAAGCCAAGATAGATAAGCCTTCAGAAACAATGATGGGAGTAATGTCTTTCAGAATACAGACAGGGGGGTGGGGAGCTGATAGCAAGGATGATTGTACAACCCCACTCAAGGGGAATGAACAACAGAATTGTAGGGAATGTATTTATTTATATATATGCACACACACAATTAGGGCTCCTGGGGGTAGAGAGTTGGGGAGGGAGGATATAAAGGGGAGCTGATATCAAGACATAATGAAATGGAAACTGATTATGGCAGCAACTGTACAATTATGCCTGACCTAACTGAATTATGGATTGCTGTGAGATCTCTAGGAACTCCCTATAAGAGGATCCAGAAAAAGAGGGTTTGGCTTTGAAGTTCAAGAGTTGTGGGGCGAGGAGGGGTCCCAAGAAATCATCACAGGCCCGGTAGGTGCAATTGTACAGTGATAATAAGTAGAGATAATAGTAAAGTCATAGAGAGCATGAGAGGTAGAGGAGAGATTGGAATAATGGAGTCAGACACAATTCATGGTAACATGCTCACTGCAGCCTCTCTTGGTGGTCCTCGTGGGGAGAGCCCCACTTTATTGCTTACCAAGGGTTATATCTCCTTCAGGGGGCATGATTTCAGGCAACTACATGTCACAGGAAGGGGCAGTACAATAGGCATACACATCGTAAGAAGGGGATGTATGATAGGCATAAGCGTGACAGGAAGGGGATGAGCTAGGGGTGTGCCCATAGGAATGGGAAGGTCTAGGGGTATACATGTGACAAGATGGGCACACCCTAGATTCATGATGGCAGCCTAGCCTTGGTCATCCTTGGGCAGGTTTGACCTCTGGTGTCTCCTACCAGGAAACAGACAACTACTTTCCATATCAAAAGGGAGTGGGCCCTACTTGTTGTGGATAAACAGTGGTGTCTGCTTGGTCTAGATGGCTGATAGCTCTTAGAGAGAATGATCCCTGATCTACTCCTGATGACCTCCAAGTGTATAGTCGTTCACAAGCAGCTAAGTTTGGCATATATTGGGGGGAGACAACTTGGGAGAAATCCTTCTGTTTTCCACAAAGAAATTTCTAAGTGTTGGTTTAAATATCTATTGAAGAAAATCCTAGAGCTGGGAACTAAACAGAACATTTTAAAGGCAGCTTGAGAAGGTAGTAAAGTAGTATAATGAAATGTGCAAAGACCTGGAGTTAGAAAATCCCAAAGAAAGAACACACCACATATATCAAACTGGAAGAACTGAAAGAAAACTTCAAACCTCGAGTTGCAATGTTTAAAGATTCTATAGGTGATATATTATTAAATAATGCAGGAAGCATAGAAAGTAGATGGAAGGAATACACAGTCACTGTACCAAAAAGTTGACATACAACCATTTTAAGAGGTAGCATATGATCAAGAACCAATGGCACTGAAGGATGAATTCTAAGCTACACTGAAAGGATGAGTGAAAACCAAGGCTTTAAGAATTTATGGAATGCCTATTTAAATGTTTCAACAAGTTAATAAAGCACTAAACATATTTGCTCACCTATGCTAAGAAATCTGGAAGTAAAGTACCTGGCAAGATGACTAGAAAAGATCCATATTAATACCCATTCAAAAGAAAGGAGACTTAACAGATGTGTAAATTTTCAAACATTATTAATATCATATGCATGTAAAGTTTTGCTGGAAAGCATTCAGCAATGGTTGCAACAGGCATCCACAGGGAGATGCCCACAATTCAAGCTGGATTCAGAAAAGAAGATGGCCGGAGGGAAATCATTGCTAACATCAAATGGACCTTGGCTTAAGGCAGAGGATACTGGAAAGACATTTACCCGTGTTTAATTGATGATGCAAAAGTATTCTACTGATGAATTATAAAAAACTGAACATTACTGAGAAGTATGGGAATTCTAAAACAATTCATTGTGATTATTCAAAACTTTTAAATGGACCAAGAAGCAGTTGTTCAAACAGAACAGGGAGTACTGAATCATTCATTATTAGGAAGGGTGTGTTTCAGGGAAGTATCCGTTCACCACACTTATTAAATTATTTACTGAGCAGATAATCCTAGATGCTGGCCTATATGAAGAAGAATATGGCATCGAGATAGGACGAAAGCTTATTAACAACATTTGATATGCAAATGACACTATTGTTCACTGAAAGTGAAGCACTTTCTGACTAAAATCAATGATTGCAGTCATCAGTATGGATTAAAACTTAATGTAAATAAAACCAAGATCACAACATCAAGCTAAATAGAGAAAAGTTTGAAGTTGTCAATGATGTTATTTTCCTTGGATCCACAACACTCAACGAAGGAGCAGCCAAGAGACCTAACAGCACATGACATTGGGCAAATCTGTTGAGGGGAGCTCAGAGAAAAGTGCTGAGGAGCAAGGATGTCACTTTGAGAAATAAGGAAGTCCTCACCCAAATCAGGGTATTTTCAATTTCTTGATATGCATGAGAAAGCTTAGCAATCACTAAGGAAGATTGAAGTAGAATTGATGCATTTGAATTATGTTGCTGGCAAAGAGTGTTGAAAATACATGGACTGCTAGAAGAACAAACAATTCTGTCCGAAGGAAGTGGGTGTTTGCAAACCAGGG
This sequence comes from Tenrec ecaudatus, assembly GCF_050624435.1. NCBI lineage: Eukaryota > Metazoa > Chordata > Mammalia > Afrosoricida > Tenrecidae > Tenrec > Tenrec ecaudatus. The sequence goes on along the minus strand of NC_134541.1, from coordinate 48,948,738 downwards.
GCAAGGGAACAACAAATGATCAACATGTAACTTCCTCCCTGGGGGACGGACAACAGAAACGTGGGTGAAGGGAGACGTTGGACGGGGCATGACATGACAAAATAATAATCTATAAATTATCAAGGGCTCATGAGGGAGAGGACGGTGGGGAGGGAGGGGAAAAATGAGGAGCTGATGCCAAGGGTTTAAGTGGAGAGCAAATGTTCTGAGAATGATGGCAGTGAATGTACAGATGTGATTTACACAATTGATGTATGTATGGATTGTGATAAGAGTTGTATGAGCCCCTAATACAACGATTAAAACAAAACAAAAAATCTGTCTTGGAAGAAGTACAGGCAGAATGCTCCTTGGAAATGAGGATGGTGGACCTTATCTTACGTACTTTGGATATGTTATCAGGAGAGTCCAGTCCGTGGAGAATGACATCATGCAGAAAAAAACAGAAGACCCCCAACAAGATAGATGGATCAGCAGTTGCCACACACATTCAGTTTGAGGCTGGGGAAAGGCTGGGCAGTATTCCATTCAGCTGTACTATCATCACTATGAGTCAGACAACTTGTTGGCACCAACCTCAACAGGCAGACCCAGGAGATACTGGTTCTAGAAGCAGGTGACTATAAATCATTTTCCAAAAGAACTCAATACCGAAGGCAAAACAACCTGTAGTGTGTTGCTTACTAGGCTGTTATGTGATCAGACAGTGGCTCCAGAAATCCAGTTCCTTAAACGCTCAAAATTCAAAAGGACACATAAAGGAGAGTGGCCTGGGTGAGTCACCCCAACTCTATAACCCCCCAAATCTGGATTCCAAGAAAGTAAAACAGAGAGGGACAGCAGAGAAGGGGGGGAGGGGAGACTCCGGATAGGGCAAGATATGACAAAATAACGATGTATAAATTACCAAGGGCACATGAGGGAGGTGGGAGCGGGGAGGGAGGGGAAAAAAAAAAGAGGACCTGATGCAAAGGGCTTAAGTGGAGAGCAAATGCTTTGAGAATGATTGGGGCAGGGAATGTATGGATGTGCTTTTTACAATTGATGTATGCATATGTATGGACTGTGATAAGAGTTGTATGAGCCCCTAATAAATTGTTTAAAAAAAAAAGAAAAGAAAGTAAAACAGGGTTTTTCCAGACCTTCCCCAAATCTCAGCCACACTTTCCCACCTAGACCCCAAAGCAACCCCGAATATTACAAAGCTACTTAGGAGTGTCATGGCAGCCATCTTAGAAAAATTTATTCAAACAATTCTTATGTCGTTCTTACAAGTCTGGTCATTATTTCATAATAACCGTAGGCATTTGTTGTTGTTTATTTTAACAGACGAGGTTACTGAGTTATAGAGAAGAGTAAAACTAAGATCCAAATCTGCTTTGTTAAAAAATCCCTTCTATTAATCACAGTGTCCATGACTCTGCGGAGCTGTGGTTGAGTAGTGGTTATGAGTCGGGCAGCTAATTGCAGGCTCAGCAGTTTGAAGCCACCAGCTGCTCTTAGGAGGCAGCACATTCTACTTCCATAAAGAGTTACAGTTCAGAAAGTGGCGTGGGCAGTTCCTCTCTGTCTGATGGGGTCATGATGAACGGGATTCAACTCGATGGTAGTGAGTTTGATCGTTGGTCTCAGGACTCCCAATGGGCTCACATCTGGTCAATTTCTTCTCTGTCCTTGTGGTCTCTCTTATACACCTACCCCACCAAAAAGTTCTCTCCTTAATTTTAAAACAAAGGTTTTCACGATCATTGATTAATCTGCATGCATGCATGCATGTGTGTGTATGTATAAATTTACCCACCTCCCTTTGTCCTCCTTAATCTTACTTAGAAGCAGGCTATTGATCTCCTCAGTTTATGGATAGAATAGGAGCAGCCAATGTTTATTACAAGAGACGAGCAAGGCTTAACCCAGCTAAACCTAATGGCGTTGGAGTTTTTCACAGCCTTCCGTGCCCTTTGATGAAGCTCATCAGGCCAGAGTAAGGATGCTGCAGTTTGCCATTCACCCTCACTGGGTTTAATGATGACAAAAAGGCTCTCTTTATGTGTCCAGTTGGGCTTAACAAATTAACCAGGCAGCTGAAAGGAATCATGTAAACAAAATATCTATCCTCATAATGTTCATTAGGAGAGCTAGTTAATTAGCCTTGTTTTCCCTGTGTTTCTTTTCCCAGGATCCAGAGAAAGCTGCAGAGCCAAACATCATCCCGAATCTTATTTCTGATGGATCTTTTCCTACCTTCTTCTTTTATGTTACTCACATAGCTGTCATGTTAAATATATATGAATATATATTTTAAATATCATGTGCCGTACCTTGGAGCTAACTGTGAGGAGAGTGCCTGCCTCTTGTTTGTTTGTTCCTTGTGTCCTTGTGACAGCTTCTGGTAAAGGATTCAGAGCTGGGCTCTTACATGTTTACAACAGATTCATGGTGTGCCCTGGTCATGCCGTTTTCCCTATGGAAAAGTAGGCCCAAATTCCTCCTTTGCTCATCTTTGGCTTGGCAATTTTTCCACTCTTCTAATCAAGAAGGCCTCACTCACATATCTAGCAGTGTTGAATTTGTCCTTATTTATGTGGTTTGTTCAGTCTAAATCAGTGGTTCCCAACCTTCCTAATGCAGCGGCTCTTTAATACAGTTCTTCATCCTGTGGTGACCCACTAACCATAAAATTATTTCCATTGCTACTTCATAACTATCATTTTGCTACAGTTATGAATCGGGCGACCCTGTGAAAGGGTCATTCAACCCCCAAAGGGGTCATGACACACAGGTTGAAAACCACTGGTCTAAAGAGACATTAGCAGAGCTTAAAAACAACACTGTTTTGAAATTTGTTCTTTTTTGCACCTGGGATCTTGAGACCACTATCTTACAGGCCTGAGTTAGCCTGTAGGAGAAAAGGAGATAAGCAAGCTCTTGGAAGAACCAAAGGAAACAAGATGACAGTCTTTCTTATTAACTTGGTCTGGTTAACACTGCTAGATATGTGAGTGAGGTCATATAGATCATCCAGCCACCAGCCACCCTTCCAACTGACCACAGATACATGATAGAACTCAGCAGAGATAAAGTGATCCAACCCAGATTGAAAATATCCTACTGACTCACAAAATTACAAACCCAAGTGGGTTTAAACCACTAAGTTTTGAGTTGGCATGTTACACAGCTAAAGATAGTTAATACAGTGCGCTTTCTTTCAAAGCTTATGGGGCCCGGCTATCAAAAGATATAGCGTCTGGGGTCTTAAAGCTTGAAGGTAAACAAGCAGCCATCTAGCTCAGAAGCAACAAAGCCCACATGGAAGAAGCACACTAGCCTGTGTGATCATGAGGTGTTGAAGGGATCAGGTATCAGGCATCATCAGAACAAAAAAATCATATCATTGTGAATGAGGGGCAGTGTGGAGTGGAGATCCAAAGACCATCTGTAGGCAATTGGACATCCCCTTACAGAAGGGTCACAGGGAGGAGACGAGCCAGTTAGGGTGCAGTGTAACAATGATGAAACATACAGCTTTCCTCTAGCTCCTAAGTGCTTCCATCCCCCCTCTCATGATCCCAATTCTACCTTACAAATTTGGCTAGACCAGAAGATGTACACTGGTACAGATAGGAACTGGAAACACAGGGAATCCAGGGCAGATAATCCCTTCAAGACTAGTGGTGAGAGTGGCAATACCAGGAGAATGGAGGGAAGGTGGGTGGAAAGGGGGAACTGATTGCAAGGATCTACATAGAACCTCCTCCCTGGGGGATGGACAGCAGAAAAGTGGGTGAAGATAAATGTTGAACAGTGTAAGATATGACAAAATAATAATTTATAAATTATCTAGGATTCATAGGGAGGGGAGATGGGGAGGGAGGGGGAAAATGAGCTGATGTCAGGGACTTAAGTGGAGAGCAGATGTTTAGAGAATGAGATGAAGGCAATGAATTTATAAATGTGCTTTACACAATTCATGTATTATGGATTGTGATGAGTTGTATGAAGTCCTAATAAAATGATTTAAAAAACAACAACAATGTGCTTTCTTCCCAAAGCACATTGCAGTTTACCTGAGTGAGCTAAATTTAATGCATAGAAGCATTATGTGGATAACCAGAAGAAGAGTATGGATACCCCATTTGGCTTCTAAAGAGCTAGTTCCCTTTCTGGCCTATGACTTTATCAGAGATATCTGTAAGACTTCTTTAAACATTAAATGTACATTCAGTATACGTGTCAGCTTTACCCTCTCACATTCTGTAGTACATATGACTCAAGCAAACCAAGACCTTATGCAGTTAGTCTTTTAGAAGATCAGATTATCATTTAATATAAAATAATAAGGATTCCTGGGGAGTATGATGGGGGAGGGAGGGGATAAGGGGCGCTGCATGCTTTCCATGCTTTTTAGAAAGTATGCTTAATTGGAAAGTGGATTTTGACAGGTGTAACTAGGTTAAAATCTAGTACCGCATCATTCAATTTTGAAATAAATCATTTATTTTTATTTTTTTAAAACATTTTATTAGGAGCTCATACAACTCTTATCACAATCCATACATCAATTGTATAAAGCACATCTGTACATTCTTTACCCTAATCATTTTCAAAGCATTTGCTCTCCACTTAAGCCCTTTGCATCAGGTCCTCTTTTTTTTCTTTCCCCCTCCCTTCCCGCTCCCCCCTCTCTCATGAGCCCTTGATAATTTATAGATTATTATTTTGTCATATCTTGCCATATCCGGCGTCTCCCTTCACCCCCTTTTCTGTTGTCCGTCCCCCAGGGAGGAGATCACATGTAGATCCTTGTAATAGGTTCCCCCTTTCCAACCCACTCACCCTCTACCCTCCCAGTATCGCCCCTCACACTCCTAGTCCTGAAGGTATCATCCACCCTGGATTCCCTGTGCCTCCAGCTCCTATCTGCACCAGTGTACAACCTCTGCTCTATCCAGACTTGCAAGGTAGAATTCGGATCATGGTAGTTGGGGGAGGGAGGGATTTTGACCCAAATTTTAAGGTTTCTCTAGTTTTTAATATTTTCTGTTTTCTTTCCAGCTGGGACTTTTTCTCTGTTTTATTTTTTATTGTTGGTAACCTTTTTGATTCTTTGTTTTGTATTTTTTATGTTCTTGGGAATATGAAACCCAAGTTGCATGATTCTATAGAGACAGTAATGCGATTAAGGGTTCCTTAGGCAGGGAGATTGGGGGAAGTAGCGAGCCAATACCAAGGAGTACAAGGAGGAAGAAAATGTTATCAAATGTATTGGAGTAGTCATTGTATGACACTTATTGATATGACTGGACTCCTGAATTGTATGATGTTTGAATTATGTCCCAATAAAATGATTTATAAAAGGAAGAAAAGATTGGATTATCAAAGCCTGGAATGATTACTGCTTGACAGACAATTGTTTAATATATTACCATGTTCATATACATTCAGAAGACTTCATTGATTCAGTGATTCCTTTCCCATTGTTTTAGTTTCCAGTACTGCTGTCAGGAGAGTAGATCCACAATGTATGTTCTAGGAAGCAGCAGTCAAGAGATCAAATAATGTATCACATTGGGTACATCTACTGCACAAGATCTCTTGAGAGTACTGAAAAGCAGGAATGTTATTTTGAGGACCAAGGTGTGCCTGACTCAAGCTATCAAATGTTTAATGTCCTCATAGGCATGTGAAAGTTGGACATTGAATAAGGAAGACTGAAGATGAATTGATACATTTGAATGTGGTGTTAGAGAAGAATATTGAAAGTACCAGGGCCAACTAAAGGGACAAACAAATCTGTCTTAGAAGTGCATCCAGAGTGCTCCTTAGATGTAATGATGGCAAGACTTCATCTTACATACTTTGGGCATGTCAGGATAAACCAGTCCCTGGAGAAGGACAGAGAGGCAGTGAAAAAGAGGAACACTCTCAATAAGATGGACTGACACAGTGCCTGCAACAGTGGTCTCAAGTATAGGAAACCTTGTGAGAATGTAGCATGAGCAGGCAGTGTCTTATTCTGTTGTGGATAGGGTCACTACAGACCAGAACCAAATTCATGGCACCTAAAAAGAACAAAGAACCACAGTCTCAGAATTCCACTGATCTCTGTATGATCTTTTTTTAAATAATTTTGGCATTTGTTCTTCATTTTCCCTAAGTTTGTCCAGGAGCTTCTAATGTGATCCCTTTCAGAATGATCAGTATTTGTAGCCAGGCACCATCTAGTTCTTCTAGTCTCAGGATCATGAAGGTTGATGTTTGTGTCATCCATCATGAAATAGATTAACTGTTTCCATGTGCCTTTGCGTAACTTCACCCTTATGTTCTCCTGATGGAGAAATGACAGTAGTTGCACTTGGGTGGCAAAGTTGGATTTAGAGTACTGTCTTTGTGGACTAGATTATGCCAATTGGTCTTGGTGGCCCCGAAAACTATGGTCCTAAATCCCCAGACTCAATGACTCATTCTCAAAGTGTTTGGTTATAGTTAAGGTTGTGTTCACGAGTAAGAACCACTGTGAGGATGGCAGAGGACTGGGCAGTGTTTCATTCTGCTGTGCATAGGGTCGCTATGCATTAGAACTTGAGTTGATGGCTCCTAACACAGTTTTCATGACTTTGCCTCCTATGTCCTCTATTTGGAATATAGGCAAATCCATATATTATCATAGATATATGATATAGTAGTCCCATCCTCCACTCACGTGTTCATCTTGAATTTCTATCTACACAACTACTTATACACTATTGTTATTGCAATAATAACAATAATTCAATAATTCTGTATAATAGAATTTATCTCTCTTGCCTTTAACTCTCATACTCCTCCCAATGACTTTCCTGTCTTCTTCACTCTTTGCTCACCTCCCTTTGATTATATATTGCCTTCTTCATAACTCAGCTTAATATGTGCCTACCCTTCCTAGATTAAATATACAGAAATCAAATTGACTCCATGTGTTTGAACGAGTTCTGGTGGCATAGTGAGTTACAAGTTGGGCTACTAGTCATAGGTTAACACTCCAATACCACCAGGAGAAAAACTTCTGTTCCTATAAATATTTATCTCAGAAACCCACAGGGGAAATTAAGCTCTGAACTAAATGGTCGCTATGAATCAGAATCAATTCAATGGCAGTGATTTTGGTTTCGTGGGAATAGATCATGGAGACATGCAATAGCATCAACCAAAATGAGACGAAGGGCCAAATGTGGAATTGACCATCGATTGCTCATCGGTAGATTCATGTTGAAGCTGACAAAAATCAAAGTAAGTCTGCATAAGTCAAAATACAACCTTCAGTACATCTAACCTGAATTTCAGAGAACATCTCAAGAACAGATCTGATGCATTAAACAGCAGTGAAAGAAAGCCTGGCAAGGTGTAGAATGACATCAAGAACAACTCATATAAAGAAAGCAAAAGGTCATGAAAAGACAAGAAGGAGAAAAGACCTAAATGGCTGTCAGAGGAGACTCTGACATAATGACGTAAAACAGCTGAGCAGAAATTTTCAAAGGGCAATTCAAGATCACAACATAGAGCATTGTATTAAAAACATGCGAAGGCTGGACTTAGAAAATCAAGAAAGAGGAGTACACAATATACTCGCTCAGCATATCTCAACCCGAAATAATTGAAGAAAAAAAAATCAAAGTTTGATTTTTAGTTCTGAAGTATTTCATAGATAAAATACAGAATGAAGCAGGAAATATATATATTTATATATTTATTTATATATACTTATATATATAAAACTTTAGTTATGGAGTATTTCCTGGATAAAATACAGAATGAAACAGGATGTAACAGACTCACTGTACCCAAAAGAAATGGCCAACATTCAACCATTTCAAGTAGTAGCATTTGATCAAGAACCGATGGTACTGAAGGAAGAAGTAGAAACTTCACTGAACCTATTGAACAACTGACTGAACACCATTTGAAATGTTCAGTAAACATTGGCACTCACTAGAAGCACTCACTCATCTCTGCCAAGAGATATGGAAAATCAACTGAAATAGATTAATATTTGTGTCCATTCTAAAGGAAGGAGACCCAACAGAATGCAGAAATTGTCCAACGATGTGTTTGATAGCACATGCAAGTAAATTTTTGCTAAAAATAATTTAAGAAATGACTACAGTAGTACATGAAAAAAGAGCTGCCAGCAATTCAAACTGAATTGAGAAAGGGATGTGGACAAGGGATATCACTGCTGATGGTAAATGGATCTTGGCTGAAATAAGTTAATATAAAAAATGTTTACTCGGACTTACATCATCTGGAATGCTGCGCAAGGTTCCTGCGTGGGAGGGGGGGGTTGGGGGGGCGGGGGGAGAGGGGGAGACCCAGTGGCACTCCCTGGCCTGGGCGCATTCTACCAAAGAGTTCTTCCAGTTGTGGGAGAACCAACTCAGCAAAAAGTGCGCCGCCCTTTACAGGGAACCTGGTCATGGACCTTCAGCCTCCTCCTGCCTTTCATTGCCCTCACCATCTGCCAGGTAACAGGCAAGTCCAGGCAGGTCCTGCGGGTGGACACAGCCATTTGATACAGGTGTATCACAAATTTCTCCACCATGGGCAACTAATATCACTCGCCAGTGATATAATTTTGTATTATTTTTCATATTTTACACCACGGCTTTACATAACAGCATTTAACACCCATTTCCTGTCCATTTTGCACAGGGTGTGTTTTGGGGTTTTGTTTTTCAAAACCACCCACCACCTGAAACACTCTCTGATTCTAGTGTTTGTTTCTTCGTGGAGTGTTCAATATTGCACCTCGCTGCTGATGGGCCTGGAGAGTGGCCCTGTGGGACTGGAGAGCCTCTTGCACTCAGCACCGTGTGGTTTGCCTCTGCCACTTAGTACTGTGGGATTTTTGTGACTCTCTGCCGGTGTGTGGGTCCCTGAGGCAATAAGGTTATCATTTTTCCTTCTATGCTGAGCAAATGCTTTATAGGTTTCTATAATAATCATAACAATTGCTGCTTTTTAAATGAAACTTGAAATGACTGAAAACGCCATGGCAGCACTTTGGTCTATGTGTAGATGGTTTTGAGGGTTGTTGGTTGTTTTATTGTTTGGTTTGGATTTTTTGCCTTCTGATAAGCCAAACGCCTGCCTGGTGATGTTCATGTTAACATCCATCTCACAGGCTGTTTTCTCTGCTTAGTCTAAGCTAGGAAAGCAGGGGCTGTAATCAGGATGCATTGGAAGCGGAATGGAGTAACTGCCTGCTGGTCCTGCAGCGTGCCTCACTGCAGTGCTGCAGGGCCATGAGATGTGTGCCATCAGTTGGTCTGCTGGGGCGCAGGGCAGCCCTACATTTTGACCACGATGATGATTGTCCACAAGTAAAATGTTTGGTCCATTGTGGCCTGCAATGGCAAGAAACCTGGCTTTGAAAATGCCCTTAGCAAGTGGTGGACTGACTTTGGCCTCATCCTTAGCTTACTTACACCACTGAAAAGTAAACAGTGGCCTCTTCGACTGACTTTGGAACTGACATTCCCTCCCCTCCCACACCTCTCAGTTTCCAGCCTTGTCATTCTGTGGCCTTCGCTTTAGGTTTAGCAATCCAGCCACCCCATCCCACAAGGCGCTGCGTACTCTGATGGGACTCCCTGCCTTCCTCTCCGTAGACTTATTCCCATCGCGTGGACTCCAACTCACATGACCCGCTCCCGGGTTTCTGAGGCTGCAAATCTTTATCCGAGCAAGCGACCGCTACCTGCTCTTGCAGAACGGCTGGTGGGTTTGAAATGCTAACTTGGAGGTTAGCAGTCCAGCACTTACCTGACAGCACCATCAGGGCCCCTTCCCCTCATCCAGGGTCTCTTTTAAGTCTCTTGACTTTTGGATAATCACCCTTGAAGAGGCTTTGATGGCCCCTCCTGCCCCATATAGCACCATTGACTAGTAGACACCACACCATCAGTACATGCAGTGCTGATCCCGGGTCTCAGCTCTACTTTTGAGATAAGGGAAATGGCGTCTGAACACGGGTAAGTTACCTCATCCACCAGACCCTGCTTTCCCCATCTGTACAGTGGAGACAAGATGTGGGACTAGGAGAAATGCTGCCAGCAAACTGCCCTCCCTGCTTATCGGTTGCTGAGCCCTGTGCTCCACCATGATTCCCTTACTTGTGGAAGCACTTAGAACTGTGTGGCACCTCCAGAGAAAACACTGGTAACAGATATCCTTTGGTGTGCTAATTGGGGTCTAGTTCTCCTATGGAACCTGTCTCATACTTTGAAAAGTGTCTGCTATCCCCAGGTGCTGAACAGAGGATTGCACGATTTGTGTAATGGTTCTCTTAGTTACTGTTTACTTACAATGGATGTAAGGAATGCTATACTACACAAATAAAATGTTCTGCAATTCCCATTCTTCTCAAAATACCTATAGTTGGGGGGGATTCTGAGGCGGGGGGTGGGACAAAAATACCTATAGTTGGTTATGATCCAAGGAAATGTCTTTCTGGTACTTTCTGTTTCAGCAAAGGTTTATCTGACATCAATAGTGATAACTCTTGTTCTGTGCCTTCTGAATCTGGCTAGAGTTTCTGCAGCCATTGTTGAAATATCTTCAGCAAAATTTTAGTTCTATGTGATATTCATGAGATTGTTAGATTAATTTCCATGCTTTCTTAGATCACTTTTCTTTGAAACAGGCACAAATATGGATCTTGTACAGCCATCTGGCCTTCCACATTTCTTGGGAATTCAGAACATTTAACTGTGTCCATGCAGACTTGTACATGGATCATTCAAGAGGTAGTCGTTTGAACAAAATGAGAAAATGTTGCATGGTTTAAAATTAAGGAAAAGTGTGCGCATCAGGGTTGTATCCTATCACCATGCTTGTTTAATGTGCATGCTCAGTAAATCATCAGAAAAGCTCACTTCTATGAAGAATGTGGCATCATAATTAGAGGAAGGCTTATTAACAACCCGCGATATGCAGATGACAGACTTTGCTTATTGAAGATGAGTACTCGAAGCAGTTGCTGATGAAGATCAAGGAGGGCAGCCTTCAGCATGGATGACAACTCAATGTAAAGAAAACCAAAATCCTCACAACCAAACTAATAGGTAGCATCATGATAAATGGAGGAGATTGAAGTTGTCAGGATTTAGTCTTGCTTGGCCCCACAATCAGTGTTAATGGAAGCAACAATCAAGATATTCAAAGATATGTTACATTAGGACAACGGTTCTCAACCTGTGAGTCGCAACCCATTTGGGGGTCAAACATTCCTTTCACAGGGGCTGCCTAAGACCATATTTCCAATGGTCTTAGGAACTGAGACACCGCTCCTCACTTCCTGCTTTTGGCGGGACAGTCCCGATTTTGAACAATTTTCCCTGCGTCCTGCGGCGTTTTAAAAAAGTATCGATTTTTGGAAAGAATGCACGACAAGCTAGGGTATACTGTTTGCAGCTGCCATGTGGCTATTTCGCCAGGATATGAGTTTTATCAATGGTGGCTCGCTGGTGTCCTGCTTTACCGATGTTATAATCTGGTCACATGTGGGTCACCACAGCATGCGGAACTGTGTTACATGATCGTGTTGTTAGGAAGGTTCAGAACCACTGCATTGGAATATCTGCTGCACAAAATCGCTTAGAGTGCTGAAAGGCCAGGGTGTTAACCTGAGGATGATGTCCCTGACCCAAGCCATGATATTTTCCATGGCTTCATATACACGCGAAAGTTGGACATTGAACAAGAAAGACTGAAGAAGAATTGATGCATTTCAATTGTGGTGCTGATGAAGAATATTGAAAGTAACAACTGCTAAAATGCCAAACAGATTGTCTTGGAAGATGTGCAGCCAAAGTGCTCCTTAGAGGCAAAGATGGTGAGACTTCATCTTATGTACTTCAGACATATTGTCAGGAGAGACCAGTCCCTGGCAAAGGACATCATGGAGGTGCATTGGTACTGCGGCAATAACACTGTGCTTGGATCTAGGAGCAATTGTGCACCTGGTGCAGGCTGCATGGTGTTTTGTTCTGTTATGCATGGGGTTGTTATGGGTCAGGATGGACTCTGTGGCACTTAACAACATAGGGTTTCTGATTAATTTTCTGCTTAATCAGAGAAGATGGACCATATGAAGAAAAATGCAGTATCAGGATTGGAGAAATGCTTATCAACAGCCTTTGATATGCACATGACACAACTTTGCTGAAAATGAGGAGGACTCGAAGCACTTGCGATGAACATCAAGATGGCAGCCACCAGTATGGATTACAACTAAATATAAAGAAAGCCAAAATACTCAAAACTGGACCCAAAGATTGAATTTGTCAAGAACTCCATCTTGCTTGGTCTCACAATCAATGCTCCTGGAAATAGCAGTCAAGAGATTAAATGATACATTGCATTGGTTAAATTTGCTGCCCCAAACCTCTTTAATGTGTTGAAAAGCAAGGATGTTACTTTGACGACTAAGGTGCGCCTGACCCCAGCCAGGGCGCTCTCCATTGCTTCACATGGATATGAAATTTGGACATTTGATATTCTTCACCAGTGTCATAATTCAAATGCACCAATTGTTCCCCAGTCTTACTTATTCAAAGTACCATGGACTGCTAACTGTACAGCCCGAATGCTCCTTATATGCAAGAATGATGCGACTTCATCGTATCTACATTGGACATATTAAGGAGAGGCCAGTTCCTAGAAAAAGACCTCGTGTTTGGGAAAGTCGGGGGGTGATAAAGCAAGAGGAAGAGCCTTGACAGGATGGATTGACCCAGTGGCTGCTGTGATGGACTCAGACCTAAGGACTATTGTGAGTGCGTCACAAGACTGAGCAGTGTTTCATTGTGTTGCATGTAGGGATGCTGGGAGTGGAAACCCACCTCCCCAACACCCCTAAGCTTTCTGAGACTGTAAAGCTTGATAGAAGCAGACAGCCTTATAGTTCTGCCACTGAGTAGCTGGTGGGCTAAAGCCTTTTTTATTAGCAACCCAATGGTTAATCCACGGGACCACCAGGGCTCATTTGAGACGCAGGAAAAGTGAAAGTGAGAGGTGATTCCAGTAAGCATTGAGAAGACCACCCTTTTCCCTGCTTTCGAAAGTTTTCTGTGCAGGTGTCCTCAACTAAGGCTGTCTACAAAGTATCCCCCAGAAATGCAGATGCCCACAACTTGCTTTCAGAGGACTCTCCTCAGATGTCTGGTAAATTTCTAGCCATAATTTCATAGTGCCCTGTGTTTTATTCTGGGTCAAGTAGGCTGCTCAGCGTCTTGGTAAAGACTCCTTTCAGACGCTCTATTGATTTTTAGCATGGTTGATAAAACAAAGAGATAAAGGGCCCAATTTCTCTTTTTATTATAGATATGACCAATTAATTCTAAATGTCAAGTATCCACAACTTAATTAATTCCAGTTCATTTCACTACTGTAATTAGATTTTTTCCCACACAAAGCAACAGTCTGTTTTCAAAGGTCACAGACTAATAACAACAGTGAATGAGGTTGAAGAGTCTGCACGTTGGATGAAAAGTGACTGATGGCTGGTGCCTGTGGCATAAATGGACCACACACACAAAAAGTAATTGGCAAGCTGATTAATATAGTTGGTGGAAATTTATATCTAGTGTATGCTTGGTTAGTTGCACCAAGCACTTGAAATTAAACCTAAAAAAAATTTAGAGACTTACTCCTTGTAATAAAGTATTCTTTAATAAATCATAATGGGAAGATTAGGGGGTGGGGAATCTCACTGGAGTTTGAGTCCAAAAGACCAACAAGAATCTGAAATTCCAATTAGCAGGATAACCTTTCTTATTTAAGAAAAGCAACCTAAATGGGTATATTTGATTATATATGTTAAGCTTTCTAGGTCAAAATATTTTTTAATAATTTTATTGGGAGCTCTTACAGATATCATAACATTCCATAGTTCAATCACATCAAGCAGTTTTGTGCAATTGCTACCACAATCAGTTTCAACACATTTTCTTTTTTCTTGAACTCCTTGATATCCAATTCCCCTTATCCCCTCGCTCCCCTGCCATGCCCCCCAGGAACCCTTATTCTTTTTTTCTATAGTAGCGATTTTGTGTGTGTGTGCCATATCTTATACATTCCAATATATCCATTCACAAGTAAGTCTGTTGCTCAAACTCATGGATTGGGGTTATCCAATCGTCAATACTATCAGTTTCCCTTTCCCCACCTATCTTTTCCCATACCCTCAGGGAACCATTACTTCTGTTACTGTTTCTGAAGGGTTATCTATCCTGATTTTCATTTACCAAATGATCTTAAATATACAAATGACCATATGCAAATCTAACATGATTAATGAGGTAAACAAATAAAAACCATAATAGCAAGGGAGGAAATATTAAAGTGCCATTCCATACCCTGGATTTATCATTCCTCTCATGAGACCCTTCTGAGAGTGACTCTCCAATAATCTTAGGTGGATTTGGGGTCTCCACTACATCCATGTCCCTTCTCATCAATTTGCTTGCTTGTTTTTGAACTTCTGGTACCTATTCCTGTCAACACCTTATGATCACACAGACAGGTGTGCCTCTTCCATGTGAGCTTTGCTGCTTCCTTGGTAGACATCTAATTGTTTAGCTATAAATCTAGGGCAAAATCTTGATGGAAAAATTTTACATCAAGCAAGCATTAACTTGTTTTGCCTTAAATGATAAAAGGAAGATATGTTGCTAAGATATTTTAAAAGAGGGATGTTTCCTATTCAATTAAAAAATATTGAGCTATAATACCATATAATTCAATAGTTCACTCATACAAAGAAGGCTTGTGCATTCATTGCTGCAATCAACTTGGGAACCTTTCTTCCTCTTGTACCCATTAATGTTACCTCTTCATTTTCCTCACTGTCCTCTTCTGTACCCCAGGAAATCTTCTGTCCAGCAACTGTGTTTGTAATTCCATCTATCCTAATTTCCCTATACAGATAAACAGAAAACAAGAGCAAACAACAAGCAAGAACCCAGTAACAATGACCATATAAAACAGGTAAAGATCTCAATGTAAGAGAAAGCAAGGACGATTGAAAACATTTAAGAAAGTCACATTGGTTCTAGAGGTAGCTCAAAAGTCTAAGTCCAGCTGCTAAAATCTGCTTTACAATGCTTTTTATCTGCTATTAGGTCTGTAAACATTCCTATCCTTTGTGCATTGTGGATCCACTGGGGACTCAATCCATGGAGGGACGCCGAAAATGGAGGTTTGGCTATAATGATCATCCATGTTGCTGTTAAGTGCCATAAATTCGGTTCCTACATAGAGACCCTGTGTACAACAGAATGAAACACCACCCGGTCCTGACATCCTCACAACTGTTCCTATGCCTGAGGCATTGCCGCTGTCACTGTGTCAATCCTTCTCTTAGTGGGCTTTCCTCTTTTATGCTGACCCTCCACTTTACCAAGCAAGATGTCCTCCAGAGACTGGCCTCTCCTGATGATATGTCCAAAGTATAAAGTCTCGCCATCCTTGCCTCTAAAGAACACTCTGATTGTACTTCTGAGACAAATTTGTTCATTTTTTGGCAGTCCACAGAACTTTCAGTATTCTTTAACAGCACCCAAATTCAAACCCATCAATTCTTTTATCTTCCTTATTCATTGTCCAATTTTCACATTCATATGAGGTGATTGAAAATATCATGGCTTGGGCCAGTCCCATCTTAGTCCTCAAAGTAACATCCTTGATTTTTCAGGACTTCAAAGAGGCCTTGTGCAGCAATGTGTTTGATCCATTGACTGCTGCTTCCATGAGCACTGATTGTGGACCCAAGCAAGATGAAATCTTTGACAACTTTAATGCCTTACCTATTTATTATGATACTATCTATTGGTCCAGTTGTGAGGGAAAATAGTGGGGGGAAACCTACAATTTCCAGAAGAAAATAAATAATAAATATTAGTGGAGAAGTATATGCACATAGATCTATATCCATATCCTCGTATATAAATATATTTACATATGTACATGCCTTTATTTCGACCTCTAGATATGCCCTTTGCCTCCTAGTTCTTTCCTCTATTTCCTTTTACCTTCCTCTGGTCCCACTATCATGCTCAGCCTTCATTTGGGTTTCAGTAATTCCTCTCGGTTACATTACCCTTGGTCACACCCTATCAAGCCTCCTACACCCTCCTCACCACCAATTTGGATAACTTGTTGTTCCCTTGTCCCTGGGTTTATTAGCACCACTTCCTTTCCCCCCACCTCCTCCTCTCCCATGTCCCCCTGAACTGTCGGTCCCGTTGTTTTCTCCTTCAGATTTAGTAATAAGGTAGCAGATGGACATTGGGCCTCCACTCAAGTACTCCCTCAATACAAGAATACTTTGTTCTATTAAACTGGCATTCCATGATGCTCACCTTCCCAACTCAACCCCTGAAGACAAAGTGAGTCCATAGAAAATGTAGTGAATAAAGCTAATGGTGTATGGCTATCAAAAGATATAGCAACTGGGACCTTAAAGGCTTGAAGGTAAACAAGCGACCATCTAGCTCAGAAGCAACAAGGCCACATGGAAGAAGCACACCAGCCTGTGTGATCACGAGGTGTCACAGGGATCAGGTATCAGGCATCATCAGAACAAAAAACCATATAATTGCGAATGAGGGGGAGCGGAGCACGGAGTGGAGGCCCAAAGCCCATCTGTAGGCAATTGGACATCCCCTTACAGAAGGGTCACAGGGAAGAGACGAGCCAGTCAAGGTGCAGTGTAGCAACGATGAAACATACAACTTTCCTCTAGTTCCTAAATGCTTCCTCTCCCCCACTATCATGATCCCAATTCTACCTTACAAATCTGGCTAGATCAGAGGATGTACACTGGTACAGATAGGAACTGGAAATACAGGGAATCCAGGGCAGATGATCCCTTGAGGACCAATGGTGAGAGTGGCGATACCGGAAGGGTTGGAGGGAGGGTAGGCTGGAAAGGGGGAACCAATTACAAGTATCAACATATAACTTCCTCCCTGGGGGACAGACAACAGAAAAGTGGGTGAAGGGAGATGTCGGACAGTGTAAGATATGACAAAATAATAATTTATAAATTTTCTAGGATTCATGAGGGAAGGGAGATGGGAAGGGAGGGGAAAATTGAGGACCTGATGCCAGGGGTTTAAGTGGAGAGCAAATGTTTTGAGAATAATGAGAGTAATGAATGTACAAATGTGCTTTACACAATTGATGTATGTATGGATTGTGATAGGAGTTGTATGAGCCCCTAATAAAATGATTTAAAAAAATTAGAGAAGTAAATGAAACAGAAAACTAGTCAAAATAATTAATAAGACTACAAATGGATTCTTTGACAGAATTAATAAAATAGACAAAACAATTCAAAATTTAACAATTGAAAACAAGGAGAAGGTATAAATAATGTGAATAGAAAGGAAATGGGCAACATTAGGACAAAGCTGGATGAGCAAAAAGGGATAACAGCACGATACTGTTGAGGCAGGCGAGCAAAAGGAGCTCCGTTTCTGTTAGCTGCTAGACGACTTGCTGCTTCCCTCCCAGCTTGGAAAGCTAACTGCTGGTTGACCTGGCCCGTCCCCCTCCACGTATAGCAAAGTCTCTGCTGGTGATTAATTTTGGAAGGTACTCTCGTATTTCTAGGTTCAGGACATTATAATTAGTGTTGACTATTTTTCAATATACCATTTCTTTTGATTATTTTCCAATATTGTTCTTTTAAATGCTGTAATCTGAGTGGTGTAATAAATCTTGTTATGTTAACCAAGATGTTGTCATCAATTTTGGTATTGTTCCTTTTTTGATAATAGATGTACCTTTCAATGCTCACTTGCTCTTTTTGAAGTTACAATTAACCCATTAATTTTGATTTCCGCTACTGCCCATGCTTGCTTGAGTCCTAGACAGGTGATAAATGAGTTTTTGCCTTTCAAGAAGGAAGACTAAGAAGCCCGTGCGCGCAGGGCTGCTGTGAGGGGGAACACCTTCAGTTTCTCAGTAGCCCAGCCAGCTAAATAAAGACTCTCCTAAACTTCAGGGCATTATAGTGACTGTCATTTATTTGAACCCACAACCCTAAGAAGAACTGTACTCCAACAAATTTGAAAACCTAGAAAAAATGGATAAATGTCTATTATCACAAGACCGACCTGAACTAACAGACTGGAGTGGAAAATTCAAACATATACATCACAAAGGAAAAATTTAAACAGGTCATTTAAAATGAAACAACTATAACAAAACTACCAATAGGGAAAATAAAACAGCAAAAAAATTCAATCCCAGACAGCTTTACTGTAGAATTCTATCAAACTATTCCGGAATAGATAAAAGTATAGAATACATTCAAATTTGTTCTATGAAGCAAACATGCCCCAGATATCAAAGCCATGCACAGGCACTGCTAGAAAGGAAATTCATAGACAAATATGCTTCACGATCATAGATGTAAAATTTTTCAACAATACCTTAGCCAACAAAATATTTCAGAAAAATACACTCTAACCAAGGGGTATTCATATCAGATATGCAATGATTATTCAATGTTAGGAAAACAATCAATACACTCTACCACACAAATAAAACTAACAGGGGATCATATCATCCAATGCAGAAAAGGAATTTGATAAATCCAGCACCTATTACTGATTAAAACACTGAGCAAGTATGAATAAAATGGAAACTCCTTTAACATTATTAAGGACACACACATATATAACAAAAGTCTAACATTAATCGCAGTGTAGAGAGACTGAAGGCATTCCCCTGGTGAATGGGAACAAGACAAAGAAGTCATTTGTTATCTTTTATCGCTCTTGTTTAAAATTGTATTGAAAGACCAAGCCAGATCAATGAGACAGTAAGGGGGGAAAGGCACCTAAATCTGTAAGGAAGCAGTAAAACGATTCCTGTTTGCAGATGACATACTCTGATACATAGAAAATCTGAGGGATTTAACACGAAAACTACTGAAACTAGTAGAAGGATTCAGGAAAAGCGACAAGGTTAAATATAAACACTCAAAAATCTGTTAGATTTCTCTACACTAACAAACATAACTCTGAAAAGGACATCAGGAAAACAATACCATTTAGCATAGGCTCCAAAGAGACAAAATGTTTAGGAATAAACCTAACCAGAGATGGGAGAGACTAGTACAAAGAAAACTATAAAACATCACTACAAGAAAGCGAAAAAGACCTACGTAAATGGAAGAACACACCATGGTCATGAGTAGGAAGATTTATTATTGTGAATAGTCAATATTACACAAAGCGATTTATAGATAAATTTAAATATTTCCTTAATAGTTTTATTGAAATATAAATCACATATGATACAATAAAAGGGTTTGCATATATAAAATAGTTGTGCAATTATTAACAATCAATTGTAGAACTTTTTCTTCATTTTTGTACTCATTGTTATTAGCTCCTCATTTCCCCCCATCTTTCTTATCATAACCCTAAGAAACAATTCATCTAGTTATTATCTTTATAGATCTGCCTGCCCTGGATTTTATATAAAGAAAATCACGCCAAATATCCCTGACATCAATAACAAAGTAAAAATTAGTCAAAAGAGGAAAGCAAATGATAAGATGCTACATTTTGACATTACTATATCTGCATTAATTCAGTTTCTGTTGCACTCTCTATGAGCGCAGATATTTTTACATTCCTAGTGAATGGTCTGAGGGAAGTCGATGGAGGGTTAATCCAGTGGGGTCTCTACAAAGGGACTTTGGGCCTTCTATAACCAAATGATCTGAATATAAACTCTAATATAATTCCTACCTCTGATCTTGGATTTTGTTGTTTAAAAACCTTGAATCACAAAGGCTGCCATGGTCAGAGGATTTCCACCAGAGGCTTAATCCATGTGGGGACTTTGCAGACACACTTTTGGCTTCCATTGTCATCCATAGCTTTCTGCAAACTGGGTATTACCACTTTTACTATGGACTCATTCCCTCTTTCAGATTTAGATTTTGTTATTCACAATCCTTGGAGCACATAGGCTGGTGCGCTTCTTCCTTTTTGATGCTTCATTTAGATGGCTGGTTGTGTGAAGACAAGCCTTTAAGAATCCGCATGCTCTTCTTTCTGGTAAGCAGGCACCATCTGGTTTCTTCACCACACTTTGCTTTAGCACTCATATCTTCAGTGATCGCTTTATGAGGGCAGGCATAGAACAAGGCCACGTCATAAGAGCTAATTGTTCTTATGTTGAGGATAGGCTTAAGTATGAGCCCAAATTCATACATGTATCTACGGTTTTATGCATGTCTCTAGTTCACTTTAGAGATATTATCATTTACTATTTTTTATTAAGAGATCATTTTATTGGAAGCTCTGACAGCTCTTTTAACCATCCAGACATCAATTGTATCAAGCATATTTGTACATATATTGCCATCATTAGTTTCAAAGCACTTACTTTCTATTGAGCTCCTTTTTTACCCTTCAACTATCAGCTATCAGCGCCCTTTTTACCCCTCATGACCCCTTGATAAATTATACCCTGTGTGATTATGACATGTATTAATCTGGTAGACATAGTTGTGTTTGTGAATGAGCATTATTAAAAGTTCCTCCCTACCACCAATCCCCATGGTTTGTGTAAGTAATGTTCAGTCAATGAAGAGTTTAATCTGTACAAGTTAGCAATTCGTGTATTGTGGTCTGAAACCAGCCTGTACTTGTATAATTTTATTTTCTCAACAAGATAAAATAAGTAAAGTCTGTACCATTTGTAATGTTCTGTTTTCTTTTCTATTGCCCTCTGTTTTATTTTGTTATTATTGCTGGGTTTAAAAAATATTTTCCTTTATATGAAATATAAAATGTGTAAATCTGTAGAGACAGTTATGGATTGATGGTTTCTTGGTGTTATGGCAAGGGAAATGGTGGGGGAAGGAGAGCTAATAATAATGAGTACAACAAAGAAGAACATTTTCTAAAATTTATCATAGTGATATTTGAACAACTTTTTTAATATGTTCATACCATTGAGTTATATGATATGAGACTTATATGTCAATAAAATGGTTAAAGTTTTAAAAATATATGTCATAGGTCTAAGAAACAAAGTTAAAATCATGTCTTTCCAAGGGCTTCGTATCTCAGCATGTGAAGACAAGAAAGTCAGAAGAGGGCATCTAAAGTGAGTGATGTTATTGGACTGGTTATTGCTGATCTGGAATTGTTGGAAGCTTATAAGAAATATGAAACCCACCGACATTTTAGTAATATTTTATTTTCCCTGTCACACCTCTATCTGTTTATTTTTCAACCCCACACACAAAGAAACAAAGATACTGGACAAATTACATATTCCAGCCAGCTGATAAAGTCAGTGAAAGTTATCACAGACAAGCTCTGGCAGAATAGGAATACTGGTTTCTTGCTTAGAAAGTAAGGTTTCACTTGGAAAGTAAGTATTCTCAGAGAGAAACAGACACTTTCTCTTAAGATAACAGTCTCATTAATAATTCTTTGTGCAGACAGGAAGAACATATTTGTCGAGGCGGAGACTGCAGTAGTAGATAGCAGCCATGCCTGGCCACGGTCTGGAAGACTTGGAGGGAGGCACAAAAGGTTGCGTGACGAAGGATCATCAATATTCACAGCAGAGCCTGGTGCTAGGTTGCCAGGAGACAGTAATGAGAACAGAGCATCTTCCAGGTCTAATGGCACTGCAGCTGCCTCATCAATCCAGTCATCCCCAGAAATGAGATAGCTATCCTTTGCAAATAGGGAAGCAGTGGTGGCTTGGCTGTCATTCTGGAAGGTCACTAAAAGATATGCAGATGCGCTGCCAATATTTCTTAGGCGGATGCTCATATCTCTGCCTTTTCAGGGACACAGTCTGACAAGTCAAACGGGAAAAGAATAGAGGAAACTAAGTAACTACTAGCAATGCACAGTGCATGTTGCCAAGCACTAGCTTACTAGGTTGGGGTTCCCATCAATTACTTGCTCCACACATTTCTGTGAAAGTGTCTAGCTCGGTCAAGTTTGTGTTACAGAAACTTGTCTAAAGGAAGCTCAATTGTCAGTTCCTGAATGAGTACCAACCATAAAAATAAGCAAACCCCTTAGCCTTGGGCCTCAGTTTGGGCTCCAAACAGGAAAATATTTATCTTGAGCAACCTAATTGTGTCTTTTAATTGACTAAATGGAATGTTAAAATGAAAGTGTTCTAAGATCTCCTGACTTCAGGGGGGCTAAAATTTGACTGTACACAATGTTTGGGGCTGGGTAGTTGTAAAGTCCTTTACATTACTATTAATATTTTCTTACTTCCTTAACGTGCTCTCTCTCTCTCTCTCTCTCTCTCTCTCTCTCTCTCTCTCTCTCTCTCTCTCTCTCTCTCTCTCTCTCTCTCTCTCTCTCTCTCTCTCTCTCTCTCTCTCTCAACAGTTCTGTTGTTGTTGGCTGCCAGGGAGCTGGTTCCAGCCCATGATAACTGTGCACAGCAGGAGACCCTCCCCAGGCCTGTGCCACCCTGGCCACTGGCTTTACGTTTGAGCTCTTTGTTGTAGCCACTGTGTCAGTCCATCCAGTTCAGTGTCTTCCTCTCTTTCGCTGCCCCACGATTTTAGCAAGCATGATGCGTATGCTTGTATTACTTTACATCCTATCATATCTGTGTTAGCTTCTAGGTGTTGTCCTAGAGCAGTGGTTCTCAACCTTCCTCAGGCTGCGACCCTTTCATATTTCCTTATGCAACGAAATTATTTTCGTTGCTACTTCATAACTGTCATTTTGCTACTGTTATGAATCAGGCGACCCCTGTGAAAGGGCCGTTCAAGCCCCCAAAGGGATCGCGACCCACAGGTTGAGAACCGCTGTCCTAGGGGTAATCACAGGCTGTCTACTGTAGTTGGTCCTGGGTCAGAGGAACAAACCTTAGTATTTCTCATAAGGCCAGTCTGGTTTGTAAAAGTTTCTTTTATTTCTGTTTATCTGGAAATGTCCTAGTTTCACCATTTTATTTGGGGAACACTTTTGCTGGGCAAATGATTCTTGACTGGTGATTTTTTTTCAAGGTTTTATAAATATTTTTTCCATTGTCTTTTGCCTGGATGATATTTTGCTGAAAAAAATCAGAATTTTGTCTATTATTTCCCCTTTTAAAGTAATGTTTCCTTTTTTCCAAGCTGCTCCCAGATATTTCCTTGTGTTAAGTTTCTTGGGAAATTTGATTATGATATGGTGCTTTTCTTTTAAGGTCGATTTCGCTTCAGCTTCATGAATGTATATTTTCTTATCTTTAATTATGTTAAATAAAATTTTATTCAACAAGTCTTTGACAATTTCTCAGTTCCTTTTGAGATCTCTTCCTGTTCTGGAATTATGAATTATTGATATTGATGTTGCCTTGCAAAATCCTTAGGCATTCTTTGGATTTTTCTTCTCTTTTTCTGTTACTTTAACAGATTAGTGTTTGTTGAGCAATTTGTCTTTAGGCTCACTAATTTTTCCTTCCATTGATTCAGTTCTACTCCTTTGCCTTTCCAATGTATTATCTATTTCTGAAGCCTTACTATTAATCTTCTGGATTTCTATTTGCTATTCTAGAATCATTTCTAACTTTTTATTAATTTGGTTATTGTTCACCTGAATTCCTTTATACTTGTTTCTATATTATTCTTGCTTGCATCTGTAGCTTTTTAATTTATTCTCTCATTCTGTTGAAGGAACATTAATATCATAATTGTGAATTCCTTATCCTTGCCACTTATCCCTGAGAAAGTTCTTCTGGCTCTATATTTTAGTCACTTATTTGAGCTACTCTCTCTTGTTTCTTCCTAAGAACAGAAATTGTCTGTTTTCTTTAAGATATTGTGGTGGTGGTGTCTTGGTATTTAATTATCTTTGCACTTAATTGCTAATTATATGCTGGTATATGTTAAACATTGATTTCTTGTCAACTTTAGATATTGCAGACCACTTTCCTCAGATGTCCCTCAGTCTGTTTTTACTGATATTGTTGTTAGTTAATATGTTTCAATTCTGTGGAGCAAATAAGGGGAAAAGATGACAGCTGTCTACACTTGTTGTGGCTTGAAACTATATGGCTAAATGTTTAGAAGTGTGAAAAGTAAGAGTCTCCCTTCCTGTTTTCTGATTTCATAGAGGCCAAATCACCATCAGTAAGGTTTCCCCACTGCTCCCCCAAGACCTGACATTGCATTTAAAAAAAACAATCTTTTCTGGCACAGCTTTGTAAATTAACAGTAGACATGACCTCCAAATACAGCATTGACAAACTGATCGTTGTAAATACTTGCTGCACCCTCCATGGAGATGAATTAAAGATGTTTTCATTCTGAGAGAAGCAATAAGCCAGGAGATCTTCCATTCCTTGTTTAGAGGTGTGTGAAACTGGGTTGGCATTTGTTGTTTGGAAAGCCCCAGGATGAAAAATCCTTTCTAATATGGTTCTAGAAATCTGGATTTGAAATCAGTCATCAAGCAGTCAGTGACATGACTAAAACCTAGGATGTGAAAATGGTAACACAGTCAGCTGCTAATTGGAAGGTAGACATTTCAGTCAGCCCACTTCTGAAAAGTCAGCCAATGAAAACGCTATGCAGTACACTTCTCCCCTGAAGCACTCTGGGTTGTCATGAGTCAGAATCAACTTGTTGGCAACTGGCTAAAAGTATGAGAATGATACTGGACATTCCTTTGATATGCTCACTGTGCGCTGTCACATGAATCCAAGGATAAAAATTGTGCCAGGGAACTTCATTTTATTTACACCAAATTTTCAGTAAGCTATTTAAGCACACACTTGGCTCCATCACATCCCAGGGCCTCGGGTCTCCTTCTTGTGGACCCATGAGTTCTTTGGAATCTCAGTTCATTCCCACATCATTGCCTGCAAATTCCCCAGGGATGACCTACCTGCAATTGTGCTGGCAGACAGTTTCATGCAGCAAAATGTAGAGATTCTGCATAATTTTCCTCAAAAGGCAAGATATTAAGGATATGATAGACCCAGAAAAGTCATGGTTTTCTAGAAAGAGTTAAAAATGATGGCGGGCTGACTAGTAATGAACTGAGCTATGATTGTAACAAGCTGACATGGTTTCTCAGCTCGGCCCCAGGCTGAAAGCATGAGAGAGCTCAGAAAACAATCTCCTTTCAGAGACGAAGCACAGGTAATGGCTTTATTTTGTGTGAGTCAAATAGGAAATCATATGCTCAATCCTTTCTGTCATGCAGTGATGTCATTACCCCACTCCATCAATGCTGCCCATCACCTCTGACACTGATGAGAAGACCCTGGTGAGAGCATTTATCTCAGGGAAATGGATTCATCAGCTCGCTGCGTGACTCGAGAGAAAACATTTGCAAGTAGAGCAGCAGCTACGAAAGCCCTTGGATGTGTGTGGCAGTGAAGTTGATGCTGCTGAAATTAGATCACTTTTGGACAATAGCTATTTGAGAGAGAATGTCAATCACCCTACTCCCATCCTCTCTCCATTACCCCTCTCTCCACTCAATTTCTGCCAGGTTCTGTGAGAAAACTCTCTTTTTAATCAGCAAAAGAGAACAGGGGCATCTCTATTCTAGCGCTTCACTGGTGTCTTACCTTGCTTAGTTAGGCTCCAGTATCCTGATCCCAAACAGTCAACATCCATCTTGCCTCTGTCTTAGACCCCTCAATACTGAGAAACCTTACAGACTGTCCTGCCACTTCACATGCCCGGGAGCAGGTGATGCCACCTTCCTGACAATGTGTTACTGTTTGTTTATTTATTTTTAATGGAACAACACGGACACTCATTCACACGTAATATGGGAAATATAAAGCTAAACTTTGCATCCTTATAGTTTTCCCTATGAAAGCAAGACATCTATCTCTTAGGATTTTTCCAGATCTAGGTTTTTGGGGTTAACATGTTGACAAAGACATATAAGATGATCATCCTTCCCTCAAGAGATGTGGGGGGGAAGCTAAATACACACATAAAATGATAGAAAATAATTTGGAAAAAATTCTATTAACTATAGCCACTCAAATGGTGTATATCATTTTATAGGCAAAATATGTTTTTGTAAAACAAACCTCAAGTTCACTGCCATCAAGTTTATGCAATCTCATAGACACCCTATAGGACAGAATAGAACTGCCCTAGGAGTTTCTGAGTCTGTAATATTTTACAGGAGTAGAAAGTCTCCTCTTTCTCCCTCAGAGCGACTGGTGGTTTTGACCTGCTGACCTATGGGAGCACAGTGAGTTGCCCTAATATCTTTCTAATAAATCTCCTATTGCTTAGGTAGAAAGTAACCCCAGGCATGCAGTGGTTTATGATTTGGGCTTCTCATTGCAAGGTCAAGAGTGTGATCTCACTAGCTACTCTGCATGAGACTATGAGGCCTTCTGCTCTCATAAAGATGTATAGCCTTGGAAACCCAAAGGAGCAGTTCTATTCTGTCCTATAGGTAGGATTTCTATGAGGCAGAATCAACTTGATGGGAGTGGACCTCCTTTTTTTGGGGGGGGGGGTTAAGGTAGGTGTTGGAGTGTAGGGATGTAGGAGCGTACCACCCAGACGATGGGAATGGAAACAGAGGATGATTCACACTGCTCTGCCATTGCTTCAGCAGCAAAAGGAACCCTTGGTAGAGCACCTGTGGGAGTCCAGAATGCCCTTGCCTCAGTTTGTGCCACTCTGAAGTGTCATCCCAGCTCCAGAATTCCCACATCCATCTTCTGAGGTCTCAGTTGCAATTGCATCACGATTCAACTTCTCTTGTGTACCATTCTTCCTCCTGAACTTGCCCAGGTGTGGCTGTTGTGATAACTCCTAGTGCATCTCCACATGCAGATCGCCCTTGAGGAGTACAGGGACCAGACACGAGACTGACTGAACTGGCAGAACCAAAGGCCTTTAGTTGACTCAGCCATGTCTGCATAGCTCCAAGCCTGAATTCATTTTCTTAACACCTCATTTTAATTTTTCACAGTCCCATTCACTATCTAGACTGTGATCAGAGGAGGCTGGATGCTTGAATTAATGTTTTAAGTTTCCTCTTTGGTGAAGTGGCTACAATTTCACCATATGTAAGGACGGACACCATTCAAGCAACATTAAAGAGAAAATAGAATTAAGATGTACTCATCCTAAGCAGAAAGGGACTACTGGTCTCCATTTAAGATACAACCCAGACATCGAATCCGTGGGCGGGTGAATGATGCAGGGAGACAAGGATAACTAGAAGTTGTGATCAAATAAATCCAGTTGGAGGCCCTTCCTTCAGCTGAAGCAAATGGTCTCCAGATGGGTGGTTGATTTAAAAATAATTGTGTTGCTAGGTGCCCTTAAGTAGATTCTGACTCAGAGTGACCCTACATACAGCAGAATGAAACACTGCTCCCTCCGCACAATTGTTCCTGTGTCTGAGCGCTTTGGTGCAGTCACTGTGTCCTTATCCATCTTGTGGAGGGCCTTCTCCCTTGTTCGGCTCCCTCTCTATTTACCAAACATGATGTCCTGCTCCAGGGACTCATCTCTCATGATAACATGTCCGAAGTCTCACTGACACCTAGCCTCTAAGGAGCCTTCTGGCTGTACTTTTTCCAAGATAGGTTTGTTTATTGTTTTGCAGTTCCTGCTACTTTCCATTTTCTTTGATAGCACCATGATTCAAATCTATTAATCCTCTTCAATCTTCCTTACTCAATGTCCATCTTTCACTTGCATAGAGGTAATTGAAAATACTCTGGCTGTGTCAGCCACAACTTAGTCCTCAAAGTAACATCCTCAATTTTCAACACTATAGAGGTCTTGTGCAGCCGATTTACCCAATGCGGTGTGTTGTCTGATCTGGACTGCTGCTTCCATGAGAATTGATTGTGGATCCAAACAAGGATCCACAATCCTTGACAATTCCAATCTTCTATTCATTATGATGGTGAGTTGTAATCCATACCAAAGGCTGCGATCCTTGATATTCATTTGCAAGTATTCATTTGCAATTGTGCTCACAATTATGTGAGTTTTGTGTGGCCATTGCAGTGAATTATACAACGCAGGGAAGAGCAGAGAGAGCGGCGTAGGGACAGTTAGTGGTAGAATTGGGTCATGCCTTTGCCTTATGGCAACCGGCTTTGGGAGCCAATGGTCCGATGTGGCCCCCAAACTGTTTTATTACTAAAAAAAAGAAGGCCAGGAACATCATGCCATCCTTTTCATGCTTCCGGGTTTCATGAGGTAGACTTGCAAGATTTTAGGGACAAGAGACAAGAGACAAAATATGGGTTTCAGTTATCATAATAGGTTTTATTTGGGGATTTTTGGGGATTACAGAGATCAAAGGGAGTGAGATAAAAGGGATTAGAGTAGTTGAGGGAGGTTGGAGTGAAAGAAAAAGAGAGCCCTAACCTAGTAGGTTTAGAGGCTACAAGAACCTCAGTTGCACAAAGGAAGAGAGAAACAGGCTTTAATACAGGCTCACCAGCAAGCTGCAATCGAGTTTGGTGCAGGAGTGAATCTAGTCTCTCCTGGCAGCAGGTCCTGCCTGCCGCCTTAATTGCAAGGAGCTAGTGGACAAGGAAAGAGGAGTCCGAAAGAACAGCAAGAGAGCCAACACAGGATGTTCTCCAGTATTTATGTCTTCCCCGATGTCTATAAATATTTTAGACAGGAGGGTTTCCAAGATCCTTTCTGGTTGGATCCTTCTGCGCCTCTGGGCAGACGCTCACCTCTGCAGGCCTTGCCAATGTTCTTTTGCCAGTGGCTGTGGCTTTGCAGTGAGAGCCTGGATTTGTTTGTAAACAGATAGTGGGGCTTAAAGCTGGCTGGAAACTGCAAACAGCCTCTCTGTTGGACCCTTTCAGACCATTTTACCTGACTTTCATCACCTGCTCGCCCTTGTAGGGGTCTGGTCCCTTCTCTGTCCCCAGTTCATTTTATAACTTTGATGTAGAAAATAGCTATCTGAAAAAGTCACATAACCCTGGAGCAACTTTTTAAAGGGATACATTTACATAAAAATATCTCCATAGAACAATAAATAAGGCCAAGTAAGCTATGAAAAAGATTAATGAATAATCTTGAAAAATGTTCATTTCCCTAACTTAAAAAAGCATTTTCTACAGAGTAACAAGAATGTGGTTAATGAACAAACAGATGGGAACATTATGGAAACTGTTCAGAGATAAGGAAAAAAAAAGGTTTTTAGACATAAAAAATACTCAACTTCACTAAATATAAGAGAAAGGTCAATTAGCCCACTCCTAGAAACAGTAATTTAGCTGTCATATTAGTAAAGATCAAACAGTGTGAATACACTCAGGGCTGTTGAGGGAATGGGGAAACTGAAATTCTCAAATGATTATTAGTAATAATATGAATTGGTATGTTGTCAATGGATGGTAATTTGGTAATATTCATCAAAATTAAAACGAACACACTCTGTACCCCAGAAATCCCACAACTCTCTCCAGACATGGGATAGGACAAGCTCACAAAGATACCCCCTTCCAAATTATACATAAAGGAAAAACACTGGGAACATTCTGGGACAGACAGTGGTTGCTCTTCTCCCATGTCATCCTCCTTCAAATAAACCCTATCGGGCAGAGTAGAACTGCCTATTGGGTTTCCAGATTATGTCTGTGGGAGCAGTCTTTTCTCCTGAGGGGCCAATGATGGGTTCAAACCACCTAACTTTGGATTAGTGTCTCAGTGCTCATTAACCCTTAAGCTATCAAAGCCCCACATTTTAAAAATCAGTGCCCAGAAACTGTGACTCTTTTCCAGACCCCTCTTGCAACTGTGTGTGATTCTATGAGTAGGTCTCTGATAATTGGATGCAATGGATAGAATTTGGGGAAGGGTCCTTATTTAAAGGGACAGTGTTTTTCTTTCTTTAGACGGGAATGCAGAAGTAAGAGAAATCCATATGCTAAGGGGGGGGAAAGGATCAATAAGATAGAAGATAAGTTGCACTATCTTCAACCATAAATGAACACCTAACTGTTCATCTTTTACATGCAGTAAGGGTTCTATTTTATTTCAGTCACTAAATCATTATTTAACATGCATTTAAAATTTTGGGTAAGATAAATCATGGCACATATAACATTGAACACTATACAGTTCTTTAAAAGGATGGAACATGTCTAATATACTCAGCATTTTAGGATATGGCGAGAGGTGATCTTAACAAGATGCTTTTTTTTGTATGTGAAAAAAATCAAGTTACAAAAATATGTTATACATTGTTATCACTTGTGTAAAAAATAAAATATCTCTTTCTAGACATGCACAAGGTGGTGGTTGTAATAATGTCCCTGAACAAGGAAAGAAAATGGAAGAAGACTTTTGCACCTTTTGAGTTTGTGCATATATTATGCATTTTAAATGAATAATAAAATAGTTAACGATGTAACTGCTATTGTTGAGGATGAGACAGAAAGGAAATAACTGACACGGATAGGGAGATGTATATACACACATGCTATTTTAGTGGCACATGTATCACAGTCTAATTGTTGAACAATTGTGACAATGACACAGGACTCAGTGGTGCTGTGGGTCAGACCGACTTGATGGCACCTAATAACAGCCATTGTTGACATCACACAATTAGACCCCAGAGAAGGAGAAGATCGGTGCAAATGCATAAACATTAGCAAGGAGGCTGAGTGAGAAGCAACAGGGTAGGAGGAATCTGTGTGACAAATCTAAGAGGCCTAGGTTCTGGCTGCATGTGGTTCTGTGTGACACAGAAAAATCAGCCAATTTAGGGCTAGAGAATCGCAATGTAAGCCTTTGTGCATATTGAAGGCAGAGAAGAAAAGTGATTAAATTCTCTGGTAAGTCCCTGAAGTATGATTGTTTTGTTTATTACAAAGAAGCATTTTCCTTCCTACAGTTGAGGAGTATTTGTGACATAGTTATTTTTGAAAGTACATGCTAGAGGGATGCACCATTTTCTGTGAACAGAAAAGCACCTACCAAACGTGATCAGAGTAAGATTGTGGAGTTTAAAGGAAATTGACATCAAGACTACTTGATACAGATAGCTAATAAAAGACTGAATGAGTAAAAGTGACACTACTTAGGATCATTAATATAAGATACTTAATTAGAAGGACACCTCAATGATGGGAATTCTGGGACACAGAAAACTCCAGGGGCCGTTGAACTCTACCTTTGGGGTCACTATCAGTCAGAATTGACTCGATAGCAGTTAATTAATTGTGTTCATACAGAACCTGTGCATAGACTCAGAGATACATGTTGAAAATCAGGAAAGGTATGTATCAGAGTTTTATTCTTTCACCATATATTTTAGATCTGTGTGCTGAGGCTAGTAATCTAAGAATCTGGATGACACAATGAAGAATAGGATATCAAAATTGAAAGAAGATTCATTTACAGCCTGCAATATATAGATGGAAAAATTTTGTTTTCTGAAAGTAAGCAGGACTAGAAGCCCTTACTTATGAAGAAAAAAATACATCTAAACATAAAGAAAACAAAAGTCTTTGCAACTGGACCAATGAGCAACCTCACAATAAACACAGTGAGGTAGTTTATTGTGCCAACCTGGCCAATAAACACATCTGGGGTTAATTGAAGGACAGAGAGATAAATGGCTTGGTGAGCCTTGCCTTTCTAGTTCTCCGGTGTCTTGCTTTCTGATGGCTGGATCAGGGTGCAGCTGCCTTAGCCAGTTCCCTGCTTCAGCTGGCAAGGCTCACTTCCTGCAAGACATCCCCAAGTAGAAGCCGCACGGAGCTACCCCGATGCAGCCCTGGGTGCTGGAGCAACCCTGTGGAGACCCCTGCCAGTGCTGACATGCTTACATACTCACTGATTTGGCTTTCCTCCTGCAATAGGCATCATTGTGTGTTTTGTGAGATGGAGGAGGATGTGGATTGGTGTCAGACATATGGGTTAATTTTGGACTTGCGAGCTTGGGCAGCACTGGGTTGGGATGTTTTCTTGATGTGCACTTACCCTTTAAAAAAACTCTCTTATACATATGAGTTTGTGTGGATTTGTTTCTCTAATGTACCCAGACAAATAACTGCCAAGCTTAGCTTTCCAACACTTATCCAAGAGTGCCACCAAAGATTCTTACCAACAGTGCCGTCCTGCTTAAAGTTTGCCCTTTGTAAACTTAGTGCTACCAATGTTTGTGTTTTTTCCTATCTCGTTCAGTTTTTACTTCTGGTGACTGCTTTTCCATTTCCAGCACTTTCCCCAGTATTTCATCTATTTTAGAAGAGGAGAGAAGGACAAAGCCTGAGTTCTGAGGACACAAACATCTGGGTTCAAACATAAGCTACAATACTTAGAAGCTATAGGATCTTCGGCAAAAAATTCTCTTTTATATGTTCATCTGGCTGGTTGCTTCTCACCAGTCCACAGCAGTATCTCAGGGATGTTCATGAGCATATATTGCAGCAAGATCTTTGAAACACCCTATTTTGCACGAACGCTCCTTATAGAATATGTGAGAGATTTCTGTGGTATAATTTTAAGAGAAATAACTTTGGCCGTAACAACTCCATCACCTATTAAATCATCTGAATATGGTCAATACATTTGGATGCTATTTATTTCCTAACCCTCCCCCAATGCAATGGAACAGAATCCTGCTGAGTAATTTTACCCAGAACAAAACTGCTGCAATACTTAAGATTTCTAGTTTTATCCTTGGAAATACGTAAATTCAAGTGCCCATTTTCCACTTCCAGGTGAACAGAGTGGATTCACATTATTAAAGGACTGAGGTTGGGGTGCCACAATGAACGTTGATGGTTGAAACCCATTTCGAGGTTTCTTGGAAGGATGACCTGGAATCTGCTTCTGAAATGTTACAGCCATGAGCTTTCTTGGCTGTTGTTCACTGTTCTACTCTGAAGCACAGGAGTTGCCATGAGTCATGGTTTGCTTTGGATTCAAGAAATGTCAGTGACCGCTGAAACCATGGAGAAAAGCAACGGGAAGAAATCTGGAGGATGATCTCTTGGTGTATTTGTTATTTCTTCGCTTTTTTTGTCGGCAGATATGGTTTGTTTCCAGTTACTCAGAGCTTTTTAAGTAAATGGCTTTGAGGCACTCAGTGCCATGCATTTTCACAGTTTGCCTGCTGTCTACAAACCCTGGACTCGATCCCCAATATACAAAATAAGACATCGGCACTAATGTGTTTGCCAAGGTTTGGGAACTACCCTGCTATGACTGGACAGTTCCCCACCTGTCAGAAGCTCCTTCTGGCTCAAGAATGCAATAACGCAAGATACTTGGCCTTTACCCAAAGTTTAAATCCGTCATGAAGAGGGTTAACAATGTAAAGTTTTCCTCATAGGGATCCCATGAATAGCACTTTTTTTTTCTTGGCTGAGCCTGTATTTGTAGTTTCATGTAAATAAAGGGCAGATTAATTCTTTGTCGTCTTCTATGCGGTATCAAATGACCAATTTAGCTGTAATCAGCAGCTCTACAAGTTTATGGTCTATTTTGTACTTGTTTGTGACAGAATGGTGACGAGCTTGGCGGCTAGGTGGACACTCAGTGGCTGAAACCCACCTTCTGCTCTGTGGAAGAACAGTGTGCCAGACTCTCGCCATAAAAGTGTGCGGCCTTGAGAAGCTAGGAAATTCACTCTGTCTTAAAGTGTTGCTGTGACGTGCAGGATTGATGGCCGGGGATTTGGTTTGATTTTGTGTGTTAACACTCATGACAAAGGAAACACAGGGATTAACACATTATCATGGGCTCAGTTTCGCTTGGCAATAGCAATAGCATAACCTTTGTGCTATGACGTGGCTAAAGGAATAGAAAGGACAATAGTGGATAGGGAATTAACACGTAGAAATTCATGTCTATATTCTGGTCACTTGCAGAAATAGAATAGTGTAAGGAGTTCATTGGTTTTTCTAACTATCCCCTTAAGCCTTTCCCAAGGTGGCACTACTAAAAACACTGAGGATTTATAAAGTCAGTTCTTAACCCTTAAGAAATTTATAATCTGCCTGGGAGACACAGAAAGTGAAATTTTAAAGTCCTCTAACTAGTAACAAATGAATGGATAGACCATACTATAAAGCATTTGAGTTGGTGGAGATGACTGTCAAAAGAACAAGGAAAGAATAAAGATATAAAAATTATAAATATAGATATAAATAGAAATGTTCATATGTAATTATATAAATATATAAAGATAGGCGTGTGTATATATACACTCACACACATATATATGTAAATATAATAAGGAAGCAGATGGACTTTGTACTTCTACTTAAATCATATATGTGATAATTACGCCAATAAGAACACATGGGTGAAGATTAATCAGGTTGCAGCTTGATTGGAAGGCAACAAGATAAATGACTCTGCAAGGTCCATCCTTCCCTCACTTGCTCCGTGGTGATCAGATCAGCATACTGCTACTTTAGCTAGTTCTCTGCCTCAACCTGTGTGCTACACTACCTGTGGTCCAAGTCAATCCCTGGACTATATTGCTATGAGGCACCTTCAAGACATGCTTTGTCATGTTGTTGTTTTGTACATTGCTTGAGCTTGAGGCTGGTGGATCCTGTCACCTTGAGTTCAAGATCCCATTGGGCCTTCTTCATTAAGCTCATGAGCTACTGCCTATTGCTGATCTACCTTGCTGTCTGCTACCTGCAGGCACACTCTGTTTGCCTTGCCTGAGGGAAAACTCTTCCATCTTCTTCCTTGACCTTGAACCTGGCAGCCAATGTGAGTTGAAGGACTTCTAATATATTAACTGTTTTACAAAAGTGAGTTGAACTGAGCCCTGTGTTGCTGTGTAGACTAAGTAGCTATTATATTCCTTCTTGCTGTATAAATCAATCTATCGATAAATCTATCTATCTATCTATCTATCTATCTATCTATCTATCTATCTATCTATCTATCTATCTATCTTATACTTGCTTTGTTTCTCTAGAGAACCCTGACTAACACAGTACCTCATTAGAAGAGTGGTTTGTTCTAATAATGTGGCAATGTATGTTACTCACCTTCTCAACACAATCGCTGAAGACAAAATAGGTGCAGAAACAAATGTGGTGACAAAAATGGATGGTGCCCGGTTATTAAAAGATATAGTGTCTGGAGGTCTTAAAGGCTTGAAGTTAAACAAACAGCCATGTAGTAGGGGGCAACAGAGTATACATGGAAGAAGCATACCAGCCTGTACAATCATGAGGTGTCTACAAAAATAGGTATCAGAAGTTCAGAAATAAGTAATCAAATTGATGTGAAGGAGAGTAGACAAGTGGAGGCCCAAACCCACCTGCAAGGTAATTGGACAGTCCCTCACAGTAGGGCCATACCGAAGGAATGATACCAGGACAGTTTAGCACTGATGAGACACATAACTAACTGTCCTCTAGTTGTGTAATATTTTCTCTCCTCACAATGATGGCCTTAGCTTTTCTTCACTAATCTTGTTAGACCTGCATTTGTTCACTTGTATAATTAAGATCATTTGATGCATGAAATCCCAACCCCTCAGAAATAGTAACAGGAGTAATGATTCCATGAGGGTATGGGAAGAGAGGATGAGGGGAGGGGGAACTGATAGCTATGATGACTGTATAACCCCACTTGATGGGAATCAATAACAGAAGTATAGGTAAATGGATACATTAGAAGGTGTAAGATACAGCAACAATAATAATATAATACATTAAATGTTCGTGGGGTTGCTAGGGGAGGGGAGGGATGGGATTAAGGGCAGCTGATACCAAAGATACAAGCAGAAAGAAAATGTTTTGAAAATGATGGTAGCGGTAGCAGCAATTGTACAACTATGCTTGATCTAATTGAATTATGGATTGTTATAATATTGTAAGAGCTCACAATAAAATGATATAAAAAAGAATTTAAAATAAGACTTGATGTTAGAGATAAGCAAAGGAGAAGACATTTCTTCAGAATGCACAGTTAGAGCAAAGGTTCAAAGACAGAGTGCAGAGAGCATTCTTCCATAAATCTGCTTCCTTTTTTAAGTTCCACAAGAAGGTGAGAAAACAGGTGGCCCCAATCACATTGCCTGTCTGAGCCTCGATCTCCTCATGTACAACATAAGATATGATCACGAGGTGAATGTAAGAAATGACCAAACTATGGATCGGGACTCTAGCTCACAGGTATTTTTCTGTTGTTCATATTACTATATGATTAAAAAGGGACCTGAATTAATATATCTATCTCATTTTGAGACAATGTGTTTTGATGCAAATACTCCCCCTCCTCTCACCACAAACACACCCTAAACCAGGTGACTTAAGCAGTCATTGTTCATGAATGTACAGGTCAGTCTAGTGTTTCTGATTGTTGTCAGCTGGCAAAGGGTCTGGGAGAGCCTGTCACTGTACAGCCAAAGACAGAGACCAGAGTCATTTGAGAAATTCTGAATTTATTCCTGCAAGCTCAGACAAAAAGAAACCATGGGATTTCTACCTCCATATGGTCTCAAGGATTCAGTCAAAATCTATAAAGCTATACACCCCAAACTTGTGGCAGATTTGTGGCAGAGGTGGGGGCCTTGGGCAATTAGCAGGTTTCACAATGGGCCCAGCAGATAATAAATAAGTTTTACTACAACGGTCAGAGGACCTTCAAACAATGGGAAAGGGGAGCAAGGTTCCTAGGAAGCAGTCCACATTTCCCCAAAAGATGATCAAACCATTACCTGTCAGACTGGTATCCCCTAAGCTTTCAAGTTCCATGCTTATCTAAAAAGCCCTGCTTTCCCTTTCCTGCATTAGAGCATCCTTGCTGATTAGGTTTTAAAGGACTTTTCTTAATTACAAGGGAGGGGGCTGTTACATCCTAAGTCCCTTTAACAAATGACTTCTCCACAAACCAACTCTCACACTCCATTATATTTCCAGTATTTGACTAAGAGTGGGATAACTCATCACTTTCATCATGATGATAGTTTGGGCCTAATTATTCTCAGCAGCCTTGGTAGTGTAGTGGTTAGGTGTTTGCCTGCTAACTGCAAGGTCACCAGTTTGAAACCATTAGCCAGTTCTCAGGAGAAAGGTGCATCTTTCCACTCTTGTAACGAGTTACAGTCTCTGAAACACACGGGGACAGTTCTATTGTACCACACAGGCTCACCATGAGTCAGAATGGTTTGGCTCATCCTGACTTAAACATTCGATGTCTACCAGCTGATGAATTGTGTGGGACTGGCTCGTTGCAGGGGGCCCCTCTTACATGGCTGGTATTGAATGGTTTGGGGCTGTGATGATGAGTTGAGGGGTTTGATGCGTTTCAGCAGGACTGACTCTGAAACATGACATGGTAGCAAGGTTCCTAGAGTGATACTAGAGGCAGGTAAGCTCCCTTGTGTCTTCTCTCTGGAAATAATACCGTCACTTCTGCTACATTCTACATTCTATTCTACTGGAAGAGATACCACCTCTGGCTGGGAAGAATTGCAAAATGATACTGCAAGATATTGGTACAAGAAGGGTCTTCATTTTACTGAAGGGAAAAAAATTAAGCGATTTTTTACACTTCTCACACTCTATTTCAGGTAAAGAGGCTTTTTCATAATTTCTAAAGTAAGATCCATACTGTCCCAACTCTATATATCTGTTCAAGTTGTCTCTGCCTAAGAAGTCACTTTCTCACCCATGTTGGGTTTTCTGACTCTGTTCCTCCTGCAAGGTCCGTCTGTCAAAGTCAACCATGAAACGATTCCCCACCCCGAGCAAATGCGGTCTCCATTCTTAAATAGCTGAAGTTCTGCCACAGACTCTACAATGTCCATCAGTTCAGAACCGGTAGTAACCATAGGTATAGTTTTTTGCCATTGAAAACACTCTCCTTTTTAAAAGTTTATTATATAAATGACTAATTTATAGCGATAGGTTCTGTTAAGTTGAATCCACTGTGATTTCTTCATTTACTCCTGTTGTAAAAGAAAGCTAGCGTTCACAGATATCTGCCTGTAGCTTTGTAGCAAAATAACTATGAACCATTTTTTTGTGTCTATCTTTATTCATTTGTGGAACTCAGAATTCATTCTCTGGCCTCAAATATACTTTCTAAAATTACTTTTCTTTTTAATATTTGGTATATTGGAAGGTTCTAAACACACTTTCAGACTCTTCTAAAATAATTTACATTGCAACTTCATGAATTAGGAATGAAAAGTTTGCTGTGTTTGGATTGGCACCAACTACTTCTGTCTATAATACTATTATATTTTTTGAAAACCAAGAAAAGTTTTGCTTTTTGGCCCTCTGCTTCACTACTAATGAAATTTAAATCCCTTAGAATGCTCAAGGGCAGTACTTCTAGCTCATAGGAAAACAGGTGAGTTTTTGAGATGCCAGTTGTATATTATGATCCAATTTAGGTACAAGAGTTTGCTATTTATCAGCATTTTAAAAAGCCATGTTTATGTGAGAGTAAATACATTTTGAATTTCTTATACTCTATGAAAAAAACCCATAGCTTATAGGGATAAATATTTTTCTTTTAATATTAGTATTTCACGATTATTCAAATATTTTGAGGTTCTGGTCTACTGACATCTCAGTAGAGATCAAGAAGAAACTCAAACCAAAAAACCAAACTCACTGCCTAAGAGCTCATAACGATCCGACAAAATAAGAGATTGCTAAACATGGGCTGGTGAGGAGGGGATTGAGGGGAGTGGTGGAATTTAACAGTAAGTAAAGACAAAAATAATTTGCATGAAAGCACAGAAAACAACACACACTCTCACATGCATATACATACATCTCAATGATGTCAACGTCTAAGGCATTATTTTATTTGCAGAATGAAACAGAGTAATTTCCCCCTATCCAATTTCATGTAGCTTAT
Organism: Tenrec ecaudatus; assembly: GCF_050624435.1. Lineage (NCBI taxonomy): Eukaryota > Metazoa > Chordata > Mammalia > Afrosoricida > Tenrecidae > Tenrec > Tenrec ecaudatus. Next base: position 48,909,860 of record NC_134541.1, on the reverse strand, counting down.
TATTACTCCTCATGTTACTCTTATGGACATTGCCGGTGTGTGGGTTAGGCACTGGCCTGCCAATCATAAGGTTGGAAGTTTAAATGCATCGGTTCCTCCATGAGAGAAGACGAGGCTGCCTGATTCTGTAAAGATTCACCGTTTTAGAAACACTACAGAGCGGTTCTATTTTGTCCTATAGCGTCACTATTAGGTGGAATTAACACAAAAGGGGTGGGGTTGGAGGTTTTTAAACTGTTATCAGATCTCTGGGGGTTGTCAGCAGTTTGCAATCACAGACGAACTAAAGTTTGGTGATCTGAACCCACCGAACGGGTCCACGAAGAAAGGGCTGCTTTATCTCTTCCTGTAAAGATTGTGTTGTCATTGTGTGGTGCCCGGTTCTGTACCAGCCTCACCATTGCTCCTGTGCCTGAGCCCACTGTTGTAGCCACTGTGTCACAGGTGAGTGCCTTCCGCTTTTCCACTGCCCCTCCACTTTACCAAGCAGGATGTCCCTTTCCAGGCACTGGTCTCTCCTGACAAGCTGTCTGTCAAAGTATGTAAGATCAAGTCTCACCATCTGTGTTAGGCAGGCTTCCCTAGAGAAACAAAACCAGGACAATTATGATTGTATATATATACACACACACATACAGTGGGAAGGACTAAAACCGCTGATTGGTCCACACAGCAGTACAGAGGGCTCAATTCAACTCATTTTCATGGAACAGTTAATGTAATGAAGGTCCTTCAAATCACGAGAGCTGCTGATCCATGGGCAAGGAACCAGAAAGCAGGCTGACCTCGGGCAAGATGCACAGTCAGCAGGGTAGTGCAGGAAGGCAGCGAAGCAGGCCCCCAGGGATCTCAAACCCCAGTGATGTATGTGCCAGCAGGGTGGGAAGCAGCACTCAAAGGAGCCTCCAGCTCCAGTGACGTGATCCATCGGTTGGCTTGGCCCACAGCACACGGTTGATCAAACAGCAGCATGTTGGTCACATCACCGGGATGCGTAAAGTATTTATGTGGGTCGTCCTCCAATCAAGCTGTGACCTGATGAAACTCCTCCCACATGGTCCTATGGAGGCATATTTGGCACAATAAACCTATCCCACAATCTTTGCCTCTAAGGAGCGCCAGGTTGTATTTCTTCCAAGTCAGATTGGTTTGTCCTTTCAGCAGTCCATGGTGCTTTCACTATTCTTCTCCAGCACCATAATTCAAATGCATCAGTTCTTTGGTCTCCATTATTCAATGTTAAACTTTCACAGGCATATGAGGCAATTAAAGACACCATGACTGGGATAGGCTCACCCTAGTTCTCAAATTAACATCTTTGACTTACCCAATGATGCACATTATTTGATCTCTTGACTGATGCTTCCACGAGCATTGATTGAATATCCTATCAAGACAAAATTCATGACAACTTCAATATTTTCCTTATTTTTCATGATGTGACTCATTAGTTGTGATGATCTTGGTCTTTATATTGAGTTGTAATTCAACCTCTTTGACCTTCATCAGTAAGTGCTTCCAGTCCTCTGCACTTTCAGCTGGTAAGGTTGTGCCATCTGCATGTTTAAGGTTGTTAATAAGCCTTCCCCCACTCATGGTATCGCATTCTTCCTCATGTATTCCACCTTCTCTAATGATTTGCTCAGCATACAGATTGAATGAATATGGGGATATAACACAACCCTGATGCACCCCTTTTGTGATTTTAACCATGCAATATTCCCTTGTTTTGTTCACACAACTGCCTCTTGATCTATGTTCCAGTTCTGAATGAGCACAATGAAGTGTTCTGGAATTCCCATTCACTTCAAGGTTATATATACTTTATTATGATTCATACAGTTGAATGCCTTGGCATAGTCAATGAAACACAAGGAAACATAGTTCTGCTTTTCTCTGCTTTCAGCCGAGTAATTTTTGACATCAGCCATGCTATTCCTTGAGCCATGTCCTCCTGGATCCAGGCAGTTCCCTGTTAATGTACTGCTGCAACCTTTGTTGGATGATTTGAAGCAAAATTTCACTTGCATGTGATATCAATAATATTGTTCAATAATTTGAGCTTTCTGTTGAGTCACCTTTCTTTGGAATGGGCATAAATATGAACGTCATCTATTCATCTGGCCCAGTAGCTGTCTTTCAAATTTCTTGGCATAGACTTGTAAGTGCGTCTAGTGCTTCAACAGTTTGTGGAAACATTTCAGTGGGTGGCCCCTCAATTTCTGGAGCCTTGTTTTTGGCTATTACATTCAGTGTAGCTTAAAGTTCTCCCTTCAGTACCATTGGTCCTTGCTTATGTGCTACCTTCTGGAAATGGTGGGATGTTAGCTAGTATTCTCTTCATCTCTGTATTCTTTCCATCTTCTTTTGATGCTTCAACTTTTCAATGTTGCAACTTGAGGCTTGGATTTTTCTTGAGTTCTTTCAGTTTAAGATATACTAGCGTGTTGTTCCCTTTTATTTTTCTAACTCAAAGTCTGCACATTTCATTATAATATTTTACTTGTTCTTCTGGAGTTGTCCTTTGAAATTGTCTATTCAACTTTTTACTTCGTCTTTTTGTGTGTGAAACTTCCATTATTTGCAGTCACTGACTTCATCTTTTCTTCCATTTGCTTTAGCTACTCTGTGATTAAAAGCACATTTCAGCATCTCTTTGTATATCCACACTGATCATTCTTTAAAAAAAAACATTTTATTAGGGGTTCATATAATTCTTATCACAATCCATACATACATCAATTGTGTAAAGCACATCTGCATATGCTTTGCCCTCATCATTTTCAAAGCATTTGCTCTCCACTTAAGCCCTTTGCATCAGGTCCTCTTCTCCCTCCCCTCCCTGCCTCCCCCTCATGAGCCCTTGATAATTTATAAATGATTATTTTGTCATATCTTGCCCTGTCTGACATCTCCCTTCACCCACTTTTCTGTTGTCCGTCCCCCAGGTAGGAGGTCACATGCAGATCCTTGTAATCGGTTCCCTCTTTCCAACCCACTCTCCCAGTATTGCCACTCACACCCCTGGTCCTGAAGGGATCATCCTCCCTGGATTCCCTGTGCCTCCAGCTCCTATCTGCACCAGCGTACATCCTCTGCTTTATCCAGACTTGCAAGGTAGAATTCAGATCATGATAGTTGGGGGGGGGGAGGGAGAAGAGGAAGCATTTAGGAACTGGAGGAAAGCTGTATTCTTCATCGGTGCTACATTGCACCCTGACTGACTCATCTCCTCCCTTAGACTTTCTTTCATCTTTTTACTGACCTATAGCTTTCTTCAAGAATGATGTTCTTGATATCTATTCCCAACTATCGGTTTTTCTATCATTAATATTTAATGTATCAAATTTGTTCTTGAGATATCTTTGAAATTCAGGTATGATAGACCCAACGTTGTATTTTAGCCTTCATGGACTTGTTTTAATTTTCCTCTGCTTCAATTTTAACTTACATATGAGAAATTGATGGTCTGTTTAACACTCAGGTCCTGGCCTAGTTTTAGCTGATGATATTGAGCTTCTCTATTGTCTCTTCCCACAGATAGTCAATTTGAATTCTGTGTATTCCATCTGGAGAAACCCATGTGTATAACTGCCTTTCATGTTGTTGAAAAAGAGTATTCGTTATGAACAAATCATTGCTCTTGCAAAATTCTCTCGCGATCTCTAGCTTCATTTCTATCACCAAGTTCATATTTTTCAACTACTGCTACTTTCTGTTTCCAACATTTACTTCAATAACAAATAATTATCAATGTATCTTGACTGCATGTTTAATCAATTTCAGACTTCAGTTTCTTTATTACTAGCTTTGGTAGTGAATAATAGTTGTATTGGATTCGAATGGAGTAAATTTAAATAATAGTTATATTGACTAGATTTGATGAAGGCAGTTGACATAATCCTATCACAGACTACCTTATACTTTAGGATTACTTTTCAAATGTCTTTTTTGACATTGAATGCCTTGTCATTCCTCCTGATTGTGTTATTCCTGACATAGTAAATCATATGATTTTCTGATTCAAAATGGCCAGTACCATTCCATTTCAGCACACTAATGCCTAGGATATCAATTTTGATGCATTCCACTTAATTTTTTACAACTGTCAATGTTCCTAGTGTAATAGTTAAGGTTTATCATGCCAACCTGGACAATGAATACTTGTGGGTTTAATTGAAGAGCAGAGAGCTAAATAGCTTAGTGAGCCACACCTGTCTTGTCTCTTGTTTTCTGATTGTCAGACCAGTGTGTGGCTGCCTTAGATAGTTCTCTGCCTCAGTTGGCAAGGCTCACTTTCTGCAAGACATCCCCGAGGAGCAGCCACATGGACCTACCCTTATCCAGCCCTGGGTGCTGGAGAAGCCACATGGAGACCTGTGCCAGCGCTGAGATGCTTACAGGCTCACTGATTCAGCTTTCCTCCTGCATTCGGCATCATTGTGTGTGCATTTTGTGAGATTGAGGACTTTTTAGATTGTTGTTGGACATATGTGCTAATGTCCAACTTATGGACTTGGATAGCACTGGGTTGGGAAGCTTTCTTAATGTACACTTACCATTTATATAAAACTCTCTCTTATAAAATATGAGTGTCTATGAATTTTGTTTCCTTAGTCTACCCAGACTAACACATCTAGATTCATATTTCCTTCATTCCAGGTTCTGATCTTTAGTAGTTTTCTGCTGCTGTTTCTTCTTATCTTGTGTTGTGCCCCATCAGCAAATGAAGATTCCAAAGGCTCCCCTCTCACAGGCTTCACTCCATTCACATCACCATGTTTGGCTCTACTTTGAGAAAGCAGTTCATCCTCAGTCACAGTTCATGTTTCTGCTGATGTGAGGGGCCCATCCCCTGGAATGGTCTACATTCATTCATTTGACCTACAGTATCTTATAATGTTTCAACGCTGCACATAATGTTTTCAGAGGTCCTTCCTCTGAAGTGAGCACCAGATTCCTTCTTTGTAGTCTGTTCTTGGTCAGGAAGCTCTGCTGAAACGCGTTCACTTTGGGTGGCCCTGTTAGCATTTGAAATAACAGCGTCATAGCTTCCAGCATCACAGCAACACACAAGCTGACATGGTAACAAACTGACAAGCAGATGGTGGCTGTACAGAGTAGCGTCTAGAAAACCCTATGGAACAGTTTTGCTCTGTAACACATGGGGTCACCAGGAGTTGGAACTGATTTGATAGCATTGGGTGATTGTTTCACTGAAGTCCTTGGTAGTGTGAAAAAAATAAGTGCTAAGTTAGTGATCTTCCAAGTTTTGCTCTTGGAAACCACCCAGAGGCATCTAGGCCTAAAGGCCTGGCAATCTACTTCCCCAAGATTATGGTTCAGCAGCCACTGAAGTTAGTTCTTTGAAAAGCTTGAGGTCCACTGCAACTGTTTTTTTTTTAAATTCTTACTTTGTTCTCAAAAAACCACACTCCCTACCAATCAGTTGATTTTATCTCATAAAGACCCCAAAAGACAAGGTAGAATTGCCTTTGGCCTCCCAAGATTGTAACTCTTTATGGGAGTAGAAAGCCTCATTTTTCTCCTCCCGAGTGGCTGGTGGTTTTGAACTGGGACTTTGTGGTGACTGCCAACCATTACAGTTCCCTTGTCTAAATACTCCCTCTGTTGTGTTTCCCTTTTCACACTGTCTCTGAGCTTGGTCCCTCCAAACAAAAGTGACTCCAACAAAAGCATTTGCATTGGCCTAGCCCTCTGGGAAGACTGCTTTGCCTCATCTGAAAGCCGTTTTAATCCTTTTGGGGCTATAAAAGTGAAAGAGGGGCTAAGCTCCCAGTCCCCAGCCATATGAATGAATCTAAATGAGACCAGCAATGTATAGATTTAGAAAAACAAACTATTCTTCTTTTAAGTTACTGAATTTTGGACCATTGTTACTGTATCAGAGCTGCAGAAGGCTACAGATTACAGTGGGAACCCAAAACCCATCTTTGAATTTCCATATAGATTCAGCAAAGTGAAAAATCTTTGCTCCAAGGAGTGTATTTGGAAGTAGTTTGCTACTGTTTCCCTAACCAGTCTGGGGGATGGGGAGGTGGGGTGTGGGGGGAGTGGGGGGAACAGCCTCACCCTCAAGGACTTGCATTGGTGTATCTTTGTTGGGAATTGTGGTAATAATGTTTCATAGTCATGAGTCATCATACCCTGATTGCCTGGGTTGGAAGGATCTGAGCCAATCTTGTAAGCTTTTCTATCTGAAATAGTGTACATATCCCCATCGAGGTCTCCTTTCCCACTTCTGTAGTCCCACCGAAAACTGTTTAAATGGATCTGCCATCACTCATGATTTTGTAACAATTCAATAGCCTATGGATTTTGTTTTCCATATCCCATTTAAGTGGCCACTTTTTTGTGCATTCTTGGACACATTTATGGCCTCATACTGATGGTCTCATCTAGAAGACTTGTCTTTGGGTTTGCCTTTTTCCTGTTTAATTTTTAATCAATGTGCCTGAATAAATTATATTTGAATTTGGGGTCTTTTTCCTCCTCTAGAACACTATGCAGCAGTACAAAACTGATATGAACCCCCTGGCATCGAGTTGATTTTGACTCATGGTGACCTACAAGACAAATAGACTGCTTTATGAGGGTGCAGATATTTAAGTGAGCAGACAAATTCATTTTTTCTGTGCTGGGGTTAAAGAACCAAAAAAAGCATAAGACCTAAAAAAATAGAAACGGCCAATGAACCTGGAAATGGAAAATTGATTTAATGAGTAAGTTATGTCTGCTCCTAGAAAGCTTAATACAACTGTCCAAAGAGTTGCGTTGGCCATGCAGAGGTGTGAAACCCTTTGACGTTCGGCCAGAAATAAGAACTAAATCCTGGTGGTCATCAATCTTGGAAGTACTCCAGCCCAATCGGCCTCGACTCTCCTAGAGGGGCTGCTCACTTGTCCAAGCAGCTTCCATATAAAGTGGGTCCTGTCCTACCTGGGCTGCATGACTGGAGGAATTAAAGTTCTATGGAGGTGGGGTAGGCAAGCACAGAAAAAGGCCTGAAGTTTTAGCAGCTGGACTGTTGTCCCTACGCTAGCTAAACATCTCTTATATAGAAAAATTAAAACTACTAAAGTGTAATGCAAATCCAAAAAATGTCTAATTAATAAATGATTTTACCTTTTGTTGTTAGGTGCCCTTGAGTTGTCCGTGACTCATAATGAAACACTGCCTGGTCCTATGTCATCCTCATAATCACTATGTTTGAGCCCATTTGTACTGCTACTGTGGCAGTCCATCTTGTTGAGGGTCTTCATATTTTTGGGGAGACTCTCTACTCCATCAATCATAATGCCATTTTCTTTCCTGATAACAGGTATATGAGCACTCTAATCATACATCTTCCACCAGTGGTTTGTTCATTCTTCTAGAAACCCAAGGCATATTAAATATCCTTAGCCAACAGCATACTTCAAATCCATCTAACTTATTCTTTGTCCAATTTTCCAATGCCTATGAAGTAATCAAGAATGCAATGGCTTGGCTCAGGCACATCTTAGTCTTCAAGGTGACATCTTTACATTTTCTAATACTTTATCTTTTTGGTGTGTAGATTTGCTCAAAGACATCTGATGCCTGGGCTGAATGGGTCACCTATTTGCAGACATCTTTTCACTCTACACATGACTAAATCCATGGACTTGTTCCGGATTTGGAGATGGTGCAAGGCTTCCAAGGTGCTGGCTTAAAAAAAAACTAATCTCCGGATTTTCAAACATCCAGTGCATTAAAAACATCATTTCTTTTTTTGGTGCCTCTGAATTGTTAAGGTTTTCAGTGGCTACTTTCTCAGAAGTGGGCGGCCTGTTCCTTCTTTGTAGTGTGTTCTTCATCTGGAACATCCACTGACACCGTTCTTCTTGGGTGACCATGCTAGTAGTACTTGAACTGCTGATGAAAGAGCATCCAGTTTCACAGCAGCCTACAAGCAGCACACACACAAATGAACAGACAAGTTATGTGCTTCAGGATTATGCCCTCTTATCATACTTGTTCAATCTGTATGCTAAGCAGATAAGCTGAGAGGCTGAACTATGTAAAGAAGAACAATTGGCATCAGGATTGGAAGAAGGCTTATTAACAAACAACCTGCTATATGTAGATCACATCACTTTGCTTGCAGAAATTGAAGAGGACTTCAAACGCGTGTTGATCAAGACAAAGTATTGCAGCCTTCAGTATGGATTACAACTCAATGTAAAGAAAAACAAAATCTTCATGACTGGACCATTAGGTAACATCACTAGAAGCAGAGAAGAGGCTGAAGTTGTCAAGGATTTCTTCTTGCTTGTAATCCACAATCCATGCTCTTGGAAGCAGCAGTCGAGAAATCAAATGCCTCATTGCACAGGGTAAATCACAAGACCTCTTTGAAGTGTTGAAGAACAAAAGAAAGCCCACAGGCAGTATGAGGGAAGAGACCCAGCTTGGGGAAGCAGCAGGAGGGCTTGAATGTCTAGAGCCATGATTTTTTAAAAAAACATTTTATTAGAGGCTCATACAACTCTTTTCACAATCCATACATACATCAATTGTGTAAAGCACATCTGTACATTCTTTGCCCTCATCATTTTCAAAGCATTTGCTCTCCACTTAAGCCCTTTGCATCAGGTCCTCTTTATTCCCCCTCCCTCCCCGCTCCCACCTCCCTCTTGAGCCCTTGATAATTTATAAATGATTATTTTGTTATATCTTGCCCTACCGGCGTCTCCCTTCACCCCCTTTTCTGTTGTCCATCCCCCAGGGAGGAGGTCACATGTAGATCCTTGTAATCGGTTCCCTCTTTCCAACCCACTCTCCCTCTACCCTCCCAGTATTGCCCCTCACACCCCTGGTCCTGAAGGTATCATCCTCCCTGGATTCCCTGTGCCTCCAGCTCCTATCTGCACCAGTGTACATCCTCTGTAGAGCGATGATTTCAACAGTCTAGGACTATTTAAGTCTTAAGCCTGTTGACATCTGACCCATAGGCTGATTCAAATCAGCAAATCGTAGACTCTTTTTGTGGATCAATTGCATACTTACCTCCCTGGCCAGACCTGTGCAAGACCCAGCCATGGCCAGGTTAATGATTTGACCTGAGAAATAGGACCAGACATGGGATTGGTCAGGTTAAAACCTGGAGACACAGAAACCCATGCCTGATGAAAGCTTCTAGGTAACTCATTCAGGTCACCACCTGCTACAACAGATGCTTTCCTTCCTTCCCAATAAGCATTGCGCTCTGTTTTCTGATTGTGCTTCCTGAGTCCATGCTTCAGTCGGAGTGGCTGGACACATCAGAGCAGTTGCAACACAAGGATGCTACTTTGAGAACTAGGGTGCTCCTGGCCCAAGCTAACTTCCGCTATTTTCAATATTCTCATATGTATGCAGAAGTTGGACATTGAATAGGAAGACTGAAGAAGAATCGATGCATTTGAATTATGGTGCTGACAAAGGATGTGGAAAGAACCATGAACTGACTGCCGAAACAAAACAAATCTGTCTTGAAGAATACAGCCAGGTTGTTTTCTGGAGGTGAGGATGGGGAGACTTGGCCTCACCTACGTGGGGCATGTTATCAGGAAAGAACAATCCTCAGAAAAGGACATTCAGGTCAGTACAAGCTGGAACTGACTGGATGACTCCTACCAACAACAACAACAACAACAACAACAACAACCGAATCGATGGTTACTGAACACACGGTGAAGTAGTATTGTGCCGCGAACTTCTCTGTACCTTGTTTCTTCACTTGCAAATGCGCTAAGACCAGTCCTGGAGAAGGAGGGAGTGGCACAGTGGCTGTAACAGTGGGCTCAAGCATCAGGATAATTGTGAGGATGGTGCCGGACCTTGTGGCATTTCGTTCAATTGCACATAGGGTCGCTATACGTCAGAACCAACTTGAAGGTACCTAAGAACAACAGGGAATTCAAGCCTCAAGTTGCAATTTTGGAAGATTTTATAGGCAAAATATTAAATGATTCAGGAAGCAATTGGAGAAGATGGAAAGAATCCACAGTCACTGTACCAAAAAGAACTAGTTGACATTCCGCCATTTAAAAAGGTAGCATATGAGCAAGAATCACTGGTGCTGAATGAAGAAGTTCAAACTGCACAGAATGTATCAGCCCAAAACAGGGCTCCAGGAATTGATGGAATGCCCACTGAAATGTTTCAGAAAGCCGAAGAAAGAGTGGAAGCACTCACTTGTTTATGCCAGGACATGTGGAAGATGGCTTCTTTGTCAACTGGCTGGATGGGATCCATATTTGTGCCTATTCCAAAGAAAGGTGACCCAGCAGAATGCCCAAACTATAGATTGAAGGCATTGATTTTGCACACAAATAAACCTTTGCTGAAGATCATCCAGCAGTGGTTGCACCAGTCCATTAACAGGGAAATACCAGAAGTTCTGGCTGGATTCACAAGGGGACATGGAACAAGGGCTATCACTGCTGATGTCAGATGGATCTTTGCTGAAAGAAGAGAAAACCAGAAAGATGTTCACTTGTGTTTCCTTGACTGATACAAAGGCTTTAGACTGTGTGGCCCACACTAAACTATGGATAACTCAGAGGAGGGTGGGAAATTCCAGAGCACTTCATTGTACTAATTCGGATCACGAGGCAGTTGTTCAAACAGAACAAAGGAATACTGCATGGTTTCAAATCAGGAAAGGTGTGCAACAGAGTTGTACCCTCTCAGCATACCTACTGGATCTGTATGCTGAGCAAATCCTCAGAGAAGCTAGATTATATGAAGAAGGATGTGGCATCAGGATTGGAGGAAAGCTTATTAATATTAACAACTTGCAGTATGCAGATCACACAACCTCGCTTGCTGAAAGTGAGGAAGGCTGGAAGCAAGTGCCGATGAAGATCAAGGATCGAAGCCTTCGGTCTGGATTACAACTCAATGCAAGGAACACCAAAGTCCTCACAAGGGAACCATAGGTAACATGCTGATAAATGCAGAAAAAGGTTGACATTGTCAAGAATTTTGTCTTACTTGGATTCACCATCAATGCTCATGGAAGCAGTGGTCAAGAACTCAAACGATATGTTTCATTAGGCGAATCTGCTGCACAAGACCCCCTCAGAGTATTGAAAAGCAAGGAGGTTACATTTTGGATTGAAGTACGCCTCACCCAAGCTGTGGGATTCTCCATTGCACCATATACACGCGGGACATTAAATGAAGAGGACCGATGTAGGGTCAATGCGTTTGAACTGTGGTGCTGGAGAAGAATATTGGAAGTACTACGGACTGCTAAAGGACACACCGATCTGTCTTGGAAGAAGTAAGGGCAGAGTGCTCGTTCAGGCAAGGCTTCATCTGACATACTTTGGACATGTTGTCAGGAGAGACCAGTCCGTGGAGAAGGACATCATGTTTGGTAAAGTGGAGGAGTAGGGAAAGCGAGGAAGGCCCTCAACTAGATGGAATGACACTGGGGCCGCATCAATGGGTTCAGGCACAGGAGCAATTGTCAGGCTGGCAGAAGACCATGCAGTGCTTCCTTCTGTTGGACATCCAGTCGCTATGGGTGGGACCTGCCTCCAGGTCACCTAACCACCACCCATCTATGGGGCGGGGCTAAGGCGGGGGAGGGGTGGCTAAAGCCTCTTATGTCCTGGGAAACTATTTTGGGTCAATTCGATTCCTAGGACTGTGTTCTTCTTAGCTCTGGTCCTAAATCGCTGCAGCTCACCCCCACTCCACGCCGCCACCTCCAGGTTTTCAGGGAACAGGGAAAGGTTCCAGCCTTCCGGAGACCCGCTGGGGGCGCCTTAGGGCGGCCGTGGCGCACCGCGGCGCAGCCCCAGGAGCCCGGCCCCGCCCGCCCCGCCCGCCCCGCCCCGGCTGCCCCGCCCCGGCTGCCGGCAAACCCGGGAGCACGGATCGGGCGGGCTGGAGCCGCGCGGCGCTGGGCATGCTCAGTGACCTAGCTCCTGGGCCAAGGCCTTGGGACTCCGGGTCCGGAAGCCCAGTGAGGGCCCGCGGCGGGGCGGGAAGTGGGAGGGAGCAGCGGGAGGAGCTGTGGGAGTCGCTGGCGAGCGCTGGGCGCCAGACCTGTGGGAGGCCGCGGGGGCCGGGCCAGGATGAGCCATGGCATCCATCAAGGTGGCCGTGCGAGTCCGGCCCATGAATCGCAGGTGAGTGGGGCCACTCGCGCTTTCCTTTCACCGCACCCTCACCTGGAGGGACCTCCAGCGCTGAGCCAAGGCCAGCCTGAACTTGAGCGGTGGCCCTGGCCTACCCGGCCCCGGCTGTGGCCTCTGGGGCCTGGGGGACTTGTGAGTTTCTGGTCTTGGCATGTTTCTCTAGAGCGGCAGTCAGGGGAAAGTGTTCCCGAAGCCGCCACGCAGAAGATCCCCACAAACTCTTCCCTTGACATTTCGTGGGGAGGCTTGCAAACAGCCTGTTAGGCAGCATCAAGGGGCCACCCCCTGCCGAGGTGAAATCCTTTCAGGCAGGAGTGCAGGGTCCTTCTTGGGGCAGGAAACTTTCAGGCAGAGCCCATGCTTGTTTCAACTGAGAAGCTTTCTTACTATTAACTGTACCTTCTTTAACCCCTGATGAGGGATTTATAGTTTCTAGTCAGGAGATGTTCGTCACTTCAGGTGAAAGGGTTGATGGGAAAACTTCCACAAAGTTTGGACTCCCAGACAAAAACCGTCACTTGCGCACACATGTTTGAAATATTTAGAGAGCAGAAGGGCTGTAAGCACACTTGGAAATTAATCTTTTCCCAGAGTAATGCTTTCCAGAATGATTTGACTCCATGGTCACTGGAGAATAGTCTGTTCTTTTGCTATGGAAATGTTACTTTAAAAAAATTGGCGTCATACTTACCTGGCAGGGGAGATACCATGATCACGAAGGTGGTTTTCCCAGGGCGAGGCTTATCCATTGCACTCCGGATGTGCTGACCCCTGCGATTTCCCCAAATGTGGGAAACTCGACTGCATAATTTGTGGTAGTGGGGGACTGCGTTCGCGCTCTCCCCTGGGGAAAAAAAAATTGGCGTCACTGAAGAATGCATTAGCTCTAAGGTCATGGCATGTATCTTCTGAGTTGATAATTGCAATTCACACAAGCACTTTTGCTTTTATTGGCTTCTCAGAGGAGTTGCTGGACTTTTCAATTACCACATGGCCTTCCAACTTCTGTCACTTTGCTCTCTGCGTGGCATTGGTGGTTCTGATAGTTGATTGGAACGTCAGAAGAACAAAACCAAAAGACTGTCAGAATTAAACAGCTTATTAACTCATCTGTTGTTTGCTTGTTTACTTTCTAAACTGGCCAGTTGTTCACGTTCTAACTCCTTGTGCCCGTATGTTTAATAGAATGAAACTTTGTTTAGCCCTCTACCATCTTCATGATTTGTGATATGTTCGAGCCCATTGTTAGGGTTGTTGTTTCAATCCATTATTGGTAAGTAAACACTAAATCAAACCCATTGCCATAGAGGGGATTCCTACTCACAGTGGACTATGAGTATAGGCCAACGCTATAAACCTCCTCTGTCACCCGCACAGCCACTGATGAAATCCTGCAGTCATTATTCTGGCTAGTAATATTTGGAAACCAGCGCTTCTAGAACTCAATGCTTTTGTGATTTTTCAAGTTATTTCTAAAGCTGTTCAGGGAAGTTGTTTTGGCTTTTTTGTAAATCCCATGAGAATATGTATATTCATCCATACACTCAACCAGAACCCAAAGTCATTTACATTGTTAAAAAATTTTTTTAAATAGTGGATTTATATGTATTCTTTTCCTTATTACCAAATAGTGGGTTTAAATGTATTTTTTCCCTTATAGTATGAGCATGTTCTGGGAAATTGTATTGACTCACATTAGAGAGCACGAGTCCAGTACCTACCATTGTTCTGGGTGTTATTTCCAGGACCAGGTGCAGGAAGCCTTGTCTGTGCCTTCAACGAACACACTGTCTGGTGAGGGATGTGACCCACAAAATACAAGGCCAGCTGTGAGCAGTCCTTGCTGTTTTAGCCCAGACATATGTATAGATTGATAGGATGGTGTTTGCGCTATCAACAGGAAACTGGTGGAACCAGGTTAGTGCAAGAGGTAAGGCAGGCTAATTCTGGTTCAAAAATGGAAATAGGAAGGTGGACAGATGGCTGCTTGTTTACCTGCAAGCCTTTAAGACCCCAGATGCTATATCTTTTGATAGCCAGCCACCATCAGCTTTCTTCACCACATTTGCTTATGCACACATTTGTCATCAGCGATTGTGTCAGGAAGTGTGCATCATGAAATGCCAATTTAATAGAATAAAGTGTTCTTGCATTAAGTACTTGAGTGGAAGTCCAATGTCCCTCTGCTGCCTTAATACTAAACTTATAAATATATGCACTAGATTTATTTCCCCAACATTCTATATAAATATATTTACATATGTACATGCCTGTATTTAGACCTTTATAAATACCCTTTGCCTCCGAGTTCTTTTCTCTATTTCGTTTTCCTTTCCTCTTGTCCCACTATCATGCTCAGCCTTCATTTGGGTTACAGTAATTTCTCTCCGTTACATTGCCCTTGCTGAATCCCTACCAGGCCACTCACACCTTACCTGCCACGGATTTTTGATCACTTGTTGTTTCCTTGTCCCTGGGTTGGTCAACACCACCTCCTTTCCCCACCTCCCCCTCTCCTATGTCCCCTCCCCAACCATCCTTCCTGTTATTTTCTCCTCCAGACTGTTTATCCAGGCTGTCTTACCTAGATAGAGCTGCAGAGATAATAACATGCACCAAAAAACAAGACAAAGTAACAAAAGCGAACACAATGATGACAACAAAAAAGAAACCCAATGACCCCAAAAAGAATAAATTAGTAAAAAAAAAATTAACAAAATTTTAAAAAGAAAGAAAAACCTGTAACTAGATCAAGGTCTGATTTTTGACCTCTACTTGTGTCCTCCAGTCAAGTCCGATGGGGTGCCAAGTTCTGGCCCCAAAGTCTATTCTTTGCACTCCCTTGGGAGCTCACTGCTCTGCCCCCTCCCCGCAGTTGCTCTACAGGATGCCTTTAGTGTTTTGCCTTGGTGTCTCTGGGTCAGTCCCAGTCAATCCAACATTGAGCTTCCAGTGTTGTCCCCTTAGGGCCATGCGTCAGTGAGGGACATTGTGCCTCATAGTGGGATCAGCCATATGTCCACTCTGTGCATTGGCTGTTCAGAGTGGGCATATTGTCCTCTAGGCCTGGTGGACCAGGATGTGCTCCAGTCTCTCATCCTCCCCATTCATTTGCTCCCATGCGCTCTGATCAGACATGTCCCTCTCCCCTAGCTGCAGCTTCAGTGCCTTCCTCTAAATTCTTCTGGGGTAAGGGGCAGTTGTCCACATAGCTGATATGGGGCCGAGCCCTCAGTCCCCTCCACTGGCTCCCCTCTCCTTGCAGGCTTGCTGCATTAGCAACCCGGAACACTGGATTTAAGTCTGGTGCCTCTTTCCCTGTGGAGACACAAGCAATACCCTCCCCTTGGGTGGGTCTTTATTCCTTTTAACAGTTTGAATTTTTTGTTTATTTTTGCATTGTTTTATAATTAATAATTTAAAGTTTAGTTGCCATTTTTGATGCATTATTTTAAACTTTTAATTTAATTTTATATATTTTTTGAGTGTTGGTATGCAAGAGTGTATTATGATGCATAAACCTAAGTGTTTTAAGGACTTTAAAACTTCTTCTATGCTATTATATAACTATCTTATCTGTTTACTATGTATCAATCTTTGCTACTATGTATCTGTTTATTACTACCTACTATTATTTAATATTTTAAAATAAATCTTTCCATTTCACCCTTCCTCTCTCTTCCCTTTCCCCCACCCTGCTGTCACTGTAACCATCAAATTCAGCTGTTTTTGCACGGATAAATTTTTTCTTGATAAATTTTCTTTTTATACTAGTAGTCTCAGACAGTATTTGTCTTTGTGAGATGGCTAAATTTGCACATGCCATGATATATTCGACAGCTTCGTCATTATTCTTCAGGGATCCATTGTTTTACACTGTGTGTACACATCAAAGTTGATTTACCTTTTCCTGACGGACGAGCTGGTGTGAATAGTGCTGTGATAAACACGGGCAGGCATGTACCTTCTCATATTTCCCTTCTGCTATCTTTAGGGTGTATACTGAGCAGAGAGATTGCTGCGTCCTATGGTGCTTCTTTTCCTACTTCTTGGAGAAAGTGCCCCATACTAGTTTCCACAGAGGTTGTTTAGATTTATAGTCTCACCAGCTGTGTAAGAGGGCTCCAATCTTTTCACACCCTCTCCGGCATTTATTACTTTCTGTTTTATTGAACTGTGCTCTCAGTGCTAGTGTAAGGTGGGATACCATCGTTGTTTTGATTTTCATTTCTCAAAAGGCTATTCATTGGGAATACTTGTTGGCTGTCTGGATGTTGTCTTCCATGTGTTGTCTCTTTGTATCTTTTGCTCCTTTTGCAATTGAATTACTTGTCTTTTATTTGTTGTGGTGTTACAGTGTTCTGTAATAGAGTTTAGGATTAGATTAGTCTTTTATCCCGTATATCATTACCAAATTTTTCCTGGTCTTTGGTCTCGTTTTCACTCTTCTGATGAAGCCTTTCCCGCAGACAGATGTGTTTTTGGAGGTTAGGTGAGTGGAGACAGCCCAACTCATCACTGTGCCGGCCCGGCCCCCGGTGTCAATGTTTTCACCAAAGGCGTGTTTCATAGTTTGCTTATGCCTTGTAGGAGGGGCTTTTAAGTTAGTCTTACCTTTATATTGATGATCTTTATAGTTCTGGGGTTTACATTTAGTTCTTTCATGTATCTTGAGTTCTTTTTTGTATATGGTGTGAAGTAGGCGTCCTGTTTCATTTTTCTGAATCATTTCTGGGTTGGTGAACTCACAACCTCACCCTCTTAATTAACAGCTGAGTGTGTTAACTGTTTGTACCAACCCGAGACGCCAAAGAAATTCATTGGCTGTCCAAAGATCAGTTAGTAAGAGATTTACAATCTGAACCTGATCCTGGGACTTGGAATCTCCCAGCCCCGCGGAATCAAATTCTGGGCACATTAGATCTGGGAAGGTGCCTGGAGGCTTTGGTCACATGTTTGGCCCCTGTCTCTCTTTGGATTTTCCACAGGTTGGTTCCTATTTCTGTATGTTTGTTTTCTGCATTGAGTTATAGGAGCAGCTTCTATTACGGGGTGGGCCACAGGCTGACTCTCTAAAGTACTTATGCGGGGAAGCAGAAACACAGGCAGGTGAGGACAGTCATTCACAGCCTTCTCAGCTGATCCTGTCCCCAGTCCAAGAGAACCTGCCTGGTTACCAGGGGTTTCAAAGATTCCCAGGAACTTCGTCTTTCCACCCAAATGGAGGCCTCCCGGGCTGGGAGCCCCTGCTGGATTTCTTGGCTGAATATTCACTGGTGCGGCATGCCCAGGAGTGGCCAGTGTGATCTCTTGTGATGGATTGTTCCCAGGTAGTGGCCAAGGGAAAATATGCCTGAGTTTGGGGTGCTGCTCCCTCCTCCTGTTTGCTCCTTTGCTTCTCTGTGCGTCACAACTGCACTCAGAAAGCCCTGGGGAGGAGTGGCAGGCTCCAGGGCTAACAGTCTGGTTTCACAGCCAGTGTGCATAGAGACAGTCAGGGCTCATAGCGACAGACAGAGAACAGTTTTTCATAGACTGCGTTAGGCCAAGAGGCAAATATAGACACTTAGGAAAACAGTGTAACTCAGTATCATAGAACTTTCTGGTAAATGCTCCCCTTGCTTCCGGTATAAAAAGTAGGAGTGTTGCATTGGTCAATGATTGGGTCTCCTTTGTTGGCCCTACTTTATTTCACTTACCATGTTAACCAAGTCAGTTCTCACCTTAATTTGGCCTTCTTTTCCCAGGTCAGTTGAATCATTTACCCACCCCTGAATGCTGCTCTGTGGCTCACATGGGATGATTGTGGACCCTGAAACAGGAGAAGTTAAGACTGTAGCCTCTGTAACCCTCACAGGGCCTTGTAAAGGGAAGGTATATGCCTTTGTCCATGACCTACTCTTGCCTCTCACAACTGTCACTGTCTTTAATATGTGAGGAAGCATTGAGAGCTTGCTACAGAGGTATGTGTGTTTAGCTCAGTCAGCATGTAGTTACAATTTTGTTGGCCATTAGTTGCTGTCAAGTAGATGCCAACTGATGTTGACCTTATGTAGACCATTTACCTGTTCAGCGCCATCTTCTGCATTTTGATACATGTGAGTTAGTTATTGTGCCCGTTGTGCCCACCTATTTCATGTCCGTTTCCCTTGTTCTTCATGTTCCTCTACCCAACAGGATATCCTTTGTTCTGTCTGTGTGTGTTTGTTTTTGACTTTTAATAAAGTTATTAGCTCTCAGTTCAGGAAACTAGAAGTATGAATTCATGGTGCCAGCTCTGGGAGGAAGCTTTCTCTTTTGGCTACAATTTAGGAGGAAGACTTTGTATCTTTGCAGCATCTGTAAGCTTGGAGTTCCTTGAGCATCCCCACCTAAGACTCCCACGACTCTATTAAATAAATGTGGTGTAAAGGGCAGCAGTCTGGTTTCTGTTCACAGGGTGAATGTTTTTATTCTCCATTGAGTGCAATGCCAGCCATTTGCTTCCCATATATAGCATTTATTATATTGAGGAATTTCCCTTCTAGCCATGTTTTATTAGATTTTTTATTCAAAGATGGAGTTTGAATTTTATTGAATGCCTTCTCTGCCTTGATAAACATAACCGTATGATTCTTTTATTTATATAGTGGATTGCGTGGGTTGATTTTCTAATATTAAACCATCCTTGCATACCTGGCATGAATACCGATTGTCCACCCACTTGAGTTGTTTTTGCTGCCTCTGAATATCTAAGCAGGGCCAGAGTCTTAAAGTGAATCCCCTGACTGTGAGCTGACAAGCAGGCTATTCTCTCCAAACCCAGAGCCATGGATACTTGAAGCTCACCTCCCATGCTAATTTTCCACAGTGCACGTTCACCTAATCTTTGCCCTCTGCAGGATAAACTTGTCCCCCAAGTGTGTTGAACAAGGGTTGCCATGGGGGACCTGATGGAGTCCCAAGACTCAGACAGGCCTTGAGAATAAGCCTCCAGCTGATTTAAATAATTTCTCTTTGATAAGAATCTTGTGTGTGGACTGTGTCTTTCTCAACCTTAGGGTTTGGGGAAGCTAATGAGTTTTTCTTCTCAAGTTCAGTCAGGTTTACACCCCTCCAGTCCTAGCATGGCACTGCCGTCCCCCAGTATGTTGTGGGAGAAGTGCCACTCTCCTGTGCTGTTGGTCTCAGTGCCAGTGCTGAAGAGTATGTGGGAAGGATGCAACAAATCATCTGTGAAATTCTTATTGAACTCCAGATACAGTTTATGCTAACGTTTCCTGTTCAGATACAAGACTGCAGTGCTTTCCCTTAACCTCATCAACTTGAAGTGCATACCTCTTTTCGACTACTGCAAAAAGCTTGGTTCTCACTGGCACCAACATAATTATTCATCATCCCACAATCCGCATAAAAATCTCAGAGTAACGAGACTTTACCACCCAAATTAAGTGACTAAAAGTTGTTTAAGCTTTCTTTGTAGTTCTTTTTCTCCCTAGGAAATAACCCGCTTCATCATACAGTCAAGTTCCTGCATATGGTCCCTGGAAACAATTTCAAGAGCAGTTGTTCACTCTATTCAATTAGATTTACTTCAACTTTCATGGAAAGTGTTTGACTATAATTCAAACAGTTATCTGCATAACAAAGGATATTTATAGAAATCCAGTTTCCATCCCTTTCCCTTGACTTTCTTCCTTCTCTATGGGTGGTTGTTTTAAGTCCTCCTGTGTAGAGAGAGACAGCACCCCCGCGTATTTGCAAGACTGTGACCTTTCAGAAGTAGATGGGCATGTCTGCCTGCTTCTGGGCTACCGCTGGATATCTTCCGCGGATCAGTGACTAGCGAGCGCTTAACTGTTTGTGCCACCTAAGCACCTTCTTTATAGGTAGCCGTTTAGAAGAGGATAGTACAATTTCCCTTTTCACTTTCAAATGTAAGTTGTATGTGTCATAAGCGTCCATCACTTTGAAATAGCATCACAGTGACTGGGTTTGGGTTAAATTCTTAAGAGACCAGGGGATCAACGTTTTTACTTTATGGATAGGCCCAACCCAATAGTAAGTTGCTTTGGCTAATTGAAACAATTATGATAACCCTTAGCGACCTATGAATCAGGGGTCCACTCTACAGCAGTGTTGTTGTTTTTTTAAAGTATTATTTTAATCCCCAAAGAGTGACAGTCTTAGGGATCATGGAGGCAATTCTTCCTCATTTCTCTGCATCCTGATGGACTCCAGCGCAGTAAGTGGGTGGGTAGTAATACAAGTGTACACGCTTTCTACTCTTCTCTTACATTCTCTATAATGTAAATATAGAATAGGTTTTTATCATCAATCCATAACAACGGGTAGAAGGCTTTCTTGTTCCCTTTTCAACTGCATAACATGCCATTGTGTGGCTGTGTGGCCACTTGTTATGGAAGACTGCACTGCCTGAGGATTTGGCTTACTTCTCCTTCCGCTGCTTTCGGGCACTTGTTTCTTGCTGTGAGTTGGAATAGACTTGCTGGCAGAGAGCTTGGCTTGGTTTTTCTTTTCTTTTTTAATAATTGTTAAAAAAAAAGAGAGTGGGATGAGGGCACAACTGTGATCAGTTCAATTTCCCCCTTTCCTGCGGGGAGTGATAAAGCATCTTTCTTTTCATAAGGAGCTGGGTAGGACTTCTTTTTCCATGAGTCAGGTCCTCCATGGTTTCTGTCAGTTATACTCCTCTTAGCATACAGTTGGAAATTCTGCTAGGCAGTTTTTGACAATGCATTATTTTTCAGTGATATTTTTTATTTTTATAGCTCCCAAACTCGCTGCCGTTAGGTTGACCCATAGTGACCCTATCGTACCGGGTAGAACTGCCCCTGTGAGTTTCTAAACTTGTTATGGGAGTAGAAAACCCCGTCTTTCTCCCTTGCAGAGGCCAGTGGCTTTGAACTACTGACCTTACTCACAGTTAGCAACCCAGCCCATTGTCATTTGGACACCAGGATTCCTTTTTCTGTCTATGGTGGTGTCTGTTTTCTATGCCTTCATGTTTATCAGAATTTAGGAATGTTAGTAGGTATCTTTTTTTAGGTACCTCTTAAAAGTAAACAATATTTTAAAATAATTTTTCTCTCCCCCTAACAAATAATGGATTATTTCTGTTGCAGGGAGAAGGACTTGGAAGCCAAGTTCATTATTCAAATGGAGAAAGGCAAAACAACAATCACAAATTTAAAGGCAAGTAATAACCTGGTCTTACTTCAGTTCCGTGATGGCTCTTGTGTGATTTACTGTTGCAGTGACTTATAAGTAAATAATTCATCTCTTCCTTTTTCATTTCAGTTAGCAAACTCAGCTTTTGATGTGGGCCTGGTCCAGAGTGGGAGGGTGGATCCATGGTCTCTCCTGTTCTTGGTTTCCTTTCCTTTGGAAGCCGCACACAACCTCCAGCGCTGGTGGGCCAGCTTCGAGTTTAGTCTAAGCCCAGCCATCCTTATTTTCTGACCAAGTGATGGAGTCATAGCCTAGATATTGACTATTCTGTGAGTGATTAAGATGCTTTGGCCCCAGATTTATTTTTGTTTTTAATTTAAATCATCATGATTCATAAATTTTGCAAAAGGATCCACTCTTATTCCCAGTTTAGTGAATGAACATAGAAATACTAAATTTTCTTATATGACAAGTGCTTCCATCTACAGTTAAACTGTCCCATTTGTTTATTTGCTTAGCACATGTGTTAACGACTTTGAATAATTTTCAGTTAGGTAGGAAACAAGGACGTCGAATGTATTATAAAAAACAATAAGGAATGAGTTCAGGTCCACTCGTCTTTGATATTTGTCATGATATGTTTGGACTTTGACACCTGCTGTTTTACAAAGTACTGCTCAAGCTCCTGCAGATTTCTGAGAAGTAGATCTGTTAATTCATGACTCTAGAGGCTGGACACTTTGATGTTTAATGACAGGAGTGGGGCAATAGAAATCTGCCACTTGGACAGTGTTCTGTTTGTCCTGAATCATTCCCCACTCCCCTCATTCCTTTACACCGTTCCAGCCCTCGCTGCCCTTACTGAGCTTTCCCTCCTTTCACCTTTGGTATCTTCTCAGGCTTCTACTCGTCAATACTTGTCCATTGACCGCTGTTAGTTATTGTACCATTACTCCGTGCATCTTTGTGTATCACCAGTGCTTTGATAAAGGTTTAATTGTTAAAACACTTCATTGTTCCTCTAGTCATCATGAGCACAGATATCCCATATTTTTGACAACAGTAAAATGCCTTGTATATTACTAGATTGTACACATTAATGACATATGTCTGGTGTTAACAAATGCCGAGAAAGTACACTGGCTGTGATAGGTACGGTTATCTGTCAACTTAACTGGGTCACAATTCTCAGTGGTTTACCAGTTAAGTAATGATGTGATTTGACAGTGACGTAACAATATAGCCATCCTTCATTTGTGATTGAATGTGTTCATCCTACATTTTCATATAATGCCAATTGTTCACAAAGTCTTGGTTTTGAAACCTAGCCACATCTGAGTGAAGAGAACCCTGGCTTTGGATTAGCCTCCTTTCTGTGTATTTTGGAGTCTCTTTCTCTTGATTACCCCTTGTTTTTTTTTAAATTTTTGCCTGTCCTTCTCTCATTTGAGTTACTAGAACAAATGCCCAGACTTTGAGCATTTTAATGATATGTGGGAACTTATCAGTGCTTGCATTGTTTCACAAAATAAATCTTGTCAAGTACTGAAAAAAAATAATAATTTTGAGAAATGTTCTTTATAAAACATTAATCATGTTGGAAAATACAGTGGTCATTGGAGTTATTCATCATGTGTCCATGGAACTGAGGATTTGGCGGCTTATGAAGCTTTTAAAATATGATTCTGGGTTCACTTTAAGTACGTAGTAGGTGGGAAAGAGCCACAAAAGTATCTCTGCAGCAAACTCACAGTGTGTGACACGTCCCAGTAGAACTGAGATGCCTTCTGGCTAACACACCGCCTGTGACCTGATGTTTTCAGTGGGGCAGTGAGTTCCACAGCTCCAGCCATACCGTTATTTATGAGAATAGTACTTTCTGAAGTTGTGTAGAACCCCATTGCAGTGATCAGGTGGAAGGAAGTCAGACACATCGAAACTAGAAGAAATAGAATGTGGTTGAAGTACTGGGTTTATCTAAAATGATCGTGACCAAAAGGTCTCAAAAAGTAGCCATGGGTCATAGCACAGCCTGTATCACTGGGTTTGCTTCTCTGAAGTTTAGTTTCATTTTCTATTTTAGGAAGTTTATGTGGAGGGCTTAAATGATGTTTGAAGTATAAGTATGAAGAGGTTGTCGTTATGTATTTTTATGAGGAACCATTTCCCCTCCTGACTGGTTTACCTGTAAATGGACGGTTTTCTCTCCATTATTGTTATACTCTGATGACCATTGTGATCATCTCTCTAGATACCGGAAGGAGGGACTGGAGACTCGGGAAGGGAACGGACCAAAACCTTCACCTATGATTTTTCCTTTTACTCCGCTGATTCAAAAAGTGATGATTATATTTCCCAAGAAATGGTAGGACATTTTCAAAATCTTTATTTTGAACTTATTTTTATGTAGCGGGAAACATGTCTGCCCTTAAACTGAGTTATCTTGCTAATTTTTTCCTGTAGTTATTGCCTGTTACTTAGTGCATTGGTTATTGCTCTGGGTGATGCATTTTAGACTTTCAGAGAACTCAGACACCCCAGAGTTGTTGTTTTTACCTTCTAAGCATGCCGATAGTGTGAGCATAATTTTCACTTGGTTTAAAATTTGGGCATGGCTACTGTTTGAGTAAGGAAGACTGAAGAAGAATGGGTGCATTTGAGTTATGGTGCCGGCCAGGAATATTGAAAGTACCCGGCACTGCCAGGAGAACAAACAAATTTGTGTCGGAAGAAGCACCTCCAGAATGCCCCTTAGCAACAAAGATGGTCAGACTTGGTCTCACGTACTTTGGACATGGTCTTAGCAGAGACCAGTTCCTGGAAAGGACATCATACTTGGTAGAGGGGCACTGACAGAGAAGGTCCTTGACAAGATGGACTGACATAGCAGTTGGTGGGTATGAACCTCTAAACTGAAGGTTAGCAACTCAGTGGCTAAGCTACAACGTCACGACGGAGGTCAACCTAAATCCCAGTCCGATTCTCCTCGTTTGTTGGTGTTATGCGGTGATAGTTCATGTCACCGGGCTTCCTCCCTGGGAAGTAATGGCAAGTCCTTCTTGACTGGTTTGTTACCACAAGAAAGGGGCCACACACATAAGATTGAAAGAAGAGACAGTGCATCAGGACAGGAAGCGGAGTTGGCTTCAATCATGAAGCGGGTCCCCGTGCGATTTGAGGAAGTACCTGGTCTGGGGCATTACATCAGGTCTTATGGAGATCGGGTGATGGGATCCTATTGCCTCGCTTCAAGTGCCTATCCTGCAGAAATTCTCACTGGAAACATTGCAACCTGATTGGTCCTTGTACTGGTTGGTCTCATCATCCGGCGTGTGTACTTCAGTATCACATGAGGTGGTGTTAATCTATAGGTTATCTGGACATGAGCTCCGGAATGGATACTGGAATGGGTCATTCAGACCTCTCGTTGTCCTTAACATGACTGATGGAATGGATCAGATGAAATGATTTGGGATAGGTCATTCAGATGTCAGTCGTAGTTCATCCAAGCCTCGAGTTGACCCTGATAGTGGAGTCCCCAAAATGTCTCCCAACCTAGAATTAAGCTGAAAAATTTAAAGGAAACCTGCCTTTTTGGTTTTTGTGGTCTGACATACAGATGTTACATGGCAGATAATAAGAGATGCAAAGGCAGGGGTCCATTGAGATAATGACGTTGACATTGCATGTGAGAAGGGTAACTATTTGAGCAGGTGGATCTGTTATCAGGAGCACTTGTACTGGGGGTGGAATACTAGCTCCATTGCTGTGACCCTCTTGGCATATTAACAACTTCCGTGTGGCTTGGGAAGATGCACTGCTTCCAGTTTGTAGGTGTTAAAATGGAGTTGACAATTCCTGTCCTGCCTCCCAGGGTGGGGTATATGCTTTGACATTGTAAGAAGTTGAACATGAAGAGTATAACATTATTGTCTGGTTATTTGTGATTGAAATGTATTCATGGACCAGCAGCAGCAGCATTGTCTGGGAGCTCGTTAGAAATACAGACACTCCGGATCTCTTCTAGAACCCCCCCCCCCCCCAATCAGAATTTGTAGTGTAACAAGATCCCCAGGCGACATGCATGCACCTTAATAGATGAAAAGCCCTATGTCATTGGTTTAGAACAGGTGTTTGGAAGAGATTGGCTTCCTGAGACAGCATCCACGCTGGCATTAAGAAAGACAGTAATGTCGAGGAGGTGTTCAAAGCAGATGGGAACCCTGGTGGTGGTGTGGTTATTCATTCCTTAAGTTCACCACTTTAAAACCACCAGCTGCTCCGAGAGAGAAAAATGGTGCTTTTTCCTCCCCTTAGGAGGTCCAATCTCAGGAGCTCACAGGCACAGTTCTGTGTTGTTCTACGGGGTCGCTATGGGTCAGCACTGACTTGATGGCAGTGATGCGTGAGGCCAGGATCAGGCATTCATAGGAGGGGCGATGGGGATGGAAGCGGTGAAGAGACGCAAGTTCCTGGAGGTGGTGTTTAAACAAACCTGGGAGAATGAAGATTAACCAGTGTTGCCTGGGTTCCCATGGGTGTCAGGACATCTGGTTGTTGGTCATTTTAGTAACTTTCTCAAGTTCACACATCTATAAAGTAGCAGATCTGATGTATACAGATCTGAGACAGTCCGGGACAGTTTTAAGGATATGTGGGAAATTATCTGCTTTAATAATGAGAGATGGAGAGGGCAGCCCCATTGGGGAGTGACTAGTGAGTGAGTAAATGAAGCTGCCCTTGGCTTGAGGTGACTAGTTTGTTAAAATTGACAGGCAGAAGTCTTCTAAGGAGTACAATGTCATAGATAATGGAATCCAGGTTTTGGTTTCCATAGCAATAGGGATAAAGTTGTTGATACGAGGCTGTCTCATTAAGGAAAACCTAGTCACTGTAGCAGTCTTAGGGGGTCTTCAGCAGAGGGTGGCTGAAGAATCAGGAAGCTTTCCCCTTCGAAGTTACCTGATGAGCAGCTGAATCGCTCCCCTGTTGCAGCTGAGTATGGGGCCTTTTGAGGCAGAGGGTTGAGCTGAACAACAGCCTGGGGACGGAAAGTGAAGAGTGTGGTGCGCGGCCGGGCCGGCCTGCTGGAGATAGGCCATACACGTTTGCTGACAGGATGAACCCATTTTCAGAAGGGGGTTCTTTAGGGGAAGAGGTGACATTTCAAGTTCTAGAAGAGGCAGGGCGAGGGAAGCAGAAACAGATTGAGCTATTCTGGGAGTAAGAAAGAAATGCCTAGAAATAAAAAACGATTTTTTAGTCTGTGTGCAGCTTGCAACTGACGAAAATGACTGCGGCTTTAGCATTGCTTCTTCGTTAATGTGTGGCCTCTCCTCTAAGATGTGTTGGGGTCTTTGAGCCCAGTTTTACACAAATGAGGAGATTGTTTAAGTTTTAAAAAAATCACAAAATGAGAAAAGCCCTGAGCGATGTTAGTGAACACTGACTTCTAGGAGAACTGCACGTTAATAACACACACCTATATGCACAACAATAACTATTTTTCAAGACTCAGTTGCAGTCATTAAGGGAGATCAGATGAGACTTTCTGCTTTGCGAAGACTTACCATCTCCAAACCCACAGGGGCCTCTATGCCCTGTTCGGCAGAACGCTGTAAGTTGGAAATGACAGTGGGGTCTTACCACCAGTAAAGGGAAAATAATCTTCCCTTATTCCTAAATTCCGTATATCTTGATCAAAAGCTTTAATTTAGAATTGTGACTACATTTTGGAGTAAGAACACATTTAAGAGCAGGAAATGAGCTGTTAGCAGACGTTATGAACAACGGGAGGTGCAAGTTCTCAGCATCATCCTGGTCTTTTTGTTGATCATTTGAATGTAAAAGAATCTTAGGAAAATAGATCATGCTTATCATTATAGATCAAGTCAAGATTCCCTTAATGTTAAACAAATACAAAATTGATGATCATTTATACTCCTTATTTATTTATTTTTAATTTTTGGAATTTTTAAAATTAAAAAATCTTTATATTCTTCTTTTTACATTACTTTTAAAATTCAGGAAGAGGAAACGATCAATTAAAATCCACACTCAGATAAGTTAGACTGTAAAATGAGGTCTCCTTTTTGAGAATCGTTATAGAAAACCACCATAAAGAGGCTTTGATCTCGTACAACTAGAGCCACTGGACGCCCGAATCTCCTCGTTGACGAGCTTGAGGGGCATTTCGGCAGGGCCTCCTGCGGGTCGTTCTCCTCAAAAGAGGCCTCGGCAACACTGAGGATGCTCGGGAAGCTCACTGTAAAGTCCATGCTCAGACAGCAGCAAGGTGGACAACCTTGCCCGGTGAGGGAGCCCAGCGGCGTGTTATGCTGATGAGGGGAACAGTTCATGAATCCCAGAGCAGGCCTACCCTCTTTCCTCGGCTTGGTAGTTTGTGCATCAATGAGTCCTTTGTGGTAACCATCCCATGACCTAGCTTGTCTTCCGGTTAAGAACCCTGCAGGTGTGAGCAGTGTCCTGTTGGTTTGGGGTCTGGCACCCTCCTGCCCTGGGTGGGTAGAAGTCACGACTGGGCCAGGCCTGGGGATCCAAGCCTCCAGCCCTGCATGTGTTGGCATGTTTTACAGTCATATCTACCAGCACTAGCCTCTCTGAGACCCTTCGTCTGTCAGAAAAGTCTGAATGATTGTAGGCGATCAAGTAATAATAAAATGATACGTGTGATTTTAACCTCAGGGAAGAATTTCAGCTTGAAAGCCTGAAGTGATATTTTCATGACTTTGTTTTAGCCTCCGAGAAAACAGAACATTCTTCTTTTAATCTTTAAAAAGGTTTATGGAAAGTTTTCCTTTCCATCCAGCAGCACTTCATGAAATGGTAGAAATTATATTTACTTTTTTGTTTCTTTAATCCCAAAGACTTGGGAAAGTAGAGTTTTTCTTCATGTTTCATCGGCAGTGATGAGAATGAACCTCCAACTAGAGGCCTGGGGGCCTTTCCTGGCGTCTAGGGAAGGGCCTTCCAGGTAGCCTTGGGGCCTGGGTATTGATTTATAAGGTGTGTGAAGGAAAACCTACTGATCAAGGTTAGAAGGCATAAGCTTTGGGATCAGAAAGACTTGATTTAAGTTCTAATTCTGATTCTTACTATTGTTCCTTGTTCCTTCACTTTTTTCCTTCAATTTTCTCATCTGAAAAATGGGTTTTAAATTCTACTTACCTTAGAACCTTCTAATGCGGATTCATCAATTAATCGACCACCCACACAATCTTAG
Source organism: Tenrec ecaudatus (assembly GCF_050624435.1). NCBI lineage: Eukaryota > Metazoa > Chordata > Mammalia > Afrosoricida > Tenrecidae > Tenrec > Tenrec ecaudatus. The sequence continues at coordinate 48,881,267 of NC_134541.1, read as the reverse complement.
CTTGTTATATTGTGGTGGCTTGTGACATGGGAAGCTGCGCCAATGGTATTTAAATGCCAACAGGGTCACCCAGCTGGGTAGGTTTCAGTGACACGTTCAGCCTAATAAGAAGCCCTGGTGGCATAGTGGTTTGAAACCACCAGTTACTCTGAGAGAAAGACAGGTTCTCCACTCCCGGTAAGTTTCCTTCTTGGGACTCACAGCGCCAGTTCTACCATGTCCTGTAGTGTTGCGGTGAGTCAGCATTGACTCGGCAGTGAGTTTAATTTCTTTTTCCCTTTTTCTTCAGATTAGTATAGATTAGGAAGAATGGTCTGGTGATCTATGAGGCTAAGACAAAACATAATTTTGCACAATCATAGGATCCTTCGTTGAAGAAAACTATCAAAGTGTGAGACTCTGCATCTTGACATATCAGTGTTTGGACATTGCATCTAGACCAGTGTTTTCCACATTGTGTGCCACCTCTCCCTGCCCCTTGCTGGGCGTTATAATGATCCAGGTGAGCTGTACAAGTGGACATGATTCCTGTAGCCTGGAATATGAGCTATAGTACAAAAGTTTTTAATTGCCAGGGGGGCACCGAATGATTTTTTTTTTCTTCCTGAAAAGGAGGTGGTATGCTAAGTAAGCTTAGGGACATCCTATTTAGGCCCCTTCACTTCAGAAAGCGTTTTTCCTGTTTCTCTCATCCGTCACTAGATAATACCATACTCTTTGACTTGTGCCATGCTTTGGCCTTCGTGCGAGACCAGATTGTGTTCGTTTGAAGCGTTCTGTGAACTTTGGGAGCAAACAGAAGTCTGAAGGAGCATGATTAGGGCTGCGCCATGGATCAGGCAGTTTCCCAATGAAACGTTCATAGGACGGACCACTTTGCTACCCTTGAAGAATGAGCATGTGCATTGTTATGACTGAAAATACATTATTTCCAGAACTGTTTTCTGACTCTACAGTTTTCTGTTTTATTAAATGGGGTTTTCATACTTTTATATATTTCCCAGATGACTCGAATGTACAGCAGTTAGTGCTGTAGTCTGCAGGATAATTGCAGTTGATTTTCTGTGAAGGCTGTGGGAGTTGAGAAGTTTTACTTAGTCCCTTTCCCAACTGGGTATAACCAGGATGTAATCAACTTACCTCCTTTCCATGAAGTGCGACTATTTTCCTTTCTGCTCCTCAGAGTGTCTGTATTAGGCCAGGTTGGGTAGAGAAACAAACCCAGAGATACTCGTATGTAAGGGAGAGCTTTATATCAAAGAGCATTTTGAGAAAACATCCCAGCCCAGTCCGGATTAAGCTCTTAAATCTGATACTAGCCCATAAAATTCTCCTTGACCAGTGCATCGCAGGGCTGTGTCCGCAGGTCTCTGCCTCCTGGCTTGTCAGTAGGAGGTGAAGCAGATACAGTGTGTGGCCCTCCTCCAGGGCGAAAGAGAGGACATTCCCAGAATCCTCACGAGAAGCCCATGTCCACCAGGAGGCATCAGACAGACTAAACTCCACCCCTTCACTCTGTTTCTCACGTTGACGTGGGATTTTGTAACCACCACAGCGTCTTACTGGATTAGTTTGTTCAACTGACCTGCACTCAGCCCATAGTAGGTGCAATTCCAGGCCTCAGGTGATTGTCTCTCTTCTCTCTTCACTGGGAAAATAGACAAATCAGACCCTAACTTGGGGTCGCGCAACCATCCCAGCCTCATCCACAGCCCTCCATCACTCAGCTCCGTGAAACCTCCAGGGAGATGAGGTTTATTTTGATGAAGAGAAAAATCTATAAAATGATGCTGGTTTGATACGATTCAAGCAGTCAAATCTGCCTGCTGTGACTTCAGGCTTTGAATATTAAGTTCTGGAAGTGCTGATAGAATGAATAGATTTATGAATTTACATGATTCTGAAATGGTAAATCATCACACTTTAACATCATCTTTGCTTCTACATACAATTGCCACTTTGCCTCACTTGTATTTTCATATTGCAGGAAATTTTGGTGATTTAAATAAGAAAGCGTGGCTATTTGCTTGCTCAAAAAGTTTACTTTGGATTAAAAATTGGGGTACCTATTTTCTTGGTTCTGTAGTGATTTATTTGTAATCTTTGAGGTGAAAGTAGCATTCAAGAACATTGTTAACGTCTTATTCAAATCAATGGTAATTGTTTCCTTTGTATGTATTTTTTGTTTGACTTCCAGGTTTTCAAAAGCCTTGGCACGGATGTCGTGAAGTCTGCATTCGAAGGTTATAATGCTTGCGTCTTTGCATATGGTCAGACTGGATCTGGAAAGTCATACACGATGATGGGAAATTCGGTACGTTGTTTGCATGGTGTGGGAGAACACTTCTCCTTATCTCTATGTGGCCTGACAGGATTAGCTCTTATCTACTTGGTCTGTAATAACTTGCTTTTCATGGTCTGATCATTCTTAGCAATAAGATGAAACTCAGTAATAAGTTGAACTATATTTCTTCTGGGTAGTTTAAAGTTAGAAATAATTTTTAAGTTGGTAAGCATGAATAATGGATGCCAGTCCAGTTCCTTTTCTATTTTTAGAGGCCTTGTCATAGGATAAACAAAGTATGCGGGGCACACGAGTAATTTATTCTTCCCTTCTGCCAACAAGTTTATATAGAGTTATGGAACTCTGTTCTTTCAAAAATTATCCAAAACATTTCCCCCCAAGAAAATACAATAAAATCTCAATCTCTGGTGAAAACTTACTATATAAATTGAGCAAATACATAAAAAAAAATCATTGTATGACAGTGCTTCAAAAAGTTCGTGGAAACATGGAATTAAAGACAATAGGATTTTCCCATGAACTTTTTGAACCCTCTTCATATATTTCATATATAATTTTCACAGCTGTATATGTAGAATATAGTAGTTAGGCTGTATAAATGAGAAGGTATTCATGTTCTGTGACATGTAGAGCAGTAAATAGACATTATTAGAAGGACATTGTCTCTTTCTCCAGATGCAGATAGTGTTTGAGTTTTATTGTGAAAATGCTGCCCAGTGATTTCTCAGACTGATGGCATAATCTAGACGCGGAGATATTCCAGAATGTGGGCACCACACTGCCTTTATGCTGAAGGTTTCGTGGTCCGTGGAAGCAGTGCTCTTTCGAGATGCAGTGATTCCCTTTCTTAGCCTTGCTGCTTACATCCAGGCTTGGCTGTTATAACATCCTGTGCTATGAATCCTCAATGCTGAACAATGGAGAAGAGCAGCTAAGAGAAAACCAATTAAGTGAATCACTGATCATTTCAGGAGATTTGTGTTACCTCTTATCTGTTTTTCTCTTCCTGCTTCTCCTCATGTGTCTTGAGAAACAAAGCTATCTTTCAAAATTAAATTTACCTGCTGATTCCTTGTGGATATTTTATGAAAGTTAAACATTTACAACAGAAAACCATACTCACAGCTATCAAGTTGATTCTAGCGTATAGGGGCCCTGTCCACTTATAGAACTCTCCGGATCTCTTACCATGTACTTGAGCATTGCTTGAATATTCTTTAACATGTTTTAAATAAGAAAAAATACGGTGAGAGACCTATTTATTCTGGTTACTAACTCCTATAGATGAATAGTCCAATTAACAAAATTCTCTGAAAGCAGTGATAATATTACCTTCATTTTGAGGGTTTAGTTGGATGAATGTAGGAAGGGGCTTCAGAAGAAAATATCAGATCCAGGTTCTGAATCTTTTGTCTATAGTTTTCTGACAAGGAAATGTAACCAGCTTAATAGTAATGAGTGAATTATGGATATTGTTGAATATTATACCTACTTTGTATAACTATATGATGTATTAAAATTCTCTTGTCCTGTAATGCCAATCTAGGAATTAGTACATTAAAAAAGGAAAGCAGCCAACGAGTTGATGCTGACTCTTAGTATCCCTGCAGGACAGGGTAGAACTGCCTCTGCGAGTCTCCGAGATTGACTGCTCATGGGAGTAGAAGCCTCATCTTTCTCTCTTGGAGCAGCTGGTGGTTTCTAACTACTGACTTTGAGGAGAGCAGCCTAGTGTGTAACCCCCACCTCATCAGACTCCTTAGTACATTAAGGGTGCGGTACATTACAGAAACCTGTGCAGATCCTTTTAGTCATTTGATTAGGTCATATATTTGACATTGATTCTGTATCTGTACACCACCTTGTTTGAAAGAATGTCTCCTTGTGCCTTGATGCCATGATTGAACTTAGCTGCTGATAACGTTCTGTTACCAAAGCCCTGTCTTGGGGACACACAAGGCCCGGCCCTCTCCTTTCCAAGAGTAGGAAGGAGTCCGGAAAGAGAAAATAGGGTATTTAGAGGCCTGAGGTAGTTAGGACTGGGGGGAGCATGAAGACCCCTTGGCTACTTTTCTTTCTTTTATTTTTGCTTTCTGTTTCAGGATGATTCTGGCTTAATACCTCGGATATGTGAAGGACTCTTCAGTCACATAAATGAAACCACCCGATGGGACGAAAGATCTTTTCGAGCTGAAGTCAGGTAGGACCGTGGTCTGAATGACCGAGTGTGTTCTTAGTTGGGGCAAGGCTGTTTGTTCTGCCTTTAGACAGTGGAAATGAGTAAGACCTTTAACTTTCTAAAGAAAGAGTGTAATTTTGCCCTTTCCGTAAGGGGTCCCAGTGATGCTGTTGGTTAAGTGTTGGATGGCTAATTACAGTTTCAGTGGTTCAAATCCACGAGCTGGTCTGCAGGAGAAAGATGAGGTTGCCTGCTCCTGGAGATTTTCAGCCTCTGAAGCCCAATATTGAGTCCTTAGGAGTTGGAAGCAACTGACTGGCAGTGGGTTGTTTGAGTGTGTTTATGGTACTTGCCACTAATACTGACATCGAATCAATACTGACTCATTATATCAAAATGTTAACTCTGACTTGAAATCTGACTTAAAACCTTGTCACTTGATCTCCCTTCTCATACACTTTGGACCCTATTTGTTTGTTTTTTTTTTAACAATTTATTGGGGCTCATACAATTCTTATCACAGTTCATACATATACATATACCAATTGTATAAAGCACATCTGTACAGTCTTTGCCCTAATCATTTTTTTCTCCTCTTTTCTTTTTTTACATTTTATTAGGGACTCATACAACTCTTATCACAATCCATACATATACATACATCAATTGTATAAAGCACATCCATACATTCCCTGCCCCAATCATTCTCAAGGCATTTGCTCTCCACTTAAGCCCCTTGCATCAGGTCCTCTTTTTTTTCCCCCTCCCTCCCCTTTCCCCCCTCCCTCATGTGCCCTTGGTAATTTATACATCGTTATTTTGTCATATCTTGCCCTATCCGGAGTCTATATTCCTTTTGTGTGTGTGTTTCATATTGAGGTTTATCTCTGCTGTGTTTTGTCATTGTATGTAGTCTCTTGAATCTTCGTTATGTGTTTTGCTATGATTTCCAGTATATAAATATTGGCATAGATGAACCTATGGAGAGAACGACTAGAATAAGGGTTCCTGGGGGGGGATGGTGGAGAGGTAGGGGTGGGGTTTAAGAAGAAGCTGATACGAAGGGGGGAGCCAGCAAACCCAGGGACAAGCGAACAACAAGTGATCTAAATTCGATGGCGAGGAGTGCGTAGAATGCCTGGAGGGGTTTAATCAAGTGCAGTGTAGCCAAGAGGAATTACTGAGAGCTTAATGAAGGTCGAACATGACAGTGGGACAGGAGGAAAGTAATAGGAAGCAGGAAAGAACTACGAGGCAAAGGACATTTACAGAGGTCTAAATACAGTCATGCACCTATGTAAATATATTTTTTAACAATATGGATATAGGTCTATGTACACATACTTATCACAGTATGGATGCATAGTTTCACTTATACAATAAGTTTCTCTTACTTTTAATATTGTTATTCATGCCCAAAATGATTTTTCTGAATTTAGTTCTATTTAAAATTTTAGCTATCTAGAAATTTATAACGAACGCGTGAGAGATCTGCTGAGGCGGAAGTCATCTAAAACTTTCAATTTGAGAGTCCGTGAGCATCCCAAAGAAGGCCCTTACGTTGAAGGTAAGAGTGACTATTTTCTAGCCTCGGACTTTTGTCTGTGCTGGTTTGGAAAAGTGTACGTACGTTTTTGACACCTTATTCTTAGCGCAATATGAGTGGCCTTGAAAGAGTGTGTGGAACAGTGGAATTGAAAGGTTAAGAGAATTTTTCTATGAAAAATTTGAATCCTCTTTGTATATGAACTGTAACTACACAATATGCATTTAGTGAATTCATATTTCACTGGGTGTTCACTGATTTAATGGGGATTGCCAATATATTCCCTGACTTTAGGTACTCTGGGAGCTTGTTTCCAGTGTTGTCAGGCAAGATGTAGCGTCTGTTTCCTGTCTCCTAAATGGAATGCATGTCTGCAGTACATTTTTACTGACCCTAATGATGATAAGTGACAGTAGCGATGTCGTATGACCTGTTGCCTTTGAAGAAGAGACGTTTGTTGCCAAGTGTTCCATTCCGTGGTCCCCAGTATTTGGGATGGGATTCCTTCGTGTGTCACCACCAGTTGTGAGAAATGACACAAGTGCTCCTAGTTCAGGGGCTGGCCCTGCCTAAATATTTTCTTTAAAAACTAGGCTGGGTTGAAGGTCATCCCTGTCATGAAATGCTTGATCTCTTATCCTGTATTCTAGAGCCCTGTCTAGAAAAAACTCTTTTGTGTGTGTGTGTGGGTGGGGTGGGGTGGGGTGGGGTGGGGTGGGTGGGGTGGGGTGGGGGTAGCGTAATGATCGACACAATAAGAGGAGTCACTTCAAGGACCAGTACAGGAATGTTCACCAGCACGTGTTTTGCATGGAAGTAGCAGAGTGTAAAACAGTGTTTATAAGTTGACAGCTATCATTTGTTTGGGTTTTATTTTTCATCTTTTCCTCCTTTGATATAAATGATAGCTGTCAACTTATAAACACTGTTTTTCATTCTGCTTTTTCATGAGGGGCGTCAAAAGGTTTGTGGAACAAGCCCATTATTTTTCAATTCCGTCTTTCCACGGACGTTTTGAAGCCCCTTGTGTGTGTGTGCAAGCTCTGTGTTGTATGGGTGTATGGCTTAGTTCCAGAAGAATGCAGAGAAAGTGGTCCCAGTGTCCACTGAAGGGGAGCTGGCGGGTGGGGACGACTGGGAGGGGAACTAATCACATAGTGTACCCTTTGCAGTCGCTGACTTTCTAACCACATGGATATTTTTTTAAAAGAATGTAAAAAAATAAAAGGATTCAAAAATGTTTTGGGGTTTTGTGTGCGGGTCATTTGACTTTTCGGCTTTTAAAGTACTATAACTTTGTAAGTACCACAAGTAATGCTAATGAGGTTGATGACCATTGTTATAATAACAGTTATTACAACTATCCTTTATGATAGAATCAAGAAAGTGTTACAGAGACCTAGGATTAGAAACAAAAAGGAAAACCATGTTCAGCATACTTTAAACCGAAAGAATTGAAGGGAGTGGGGATCGGGCCCCCAGGGAGGGGGCTATGCAGGAAAAATCAAGCCTTAACTTGCAATACTGAAAGATTCTAAAGAATACATAAGAACCATTAACAACCTACTTATTTTATTTCATCTATTTGTAATTGTGGTATCAGTATTGGAGAAAAAATGTGGTGTTTTTTTTTGCAACAACCTGCAATGTGCGTATGACACAACCGTGCCTACTGAGAGTGAGGCGGACTGGAAGACTTGCTGACGAAGATCAAGGGTTGCAGCCTTCAGCGTGGATGACAACTCGGTGTAAAGAAAACCCACCTCACAGCTGGACCAATAAGAGGTGACAGCACGATAAATGGAGAGAAGACTGAAGCTGTTAAGGGTTTCATCTTGCTTGGCTCCACAGTCAATGCTCATGGAAGTAAGAGTGGAGATCCAAAGGCACATTGCTTTGGGGAGATGAACTGTATAAGACCTCTCCTTATAGTGTTGAAAAACAAGGATATTACTCTGAAGACTAAGGTACGCCTGACCCAAGTGAAAGTTACATTGCAAAAGGAAGACAGAAGAAGAATTGATGCATTTGTGTTTTGATGCTGGTGAAAATATTAAAAGTACCCTGGACTGCCAAAAGAACGGACAGATTTGTCTCGGCAGAAGTACAGCCAGAGTGCTCCTGAGAAGTGAGGGTGGTGAGACTAGGACAGATTGTCTCGACAGAAGTACAGCCAGAGTGCTCCTGAGAAGTGAGGGTGGTGAGACTCGGTGTCGTGTGCTCTGGACATGTTATCAGGAGAGACCAGTCCCTGGCAAGGAACATCATGTCTGGTAAAGCAGCAGGGCAGCAAACCAGAGGAAGATCTTCAATAAGATGAATGGACACAGTCACGGAAACATTGGACTTCAACATAAGAACAGTTGAGGTGACGCGGGACCTAGCAGTGTTCATTGTGTTGTGCATGGGGTCTCCGAGTCGGAACCAACGTGATGAGCACCTAACAACAATATGGGCTGGGCACGCGCATTGTCAGTGAGGTCTCTGAGTCCCGAAAGGCCCAGTGACTGGTTCAGAGCAATGTAAGCTAGCAAGGAGCAGGGTTGGAAGGGAAACTCAAGCACTCCAGCTCCCACATCGTAAAGAACCGCACTGTAGAAGCAAGGAAGATCTTTGAGTGAGGGGAAGCGGGAGGTTCTTATTTTATTGTAAAGAGCTCTCTTAATCCCCTCTTCCTCTTTATTTTCTTTCAGATTTATCTAAACATTTAGTGCAGAATTACAGTGATGTCGAAGAACTTATGGATGCAGGCAATCTCAATCGGACGACAGCAGCTACTGGAATGAACGATGTCAGCAGCCGGTCTCATGCCATCTTTACTATCAAATTCACTCAGGTAAGGGCAGTGAGATGAATCATTGCGGCCTCTGCCTACTATGGAATGATCAGCGTTGACCTCTAAGGAGCAGTGGGCAGAGGAGACTGACCATCATTCTTTTGTTAGTTAAGAATTGAGCATGTGCTGTGTGCTGAATTTGTCGGATTACAATTATAGTTATTTGAAATATCCTTAAGGAATATTTAGTAAGATTCCATTCCAGTCTAGACACAAAAAATGTGATCTTTGCTTAATTAAACACAAGTTCCCATTGTTGTAAACTCTGTGGGAAATAATGATTGCGAGTCAGACTCGCCTGAGACTGAGGTGAGTGACCCAGTGCAGCCCATTATCACTCCATGGAGCTCGCCCTACGGTGGTGATTGTGATTGTTGGAATGAGAGTAAGGGAAAACGAACAGGTATGAGTGTTAATGTAGGAATGCATTTTAATCAAGAGGCCGAGAGCCTCTTGAATACGTGTGGAAATTATTGAGAGTAAGTATTAGCACCGACACCAGTAGAACAACTACAGGTGAATCCAGAAAGGTAGTGTCTATGCAGGGCATAGGCATGTGCCAGGGCTTTAGGATGTCCACCCTGTGTTGGTGATTGACACGTCAGATGCATATCTCCCTCTGTTGAAAGACAGCATTTTATTAGTTGGAGCAGAGAGCAAAAAAATAAAGAGGAAGACTCCCTATTCCTTGGTTAAGTCAACTCCCTTTAAGCCTCTCACTTCTCTGCCTCTTCTGTTGTAACCTTACTTTTGATTTTCTGGTTTTAATGGCTTTTCTTTTGCTTTTTCACTAGAAATGTCTGTGTCTAAGAGGTTTACTTTTCTATCAAAATTTTGTAATTCTCATTGACATTTTCATGCAGACTATAAAATGCAGGTTAATAGCCTTTGAGAAAGTAAAATTTGGATATAATTTAGAAGCAAAATAAACCCTAATGACATCTCGCTAATTCTAACTCATGGCCACCCATGCAGGGCGTCCAGGCTCTGTAAATCTTTACTGGAGCAGACAGCTCGTACTTTCTCCTAGAGCAGCTAATGGATTTGAACCACCTTGTGGTCGGCAGTTCAGGACTCCTTAATTTAAAAGCGAGGAATATGGTATTTAAGATTTTCAGATGTTAAAATAATTTATAAGACACACTGGTTTACTATTGAATAACAGCTGGATAATCTTTTACGGAGTTGTCTACATTTTTCTTTTGGATAGTAAGTCTGTTTGGAATGCTGGCGATGCTTTGTAGAACCAATTTTAATTATTTGTGTACTTACACTTTTTTGACGAGTGGTCCTCGGTGCTGAATTTCAGGGACATATTCTCCCACAGTTGGATTTAGCCAGTCTTTGTTGCAAATGATAGAATGACTTGCCTGATAGAATGGTTTTTCAAAATCACATATCATCGATCACTGGCTGTTTTGTTATCAGGATGAAGGGCAATCAAACAAGAAAGCTTTACAAAAAAGCCCCAAACTAGACAACAAACTCCATTACCTCCCCCCGCCCCCGCCCACCTCCAAACTTCCCTTGGGAGGGTGGAAAACAAGCCGAATTTGTATCAGGATGAGCACATCAAGTCCTTTTCTATAACCTTTCATTTTGCTCTTATATTTGACCACAGGCAAAATTTGATTCTGAAATGCCATGTGAAACTGTGAGTAAGATCCATCTAGTTGATCTTGCCGGAAGTGAGCGTGCGGATGCTACTGGTGCCACTGGGGCTAGACTGAAGGAAGGGGGAAACATCAACAAATCCCTCGTGACTCTGGGGAATGTCATTTCTGCCTTAGGTGGGTATATGCGCTATCCCTTGCCCTCTTATTCTTGGGGTGCTGTACTGTGGTAGCATGACGCAGTACGTTTATGGTTTCTGTTGCAAACTGAGATAATATCTTTAAGGGTTTTTGAGCCAATATTAAGAAAAGAGCTGAAATTAATGCCCCACTCTCTCCTTTTCTCTCTCTCCTTTTCTTTTTGTTCTTCCTATAGCTGATTTATCTCAGGATGCAGCCAACCCGCTGGCCAAGAAGAAGCAAATCTTTGTGCCTTACAGGGATTCTGTTTTAACGTGGTTGTTAAAAGACAGCCTTGGAGGAAATTCCAAAACTATCATGATCGCGAGTAAGAATTTTACGTTCCTTTTCTTTGTACACAAGTTTATGAGCTAACAGTGCATGTTTGCATTAGACCAACCCTGGTGGCTCAGTGGGCACCGTTTGGGCTCCTCGTCCCCAACTCAGCTTCCAGGCCCACCAGCCACTCTGCGGAGAAAGCTGGGATTTTCTGCTTCCATACGAGCTGCAGTCTTAAAAAAGAAAAAAAGGATTGCAGTCCTGGAAACTGCCAGGGGCAGTTCTACCCTGTTCTGTAGGGTCTCTGTGAGTTGAAATGGCATCTTTGTTTCTTTTTGAAGTAACACCTTAAAACACTGCCTTTTCTTTGTTCTTTTTTAACATTTTTATTGTGAATTGAGTGAAGGCTTACAGAGCAGATATCACTTTTGCATTTAACAATTCATAAATATTTTTTTGCCCATAGCTCCATCACGTCAAGGAGAATTGTACAATTGCTACTACCATTCGTCCCCAACATTCTCTTCCTAAATGGACTCCTTGACACCATCTCTCCCAGACATCCCCTCCACCCCTGAAACCCTTATCCTACTTGCTGCCTCTATACGTTCATCACTCCTTGAGCTAAAACAAATCCAATGCTAAAAAGAAGATTCTTCAGTTCTATGTGTTGACCAAATATCAGCAAGAAGTTGTAGAGGGAAAGCACGTAGAAAGAGGAGATAGTTGTTCAGGAGAATTCACACAATGGTTTCCCTGCTGATCACTTCCCTTTCTTTCTCTTCTCGCCCCTTCTTCCCGGCTCTTCCACCCCCTCATACCACCCCACACCATACACATTAACTATGGAACTGAGGGAGCTACCCCCAGGGACAGAACCCTGATACAGTCTCAGAGTCACCTAAACCTTAAGGTTTAACTTGGAAGTGAGGTGTAGTGTTAACTAAAAGTTTAATGAGAATATGGATATAATCATTACAAATGCTTTTAGGTGTTTGCAAAGATAGTAGTCTTTGCCAGACCTCTGAAAAGTATTTAAATTACTATTAACATTGAGAAGTACAAATAACCTTGGAATCTTCTTCCTATAATTTTAACAAAGAAAATGCTCTTCACAAGAGTGAAATACTTCACGTATCATTTTAGTCAGTTAAATGGCCGACTCTAGACGTAGAAAGAACAAAGTGACATGTAATTTGGTATCCTAAGGACTCTTTCCTCTAAATCACTGATATTTTTAATATTCATTACTCTGACAATGCATATTTAGTCTATCCAATGACCTGGGGTTATTCTGCCTTTTAAATTACAAGCCAGCTTTGTGTTAAATGAAACACTGAGTGCTATATAAATTATTTTTCAAATGTATTCTTCACAGCCATTTCACCTGCTGATGTCAATTATGGAGAAACCCTAAGTACTCTTCGCTATGCAAATAGAGCCAAAAACATCATCAACAAGCCTACCATTAATGAGGATGCCAACGTCAAGCTCATCCGCGAGCTCCGAGCTGAAATAACCCGACTGAGAATACTGCTTGCTCAAGGGAATCAGGTCGTTGTTTTTTCCTGAGATTTATGGACACTTTTCTTTGGAGTAATCACATCTATTCTTAGATCTTAATGAGAAATTATCTCACTTGTGGTATTGATTTGAGTAAATTTAAATAAATAGAAGGAAATAACTGAGCCAAATAAGTGCTTAGTAAAGCCTGGGTGAGTTAGCCAACCTCTCCTTTACATCAATCTTGGATTGGTCTTTGCATTCATGATGTGATTTTCGGTATCAGATCTTTATGCAGGAAACTTGAAATGATTATTTATGGCTGGACTTGTAGCATATAATAGAGTTCCCTGGGCAGTTCAAACATGCCACCAGCCAGTTCATGGAAGGAAGATGACGCTTTCTATCTCCTTCAAGCTTTATGTCTTTGGAAATCCTAAGGGGCAGTTCGAATCTGTCTTGCAGGGTTGCTCTGCGTCAACACTGACCAGATGGCTTTGAGTTCGGCTGGCTGTAGTTACTTATATTAATGACAACTTAAGGTTTTTATCGAATAACACTTTTATTGAAAGATTATAGATATGCACAGTTACCTTTTTTGTGTGCAAACAATGAAAACCTTCTACGTGTTCTTGTTAAAATCTCCGCCAGTAGGGAGATATTCTTGTAGGCAAAGCTATGCCTTTTTTTTTCTTTTTGAAGATAATGCTATACATAAAAACTAGTATAGCACATTTATAAACTATCTTCTGGTGCGGGACAGGTGATTGGCAAACAGATATGAAAGGTGCACGTTTTTGTATATAGTGAGAGTGTGGTTTAATACATTTCACAAACTCAACTCTCCTGTGAACTCACTTCCGTATCAAGAAGAAGAACCTTCATAGCATCCCAGAAGCACTCGATCACTTCTTTGTGGTTGTCCCATGTTCAGAGTATTCCTTCTTGCAAGCATAGCTTGACCCATCTATCTGTTCTACTCGATGTCTGTTGTGAAAGTCTCCTGCTAGAGGCGATTGAAATTAGTGATGTGATGACGTTGGTTATGCATGTCTAATAGTGAACTGATAGATGCATTGTTAGGTTTCTATCGAGTAGTGGGATTGCGGAGCCAGACGATGCGCTTCTGTTCAGTTTTATTAAATCCCGCCAAATAATTTTTCAGAGTGTTTATACCAATAGAGGAGGAGCACTGATGGGTAGTGGTTAAGCGTTGCGCTCTTACCTGCAAGGTTAGCAATTGGAAACCATCAGAGTCTCGGCTGGACAAAGACTGGGCTGTCTATTCCCATAAAAGCTGCAGTCAAGGGCACTCAGGGAGTTCCCCCCATCTTACAGGGCTGCTGCACGTGGGCATTGACCCGAGGGCAGCGCGTTGTTGTTGCTTTTATCAAATGCCTGAGAAAGTCCGATGTTGTTTTTCCAGGTGCTTGTCAACCTGGGGTATTGTCTCGTTTTCACTGAAGCTATTCTGATGGAGGAATAGTGATGTCATAGAATGGGTTCACTGTATTTTCCGGTGGTGTGGGCATCTGGATTTTTAAGAAAAGTATCTTCTACCTCTTACTATATTTAAAGCATATTTTCAGACTTCACTTTTTGACTCGACAGAGAAACTATTTCTTTATTCTCTCTTCAAAATATAAGTCAGAAATACTGCTATAATAGAATAAAAAACCTTTGTTAAAACTGTGAAGAATTTATTTCTTCACATATCTTCCAAAGAGGTATATTCACTTCTGAAGGCATTGTTTCCATCTCAGTAACCTTTGCTCAAAATATGTTATGTTCTTTCATTTCAAATAGTAGTTCTTTGAATGAGTCAAAACATCTTTTTAAGTGTTCTTTGAGATTTCGGAACAAAATATTGAGCATGAAAGATCAGGGATGTAGGGTTGATGTGGTAAGACTTCCCAACAAAGTTTTCAAAGAATAACCCTCGCAACCCTCGAAGAACACACCAGTACGTTGTCATCATGGAAAATATAAAAATCCTTGCCAGAGCTTTACTGCCATTTTTTTACCAGTGCCATTTTCAGAAAATGCCTACTGGATAAGCCCCTGTGACAATCCTGTTGTTCTTGAGAAAACGTATCAAGATGACCTCTTTGTAATCTCTAAGAAGAATCCCCATAGCCCTTTGAGTCGACCTTTCTGCTTTGAATGCTCTGAGCCACCCTACATCTCCCGGAAGCCAACTGTGTTGATAGTTTCCCATTGTAGACGTCTCCCTAAGGAGGCTACTACAGAGATACCTTGTCTCCAGCCCTCCACTGACAACAGAGTAATGTTTACACACATTTGTTTGGAATGAATCCATGTGGTATGGGCTGGGACCTTCAGAGCAATAGTTTTTTCTCACCCTGGTGTGTGGAGATGGTACAAGGAAGCAGTGGAGGACTGAAATAAACAAAAGTCAGGAAACATGATAATAGGGAAGAGAAGATGGAGGTTAGATGACTTCCAATTGTGTAGCAAGGGCAAACGTTAAATGACTGATAGTTAACAGAACTGTCAGAATTTATACATTTTTAAGATCTGCACATCTCAGGGTAATAGAATAACACTAATTTATAATGGTGTTTATAAGAATGCGTGAAGAGCTAGCAGATAATATAGGGGAAAGAAAGTAGTGCTTAAGTGAACTTTAGAAAAGAGCGCATTATCATGATAAAAGCATAACATAATAAAAATCAAGAGGGACAAATTTTAGAAGGCAAAAAAACAAAACAAAACAAAACAAAAACAAAGAAACCCAGCAACACTATAGGAAATCTCAGGAAAGAAAGCCAAATATGCATTTGTTACAGGAAATTTACATGTCTTTGTCTCATTGTTTGAGAGCTCAAGGAGACAAAAGTAAGGGCATAGAATATTTTTATAACACAATTAAAGTTTGCCATAATCATGACAAATTCAGGAAAAAATTGCTATTTATACCATAGAAGGCGACTTTTCTTATTATGAAAAGAGCGTCTATAAAAACTTAGGGGGCTCCGACCCTGGACCAGGGGTGTGAGTGGCCTTGCTACCGTGCAGAGTGCCCTGGGAAGTGGATTGTTCGGATTAGACCAGAGCAGGCATGCTGCTCCACCTAAGAGCCCGCAACACCGGGAATCCAGATAGATAACCCCTCAGGGACAACACGGAGAGTAGAGACACCAGGAAGATTAGAGGAGGCTGGGGGGCGGGGGGGAGAAAGGGGGAATCAATCACAAGGATCAACCTAGAACCTCCTCCCAGGGGGATGAATAACAGAAAAGTGGGTGAGGGGTGACGGAGGACAATGTAAAATATGGAAAAAAACAATCTATAGCTTATTAAGAGTTCATGATGGGGGTTGGGTGGGGAGGTAAGGGGAAGAAGTGGAGAGCTAAAATCAGGGGCTCCAGTGGGAAGAGAATGCTTTGAAACTGATGGTGGCGGCATATGTGCAAATGTGTTTCACATATTGGAGGAATGTATGGATTGTGGTAAGAGCCCCCAATAAAAGTATTTTTTTAAAAAGAGGATTGTTGCAGAGGCAACTAGGTTAAAATCTGGCACCCTATCATTTGATCTCCTTTATGATTGATTAAATTTGTTCTAATTTTTAATATTTTTATGCTTTCTTTTCAGTTGAGGTTTTTATCCATTTTACTTTGCTGTTTAAATTTTTTTTCATGTGTTCTGTATATGAAATCCAGGACAGTTTAATTGATAAAGGCAGTGACTGGATTAGTAGTTTCTTAAGCTCATGACAGAAGTTTGGGGGAAATGAGCTTCTCATAATAATGAATACTGGAAAGAAGACACCGTTCTGAAATTGATTCTGGAGATGATGGCACAACTCTAACATGTTTGAACCTTTGACTTGTATGATATGTGAGTTACATATCAATAAAGAAACTAAGAAAAAGATTGAGCTCAGCAGTAAAATGAACAAAGAAATTGAGGACAGAATTCATAAAAATATAGAAATGATTTTTAAAACCTATACATTTATGCTCAGTGTCATTTGAAATATAATACATATAAATAAAAATAATTGAAATGGGTGTATGTGTGTATACACCCACATGTCAATATACAACTATATGCATTTTTGTATACTCTTAAGATTGGTGACATTTCTGCATGTAGATTTTACCTCAAAGTTTTTAAAAATAACGAGATGTCCTTTTCACCTATGAGATTGGCAAAGATCAAAAGGTTTGATTTTGTAGTATACACACTCTTCTCATTTATCATCTGCCTCGTTATATGCTATTTTTCCATTTACATCAATATTAATATGTCTGCATGTTGGTTGCTTTGCATATTATGACACTCCTTTGACGGTAATGAGTTTTGAGTAAATGGCAGGAGTAAATGGCTATGGTGCTTACTGTCAGCTTGGCATGGCTGTGATTCTCAATGGTTTGACATTACATAATAATGCAGTCACTTTCCATTTAGTGTTCTGATGCGGTCATTTTCTATTTTTGTGTAATGCCATTTTTTGCGTAGCCACTTGATTTTTGGAACCTAACCATGTTGACAACATGGAAGGTGGGAAGAAAAAGATGCTTGTATATATTTTTAGTGTAGTTGATATTGCTACAGTTTTTAGGTAATGTTACCCTTGATTTGATGACATGTGGATTTTTTTGAATACTGTCTAATCATGAACTATCATCTTATAAACATCTTTAAACTATCATCTTATAAACAAAAAGCTTGCAAAGAACAATTTTACTGTAAATGGTTCAGTGTTACCAAAGGGTTTTTTTAAAGTGCTTATGTAAACTTATCTTTACATGTCCTCCTTCAAAATGCTTTTCCAACAGGGTTGGTGGTTGTGATAACTTTCATGCACATATACTGTCATTGATGATCTACTAAGTTGATGATATGCTAGGAATTTTTATTGTAATGTTAGATGAAAAATTCCAACAGTGGGATTCTTTAAAATTAGTTGTCATGAAAGGGGCATTCTGATTGGTTGGAAAAATACCAACAATGCATAAACGGTGGTGACATGTTCAAGTTTGTCACTTTCTTTGCCTCAGTGGAAAATATTTATTGAATAGCATTAGTTTGCAAGGGTACAAAGTGGGTGAGGTAGATGCATTATGGTACACAGGTTAACAAAGCTCCTTTTTTCCACAAGGAGAGAACTGACTTTGGGTTAGTTTTCTGGTTTCACTCTCCCTAAATTACAGAAAAGTGGAATGTTAGCTGTATAAGCAGGCAACATTTCTAATGATAAAGACAACCCCTAATTAGATCATCGCTTGTATTTAGACCTTCACATCCCCGTTGCTGTAAAGGGTGAATGTGCCTAACTGCTAACTAAAAGGGAGGATTGAATTCAATAGAAGTGCCTCAAAACAGTGGTCTGGCTGCCTCCTTCTGAAAAATCAGCCATTAAAAAGAATCTAGGGAGCATAGTTTGAGCATAGAATTGAGTCGTGGCAACTCGGAGCCTATAAACATTTTGGGTTTTCCTGAGTACAGTGACTGGGTGTGTGCATGACGGGGACCCTAGAAGATGTGGCTGGGAGTTGCTGCAAGAGTTGTTGGTTTCTGTAGGATGTGGGTTTCTAATCCAACGTGAACGCCACACATACTTATGTGTGTCTTGAACCCCTCACGCGGATTGGCTGCTCAGGCGGCTTGTGAAGATAGCTCTTGCCCAGACTGATATGAAGACTTTGCCCAGAAAGTAGAACCAGCCCTACCCTGCTGGCAAGCTTCAATATACCTGTGTAGACACATGGCAAGCACAACCATGGCAGCCTTAGGCAGTCTTAAGTCTTTAGCTGAACCCAAGAAGACTACCCTGTGGGTAGTCCATTTATTTAAAAAGAAATGGAGAAGAAAACAGTAAAAACAACCAAAAAACCTTTGGGGAAGATAATTTGACAATTTAAAATAATCACTCCTATAAATTACCCCCAAATTCAACTTCCAAAATTGAATTCTATTGATACACCCAGGCGTGTTCAATTAGCTTACAGATATTCATTTTAGTCGTGCTAGAAAAGCAAACTATTAGAGAAAGCTACATTTTTATTAATAGACTACCAAGAAGCAAACCAAATTCACTGCCATTGAGTCGATGCTAACTCATAACGACCCTGTAGGACAGAGAAGAACTGTCCTTGAATTTCCCATACTGTGTGATTGTTTACTCAAGTAGCAAGCCCCGTCTTTCTTCAAGCGCCTGGTGGTGTCAAACTACTAACCTTTTGGATGACAGCCCAACACATAACATACTGAAATGAATATCCCTATAATGCTATACTGACAACAGAGTTGGGATTGTTAAAAACAGTGATGCTGGTAGAGACCGGGAAGGAAACCAAGACGTGTGCACAGGGGGTTTCAATTGTATTCATAACAGTTTAGTTAACAAGCTGAGTAGTGGTGCACTACTATACTTACAAGTCTTTCTTCCCATTTCAAGGACTAATACTCCGTATGTGTCAGAGTAGAAACGTCCTTTATAGAGCTTTCAGTGACTAATTTTTCAATGCCAGACCTTCATAATTTGTAAATGACAGTCATTCTGGTTGTGAATGTAAATTCACAAACTGGTTGTATGCAGTGCTTTTGCTTATTGTTAACATTGCCTTTTTTACTCTACAATATATCTTCGGGAAAACTCAGTACAAATCAAACTGCTTTATTTGTTTGAATGATTTCAGTTCCATTGTATGGCATGCCGGTATTTTGACCTGTTTTGCTGTTTGAACGACACCTCTGCAGCAGTAACAAAGAATGAGTGAACATACCGTGGTCAAGTCAGGCCGCACATGGAATGCCACCCAGCAGTAAAAATAAATATGTTTCATTCCCATGACTCTCAAAAACCCATGATTCAGCAGCAGTTATCTGTCCACCTTTTGCCTATTGAGCTTGCCCCTTTGTAATATATCCATATTCCAAGCAGATCAATTATCGCGGACCTCTAGGGGTTTTTGGCATCACTGAGTGGCTGCCACGGTAAGTGCACCAGGGTGGTCACTTTGAATGGAAAGAGATCTGTGTCCCGGAGGTTACGAGAGGGTGGAGAAGGGCATTGCTTTTCGCTATTTGTTTATTTGGGAATTTTGATAATGTTCTATATGTACTTTAGATTGCTGTGATTTACTAATCAGTGGTCTGTTTTATGGTTTACACTGTAGATTGCCTTCTTAGACTCCCCTACAGCTCTAAGTATGGAGGAAAAACTTCAGCAGAATGAAGCAAGAGTAAGTGTCCCCTTTTGACTTATTTTTCAAAATAACAATTTTCACTATTTATTATGAGTTAAATTTTTCCCCCATCCCTATGTATGTGTGCCTGTTTTTAACCCTTATACCATTAATGCTTATAAACCACACTTGGGGATATGTTTTCTTTGTTGTTTTAATGAGACCATCTTAGGATAGGGTTAATTAATTAATTAACTTATTTTGTCAACTAAAGGAGAATATTAAGCAAGTAAGCTAGTACAGAGAGGGAAGAGAGATACAAGCCACATGGATGATTGCCACATAATTGCCAAAGAGCCCAGCAATACAAGCCACATGATTGCCAAGGAGCCAAGGAATAGAAATTGAAAGAGATAAAGACCTCCCAGATTGAGAGAGCTTTCTCTTAGAGTTATAACCCTTATTTCAGCACTTTTACCTTCTAAACTGTGAGAAAAGGCACTTCTGTTCATTAAAGCCACCAACTTGTAGTATTCTGTTTTTAGCAGCAGTACTTATTTTAAGTACATGCTCTTGTTTGAGACTCATTTACATTCTTGGTTATATAATCATAAGTATCCTACTCCAAATCTTCTTACCTCTGCGCAGCTCCTTCACCCCCTGGTCATTTGTGTGTATGCACACGTGTGTGTATGTGAGCCACATCGTAGGGTCATTTTTGAAGATGTGCACACTTGAGTTTTTGTTATTTTTAAGTGGAATCTCTTTCAGTGTGGACACCTGCAAGTGAAAGTCTCACAGCTGCCTTGCCAAGATGCTCGGAGCATCAGAACACACAAGTGTGATAGGTCCGCTCACATACCCACGCGCATGCAACTATTTGTTGAAGGTTTTGTATTTCTCAATAAATTACCAGTGAGAATCTGTGGGCTAACTAATTAGTAGAAACTAGCAACTTCAGTAGTACTCCAATCTTTCCCCTTCTTTATGGAAAGTCTTTATATATGTCTGTGTGTGTTTATATATACATATATGTCATAGGTATGTGTCCACATAGTTGATTCTTATTATCATGGTAGTTATTTTTTCATTAAGGTCACAAATACTGACTTAGTGACTATCACACTGCCTTGTTCTAGCTCAGCAGAAAGTTTTTCCTTGCTCTTCAAATGCACATTACCTTCTAATGTCCATGAAAGCATGGAAGGGTGTCTATAAAATTATATATATATGTATATATATACAAACACATACATACATTATCTCTCTCTATATCTACATCTAAAGAATATAAGAAAATGTCCGCATTTTGCTTTGGCCAATGATAGGGTAGATTATTGGTGGGAAGACCCCTGAGTTTAGGTGGCATGGTCTTTGGTCTTGGCAACAGGGAGGTGACAGGAATGCTCACCAGATTCACTGAAAGAGAAGATTTTGAAGAGAGGAGTTTCTGCCTTCCAGAAGTACCTGTGGCTTAAAGCCAAAACCTGTTGCCATTGAGCTGTTCCCACTCAGTAGCCTTATTGGACACAGTCGAGCTGACCTATTGGATTTCCAAGGCCCCCAATCTTTATAGGGGGAAGTGCCGGTGGCATATCGGTTGACGGTCAGCTGCTAACTGAAAGGTCAGTGACTTGAGCCCTCGATCCACTCTGCAGGAGAAAGCTGTGGCAGTGGGCTGCCAGCACGATCGCAGCCTTAGAAACCCCATGGGGCAGTTCGACTACTCTAAAGGGTGGCATTTGGTTTATGTTTAGCCTTTATAGAAGCATAGTGGCATAGCTCTCTCTATCATGCAAAGCAGCCATTGGTGTAGCAGCCATGGGCTTACCTATTCTACGCAACCAGGTTTCTCCCCTCTCTTAGTTTTAAGTACCGTATATACTCGTGTAAAAGCTGAGTTTTTCAGCACATTTTTCATGCAGTTCTTGTGGTAAAATTAGGTGCCTCGGTTGATATTTGGGTCGGCTTATACTCGAGTATATATGATAAATTCTTATTCACAAGAGACATTCATTTTTCCTTCTTTGACACAGACAACAGGCTTGCCTCGTCATCATTGTGATGGCGGTGTCCCATTAAGAACTGCCTTCCAGAGTCCCCAGCTTGACTCTGTATGGGACCAGATCATTGGACCTTTTCCCTTGAGGAGTTGTTGAGTGGGAACGAACTGCTGGCCAACATTGTGCACAGGATGCATTGTGTGACAGCACTTCTGGACCTATCAGAGTACTTGTATTAACTTTGACAAACACTTTCTAACTGTGCTGCAATCAACAACGGGGGTGGGGGTTGGGGGTGGGGAGGTTTAGCTCCAAGTTCCAGCAGGCAGGAGAGAAGTGGATTTTTATCAAGATTTTCACTTTTATTAAGAATCAAGGCGGTTAACCTTCCCTCTCCTGCACTCCCTTAAAAAAAATAGATTGCAATTTGTGAATCCTATTAATTCCCTATAAAAGCAAATTATTTCCTAAGAGAAAAATACATCATCCATGGTTGTTTAACCCCCACCACATCTAATTAGAAAGAAAAGTAAATCACTCGTTCTGAGGAGCTAATGTTGTTATGCTTGAACTTTTCATTTTGATTACTATCAAGGGAAGTAGCATTTATTCAAGGACTCCATAAAAATGGCTTGGAGCACTGTGGGCAATTGGACAAGTCTTGCCTGTACTTTCCTTTGGTATAATGCTAGGAGTAGGATCAGATCAATGTGTTACAGGTTTGATTTGATTATTTCCAGGATGAAAATTGTTATCTAATTAAAAATAGAGTATGTAAATTTACTAGAAGAATATAATACTTTTCATGGAGTAATCATATATGTGTTATTTTTCTTTTAGGTTCAAGAGTTGACCAAGGAATGGACAAATAAGTGGAATGAAACTCAAAACATCTTGAAAGTAAGAGTCCCTGAAGACACTGCTGAAAGTGTCTTAGCCTATCAGGATGCCTTACCTAGTAAAACTCCCCGCCCCTAAACATGCTTATTGTGTACTCTGCTTAAGGTAATATCAGCGCCACCTATTAGTGACTCTTTTGAGCTAAGTGTTCGGGTTTGAGTTTCAAAGAATGGAAATGAGGGCTATTGGGCATTATTGTTGTATGCATTTTAACACAGACTGGTACTTGAGATGTTTGCTTTAACTTGTTGGAGTTTTACTTTTAGCAAATACTATTGTCGCTGTGTATTATGTCTTAGTGATTTTTTTTGGTACAACAAAATGGGATATTGCCTGGATTCTACACCATCATCGCAATTACAGTGTTTGAGCCCACTGTTTCAGTCACTGTGCACAATCCATCTCATCGCTACTCTTCTTTCTTTTCATCGTCCGTACTCTGCCAAGTATGATGTCTGCCTTCAGGGTCTAGTCCCCCTGATATCGTTGTTGCTTTATTAGGTGCCGTTTAGTCAGTTCGTATTCGTAGGTACCTTGTGTTCAACAGAACGGAGCACTGCCAGCTCCTGGGCCATGCCAACATTTCCCCATGCTTCAGCCCGTGTTGTAGCGATTGTGTCAGGCCATCTAATGGAGGGCCATGCTCTTTTTCCTGGTCCCTCTACTTTAGCTAGCATGACGTCCTTCTCCAGGGACTGGGCTCTCGGACAACATGTCCAAAGTACTTGAGATGAAATCTCATTGTCCTTGCCTCTAAGGAGCACACGGGCTGTTCTTCTTCCAGGACAGATCTGTTTGTTTTTTGGCAGCCCGTGGTACTTTTAACATTCTTTGCCAGTACAGTGATTCACATCCATTGATTCTTCTTCAGTCTTCCATATTCATTGTCCAATTTTAACATGCATTTGAGGCATTTGAAAATACCATGACTTGGGTCAGGCATACCTTAGTCCTAAAAGTAACATTCTTGCTTTTCAGCACTTCAAAGAGGTTTTGTGCAGCAGATTTATCTATGGGATGCTTGTTTTGATCTCTTGCTTGAATTTTCCATCACCATTGACTATGGACCCAAGCACGATGAAATCATTGGAAGCTTCAATCTTTTTTCCATGAATCATGATGTTACCCAGGGGTCCAGTGGGGAGGATTTTATACTTGTCGACATTGAGTTGTAATCCAGACTGTAGTCTTTAGTCAGCAAAGTTTCTTCCATTCTTCCTCACTTTCAGCAAGCGCGGTTGTGTCGTTGCGTATCACAGATTGTTGGTGCGCCTGCCTGCCTTCCATTCTGATGCCCCCTTCTTCATGCGCTCCCGTTTCTCTGATTATTTGCTCAGCATACAGAGTGAGTACGTACAGTGAGAGGATGCAACCTCGACACAGAGTTTGAGCCATGCAGTATGCCCTCTTCTTGGTCCATGTACCTTTTCTGTGTGAGCACAATTAAGTATTTGGAATGTTCATGTTTCTCAAGGTATTCATTGATTGTGATCCACGCAGCCTACCGCCTTTTCGAGCTTCATTCTGGTAATCTCTGTTTTTAGCTAAGGTCCATCTGACGTCAGCCATGATATCCCTTGTTCCATGTCCACTCTGAATCTGGCCTGAACCTCTGGTAGCTCTCTGTCTATGTATTGCTGCAACTGATGTTGGATTATATACAGTAAAATTTTACTAGCATGTGATGTCAGTGATATTGTTTTATGATTTGAGAATTCTGTTGGGTCAACTGTCTTTGGAGTAGGTACAAATATGAATCCTTTCCAGGCACGTGGCATCGATTTCAGCTGGAAAGTATTGGTAGAATTCCTCAATTTGTTGGTCACTAGCTTTCATAGTGAGTACATACATTTGAATAGTAGTTGCATTGATTGGATTTTCTTGTATGCAGATATAGATGTTATCACAACCTGAATCGTACTTCAAGGTAGAACTTGAAATGTCCTTTGATGATGAATGCGGCGCCATTCTCCTGGTTTTGTTATTCCTGCCATAGTAAACCATATGATTTTCTGATTCAAAATAGCCAGTCCCAACCCTTTTAGCTCAATAATGCCTAAAATTTCAATCTTTACAAGTTCCATTTAATTTAAATGACTTCCAATTTTCTTAGATTCATAGTTTGTACATTCCAAGTTCTGCTTATTAGTAGTTTTCGTACCTGTTTCTTCCTATTTTGAGCCATGCCCTATCCACAAGCGAAGGTCCCAAAGGCGTTTCTTACGCACACTTTACTCCATTCATGTCCTTCTGGTCAATTCTACTTTGAGAAGGCAGCTCTTCATCCGTCATATTTTCAGTGCCTCCTGACCTGAGGGGCGCATTTTCTAGGCCTGTCTTTGACCGTGTTCTATTTCTGTTCGTTCAATTTTCAGGAGCTGACAATGCTTTGATGTCATCCATAGGTTGTCAGGGGCTCACTCCTCAGAAGTGGACAGCCTATTCCTTTTTTGTAGTCGGGGCTTCATTTGGAAGTTTTGCTGAAACATGTTCATTTGGTGTGGCCTTGTTGGTACTTGAAATACCAGTGACATAGCTTTCATAACAACAACAACAACAACACACAGGACACCACAGTAAGATAAACTGACAGACATGTGTTGGCTCCTGACATTAGAAGTCTAATATTCAATGACATCTACTTTGCTCTTCCACTTTTGTTCAACCCAGTAAAAGCAATACATTCAATAAAGACTTCTAATGTCAGTGTTGTAGAGTATGCTTACACAGCATGGCTAGTTTTCAAGAATCTCTAAACTGGAATTGCCTATCAGATTTTTATTTATTTTTTTATGCCTTGTGAGGGCTAGACAGTAATTGACAGAGTTTTGGAGTGACCCATTGTGAATGATAATTAATAATGACCTCAGTTCTTCCAATTCTTCCTTAAATTAAATGTTTCTTTGATTTCTCACTTTCTACCAAGTTGTCAGAAAACCTTTGTCATCTATTGATGACACACTAGATTGGTGGTTCAAATTTTGTGCTTTGATAGGGACTTTCTGACTTTATGCATGAAAGATGGTAATACAGAAGTGATTGAAGTTTATGTGATGTCTTTGGAGACGAGACTTTCTCTAAGAATTCAAGTTTAGACCTGGAATTTGTAAGGGTGATCGATGAGATTTAACTCAACTCAACTCTCCGCTCAACGCTAACTTGAATCCCTTCACATGATAGTGTGGCACCAATCACTGTGTCATGGGGACATGTCTGTGAAAGGTTGAATCAGCCATTGCGTTTTAACAACCCTCAGAGAGCAGGGCGGGCAACAGATGGTGTAAAGTTCTCCTTGTATCATTGAAGTGATTTTCCCTGCTCCGGAGAGTCAAAGCACAGTTCCCGTGGTTGTTTTGAAGCCCTGTGTTCTGTGCGGTGAGGTGGTCCTCGGGGAAGGCCGCGGTCTTTGATCTCCATCAGCAAGTGCTTCTGCAGGCCCTCCTCACGTGCAGCACTTCCAGCTGTGTCATCTGCATGGTACAGGCTGTCCACACAGCTCCCCCATCCTGAAGCCGCATTCTTCTTCATACGATCCAGGTTTTCCGCTGACTTGTTCAATATTCAGACCAAACAGGTATGGTGAGAGGTCACAACCCAATCTCACACCTTGGTTTTGTAAATAGCTTTAAAATGTTTTATATGGCTTTTAAAAGAATGTTTAAATATGGCTTTTAAAAGAATGTTTAAAGCCACTTTATATGCCTTCCAAATAACTTTGTGAGGATTGTGCTTCAGAATAAATCACCGGTAGTTTGAAGTAGAGCCTAAAACGTGTAGCTGTTGTGTGGTTGGAGTGACAGGAGGAACTCTGACTCTGCAGTGTCTGTGCAGAGCAGAGCGAGTGTGGGGCTACTTGAATCTCTGCAACTTGGTTTCTTCTTCTCCTTTTTCAATACTTTCTTTCTTTTAAAACAACCTGTCTTTTGAAGTGAGAGCCTCCTGGCTTTGTTTTGCATTTCCATTGCTTTCTTTCCACAGGACTCCTCATAATGAACTGACCGGGGTTTGAGGGTAGAAAGGCGAATCAGACCCAGAATCTGTAATTAAGGAGGCTTTTCCTTGGCACCCAAACTCAAGTTCATTTCCACTTATAGCAACCTGGTAGGAACTAGTGGATCTGTGTCATAGGGTTTCCGAGCCTGTAAATCTTTATGGGAGAGACTGCCACATTT
This sequence comes from Tenrec ecaudatus, assembly GCF_050624435.1. Classification (NCBI taxonomy): domain Eukaryota; kingdom Metazoa; phylum Chordata; class Mammalia; order Afrosoricida; family Tenrecidae; genus Tenrec; species Tenrec ecaudatus. The sequence goes on along the minus strand of NC_134541.1, from coordinate 48,854,591 downwards.
TCCTCCTGTGGAACAGCTGGTGGGTTTGAACTAATGACTTTTCAGTTATCAGCCATGGTACTACCAGGGCTCCTTTTGCTTGGAAAGTGCAAAATTGTTTGTAAAAGAAATGGTAAGTTAATTTTTTTAGGCTTTCATTGTATGGAATTTTGATACATCTTATACATAAACAAAAAACATTAATATTTGTTGAATCAAATTTAGAGGATGGAGCATATTTACATCCATATGATGATGAAATACTTTTGCATATGCTTGAGGCTTGGTGGTTTAATATTTCTACTTTGGTGGAAAAGAAGTTGGGTACTATAAACCACTGGCAAGGATGAATAAGTTTTTACTCTATCAGAATATTTGACTATTAAGAAATATACTAAAATAAAATTGAAAGCTTTCACTGCTTTAACCTTTCCGAGTTTAAAGTTTCATGAGGAGGCATGCTTTATTCTATGCTCGTTAATTTTATGTTATGATAGACTTAACAAGTTGAACATTTGCCATTTGGAAATTATAGGAACCTCTAAGGCATTTGTTTTCTCAGGCTGGCAATGGTTTTCCATTTCTTGTAGAAGATGACTGTTAGATTGCAATGGATTTGGGAGGAGTACTAAGAACTAGAACTGTATTTCAGCAGGCTTGTGGTGTACCAGGTTTGTGGAACAACTTTCCTGTAGTCTTCTGGATGCTTCCTTCCTGTGTTTTAAATACTGTCCCCTTGGTTAAATTAATGACACTATCAATAGAATTACCTTATAAATATCCCCAGGGGAATGACTGATAATGTCCTCCAGCATAAAGTGATAAGGATGTCTCTGAAGTGAAGGAGAGGCATCCATAAACCATGGATGTTTGAATGAAGTTTGGCCTCACACTGAATTCTAGCCCCAGTCTTAGAACAATTGCTTCTTATGACGTGGCCCTGCTTGATACTATCATGAAGAGATCACTGCATATATGGATTTTATAGCAAAGTGTGACGAAGACACAAGATGCCCAACTCTCAGGAAGAGTAGTTTCTGGGGTCTTAAAGACTTGTTTTCACACAAGCAGCCATTGGAGTGAGGTGTGAACTGGTTTAAATGGCAGCTTATTAGTGCATGTGGTTTTGTGGCCCTGGCTAGCTTAGCAGGTTTCTGTTGCTCCACTTAAGCATGGGATGGGCTAGCCTTCGATAATCTCCCTCCCCGGAGGTGCCTGACTTGATGTCATGGGGAGGCTGATGCGGCCTGTTGGCCTCATCCTCCCGCGGGCTCATTTGTTGGCTGGAGGTCCCCAGAAACAGCAAAAGCAGAGATGATCCAATATCTGAGTAGCATTGAGATCTTCACTTGCATCTCATTTGTTAGTGTCCCTTTAGCAAAAGCGAGTCACTGGCTTCACCCGAACTCAAGACAGAGCGAAATTAGTCTTCTCAGTTTTGTCAAAAACGTACCGCAAGCATCTTTTTTGCCAAGCTCTGTTTCCATCCCAGCCAGTCTCAGTGGTTTGCAATCATGCTTGTATGGGGTAGTGTGAGTTACTGGCTCTCGAGAGGACAAGGTGTTCAAAACAAAATGATTTGGGTTGGAGTTATTGCGTTAACGATGATGTAAGAAAGAGCGTTATGAGCGTTTGTTTTCTTCCTGGAGCGTTAGGCTGCAAGGTGAGCTGCTCCACGTGAGAGGGTGGGGCTACCTGCTTCCTAAAGATTTACAGCCTAAGACCCTTCTGGGGCACTTCTACCCAGTCTTGTACCTTCACTATGTATAAGAATCACCCTGTCAACAATGGGATTACATTGGTTTACCTCCTTATGGACTTTCCTGTTTCTCATAACATCACTGTAAGATGTAGATAGTAGTAACTCACTCACTCACTGCCATCGAGTCAATTCTGTCTCCTATCAAAAGTATAGGACTGGCTAGGACTTCCCTCATGGGTTTCGTGGTCTGTAACTCTAAAAGGAATGGAAAGCCCCGTCACTCTCCAGCAGTGATAACACAGTAGAGATGAGTGTGAGTAGAGACTAGTGATAACACAGCAGAGCCGAGTGTGAGTAGAGGCTAGTGATAACACAGTAGAGCCGAGTGTGAGTAGATTTGTGATAACACAGTAGAGCCGAGTGTGAGTAGAGGCTAGTGATAACACAGTAGAGCCGAGTGTGAGTAGAGACTAGTGATAACACAGTAGAGCCGAGTGTGAGTAGAGGCTGGTGATAACACAGTAGAGATGAGTGTGAGTAGAGACTAGTGAGAACACAGCAGAGCCGAGTGTGAGTAGAGGCTAGTGATAACACAGTAGAGCCGAGTGTGAGTAGATTTGTGATAACACAGTAGAGCCGAGTGTGAGTAGAGGCTAGTGATAACACAGTAGAGCCGAGTGTGAGTAGAGACTAGTGATAACACAGTAGAGCCGAGTGTGAGTAGAGGCTGGTGATAACACAGTAGAGATGAGTGTGAGTAGAGACTAGTGAGAACACAGTAGAGCCGAGTGTGAGTAGAGACTAGTGATAACACAGTAGAGCCGAGTGTGAGTAGAGGTTGGTGATAACACAGTAGAGGCGAGTGTGGGAGCTTCATGTGAATCTGAACAGAAGTCACTGTCAAAACCCCTGCAGGCAATGCCCGTTATCTTTTTTCAGCGCATTCACATGTACATATCGTATTGGGCTCCCTCTTGATTGGAAAGCAAGAGAAAGGTGTTAGTGTGCTTAATACAGTTCATAGCTGTTAATTTGTCAACTGCTGATTAATGTTAGGCTCCAACTGTTAATCCCCATCACAGTGTGCTGCGTTTTCTAGAGTTCTACTCTTGCAACTATTTTTTTTCCAAGATGACACGCATAGTGAAAAATCAAAGTTCCTTGTTCTCTGAAACTGGGACTTGATAATCAATGTGGAGGTGGCTTGTCAGTGCAATGGCTACAGCCCTGACAGCAGCCTGAAAGACTTGGTGGGGTCAGAGGCTGAGCCAAGCTACTCACAGACCCACCCCGATGTTATGTCAATAGCAGCAAGTCTTCCAAATTCTCCATGGTGGCTTTTTTTCTCACCTTGAAGAAACTGCTCCTAAATAAAGGTATTCCAAGTGTTTGTTGGTGCTTACTTTTGAATAACGTTTCTGGAGCAGAAGGTGTAGAAATATGTCAACCGTATCCTGTTAAATATGGGTAGCCTGCAGTAAATTATTTTGAATGCATAAGGGATTTTCCTTCTGGTCTCTGTACTGAGGTATGTGTGCTGACAGCTTTATATATTTATTGCCGCAGTGAGGGTGGAAAAGATTGCTTGGCTATTTGTAACTGTGCTTTATGTATTTCCAAACTCACCAACACCAAACTCCACACTCGCTGCCTTTGGGTTGATTCTGGCTCTTCGCAATCTTACAGGACCGGGTAGAACTGCCCCTGTGGGTGTCTGAGACGGTAACTCTTTACACGGGTAGAAAGTTTCAGACTGCTGGCCTTTTGGTGAGCAGCCCAGTGCATAACCACTGTGCTGTAGGCGCTTAGCTCAGGTGGCAAAGACGCTGAAAAAGTGACCATTTCATGGCATCGAAACCCAGAAAACCACTGCCCCCATATCTGTTCCAACTTCTAGCTTAGCTACCTGTACAGGCTTTCCAAGGCTGTAAATCTTTCCCGCGGCAGGTAGCTGCATGTTGTTGCCACGGGGCAGATGGTGCCCTTGTACAGGTAGCAGCCAGTGCTTACTGGACACCACCGCTCAACAGCAGCATCTATACATTTGTCGGCCATGCCACCCAGGAGTACGTTTCACCCAACCCTAGACCAGTTCTCCGAGCTGTGAGCCTGCAGTGGAGTGACTCGTGGTGGCATAACAGTGAGCACAGGGTGTGGAGTTGGTGCTTGGCTTGCTTAGACTAATGACCTTTTCCCATACAGTGTTCAACACAGATCATTCTTTTGATACTGGTCTCGGGATTTTCTGTTTCTCAGAGTCGAGCTATCAGAAACTAAGAGTCATCATACGAAATGAGCAGGAACACATGGAAAATGTCGTATCTAGCACAGTGTCAGCCTTGTAAACATTATAGCAATGTTACTCATTTTTCTTATTTATTTTATTTTCTCTGAATTCATTCCCTTATACGTAAAGTGGAGATGCTCATAACACGTGTCTTCCCAATTGCACGGAAAAGAAATGATGGATGTAGAAATTTTAGAAAGTTTATTATATTCTGCAGATAGCACATGACATAATTTGTAGAGTCGTCTGATGAAGCACTCAGCAGCTAATGGAAAAGTCTGGTTTTCCCTGAACCCATCATCTGATCTCTGGGAGGAGGACGTGGCAGTCTGCGTCAAGATTTACAGACCCGGAAATCCTACATCACAGTGCTACTCTCTGTCCCGTAGTCACTGTGGGTTGGAATCAGCTTGATAGTGTGTGTTTTTGCTTTACGGTCATGTAACATTATTTATTTCAAATAACAGGAAACCCAATTCCAAACTAGTTTAAGTGGTAAAGGTGTTTTATGAGCTCCCAGGTCCAGACAGTGCTGGTGGGGCTAGGGCGGGCTTTAGGCTCGGTTGATCAAGGTCTAGCTCTGGGAACACTCATGGTTCCGCTATTTTCGTTTATTAGCTTAATCTTTAGATGGTCTACTTTCACAGTGCCACGATTAGAACAGCATCTCTAATGCATATGCATCCACGGCACTGTCCCAAATGCAGTAAATCCTCCAAATTCCAGCTTTGCACTTCCTGGTGCATTTCCCAATCGCTCCCTGGGGTCAGCGAAATACCTTGTGTAGAGTGGCTTAGACCTGAACTACATTCAGTTAATTACTTTGATAAGGAAATGGGTCACCCTCATTGGGGTGAAGTCAAGCCCCTTCACACACACAGCTTAGAATTAGGGGTGCAGGAGTGGGTGCATCTTGGTGACACCTTTCACTCTTTCCTCCATACATAATGTCTCTGGTGTAAGATATGTTCACGGCAACCAAAATCAAAACCAAACGCTGACTCATGGAGGTCCTACAGGACAGGGCAGAATGGTAACTTTATAGGAGTAGAAAGTCTGTCTTTCTCCTGTTCAAGACAACAGGATATGCAAATTAATTGAAATGTTCTTTTTATTGTTCGAAAGAAAATATTTTAGAATACCTTCTGTATGACTCAGAAATTCTATTTTCAGCTGCCCTATGGCATGAAACAATCCACTGACTATCTGTTCTGTGGCATCACAGGAGCTGAATATCTTTTCTGTGGTAGTATTATAGGAGAATCCTGTCTCTTTGGGTGTGAAAAATTGAAAAGTGAGCAGTATTGAATTTCATGCACTTAAATGAATTTCCCTTTTCTACTTTAGAATGATTATATGATGAGCTATAAATGTGCTTGCATTCATGGCTGCAGCTTTTCATAGATAGTGGTAAATTTGGCTTAATTTTCATTTGACCCCCTACAGCTGGATGTTCTCCATCCTAGCCTACCTAGCAACGGTTGCTCTAAGTGACACGTTTGCATTGCCCTCCGTTAGTAACATAACAGCAGGTTTCAGTAATGACTTTTCCTTACCATCCTGGTTGATTTTGCCTTTTCATTATTTAAGAATGACAGCAGTTTCTCTCAATGCCAAGCAGCAGAACTCCAAGCCTCTTAGCAGAAGTGATAGTTTTAAGACATATGTGTTTATATGACAGTGTAACTAGCAAGTAGGCATCTACTGAGAAAGAAATATAGACCTAGGTTGCATATGGATATTTATGACCAGACTACTTGGAAACTTTTGGAGTTGCAGAGCTGGGGTTGGGAAGGCTATACATTTCCAACAGATAGTACTTTATAGTGCTAGCTTTCTCAGTTAAATACAGCCTTACTGAGCAAGTTATTTCTGCCACCTAGATAAAAGGACTTAGCTCCAAATAGCTCTGATTTCTCCTTGAAAGAATCTAACAGCGCAGACATTACTGAAGATGGTTATTTTCTCTAGAGCTAATGTGCTGTGTATTAATGTATCATAATTATGCATTTCTTGTCTTTGCAATAAAGTAAAAATTATACTTGCAATTTTAGCAGATTGTACAGAATTAAGCACCTGAACTTGCTGTGACTTTTTTTTTTAATGTTTATAATGTCTTAGTTTCATCCAAAGCATGTCATAGAAAGCTGATTTTTTCATACAGAAGTGGTTTGCACTAAGAATTACCCTTTCAAAATGCAGGCTATTTTTGAGTTTGATTGCACTTGACCCAACTCATGGATTTTTGATCACCCTATACATATGAAATATGGACATTGAATTAGGAAGATGGGGGAAGAATTGATGCATTTGATTTATGACACTGACCAAGAATATTTAAAGTACCATGGGCTATCAAAAGAACAAAGTAGTCTTGAATGCTATTTAGAAGCAAGATTGGTTAGACTTTGTTTCACATACTTTGAACATCAAGAGAGATCCTTCCCTGGGAAAGAACCTCCTGCTTTTTAAAGTAGAAGGTCAATGAATAAGCAGAAGACCCTTGATGAGATGGATTGACAAAGTGGCTGCAACAGTGGGCTCAAACATAACAAAAATGGTCAGAATGACACTGGCCCAGACGGTGCTTTGTTTAGTTGGACATAGGGTTGCTATGAGTTGGAGCCGATTCGACAGCGCCTAACAACTGCAGACTCTTACGAAGAAAATCAGCAGTGATACCTTGAAATCTATATTTTTGAACAACTTCCCAGAGCCTTACAAAAATTTGAGTACCACATCCCTTAAACATGTGGAAAACTACACCTTAAGTCCATCTCTGTTTATTGCAGGGGCATAGAACAAAAACAAAACAAAACAAAGGTGCCTGTGGGAAAAAGCAAAACAATAGGCAGAACATGCTCAGCATATCTCAGACTGCAGGAACTTTAGATAGAAAAACCAATCAAGCCTCGAGTTTCAACAATGAAGGATTCTATGGGCAAAATATTGACTGATGCTAGAAGCATCCAAAGAAGATGGCAAGAATAGAGTCACTATAGCAAAAAGAACTAGTCAGCATCCAACATCCTATTTTAAGAAGGAGCATATGACCAAGAACCAGTGGCACTGAAGGGAGAAGTACATACTGGATTGAAAGCATTCATCACCATTATCCCCACAGACAAACAAACAAACAAACAAGCAAACACTGCTGGAATTGGTGAAACGTTTCAACAGGCTGAAGAAGCACTGAAAGCACTCACTCATCTATGCCAGGAAATTAGGAAGACAGATTCTTTCAAAGAATGGTGACCCAGCAGAATGCTCAAATTATGGAACCCCATCATTGATATCACATGCAAGTCAGTGTTTTGCAGATCACCCTCCAGCAACAGTTGCAGCAGTACATTGACAGAGTTGTCACAGTTTCAGGCCAGACTAACAATGGACATGGAAGAAGGGATTTAATAGCTGATGTTAGATGGATCTTGGCTGAAATCAGAGAATCCCATCAAGATGTTTACTTGTCTCATATTGATTAGTCATAGGAATTTGACAGTGTGGATCATAACAAACTATAGATCACCTGGAGAAACGGAACTCCAGAGTACTTCAATGTGGTCATACAGAACCTGTACATGGATCAGGAGACAGTCATTTGAGCAGAACAAGTGGATACTGGCTGCATGGCTTAAAATCAGGATAGGCATGAAGCAGGGTTATATCTTTCACCACCCTGAATCAGTCTGTATGCTGAGCAGATAATCATAGAAGCTGGGTTATAGAAGAATGTGAAGACTTATTAACTACCTGTGATAATAAACACATGACACAACCTTGCTTGCTGAAAGGAAGGAGGACATGAAGCACTTGCTGACAAAGATTAAGGAGTAGAGCCTTCAGTATGAATTAAAACAATGTAAAAACCCCACATTCTCACAATTGGCCCCATGGGTAACATCATGGTAAGCAGAGAAATATTGAGATGTCAAGGACTTTGTCTTGCTTGGGACCACAATAAATGCTCATAGAAACAGCAGTCAAGATACCAAACAATGGAATTTCAATGCAAACAATGATATCGAGGCTCAGAGGGCACAGGGTTAAGGAACATATGTTGTTAGGCGCCATTGAGCTGGCTCCAACCCACAGTGACCCTATACACAGCAGATGAAGCATTGTCCAGTCCTGCGCCAGCCTCACAATGGTGCCAGAACCCGTTGACTCAGCCCTGTGTCAATACATTTCATTGATGGCCTTCCTCTTTTATGATGCTGCTCTACTTTACCAAGGATGATGTCCTTCTCCAGGGACACTGACTCTGTGCCCAGAGTATGTAAGGCAAAGTCTCACCATCCTGGCATCTATGGAGCACCGTGGCCTCACTTTGTCCAACACAGAGCTGTCCTTGTTGCGGTTCATGTTCCTTTCCACATTCTTCTCCAGCAGCACAATTCGGATGCTCCGGTTCTTCTTTGGGCATCTTTATTCGGTGTCCAACCTGCACATGCATATGATGCATTGGAGGATGCCATGGCATGGGTAAAGCAAACTTTCGCCTAAAAAGTAACATCGTTGCTTTTCAATTAAAGGGGTCTTGTGTGGCTGATTTACCTAATGTAATATGTCTTGTGATCTCTTCACTGCTGCTTCTGTGAGCACAGAATGTGAATCCAATCAGGACAAAATCCTTGACAGCCTCTTCTCCATTGATCATGATGCGACCTATTCATCCAGAAGATCAAAAGGAATTTGATCTTCTTTACAGTGATTTGTAATCAATTATGAAACTACCATTCTTGATGTTCATCAGCAGGTGCTTCATTTTACTCCTCACTTTCAGCAAAAAAAAAGTGTGTCATCTGCATATTGCAGGTGCTTAATAAGCCTTCCTTCAATCCTGATGCCACGTCTTTCTTTATATAATCTAGTTTCTTGCTCAGTATAAAGATTGAACAAGTACGGTGAGTGGATACAACCCTGACTCACACCTTGCCTGATTTTAAACCCTGTTTCTGTTCCGACTGTCTCTTGAGCCAGGCATAGGTTCTGCAGGAGCACAATGACGTGCTCCGGGATTGCCATTCTTCTCAGAACTGGCCGTTTTTTGTTGTGGTCCACACAGCTGAGCACCTTTGCACAGTCAACAAAACACCAGTAAACACCTTTCTGATCTTCTTTGCTTTTTGCGAGGATTCATGTGACATCGATAGTGATACCCCTTGTTCCACGTCCTCTTCCGAATCCAGCCTGAGCCCCTGGCAGCTCCTTGTCAATGTGCTGATAAAATTGTTGTTGGATGATATTAGCAAATTTTATTTGCATGTGATTATTCATTACATTGTTCTGTAATATAGCATTCTGTTGGTCACCTTTATTTGGAATGGGCACAAATCTAGATCTCTTGCACTCAATTGGCCAGGTAGCCATTTTCCAAATTTCTTGCCAGATGAGTGAGTGAGTCCAGTGCTTCCTCAGTTTGTTGAGATATACCAATGGGTATTCCATAAATTCCTGAGGCCTTCTTTTTGGCTAATGCATTCAGTGTAGTTTGAACTTCTTCTTTGGTTCTTGGTCATATGCTACCTTCTGAAAAGGTAGAACAGCTACCAGTCAACTAGGAATATACAGCAACACCAAATCCACTACCATCGAATTGATTCAGACTCATAGTGATCCAATAGACAGAATGGAACTACTCCGTAGGATTTCCGTAGCTATAAGTATTTCAGGAGCGGGCAGCCTCCTCATTCTCTCTCTGAGTTTGTGGTGGGTTTGGGCCACAGCCTGTTTGATCTTTTGATTAACAACCCAATCTGCATCCCACTGCATCACCAAGGTCCTCAGGAAAGTAAGCTACAGGGGAGGTGAAAATGTTAGTTACAGAGGTGCACTTACTGGTCTGTGCCAGGAAATTTGGAAGAAATCTACTTGGCCAACTGTTTGGAATAGATCTATATCTTACCCATTCAAAAGACAGATGTCCCAACAGAATGTTCAAATTTGAGATCCATATCAATTATATCACATGCAATTAAAATTTTGCTGAAGATCACTCAACAAATGTTGTAACTGTATATTAGCGGCAAGCTGCCAAAGGTTCTGGCTGAATTCAGAAGAGGACATGTATGTTAGACAGGGTTCTCTAGAGAAACAAAACCAGGATACTAATGATTTTTTTAATATAAATATCATAAGAAATAAACAGTTAATTAATCTATACAGCAGTACAGATGGCTCAATGCAACTCATTTCTGTGAGACAGCTAATAAATACATTGGCCGTCCTTCAAGTCTTGAGGGCCACCAGGTAGACCTCTGTAGAGCAATTCAGACTATCCGGCCACAGGTAGCAAACAGCAAGGCAGGTCACCAACAGTCAGCCAGATGACAGGGTCCGACAGTCCCCAGCTCAAGAGATGTATACACCAGTAGTGTGGCAAAGCAGGTCTTGAAACCTCAAACTACAGCGACACCATCCACAGGTTAGGTGTCCCACAGGTAGGGTAGCTTGCAAATTGAGGCAGAGAACAAGCTAAGGCAGCCGCACAATGTCTGATCATCAAAGAGCAAGAGAGAAGAAAGGCAAGGCTCATTGAGCCATTTAGCTCTCCGCCCTTCAATTAATCCCACATGTGTTCACTGGTCACGTTGGCACAATAAACGTATCTATCACAACATGGAACAAGGGATATCATTGCTGATGCCAGATAGATTTTGGCTGGAAGAATACCAGAAAGGGATTTGATTGTGTGAATAGGCTTGAGAAGAATGGAAATCCCTGAACACTTAATTGGTCACATTATATATCCACCCCTCAGTTGCAGAAATAGATCATTAACAGTACCTTCAAAGTTGGCAGCACTTCCCCTCTGGCTATTAATATCTTATAGCATGATGTCTACAGGTAGAGTTTTGATACTCCTTTTTTGACACTTATAAACGTGGAATACTATAAAAATGTATTTGTAAATGAATGAATTTTTAAATGAAGCCATTTAAAGCTGGCTTCATTTATTTAAAACTATATTGGTAAGTTCCATCTATGCTTCTGAATATTATACTCATTCGTTTTATTTTAAAATAATTTTATTGGGGGCTCATACAACTCTTATCACAATCCATACATATATCCTGTGTCAAGCACATTTGTACTTTTGTTGCCCTCATCATTCTCAGAACATTTGCTTTCCGTTTGAGCCCTTGGTGTCAGCTCCTCATCATTCTTTTTATTTTTAAGTGCTGTAAATTATTAAATAAATTTGAGCATATCATCATTTGTGCATTCCATGCTTTGCACTAATTCTTAAAAGTGATTGAATCATTTAATACCCTTGCCTACTATATATGAGAGTCCCAGTTTCCTGTTCTTACTGATACTTTCAACTTAAAAATATATACATTTTTTTGATTTTTCAATCTGATTGGTATCTAGCCGTGTTACATTGTGGTTATACTTTGAATGTCCTGATGGAATGAAAATGAAAACACAAAAACCAGTGTCCCATTACTGTTAATTAACATAGTTTTCTATCTGACTTCTCTTCTGCCCTTGTCATCACTGTGTAGTTCAGTGTTGCACATTCTCAGTCTTGGGCATACCTCGACCCCTCTCCAGCTAACTTCATTTTTGTGTATGAATAAATCAGCTGCTTGGCCATTTAAGTGGTCTGTTACTTATTCAGGCACTGTCTCTTCACAAATGTTCAGGGGCAGGGTGTGGTGGTTCTGAGGGTTCTGGGGTGTACTTATGTGGTGATGAGGAATTGATCCAACTGTACCAGGTGTTTGACTTCAATTTAGATCACTGCCATTCTCAAGTCATTGTTGAGGCTTTTTGAATATGTATTCTACTGGTCCCTTACCCATTTTTTTCTTCTTAGCTGTTGTCTCCAAGCCTTTGCACTTTTAAAAAAAGCCAGTTTTGAGTTCTTTTTACAAGGTGAAGAAATAATAAGCATAATTACGATAGAAAATTTGTTCACATATTAAATGACTTAGAGATCTTTATTTATCTTAAAAATTATCTTTAGTAAACATCTTCTGTAACCTAAATAATGCCCTATACTTATTCTGGTGAAAAAAGTTCATTTAGCAAGAATGTTTTTAAATATCCTGGTTTAGCAGTCAAGCTACTTATAATAAATGATTTTTGAAAGTCTCTGTTGAAGACTTTAATAGCTTCTAAACTATTAGAAGTATCAGGGTCACAGTGGGTGCACTTTAATGTCTCACTGATCCAGCTCAGGAGTCTTAAAGAGACCTTTTGCATTCTAAACTGATTGCAATCCTGTCTCCTTTGTTGTCTGAGCCTCGACTGGTCTTAGTTTTTGTCTCTGTCAAAAGCACTTTGTCATGTTAAAAAGATTTCCTAAAATGCTGTAAGACATCTGAGAGATACTCTTGTTCAAAGAACATAGAATGATAGAATGTTAAGGATTATCAGTCTAAAAGAGAATTAAGGTACAAGGGTTCCCTTGCCTCCTCCTCCTCCCTATTTTAAGCAAAGAAGGAAACGGAAACTGTTGATATTATTGTGTGTCATTGAGTCAATACTAACTTAAAGCTGCCCCATGTACAGCAGAACCCCCTGGTACCTTCCTCTTTGTCGCTGGCCCTCTACTTTACCAAGCAGGATATCCTTCTCTAGAGACGGGTCTTTCCTGATAACCTGTCCATAGAATGTGAGATGAAGTCTCACCTTATAACAGGTCTAAAGAACTTGATGTGAAATCTTGTACTTTTAAAGAGCATTCCGGTTGTACTTCTTCCAAAGCAGTTCTGTTTGTTCTTTGGCAGTCCATGGTACTTCCAATATTCTTCACCAGCACCACGATTGAAATGCATCGATTTTTCTTTTTCAGTGTCAAACTTTAACATTGCCTATGACGCAATTGAAAATACCATGGCCTGGGTCAGGCTCCCCTTAATCCTAAAAGTAATATCCTTGGTTTTCAATACTTCAATGAGGTCGTGTGCTGAAGATTTAGCCAATGCAGTGGGTTGTTTGATCTTTTGACTGCTGCTTCCATGAGCATTTATTGTGGTTCCAAGAAAGACAAACTCCTTGATAATGTCAATCTGTTCTCTGTTTCTCACAATGTTATCTGTTGGTCCAGTTGTGAGGCGTTTGGCCTTCTTCACATTGAGTTGTCATCCATACCGAAGGCTGCAATTCTTCATCTTCATCAGCAAGTGCTTCAAGTCCTCCCTTTCTACAAACAAGCTTGTGTCATCTGCAGGTTGTTATTAAGCCTTTCTTCAATCCTGGTGAGAGGATACAACCTTGACTCACACTTCTCCTGATTTTAAACCGTGCAGAATGCCCTTGTCCTGATCAAATGACTATCTCTTGGTCCATGTACAGGTTATACTTGAGCACAGTGAAGTGTTCTAGAATTCCCATTCTTCACAAGACTATCCATAGTTTGCAGTGATCCACACAGTCAAATACCTCGGCACGATCAATGAAAGACAAGGAAACATCTTTGTGGTATCTCTGATTTCCGCCAAGATCCATCTGACATTAGCCAGATCCCTTGCTCCAGGTCCTCTTTTGAATGTGGCCTGAATCAGGGTGGCTCCCTGTGCTTGTACTCATGATCTTCAGGAAAATTTTACTTGCATGTGAGATTGTTCAACAGCATGGGCATTCTTATGTGTTACCTGTCTTTAGAAAGGGTACAGTTGGCTAACTAGTTGTCTTCCAAATTATCTGGCATAGCCAAGTGATATGATTCATTACTAGCGTTAGTGGTTGGTGCATACATTTGAATAATAGTTGTTTTGTATGGGTATAGACATTTCTCTATTTTGTACTTCAATATACATCTTGAAATGCCCTTTTTGCTGATGAATATAATGCCAGTCCTCTTGATTGTATCAATTTAGGCGTTATAAACCATATGGTTTTTTACCATTCCTTTTCAGTGCAGTAAAGCCTAGCGTATCAATTTTATGAGTTCCATTTCATTGTTATTGACTTTCAACTTTCGTAGATTCTTCCATCATAAATTCCAAATACCAATTTTTGATGAATGTTTTCAGATGTTTTCCTCATTTTGAGTTTGTCCCATCAACAAATGAAGGTCCGTAGGCTTTTCTCCTGCAGACTTTCCTCCACCTGAGTCTTTCTGATCAACTCTACTTTGAGAAGACAGCTCCTCCTTGTTTTTGAGTGCCTCCTGCCCTAAGGACTTCATTTCCCGAAACCAACCATCTCTGATGACATTCTGCTTCTGTTCCGTAGGTTTTCCCTTACCTGACCATGTTTCACTCCCATTATAGGGTTTTCAGTGGCTAATTCCTCTGGAGTAGACCACCAATTCTTTGTAGTCTGTTCTTTGTTGTCTGGAAGCTTTTTAGTCTATAAAGTCTGCTGTAACTCTGTCACTGCGGATGACCCAAGTGGTGTTTGGAATACCAGTGACATAGCTTTCAGCAGTATAGCAACGCACAAGCCATCGCAGGATGACAAACGGACAAACAAATGGTGGAGAACTGGGGCTAGATCTTCTTTAATCACTCAGTACAGTGTTCTGTAATGATGCTTTGCTTTTCTTTTAAAATGGAATCCAGACTAGCTACTTCGTTCCAAGTGACATTTCGCTTTGATGAAGAGAAACACCCTGTGCTGGCCTCTTTGTAATATGTAATATGTGTGTTCATACTTATGTGAAATTTAGATAACTAAACATGCTCCACCTAAATGGCAAAACTGTTTCTAAATTAGGCTCCATCTGCATTTACATTCTTCTTCTTCAGCAATTCTAAAAGTTGGTTTGAATGAATGGCTTATATTTATTGCTATATTAATCCAGAGTGCCTTTTGGTTAAATTTAATAGGAAGTTTTTAAATAAAATAATAAATCATGTTACTGGGGGCTCTTACAATTCTTATAACAATACATACATCAGTTGTATCAAGCACATTTGTACATATGTTGAAAAAGGAAGCTTTTTATTTTTTTTATTTCTTCCCCTCCCCCATGAAGCTTTTTAACATATGTAGACTTTCCTAGTATTTTATCTACTGTTAAGACTAACAACCAAACCCAAGGTCACCTAGTCTATTCCAACTCTTAGTGACTATATAGTGTATTGTGAGAACATATATGTATATGGGAGTCGCTCCAGAAGGAATCCTGCAAAATAATAGAAACCTTATTAAGCAAAAATATCAAAATGCGACGCTACTGTTCCTCAGCATACCTCCATCTAGCTCCATGCACTTGATTGCAGTGTTTCCGTGTCTTTTGCTCTTCCCATATACAGTTTTGTGCTCATCCATTTACTCCATATTAAACCCTAGTTTTGGTATTCTTTTAAAAAAATCAGCTTACTGGAGGCTCTTACAGATCATATCGCTTTTAATTTGGGCTAGGGTGGGGGTTAGGGACTCTGGAGAAGGAGTTAGAACATAAAGAAATGTGAAAGGGTATAGTTTCCAATGCAATTCTTTTTTTTCTTTTTAAAATGATTTTATCAGCGGCTCATACAACTCTTATCACAATCCATCCATCCATCCATTGTGTCAAGCACATTTGTACATTTGTTGCCATCATCATTCTCAAAACATTTTCTTTCTACTTGAGCCCTTGGTATCAACTCCTCATTTTTCACTCTGTCCCTTCCCGCCCCTCCCTCACAAACCCTTCATAATTCATAAATTATTATTATTTTGTCGTGTCTTACACTGTCTCACATCTCCCTTCACCCACTTTTCTGTTGTTCATCCCCTAGGGAAGGGGTTATATGTAGATCCTTATGATAGGTTCCCCCTTTCTACTGCACCTTCCCCTTACACTCCTGGTATTGCTACTCTCATTATTGGTCCTGTGGAGTTTTTATCTGTCCAGGATTCCCTGTTTTTCCAGTTTTTATCTGTACCAGTGTACATCTTTTGGTCTAGTCGATTTGTAAGGTAGAATTTGGATCATGATAGGTGGGGGGGAGGAAGCATTAAAATTCTAGAGGAAAGTTGTATGTTTCATCATTGCTCCACTGTACCCTGACTGGCTCTTCTCCTCCCCACAACCCTTTTGTAAGGGGATGTTCAGTTGCCCACAGATGGGCTTTGGGTCTCCACTCTGCACTCCCCCTCATTCACAATGATATAATTTTTTTGTACTTTGATGTCTGATACCTGATCCCATTGACACATTGTGATCACATAGACTGGTGTGCTTCTTCCATGAGGGCTTTGTTGCTTCTGAGCTGGATTGCTGCTTGTTTATCTTCAAGCCTTTAAGACCCCAGACGCTATATCTTTTGATAGCCAGGCACCATCAGCTTTCTTCACCTCAGTTGCTTTTGCACCTACTTTGTCTTCAGCGATCATTTCAGGAAGGTGAACATCATAGAACGCCAGTTTAATAGAACAAAGTGTTCTTGCATTGAGGGAGTACTTGAGTAGAGGCCCAATGTCCATTTGCTCACCTTTATACTAAACCTATAAATGTATGCATATAGATCTATTTCCCCATTGTCATGTATAAATATATTTACATATGTACATGCCTGTTTGTAGACCTCCTAGTTCTTTCCTCTATTTTCTGTTACTTACTTCTTGCCTACTATCATGCTCAGCCTTCATTTGAGTTTCAATAATTCCTCCCAGTTACATTGCCTTACCAGGCCTCCTATACCCTCCTCACCATCAACTTTGGATCACTTGTTCCCTTCTCCCTGGGTTTGTTAATACCCACTTCCTTTCCCCCACCTCACCCTCGCCAATGTCCCCTTGGAACTGTCAGTCCTGTTGTTTCCTCCTCTAGGTTAGCCTACCTATCTTATCTAGAGAGACCTGCAGAGATAATACTGTGCACAAAAAATAAGACAGAGCAAAACAAAGCAACAAGACAAAACAACAACAAAAAAACAATGACAAAAAAAAGGAAAGAAAGAAAAACTGTAAATAATTCAAGGTCTGTTTATTGACCTGGGGTGCCACACCCTGACCCCAATGTCTATTTTCGGTATTTAAAATAAACAAAATCTATCCCAGAACAAAATATTACTTTCACATCAATCAAACATGTATTTTATTAATAATTTGGTCAATCTTTTGAGATATTTTAAATCTGGGTTGGAAGATAGCAATCACACATTCTTGTTCTGGAAAGGAACATTTATTGAGGGCTATATGTATTCCTGTGAAACCTTTGTGGTATCATGGGGTATAAATTGGGCAGGGGTGGGGGGAGAATTGGGGAATCGATCACAAGGATCAAACTAGAACCTCTTCCCAGAGGGACCAATAAGGAAAAGTGGGTGAGGGGCGACCGAGGATGATGTAAGATATGAAAATAATAATCTATAACTTATCAAGGGTTCATGAGGGAGGGCGGGTGGAGGAAAGAGGGGAAAGAAATGAGGAGCCAATATCGGGTTCAAGTGGGAAGAGAATGCTTTAAAAATGATGATGGCGGCATATATGGAAATGTGCTTATTGACACACTGGATGAATGTATGGATTGTGATAAGAGATGTAAAAGCCCCCAATAAAAGTATTTAATAATAATAATAAATGGTTTGCTAACCTCAAAGTTTGGGATTAAAACCCACCAGCTGCTCTGTGGATGAACAGATGAGGCTTTCTGCTTCTATAAAGATTTACAGTTTCAGAGACTGACAGGGACCGTTTTGCTCCATCATCCAGAGTCACTGCCTGCTGGTTGATTCTGACTCAGCAGGACAGTATACTGCCTCTGGGTGTCTCTCTCTCTTGTGGAGCACCTGGTAGTTTCAAACCACTAGCTCTGCTGTGAGTAACCCAACTCTCAACCACCTTGCCACCAGGGCTCCCTGAGTTACACATGTTTCTATTGTAGCATGCGAATTCAGTTGATGAATCAATTGGAACAAATTCTGAATACAAGCTGCATTTTGCTTTATGGGCACTAGATGTCACTGCATGTAAGAGAAAATATACCCTTTAAGTAGTTTCTATTCCAGGATTCTGCCTAGTACAGCTGTTTGAAAGGACTTGCATTGTTAAACGGATTTGGGTATGGGCCTGATCTGTGGCTGCTGAATCTGTGTGAGAGATAAATTGGGTAAATTTTAGTACAAGTGAGTAATCAGATGGATGTATACTTGCAGCCAAATCGGCAATTGTTGCTAAAGCATTAAGACCTTTTCAACTTTCCTGGAAGATCTCTAGTCATTGTTTTTAAAATCATTTTTTTCTGAAATTGTTCTAAGAGCAGTGTATCTGGACTAACAGATTTTTTTTTTTTAGCAGTTCGAAACCACCAGTCACTTCTCAGGCGAAAGATGAGGATTTCTACTTCTGTAAAAATTTGCAGTCTCGGAAACACCCCGTGGCTGCTCTACTCTGCTACAGGGCTGTCAGTCAGCATTGACTTGGTGGCAGTGAGCTGCTTTTTGGTTTGGGTCTCTGCTGGAAACTTTGATAGTTTCCCACCACAAAGCTTACTTTGCCTTTGCTACGGATTGGATAGCGTGCCCTAAAAAGATGCCTTTAATTCCCTGCCCTTGGACTTGTCAATGTGATCCTGCTAGAAACAGAGTTTCATTAAGAAGGTTGTACCAGTATAGAGTTGATCCTAAATTTTATCCTTTCTCAGAAGTGACTTGAGACACACAGGGAATTACAGACTGACACAACGTGAGAATTATCTACAAGCAGAAACTAAGGAAACTGAGATACTCACAGGTGGAATCCATACAATCAGGATCTTAATTTAGACTATTTGCTTATAGAACTGTGAGAAAATGAATTTCTGTTTTTAAAGCCACTTACTTGTGGTATTTGTGCTGTAGCAGCACTAGGTAGCCATGGCAGGCAATTCACTACTTACAAACTGGCTTCATAGAAACATTAAACGGTAAACCTTGTCAACAAACGGTGCTGGCAAAATTGGATCTCCAGCTGCAGAAGAATGGTAGAGGATCCATACCTCACCCCACGCACAAAGACAATTCAAGATGGATCAGAGACATAAATGTGAATCCCAGAGCGATGAAGATACCCAGTGAAAACACTGAGACAAACTTAAGGACAGGCACGCTATCAAATGTAATAAAGGAAGCACACATGATAGAAGACAAAGTAGATGAATGGGACTTCCTAGCAATGAGATACTACGCACATCAAAAGGCTTCATCCAAAAAGTAAAAAGAGAGCCCACAGAGTGGGAAAAAATCTGTAGCAGCCACACAAAGGGCAAGGGACTAGTTGTTACATCCGCAAAATTCTGCAACAACTCAATAAAAGAAAAACAAATAAACCAATTAAAGCTTGGGCAAAAGACCTGAACAGACAGTACATCACCCGAAATGACACTCACAAACACTTAAAAAAATGCGATCCAGGAGATGCAAATCAAAACAATGATGTGATATCACCTCACATCCATAAGTGCAATTAGTTGTTCAAACTTGCCACTCCTTACTTCCCTTCAGGAAGAGATCACTGAAGAGATGATTGCTGTAGCAAAGTGTAGTGAATAAATCAGATGGTGCCACACTATCAGAAAGAATGAATACGTGGGATCTTAAGGGTTTGTCTTCAAACAAGCAGTCATCTTAGTGAGGTGCCTGCTGAGACCACATGGAAGAAGCACACCAGCCTCAGTGATCCAAAGATTATAAATAATAACATCCCAGGTTTGAGGAGGCAACAGTATTCAAGCTTAAATTCTGGGCACTCATTTTGTAGAAGGCTATGGATGTCAGTGAGAGACCAAAATCATCCCCTCTGACTATTGACTAGGCATGTGACTAATTTTGCTGTCAGACAGTGCATTGGAAAGTGGATTAATGCCAGTGCACTTAGGTTCCAATTTAACACCTTATCATTTGTTCTTTTTTTGATCTATTTAAGATTTGTTACAGGTTTTAGTATTTTCTGCTTTGTTTGATCGAAATTTTTGTTTTATTATTATTTTGCTTTGAAAAAGCTTTATTGATATATAAACCACATATCATACATTTCGGTAGATTAGTCACATTAGAAAGACTTGTGTGATCATCACCACAGTCAATTTTAGGACATTCCTTCTTCCTTGTGTTAGCTCCCATTTCTGGCCACCTCTCCAGCCATATCCGTAGAAAACTATTAATCCACGGACTATAGATTTACCTAGTCTAAGTTTCATATATAGTAAAACATACAAAATCAAACCAGCAATAAGAAAATACAACTCAACAACAAGGATTAAATAAAACCGATTAAAATCTCAGTTGAAAAGAAAACAAAATATTAAAACATAAGCAAATATACATTAGACCAAAAGGGAGATTAAATGGCAAAAGGTCACATTTTAACTGAACTTTTTCGGCAGTAATCCACTCTACAGTGCACTCTTTCTGATACCTAAGCCATTCCCAACCCTGACCATTCTCAAAAGGAATTCATCAGAAGTTTAATCCACATGGGACCCTTGCAAATGGAGTTTGGACTTTCACTGTCATCTATAGCCTTCTACAAAAATGAGTGTTAAGAATTTAAGCAGTAATAATAACATGAACTCCTCCAGATTTGGATTTTATGATATACAATCCTCGGATCATACAGGCTGATGTGCTTATTACGTGCAGACTTAGCTGGTGTCTCACTTAGGTATCTACTTGTTTTAAGATAAGCCATTAAGACTCCAAATGATAGTCTTTTTGATATTCGACACCATCTGTTTTCTTCACCATATTTTGCAATGTTTTGGGTATGTGCTTCTTAATATGAAATCCTGGGTAGAAAAGTCTGTAGCCATAGAAACTGAATTGATGGTTTCTTATAATTTATAGTTATTTATAACTATTTATATTTTATATAATTATTTATAACTATTTATAATTTATAACTATTAATTTATAATGAATGGTTTCTTATAATTTTAGTAGGAAGATTGTAGGTGGGGGAAGTGGAGAACTAATAATTATGTATAGAAGAATGAAGAAAATATTTTAAAATTGATTGTAGTGATTGTACAACTCCTAATATGTTTAAACTACTTAATTGTATGGTATGGAAATTATATATCAATAATACTGTTAAAAACAAAAAAATTACCCAAACAAAAAACAGACAAAAAATTTGGCCTTGAAATGTTATTTCTTTATTTTACTTTGTATTTTCATTATCTTAAGCTATACATTTTTAAAGTCATTTTATTAAGGGCTCATACAACTCCTATCACAATCCATACAGACGTCAACTGTGTAAAGCACATTTGTACAGTTATTGCCTTCATCATTCTCAAAACATTTGCTCTCCACCCAAGTCCCTGGCATCATCAGCTCCTCATTTTTTTCTCTCCCTCCCTGCTCCCTACCTCCCTTAAGAACCCTTGATAATTTATAAATTGTTACTTTGTTATATCTTTCCCTGTCCGACATCTCCCTTCACCCACTTTTCGGTTGTCTGTCCCCCGGGGAGGAGGTCACATGTAGATCCTTGTAATCAGTTCCCCCTTTCCAACCCACCCTTCTTCTACCCTCCCGGTTTTGCCACTCACACCACTGGTCCTGAAGGGATCATCCACCCTGGATTCCCTGTGTTTCCAGTTCCTATCTGTACCAGTGTATATCCTCTGGTTCAGCCAGATTTGTAAGGTAGAATTGGGATCATGATAGTGGAGGGGAAGGAAGCATTTAGGAACAAGAAGAAAGTTGTATGTTTCGTCGTTGCTACATTACACCCTGACTGGCTCGTCTTCTCCCTGAGACCCTTCTGTAAGGGGACGTCCACTGGCCTACAAATATGCTTTGGGTCTCTACTCCGCACTCCCCCCCTCATTCACAATTATATGATTTTTTGTTCTGATGATGCCTGATACCTGATGCCTTCGACACCTTGTGATTGCACAGGCTGGTGTGTTTCTTTCATGTGGACTTTGTTGCTTCTAAGCTAGATGGCTGCTTGTTTACCTTCAAGCCTTTAAGACCCCAGACACTATCTCTTTTGATAGTTGGGCACCATCAGCTTTCTTCACCACATTTGCTTATTCACCCGCTTTGTCTTCAGCAGTTGTGTCGGGAAGGCGAGCATCATAGAATGCCAGTTTAATAGAAGAAAGTATTCTTGCACTGAGGGAGTACTCCCTCTAGTTCTTTAATGCTTTCTCTCTGCCCACTACCGTGACCCCAATTCTGTTTTACCAGTTTGACTAGACCAGAACATGAATACTGGTACAGATATGAACTCGAAACACAGGGAATCCAGAACATGTAAATCCCTGAGGGGAGCAGCAATACTAGGCGGGTAAGGGTAAGGGTAAGGGTTGGTGGGGTGGAAGGCGGAATGGATCAAAATGATGGATGTATGGCTCCAATTCCAGGGGGACAGACAGCAGAGAACTGGGTAAAATGAGACGGCAGTCTGTGTAAAACATGGGGGAAAAAAGAATAAGAATTTATGAATTATCAAGTGGGTATGAGGGAGGGAGGGAATGGGAAAAATGAGCAGCTGATGCCCCGGGCTCAAGTAGAAAGAAAATGTTTTGAGAATGATGATGGCAACAAATGTACAAATGTCCTTGACACAATGGATGGATGGATGAATGGATTGTGATAAGAGTTGTATGAGCCGCCAATAAAATGATTTTTTTAAAGAGCTATAAGAGCTCCTAATAAAATAAAGTAAAAATAAAAAGGATCTCTAAGAGAACCCAATAAAACGAATAAAGAAAGAATGTGAGCTCTGGAACAGGAGGGTGTGCAGTCTATCCCCACTCTGCCAGTTGGTATCTGTGTGACCCTGCACATAGTTTTGAACCTCTCCACTTACATTTCATTATCTATGTAATGGTGATAATACTGCTCTGATTTAGATAAGTTATTTGTGGAAGCACTGAATATATTAACTGGCACATAATGCTTTTATTATAAGTGTTTTAAAATAAATACCTTTGTTTTCAGGCAGTTTATGGATACTTTTTTGTTTTGCATTTTTTGAATGTGTGAGAGACATTCAAGGTGCTTATGTAAAAATTGGATTAAAGGTAATAGAATTGAATTATATGCCCATAAAACTATTAAAAGATAGAAATTTTTTCCCAGAAACTTTTTGAACCTCCTTGTCTATAGTGTGCCTTTGAAATTGTAGTATCTTTAATTTCTGAGTAAGTCTATTAGCAGGTAACTCCTTATGATGTTTTTTGGGAATATTTTAAGTTTGCTCTCATTTTGCAGGACCATTTTATTGAATATAGAATTCTTGGTTGACTTTTGAAAAAATGTTTTACTTTTAGCACCTTAAGTATGGTGTATGTACAACAAAACATATCAATTCAACAATTTCTTCATGAACAATTCAGAGACATTGATTACATTCCTTACACTGTAAATATTCTGTGTGTCTGTTTGCAAATCATTCTACTAAGATTAATTCAGTGCTCTTTAAACCAGGATTTGCTGAAGTTGGCATACTGCTCCTGGAGGGGCATTGAAACTGTCCGGGGTGGACTGCCGAAGCAGATACCTACAACTTAGCTTGGGTTATGTGCCATACTACAAACGTTTTTAATTGCCAGGGGCCACTTTTTCTGAAAAGTAGATAAATAAGTTTGGGGACTTTATTGGCTAAGCAAAAAATGTTCCTTTTTCTCTTTTCTCCCATCCCTTATCATCATCAGTTTCCAATACTTGTTTATTTTCTGTCATTGAGATTACCGCAGTTGTTTTTTTTCCCCATTCAACATGGTATTTCCAGGGGGACTGAAGACTTGAAGACTTCAGGCCCTTGCTCTCTCATTTCTTGTTATGCTTACAAGAAAGCATTCACATAAAGACAGGAAAAAGGATAGAATCAATCAAGTGACTTTATGTAAGTGTTTTTTATGACTTTAAGTAAGTGTTGCGGCAAGCCCAGATTGTGCAGACAGGAAGCTCAGGTAGCATGGGCACACCCTGCTGGATAGATGTATATGTTCTTGTACACTCGTGATGGTGGATCTACTGCTCTTGACCAGCTCTTTGAAGTGCACCTACTAGTAACACATTCACAGTTGTACTGTGACACACTCAAAATTCATGCTGTGCCCATGTTACCTGGCCAGAGCTCTGACTACTTCTTCCTGTCACATGTAGAGTCAATTCAGTACTTAGTAGAAGGTTGTGCATGTGTCCAGTCTGCTCCCTTTCACTGCATTTTTCTGCCTGTTTGGGGAATTCTTTGCCTTTTGAAAACTATTGATAAAGGAAATTTATCTTTTCTGCCCTATAACTACTTTTGTGTTGGAATTTCTTCCATTTCGCTCACTTTACTCCTTCCCCCAGATCCATCTTGTATTTGGTGTGAGGTACCATATTTACTCGAGTATAAGCTGACACGAAAATCAGCCGAGGCTCCTAATTGTACCACAAAAACAGCATTAAAAATGTGCTGACAAACTCAGCTTATACACGAGTATCTATGGTATTTTTTTCTTTTTCTTTTAAAAAATAATTTTATTAGTGGCTCTTACATCTCTTATAACTATCCATACATTCCTCCAATGTGTCAAGCTATCAGTATGTCTTTTTCGTTACCTAAGTATTGTATTAGCCTGGTGGTGTTGTGAATTATGAGTTGAGTGCTAACCACAAGGTCAGCAGTTTGAACCCACCACCAGCCACATCGGGAGCAAGGTGGGGCTGTCAGTTTCTGTAAAGATGCAAAACCTCAGAAACCCAGGGCAGTTCCAGTGGGTTCTGTAGGTCACTATGAGT
This sequence comes from Tenrec ecaudatus, assembly GCF_050624435.1. NCBI lineage: Eukaryota > Metazoa > Chordata > Mammalia > Afrosoricida > Tenrecidae > Tenrec > Tenrec ecaudatus. The sequence continues at coordinate 48,830,008 of NC_134541.1, read as the reverse complement.
CAGCATCGACTCAATGGCAGTGCTCTCGCTCATGTATTGAATGTCTTTATTCATTTCCCTCATTCCACATTGAATTAATGACAGAATATTCATAAGGGATAGAATTTGAGTTGATCTTATCCAACCCTTTCATATCATGGAAAGGAGAATCTGAGGATTGTACAGGGTATGGTTTCTTGTTGAGGTCAGAATAAAACTTTCTGATTCTCAAGTGTAGGATTCGTTCCCTGCTGCCTACATTTTCCAAAGTGTTCTATTCAATTCCCCCCAAATCTCCTCAATTCTTGCTGATATTTATTTAATAATCTGTAAGTGTTAGATACCATTAAGTTAGTTCCAACTCACAGAGACCTATGAGAACTATACATTGCCTGGTCCTGCCTTATCCCCACTCTTGTTGATATGTTTGAGCCCATTGTTACAACTACTGTGTCTATCTGTCTTGTCTGTGATTGTGTGTGCTTCCTGAAATTTCTCATTTAAGTCTGTAGCTCAATGCTTGACACATAGCAGACACTAAATAAATGGTTGTTGATAGACTATTTTAGTGTTAATACAGGTTCTTTGACAGAGAGAGAGAGTGGAAGAAATATCCTTCAGGTAAGTCGGGACACTCTGGAGTTAGATGAAATAAAATGGCTTATGTATAGAAAGTTATGAGACCTGTGCTACCTTCCCTGGGATTTGTAGTTCTGGGTGGGAGCATTGTGAGAAGGGCTACTGGCTTCAATCATACTGGTTTCCTGAGGATTCCTGTTTAGTTCTAAGCCAAAAGGTCTTTTTTCCCTTTAATTATCAAAAAGGAGAACTGTTTTCTACTCTACTATGCCAGAAGACCTTTATCTTAGAAGATAAAAATGATTGGTATGGTTGATTTCTCTAACTGGAATATCATTTTTTATATTCAGTTACTGGTGTCCATTATGGTGGATGCTAAGGTTTGCTTATATCAAAGTAATGTGACGTCAGCTGCACTAAGGGCCCAGTTGGGTAAGCTCTCAACTACGAAACAGAACACCAGTAGTAGTTCCGCTCCTTGGAAGAAAGATGCAGCTGTCAGCTCCTTGGAAGATGTGCAGCCTCACACACCCTGTATGGGGTTCCTGGGAGTCAGAATAGATTTAATGTCCACGGGTTCGGATCAGGAGAGGTAATGGCCCTGCAAAGAGTACGAAGGATAGGATGAAAGGGAAAAATGCAGTCAGTGGGCTGATGGTCAGTGGTTCAATCTGTGAGAGCAAACAGTAGGACACCATTGTGGGAAAGTTTGGAATACTGTGCTGTCCGTGAGGGTGAAGCAGTTCAGGAAATGTCTCCCCAGAGTGGGCGGATTCGCTCCCTTCCTGGGATTGTCTTAGACACTTTACACCGATAACAATAAAGTAAAGGTTTTTGTTTGTTTTTTAGCCACTCGGACCACTATTTAAGTTTGGAGGATAAGGAATTTGGAGGGATTATTATTAGTGGTTTTTAAAGAAACACACTGTATTTACACAGCCATTCTCAAGAAATGAAATCAACAAGTATCCTCTTAACCACTCCATATATTTGATTCTCCTCCCACCCCATCCTCTCTCTCTCCCTCCCTCCTCAATAGCCTGCCCTCTCCTCCCCTGTTTATGCCCCTGTCCCTTACCTTCTCCTCGTGATCAAAGTCTTGTCTTTTGGTATCAAAACCATGCTGCTTTTAAAATTTTTTCCCTTGTAATATTGGTGTTATTGAATATCTTTGTAAGATTAGCTGTTTGCTAAGCATAATACTCTCTAGTTTTTCCCATGTCTTGTGGTATTTAAGAGAACTGTCATTTTTTTAATTTATTGATGACTAGAATTCCATTGTATGGATGTGCTGGAGTTTGTTTATCCATTCCTCTGTACTCAGGGTATTTGGATGTTTCCGTGTTTTTGTTACTATGGAAATTGCTGCAATAAGCATAGGTGTGCATATGTCTATTCATATTGTATCCTTTTTTTCTTTGGAGTTTATACTGCGTAGGGAGATTGCTGGATCATAAGATACTTATATTTGCATTTGTTTAAGTAAGCGAATGCCATACTGATCACCATAGTGGTTGTTCACTTCTGAATCCCCACTAGTTTCTTTTTAATGTACACTCAGGACGAAGTTTTGCTCTCCAGCTCTCAGTATGGGGTGGCTATTTGAGTTTTCCACTGCAGAGCTAATATATAGTGGGTTAAAGTCGGCTCTACCACCTGTGGCTATGGTAAACCCAACTTTTCTTCTCCTAACCCATTCAACCGATTGCCATCTAGTCGATTTTAACTCATTACAACTCTTTGTAGGGTATCTGAAGTTGTACATCTTTAGGAGAGCAAACAGCCTCATCTTTCTCCCTTGGAGCAGCTATTGGTTTTGAACTGCTGACCTTGAGGTTAGCAACCGATACTTATCCCAGAGTGCCACCAGGGTTTCTTTGTTCATCATTAGAGTAGGAGTAATACTTGTTTCTTCATCACTGAATAATCTGTATAAATAGAACGTTATCAAAGTACTTACCTAGTACAATGCCTAGAAATAATATTGAGAAACTTTTTCTCAGAAGGACCAGGTAGTAAATATTTTAGGCTCTGTGAGTCATAGGCGTTCTACCATGATGATGAAATTTGTGGCTGTCAGGCAAAAGTAGACACAGACTCTACACAAACACATGAGCTTAGCAGTGTTCTAATAAAACTTTGTTTATTGAGGTTTTGATTTGGTCTTCAGGACACGTGTTAGTTGATCCTTGGTTTCGAAAATCAAGTGTGCACGATAAATGATAATGGCTATGGTTGTGATGCCTATTTTTTCTTATTGGAGTTCTTATTAATGTCAGGCAAGGCAAAGAGGTCTTGAAGTTTGCATTCACATCTGTCTGAATGTTTTGAGTTTCATGCAGATAAGAAGTCAGGCAAAGTAATGTCATTACCTTAGGCAAAATAATGTTACTTTCAGCATTTTTATAATCAAAGATTTTAAGAAGGTATAATTAGCAAACATATTAATGAAAATGAGTAAGAATTAATTTAGAATGTGTGCATGTGCCACTCATAGGAAATTAGCTATACCTTCCTGTGGTATGATGGCTTCAGTTGGTTAATAATCACTTCAATATTTGTACTAATGGTTCACTGCCTAGGTTAAAGGACTTTCCTCCCTGCTTGTGGACAGTTCTTATTGCGATTGTTCACACAATTTTTATTAAAATGGTTATGAATAAATATATTGAGTTATGTCATTATTCAAAACTTATTCCTTTCTGTAATATAAATGTATGAACCGTGTGTGATTTAATATGTGAAGTGGATTTCTGAGTAAGGCCTATGAAGACTGCTGAGGAACAATTCATCCTGAGGCAGGGATTTAAATTCTTTTGACAGCATAAAAATGTTTTGGGTTTATATTCTCCACAGCACTTGTGTGGTCATCAATATTTGAGGCATAACTTTGCTGTAGTGTTTATTTAGTCATCATAAAACACTGGTCATAGGACAGAGCCGATTCCCATTACTCCAGAACACCCAAACTCACTCTATTGAGTCAATGCCAATCTATAGTGACCTGACAGGACAGGGTAGGCTGCCTCAGTGAGCTTCTGAGACGGTGACTCCTTACAGGGATTGAACTCACCCTGTGTCTCCCATGGAGCAGCTGGTGATGTCAAACTGCTTGCCTTTGGTTAGCAGCCCAATGCCAACCTTACTAGGACAGCCGAATACCATGAGATAAAAAGCTACCTGACCTACAGGTGTTGTAGTCACAGAATGATAGTTTGAAATACATATATATGTATTAGGGTTATTAGTGCCAGCCCTTAGTGCCGGTGTTGGGTTTCAAAATAAAGTTATGGGTTTTTGTTTCCTAGTTTTGTCTTTTTCTTTTCTTTTTCACACTTATGGAGGAGGAGACGTTCTAGAATGGACACCACACTGGTATTCTAAAGGCTTCCAAAATCCTTGTGGTTAGTTCTCTCCCTTTAAAAAAACTGATGAGGAAGTGTGTTTTTCTATCTGGGGCCCAACACTGCCGTAGGAAAACAATTTTCTTTAAAAAATGCTTGTCTTATTATTCATTATAATGAAATACCAGTGTATCTCTCAGTGCTGTGTGGAAGCAGGCTCTGGTTTTATTTAGAGGCAGCGAATATCATAACAACAGTTGATGGTAGGTGCGCTAGACACAGTTCCAAGTCATAGAAATCACGTGTACAATAGAATGAAACACCTTCCCATCTTGTCCCAGCCTCACAGTTGTTATCTCTGAACTCAGTTGTTACTGCGGCTGTGTCAGTCCGTCTTATCAACAAGGCCCTTCCCCCTTTCCCTGTCTCCCTACTTTAACAAGCATTATGTCCTCTTCCGGGAACTGTCTCTCAATAACATGTCCGAAGTACGTGAGACAAAGTCGCGCCTTGTTTCTAAGGAGCATTCTGCCTGTACTTGTCCCGAGACAGATCTGTTTCTTCTCGTGGCCGCCCCTGGTCCTTTTCTTATTCTTCCTCAGCACCGTAAATCAAGCACACCGATTCTCCTTTGGTTTTCCTTATGCAGTGGCCACCTTTCACTTGCATCGGAGACTAGTACACATCCCGTGGCTTGGATGAGGCACACCTTAGTCCTCAAAGTAACCACCTTGCTTTTCAAGCCTTGAAAGATGTTTGGCCGCTGCTTCCCTGAGCATTGATTGTGGATCCAAACAAGACAAACCCTGACAAGTTGAATCTTTTCTCTGATTGCCATCATGTCACCTGTTACCTGCTGGTCTAGTTGTGAGGATTTTGGACTTCCTTACATTGAGTTGTCATCCACACCGAGGGCTGCCCTCCTAGCTCTTCATCAGCAAGGGCTTCAAGTCCTTCTTCTTTTCAGGAAAACAAGCTGTGCCATCTGTGTGTGGCAGGTCATTAACACATCTTCATTCAGTTCTGATGTCACATCGTTTTCCTATTATCCAGCTTCTCGGATGATTTCTTTCAGCATGCAGATTGAATAAGTGTGGTGAGAGGACTCAACCGGCATGCGCACCTTTTCAAATGGAAAACCGTGCGTCATTCCAGTGTTCTGTTTGCACAACTGCTTCTGGATCTTTGTTCAAGTTCCACATGCATCCATTGGGATCGGAGATGAGAGAAAGGTGGTGTTCTCCATGGTCTATGTGTGGAGTGCTTGACTCCAGTTAAAAAGTTGGTCTTTGAACTCACCCAGAGGTTCCTGGGGGGACCAGACTGGTGATCGACTCCTGAAAGGTCTCAGCCTTGTAATACCCATGCATTACTCAGCTCTCCTCTGCACGCCTGGGGTCAACAGCCGCTGTCAACAACAACTCACAACAGCAGTAGCAAACATGCTTGTCAAAATACAGAAAATGTTTCTCCTTTATCTGTTTGGGAATTTTATATTATTTTCTTTTTAAATGTGTATAATCATTCAGTTTTCCTTACAAAAATTAAATATATTTTTCTTAATTATTTTTACATATTTTATAATATGTTTTTCTTTGTTACTTAAATTTTTTTTCTTAACTTGTACAACTATAATCACTTGTAGCAAAACCATGCAAACAATTTAAATATAGTGAAGCCATGAAATAATAGTTCCTAAACCATTTTGCTCTAATTATTAAGAACATTTCTTCCAGAATGAGTTATCATTACAGTTTTTCAGGGGTGCATAATTCATCGACACGACATGTACAGTATACATTTTGCTCACTAAGTGTTGTTCGGAATATGTTACTTAACAAAATGTATGAGTCCTTTTGCCCAATCAGATCCTGTCCCCATAGTCATTATTCTCGGGGACACTCTTAGCAGTGGCCCCTGCAGACTCTTTCACATTCATGAGTTGATGGGAATGGGAGGAAGATTACTTTAGCAATATCTCTCAGTTCTTTGAAATGTTTTTATACAATAAGCGAAAAGTCACATGATCTGTACCATCAAAAATTATTTTAATACTCCTTGTGCTGGCAGTTGAGATTTAATCTTCCTTCAATTTTGTTAAAAGCTAATAATTGGAAACCACTTGACTTTCAAAAAGGCTTTGTTTTACCTAGTCATTAGAGTCATTCACTCTCTCGGTTTCTGGGAAGTTTACCAAAAAGCTTCATCTCATTTTTCAGAGGGTTATTAATTCTACCTGATGCTTTCTTAAGAGCTCTGGCGGCCCTAGTGGCCGTGTGTTGGTCAGCCATCTGAAAGCACCAGCCGCTCCACGGAAGACGGCGCTATATGCTCCCGTACAGAGGTATCGGCTTGCAAACTCACACAGGCTTTGTAGAGTCTGTTATGAGTCGGCAAAGATTGATGGCAATGAATTTGATTTGGTTTGGGGGTTTCTTTTTTAACTTCACAATACCTTGTCAAATTCCATATACTCTAGGCAGGTTGTGAATGTTTCTTTTGCATTATGGGCTTTAAAAATAATTTTATTTCTCTTTATAGTTTATGCTTGAAGCTGTAGAATTGTTGTTAGTAAGTTAGAAAATTTGGCTTCTTTAGAAAAGTCTGGCTTTTTAGTTCAAACAATTAGGGTGATTCCCAATTCAATGGTATCATGGCATTTTTGTCTTCAAATTCTATGATCAATGAGGTGAGGTAGGCACAGTACATTCCTGTATGTTTGCTCACTTTAAATAAGGATCTGTGGTGTTGTCAGGTAAATGTTGGGCTGCCACCTGTAGGTCTGTGTTTCAAACGCATCAGCTGTCTCTGCACAAGAAAGATGTACATTGTACAGCTTCAGAAACCCCTTGTGGGGTAGCTCATAGTGGTTTGCGTATCTTCAATATGTCTCTGTTTGCTTTGCGTTCAAGTGGCTCTGATAGATCTGAATTCAGACCATCCAATTCAGCAAAATACTCAGATTATACCACCGGGTGCTGATGAGCTGTGGGATGACTTTAAAAACATCACACTCCAAGAAAGCCGAAGGCCATTAGAAAGACAGGAAAGAAGGAGAAGAACAAAGTGGATGTCAGAAGAGGCTCTGAAACTCGCTGCTAAGCAGAGTATCTAAGGTAAAGGAAAGAAATGATGCAGTCATAGAGCTGATCAGAAAATGTCAAGGGGCCGCTCCCAGAGACAAAGTAAAATGTTATTATGAAATGTGCAAAGACTAGAGTTAGAAAAACAAAAAGGAAGAACACACTCCACATATCTTAAACTGAAAGAACTAAAGAAAAATAAGCCAAGCCTCAAATTACAATATTGAAAGATTCCATGGTCCAAATAATGAATGTTGCAGGAAGTTTCCAAAGACGATGGAAAGAATACACAGAGTCACTGCACCGAAAGGAACGAGTTGACATTCAGTGATCTCAAGAGGTAGCGTATGAGAAAGAACCAATGCTGCTGTAAGAAGAAGCCGAAAAGGAGGCTCCCAAAATTGATGGAACGTTCATTCAAAGGTTTCAGCAAGCTGATGAAGCTTTGGAAGTACTCACCTATTCCAATAAAATAGGAAAACAGCTACTTGACCAATTGACTAGAAGAGATTCATATTTGTTTCCATTCCAAAGACAGGTAAGCCAAAGGATGCAAAAATTACAGAACAGTATCACCGATATCCCATGCAAGTAAAAATTTCCTGAAGATCATCCAACAAAGGTTCTAGCAGTACTTTGACAGGAAGCTGCCAGAAGCCAGACTCTGAAGAGGATGTGGAAAAGTGATATTATCGATGTCCAACAACGATTGCTGACAGCAGAGAATAGTAGAAAGATGTTTACTCGTTCTTTATTGACTGTACCAAGGCATTCAACTATGTGAATCATAAAAAACTATGGAAAGCCTTGAGAAGAATGGGAATTGCTGAACACTTCCTTGTTCTCATGCAGAATTTATACAAAGCTCAAGAGGCAGTTCTACAAATAGTACATGAATTAGGAAAGGTATGCATCAGGGTTGTATCTTCTCCCCATACTTATTCAATCTGTATGCTGAGGAGATAATCAGAAAACTGGATTATATGAAGAAGACTGTGGCTTCAGCATTGGAGGAAGTTTTATTAACAGCTTGTGATAAGCACATGACACAACTCGGTTTACTGAGCGTGAAGAGGACTTGACACACTTGTTGGTGAAGATCAGGGATTGTAGCCTTCAGTATGGGCTGCAACTCAACGTAAAGAAGAACAAAGTCCTCACCACTGGACTAACAGGTAACATCACGGTAATTGGAGAAAAGATTGAAGTTGTCAAGGGTTTTCTCTTATTTGGATCCATAACCAGTGCTAATGGAAGCAGCAGTTAAAAGGTCAAATGAGGCAGATGAGGGGAGATGCTGGGCAGGGTAAGATAAGATATAATAATTACTTATGAACTATCAAGGGACCAGGGAGAAGGGGGGAGCGGGGAGAGAGGGGGAGGGGAAAAAAAGGGAAACCGAGCTGATTCCAGGAACCCAAGTGGAAGGCGAATTTTGAGAATGACGAGGGCAACGAATGTATAAGTGTGCTTTGCTCAACTGATGTATGTACGGATTGTGATAAGAGCCCCAATAAAAAGATTTATTAATAAAAAAAGAGAGAAAAAAGAAACAGGTCAAATAATGCATTGCATCCAGTCAATCTGCTGCAGAAAATCCTCTTTCAAGTGCTGAACAGCAAGGATGTTACTTTAGGGCTTAGGTGTGCCTGACCCAAGCTATAGTATTTTCAGTTGCTCACATGCATGTGAAACTTAAGCATTGAATACTGAAGAAACAATGATTTATTTGAACCATGTTGCTGGTGAAGCATATTGAAAGAATACTGAGATACAGAAAGGACTGGCAAAAGAACAAACTGATCTGTTGGAAGAAATACAACTGAATGCTCCTTAGAGGCAAGGATGGTGAGACTTAGTCTCAGGTACTTTGGACGTGTCATCAGAGGAGACCCATGCCTAGAAGGGACATCATGCTTGCTAAACAGAAATGCAGTGGAAAAGGGGAGGGTCCTTAGTGAGATGGATGGATACAGTGGTTGCAACAGTGGGTGAAAACATAAGAAATAATAGTGAGAATGATGCCGGAGTGGGCCGTGTTTCTTTCTGCTGTCCATAAGGTCGCTGTGACTCAACTGACCTAACAACACCCCCACGACCAACAGCCTCAACAGGTTTTGCCCTTGTCAGTAATATGTGCAAGACACAGTAAGAAAAGAAGTCCTGTCATATACCTTGATTTAGGAGCTTAGGTTTAAATATTTCAAGATTTCTCTGGGTTTGACATATTTTGGTGTAACATAAAATTTAGAACAGATAAGACATATATTTGTGCATTATAAGATGGAGGAAGAACGGCTGTGTAAAAGGAAGACAAATAAGAGGAGGTTGTTTGTACAAGAGGGATTCCTGGCCTTTCTCAGGCACATCTGTTGTACAAAATTCAGGATTTGGAAGTTGATTTTCGTAAACCCTTGGGCAACATCTACTGGAAGTTCTAGTCCTTAGAAACTTCAAGTTTGAAGAGGTCTTTGGATAGTGATTCTCAAATACATATCTTGGCTCTCCTTGATGGGTCATAAACTTACCAAAAATTTCAAGTAGTTCTTAGAGTAAATGGTGCATAATTCTGTGAGGTTTTTGGTACTTAGCAGTTACTTTTTAGTAATGTAGGCTACTAAAATGTGATATTTTAAGGTTAAGTTGTGAATCACTAGAAAATATTAACTGCAGGTATGTCTCGTCTTATTTGTGCCTTTTTATGAATGGGGGATGTGTGGCAACCCTGCCTCAAGCAAGTCTGTTGGTTCTACCATTTTTCTAATAGCACATACTCACTTTCTGTCCTTATATCACATTATGGTAATTCTTACAGCATTTCAAATTTTTCTATAATGCTATGTATGTTTAAAGAGGTGGCACTTCACAACCACATTTATAGCTAACAGACTGCTGTATAGTGTAAACATAACTTTCATATGTACTGGGAAACTCAAAGATTTCTATGCCTTTTTTCCCCATTGCATATGCCTAGAACCAAACTTGCAGGGCCCACCCATTAAGCTATCTCGGTATAATTTTCTGTCTCTATTATTTTAATGTGATCTTGAGTCGGCATATCTTTTGGCTTTATTGTGATCGATATTGTTTGTATATGTTATTTTACTTGTTCAAGGGTGATCAAACCAAAAGCCAGTACTCCATAGCATTAAAAGCCAGTACTCCATAGCATTTACATGGTAGTAATATTTTATAACAGCCAAAAACCTCATCTTTCAATGTGTACAACTTGTCTGTTTCTTTTGTGGTTGGCATATTTTTATTTCTTCTGAATTTATTGAGTTTCAATGGAAAGTGGAATGAATGGGTCTCATGACCCTTAGTGTTTTTCTTCTGAGTGCATAAAATGACACGGAGGGCCATAGCGGACCTTTCCTGACTTCCCTGTTACGTACTTTTAGCCTCCATTCTTCTTTACTTATTCAACACTCCCCATTTCTCCTGCAGCACTCTACTTCCGTGCTGAGTCTGCCACTTCATGGCAATGGCTACGCAGAACTCACAGACAACACTCAGCATTGTGGGCTTTCGTAGGGAAGTTTTCAGTCATTGGTCCACAGTAGTGCCTTTTCTCAGCTCTCAGCCTTGTGGTCTCTTGGCCCCTTGCGTCTGCAGGCAGGACGTCAGCCTGCTGCTCTGCCTCATAGTCCTTTAGTCTCTATGTTTCTCGGTTCTGGTTCATGGTCTCCTTGCCTCTGCCTCTGGTGTTGCTGTGACTTGTTTGTCCCCTGGTCTTGGTGTCACAGCCTCTGGTGCCTATGATCTCGGCCAAAATCGCTTCAGACAGACATCTCGAAGATATTCCACTGGTAGCTCTTATGGAGGTCCTGAGGGTTCTTTTTCTGACTCCGAGATGGCTCTTCTACATAGAGAAATGGCCTTGAAGTGTGGTTTATATTTTTTGGCAGACTATACCCTCAAGGAAAATAGTGTGTTGGCTTGTCACACCTTGTAGTAAGATGGAGACTTCATCCCACCTTGATCTTGTCTGTTAGCCTTGATCTTGTCTGTAGAGTGTTCTCACCAAAATGAGATTATAGCCATAAACATAGATGCCCAGAATTTATAATACATCACATAGGGGGTTATGGCTAAAGGGGCCATATTAATTGACTACATCTCAGTGGATTAATGAAGAAAAAGGTTACAAAATTACTACTCAAAGGACAGATCCTATATATTCTCTGTTTTTCTCATTATTAATTTTGTACATTTATATTTGTTTTTTTCTAAAGCATTAATTTCTGCTTATGCCTTATTATTTTTGTATTTTATATTTTAAAATTGTGCTTTTTTAAAAAAATGAAATTCTTTAAGCTTATGCATTTTCCTTTGAGCATATATTTAACAGTATTCAATATATTCTGATATGAAATAATTGTTGTTTTCTAAAAGTTCATAATTATAGTTTTATATTTTATTGTTATAATCACTGGATTGTCGTCAATTAAAATAGCCCTTCTAGGCATAGTCCCTTATGTCATGTACTCTAATCCTGGACTTTACTATGATTATGATTTTATTTCGAAGAGTGTTCTCTGCTATACTAATGGACAGGATTAGTGTGGTAGTAACTCCTGACTTTAGTAGACTGTGTGAGCGAGTCACACTCTTTCCAGGGAATCTTTAGGCTACTTTAATGGAGAATGTGAATCACGCCACGCTTTTTCCTTTAGGATTTCTTTAAGACTCTGCCGCAGTAGAGAATGTGCCTTAAGACATCATTCCTTTGCTTTGTCGGATGGGCTCTGCAGGCTGGCCCTACTGTACATTTCTAATACATATCACATCACTTGGCAAGCCATACCTCTATTCCCTGACTGAGCTTGGGTCAAAGCAAGCAGACCTGTTTTGACTTTAGGACATTTTTGGCTTCTGGCTCTAGACCCTGTATTCGTCTTGCTCGGCCTTACCTCCAGGTCTGGAGCTGGACGGCTCCAGGTCCCAGATGAGACTTTTCCTCAGTTTCTGTGGGAGGTTGCGGCAAGTGAGGGACTGTGCTCTCTACTCAGTACGTGACCATTTCCTCACACACTCTTCCCTTTTTTTTTTTTTTAAGTGGAGTACTCTACTCTCAGGTAATATCCTTTATTTTGTATGCCAATCTATTGTTTAGATAGAAGACAATCTTGAGGATAGTTTTGGTTCAAGGTTTAAAGATTATTTCAAAGTGATAGTTTTTAAGGAGATTTTAACTGGTCCAGTACAATCTACACAACTCAAGAATATGCATTCTAGATTGTGGTTTTTTTCCAGCTCTTTTTTTCCCCCAGGTTGCTTCTGTGTATGGCCTTGATTGGAAGTTCTATATCTTTCAATGTTTCTTTTTACATTTAAGCTTCCCAGGTAGCATAAGTAGTGAATGCTGGAGTCCTAACTGAAAGGTTGATCATTCCTACTCACCTAGTCATGCCTTGGGAGGAAGGCTTGGTGATCTGCTTTCTGAACACACCTTTGAAAGCCTAAGAAGTTGTACTCTATACACTTGGGATTGTCAGGAGTGGAAGCCTTTATTGGTAGTGAATGAATCTGCACCTAGACCTTACTTAGATTAAATGCCAAGCTTTTTCCATCTCCTGTTTTTGACCCCACCAGTGAATTTGACCACTGACTGCTTCATTCTTCATAGTCTTTTGATTTATCACTTGGCTAAATGGACATCTTCTCACTGGGATGTGATGGCTTTTGTATGTGAATGAGACCTTGATTACCTGTAGCGTGTATGATGGCTAAAGTGTGGGGATTCTCCTCTAAATTTTCAGCTAAATTCTAGAGTTTAGAGAAATATTAGACTAACCTGATTTTTGTTATTCTGAAGCCATCCTGCACTTACTTCTCACATGTAGTTAATTTGTGGCACTTTTTGTTTATCTTAAAAACAGTTTAACATATGGATACAGGCATTGATCAGCTCAATCCTATTTGGTCTGGATTTATAGCAAACACAACTTTAAATTTCTGAGTACATTTTTCTTCCTTAGTATCCTGCTGGCTCCCGCCCCCCTCCCCCCATTTTTACCTCCTGTTCTTTTAAAGTAAGCATTTGCGAATGGAAATATGAGATACATGTTCAGTTGACAGTTCCAATGAGCCAGAAAATAGCTGAGCACTGAAAAAGAGCAAGTCTTTTGGAACATAGTTCAGAAGTAAAAGAAAGACTCCCGAGTTTAGGGGGGAGTTTAGAAACTTACTGATATGAGAGGCTTTTCTGTGCACACATCTAAGAAGGGTTTTTGTTTCCACAGCCCACAGAAGATTAGAAAGAACAAATTAGAAGTGGGATGGAAGCTCTGAGTAAGACACATGATAGCAGGAATAAGTGACAACCTGCTGATTTTAAAAGAGCCGGTGTAATTTAATCAAACCCAAGCACTTTGATGGTCCCTTTGTTTAGGATGAAAGCAGCCTGTACACACCTTAGAGGCCCCGGAAAAGGCCTGCGCTGTATTATTCTGTAGTTGAGCCATTTGAGGTCACGATGATGACGCAGAGTCCTGTGGATAAATGACAGTATTCTTGACTCAAGAAGGCAAGAAGGTGTGCTGTGCCTATTAGGAACATTCCCTTTGAATGTAATTAGATCTTAGGAAAACAGTTTGGAACTTTCAAAAGGAGAGTCTCCACTTTGTAGAAAATTCTTTTATGTAGCCCTCCGAACATCCACCCACAGTCACAGCATTGGTTCTTATGCTTATTACATAGGTCACTCCCTATGGTGGCAGGCTTCTTCAGGTCAGGTACATATCTCATACTTCTTTGTAATATTCCGGGTAGGTTGTGAATAAATATTTGTGGCTGTCAGGGCTGGTGATAAGGCCATACTTGTAAAAAAAAGTCAAATATCAGTATATTTATAATTACATTTATAGTACATTAGTTGGGTAAAGAAGCATGACTCTAGGCACTTTAAAAAAACTTTATATAAGTATTAGAGATGGTATAAAAGGAATTGCTGTTTGCTTAATGTAAACTTTAAATGACTTCAGAGTTGAGTAATTTTTATTGTTAAATGTAAGAAGATTGGAAGTTAGTTATATTTTGTTTTACCCTGAAATGAGGGAAGATGCCTTTTAGAAAACGAATGCCTTCTGTTTATAAAGTACCTTTCTTCCAAGGATTTCAAAGCATTTTCTAGAATCTAATCTCTTAATGAGTGATGAGTGAGGGGCAAGGGAAGTAAGAGAATTTATACATTGTTTTCTTTCATCTTCTTTTCTTTCTTTCTATTTATTTATTTATTTATTTTTGCCTAGGGTTAGGGTTAGGGCTAGTGTTAGGGTTAGGCCTAGGGTTAGGGTTAGGATTAGGCCTAGTGCTAGGGTTAAGGTTAAGCCTAGGGTTAGGGTTCAGTTTAGGGTTAGTCCTAGCGTTAGGGATACGGTTCCCTAACCTTCCTTTCTTAACTTTTCAAATGTTTGGATATTGGCTATTATGTTTTAATGTTGGCTAGAACTTCACATTTTGTTCAACCTCTTGTTTCAAGCAGTTGCATTACCAATTTTAGAATATTAAACCACATTCATAAAGATATATCTCTGGTTAACCAAACATACAAATAAATGAGTGACCCCAAAGCCCAGCATATACCATTCCTATACATTAGACCACACATTGAGTGGTTCTCAACCTTCCTAATGCTGCGACCATTTAATATAGTTCCTCATGTTGTGGTGAGCCCCCCATCCCAACCGTAAAATTATTTTCATTGCTACTTCATGACTGTAATTTTGCTACTGTTATGACTCAGGTGACCCCTGTGAAAGGGTTGTTTGATCCCCAAAGAGGTCACAACATATAGGTTGAGAACTGCTGCATTAGACCATTATCAAAAATTGGTAGCAGAAACCATGGAGCACATGAATTTCAGGAGAATTTTTTGTTTTGACTCTTAATAGAATTTGATTTCTTTGTGATTGCTCTTATGTTATGCCCACCCTTGACTGAGCAATTATCTAGGTTATCTTTGGTGGAGTGAAATTTCTTAATGTGGCATGGTTCTTCTCTCCATGTCTATACTACTTCCCCCAAATGATTGCTTGGGGCCATTGCAAACAGAGTGTGTAGCAGACTAATAGAGGGGTTGGTCAGTTTTAGTTGTCTCTGCCCTGGCTATAAGAATGAGCCATCTCCGAAGCAGGAACAGAGAGAATTCCTCGGACCATCGAGGAAGGAGAGGCACTAGAAGAGCATGTTCCAGATCCCTCCCTGTTTGAAGTGGCAGGCAGTGGAGACCAGGCCACACTGAGATCAGAGGCCAAGGATAGGAGACCCTGAGACAGAGTGGAAGACAGCGATGAGACCATGGGACTGTGAAGCAGCCCAGTGGGCTGTACAGGAAGACTCCAAGGGACCACATGGCTGAGAGGTTGAGGATTGGGATAGGCCTGGCTGTTGGCTGAGGAGAGGTTTACTGTGGACCAACGACTTTTATCCTTAATGATTCCTAATCCTGATTTATAGTAACCTTATCTTCCTTAAACATCCCCATTAATCCTGGATATTATTTATGAATTCTCTGTGGCAATGGATTATCAAAGTGCAGTATCCTGTGCTAAGGTAGTTGGTATCAGAATAGGGTACAAGAAGGGAGGAGGGTGGAGGCATGTCTTACCTGGGCTTCGTGGCAATGGGCCTTGGGCAGGTGAGGAGTTGGTTTCTCCTCTCTTGTGTGGCCAGAGGAAATCAGATATGACCACCATACCCTTAGCTGGTGGCAAAAGGAAGTAATTCATAGGAAAGTGAGAGTTGTGAGACAGTGAAATTATTCCCAATTTAACATTTTCTCTTTGTGTAAAGCAACCGTATTAATTTTTTTGTCATCTTGATTTCTTTACTAGAATATGCTCATTTGGGCAATTTATCCTGCACCTGTCATTTTGGGCAACATTTGCTATCTTGGAAGGGCATTCTCACAGCAGCTACATTTGGCACTAACGTGGCTGGAAGCAAACGATACCATTTGATACGGCTTGTGGCAGAATCTCGAGTGAATTTCTTTCTGATTAAAGTGGAAGCTAGAGAAAACTGTATCTTGTCCCCCACCTCATAAACTGCTGGTTTTAACGTTTTTTTCTTTGTTCTACTCGCACTTTGATCTTTTCTTCCTCTCTGCTTTCTTTTTTCCCTTCCAAGAGAATCAGAGGCTTTTTGCTTCCATCTATTTCATTGTGACCTTAGGTCAATGGTGCAGGCATGCCTTGATTATGATGCCCCTTATGGTATCAAGGGTGGGCTTCCTTATCTGGGGGAGACATACTGGGATCTTTTATAAGCACATTAAGCTGGGAGTGTCTAGATTCCATGACTCCGAATCCTGCCAAGGTTTTATTTTACAGTCATCTTCATTCTGTACCCAGGATTAGGGGGAGAACAATTTCAGATGACCTGTTCAGCTGTTGAAGATGGATCACAAACCACAGGCCAAGCTTTTCATGAGAGAGGCCAGTGACTGCTTTAAAGAACAGGGTGCCATTCGTCCCCCTCAATCTACCTTTGTTCTTAACATTTTCTTGAGCAGAAAGATGACCACTGTAAATCTGAATTTTAAATCTGTAGCTTTATTTGCTCAAAGTAAATCATTGGCCTTTCATTATTAGGATAAATAGGATAAACAATTAAGTATGACTTCTAGGCATATATATATATATATTTTTTTTTTTAACAAATTGCAACATAAAATGCTTTCTGTGCTTCTCACAATATTTGTAGTTTGTCATTTGGCAACTGTGCACACAGACATAGGAATAATAGCTCATTGACACAACTTGCTCGTATTTTTGTTTCTTCACAAAATGTGGGATTATAAAAAGACTTTTCCCCAGCTTTGTCTCCCCCAAAGACATGCCAAACATTAGAGGCTATTTGCCAACATATGGTGGGAGGCCAGATGCTTAGCGACATCCTCCCTGAAGGTGACCAGTTTCTGACAACTGTCTTGTCCCACCAGAGGAAGCCCTCCCCCCCATGCTGTTAAGGACAATGGGCTACTTCTCCCTAAAGGCTTGTGACCATTAGTGTGGTCCCTGTAGTGGGGTTTACACCTTACTGATAATGGTTTCTATGGAGATCCAGAGAATAGATCAAACCTGCTCAGTGACACCCAAAGTTAGGCTGCCATCCTGAATCTATGACCCGCCCATCTTGTCACATGTGTACCCAATCCCTCCTCTTCCTATTGCATGTTTATCCCTAGATTGTCCCCCTCTCATTGCTGTATATTTAACCTATCGTGCAACCCCTTCCTGTGACATATGACTTTACCTATCATTAGGGGACTTGCATGCCCCCCCCCAAAGGTATATAGACCTGGGTTAGCAATAAAGAGTGCTCTCAGACCCCCTACTCGGCCTCCACCCCCCCTCTTTCATCCTTGCTCTGCTGTTCCCTTTCCCCTTGACTTCCCCCCACCTCCACGTGGACCACCAAGCGGGGCTGCTGAGCTGAGTATGATACTAGGAAATGTGTCTGACCCCATTATTTCAATCTCTCTTTTATTTCTCATGCTCTCTAGGACTTTACTATAATCTTTATACATATTACCCATACAATTGCGCCTATCGAACCTATGATTAGTTGTGGAGGCTGGCACTTTCCCCTCCCCAACAAAAAAGGCTGGGGGCGGGTGAGCAGCGATTCATACATGGTATTTCTTACAGTAAGTCTCTAAAGAGTCTAGCAGAATATGCATCAAAGTGAAATGTTCATGAGGGTTGACAATAAGAGAAAGGAAGGATTGTGTTTCTACTCCAGGACCCTTTCATTTGTCTGGACTGAGATTGGGGTGTCAATGAGAGTGGTGGGAGAGGAGAATAAGGGAGAGATTATCTTCATTTATGTTTCTCTGTCTCTTGGTTTGACATTTAGATGGAATCTTCTGGCATCATAGATCTGCCTCTTACAACTCCACCCCCGACTCTAAAGCTGTATGCAGAGGCAGTCCCCACCGAGCTATTATGAGCTTGGTGTTCTGTGCCATATTCGTGGGTCACGGAAAGTGATAAGTGAGTTTAGAGCCTATGTTCATTTTCTTGCCCAAACCAAGTGTGGCTAAGACAGCACAACGTGGAGACAGAATGTATACATTATAGTGTAGTATATGAAGCTGCCGTATAATATAGTAGTATGATGCTCTTTAACTATCACCTATCTGTCCGTTTGTTGTACTGTGGTGACTTGTGTGTTGCTGGGAAGCTAGAAGTGATGTTAACGGTGTTTAAAATGCCAGCAGGGTCACCCCCAGTGAATCTGTCTGTATCAGCTAAGCCTCCAGAATAAGGACAGACAAGGAAGAAGGACCCCCCCCCCCCCCGGCCCACTTCATAGGAAGCAGCTGCTGAAACCGTTAGCATAGGATGGAGACATTGTCAGCGACTGCAGGCTTAATGAATGGAAGCAGAGCACTGCTGGAGATAGTGCCAGAGGAGGTGCTCCTGCTTTGTCAGAGTAGAGTCAACCATGGTGATGTGAATGGATTACAGTCTGTGAGAGTGGAGCCGCCAGGATGTTTATTTGTGGATGGATTACATCACAAGGTAAGAAGAAACAGCTTAAAAGATCTACTAGTAATTGGAACTTGGAATGTACGATCCATGAGTCTAGGAAAATCATCAAAATGAATTGATATGCATAAAGATCGATATCCTAGCTGTTAGTGAGCTGAAATGGACTGGTATTGACCATTTTGAATCAGAAAATCATATGATTCACCATGCCAGAAATGGTAACAATGACACAATCAAGGGGAATGGCTTTGCATTCATTGTCAGAAAAAGCATTTCAAGGATTGTTTTGCAGTACAATGCTGTCTGTGATGGGGTTACCTGTCTTCAAGAAAACTCAAACAATACAATTATTATCCAAATTTATGCACCAATCACCAAAGTTAGTGATGAGGAAAATGAAGATTTCTACCGTCTTCAGTATGAAATTGATCAAACATGCAATCAAGATGCATTGCTAATTATTGACAATTGGAATGCAAAAGTTGGAAACAAAGGGAGAGAAACAGTAGTTGGAAAAATATGAACTTGGTGAAAGAAATGAATCCGGAGATTGCATGATAGAACTTTGCAAAACCTGCTTATTCATAGCAAATACTTTTTTTTCATCAACACAAAAGGCAACTATACATATGGACTTTTCCAGATGAAATATACAGATATCAAAGTGGTTACATCTGTGGGAAGAAATGATGGAGAAGTTTAACATCAGCAACTAAAACCAGGCCAGGGGCTGACCAGAGAACAGATCATTGATTACTTATGTATAAGTTCAAGTTGGAGCTGAAGAAAATGAAAATGTTTCCATGAGAGCCATACGACTTTGAGTCTATCCCACTTGATTTTCAAGAACGGCCCAAGAACAGAGTTGCTACATCGAACAATAATGACAGAAGACCTGCTGAGCTGTGAGAGGACATTCATGAAGCAAGGGCATTAAAAGGACAGGATGAAAAAAAAAAAGAGGACCTGATGCAAGGGGCTTAAGTGGAGAGGAAATGCTTTGAGAATGGTTGGGGCAGGGAATGTATGGATGTGCTTTGTACAGTTGATGTATGTATATGTATGAACTGTGATAAGAATTGTATGAGCCCCTAATAAATTGTTAAAAATTTTTTTAAAAATTAAAAAAAAAAAGAAAATGATTAGGGCAAAGAAAAAAAAAAGGACAGGATGGAGGGAAGGAAAGGGTCAAAGTGGATGTCAGAATAGACTCTGAAAATTGCTCTTAATTGTAGTGAAACTAAGGCAAATGGAAGAAATGATGACATCAAAAACCTGAATAGGAAATTTTGAAAGGTAGCCCCAGAAGACAAAATATAATATTATACTACAGTGTGCCAAGACTTACAGTTAGAAAACCAAAATTGAATAACACAGCTGATCTTAAACTGAAAGAACCCAAGAATAAATTCAAGCCTTAAGTTGCAATATTGTGAGATTCTATGGGTAAGGTAGTGAGTGAAGGATTCAGGAAACAACCAAAGAAGATGAAAGGATACACAGAGTCACTGTAGCAAAACTAACTAGTCAACATTTCACCATTTCAGGAGGCAGTGTAGATGCATGAATCAGTGGAACTAAAGGAAGAAGTTCAAGTTACAATGAAACCATAAGTCAAAAACAAGCCTCCAGAAATTGATGGAATACCCATTAAAATATTTCAACAAGCTGATGAAGCACTAGAAACACTCACTTGTCTATGCCAGGAAATATGGAAGACAACTACTTGGCCAACTGGGTGGAAGAAATCCATATTTGTAGCCTTTTCAAATAAAGGTGACCCAACAGAGTGCTCAGATTAAAGAACAATATCATTAATGTTATATCTATGTACAATTTTGCTGGAGATCATCCAATAAAAGTTCTAAAAGTACGTTGTGAGGGAGCTGCCAAAGTTTCCGGCTGTATTCAGAAGATAGTGTAGAACGTTTGATATCATTGCTGATGTCAGATGGATCACTCATGAAAACAGAATTCCAGATAGATGTTTACTTGTGTTTAATTGACTGCGCCAAGGCATTGTACTGTGCGGATCCTAACACACTATGGATAGCCTTAAGAAACATGGGAATCCGAGGACACTTCATTATGCTTGGAGGGATCAAGAGGCAGTTGTGGCATCAGCACACGGGAACGCTACATGGTTTAAATCAGGAATGGCATTGTCGAGGTTAAGCCCTCTCACCATAGCTGTTCAGTCTGTGTGCTGAGCGAATCATTAGGAAACCTGGATTACATGAAGAAGAATGCTACATCAGTATGGGAGGGAAGTTTATTAACAACCTGTGATATGCAAATGATACAACCTTGCTTGCTGAAAATGAGAAGAATTTAAGGCACTTACTGAGGAAAATCAGGGAGTGCATACAGCCTTCGATATAGATTATACCTCCATGTAAGGAAGACCAAAATCTTCACAATTGGACCATCATGATATATAGAGAAAACATTGACCTTGTCAAGGATTTTGTGTTGCTTGGATCCACTATCAGTTTTCATGAAAACATCAGCCAAGAGAGCAAAGGACATACTGCATTAGGTCACTCTGCTGCACATCGCTTCTTTAGAGTATGAAAAATTAGCAAGGGTGTTTCTCTCAGTTCTAAGGTGCACCTGATTTAAGTTATGGTTTTTTGATCACCTCATGCACGTGAAAGTTGGCCATCAAATAAAGAAGAGCAGAAAGGAATTGTTGCATTTGAATTATGGTTCTGAGGAACGTTATTGAAAGAATATGGACCGATTAGAGGCAAGCAAATCTGTGTTGGAAGAAGTCTAGCCAGAGAACTCGTTCGAGGCCAGGATGGTGAGAGTTGATTTTACATGCTTTGGACATATTGTCAGGAGAGATCAGTCCCTGGTCCAGTAGAGGGTAGACGTCAGGGTGGGAAGAGTAGAGGGAGGAGAAAGACAGGAAGGCACTCAGTGAGATGGATCGACACAGAGGCTGCAACGGTGGGCTCAAGTGTAGGAACCATTGTGAGAATGACTGACATAGGACCGGGCAGTGTTTTCTTCTATGGTGCTGCTCGATGACACCCAGCAACAACACATAATGCTTCAAATGGCCTCTGAAGCCATATCACGAAACGTCCAAATCTGGTTGCACTATTTTACTCTCCGTGTTAGGCCAGGTTGCCGTATCTTTCCTGGTGGATTGAAAGTGTCCGTTGGAATTTCTGAGACATGATGCTTTTATATTTGTGTCTGTTTTTCGGTCAGGTGGGTTTCAAAAATACCAAACTCACACTCATAGAATTACCTCCAATTAGTAGCAACCTTATAGGACAGGGTGGAACGCCCCTGTGGATTTCAAAGACTAACTCTTTACAGGACTAGCAACTTCATCTTTCTTGTACAAGGAGGGTGGTGGTTTGGGATGTCTTCCCATAGTGAATTAGAATGAATAATATTCTCTATTCACTGGTTGTAGCAACTGCAGATTCAAGCGTGGCTGGACTATGTGTCAATAGACTATTCCCAGCAGGGAAGGATAACAAACAAAATTTGGTTACTACTTTCCAAATACTTTGGCTACCAAGGAAGGGCCCAGTCTCAAGGTCATTTTTTGGTGTCGTAGGTCAATGACTGAAACAGCTGCCATGAAAGGAGGGAAAGAATGGTATCTGAGAAGTTTAGCTAACCTGCCAGATACTGTCTTTGCTGGAATTGAATGTCAGAGCAGGACCCAGGGTCAATTGAAAAGATCCTTCATTGACAGAGAACCAATGTGGGCTGTGTGTTTTTCAACCCCTGTGCTACAGTGAGTTAATGAACTTCAGGCTCTTTTATGCTAATTTTTCCTATCAGGTTCAATTCATCCTCCAACATGGGCTAACTCCCACCCCAGGTTTGTGAGGGAAAGAGATTCCACTGCCCTTTGTAGAATAAGATTCAGCCAGGTGCTCTTGAAAGTACAGAGAACAAGAGATCAGCTCACCTCTTGCTTCTTCTCAATGCCATGAACCAGAGCACTGGGCAAGTGAGTCGCTACTCCTATCATCTTGAAGGGGCAGACGTTTTCTGGCATGTTTATGAACGCTCTCTCCCTTTGAATCACCAGATTGTGTGTGATGCAGGCTTCTGATCTACCATGCAGGCCCAGAAATCAGGCTTATTGGTGTTCTCCACTCGTTTGAGGTCATTGCTTGCAGAGAGTGGATATAGAATGTTTGGCTCTATGACCATGTTTTTGGTCCAGAATCTGCCTGACTATATTCTATGAAATGTGTTTTTATAGCTCCCAAATCAGGCAGCATCTTACATTTACTGCTACAAATGGCTCCCATCAGAAAATCAATGAAGAAGTTCCAATTGTAGAAATTGTTTTTCCTGAAGGCATTAGCCACATACGTTGCTAATAATTTTCTCTGTTTCAGATTGTCTTGTATTTTTCAGTCTTTCTTTATATGTGAGCTTAGAGGGCCGCTTGCAGCATATATGGCGATGGGCTTGCTTTCTGTGTACTCAGAAGAAACACAGCTGTGAGATGTTTTATTTACCAAAACCTGTCTGAGGATTCATAGGAGTGGTACTACATCGCCACCTGTGTGGCTTGCATTCGACTTATACTCTCACATTACGTGTTACTGAAATGAATTATGGCCACTTGCTCACATCGTTTCCGTGTTTCTGTCTTTAAAGGGTGCTTCATTCAAGTCTCTTTAGAATTAGACTCCCGTCGATCAAAATGACCTGAAATGTGAATATTCCTTTTAAAACCGACCTCTGCCCCCTGTCATTTAAAGCGTTATTCAGCTCGCCATCATTTTGGAGTCCATACCGTGTGCCAGACACTGTTATGTCCGCCCTAAAAACATGCGCTGGAATGATACTATCTACACCTGTGGATATAATCCTATTTGTGAATAGGATTTTCTCTATTATCATAATGAGGCCATATTGGTGTAGGATGGGTTTTAAGCCTCACCACTTTGGGGATTTATAAAAAATCAGAGGATTACAACAGAGGCAAAGGCGGTTAGAGAGGGAGAAGGATTTGAAGACTGTGAAGCCTAGTGCTCTAAAGATTCCTGACTATTCAAAGCTGAAGTAGACAAAAAAGCGCTTGCCCAGAGCCACATGCTGAATGTAGACCTTTAGCACACTGAGTTGTATGAAAATAATTTTCCATTATTTGAAGCCACCCACTTATGGTATATTTGTTGTAACAATATTTGGAAGCTACAACAGTTCACAAATGGGGACTAGATGCTGTTATTTATAAGACAGCCTTATAAATAATGGAAATACAGTCAAATGAAAGCAATAATAAAAGCAAATGCCATTTTTGCATTTGTTATCAGTAAATGTGGTAGCTACGTGTCCTTTTCCTTGAGCACGTGTGACATAGACACCTGCAGAGCCGCAAGCCTGTGGGGCAGGTGAAGGGATGGGAGCCGTTTGTGTCGGTGTGAACAAGCGTGGCACAAAATGCTCACAGCCTTTCCGCTTCTTTATCCGCCTCTTGCTGGGAACACTTCTGCAGTAGAACTCTGTAAACCCAAAGGCTGCTATTTTCATACTTTAATCTGGAAAGCACCCGAGGAGTCTTTGATGGTAGAGCTGGGATCTATTTGTAAAGTTCATTTCTGTTGTACTGTGTCTCGTCTTAGTTGTATAAATACCAGTGCTGAGGTGTTTGCAGCACCTCTCACTTAATATTTATTTCCTCTTTGGTCTAAATTAACAAACATCTGTAAAATAGAAAGAGGTTAAAACTCATACACACCCACGCACACACACACACACCCCTTGTCATTGATTAATACTGAAATAAGCTTTTTTTTCAATGTCTGTCTTCACCTCTTGTACCTTGACTCAGTGTATCTATGGTACATTATTGTGATTCAAATAAGCTACAAGATTTGAAAGTTTACCTAATTTAGATAGAAATTATATTCCCCCTCTCCCCCGACCCTAGTACTTGGCTGCTCTAGTACATATTTACATCCTCAGAAAACCCTCTATAGGGTTGCCGCGAGTTGAAAAGGAGCCCTGGTCATACAGCAGGTACAAATTGAGCAGCTAATTTTAACGTAATACTCCCTGAGACAATGAGGAGGCTTTCTATTCCTGTAAAGACTGATCGCCGGAAGGACCTTGGGCCTCTACTCAAGCACTCCCTCAATACACTAATACTTTCTTCTATTAAATTGGCACTCTATGATGCTCACTCTCCCGACACAACTGCTGAAGCCAAAGCGGGTGAACAAGTAAATGTGGTGAAGAAAGCTGATGGTGCCCGGCTAGCAAAAGAGATAGTGCCTGGGGTCTTAAAGGCTTGAAGATAAACAAGCAGCCATCTAGCTCAGAAGCAACAAAGCCCACATGGAAGAAGCACACCAGCCTGTGCGATCACGAGGTGCCAAAGGGATCAGGTATAAGGCATCATCCAAAAAAAAAATACCATAGTGAATGAAGGGGGAAGTGCAGAGTGGAGACCCAAAGCCCATTTGTCGGGCACTGGAGATCCTCTCACAGAGGGGTCTAGGGGAGGAGATGAGTCAGTCAGGGTGCAATGTAATACCGATGAAGAATACAGCTTTCCCCCAGATCCTGGATGCTCCCTCCCTCCCAACTACCATGATCCGAATTCTACCTTGCAAGTCTGGATAGGGCAGAGGTTGTACACTGGTGCATATAGGAGCTGGAGGCACAGGGAATCCAGGGTGGATGATACCTTCAGGACCAGGGGTGTGAGGGGTGATTCTGGGAGAGTAGAGAGTGAGTGGGTTGGAAAGGGGGAACCGATTACAAGGATCTACATGTGACCTCTTCCCTGAGGGACGGACAACAGAGAAGGGGGTGAAGGGAGACGTCGGATAGGGCAATATATGACAAAATAATAATCTAAAATTATCAAGGATTCAAGAGGGAGTGGGGAATGGGGAGGGAGGGGGTTAAAAAGAGGACCTGATGCAAAGGGCTTAAGTGGAGAGCAAATGCTTTGAAAATGATTAGGGCAGGGAATGTACAGATGTGCTTTATACAATTGATGTATGTATATGTATGGATTATGATAAGAGTTGTATGAGCCCCTAATAAAATGTTTAAAAAAATTTTTTAAAAAGACTGATCGCAGTGGATATGCTCACAGGGGTAGTTCAGCTCTGTTCTCCAGGGCTGTTCTGAGTTGGAATAGACTCAGGGGCATTGAGCGTTTCTGGATGAGTTAGAATCATCTTGGTGGTAGGAGGTTTGGTAGAGTTGTCCGGTAGTCAGCCAGCCATTCTATGAAAGAAAGATGACATGCTAGCTTCCAAAAATATATACAGCCTCTGAAACCTCATACACAGAGTTGCTATGAAGTGGAAGGCCTGGTGCCTTAGGGGTTATGGATTAGGCTTCAATCTGCAAGGTCCGCAGTTTAGTGAGAGAAAGGCAAGGCTTTCTACTCCCATAAACAGTCAACAGTCTCAGACATTCAACGGGGCAGTTCTATCCTGCCCTACAGGGTCACTTTCAATTGACAGTGGACTCGATGGCAGTGAGTTGTTTGGAAGTAGGATTCCCTGATGGTGTAGTGGGTTATGCATTGGTCTGCAAGGTCAGCAGTTTGAAACCACGTCCCTCTCCTTGGGAGAAAGATGAGGCTTTCTACATCCATAAAGAAAGATTTACAGTCTAAATAAAGGTCAATATTCTTACCCTCTTGATAATATATCAGAATAGCACCTTATTTTTTTTTAAACCATCAGTGACTTACTTGTTAACTACTTAAGCCACAAGAGGACAATGTAAAATCATTTTACTCAGATGTTATTTGAAGCTTTAGCTTCTGTATATTATTTCATACTGCTATCCTGCTCAGGTATTCTTATAATATTGTAACAAAATTTTAAGATACCAGTCTATTTTGTTTTTAACAGAATAAAAAGAGAAATGACAAATTTTACTATTTTAAGGTAATATCTACTACAGAGTGTTAAAGACCTCTATGCGATAATCTAAATAAAGTGCTATATGTTATAGGCCTCTAGCAGAGTGCTTACAATTATGACCAGAGATTACCAGAGAGATCACAGACTCCTTGACTCTGTTCCCAAGACATGTGCCTTGTGGGTCTTTGCAAGCTGCTCGTCAGTACTGGGAACGGCCGCTGCTCACCAGGCACCCTGCCCGTACTCGCCTGGTTCTTTTCCTCAGTACCCAGCAGTACTAACTGACCTTTCATCGTTGCTTTAGGACAGGATTTATGGGAAATAATATGTGGAAAGTAAATAAAGCAATATTTAAGGATCAATCTTTTACTGTAAAAGAACTGAAAAACTATGTACTTGTCTCATATCATGATTCACGCAAACCCTAAATAACAAAAAGGACAGGAAGATAGTCCTATCTAGCTGCTTTTGATTAGTGTTAGTGAATGCTAAGTAAGGATATCTATACACATGTGAACTAAATGTTTAATGACTTATTATTTAATATTTTTCCTTCTAAATGCCTACTGCCTTATGTATATGTGGGCAATGATAAATGTATAGATATTTGTATACATACATATATAACACTCCAAGGCAGATAAGTAAATAAATGCAAATTTCAAAGCAGAAAAAGAATGCCTTATGTACTGAAGGAAATTTTTCCTTAAGACGATTTCAAAGTAAGTTACTAATGTTTTGAAAGGCAAAGTACTGGCGACTGATTTAAAGTCTTCATTCCATCTGAACTACCTTGCGTCATAAATCAGCACTACGAGATAGTAAAAGGAAACAAGGAAAGAAAGCCAGACCAAACTTTCTTCTCCGCCTGAGGTATACTTGTTCAGTTTTTAAATCTCTGACAGGAAAAACTGAGATCACTTCAGACTTTTTTTTTTTGGTAAAACTAGTTTATTAGAATTAAGTGCCTCTCAAAATAATTTAACTCCTTGGCCGGACATTATATGTAGCCTATACAGCAAACCTTTAGAGTTGGCTTGAGTTAAGCCATATTTAAATCTGGATCTCTTTCTTTAGCAGTGCTCCCTGCCAGTGGGTTCTTATTGTCTTTGCTTGCAAATATATAAATTACTTTAATAACTTGATACTCTTAGTTTAGGAATCTATTAATATCAGTATAATTTTATTTGATGTGAGTATTTCAGCTCTGCTTGATTAGCTGGAACAGGCACCCATGCGTTAGCTATGAGAAATTCCATGTTCTGGCTCCACGTAAAGGAAGGTTCAAAGCAGCAGAAAGGGGAAACAGCTATGGTTTAAAAAACAGTATGCCAGACGGTTTCCTGGAGATACTGATGTTACTTTTCATCTTCAGACGCTACTGGCTATTTTTGGTAGGGTTAGATATTAATACTGAGCAGTTTAGCTTTCCTGACTTAACAAATTATCCCACAATGCCTTCATGTAGGAAACTTTATGGAGATTCTTTAACATACACATGTTCTAAAATATATGCTCAAAATAAAAAGATCCAAATTCATAAGAGTATGAAATATTTACATAAATAACATGCATCTGATTTTTAAGTCTATAAATAAGATTCACATTCAGTAATAAATGTGAGAGCAATACTTGCTCAAATTATTTAAGAAAGACTTCAGACTCCCGAAGGATCTGAGACTCAGTTATCCTTTTCTGTTTGCAGAGATGCTGTGGGAGACATTATATTGTTTTAGCCAGGATAACACATACTTTTCACACCTCAATTAAAATTTTCTAATAAAAGGAATGCCCATATTGCTTTCTAGACCCCTAACTTTGAGCTATTTGTTTTTTCCTCTAAACATTCCTCATAGACCTTTCTTAAAAGCACTAGCATTTATCATAAACCCTCTTCCCCCATTGGCAGATTTCATTTCTTCGTTATAATTTGAACGGAGACAGTTTTCATACATGATAATTGCTGGGGTTTTTTCTTCACAGTTTCTCTCACTATCATTTTATATACCATGACTTGGGAGATTGAGTTCCCAATTGAGTCAAGAAATTTCCATTACATTCTAGATCTAACATACATAGGCTATTTCCTTTGCTCTTGTTCAGGAAGTTAACCCATTTGCATGTAATGAAGAACAAAGTATAATTCTTGTTGATC
Organism: Tenrec ecaudatus; assembly: GCF_050624435.1. Taxonomy (NCBI): domain Eukaryota; kingdom Metazoa; phylum Chordata; class Mammalia; order Afrosoricida; family Tenrecidae; genus Tenrec; species Tenrec ecaudatus. The sequence continues at coordinate 48,801,484 of NC_134541.1, read as the reverse complement.
ATTTTGTCATGTTTTTTGAGCATTTTTCACAGCAGGAGAATTTACCAATATATATAAAAGAAGAAAGATCAAATTATCAGTCACTTTTTTGTACTTTATGTGTACAAGAATAATGAAATGTTTACTGATATTTTAAACTTGTTTTCTGTGTGAAGTTTTCATTGAGCCACTTTTATGTCTCTCTCTAGCTGAAAGCTTGAAGACAGGTGTATGACTCATAAAATCAAGCAAACTTAGCGGAATTGCTGTGGATAATTATGTTTTCAATAATCAATTGGCCACATTCATTTATGTATCAAACGGTCAGTTAAAGAGGGTTGTTTTTATCCCGTAAGAGGAGAGCTAAAACAGCATATTTCTTTAAAGGGGTATACCTCCAAATACTTTGGGGTAGTCTTGCTGACATTACTTTATGTTACTGCCTTTTAAATATAGCTACTATATATTTGAAATAGCACAAAATGCTTTAAAATTCATAATTGCAAAACAAACATGTGACTAACTTAATGTCTTCAACTCTAGAAGGTATAAAAATACTGATATTTCAATGGTATTTCACTTGCTGCCAGGAGGAAAATATTCTCAATTTTTGGTAAAAGGGAGAAGAACTTTTGCATACATCTTTACTCTTTAAATAAAGACACTTATGCTGTCACAATGATAATTTCTTTGTGGTTAAATTTTTTTGGGTAATTTTACATAAAACAGTTATTTTCCATTTTCACTGAGATAAAAAATATTTGGGCATAAAATGTCAAAATAGTAAAATGAGAAAAGTCAAGCAATTATACATTGTTAAAAAATAAAAAAGAAAGAAAGGTTTACAGTCTTGGAAAACCATGGGGGTAGGTTGGGGGCTGTTCTGTTTTGTCCTATAGGGGCCTCTGCGTCGCCATCGAGTCAATGGCATGGATATGAGAGAGAACTAGCTAGATGGCAGTGAGCTTGGTCTTTGCTTTGATGGTCCAGAGGATTAGATGTTGGCTTGCCAACTGCAAGGCCAGTGGTTCAAATTCACAAGCTGCTCCGTGGGAGAAGATGAGGTTGTCCACCTCTTAAAGATGAGTGTTGGAAACCCTATGGCACAATGCTACTCTGTCCTATGGGGTTGTTATGAGTTGGAATGAACTCAACGGCAGTGAGTGTGTTTCTTTAACCTTTCTTTGGTATATCTGGTGCTGGCTCTTACCAGCTGTTGTCGTTGTACGTCTTCTTTTCACCAAGAACTCTGTTTTTGTTCATTCTCCTCTTTTGCTGGAGCCTTCCACTAGATGCTACTCAGTGAATGTTTGCCAATTCAGTTTAGACCTGGATTGTTTTACTAGCTTTACTGTCGATTTTACTGCTGTTGACATAATAAGAGGTTTTATATTTTATTATTAGCAATTTAATATACCTTCACATTTTAATATATTTTAGTGTTCTGGTTTTATAATATTATTTATGGATATTTATTATATTTTCTTACAACTTTTCGATTTTTAAAAGTTTTCATCAAGAGGGCTATATTAAATAGTTCAGGAGTACTGGTATTTCTTGAGTGCAGACGTACGCAGGGAGAAACCTTTTTTGGAAAGAATAAGGAATGGAGGCTTTTGGAATAGGGGGTTGTGCTCTGGCTATAAGCCAAGTAAACACCTCAAAGAGTGAGAAAACAACAACAACCCTCGAATCCTGTTTTCTCTTGTCAAAAAGTCCACTGCCATCAAGTTGTGGCTGTAATTTTTTTTCATTAACCTCAGTTGCATGTGAAAGGTGGACACTGAAAAAGGAAGACCAGAGAAGAATCAATGCACTTGAATGATGGTGCTGGTGAAGACTATTGAACGTGCCACGAACTACCCGAAAACCCAACACATTTGTCTTGGAAGTACAGCCAACAGTAGGTGCCACAGGACCGGGCAGTGTTTCGTTCTGTTGTCCCCAGGCTCAAAACCGACTAGACCGCACCCAACAACAATGACAAATCTTTACCAGAGCAGACCGGTTCCTTCCTGTTTCTCCGGTGGTTGCTGGTGGGTTTGCGTTTAACGAGGCTAGGCAGAACTCCGGGGTGGATAAGCAAAGGAAAGGGCAGTGTGTTCGGTTGAAGTTTTGAGAACAGGGGTTGGCAAACTTTTGAGATTGAAGAGCTATTCCTGTCCCTCACTTCAGTTTAAAAATGATTCAAGAGCTATATGGTTTTACAAATAAATGAAATCACCATTATCTGAAAAGGAAACATTGACAGTTCTCTTTTCATCTTCAGTTTTACTTCAGAGCCACAGCTATGTACCAAAAGAAGCCCACATGGCTGAGAGCCCACGTGCTGACCCCACTCTAGAGTAAGAAATCCAGCGGTGCTTCTGTGTGTTGTATGTAGGAAGAGATTCATATCAAGAAGTGTCTTACTCAGTTCTAAGTCTAGTCTGCTTCAAATCAGAATAATCTGCTGTTGGCTTCTGGGATTGGCAGGCAAAGGAAAAGGAGACCGAGGAACTAGGCCAGCATGAGGAACCAGAAAAAGCAGGGGCCACGGATGCGTAGCTGCAGAGGTCCGAAGCTGGCCGAGTGAATGCATGGTTGGTAGTCTGCTGATGGTGCCTGCACTCAGCAGCGATGCAGCAGGTGGCTGAGGAACCAGATGCAACATCCAGCTCCTGACAAAGGCAAACACTCTAAGAAGTTTTCAATTTTCTAAGTCTCTTATACAAAAAGGGTTAATAAATCAGGGGGGTGTTATCAGGCTGCATGCACTTGATACGTTGAATTCCGCCCCACCCTTAGTTGACATAATCCCTAATCCAGTATAGGTGACCTCCTCAGATAGGACATCAGAATGCTTCGTGCCGAGGTCAGTTTATTCTCTGGGAGCAGCACTTACCGAGGGGTGGTGTGTGGCTCAGGTTAGATCCCCAGATGGATCGAACAGGTACGTGCTTGGCTACCAAGTTAACGGTTGACTGTTCAAACTCACCGAGAGTTGCCTTGGCAGGAAGCCCTGGTGGTACACTCCTTAAAAATCGTCCAGAGCACTGTTCTGCTCTGACACATATGGGATCCCAGGAGTTGCAATTGACAGGAAAAAGAATAATTTGGTTGGGTTTTAGCTTGCTTCAGACTCCCTGAGACCAAAGTTCAGGTTATCAGGGGAGATTCTGAACCCAAATTATGTTAAACATTTACTTTCTGAATGGGCCTGTACGCTGCTCTGGTGGTGATAGTGGCCATGTATTCGGCAACTGAGCACAAAGTCCACAGCTCGACCACATCAGTGCTTCTTGGAAGAAAGACTGGACGTTTACTCTCAGCAAGAGTCAGTCTCAGAGACCCTGTGCTCTAGGGGCTCCGCGTTGGCATTGACTCAATGGCCGTGAGTGTGAGCTTCAGTGTGTTCCATGTCTAAGTCTAAGCTGGAAGGTCAGTGAGAAAGACGGAAATTGTCCGGAAGATGAATTGATATAAAGTCTGCAAGAATGGACTCGGACAATAGCAATTGAAATGACGGCACAGGACTGGTTGGTTTTTCCTTTTGTGCATATAGGGTGACTGTGAGTCAGCTCTGATGCAAGGATGTACCTAACAACAACACACCAGAGTCATGTAGAAAGGGCGCCATTGTGGAATATGCCTTGGTCTGATACCCTGGGGTCAGTCTTTTGAATCCACTGGCTGCTCAACTGGAGAAAGCTGAGGCTTGCTTATCCCTCACAGATGCACAACCTCCGAAGCCAAAGGGACAGTTCTATTCTGTCCTTTACGGTCACTATCAGTCAGCACTGAGTAATATATATTTTAAAGCAAACAAAAAACACCAAGCAAGCAAACATACTTGACTCTTTCTCCCTGGTTGGGCCTCCCTATGGAGAATATTTAAGCCTGGGAAGTGAAGATCGAGCTAGGAACTAAAAAAAAAAAAAAAAATCCTTCGAGAACTCTTGAACCTCTCATTTCCAGCTAGCTAGATACAATAGATGCATATATGGCAGGACACTCAACTCTTAAATTAGAACAATTCACAGCTGTGTCTGACAAAGGAATTAACCAGCCTTTGTAGAGCAAATGTAATTTCTAAGTTAACACACCTATGCATGCACAAGATGAAGCAAAATAGGTCAACTATATGAGTATAAATATAACTATTGGATGGTTGAGAGGGTGGATGGATGGATGTAGAGTTGAACAAATAGAGAAATAATGTCACATGCAAACAACAAAAGATCACAGTCTAGATGAAAGGCAATTTCTTAGTTGTTTTACTCTATAGAAGTACTTCTTAAGAAACATGATGCAGTAAGCAAAGAAAAATTTTAATAAAAAGCAGGATGAGATGAAAAAGTAGATTGCAGACCTAGTGGAACATTTCGAGGTTCAATAGGACATTAGTCATTGCAGTACTAATACAGAGAATTCGAGGTATAATGGAGTAGAAGAGATACCACTAAAAATTCTATTATAAAAAGCATTCTGTAAAAACAAATGTAACTAATCAAGATGTTGAGGCAATCAGAAGCTAAAATATGGAAAACCTGGAATATAAAGGTAATTGGTATACCCTAAGTAAACAGCTAACAACTGAAACAAAAGATGGAATGTAATACAAGAAATTTTTCATGGGGTGAGGCATAAATAAGCGAAAAACTTTAGTCTGCAGTTTGGAAGAATGCATTTGTGTTCCAGGAAAATTTGAGTCCAGAAAGCTCAACATTGAAATCTATCCTAATTAAACTATTGGAATTCATAGTAAAGGAAAAATTCCCCAATTAGACAAAAGACCAAATTGCTTGCCATGAACTAAAAGTCGGATTCGCTATTTCTATAGAGCAACATTCTGTTTTTAAAGACACTGGAGCCATGTCTTCTCCATTCTGAAGACAAGGAAGGATGACGATGACCCAAGTTGTCTTTAAATTGAACAGTTAGCAACATTTAGCCGACAAAACAAGAGGCAGACATCCCAAAATGTGTACAAACCCAGTTGGCTATCTTGATGCTTCAAGCCAAATCACATAATAAAAATACATATTCACAGTGATGTGAATCTCCCAATATGTTGTATAATCACCCTTGTTAAGTTAGAAGGCTGTTTTAGGCACTTCCTCTTACAAAGAAAAAAAATTGGTTGACATTTCTTAAATAGTTCAATTCGTTCTCCTTCTGTTAAATTCAAATAAAATGACATACATTTATTTTAAATTAGCATGTAGCCTTTTGGAGGACACTCATGACTTTTAACGTGCTTTTGATTTGCTTGATCTCTTTCCTCCACCCACACTGGTGGTGGTTACCTTCCCTGGGCCCCGATTGCAGCACTTCTTCTTTTCTCCTGATCTTTTCAGTGGTGCTTGCCGAAATTTAATTTTACATTCTATTGTGAGTCAATTCTACAGAATTTTGCTACTTAGTGAGACATTTAATTCACCTCAGAGTAAATTTCCAGACACCGATTCTGACATTTAATCATTGTCTATCCAGAAACCATTTTCTTTAAACTGAAAACGGTTTTAGTCCTATGGTGCCAAACCATTAACACGTATTGATTCTCTACTGTGCGTAACCAGTGTGGCTGTGCTCACTCAGAGAGTGTGCGGAAATGCAATTTCTACCACGAGAGAGCTCTTCATTTAATTGAGGGAGACACATTGCCAATGTTTTCCTGATGTTTTCCAAGCAAGATTAACTTCTAGGTAGGCTTCCTAGGAGGAAAGAAACAGATATGGTTAAGTTTTTGTATTGAATTTTGCTTACTAATTTTTTAAGAAATCGTTATTGAGTTTTGTCAGACAAAGGGGTATATATAAAAGTTATTGTTGTGATCAAAAGACATAGAATCTCTGCTCAACCTAAAACACAAGGTAGAGGTTGATTGCCTAGGTGAGTAGCTCACTCATCCCCGGTGAATCCTGCCTGTTATAATTCATGCCATAGAGCAGCAGTTCTCAACCTGTGGGTCGTGACCCCTTTGGGAGTCAAATGACCTTTTCATAGGGGTCACCTGATTATTCGTAACAGCAGCAAAATTACAGTTATGAGGTAGCAATGAAAATGGTTTTATGTCCCGACATAACGGCTGGAGCCAAAGTGGGTGAACAAGTAAATGGGGTGAAGAAAGCTGATGGTGCCCGGCTATCAAAAGAGATAGTGACTGGGGTCTTAAAGGCTTGAAGATAAACAAGCGGCCATCTAGCTCAGAAGCAACAAAGTCCACATGGAAGAACACACCAGCCTGTTTGATCGAGTGGTCCCAAAGGGATCAGTTACCAGGCATCAAAGAACAAAAAATCATATCATTGACTGCACACCTCCATGATAGGATCGCTGAAGACAAATGGGTGCATAAGCAAATGTGGTGAAGAAAGCTGATGGTGCCCGGCTATCAAAAGAGATAGTGTCTGGGGTCTTAAAGGCTTGAAGGTGAACAAGCGGCCATCTAGCTCAGAAGCAAAAAAGCCCACATGGAAGAAGCATACCGGCCAGTGCGATCACGAGGTGCCAAGGGACCAGGTATAAGGCATCATGCAAAAAAACAACAAAAACGATATTAGTGTGTGTATGTATGTGTATATATGTGTATATGTATATGTATATATATACCATATTAAATGAAGGGGGAAGTGCAGAGTGGAGACCCAAGGCCCAAGTGTCGGCCAATGGAGAGCCCCTCATAGAGGGGTTTAAGAGAGGAGATGGGTTATTTAGGGTGCGAGGTAGTACCGATGAAGAACACAGCTCTCCCCCAGATCCTGGATGCTTCCTCCCCCCAACTACCATGATCCGAATTCTGCCTTGCAGGCCTGGATAGGACAGAGGCTGTACACTGGTACATATGAGGGCTGGAGGTACAGGGAATCCAGGGTGGATGATACCTTCAGGACCAAGGGTGTGAGGGATGATGCTGGGAGAGTGGAGGGTGAGTGGGTTGGAAAGGGGGAACTAATTACAAGGATCCACATGTGACCTCTTCCCTGGGAGAGGGACAGCAGAGAAGGGGGGAAGGGAGACTCCGGGTAGGGCAAGATATGACAAAATAACGATGTATAAATTACCAAGGGCACATGAGGGAGGGGGGGAAGGGGAGGGAGGAAAAAAAAAAAAGAGGACCTGATGCAAGGGGCTTAAGTGGAGAGCAAATGCCTTGAGAATGATTGGGGCAGGGAATGTATGGATGTGCTTTATACAATTGATGTATGTATATGTATGGATGGTGATAAGAGTTGTATGAGTCCCTAATAAAATGTAAAAAAAGAAAAGAGGAGAAAAAAATGATTAGGGCAAAGACTGTACAGATGTGCTTTATACAATTGATGTATGTATATGTATGAACTGTGATAAGAATTGTATGAGCCCCTAATAAATTGTTAAAATTAAAAAAAAACAAAAAAACAAAGAGCTCAAGCAGAAAGCAAATGTTTGAGAATGACGATGACAACAAATGTACAAATGTGCTTGACACAATGGATAGATGGATGGATTGTGATAAGAGTTGTATGAGCCCCCAATAAAATGTTTTTAAATAATTAAAAAAAAAAAACTAAGAAAAAAAAAAAGAATGGCTAACATGCTCAAAAAAAAAAGAAAATAGTTTTATGGTTGGGGGGAATCTCCACAACATGAGATTGTATTAAAGGGTCACGACATTAAGAAGGTTGAGAACCACTGCCCCGGAGTGAGTTGTCTTCCCCCCATTAATCTCTACTGTGCCCTCTTTTACTTTGACCCCAGGAATATGACATTGATCTGGGCCATGTGCAGTGCAGACCCCATTTAAAAAATTATCCTTCCAATAATGGTGTTATTAAATATTTATCCTTATAAGATTGACTAAATTTGCTGAGCATGATGCTTTTTTAGCTTTGTTCTTCTCGTCTTATGGTATTTGAGTTGTCATTGTTTTTTGATTGATGCATAATATTACATAGTATGAATGTACCAGAGCTTGTTTAGCCATTCCTCTGTAATTGGGTTTTTGATTGCTTCTATGCTTTTGCTGTTATGCAAATTGCTACAATAAACATAGGTGTTTATATGTTCGTTTATATTCTTTTCTTGAATTTTTAGGGTGTACACCCAGTACAGAAATTGGTGGATTATAAGGTATTTGCATTTGTTTAAGGAAGTGCCACCCTGATTTCAACAGTGGTTGTACAATTCTGTAGTCCCACTGACAATATAAATGTCTTCTGATTTCTCTGCATTTTCTCCAACATTTACTACTTTCTGTTTTATTGAACTTTGCTAAAATGTTGGTGTGAAATGGTATTTTATCATTGTTTTAGTTGGTATTTCTCTTGTTGCTAATGAATTTGAAACTTTCTTTATATGGTGGTTGGTTGCCTGAATGTCCTCTTTGGAAAATTGTTTATTTGTGTCTTATGCCAATTTTTGATAGAATAATTTGTATTTTTCTTGTTTAGATTTTTCATTTTTCATAGGTTTTAGAGATTATCTCATTATCTGATGTATTATTACTGAATATGTTTTCCCAATCTGTGGATTGATTCTTTTGATGAAGTCTTTTGATGTGCATAAATATCATGGTTTTAGTAGGTCCCGGGTTCTTTATTTTGCCTTTTATAGTTAATATATATTTCCATTATACCCAGTAGTAATATTTATACTTTGTATTAGGGCCCTTAAGTTTGTCACTTTTCTTTCATGGATGATCTTTATAATTATGTGGTTTATATTTAGATCTTTGATCCATCTTGGGTTTGTTTTGGGTGCATGTCATGAGACATGGGTCCTGGTTCATTCCTTTCCAGGTTAAGATCCAGTTTTTCCAGCACTATTTGTTGAAAAGACTATCTCTTCTTCATTTAATGTGTTTTAGTCAACTTGAGTGAAGGGGTGGAGTTTACCCTGTCAATCAGACCATACCAAACCATGCCTTTCTGTGGACCTGCCCTTCCCCTGATGATTCTGGGAACTCCTGTCTTCTTCCCTGGAGGCAGGACATATACTCTCTCTGATACACATTCCTGTTGCCAAGACACATGGAGCCCTACTAATGGAGTCAGAGCCCTGGAGCTAGAGGAGCCATGTGGAGACCCACACAAGCGTTGAGATGCTTCCACCACCACTGGATCCACTAGACTTTCCACCCACTGGCCTGTGATCTTCCCACATTTGTCATTATTGCATGTGTTACATGAGTCTAAAGAGGAATTTATACACTAGTATCAGACATATGGGCTAATAGTGGACTTATGGATTTGATCCTGGCCTGAGCTGGGATGTTTTCTGAATATATAATTGCTCTTTTATATAAAGTTTTTTCTTATACACATATGAGTGTCTATGAATTTGTTTCTCAAGTCAATGCAGATTAACACAGTCATTTATCAAAGATTAGATGTCTATAGATATTTAATTGTATTTCTGGATTCTGAATTCTAAATCACTGGTTTTCATAGCTATCATTGTACCCTACTAGGATGTTTTTTTTATTATTATTATTCTCTTGGTTGTTATGGAGAAGAATAGTTGTTGTAAAAGACATTTGGCCTTCCCCTGGATCATAGCATATAGAAACGTGAGATTTGTCCTTGATGATGAAGAAGTAATATATCAGACATAACTTTAATTTATTTTTAAACCGATAGTTTCTTTTTTCTTTGCATTGCAACTTCACTTTGATATGTAGGTTAAGGCCCGTTTCTTGATAAGGAATACAATGTTACTCATTTTAACACTCCAAAAATATCGTGTGAAATTATTTCCCCCTAAAATAACTCTGTGTTTTTCCCCTCTTAATTTTAGGAGCGAACGCTTGCTCTGAGGAAAGAAGGAATTGGTGTTGTCCTAGATTCTGAACTTCCCCATTTGATTGGCATCGACGATGACCTTCTGAGTACTGGCATCATCTTATACCATTTGAAGGTAGCAACCGCTGAAGCGCAACATGCTAATTTTACTTAAGGCACTTACTAAATCGATTATAATATGAAGGGACTTCAAAAGGTTTATGGAAAGGGAAGTAAAAGATAATAAAATTTTCCACACACTTTTTGGAACCCCCTCATATTCTATGACTGTGAGCATGTCTGTTGGATAGTCTGGAACAAATCTTCAAGCTATTTTAAAATTCCCACAGTTCAGACTCTGTGGTGGTAAGAAGTTCTGTGTTTATGTATTTTTAAAGCTAAATAATGATCTATTGACTTTGGCTTCCATTTTACAGAATCAATAAGTAGGAGGCAAGGAGCAAATAGACCGGCAGAGAAAGGCCAGCTTAGAAGCAGCTAGAATGAGGATTTATTGTGTACAGCTCCCCGGCCTTTGGCAGTGATTATAAACTATAACTTCCCTTGCATTGCTGGACTTGGTCCTGAGCCGGGGTGCCAATAGCAAGGCAGCAGCATTCCGCAGAGGTTGAGGTCATTGCTCCTGTAACCTTGACTTCCATAGCTTCTCTGTAGCCTATGACTTAAAATTTTGTGGATTTTCGTAAAACTTATCCTTAGAAATCAGTGAATCCCTGTCCACTAGAGAAGAAGCTCTTCAGAAAGGGTAGGGAAACGTCAGTGAGTGAGATGACTTTTACAAACAAATAATCAATGCGTGCCCAAAGCAGAGCCATCGTTGTGCACTAAGCACTGAAGCTCCTCTGTTTCCCAGACAACATGTTACAGTGTCTGCGTGCCCTATAATTGTATTCAGACGTGGCTGCCCCAGCCATTACTCACCTCATTGGTCACCAGATTGCTCAGGCTTAACTGAGAAATGGGGAAACAAATCATTTATATAGCTCAGACTAATATACTTCCCTTTACTTTTCTTCCCAGGAGGGCCAAACATATGTTGGTAGAGAAGATGCTTCAACAGAGCAGAATATTGGTGAGAATCTGCCAATCCCTTTTTTTCAATAATTAAAGAAAAACTTTCCTTAGAATTACATTGAAGTAAGTGTCAAGAAGAAAGCTTTCGAATATGAAAGTGATCATTATATTGTTTGAATATTTACATGCAACTCAAGTGAGGGATGCTTCGCAATTACTTTAGAGATTACGGTAGAACTTTGACTCTTCTCTCACACTTGCTTATATTCGATTCCCTGTCAGGGCTTTCGAGAGTCCCTTTATTTAAATCAGTGTACACTGTCACAATGGGACAGTGGTTCATAGAAATGTGTCAGCAGACAGGATGAGGGTATACTTCCTTTTCATGAAGGATACAGACTTACATAGAAAGGTGACTAGATAAAGTCCATGGTGCCATGCACAGCACGCTCAGAGGGAGGCTCAACTGGATTTTTTTTTCCTGGAAAATCTTTAGGAGGTACACAGCTAACAAGTGACTCTGAGATTAGCAAGTGGCTACTCATAATTCCCTGGCAGGACATGTTTACTTATGGTGTGGCCATGGGTGTATAAGGGAGAGGGCTTCAAAAAGTTCCTGGAAAAATTAAATGAAACGATAATAAGCTTTGCTCTATGGATTTTTGAAGCCCCCTCTAATGTGTTTGTGGCAGGATGGGAATTGTATCGTGACAGTGGTTTCTACTGTTGCTGGCTATTACCCTTCTTCCTTGTGAAATATGAGCCAAGAGTTACACCAAACCCCACAAATTCCTACTTCTGTTTACTGTGAAGCTACACAAGGCCTCTTTAAATGCTGAAAAGCAAGGCTGTTATTTGAGGACTAAGGTGTGCCTGACCCAAACCATGGTATTTTCATTTGCCCCATACGCATGTAAAAGTTGGACATTGAATAAGGAAGATTGAAGTCAAATAGATGCATTTGAACTATGATGTTGACAAAGTATTGAAAACACTAGAGAGACTGCCAGAAGAACAAATAGGTCTGTCTTTAAAGAAGTCCAGACAGACTACCCTTTAGAGGCAAGGACGGTGAGACTTTGTCTCACGCACTGGCATGTGTTATTCGGAGGGCCCATTGAGGAAGCCCCTGCCTGAGATGAATTGCCCCAGTGCTGTAATGGGCTCTAGTGTAAGAATGACCGCGAGGATGGCGCAGGACTGAGCAGGGTTTAGTTCTGCTGAACCTATGGTCCTAGGAACTGGAACCGACGTCTGACAACATGGTGAAACAGGGAGAATTGGGAGGCAATCCCTAGAATTCCTTAGGCTTCACCATTGAACAGAAGTAGCTATGTCCCAGGGGGACTAACAATGGAAAAGTGGGTGAGGGACAGTGGAGGGACAATGTAAGACATGAAAATAATTATCTGTAACTTATCAAGGGTTTGTGAGGGAGGGCAGGTTGGGGAGGGAAGGAGAAGAAATGGGGAATTGATATCAAGGGTTCAATTGGAAAGAGAATGCTTGGAAAATGATGATGGCAGCATATGTACAAAGGTGCTTGACACACTGGATGAATGTTTGGATTGTTGTAAGAGATGTACAAACCCCCAATGAAAGTATTTTTTAAAAAAAGAATATAAGGCTAGAACTCAGAACAAATATCGAAAAGTTATGTCAAAATAATAAATATATTTCAGCTAAGTATTAAAAAAAGTAGTTATGTCTACTAATCATTGAATTATATACTTTACCTTTGTGTAGAGTAAGAACATACACTTTAAAAAATAAATTATTTTATTGGGGGCATTTACAGCTCTTATAACAATCCATACATCAATTATGTCAAGTACATTTGTACATATGTTGCCATCCTTTTGAAAACATTCTATTTCTACTTGAGCCTTTTACTATCATCTGTTCTTTTCCCTCCCCTCCCCTTCCACCCTCGTGAACCCTTGATAAATTATAAATTATTATTTTCATATACCACCTACTGTCTCCCTTCACCCACTTTACTGTTGTTCATCCCTTTGGGGAAGGGTGTGGAATTATACACTGGTCATTGTAGTGGGTTCCCTGTTTCTCCCAGTTTCCCCACCACCTTCCCCTTACCCTCATGGTATCACCACTCCCATTTCCATTCCTGATCCGATTATCTGTCCTGGATTCTGTGTGTTGAGAGTTCCTATCTGTACCAGTGCACATGCTCTGGTCTAGCCAGATTTATAAGGTAGAACTGGGGTCATGATAGTTGGGGGGCCGAGGAGGAAGCATTGAAGAACTAGAACAGTGGTTCTCAACCATCCTAATGCCGCGATCCTTTAATACAGTTCCTCATATTGCGGTAACCCCCCAACCATAAAATTAATTTTGTTGTTACTTCATAACTGTCATTTTGCTACTGTTATGAATCCGGCGACCCTGTGAAGGCGTCATTCGACCCCCAAAGGAGTCATGACCCACAGGCTGAGAACCACTGAACTAGAGGAATGTTATGTGTTTCATCGGTGCTATACTGCACCCTAGCTGGCTTGTCCCTTCATTTGACCCTTCTGTGAGGTGATGTCCAATTATCTACTGATGGGCTTTGGGTCTTTACTCTGACCCCCCCTTGTTCACAACAATATGACTGTGTCTTTTGGGTCTTCTGATGCTGATACCTGATCCTGTGAACACCTCACGATCACACAGGTTGATGTGCTTCTTCCATATGGGCTTTGTTGCTTCCTTGCTAGATGACCCCTAGTTTAATTTCAAGCCATTAAGCCTCCAGACACTATATATTCTAATAGCTGAGCACCATCAGCTTTCTTCACATTTGCTTATGTACCAATTTTGACATCAGTGATAGTGTCGGGAAGGTGAACACCACAGAATGACAGGCTATTAGAACAAAGTGTTCTTGCATTGAAGGAGTACTTGAACGTAGGCCCAATGTCCATATGCTACCTTGATACTTAACATATGAATGTATGTACATAGACCTATGTCCTTATCATTATATATTAATATATTTACATATATACATGCCTATATTTATACCTCTATAAATGTCCTTTGCCTCCTAGTTCTTTCCTCTAATTCCTTTCCTACTATCATATTCAACCTTCATTCAGCTCTCAGTAATTCCTCTCGGTTATATTGCACTTGATCAACCCCCACCAGGTGTTCTGTGTCTTCCCTGCATTGATTTTAGATCTCTTGTTGTTCTCTTCTCCCTGGGGAATATACACTTTTGTGATCAGATTTGAATAACAGTTTGTTGGAGATGTAGGAGCTATTTGATGTGTACGCCTAAGAAGCTGATCAAGAAATGTGGGTAACATGTACATTTATTTGGCAGGTTTACTTTCTAGGCATTTATTGTATCAGAATAACCACGTGTGAATAGTTGAACTTGTGCAAACACACGCTCTCTGTAAGTTTTGTGAAAGTCTAGGTCTGCCAGAATGGGCAAAGGAAACCACGATGTGCATCCTTGTATGTTCCTGGAAATAACTTTGGCATGCTCAACCTTCCTTTAGTTTCTGTTCCATGAACACAATGTCGTTTGGGGTCAAGGATACATGATTATGGCCTTTGGGTGGATGATGGTGCAAACATTATTCAGTGTCAATAGTTTGACCCAATGGTAGTCACTGAAGACAAGTTACTGAATTATGGTATATTCTCTCTGCACATAAAATCAATTACTGTCTGATAATTATTTCCTCATACAAGTGATATCCAGAATCTTTAAGGTAACCATTTAAGAGATACTTCCAGTTGTATCAATTGATGCTATGAACTTCTAAAATTAAGTTTTCTCACTAAACATAAATGTTTACTTCGTAGCACTTTCACACAGAGGGAGGCTATTGAAAGAATAGTTCCCGAGAGTCGTTGCAGTAGATCTCAGAGAGGTGAAACTCTTGTTTGCTTTCTCATTTAGTTCTTCATGGTCTCGATTTGGAGAGCGAACACTGCATCTTTGAAAATATTGGAGGAACGGTGACTCTGATACCTCTGAGTGGGTCTCAATGCTCCGTGAATGGTGTTCAAATCAGGGAGGCGACACACTTAAATCAAGGTATCTGGTTTTTGTTTTCCATACATCTTTTTACTTATTGTTGCTAAATGGTAACTGTCTGAGACAAAGGGTGAACACGAGGGTCTCATGGTAGAGTATGTGGGATAGGGCATTCCCTCATCATGTTGTTATTTTCCATTGCTTGGCTGCAGGGCTTCTTTATTTTACACATTTTCCTGTTGGATAAAATTTGAACATATAGATGATTGTTTTATTGCTATTATAGAAACATGACAGTAGTCTTCCATTAGAATTTAATACATATATCATTTATTCTACAAGAAATGTGACAGTATTAAAATAATACTTTGTTTTTATTAATCATTTTATCGTTGAGTTTTTACAGATCTTATAACAATCTATTATTCAATGGTATTTAGCACACTTGTACATTTGTTGCCAATTACATTTCACAAACTTTTTTTTTACATACTTGAGTCCTTGGTATCAGCTCCTCTTTTTCCCCCTCCCTCTCCCACTCACCCACTTTCATGAATCCTTGATCAATAAAATAGTACTTTTTAAGTTAAAAATATTCATCAAATGCACAACCCTAGCATAATACTTTCTTTTAATCACTTTCTGTTATTCATGTTGTTTTTATGAATAACTATACAGAGGATATCTGGATTATGAATTTTAGAGATAATTATTATATTATGATTATATCATGCAATTAAATTATATTAATGATAACTATCAATATTATAAAGTATTTAAAATATTTGAATTAAATATTGTGAAATACCAATATTATAAAATATTATTAAGAAGTTTCAAGAATAGTATAATTCACATATCATAGAATTTAATCATTCAATTATATTCAGAAGACTTGTGCAATATTCACCACAATCAATTTTAGAACATTTTCTTCTCATGTTCATTGCTGTCTCTCCATTTCTACCAAGCTCCCATGCCATGCCCTAGGTAATTATTAATCTATGTAGTGTCTTCATAGAGTTGCCTATCCTATATTTCATATATAGAATATCATGTTAAAAAACAATATCATGTTTTTTTAAATTTTCCATTCAACACCTTGATTTCATCCTTTCTTCATTTGCTTAAGCTACTCTACCATGATTAGCAAGGCTCAGACTCTCTTCTGACACCCGTTTTTAGATTTTCTTTCTTTCCTATCTTTTGAATAACTTTTGCTTTCTTGATGAATGATAGTCTAGATGTCCTTCCATGGCTCATCAGATTATTCTGTCTACAGAATATCATATTGAACAAACAGAGAAAAATGAATAATGGACAAAATAGTAAAAATCAATCTAAAATAAGTCAGAAAATATTAAAAAGTGAAACAATATTAAATGAACAAAATGGGAGATCACAAGATAACATGTTATGTTTTAAGCTAACTGCATCTGCAACAATCTACTTTCCAATGCACTGTGCATGATAACAAGGCTCTTCTCATCCTGGTCTGTGTTCAAGGGGGATTTTCCAGAGACTGTAATCCATGTGTCTTTCCCCATAGTTTTTGTAATGAAACAACTTTAAAATGGGCCAAAAAGGAGACCAAATGATGATATATTGCAATTTATTATAACCAAATCTGCCGTAGTAGACTTTACAATGCTCTAGGGAATTCACTAGTTGCTTAATACACTTGTGGATGGATTGGGGGCTTCGACTGTCATTCTGACCTCAGGCAATTTAAACTTTGATACCGTTCCTTCTTTCTAGTTTGCATTTTATTATTCAAATTCCTTGGATTACATAGGCTGATGCACGTCTTCCATGTAAATTTAGTTGTTGTCTCACTTAGATGGCTGATAGTTTGAAAGACAAGATTTAAGGCCCAGACAATTCATTTTCTGATAACTCAGGTATTTGCCCAATTATTCTAAATGCTCAAACTCATTAAAGTACAGTCTTTTTGCAGTATTGTGTAATTATTCTTTTTACTTCCTTTGGATCTGTTATGATTTTGCCCTTTTCATCTTTAATTTGATTTCTGTCTTCACTTTTCTTTTGTTAACTTTACCAACAGTTGGTCAATTTTGTTAACCTTAAAAAAATATATCTTGTCTTGTTGATTTTTTTCCAAACATTTTTCTTATCCAATTCATTGATCGCTGCTGACTCATCATGATTCCTCCATCTCTCTTGCTGGCCTTGTTCTCTTTGTTGGAGGTGTTGTGTTAGGGTGTTAATGTGGATTTCTCCTTTTTTCATCTACCATATTGATTGCTATAAATTGCCCACATATCATTCATTACCTTTGCTGTGTCGCTGGTTTGAGTATAATGTGTTTTTGTTCTCATTTGTTTCAAGGAATTTCTTTTTACCCCATGTGAGCCTTTTTAAAGTAGTATTTTGTTCAGTCTCCATATGTTTGTCCCTCTTCTTTCTACTGTTGACTTCCAATTATATAGCATTGTAATTTGAGAAAATGGATTGTAGGACTTGTGGTTTAACATGTGATTTATTTTAGAGTGCGTACCAGAGAAGAATGTTTGTATACCTGTTGTTGCTGCTTAGAGGAGATCTGGCTGGTTGATTGTGTTGTTTAGCTCTTCCATTTCCTTATTAAGTTTCTTTTCTGATCAAAGAATGGTGAAGAATCTACAGCAATGGCAGCCTTCAAAGGCCGGACAGAAACTCAGTAGGCATTCAAGGTCTTTTTCTTCTGTTCTGTTCCTAAATCTGTTACCTTTTTAATATTCTGGGATTCCTTTTGGTTTAAAGATTTTAATTTTTCAATACATTTCATTGTTCTTAAGAATATACTCACAGTTCCTGCAGGGAGCTAACACTATTCTCTGGACTTCTGCTTCTGGTAGTCGCAGAACCTCTTCTTCAGAGTACTCCATTGGGTCTCGGTGATTTTCAGGTTTGTTTGTTTGTTTTTGTCCTCATTTGTCTTTATTTGGGAGGCTTTCTTGGCACTCTGGTACAGCTTTTAGTGTTATATGAATGGCTGGGTCATGTATAGCAGTTGGCTTTGTCCATTGATAATGGAGAGGTCTGTCAGGAGCTGAAAACATTCAGTGCTTAAATGGAAAAAAGATGAGAGCGATGGGTAGATGGGGAAAGTGGTGAGGAAGAAGAGAGAGAAATAGAATCAAAGTAATGATTGTAATAAGCAACTGTATCGATAGGCTACCAGCTTTGTAAATATAATCAGAAAATGTATTTTATGAATGCCAGTCAGAATTATTGTTTCCTGCAAATATGTTTCGTGAGGAAAGAGGGAAAGAGCAGAAAGAGGTAATGGGTGGATATGCAGGGAATCCAAAAACCCCAAACCAAATTCATTGCCATCATTTTTGATGCCACCTCATCGGACCCCAAAAGACAGCGTAGAACTTCCCTTGTAAGTTTCAGAAACGCTGTAACTCTTTACAGAGGTTGAAAGCCCCATCTTTCTCTTGCAGAGCATCTTTCTCTCTCAGAGTATCTGGTGCTTTTGAATGGCTAACCCCGTGGAAGGCAGTCCAAATAATCACTGTGCCATGCGGGCTCCTTTCCATGCATAGGAAAGAAGAGACCAACGACTCTGTTGTGGCTGTGTGGTGGGCGCTTACGTTCAGTTGTTATTGTATCGCGCATGTGGCCATGTCTTTGCACCAGATTGACGGGCAAGACCTTGTCTGAGTGGGTGTTTAGTAATCTACATTCCTGCTGGCTCTTGTCTGTGTATGTTCACACGGAACACAACACTGGAGGAGGAAGTGGCCAAGAACTAGAAAGCAATAGTAAATGGCTTATCATAGAACTAAAGTATAAAAGCCAAAGAAAATAAAATAGGGTTAGGAAACAAAATTGCCTTGCGAGAGGAAATTCCCAATCCTTTGGTAGCGTTTGTCAGTGTGATTGCATGAGGAAGGTTTGGCAAGTGGGGCGGTGGTGGAGAATGCACAGGAGAACAAAGCAGGATAGTAGGAGGACATGGGAAAATGAGAAAAATGAGCTTGGGGAATGTTTTTGACGGCCCCGAGGTATGTACCCGGTCTGTTACCCAGCAGGGCCCCCAGAAGCTAGCAACATAAGGGGTTTGATTGGCTGGTTGTCTCAGGGGCCAGGGACATGTAGCTCTTCTAGGGAGCTGCCTGATCTGCTGCTCAATGCTCAAGGGGAGTCTCTGGGCACGCATTGCTGTTCTCCCTCTTTAAGATACTTGAGCCTTAAAGCTGCGGGCTTTGCTGCCAGGATGTGCAGGGTAGCCCTCCTAGTGGGACCTCTCCCATGTTGCTTAGGAGATCTTCCCTTGCTTACTCTCGGAGGCCCTGTTTCACCCCACCCCTATTGTTGTATCATTTTACCATAAGTGTTCTGAAGTTTTTATCAGCTCATTTTAACTTCTCTGCAATATTGATATTACCTTCTGTTGACTTTTCTTTTCTCCCCATGTAAATTGAGATTTTCTTGGTTCTTTGTGTCTGAATAACTGCATTGCACACTGAACATTTTAACCCTGTGTTACGAGGCTCCAGACGTTGTTTACGGTTTTTAGAGCCTGTGTTACGCGGCTCCGGACGTTGTTTACGGTTTTTAGAGCCATGTGGATTTTAGGGTGGATTCAGGACATGAGCTCTGGAGGCTGCGGTTCCAGTGACAGCTCCGTGTTCAAACCCTTGTCCGTACTGTTCCAGTCCGTACCAGGGCTTTGCCACTTCAGGGCCTTTCTATGCCCTGAGCTCTGCTCTCGGCAGTCACCTTCTCAGCTTTCATTACCATCGCCCAAGTCCTTCCTGGTACCTTCGGCGTGTTCTTTCCTGTCCTCTGGGTAGAAATCTAGACCGTTATGTACTCTGTGGTCCCCGCTCTCATGGTGAAGCAGTAAGAGCACAGAGGAAAAGGGCAGCAAGCCTTTGCTCCCCCGCTCACACCACAGCTCCCTGGGTGAGAGCAGGATGCTCTCCGGCCTCGCGCTCTGGCATCTCTGGGCTGCCTGTTGCTGCCAGGGCCCCTGTACCCACCCCTCAGATCTGAATTAGGTGTGGACGGTTGTCCTGGAGTCCTCTCTCTCTGCACGGATGTCCTCCACTTCTGAGTCCTCCCTTAGTCCAAGCCAAGGAATGCTGGAGGAAAAAGAAATGGTCAATCCCCCATCGCTTCTGTGTTGTTTCAAAAGCTTGTCTGCTCCAATCTACCTGCTACTGTTTACTTCTCTGGACTTTCAAGCAACTGCTGTGTGCATCCGGTCAGCCTGTAGTTACATTAGGCAGGAGAGACAGGGTGGATTATACATGTTTATTTTACCTGGAACCAGACTCTTTCCAAAGACAAGGTCAAAAATAACCCAAGTCTGAAATCGGCAGGGTGGGATCATACTTATTGTGATGATAGGTGGTGAAACAATGAGATCGCTGTCGCTTAACCAAAGTTTATTGTGGTGAAATGCCTAAAGAATTGGAAGAGGGGCTAAGGTAGGAGGTTGGAGAAGAGGAAGACAAAGGCTAGTGATTCACACTTAGATTTCTAGGGCTATTTTCAGTGCCAGGATGTTTCTGTGAATTTTTTTTTCTGGGCGGCGGAAGCTGAGGCAGCGATTACCATGAGATAGATAAGAACATAAAGATGAAGGACAGTGCAGCCTTTGTGTAGCCCAAAGGGAGAGTGTAGACTAGCAATAGCAGAAGGAGATGGATAGATAGATAGATGTAAGAGGCTGCTAGAGCTTAGGGGAAAAGGAGAAAGGAAGCATTTGTGTAAGAATGGATCAGGAGGGAACAGTGGGTGCTGGCAGATTCCAGCATGTTGGAGGCTGGAAATGAATGGCTGAGATTGTTATTGACAGAAGCTATGTATTGTTGTTGTTCCTAACAGAAAATGGACCCCAGGGACAAATCGAAGGGAAGTTACTAAAAGCAAGACCAGTTTGAATAATACCTTCTTTCTGTACTTTAGTGTTTATAATTTTGTTATCTATTGCTTCAATTATTTGATGTGTATTCTTCATTTTTCCTTCAGGATAGGACCTGTTCCATATACTTGTTTTACACACCTTATAAGGAACTCTGGTAGTGTAGTGTTTATGTCTTGGGCTGCAAACTGAAAGATCAGCAGTCTGAAACCAACATTCTGTGGAGAAAGATGAGGCTTTCTACTCCCATCAAGAGTTTCAGAAACCCACAGGCACAGTTCTACCCTACCCTTAAGGGTCCTTATGAATCGGCATTGACCCGAGGGAAGTTAGTATAATAAGGCTCCAGGAATGAGCCCTGGCAGACAAGTGATGATGGGTTGAGCTGCTAACTGAAGTTCAGCAGTTTGAAGCCACCATTAGTTCCTTGGGTGAGAGACAGGGCTTTCTACTCCCATAAAAAGGTGCAGTCTTGGAAACTCATAGGGGTTGTTCTAGCCTGTACTGTAGGGACACTATGAGTCTTAGTAGACTCTGTGACTGTGAATTTGGCTTTGAAGGCTTTACAAAGAAATAAAACTTTACCCGTTTCTCCCCTCCCCCCATACATATACAAACTTTCAGCCAGTACATACATACATTTGAGCAAATAATTCTTGGTGGATTGGCTATAACCCTCAAGAGCAAAAATTGTATATCAGTTTCCCCAGAGACCCAGACTTTGTTTGTATTCTTCACTTTAGTAGGGGTAAATAGAAGTTTAAATGATTTCTCCAAGGCAAGCAATCATAAACCCATATTTGAATGGTAAGCATTAAAAAGGAGAAAAAAACCTTTGTACCTTTTTGGTCAGATGTCAGCACCTTTGCATTAATCACAAAAGCAACTAGTGTCCTGCTGTCCTGCTGTTCTGCCGACACCTGCTACCTCTGATACATGACAGCACTAGTCACAGGTGACCAGGCCACGATTCGCTGTGACTTCATGTCGTATTTATAAGAAGCTAAGTGCACGGTCAGAACCCTAATGATCCAGTTATCTGGTGCTGACTGAAGGGCTGTTGTGTGGGAGAAGGAGGGGGCAGTCCGGTTCTGTAAAGATGCAAAGCCTTTGGGGCAATTGTAATCTATCATGCAGGGTCACTGTGAGTCAGATTCTGCTTGATGGCAATACTTTTTTGGTTTTAATTTAATAGGTGATAGAGAATTTTTCTTGAGTACCACGTGCACCATGATCCTAATTTTCCCTGTCTAGCTTTCCACAATTATTTTTAAAATATAGAAAAGATTATTATAATTCAGGTATTTTAAATAATAGTGTTTGTCTTGGAAGTTGATCACCAGGGGTTTTCCCACTTTGTCTTAGTCAGGAAGCTCCTGGGACACGTCCACTTTCAGTGTCCTCCTTGGGATTGAGATCCTAGGGGCACAGCGTCCAAAACCAAGCAACACGCGAGCCCCAGGAAACGGACATGGAGCCGGTGGAAATTAGACTTTAGTAGGTCAGTGACATGGAACCCTGATCGTAACTGACTGTAGGATAAATCAGTCTTTTCAAGGCATTTTAAGTCGGGTGAAAATTAAAGCCCTCTCAACCCGTGCCCATGTGCCTACAAGCAAGTGTCTTTGTTCCTTGGGTAGGAGGGGAGACAAGTTTACCTCCTTCTTTACCCTAAACTTCTCACTGACCAACTCATCTTAACTGAACATCTCTTTTGCACTGCACGTGCTGTCGCAGTGTATTTACATTCTCTCTCTGTGTGTTCTAAAGTAGTTAAAATCCAGAACAAAGAATGCTGAAGCAGAACACAACCCCCCCCCCCACCCCGCCACCCACAAGGAGCTTGCATTCTTCCTTGAAATCCATGCTAGTTTTGGACAGCTTGTCACAAGCATGTCTGTCTGTGCCTGCCTATCCATCCATCCATCCATCCATCCATCCATCCAACCATCCAGTAGTACTAAAATTTGCCTTCTAGTCCAATGATTTTTTAAATGAATTATTTATCCTTGTATTTATACCGCTTGAGTGTTTACCTTGAATTCTTTGCCACTGTGCAACTGAATTCTGACTAAATAGGGCCTGACAATAGCAGGAATCTTTCCTGAGTGTTTCATGTGGCCATCTAAAATGTAACAGGATGTTGAACAAGCATTGTCTTCTTCTGGGAATAGAAATACACAAAATTTTTTTCTGGTGAGATTCTGCGGGAGATTTTAGCAATAGCTGTCTGCCAAATCGGCTGTATTTTTTTTCTGATGGGGGGGGCAACCCCTCTACCCCCACAACAACCTTTCCTTGGAGAGGTCTGCTGGCTTGGCAGACATTAGTAAACACGCTCTACAGTTGTGAGCATCTGCTTTCCTTGCCCATACAAAGGACTCTTTGGAGAATTAGCTTCTTTTTCTTCTGAAACAATCAAATGTTTAGGTTTTGCATCTCATGTTTTAATGCCTAGATTCATCATTTCTACCTTTTGGAATATTAGTATTGTGAGTCAAATATTTTTTTAAACTCACAGATTTAAAATAGTCTGTGCAAACCAATTTTAGGACTCTCTGGCTAATACAGCTGATTCATACCCTGACCTGTGAACCGAGCAGTGAGAGGTTTCAGTTAGCAAGGAGTGCATTGGAAGAAAAGCCTGGCCGTCACATGTAGGAAGCTAGCCGTTGAGTGTGGCTCTGTGCTGACACCGCTGGTGCGCTGTGACCTGGAGTTGACTCAGAGACAATTTACTAAGCCGACTTTTGAGATTAAGGCTTCAAGCCTCTTATTATTACTATTTTACACTGCACTAGAAATTACATTTCAACTCTAGAATTCATGATTTTGATCTTGCTGTGGTAGTTACATACTCTGTTGTCAATTTGAGATTTAAGAGTGACAGGGTGGAGGTTAGCCTGTCAATCAGGTCGCATCTTGATAACCTCATTTGGAGGTGCTAAAGAGATAAATAGCTCACTGGAGCTGGGACACACTCACTCCCTGGGAGACATTGCAGCTGACAAGACACATGGAGCTGCGCTAGTGCCCTGAGCTGGAGGAGCTACGTAGAGACCCCGCCAGCGCTGAGATTCTTATACCACTGCTGGTATATTATACTTTATACCATACATTCCTCCCACTGACCTGTGATCTTCCTGCATTTGGCATCATTGCATGTGCTGTGCGAGTCTGAAGAGGTGTTTATAGCTTGGTGTTGGACATATGGGCTAATATTAGACATATAGATTTGATATGGACTGGTCTGGGATGTTTTCTCAATATTCAATTGTTCTTGTATATAAAGCTCTTTCTTTTAAAAAAATCATTTTATTGGGGGTTCATATAACTCTTATCACAATCCATCCATCCATCCATCGCATCAAGCACATTTGTACATTTGTTGCCATCATCATTCTCAAAACATTTTCTTTCTACTTGAGCCTTTGGTATCAAAAGCTCTTTCTTATACACATCTGAGTGCCTATGAATTTGATTCTCTGGTCTACCCGGACGAGCACACTTGCCGACACAGAAGTTCATTATTTCTTACTGGTTTTTGTATGTTTTTAGGTGCTGTGATCCTCTTGGGAAGGACGAATATGTTTCGTTTTAACCATCCCAAGGAAGCAGCCACGCTCAGGGAGAAGAGGAAGGTGAGGCACGTGGGGCGGGGTTCGGAGTGAGCGCAGGTGTGTGGTGGTGTGGGAAGTGGCAGGGGTTGTCCTCCACTGTTTCGAATCGTCTGCTTTTGTGGATTCTGGACCACTTGAAACACAGGTCTGTAAACTGGATTGATCCTAGAGGTTTTGCTTCCTGCCAGTGAAGTGGGAAGAAAGGTGAAGACAAGTGCAGAGCAGGCAAGGAGAAACTTTCTACGAATCCTTCCTCTGAAGCGGCCCCCAAGGGGGCTGGGGCGCCTTGTATGCTAAATGGGGTAGGATGTCAGTGTCAATTTTAAGAATTAACCCACTGTTACAATTATTTTCATTAAAAAGATTCCATTTTTATTTTTAAGCAATAGTAAATTCGATTTTTCACTGAAGTACGAAGCAGAGAAAGAATGAATTTAGGACATTTGGAAGAGACTGTAGACTTGGCCCGATGGGGACATATAACGGGCACTTTCAAGGGCACTATGGGATGGAGTAGGTGGTATGAGGACCAGAGAGAGAAGCAAAGGAATGGGAGGGAGAGAGTTTCATCTAGGCCTTTGTGCTTGGGAACGAGGTTAATGAAGATGAGCGAGACTCAGCTAGCATTCCTATGAGCCAGGCACTTGGTCGACTTCTGTATATAATTGTTCACTGTCTGTGGGCAACAATGCTTATTCCATTGCTACAGGCGTCTGAGATAAGAAATTAAGAAAGACAACTTTCTAAATTATACTCCCAGCCCACCCACTCCCCAAGCAGGGTGGTAGTCAGCTCGGCCCTGTCCCCTGACCCGCCAATAGCCAACATTTGTCCCTACCACAGACTTTTCCCCGCTTCCTCAAGGCCCATTGAACTCAGGGATGAGTGCCGTCTCCACTGCCTTCGATGGGGAGCGGTGAGAAGGCTACCAATCCTAGCCTTTTTCAGACTGTCCAGAGTAAGTCAGTCAAGCTGCTCTCTTAACTATTCTAGCTGAATTTCTCGCTGGAGGGTTCTTTTTGCAACCTACCTGCCAAGGGAGAGAAGAGGGAAAATAAGTTGGCCAATAAGTTTGCACGGGAGAAAAATAGGACTGGTTCTTACTTACTTGTTTCCCTTGATCTGCTCCCCCCTTCATCTTTATCCCTCAAAATCCCTCCAGGGTCATCTGCCTGTTAGGAACCTGGCATGGCGAGACACCATTCCCCCTTTTACTATAGTAGTACAGCCCGGTGCCGGATGCCAGCAGGGACTGGGTCAGCCTCTCCGACCTTAGAATACCAGCGTCCCGTTGAACTTAGTGTAAGGGTTGAGAAGTATGCATATCCTGCTCACTGCCCCTGACTTGTCAATGCATTACTCTATGTGTTTGTGTGCGCTAACTAGGAGGGCTTGCCCTCATGCAATTCAAAGCACTGAGTCAAGAACACCGCACTCTCTCACCCATGGAAGTAATGGCTCTGCCCTGTGCTCTGCTCTTAGAGTGGCCTCCTGTCCTCCTTCAGTCTATCTATGACTGACCTCTCCAAGTCCTGTGAGAATCTCTCCGCTGTCATGCTGTATAACCCAGGGTAAGTGATGGAGTGTTTCTTCTGCCAACAGCATGATAATCACTCAATAAAAAGGACTGTAATTGTGCCTCCATAGCCGGTCAGCTATAGTCGTTTTATCAACTCATCTGCCGACTTTGCTGTATCTGTACATAATTTTACTTGGTGGTTTATAGTCACAACGTGAATAGGATATGCATTCTGATTTTTTTCTTGAACATCGTAAGCATTAATATGGGTTGTCACAGCTTCATGATCATTTTCATAACTGGCTGTTATTTAGAGCTGTCACTTTATCGTTGCTCTCTCCCTTTGGCGTATGCACTTTTATCTCATTTTATAAAGTACTTGCAGTAGTAGGAGCGGCAGCTTTTTAATTCTTGTATCATGTAGTCCCGGAAATTATGTTCGCTATTTGCAAACACTAGGCGACTGCTGAGGGCACAGAGAGTCATTGATTTAAAATGAACTTCATGGCTGAGTGACCGTGGGTGGTCAGCTTAAATCCTCGGGTCCCTGGTGGCTTCATTATTAAAATGACAGTGATGATGAAAATATCTGGAAGCTGGGCACTGGATGAGTGGACTTTCAGAGGCCTTTCTAGTTTTGTGAAATTCCTTACTTGATCGTTTTTACTGGCAGAATCTGATGTAAAATAATAGAGGTCAATTTACTAGCCAAATAATTGGAATGGCCCTTCTAAAACAACATCCCCTTATAGAACTTCCATTTATTTAGTAGCTGCTGTATACCAGGCACTGTGCCGAACGGCTCCTATTAGTAACTCTCACCACCACCCTACCCCCACTGACATACTTAGAGCTGTGACCTGAGTCCAGGTGCCCTCAAAAACCTGTGCTTTAGCCATGTGACCACATCGTCCAGGTCTGAGCCTAACCTCCATGCATGTGTCCCCCAGTTAGTATTGCTACAAACACTCAGCAAAATTCAGTCCTTCAGCTTTGGTTTGAGGAAAGCAAATGCATTCTCTTCTCCCCATTTGCTTCCTCATCCAGTCATGTCCCTGTCCCTGTCCCTGTCCCTGGAGCTAGGCTTTCCTAGTACTGTCAGATGACCTTTCTGTTTTCCACTTGCCAGAACCCTCGTTCTGGAGCGCCCCCGCCCGTCGCCAATACGGCAGTTTAATTTCATCAGCTCTTCTCGATTCCTTATATATTGTCCAAGTTTTGTACGGATATGAGCGAACAAACCATGCTTTGGGTCAAGTTCACCTAAGTCATGAATGTGCCTTTTAAAGCTTTAAAGAATTTGTCTTTTAAATAATTTAAAATTTAAAAGCTTTAAAGAATTTGCCTTTTAAAGCTTCAAAACAGTATTTTGCTGCAGATTTGCCCCCAACTAATACTTTGTTTAGCTTCTTAAATGCTGCTTTTATAGACATTGATTACTGATGCAAGGAGAATAAAGTATTTGGCAATTTAATTTTTTTAAACTATGGTCTTGTGTGTCAGCGCAATTCTGAGGCTTCTGGATATGAGCGGATTCTGATTAGTGCTCTCCTCTACATAACATATCGGCGTGTTATCCGCCACCACGCCTCATAACACCCTGGGGAGAGCTCCTTTGTTCACTGTCCCTTACAGAGTGTTTTAGTCTGGGTACTTTAGAGAAACAAATCCACAGACACTCATATGTATAAGAGAGTTCTTTATAAAGGTTAAATGCACATCAAGAAAACATCCCTACCCAGTGCTGCCTCAACCCACAAGTTCAACATTATCCCATATGTCCGACACTAATCCACAAAGTCCTCCCCCATCTCACAAAACAGATGCAATGATGCTGACTGCAGGAGGAAAGCTGAATCAGTGAATGAGTAAGCATCTCAGTGCTGGCAGGGGTCTCCACATGGCTGCTACAGCACCCAGTGCTGCATTGGGGCAGGTCCATGTGGCTTCTCCTCAGGGTTGTCTTGCAGGAAGTGAGCCTTGCCAGATAAAGCAGGAAACTGGCTAAGGCAGCTACACCCTGGTCTGACTATCAGAAAGCAAGATACCCTAGAACTAGAAAGGCGAGGCTCACTGAGCCATTAATCCCTCCGCCCTTCAATTAACCCCACATGTGTTTACTGGCCAGGTTGGCACAATAAACTAACTACCTTCCAGAGTAAAAGCCCCATAATAGCAGAGGCCCCATCTGTCTTGGTGACCATTATATGACCCATACTTGGCACAATGTCTGGCAGTAAGTTGGTACTCTACGAGAATAATCATATTAGAGATGAAAAATCAATACTCATATCTCTGAACTTGCAAAGAGCATTTGTTGTGTCATATTGTCAGAGCAATGCATACTGGAGGTCACAATGAACTGTTGTTTACAGAAATTGAAAATTGATAGTAAACACTTCATTATAAAAATTGTCTTCTTTTAAAAATATTTATCCAGTGATTCTCTTATATATTGTATATAACAGTTAAGTAAAAAGAATGTAGCTACAAAATATACTATTAAATGGAAGTATCAAAATAAGAAACTATCATTTCTTGGCATATCCTCCATCTAGGTCTGTGCAGTTCACAAAACAGTTTCTTCCCTGCAGCCCTTCCCGGAAGAATTCTTTTCTTTAATTTACACCACCTCAAAATGGGAATCTGGGCGTTGTCCAGAGACTCCGGCCGTGTTCCTTTAAATGAGTTTGGGGTGTGGAGAGCAGAAGTAGGCCTTAGGGGGCAAGATCAGCACTGTGTGGCGGACGGTGTAAAGATTCCCAGTAAATCCACATAGGAGAGCAGGGGCAGGGACCTTGTCAGCATGGAAAACGGAAACAAAAATTCTTGGCTACGACTCTTTCTCCCCAGGGCGGTGCTCAGTCTTCTTCTTACTGGTCGTCTTTCATGACCGCTGGGCGTCCTTTGAGGAAGTCTGTCCAGAGTCCACCTGGGGAATACCCTCACTCACCAGGACCCTCTGAACTGATTCTGTGCCTTGAATATAACGGCTCGACAGATCCCTTGTATCTTCGTTGAGCTTTATTGTTGAAGGTACTCCAGTGAGACAAAGACAGGTGTGTTGAGATCACATGTGTTTAGCTCTCCACAGATCACAGTTTAAAGACCTTTTGTTTGAAATGAAACTGTGTGTAAAGGCACTGGAATCCGAGTAGTGACACTTTTTCACGGCTCCTTGTATGTCTTCAGAAAGAACAAGCTCACGCTGACGTTTTCAAGCATCCACTAGGAAACTTCCCACCGTGCTATTGTTGTTTAAAGCAGGATCATATATTAATTTAACGAAACCCTAGATTGACTTCGAGGACTTGCTGATGAAGTTTAAAGACTGTAGCTTTTGGAATGGATTACCAGTCAATGAAAAGGAAACAAAAATCTTCTCAACCAGAACAGTAAACATCATGATAAGAAGAGAGGATTTCATTCCACTTGGATCTTCAGTCAGCTTCCATGGAAGCAGCAGTCAAGAAATGAAAAGCTGAATTGCACTGGACGAATCTGTACTGGGCCTCTTGCAAGGGTGTCACTCTGAAGCCTAAGAGTACCCAAGCCATGGTGTTTTCTGTTACCTCCTCTGCATGTATGAGCTGGAGAATGAATAAGGAAAATGGGAGAATTCATGCATGTAAATTATGGTGTCAAACAAGAACATTGAAATCCTGCCTGGAGAATAAACAAGTCTTGTCTAGGGGGAAGTTCAAGGAGAATGCCTCTTAGACACTACATTGGTGGACCACCCCCTCATGTACTTAGGGCATGCTATCAGGAGGGAAAAGGGCATCCCTAAAGAGGACATCATGCAGAAAGTCAAAGAAAAAGAGGACAGTCTCCAAGGACATGAAGTGACACGGTGGCCACCACAAGGCCCTCGACCTGTGAGGATGGCACAAGACCACGCCTCGTTTCATTCTGTTGCATAGCAGGTCACTATGAGTTGGAACCAACTTGAGGGAAGCGAATAGCAACAACAATATCCTTGCTCTCAGGAACCTTGCTGGTGATGGACGGAGGGTGTGCATTGTTCAACTAACCTCTAGGCTGGCATTTCAAACTCAGCAGGGTTTTGCTAGAGAAACGAGGCGGCCTGCTTCTGTGAAGACTTATGTCTCAGAAACCATAGAGGGTCATTGTGAGTCAGAATTGTCTTGAAGGTAGTGGGTTTTAAATTTTCTTAATTTTTATTTTATCAGACAAATGGTATAAGCAAAGAATGTTCAATATTCTGCCAGGAGACTAAACAGTTTTGTGTTGGAGGAAGTTCAGCCTCCAAACGTTTGTGGTGTAATGTTTAAAGCATCTTGGTTGCTAACTAAAAGTCAGAAGTTCAAACCCACCAGCCCCGCTCCGTGTCAAAAGATGGCAGCCTGTTCCCATGAAGAGTGAAGCCTTAGAAACCATGTGAGACACTTCTATTTGATCCCATAGGGTGATTGTAAATTGAAATGGACTCAATGGCAGTAAGTTTGACACACCTAATGTGGGAGTCCTTGGGGGTCAATGCTTAGCCTGCTTCACTGTTCCCTAGTAGGTTGGAGGTTTGAGTTCACCCGGTGATGCCCTGAAGAAAAGGCCTGGAGATGGTGTCCGAAGGAGGACCCTGGGGACTGTGTGGCGAACGATGCTACTCTGACCAGGAGCAAGTTGCCAGGAGTGGGAATTGACTTGACAACAACTTGAAAAATAACAACAACACCTGTTTTATGGAATACATGTGTAGGCTGGGCTCTGTGACTGACAGATGCTTTTCATAGGTACATGTATGACTGATTTTTCACGGGTGGCAATGCCTAAATAAGCTATAGATTATTTTCATGTGATAATAGGGTAAACAAGTTTCCATGAAGGAATTAGTTGCTATAGATCACAGACTTGACTACTGTTTATGAACTGAAGCAATAAAGAGCATTTTGGAAGCTAATTGTATTGGATTCAAATCATAGCTCTATAAGGTATGTCCATTATGACCCTGAGCAAGTTGTTTAATATATCCAAGCTCTGAGTTGGAACCAATATGTTTATCATACAGACATATAATTTGCTACTAACAGTTTGCTTGAGAACAAAGGATGGTAAAATATGAAATTACTTCACAGTGTGTGCTACATAATACTCCATTCTGCTGGCAAAAGCCACCAAACATCTGACTCTCAGTATTAACCCAAACTAAATGGTAAATAATATTACCCGTTGTAAGTAACTCTTGTACCCATTTGGGTTTGCACATTATCCAAAGAGA
Source organism: Tenrec ecaudatus (assembly GCF_050624435.1). Taxonomy (NCBI): domain Eukaryota; kingdom Metazoa; phylum Chordata; class Mammalia; order Afrosoricida; family Tenrecidae; genus Tenrec; species Tenrec ecaudatus. The sequence continues at coordinate 48,770,471 of NC_134541.1, read as the reverse complement.
AAGTGTGTAGTGCATATTTCCATAGTTTGGCTTTGTAGCTGAATCTACCATCATGTGAAGAAGTATAAGTTTAAGAATGCTATTCAATGGGAATAATGAAATTTTTCAGTAGTTAAATATAATATTTGAGATGATAACCACTTGTGTTACCAATATTTAAAAATTTTCAGTGACCAAACTCCATGGTGGTAAGTCTGTTCACTCTCCATATAGCTTCCAGTAAATCCAGAATGGATGCAGAATAACTAAATTAGTAAAAATTTAAGCTTGGTTACTGCTCAGTTATTATTAGGACTCAATTATTGTCAATACTATGATTATGTTTACTGTGAGAATATAACAAAGCTGACCTTTTGGAATTTTTCCTTCAGAAATTAATTGGGAAATGTGATACTTATTTTTTAAATGTTTTAGTTTGTAAATAGCTATTTACTTTTAAGTACCTTATCACTTCTCTTTGACATTTCCCCTGTTAATTTTTTTCTTAATTGATCTGTGTACTCTCTCTCTCTGTCCCTGGCAGTCTTTTCCCTATAAAAGGACCCATCTGTCTAAGGTAGAGATTCTACATTTCTATATACTTACCAATCAATGGCTAAGCTGCCAGGAGTAGACATGCTTGTCATTTAGAAATCTCCTCTAACTGTACCTTTCCAACACAGGGAGGTTTTGTTGTTTTTCATTAAGTACAATATTTTCTTTTCTGTCTGAACTCAAGTACTTAAAAGTATACCTGATGTCTAATGTAGTCATAGAGGAATGAATGCATCTTAAAGCTAGCTAATCTATGATAATTAAAATAATGCTTGGAAAGCAGATTCTCTCTGTAATATATGTAACAGGGCAAGGAGCCCTGGTGGTGTAGATAGTGCACTGGGCTGCTATCTACAAGGTCTGCAGTTCAAAGCCACCACTCGCTCCCTGGGTTAATGATGAGGCTTTCTACTCTTGTAAAGAATTATGGTTTTGCAAACCCACAGGGGGCAGTTCTACCCTGTCCTATAGGGTCACCATGAGTCTAATTCGACTCAATGATAGTGAGATGTTTGTATGCTTGTTTAATGTACGGAGTGTACATTAGACTGAGAGAGAGAATCTTTAAGAATATGACTCATTTTCACCTTATTTTATTAGACTGGAATTTGAGAGGCAGCAACGTGAAGAACTTGAAAAATTAGAAAGTAAAAGGTAAGCGATGGAGATATGCGTCCTGTGCCCATGCCCTAACCTGACTCCACCTGTTTCAGTACTTTCCTTTGTGTCTGTTTGTTCCATGTTGATTTTCTTGACTTTGATATTTGACCCTCTTGAGTTGAGGGAGGCATGAATGTTTTCCTGTGAATGTCATTTATTTTGTTGTTACTGAGAATATGGATGGCAAGAAATCCACCAATTTGGCAGTTTTACCTGTGCAGGTAGTTCTTCCCCATTAAGAGCATCTTGCTACCCCTGAGTTTTCTTTCTATCTGATCTTTCGAGTTGCTTGGTGCCATTTTGATCTCATGAAGTTAAATTCCTCCTAAAAGATCACGCTCTCAAGGATTTTCTTTTCTTTTTAATTTAACTAAACTATTGTTCAGTCTTAAAACAACTTCAGGGGATATTTTTGGTTGAAGGCTTAAAGATTATCTCAGGGCAATAGTTTCAGGGGAACATAAGCAATTTTATTTAATGTCATTTTATAATAGGACTGAGTTTTAGTGATTGGGTTGAATAATAATTTTCACATTTAAATTTAAATCGAGCATGGTTCTTTCTCTTTAATCTCAGGGGACTTTTAAAATTATATATAACACATTATGATTTTAGGCTCTACGGAGAAATGCTGTCAGGCTGTTTCAGGAGGCTAGGTAAATGAGATGGTAGATAGTGAAAGAATTACCAAAAAAGTAACATGCCGCAGGAAATCAGGAGGAAAGCAATGCTGCCTCTTTTTTCTTTTTTTAATGAAGGACTTGTTGCAGCTTCTTTTTCAGAACATTTTACTTAAGGGAAAATTAGAGCAACATTCGAACCTAGTAATCAACTGATGATATTTTGCATTTTAGGAAACTCATAGAAGAAATGGAGGAGAAGCAAAAATCAGATAAGGCTGAATTGGAGAGGATGCAGCAGGAAGTGGCGTCTCAGCGCAAGGAGACCGAAATTGTGCAGCGCCAGATCCGCAAGCAGGAAGAGAGCCTTAAACGCCGGAGTTTCCATATTGAGAGCAAGCTGAAGGGTTTGCTCTTTGAGAAGGACAAGTTTGACGAGGGGAGGATGAGCGAGCAGCAGGAAGGCGAGGGGCAGAAGAACAGACAAGAGGAGGCGAGCTCTCTTGGTGCCCAAGAACTCCAGTGGTTACGAGAACTCTACGGTAAGAATGCCGAGAAGCTCCCGATCTTTCCCGAACTGGACTGGCTCGCAGAGGAGAAAGATGACCAGTGTGCCGACCTGGATCTGGAAAAGAAGAGACTGGAGGAGCAAGACAAGGACCCCCCCATGCGTGTGGCTCATCTTGAGGAGCAGATCCAAGAGAAGCAGGAGATGCCCCTGGCCCTGCAGCGAGGGGAGGCCCACCGTGCGGAGGAGGAGAGGGGAGGCTGGGAGGACGTCGGGGAGCCCCTCCTGCGGCCCAGGGAAGCCCCAGTGGAAGACAGTTGTGACGGGAAAGCACTAGAGAAAGCTCAGCTGCGTCTCTTGGAGGTCAAGAGAAGGCAGCTAATTAAGCTAGCGAACTTGGAGAAGGACTGTGCTCCTCAGAAAGAGCTCCTGAAGAGAGACGCGGAAGAAGAACATGGCGTCCCAGAGCGCTTGAAGTGTGGAAACGAGGATGAGTTTAGGTTGTTGGGGACAAATTGTGATCCACTAAAACCCGTTGCTCAGGGGGAGCAAGCTCCAGACAAACGAACGCCCGTGGAGTACAGGCTGCAGAATAAAGAAAGGCAGCTCCGGGACCTCCTACAAACCCACCTGCCAGCCTTGTTGGAGAGGAAGCAGACGGCCGTGGCAATGCTTGACGGGGGCCCTCGTGGCTTAGCCCGCGCTCGCTACCAAGTAGAAGAGGTGGAGGGAAAGGGCCAGTTCATGCAATGCCAAGCTAGCGCAGGTGAGCTGCAAAGGCTGCAAGCCGCATTGGAGTTCAGGGCGGCGCTCACACGGCAGGAAGACAAAGTGAGAAAAAGGGAAAAGGAGGTTGTTGAAGGCCCAGAGAAGCAGCACAGAGAGGCTGGGGGGCTGGAGAGGAAGCGCGCTGCCATGCAGAGGTCCTCCACCTTGAACCTGGAGAGCCAAGAGCAGACGCTGAAACTGGCCACGCAGGGCAGCAGCAGCGATGTGGATGTGCAGGCCGCGCTCCGGGCCAGCCTGAATGCGGAGCAGGAAGCCCTGCACCAGGATCGAGAGAGGTGAGCGGACAGGGGAAGCCACGGCGTGTAGCAGGTGTGCGATGGCCGCCGGGTTCCCATCCCTTGTGTGTGTTTCTCTCTTTTTTCTAAGTAATTCTTTTTAACCTGTATATTCTCTGACTGACAGATGGTTTATTTTTTACCAAATCAGAGATAAGTACCTCTAAACAGTCTTAGATTTCTCCTAAGTATCTTTACTTTTTAGTTTTGGGCCTAAAGTTGGACAGAAAGGGGGGAAAATCACATGAGTATAAAGCCTTTCTCCACTACTCCCTTGACCTACACCTTTTAATTGTGATACTAAGATTGATACAAAAGATTGAGAGGCCCTCACGCCTTGATTCTTTCCTTCCCTTTTCGTCTTTCTAAATTCTCGTTTCTCTTGTCCTTCCTCCCTTACCTTTAACCTTCCTTTGTTCCTTCCCTTTCCCAGCCTTCTCTCCCTCACTCTCTTCCTTCCTTCGCCATTTCTTCCCTTCGTCTTCTCTTTCTTCCTTTATCTCTGCTCCCTATCTGTCTCTCTTCCCCCTCCCCATTCCTGCGTCCCCAGTGGGCTTCACAGCATCTCTGTGACCACAGAGAGTCCACAGGTTGCACCTAGCATACTGACTTTATTACTTGGTAGAGAAGTAAAAAAATAAAACTTCGTCCACCTCTACCGATTCATGGTTTTTAAGGAGAGGCCTTGGGATTCTATGTGCAAATAAGCAAAACTTTTCAGGGGATACAAATTACAATGGAAATTCAAGCTTTGTAATGATTTAGAATCCGTCAGTATTTGGGGTGCTAAACATTTAAAATAGGCAAACTAAGGATACTTTCATGGTAAGAAAAAGGTATTTATTTGTCTTTCTCACAAAGACCTATTCCTGGCACTATGCTTACCAGGCAATAGGTTCTCAGAATGAATAGATGTCTGTGCTTGATGGTCCCTCTTCCGGTCGCCCTGCAGATGGAACGCCAGGGTTCCCAGAAGGGCTAACACCACCGGTGCCGGGCAGCACCAAGGTTCGAGTCCAAGAATACCCCACCTTTTCTATCCTCGCGGAGCAGGTGTGTTTCATCTTTGGGCAGTGTCATCGCCTGTGTAAAACATGGGGGGATGAGATCAGGGAGAGGGACATGCGTTTTCCTTTATCCCTGACCCTGGCATCAGTTGAGATCTTCACTGAAGTGCTTTAAAGGACCTGGGCCCAGCCTGGCATTGGAATAGCAAGTTGGAATCACTTGTTTATGATTAAGCCACACTTACTGTCAGACATTGACGGTTTCAACCACCCTCGTGCAAGAAACGGCCAGGGAAACCGCCTTGTCCCACGGTGTGTGTGGACTTTTGGCTCTGTATTCACAGCCACGCGCTTAGTCAAGCGAAGAACAAAATTCCAAGGCAGGAAAACACGATAGTGCTGCTTCAGAGCTCAGCGGTTTGAGAGAACGATAGCAGGTATCTTATTTAATTGCTGGGCGGAGCTTCAGACCTGGCACATGGAAAGCTGTGGAGGGCGCATGCCCTCTTTGTACCCTGCAATGTACAGAAGGTAGAAACCCTTGGCTCTCAACTCCTATCCCGAGACTCTCAGAAACCGCAACGACAGTGCTACTCCATCCTACAGGGTCACGAAGAGTCAGAATCGACTCAAGGGCAGTGAGTTGAGGTTTTGTTTATTTGTTTGTTTGTGTGTGCAGGAGATTGCCACATGTCTCCGACTTTTGTCAGCCAGTTCCACACCCGGGGTGTTTTTTATTAATACCCTGGAATAGGTGAAGCAGTACCGCAATCTCCATGGAAGTGATTTTCCAATGTCAGCATTCATTCAGGAGCCCTGCAAAGGAGAGGCTCTTGGATTTATGGGTGTTGATGAAATAAATTTTGCTGAGGCTGAATTCAGGCCAACAAATTGTGATCGCTTTGCTGTCACTTTTGTGCTTCGGCAGCTTTCTGTGGCGGCCTGCTGTGTTTTATCTTTTTTCCAGGGCTCTCATGGCTCTGTCAGGCACACCTGACTCCACTATTTAGAAAAGCCTACAGGGTGAAATATTCAACTCAACTCTGTGGGACCAGACTGGACAGCAGCACCCTCAACTTGTCTTTCCAACAGTCTTCTCTTAGCTTGGTACAAACTGAACAACAACAGCAACAAAAAACTCACTGGCATTGAGTCAGTTCTGATTCAGCAATTCTATAGAGCAAGAGAAACTGCTCCTGTGTGTTTCCAAGACTGTAACTCTTTATGGACATAGAAGGCCCTGTCTTTCTCCTACAGAGTGACTGAGGGTTCCGAACTGCTGACCTTGTGGTTAGTAGCCCAATGGGTAGCCACTACCCCACCAGGTCTCCTTGACTTTATAAAAGAGCTTAATTCTAATTTGGCTGCCTTTTCCCACCATCTGCTCATTGGAGCTGCCCACTGACCTGTGTTAGGCAGCTTCCCTGCAATTTGAAAAAACTGCCTTCTGTCTTAGCAGGACTCTCCTTCCCCTGAGTGAGGTCAGACAGGGCCAGTGTTGTGGTAGTAAAAACACCAACAACATAAAACCCCCCGCTGTTGAGTTGATTCCAACTCCTAGCAACCCTATAGACAAAACCGAACTGTTTCATAGGGTTTTCAAGGCTAGACGCATTTACAGGTGCAGACTGCCGCATCTTTCTGCCATGGAGCAACTGGTGGGTTTAAACCACCGACCTTGGAGTCGCAGCCCAACACTTAATCCACTGTGTTGCCCGGGCTTTTTAATAAAGTGTTATATTCTTAATATAAATGGAACTCCATACCTAGACTATGTTAGATGCTGTAAGGGTAGCGTCATTTACTCTAGTTAGGAGAGCGTCAGCGACAACTTAGAGCTGGGCAAACTGACACTCGCCACCCACGCTTCTACAAATGGCTGAAGACTCTGTCATGCAGTTTGGAAGTGGAGAATAGCAACTTGAACCAAGGTCTACTGCACACCAATGCTTCCCATTGTGGTCTCTGGTCTGGTAACCCACAGAGCTCTGACACATGTATTTTTCATAGTGCTGTGATTGTTTTCTGAGTTGTCAAGTATTCCCCTCGCCCCCAATATAAATCATGCACAGCCATCAGGGGCCCACTCAAATTCTTTTTGCTCTGTGAAGTCTTTTCAGCAGCCCCAGTGGACATCATCTTAATTCTAGACATGCAACTATCTATATGACTCCCCTCCCCCCTGCTATCTCTGAGACCTTGATAATATTGTTCCTACCTATCCTCCTACATCTCACTTTCTTTTTCTTTTCCTACATCTCACTTTTATATAGCCTCATTTATCTTTTCTCAAACAAAAATGCCATGAATGCCAAGATATATTCAACAATCACTTGTGGCATTGAAGCAGGTCAGAGGACTTAGCGTCCCATGTGTCCTTTGAACACAGTGGGGATGACTGGGTCCTTGATGGTAGAACTCGCCCCGCCTCTTTGCCACCTACAGCATTTGTTCTGAACCCCTTTTGCGGCCTCATCACTTTGTATTTCACAATATGCGTGGCATCTTTTCTCATAGAAAATAAAGCTGTGCACACAGGGTTTCCGCCTGCACTCCTCACCCCATGGTTTCTAGAACAAGTTTTAACATAGTGAATATGTTCAGGAAATATTTTTAACAAATGAATTCATGTGGCTCCCATCTCTGTAGGCTAGAACAGGAGATTCAGGAATTGAAGCCAAAGATTTGTGGTATTGATGGCATTCAGAAATGGCCTTGCGGGACCTGGGAAACAAGGAGGACTACTTCTGCCTTGCCCTCCAGTTGTGAAAAGTCTCAGGCTCATCTGGGCCCCCTGATGGATGCCAGGTACTTGACATTCGCTGGATGCCATGCCTATATGTGTAATGTGATTTATCACTGGTTTTTATACTGATCAGACTGCCTCTGGGGGGAATGTACCAAAGGCAACAAGAAATGTGTGTACCTGAAATACGCTTTGGCTTTCTAAGGCAGAATTAAAAGGTCCAGAGTGATCACCTTATCCAGGAAGGGGTGATGCAAGGCTAGCGTTAGAAGAACAAAATAGATTTAATTGAACTGCACTGACGTGGAGGACCTGATGTGGACCATTACTTTTATATGTCATTGATTACAGATAATCTGCTGTAAAACTGTACTAGTATATTCAGAGTGAACACGAATAGCATAAAAATATGAGAGGACTTGAGAATTTTGTGGAAAATTTAATTATCTTTGAATTCCCTTTTTTCCCCACGGGCCTGTTAAAGCCCCGGCATAGATCTAATTTTACTAGAGTAAAAGAATTTTCTCTTTGAATGGCATTGTTAATTGTTCCATAGCTTAAGAGCACCCAGGTAAACCAAATTAATCATTCTTTGTCTATAAGAAAATAATTAATGTTTTCCTCAACCTCACTTAATTGGGTAGTCCTGAGCATTGGGTATTAGGAGATTGATGATATCTGGGTATCAACATGTAATAAGTGTGGTAGGAAACTTCTGTATCCCATTGAATCTAGGTCCGCATCTACCATATTGATACTTTAAAATTTAAGTAGAGGTCACATAAATGGCTGTGACTCTGGTTTGCTTGCACATGGTTTTATTTTTAGTACTAGAAGGCCAAACCTATAAATACATTTTATGTGATATCTTACTTAAATTATCAATCCCTTTTCCATTGTAGAAAAGCATTTTTACTTTAGTCTGTAGTACGAGTGTTTATAGGGTAGTGCATATGATTATAAAGATGAAGCCAAATTATTTTTTTAATAAGCTAAGATACTAACGTAGAAAATATTTCACTTAAAATCATTTAATTCGTGTCTGTAGGATTGGGACCAAGAGGAACCTAGAACTGAGTAAGACTTCTGAGTGAACATACTGAGTCCCAGAAAGATTTTAATTGGAACTAAAATCCTCTGGGTGGAATGGCTTAAGGGTAAAACAGCTGAACCAGGAACTGAGCTGAATATCTAGTGAATAGTGACGGCTCAGAGTTGTATGCCAGATACTTCACTTATATTCTCTGGGGTATCATGTGTGTTGAGGCTTCAAGAAAGTTTGTGGGTAAATGGAGGTTAAGAGATAAGGGAAATATTTCCACAAGCTTTTGAAACTCCCTCTTATGTAGTTGACCCACCAGTCAATCCCCACATTGCCATTGAGTCCATTGTGACCCACAGGGACCCTGCAGGACAGGGTGGAGCTACCCTGTGGTTTGCAAGACTGTCCCTTTCCGTGAGAATAGGGAGCCTCGTCTTTCTCCTGGGGAGCAGCCGGTAGTTTTGAACCGATGACATTAGCACTTAGCATCACAGCTTGTAAGTAACCCACTGTGCCTCCAGGGATTCTCTTGCAGTCGACAGCTCTCTCCAGACTCAACTAATTCAGGCTTTTATTCTTCCCTGGCTTTCTCTGCCAGCCATTTTGGGATGTAAGCCCATTGGCCTTGAGTTGATTCCAACACATAGGGACCAATAACTAAACCAAACTCATTCCCATTGAATCGGTTCTGACCCATTGTGTCCCAGTAGGCAAGAGCAGAACTGCCTCTGTGAGTTTCTTTACAGGAGAAGAAGCCTCATCTTTCTCCTGGGCTGCAGTTGGTGGTTTTGAACTGCTGACCGGTGGTTAGCAGCCCAGTGTATAACCATAGGTTACAGAAACCAAACTCGCTGCCACTGAGTGGATCCTGATGCCTAGCAACCCTATATGATGGAACAGAACTCCTCCCGGGGGTTCCCAGATGGAGCATCTTTATGGGTTTAGAGAGCCTCAGCATGCTCCTGAGAAGTGGTTGGTGGGTTTATAACGATGACCTTGTGACGAGTAGCCCAACTTAGACTATGCCCCCAGAGCTCTACAAGGTGACCTCTGCCGATTAGTGCAGGTAGCCCCCTGGGAGAAGAAGGCAACTCATTGTGTGACCCTAAGAATAATAAGCATCTATAGAGAGGAGTGTGCCCACCTTTCCCTTTACCTTCACCAATGTATTTATTACTGCCGGTTTTGTTTGGTTGGCAAACAAAAGGTTTGGCGAGTGAACTATCTACCTACTCCATGGAGCTTTGTAGAGCCATGTCTGTGGTGTTTCCCTACTCTGTTGCGAGGGTTCTAATAATAACTAGAACAAAAATGGAAAAGATTATTGGGTCCCTTTTCCATTCTCAGATTCTTTCTGGTTTGGAGAACACTGGGAGAGTGAGCACCTGGCAGTAGGTTGTTAGGCGGAAAATGTTCAGGGCCCTGACGTGGTCTCAGGGTGGGGCGTGTTAAGCGGAAAGTCTGCTGTTAGGAAGCATGCTAGCAAAAGGAGCTCGGGATGTCCCCTGTGTAAAGTGTTCAAAGGCCCCGTCTCCGTTGTTTCAAGGATCAATGCTTACATCGAAGAAGAAGTCCAAAGACGGCTGCAGGATTTACAGCGCGTGGCTGGCGACGGTGGCAGCACGTCGGCGGAAGGCATCAAGGTGAACTGCAGGCGCACCGTCGTGTGGTCAGTCCTACTTAGGGTGACCTTGGAAATAAGCTAGCGGTGGTGCTAGTGAGGGCTCATTACTGGTTCTCAGAAAGTTCAGATGTGATGCTGAAATATAGAATATGCTAGAAAATAAATGCTGCTTAGGTGGAACTTAAAAGTTTGTAAATAGTATTAACCAAAGAATAACTTTATTTTAAAATGTTGTACCTTTAGGAGAATTACTAAGTAAATGTAAATCTCTTTAAATGCTATCTTTACCTGTTTTGTTTTTACAAAAACTATCTGTATTTTCCTGTTTTATTCTAAAACACAACTTCCCATTTCCATAAAACATTAATTTATTTTGTGTATTTCTCACAGTGATACTGTACATTTTACCTTTGTGCAGATGTGTATTTCTGAAAAGTTTATTTTTATCAACAAAAATAGTTCTGTCTTAAGAAAATCTAGCTTAAAATACATGTATTTAGAACTTTAAAATTATGAATAAGTGGTTCATTTTGCCTCCAAGCAGATGACTAGGGTCATGTTGATACAGGGAATATAAATTCTCTAGAAGGGTGTCATTGCTGAATGGCAAGTATGTTTCTTTATAATCTTTATTTCTATAAATATTTCTAATCAAATATAAATTCCTGCCTGTGTAAAAATACTATAATATAACATAGACAATTTTTATTTTCTTTTCAGGATAGCAAGAAACTTCACAATGGCACCATTCAACGGAAACTAAAATATGAGGTGGGTAATGAGTTTTCAAATTGATAAGGTTGTCTTAAATTATAGCATACTTGTGTGATTAAATTTTCTTAATGTTTAGTTACATAATTAGAATTTTGAAGTCCCGGTGATTTAATGGCTAATAGGAAAGGTGAGCTATTATATAGGCTTGAAATTAAATATAGTCCTGCAGGTTGAAAAGAACTCTGACTTTATTTGAATGGCACGTAGCTGTGGTGGAGGCACTTTGCCCAGTATTTCTTTTGTAACATTATCCTTTCCCTGGCTCTGTGTTTAAAAAGCAGAAGTATATAATCAGAATCAGCTACAGCACTTGGAAATGAAACTGTGTGCTCCTCTATGTTTGAAAAACTCTGTTCTTACAAAAGGAAATAATCTCAATTGACTTATTTCTGTAGTGGATTGTCAAATTAAAGCTTACTTGGGTAATATGAATGGTAAGGTATTTACTTATATTTCCTGTTGCCGAGGTGCCATATCTTTCCCATGCATTCTTAAATGTAAAATAAATTAAAGTCTGATGGATTTGAATATTTATATAATAGAAAAAATAGACCATAGAAATCTCAATAGGTGTGTCCAGACAGTAGTGGACAGAAAGCAAGAGTGCGGGATACTCCACAGGCCACTCCTCTTCTTGCTGACCACTCCGTAATTGTTGTATCGCATTCATCTTCTGCGTTAGGAGACAGACAACCTTCGGACAGGCAGGACAGTCCCTTTAGTTGTGTCTGGTCCTAAGGCCGGCCACACAGCACATACGCAGTCAATCTCTCATGGTTAGTTTGTAGCAAAGGATGATGGTATCTAACCAGGACTGAAATAATTAAGGATGCCAGTGTGAAACAAATCAAAAGGAGGAAAACATGGTGTGGCTTGGAATACAACTTATTCTCCCTTATTGACTATCTTGTTACTTACCATTTCACATCCAGGACAAAGTACAACATCTATCATCTTATTTTACATATGAAAAGCATATATCTGGCAGTAACAACAGCCAAAGTGTAGTGCAAGAATAATCTCGACTTTAATAGTTAAGGCTATGTTTCACCTTGGTTGGGCCAGAATTCTCAGTAACCTGGTAGTTATTTTAACTATATAATTTGGCAGCTGTGTAATGATGTGATATGATGTCGTTGTCCTCTATTTCCACATAATATAATTTGTGCTTAAAACAAGTTTGTCTCTGGCTCCTAAGTATGCCAATAAGTGAGGAGAGAGTATACTTCTGGATTTCTTTTGAACTTGCTATTTGATTTTCTTTTCTTAAACATTCTCTGACTTACTTTCTGTCTGTGGGTATATACTTATTGCCACAATTAAGTTTGATCTTCAGAGGTCTTAGCATTCATGAAAATGAAGTCTTAGACCAAGAAATGAATATGGTGGGTCAATACCATGCAGCCTGTAACTATCAAGATATTCACTAATTTATAAAGTATGTAATATGGAAATAAATCTTCTATATGTGAATTAAATTACCTATCCCAAGTTCTATTATTCATATATATGTCAACTCAAATGGCTTAGACTTTTGATTTAACCTCTGAATCCATCCACAAAATGAAACACACTGTGGCAGGGTGACAAACAGTGATGCTACATGCCAGTTTTCATGTTTGCTATGGTGGGGAGGAAAATGCAGCCTTGGCTGGCACTGTATCGTGCACCACTTCTGCCCAAATAGGCTACTCATCACTAGAGGGGAAAGAAGAGAGCTGATCGGAACACTTACTGCAGACAAGACTTCTTTTCTGCATGCCAAGAGGGAACCCACTAGCCGAGAAATCAGTCTTTGAGACGATGTATTACACGATAGTAATTGCAAATATAGCTGTCCAAGGAATGCTGGCTGTTTTAAACCAAAATGTTGTAATCTACCTAAAATCTCTTTTACTTTTTTAAATTAAAGACAGCAACACTGGCAATTCAGAATATTTTCAGGGTAATTCAGAAATGTTCATATGCTGATGACACTGGAGGTGAACAGCTGCACCGTGCCGTAGCACACTTCCCAGAAGTGTCAGTAAGTAATGGACATACAAATACCAGACAGCACAAAATGCTTTGTTCGTTCTCTCTGTCCGTCTTTCTGCAAAGGAGAAAGTATGCGATGTCCCTCTGATCGCATTCCTCTGAGGGCTTCGACTTTGGCATCTCACAGGAAACAGCCAGTGGAGAGAAAGCTGCTGAAAACAAGTTAGCTTTCCAGAGCAACTTGTGAGCATCAGGACAGAAGCTATCAATGAATTGGAGGTTTTTGTTTTAAATAGTTGTGCTACACGATTTAACCATCAGATCATAGTAAGGTATGTGCAGTCATCACAACAGTCATCACTACAGTCAGTTTCAGAGCATTTCATTCTGATCCTCATGTTTGGTAGCTTTCCTTTCTTCCCATCCTCCTCTGCCATGCTCCTGGGCAATTTTCAATCCAGTCATTGTCTCTCTAGGTCTGCCTATCCTGGCTTCATAGGCAGAAAGTCATGCAAAACACAGACAAGAAGCCAACAAAAACCAAGCAACCAAATCCAACCAAACCAAACAACATAACAACTAGACAAAACACAGAAGAGCATCAATTGAAAAGAAAGCAGAAAAATTTAAAACCGAAACAGCTTTTTTTTTTTTGCTTCCTTATTTGTTTTTTAACACAAGTTCTCAGATCTTTATAGAGATAGTAGCCTTCACCTGCAGCAGGTTGGCACAAGGCGTTGAGTGGAGCCAGGCACGTGGACAGCTTCTGTGAGCCAACTGGGCTGACCTCCCAGGTAACCGCCTTAGTCAACAACCTGCCGATTTGGAAACACTCGCCCCTTGACGTGCCCCGGAAGTCACACCTGGCATCATCAGACTCTCGTGCTTTTGCTGCAGCTCAGGTCGGCCGCAGTCACCGTGAACTAGCAGGGAACACCCTGCTCCACACTATTCTTGCCATCACAGCTGCTGGTTTCCCAGCTTCCCGGCCGAGCTCGGTGTCTGGGCTTGATATGAAGGCTCTAGAAATAACTCTGCCTTTACGTAGACCATTGTGGTATTTCCAGACCAAGTGATTACACTCCAAGAGGGCTTTTTAAAAGACTCTCTTAACCATGTGGCTTGTTCTGTGCCCGAACCTTTAGGTGACATCAGTAAAGTCAATGCTGTTTATTGGCTTGCTGCTGTGAGCTGCTCAGGGCCTACCCCAGCCCTTGTGCTTACTGTTGGTTTTGTCAGCTTTATATGCTCTGGTTCTGTTAGATTATCTCTTTGACTCAAAGTCTATTTTTCAAGCCCTGCCTCTCTTGACTAAAGGAGATTCAAATTGCAAAGTGTTTGATCCCTGGGTTCTGTAGGTTTCTTGCTTACTGTATCCTTTGACCATGAAAACGTCTCTCATACAGACAGACCTCCTGTGTGACCTGACACCAGAGAGTGTGGCTGCTGCCTTCACTAATCATCCTTTGCTCAAGCAAGTCTGGTTCGGCTTCTTTTTTTCTATTGGAAAGGAGACATCTCTTATTTGGTTTGGGCAAATCTTTTATCCCCCAACTTCTAGAATACCTTCGTTTACTTTCTTTGTGGAGATATGGACGTCAACATCCCTTCTCCGGCAGAGATTTACTTATTGCTGAGAGTTAAGGGTGACATCAGCCAAGGCTGTTGCAGTCACGGGTCCTTCTGAACACCCGTCTTTCACTAATGAGAATGATGACCCTGTTCATCCTCCACTGTCTTTGAACCCATCTCCTCCACCTGAAAAATTTAATACAATCAAAGTGGAATCATCCCTGGGGTCACAGAAAGAACAATTACCAACAATGAAAAGAACGTGTCCTTTTACAAAACCTCAAGCTTGCATCTGACTCAAGAAATCATCCTCTCAGAGTCAAGAGGCTAATTCTCAGGTTAGCAGCCAATCATGCTCTTCAGCCATCAGAATGTGGCATGAGAGGTGTGGAAGGTACCCTCAATCCACAAGACGAGACTGGATTTGCTAATCTCTCCCATGTGACAAGATCTGAGGAGATTTTTTTAAACACCTGTTTTTTACATAGTTTGGTGTGTGTTTTCATTGAAGGTTTACATAGCAGTTAGGGTTCCCATTCCACAACTGGTTATATTTTCAAAATGCGTGAAAAGTTTTAGTGTTCTCATTCTGGCTGTCTCCTTTCCGTCAATCTAGTTATCTTTCCTATTTCCTTCTCATCTTTTAAAAAATGTTGGCCACTTATCTCATGTATGAGATAATCTTTTAAGAGAGCACCATATGCTTAAGTGTTATTCTGTATTTTATGAGCCCATCTCGTAAGCTCAAGGGCTAGTTTCAGTTGAAGTAAGTTAAAAAGAAGACCTCAAAGATCGTACTGATAGGAAGGTTTCATTCCTAACCCTGGTGAGTCTTCCATTTATTTTCAGGAATTTGAGGCTTTGTTCGTCCATTCTATCAGGTCTATCTATTGTGACCCTAATCAGAACCAGAACCAGCTAGGTACCATCTAATTCTCAGAGTAAACCAGGTTGCGCTTTGACTAGGTGAAGGGCCATCAAACTGGGCTCACAAGCCATGGGCCGCTCGTTGCACATGTTCAACATAACTTCCAGGTTCACCTGTTTCAAGGTACTTAACGAATTATTTTTTCTCTTTTGCTAAGTAATATTCCACTGTGTTTATGTACCATATTTTATTTCAACTTTCATGCCTTGACAGACACTTAATGCTTCCATGTTTATGCTACTTGTGAATAGTGTTGCTTTAAACATGGGGACACATGTCTGTTTCGGTCTGATTCATGGGGTATATACCAGTGTTTTTCAAAGTGGGTGATTCCGTCCCCTGGAAGGCACTGAAACAATCCAGACGGGCTACAAAAACTGCTACCTTCACTTTATCCTGGATTGTAGCGCAAAAATTTTCACTTTCCAATTGAAGGAAGGTACTGAATAAATTTTTTTGTCTTGGCCAGGAAGCAGTAGGCCAAAGTTTGGGAGCGTATGATATACACCAAGAACTGGAATTAATGGGTCAAATGGTAGCTCTGCCACTTGTTTTTTAAGAACTGCTGGGTTGTTTTTTCACAACACTAGTGCACTTTTGTACCTCCACAAGCAGTGAATGAGGTTCTAAATGATATATATATTTTGAAAATTTTAATAATATGAATATTAGTATTCAAATGACCATTCAAAGAAATGTGACTTTATCAGCATGTTCGACCCCTCAAACTGAGGCTGTAAATGCTTCGAATACCTACAGTACAGTAAAATACGGTTATATAGTCGAATATCAGCCAAGGCACCTCATTTTACCACAAAAACTGCATTAAAAATGTGCTGGAAAACTCGGCGTATCCTCGAGTATATACGGAATCTGTTAGCAAAACAAATCAAATGTCTTCATCTTGCTTCATTTTTTAAAATCTCAAACTTGTAAGTTTGAGCCCAACCCATTATTTATAAGGCAATTAAGGCCCTTTTTTGTGTGTTTGGCTTCAGTTTCTATTTACTGCATGATGAATTGGAATGTGTCGGTGGCTGCTGAATGATTGGTAGTGGCTGAAGCAGGTACGCAGGCTGACAGTGCCCTTCATTAACATTCTCGGTTACAGCCATGATTTAGCTGAGTCCATTAATGATGCATCCAGCTTCCTTTAAAGGCCCGGGAATTAGAATGTCCTCCTGTCACAATGATAAGAGGTGTCAAAACAAGGGCACATGTCCTGCAAGTTCATTCCTAAGCTAATTGCCTTTTTCTTTTTTCATTGTTTTTTACTTTCTTTCCAATCTATTTGCTTTCACTTTGTGTGGGTTTATTTTTTACTATATTCCCCCCTCTAATTTTACTTCATTTTCAGAGCTTTTATATTTCTATTCAAGAAAGGCTTTTCCATCTACTTTTGCTTTTCAAATGGTTTCTGTGTTGTCTAAAGTATAGTCTCCTGAGAAAACCTTCAACACCTCGCAGTGGCCACCCTCCCTGCCTTTGAGCCCGTCCATTCCTCATACTTTTGCCGACCCCAGTCAGCCCGGGTCAGGGCCTCCCAGCTGAGGGCAGGTGCTGCCTGTCCTCTCATGTCTGTCTCTGTCTTCGGGAAGGGACGTCTCCAAGTTAGGTTCTCTCTTCCCTTAGGGCCTGAGGTCATTAAATGCTCCTATTTCTTGGGGGCAGGAGTGGGGTACCCTATTACATTTCAAGTCTGTGAATAAGGAGTTGTACCATTTTATTACCTCCCCTACACTGTTTCACTCCAGCAGTGATCATGCTTCAAAAGGACTCACTTACTGAGTGTCATACACAGTGGAATAAGTCAATGATTCCACTACATCATTTATTTTAACCCTAGCGTAGATGGATCATTTGTTATTCTGATAAAATCTATGGGTTACAATATATTCAGAAATGTCAACAATTGTGGGTCTTGGTCATTCATTCTAGACAATAACTCTTCAAATATTTTTTAAATAACTATTTAATCTGAATTGGGTTAAATTTTTATTTGCTCACAGCTCCTTGTTTTGCAGACTTCTGATTGACAGGGTGAATTTATTTAGTCTTTGTTGTAAAACATTTCAAAGCTGTTTTCCTTCTAATTCTCATTTTTGAAAAGAAAATGTGTGTTAATACCCTTGGAGGAAAATACTTATGCCTAATAGAACTAGGAATTATAGTAATTTTTATTTACATGTTCCTCCTAAGATGTTTTGAAGCTTTGGTCAATATATTACAGCCTCTTTTACTAATAATTCACTAATGATCAAACATTCTTCAGGGAGAGTCCATATCCTAGTTAAGTTTTTTTTGTTAACTTAAGTACACATCCTTTAATAAACATTTTATAACACTCACATTTCTTTAAAAAAAAGTTGTGGTGGATATTATATCAGTCAGCTATTGCTGAATAACAAACAATCCCCAACATCTCAGAGGCTTATGTAAAAACAAAACAAAAAAAGGAAGAGGGAGAAGAAACCTCTTATTTCTCTCTAGTGGTTTCCAAATGGGTTGCAATGGCTCTATTTAGGCTGCAGGTCGTCTGCAGCCCAGCAAGAGTTGTTTTGCTCAACTTGTCTCATTTGGGGGCTCTATGGAAGGGGCAATGGCCATCATGGTGATAACATGTGCAGCCAAATCATGCTAACCTCTGCCCCCATCATGTCTCCTAACATCTAACACAAATCGCACAGCCAAGCTCACAATCAAGCAGAAGGAAATATAACCTATCTACCAAGAAGCTAAAGCCAAGCAGACTCTGGATATAGACTCCTATTCCAGGGGAAAGAGAAATTTAAACCAATAATTCTGTGTACCACAGATGCATGTGCCGTTACCAAAGCTCCACAGAATCTATAATTCACAATTAAAAAATTAACAAAAAGAACCTCATAGAACTTCTCCTAATGGAAAGCTTCAGTTTGCATTCCTATTCAATATTTGCTCCCTGAATGAGCTAAATGCGCGGTTTCCCTTTAAGCAGTTTATTCATTGGGGACGACTCTCATTGTTGGGCTGTTCTTTCCACAAGCTGTCTATTGTGACCTCTGTTTTTAATGTGTACTTCTATAACATCCTTCTGTAGCAAAACAAATGTTGTATTTTACCCTGTCATCTGTTATATCAACTTCCCTTCAGAATAGATGTTTACCATCTCTCTCATCAACTCTGCTGTGTGTTGTGTGTGTGCATATACTTAAGCTTCAAAACCCTTCCATCCGTTCACATTTAGTATACGTCACTGATTCCAAACTACTGCTATTCAATCTCTTAATGTAGATTCGCCCTTTTAAAGAGTCCTCTTTATAAATTATGGGACTAAGTAGTCCACTAGGTGAGAAGAGAGAAAGAATTTTAAATCAACCCTCATGTTATTCTGATAAAGTGCAATAAAAACATTTGTTG
Source organism: Tenrec ecaudatus (assembly GCF_050624435.1). Classification (NCBI taxonomy): domain Eukaryota; kingdom Metazoa; phylum Chordata; class Mammalia; order Afrosoricida; family Tenrecidae; genus Tenrec; species Tenrec ecaudatus. The sequence continues at coordinate 48,752,016 of NC_134541.1, read as the reverse complement.
TGGAAGATTCAGTGAATTACAATGATAATGACAATTCCAACTTTCATTTTCAAGAATATCATGATTTATAATTTACATAGCTTTTCTCACATATAGATTCTCAAAATAATCCTAAAATGCAGGGGTTATTACCATTGATCTTCATTTTCTAGGTTGGAGCTCAGAGTCAGAAAGAATCACTTAATTGAGAATTAGAACTCAATCCCCGCTTCCTTTCTCCAAAGTATACATTCTTTCCACCGTGCTAAAGCTACCTCCTAATTACTGTCATTCTTAATGTTGGTAAAATTTTCATGTATTTTCACAAAAGCTACAATACTAGGAATAAATATTTGGAAGATTGTTGTATTAGGATAAGTTTACTAGAGAATCAACACTAGGATACTCACATGAATAAGAAATAATATATAAAGAAGTAATTTTCTATCAAGAAGGCCTCCCAGCCTTGTCTCACTCAAGATCCTGGGTCCAATGTTAGCCAGAGCCTTCTTCAGATTCATGTAGCTGCAGGCCAACAAAGCAGCGGTGGAAGTCGTGAGATCGATCTCATGTCGGTAGACACAGAGCCACATGGGAACATGACAAGGTGTCAACAGCTGCCAGGGCCAGTCGAGGCAGACGCAATCCAAGCAAGGGGGAAGGTCAAGGGAAAAACAGTGAGAGAGGTCCTCATTGTCTCACTTATAAAAAGGTCTCAGTTCCAAGGAGGCAGCACTAGGCTACCTGATTGACACGTTGGATTCTACTCTTCCTTCCATACAGGTAGCATCAAGTTGGCATAAAAATCTAACACCACAATTGGTTAAGTTGGTTTTCTTTTAATTGGCAGATAATTCACATGTAATTTAATGGTTTAATCATATTAAAAAGAGTTATATGATCATCCCCATAATTTTAGAACATATTTTTTCATTCTTGTACTCATTATTATTAGTTCCTCTTTCCCCCTTATTCTTTCCTGTGGTAGTCCTAAGAAACTAATAATCCACTTACTGTTTCTTTAGCTTTACCTATCCTGAATTTTATACCCAGAAAACATAGGCAAACAAAACACTAATAACACTAACAAAATAAAACCAACAAACCTTGCAAGTTGAAAAGAAAACAGAAAATGTTCAAAACTAGGGCAAATTTAAAGTGAGTCAAAAAGGAGAAAAAATAATATGTTAAATTTTCACCAAACCACCTTAGGTTATGATTCTTTAGGAATCACTTTCCAATGAACTCTATCTGATAACAAGTCTATTCACATCCCTAGTCAATGATCAGAGAGGGGAGTCAATAGAGGTTTAATCCATATGGGGACCCTGGAATGCCTTTGGGGCTTTCGTTGTAATCCATAGCCTACTGCAAATTGGGTGCTAAGAATTTAGACGAATACCATTTTTTTCTTGTCCTTGTGTTTCATTATTTATAATCCTTGGATCACTAAGGCTGATGTCTTTCTTCCATGTAGACTTAGTTGGCACCTCCCTTAGATGGCTGCTTGTTTGAAAACAGTCCTTTAAGACCAGAGATGCTATTTTTTCATAATCTGTGGAAATGCTATGATTTTTAAATATAATTTCAAGTTTGAATATTTATCAGATACTTGCACTTCCAGCCTTGGAAAAAAGTTAGTCAACTCATACATATTAGGAAAAATCATCTCTTCTGGTAGAAATCATGGATTAGCAATGCCATGCTAACATTTAAAATATATATACCCAAAGACCACTCACTCAAGGGATTCTTCAAACTTCTGAATCCAAAACAGTTCGCCATTATTATTTTTTTTTACAGGTATATTAGGCTAGGTCCTGTAGAGAAGCAAAACCAATGATTTGTATATATCTATCTGCCTTGGGCTTCCAAAAGTTTATGGGAAAGAGGATTAAAAGTTAATGGAATCTTTAAATATATATTTTTTAAGTTAATGGAATTTTTCTATGGGTTTTTTGTGGCTCCATCATATACAAAGAATTCTCTCAATTGGATGCTGGTAAGCCGCAAATGTGCATGTCAGATAACAGGCTAGTGGCTTCTCCTGAGCCCTTTGGCTGCAGGGACTAATGAACTCTCAATCAGTTGGTCAGAAAACAGGCTTTTGGTTCATGGTGCTGTGGAAGTTGATGAATCTCAAAATTGGCAGGTGAGGTTGCAGGCTATTGGCTTACGTGGCTGCAGCAGTTGGCAGGTTCCAGAATTGACCATTCAGATATCAAGCTGTTACCTCAAACTCAGAGAATTAGAGATCAGAAGATGACAAGCCATATGCGGGATTCACAGCAAAGGAAAGTCTTAGTAGTGTGTGTGAGTGTGTCTGTGTGTGTGTGTGTGTATGTGTGTGTGTGATACAAATACACCTCTCCCCTGCCCCACCCCCCAGGAAACTTCTCTTACATCATAGGATGGCTGGAGTACAGGTGTGTTTTGAGGAAGAGTGGGGCTCCAGCAAGGATGTGACTGTAGGCAGATCATAGAAGGCTCTAAAACTCAGGATACACTCTACAGTTATCCTGGCTCATTAGCATATAGAGGGTGAGATTGACAATACAAAATCAAGGATAATTACATCGAATCGCAAAATTTAGGATCACATGTATTATATTGGGAATCATAACCTAACCAAATTGGCACATAACATTAACCATCACAACATGTAATTTATTCCCAAGGATATGTAAAAATAAAAGAAATAATATTTTAATTGAAAGCCTGTGTTTGTTTCTTAATTTATATATTCTGATTTCCTAAATTCCTTATGACTTATGCTTGTTAAACCCTGAGTTTGACAGGCATGGATGATCCAGGTGTATTGAAGCATGTGCGTCCACATGTCTTTAAAAATGCAGGTCAGTTGTATTTCCTAAGCCTTCAGAGATCACACAGTATAAAGACAATGTCCATATAATACAGAGATAAATGTTACCTTCCAGAGGTTTATATAAAAATGTCTTAACTATTTACTAATAATTTGTATCTGCTCGCACAAGTTCCTTTTATTCATGCTGTTTAGGATTTGCCTCATAATGGAGAATGTAGCAGTCTTACCGTCTCACCTGCACCACATCCCCTCTTTCAGTCCACTTGGGCATACAGTAAGAGCTTCAAAAGAGTTGCTTCAGTTAAACGTGGTATCATAAGTGGTAGAAAAGGAATAAATAGAAATATATACCATGATGTGGAAAAGAGGAGGAGAAGGAGAGAGAATGAATTAGTAATGATACATTTGATAAGACTCAAGTCTGCCCATATTAAGAAGCAAAGCTTGAAATGAGCTTTAGGAGATTAAATGGCAGTGTTCAGGTCTGACCTGGTCATATTCAGGTGTATACGGAACTTGTCCATCCATTATGTAATTAGAGTGTTTAGGGAGACATGTGTATGACACCTTCTGAAATAGAACCCTGCACATGGATGTTAATAAAAAGTACTGTTAATTTCCAAAACCCCTTTGGAAGAGACAGTCTGAGGACGCATGAAAGACTTTAATGTGAATATTTAAAATGCAGTCCATGCTTGGCTAAGCACCTGACTACAGTATTTTACTGGCAATGAAAAATGACATGGTTTTTGACACAAGACTATAACTTCATTAAAAGTTTAAGAAATGATTTTTGTATTTTTACCTTAATAGCTGATGCTTATTTTTCACAGAAACATGA